>NW_026843646.1:1320165-2640330 GCF_030254825.1 Meriones unguiculatus | reverse complement strand
TTAGGTCATTTTAAAAACACATCTCATCTGAGGCTCAGAGGTGCATCCCTATCATCTTAGACCTGGGAGTTAGTGGCAAGCCCCTCTCTTTGAGGTTGAGGCCAGCTTGGTCCACAGAGTGAATTCTTTTGTTTGTTTGTTTCTTTGTTTTGTTTGGAGAGAGAAATTGCTTGTGTATTCTTGGCTGTCCTTTTCAAGCCTTGCTAGGATGTCAGTAAACAGTCAAGTCTACATTTGAAATTTTGATTCTCATGTGCCACCCTTCAGAGTACAAATGTATTGGTATATGTTCCCCCAACGTGTTTTGTTTTGTCAACATATTTTTGTCAATGTATTAACAACATTAATGTTAAAATGCTTAATTGTATGTATGTATGTATGTATGTATATATGTATGTATATATTGTTTGAAGTTCCGGCTTCCTCATGTTCCCTTATTTACTTATTATATGGCACATCATCTTTATGTACTGCCTTCTAAGTGAATTATTAAGAGGTACTAGATAATGTAACAGCAATGAGGTTTATTTTAAAAAAGCTTGTGGAGTGTGTGTAATGTGGCTGTAGGCCATGACAGATATGTGAAGAGTGTACAATTCTTATATGATGGTCTTATAAGTGTACCATTCTTATATGATGGTCAAGGTCATGTTTTCAACTTTGCAAACCACAAACATTCCCCATTGATGTAATCCGTACTCAAATAAAGTTAGTTGAAACATTACATTAGTAAAATACTGTCTTATATTTTGAGTATAAACATATTGTCATCTAAGGATGGGAGAAAATGAAATGATTTGAATAAAAAAATGCTGTTTGCAAATGAAAATGATTTACTGCCTTTGTGTTTTGGAATTTGTTAGTTCATTCTTAGGAGTAAAGAGTTGTTCATAAGTCTTGCAGAGACCTACAAGTGAATGTCAGAAAATTGTCTCAATGGGTAAAGTTGGTTGTGGTTATGCATGATGATTTGAGTTCAATCTATGGGTAGCCCATATTACTCCTAGAGATTTTTCTAACATTTCTATACTTGTGTATGCAAACTCACACACCAGCGCATACATAAATAATTTTTAAACCCAAATAAGGGCCAGTGTGGTCGCTCACCAAAATGTTCTTTAGATTTCCTGTTTAGAACTCACATATGGGGTGTCTATAATAAACAGCAATAAGTTGTCCTCTCACTGGCACATACACACCATGGCATAGGGGTATACATACAAACACACTCAAATCAAACATATTTCTTTGTTTTGTTTGGAGAGAGAAATTGCTTGTGTATTCTTGGCTGTCCTGGACTCACTTTGTAGACCAGGCTAGGCTTAAATTCAGAGATCTGCCTGCCTCTTGCTCCCTGAGTGCTGAGATTACAGGTGTTTGCCTCCATACCCTGCCCCACAGATTGAGTTCTAAAAGAGCCATGACTATGTGGACATGTCCTGTCTCCAAATGATTCCAAAAATGTAGACTATATCTCAAATTATGGATTTTTTCCAATGTAATTGACTGGTTTTCACAAAGCCTTTTGCTACATTTATTCACATCAAGAGAACTGGGTAACAATGAAAATAAGAAGCAATGTGAAGAGTCCATTCATACAGCTGTAGAAATCCAATGAGTCCTTCCTCAGGCATTTATCAGGGACATCATCACCTTCAAGTGTTGGGAGATGGAAAGGGTAATGCAGTATATTCATCCCCTGCATTATAATGGCACCAGGGGGAACTAGAAGGTTAGTGGTACTGCTCCTTTATAAACCCAGTTTAATTCCTAACACTCACATCAAATGGCTCAGAACTACCTGTGTTTCTAAGTTGAGGATATAAGATGTAGTCTTCTGGTGTCCTAGAGGACAAGACAATGAAAATGGTGAAAAAGATACATGCACATGTGATTCCCTAATGTAAAACATATTTTCTTCACATGTATGTTATTTTTTCTTTAAAAATTAAACGTGATTTAATTTAGGTGCATAAGATATGCCAGTGTGTTTACCATGTACATGCTTGGTATCAGTGGAGGCCAGAGAGAATGTCTATTCCCCCATGACTGTAGTTGTGAAATATCTCTTATGTAGGCCATGTGGTTGTGCAGCCAGTGCTCATAGGTGCTGAGGCATCTATTCAGCCCTAGGAACATATCATTAATAACAGTAATGTCTATCTTTAGTGCTATGGTGTTTTTTTTGTTGTTGTTGTTTGTTTGTTTGTTTGTTTTGATGCAGCAGAAATATGGATCCTTTCTTTGTATCCATTCTGTTAACCTGTGTCTTTTTTTAGGGAATTGATGGTGAGAGATATTAATGAGGTGAAAGCCTCATTTAAAGAAGCTAACTGTAACACCAGGTGAGAACCTCATTTCTACCTTCCACAGTGACACCAGATGCCTGGCCTAGAGCACAGGCCTTGAGCTTGAACTAGCCTACTCCCTTGAACTCTCTAAGTGGTTCTAGAGAGAAATGGTACCTATGGTCTCAGGGACCCTCTTTTCTTTGTTCAGAAGCTGAGAGCCAGTTCCCAAACCACCACTGGATAAAAATCAACACTAAGTGTTTTGTGAGAATACAAAGATATTAAAAAAGAAATTAAGTAATTAACACTAATAAAAATGAGTTCATGTGGTATTTTGTGCTGCATAAAATTCTCAAATCTTTTAGTCAGCTAAATTATGATGAACTTTGTTTGTTTTTAGCTTTGGTTCTCCTGGAACTCACTGTGTAGACCAGACCAGCCCCAAACTCACAAAGAATTCTCTGCCTCTGTCTCCAGAGTGCTGGGATTAAAGGCAAGAGCCAACCACCATCCAGATAATTCTGATCAATTTTAAGGTTAACTATATGACAGTTAATTGCATTAAACTGTTATTAATATTTAAATTATTTTCTTTTGAATTATGTGTTTGTATAAGTAGAGGAAGACAGCCAACATTATCCTATATACTTACAAGTTTATATGTGCATACATGTATGACACACATAAACACAAACATACATATATGTATATATATAACATGCATGTTCACACAGATTATATTTCTGTATGATTACTCAGTTTCATTAATGAAGTAGTATTTTTTAAAACATGCGTTCAAAGATTATGATACACATGCCTGTAATATCAACATATGAAAGAGTCAGAGAATAAGGAGCTCAGAATGTCTTCAGCTTTTTATGAAGTTACATGATCATCTGCCTCTAGTAAAAAAAGGAAGCATTTATAGGTTGATTTTAAAGATTTCTTTTTACGTTTATTTTATTTTTAATTAAGTATATTTGTAGTGGACTTCGTGGACGATTGTGCACAGTAAGTGCAGGTATCCCTGGAGGCCAGAAGATAATTTCAGACTCCCTGAAGGTTAAGTTAAAGGAGCTTGTGACCTGACTGGTGTATGGAGAAGGAAGTGAACTTTGCTACCCTAGAGCAAAGGCTCATTTATTTGTTAAGAGCCCTTGTTGCTCTTGAGGACCTGAGTTTGAATGTGAAAAGCTTAAAAGCTCTGCCAACAAAAGATCTCCACTTTCAGTTGTTAATTACACCCTAATTGCAGGCTGATTGTCTCTTCTTTGGTTGGAAGTACCCTGATGCTTCAGGTTGCAGCCCTCCCAGTCTGGATAGCCATTCTGAGCTGGACATTGAGGTGCAGGACTCCCGATCCCCACCAGAGCCTAACTATATCTGTAGAGTGCCTTTAGACAAAGATGCCAACCACAGCATTTGATACATGGCCTTGGACACAGATCCTATCTAACTCTCCATTCCCTTCACCTAAAGGATAATTAGGTATTGTGTTCTTGTTCCTATGATAGGAGTGTGCTGTTTAATGCAAATCAAGCATCTTAGAAGTGACTAATTTTAAATAATTATCCAACCTATCCTTGGAGCACCCCAATTCCAAGGAGTATATAGCTTTTATTTTCTGGAATTAAAATTGAACTTGCTTTCTACAGGGGTTCCCAGAATGGCCAATCTCTGTCATACTTGCTAGCCTTCCAAGCTTTACACCCAATCTTATCTCACTCCTGCCTTCCTGGGTTTGTGGGAAACAGCCTCCAAGGCATGGGGAGAACCACCTTATCTCTGTAATGCTTGTAAACCTTGGGATCAAAAGTTTCAAACATCATAGCATTTCATATTTCAGATGTTTCTGGATGTGAGATGCCCAATCAACCAGTGACTTGGAGGTGGGACTCTGTGAAATGTGTTACACCTGATGTTTATTTCACAGTGATGTTGCAGGCATGCTTCAGGGTACAGAATCTTTTGATCCAAGCACAGTGGTGGATGGAGAAGAAAGAAGAGCAGAAATTTTAGTGCAGCCTGGGTAACTGCCCTTCCTCACAGAAAAGATAGAAGATATAAAGAAAAAAAAAGAAAAAAATAGAATCTTCTTTGTTACCTTTCTCTTCCTTGTGGGCTCATTTGATAATCATTACTCAATGGAGACCATGCTGCTATCTAAAGTTTGTATTTCCTGAGATGTAGGTTTCAAACCTGGGACAAATGGGAGAGGTGACTATTTAACATATTAAAACCGTTCTAGCTGCCAATTTTCTCTCAGAAATCCCTCAGGCCTTACAAAGTGTAATATGGTTCTCTTGGATGACATCCCCCACTCTCTACCCTGAATTTTTCTGCCCAGGGTGTCTGGGTAACCTCTCTTTCCCATATCAACTTGTAGATGGTTTAGCAAGGTCAGATAAGATGTTTTTAATAGCTCTAATGTAAATAATTTTAGAAGACCATGTGAAGTTAAGAAAAGTACACTTTTAATAGTAAAGCCAGGAACTCTTTAAGGTTGATGAGCAGAAACAAAAGCCCCAGGCAGCACTTACTGCCTGGGCACTCTCCAGCTGGGCCTGTAACTGAGACAGCAATTGATTTCCTAATATTTGTTTTTGCCCTCAGCTTTTTGATATGATTTAATAAAAGTTATTAATGAGCAGGTACAAACCCCTTCAATATTTAAAGTAGAGTTGGTTCATTGTTTTTTTACATATAAAAGTTTAGATTTGTGATACTTCTAAGACTTGTGTAAGATTATTTTTTTATTATAATTGATTCTTAGTTACCCCAAATTTCAGCTTGCCAATAAAGAAAACCTGGCTGAGAAGTTACATTTCTTGGGCATCTTGTTAATTGATCACAAGTTAGTTACTTACAAGTGTATATCAGGTCTTGGGAAAAACTTGTTTTTCATATTTGTTTTTCATCTGTAATACGTAAAACATTTGATTATGTGAAGGTATTGGAGGCTTTGTGGTTTTGTTGCATATATTCATTGTACTCATTCACTGAAAGAAAAATAGAATGTAACCACATTGTGTGTTTAGTACTGCTTGAAAGATTTTACTGGGATTGATAAGGTGTGGTGAAAAGAGTAAAAGTGTGGTTTGAACTGGCACTCAGGGTCTTGTTCAATCCACCAAGATGTACGTATGTAGGATGGTTTGGACCTCACTCTTTGGAGTTTGTTTCATCCACAAAGATGTATGTATATGTATATATGTAAGGTTGGGATAGAACTTGCTCTTTTGTGTTTGTTCCATCCATCATGATATATGTATATGTAAGTAAGGTGGTTTGGCACTTACTCTTAGGAGTTTCTTCTATCACCAAGTTGTATATATGTAGGATGGATTGAATCTCGCTCTCTGGAGTTTGCTTCATCTACCCAATATGAGAATGTGTTTGTATATATGTATGTATGCAGGCATGAATGTATGTATGTATGTATGCATGTGATTGTGTACAGTAAAAGAAGCCTGTAAGAGAAGGTAAATAAAGAGAAGCTTAAATAAAGAGAAGAATCTTTTTGAAACCTACCTGCTGGAGTCTGTCGTACTTCATCTTTAAGAATAAGTGTGTGTGTGTGTGTTCCTGAGGGCTACATCTGATCAGGGGTTTTAGGGTTTCTCCATGCATGGTTATTGGTTACAGTATCAATCTCTGCAAGGGTCCCAGGGTCCAGTATTTCGGGGTCTGTTTGTCTCTTTTTGGATCTCCTTTCCCCTCTAGGTCTTTCTTTCTCCCCATTCTTATATAAAATTTCATGTATTCTGCCCCAAATTTGACTATGAGTCTCAGCCTCTGCTTTGACACTTCGATCAGTGGATTCTTTCAGAGTTCATCTGTGGTAGGTTCCTGTCCTATTCCCTGTCTTCTCTTGCTTTGGATATCTATCGCATTTGCCATTCTGAATGAGGTTTGAGCATCATCCCTAGAGTCTTCCCTGTTTTCCAGCTTCTGCAGGAGTATAGATCTCAGTATGTTTATTCTCTATGTCTAATAATCACTTCTGAGTGAGTATATACCAAGTGTGTCTTTGTGCTTCTGTATTATCTCACTCAAGATGATCTTATCTAGTTCCCTCAATTTGCCTGCCAGAAAACTTCTTCAGCTGATAAACACCTTCAGCAAAGTGGCTGCATACAAATGTTACTCAAAAACATCAGCAGTCCTCTTTAATACAAAACAACACCCTTTACAATATCCACAAATAACATAAAGTACCTTGGTGTGACTCTTACCAAGCAAGTGAAAGACCTGTATGAGAAAAAAAAATCCTATTGGATCTTAAAGCTCCTCAGTCGCCACTCTTTCATCTTTTAACCTGCCTGGTAGGAATAAAAATATTTTAAAGACACATTTATATCTCTTTCTTAGGTGAACATCTCGTGAAACTGTGAACTCCATGAAATTCTAATTTCCCTTTAAGTCTCTTTCTATGAAAAGGCTGATTCCTTTAGATGAGATTTCGTTTGCTAAATAAACAGTATTTCAATGTCTGAATACCTTGTGGGAGAAAAAGAAGCTGAGAATGAAAGAGGGATTTAAAGATGGGAAAAATTTATTATATGGCTTGGTTAGATTACTTAGTGCTGTGTATCTCACCTTCCATCTAAAATTGTTAGGACCTCAAGGATGAATTAGTTACCTTAGAAAGACTCCCAGGAGCCTATCTAGACGGGGAGACCCCGCTTCCCAAGGAACAGCGAGACCAGCCTTTGGATGCAAGCCGCAAGAGGTTTATTTTGATACACGGGTACCCGGGGCGACAAAGCCTATCGGAGGACTTGCGCTCCTCTCGGTTGGGGTGACGGGTTTTTATAGGGCTCAGGAGCAGGAGGCGCGATTACAGAAGCGAGAAGTAGTTACAGGGTTCTGATTGGGTGGTTTGAACAAAGCCGTAGTTAAGTCACGTACCCAGAATAGGGAAGGCGGGAAGGCAGATTGTGAGTCCAGTCACGTACCCGGAACAGAGAGGTAGCTATCCCCTCAGGGAACTTACTGCTATACCACGCCTACTCTACATAGTGTTAATGATCGCTGCTTATCTTTTGGTCTTTCATTTCCCCCTTTCCTATGATCATTTGAAGACCCAATCTTGGGTCTTCCAGATATGACCCCTTGTATCTTATAGATTATTTTTTTATAATGGGATCTGGGGTCCCTTCAGGGTGGATATAGGGGTAGTAAGCCAAGGAGAACTATTACAGGATCTCTCTAGGCTTTTAGCTCAGTTGCTGCAATATTAGTGTCCATTTCAGCTAAGCAGATGTTCAAGACAATAGCTAATGCCAGGGAGCCCCTTTTGACTTAGCATTTCAGCCTGCTAGGGGGGATTTGGGCGTAGATCCGTCTTCTGGAGCTTCTTCGAGCTGACCGTTGGACCGTAGGCATCAGGGGCTAGGAAGGCTGAAATGCCAGTCAAAGGCTGGGCAATGGGGAAGTCCCAAGCATCTGGTTCGTTGATCCACCCGAAGAGGCAGGGAGCAATCATGTCAGTTTCCAGGAAGTCCAGATCTCAGCTTGCAGTCCACAGCTGATCCCGGACAGAGTTAAACAGGTGAAGATCTGCTGAGACAAATTCAGACTGGAGACAGGAGTTAAAATTTGTCTATTAAATGGGAAAGATCAGGGAAAATCTCATCTGCGATCCTTTTGAGCTATGCCAGATCCAGGTCACATCCCTGAAACTCATGTGAAATTTTAGTACACAAAAGGAAATAGACATAATTTTAAATACTCAGAAAAGTAACATATCAGCAAATCAAACATTTTGAGAGGAACAGGTAAAACTGCATCCCACTGAATGAGTATCAGTTAGCTGTTTGTTTTATAACCTTTATACACAACCTAAGTGTGTCCACAGTAACATTTTTTTTTGTGGGCATAACTGTTTGTAATTAGTCACGAATGAAGCTTGGACATTTTTATACACTCAGCATATACTTTTAGTTTTCACTTTTACTTTTACTTTTATGTTTACACTGGAAAGTTAGGCAGAAATACATTACTGGCTTTTAGTGCTAAACCCTGGATGCTTGGACTTTCCTTAACAAAGCAACTAGAAGGAATAGGTTTAGGATATTTCTGTGTCAAAATCTACCCCAGAAATGGCAGATATTAAGAATACCATTAAACAGATGTTTTTAAAATAACGAGAAGCACCTTTAGTCTATCTTCAGAAGCCAACAAAGGAAATTAAAATCTTAACCTGGTGACTGAATAATAAGCAGTTATTGCTCCATCAACTTATCAGAACTCTATTGATCAATGTCAACACTCTGAACTTTTAAAATTTTATAACATAAGCACAATAGTAGAAAAGAGGGGGGAGAAATTTAAAGTATTTCCCATTTTTAATCTGCTTTAAAATATTTTTATCTCTTTATAATTTATAATTATATACCTAAAAAAACTACTTAGACTCTCCAATCTTTTGTATTTATCAACCCTGAAACATTTTTTTAAACTAAATAATAACACTCTAGATTTTTACAACCTAAACTCCTATATTCTCAGACCTTATATAAGCTCCACTTACTTATCTTAAGACATGAGTCCTCTGAGCAAGGCAAACCTGTCTTTTTTTCTAAATAAGGTATCTAGTACTCTGTGGTTCTAGCTATTGAGCTGATCAATGAGCTAACAGTCGATCTAATTGTCTTTTCTCTAGCTGCAAAGCTACCGTAAGCTTAGCATAGCCGTCAAGGTGTTCAGAGACCTGAGAAGGATAAATTATAAGCTAAATAAATACCAAACCATGTGCCAATCAAAATGACAGGGATGACTAGTTAGCCCATTACCTAGGCAGTGTCCCTGGCTCCTGTGTTTCAGCATCCTGAACAGACGCAGTTCTGCCAGGCACATAAGATGAGAGACTGTTTCTGTGGAGAAAGAAACGAGAGAATGGCCTCACCTCACCCTCAGCAATGTGAAACATTGACTCCAGGTGTCCACAGTTTTGGCTGGGCCTTAACAGTGGGCCAGTTGAGGCAGTATTGCCCAGTGGTTAGTATACCACAATCCAGAGTTGCAGTCATCTGTCGTTGTGCCCAAATCTTCTTGGAGACCTTGGGGGACCTACTGCCAGGATTTCAGGACTTCCTGTCACAATAAGCTTACACATGTTAAAATGCCTAATTCAGATTTCTGACAAGCTTGAGGGCCAGCATATCCGAGTTACTCTGTTTTTATCATCTGCTCTAAACTGTGTCCTATAAAACAGAATGCTATGATCTCTGATTCTAGCATATATTCGAGATGCATGTCCTAGATTTAGCATGACTTTAAATCTGTTCTTTCTGAACTAAAATCAAAGCAAACCTTTTAATCAGATACAGTTTATAGAGAGGCTAGCTAATCTTGCTGCTCCTACCACTTGCATTCTCCGAACCAGCATGGCGGCTGGCCATGTGTAACCGAACTGAGCTGGAATCCCTAAACAAACATGGCAGCCAAACTACAGCTTCAAGCGCTCTCTATTGCTGAACCATCATGGCGGCTGGCCATGTGTAACTGAACTCAGCTGGAAGTCTTAAACGAATATGGCAGCCAAACTACTGCTTTACGAGCTCTCCATTGCTGAACCATCATGGCGGCTGGCCATGTGCTAGCATTAGCACAGGCTGTGACTGACAATACCAAACATGGCCATTAGGTGCTGATGATACAGCAAACACTTCAGAGCTTCCATAATCTCCCACAACCAAAAGTTCCCAGTAATCGAACAAGCTTTAGCAGCTAGAATTTTTTTCCTTAAAAGAGCATAAAAAACATTTTGTAATGAGGAATCACCAGCCTTTTAAATGAAGTATAACATTTTAAAATACAGTTTTTCTTTAAATCATATTAACTCTCTGGCTTTTTATAACACATCCACTAACCTTCTGCAACATGCTATATATACATTTAGATTTCTAGCTTTTCTTTTCTGGCTTAACCAGACATGCTTACTTTTTTGCTCTCTTTCTTGCTTTTCAGACGACATAAAAACTCTCACTAAAATCCTTTCCATTCTGCCATGATCCTGCTGAAGCCCAGAGTCTACGTACGATTTGCTTTTTATAGGCAAAGCAAAAGCAAGTTACATTACTATAAAGAGGAGTTCTGAAACTGCCAAATTTTTTTTAAAATAACTTTCCTGCATCTGATAACATAAAGGTAACAACCAAACTCTCAGGAACTTAGAACAAGCTTTAAGGAACTTGGTGAAACTTCCCCTTTTCTTTGTCTCAAGATAAAGAGGGTGTAAACATGTTTTTTTTACAAACAAAGCAGCTTATCAAACAAACAGCTCTCCATAAGATACATTTCAAAAACTGCAATTTTCTCAGTCATAGTCATACCCAAATGTCTGATAAACTTTAAACAATTTTTTAAAACCCGTTTTTGCAATATTAAAACAAAGTACCCCTTTTGTAGAAGTCACAAGGCATAAACATGATCTTTAAAATTAAAACCAGATTTTAGAACCAGAATTTACCATTGCAAGCAATTTAATTTTTAAAACCAATACCAATTTAAAATAAGCTATCCTTTTAACCTAGAAGGAGATGAGATTTGACCAAGGTTGTTTTTTTTTTTTTTTTTTTTTTTTTTTTTTTTTTTTCCCATACCAAGATGGCGGTTACATTATAAAATCACATGGTGAAGTCAAGATGGCGGCGAGACACTGAGACACTTTAGACCACGTGGCAGCCTATACAATATGCGCTTATGGATCTAATAAAGCGCATAGGCACACATTTTAAACAAATTTCGTGAGGCCTTTCAGAACAGAAAACAAAAGGTAGACAGACAAACAACACTCACTACACTTATGACAAAAATCAGGCAGACAGAAGACAATACAAACCGCGCGGTACGAGATCGGCGCCAAAGCGAACACAAAAATTCAGATGGAGACCGTGTCGGAGGTCCGGTTCCTCCATCTCCCAGATGAAGCACGTAGCCTTCTCTCAGGGGCGTCGCCCCAAAGAGTCCCACTCGGCTCGTGTTTCCAGACAGGAGGGAACCCAAGAAGGGTTACCTTTCAGACGGGGAAGCAAATGATTCCTACCAGGCACTCCTGAGACGTCTCCCAGGAGGCACGGAATAGAAGTACGAGCCCGTCGGCTCCTTCTAGTTTCCGTCTGATACAGATGACCTGGCCAAGTCCAGACCACAGGGGGACTCGAACCCCCTGGAAACGAACTCACACAAAGACAGACCGTTTAACACAACGATACACAAGACTCACAGAACAAAAAGCCGGCAGGTCTTACCTCCCGACGCTGGGTCGATGGTCCCTGGGCGGGGGTCTCAGATCTTGGTGGAACCTCCAAATGAAAGACTCCCAAGAGCCTATCTAGACGGGGAGACCCCGCTTCCCAAGGAACAGCGAGACCAGCCTTCGGATGCAAGCCGCAAGAGGTTTATTTTGATACATGGGTACCCGGGGCGACCAAGCCTATCGGAGGACTTGCGTGCCTCTCGGTTGGGGTGACGGGTTTTTATAGGGCTCGGGAGCAGGAGGCATGGTTACAGAAGCGAGAAGCATAGTTACAGGGTTCTGATTGGGTGGTTTGAACAAAGCCGTAGTTATGTCACATACCCAGAACAGGGAAGGCGGGAAGGCAGATTGTGAGCCAAGTCACGTACCCACCCAGAACTGGGAAGGCGGGAAAGAATGCAGGAAAGAATGCAGGAAAGAATGCAGCGAGGTAGCTCTCCCCTCAGGGAACTTACTGCTTTACCGTGCCTACTCTACATAGTGTTAACAATCGCTGCTTATCTTTTGGTCTCTCATTTCCCCCTTTCCTATGATCATTTGAAGACCCAATCTTGGGTCTTCCAGATATGACCCCTTGTATCTTTTAGATTTATTTTTTATAATGGGATCTGGGGTCCCTTCAGGGTGGATATAGGGGTAGTAAGCCAAGGAGAACTATTACAGGATCTCTCTAGGCTTTTAGCTCAGTTGCTGCAATATTAGTGTCCATTTCAGCTAAGCAGATGTTCAAGACAATAGCTAATGCCAGGGAGCCCCTTTTGACTTAGCATTTCAGCCTGCTAGGGGGGATTTGGGCGTAGATCCGTCTTCTGGAGCGTCTTCGAGCTGACCATTGGACCGTAGGCATCAGGGGCTAGGAAGGCTGAAATGCCAGTCAAAGGCTGGGCAATGGGGAAGTCCCAAGCATCTGGTTTGTTGATCCACCCGAAGAGGCAGGGAGCAATCATGTCAGTTTCCAGGAAGTCCAGATCTCAGCTTGCAGTCCATAGCTGATCCCGGACAGAGTTAAACAAGTGAAGATCTGCTCAGACAAATTCAGACTGGAGACAGAAGTTAAAATTTGTCTATTAAATGGGAAAGATCAGGGAAAATCTCATCTGCGATCCTTTTGAGCTATGCTGGATCCAGGTCCACTGCCCAGGAATGGCTCCACCCACTGTGGGTAGATGGGGAGGCCCCATCTCTCGAATACAACACTTAAGTTGAGTAAGCAACACCTTTTTAATAATAATATGAAACCAACAACAATAACGCAACAGTGAAAAACAGCAATTTAAAAATATACAAAATAAAGAGAATCTTTTCTCTAAGGGGAGCAGGAGCTGGGTGCAGCTCAGTCGGCAATGCTACCAACTATATGTCTACCTTGGTCAGCGAGGACAGGGGATTGGGTGCCTCCAAGTGCACCACAGTGGAGAGAAACAGTAGCTCATCTGCCAAGTCCACAAGGAACTCTGCGTCCTCTGATGCTAAAGCCGGAGGTAGCACTGGTCCAGCTTCTGGCAAGACTAGGGGTCCCACCGCCATGTGATCCAGGAGCTCAGCATCCTCTTGGGGCTGAGCATCTGCCCCCGAAGCCAGTCTCCATGTCTCCTGGGCCACCAAGGGCTCTTGCAAGGGTTGTCGTCTGTCAACCCTGTCAACTGTCTCCGCAGTTGAGACCCCAAGTAGCCCAGGATCTGAGCACAGAAAGGAGTGAGCCTTCGTCCGGGATAGGGGAGCAGCCTGAAGGCACACAGAATGGGGTGAGCTAGCCCAAGATAGCCTCTCCATGCCAGGGAAAGCACAGTCCCCTCTCCTACCCGCAGAACGGTCAAGCTGACAGACATCCTGTTCTGCTTCATTGGCCAGAGCTTCAGGACACTTCCCCTGTGGGACACGGGGCTGGAATCAGCTGCTGGCTCACCAGGCACCTCCCCTGGGTCCACACCCTCTTCCTAATCATCCTCCTCCTTCTCCTCCTCCTCGGACTTCAGCTTATCCCGGGCTTATTCATTGCCCAGAGGATCTCCCTAGATTGGCAGTCCAACTCTGCAGTGGGCTCATGGATCCTGGCATAGTCTAGCAGCCACCTCATGATGGCCAGGTCCAGGGCCCCACAGAAAAACTGGGGGAATTTCTGCAGCCACTGGGACAAGAATGATAAGATGGCCCTGTGGGTAAGAGCAGGGCAGAGGGACATGGGGTCAGGAGCCTGGCTTCACTTCAGGGCTGAGGGGCAGGGCATGGGTGTCCCCCAAGGCCCTTCCTCTCTTGTCCCTCCCTCTGCTGCTCAAAACCCAGGAGCCCTGTGGGAAACCTCTGTCCTCTACCAGCAGGCAACGTCGCAGGGACAGTCCCTAGGGAGAGAACCCCAAAAGTGAGGCTCCTGGCCATTATTGGTCCTCAACCCTGGCCACCCCAAACTATGTTCCCCTCTCACCTCCCCCTCCACCCCAAGCCCACTCATGTCTTTGTCTGCTAATCCTCCTCACAGTCGGGCCTGAAGGATTTATACCTGTGACAGTCAACGGAGGTGTCACTCCTAAGGCCCTGTGTCCCCAACCCACCCAGACATCTAGAAGGAACTATTAGAATCTTCCTAGGGAGGGGTTTGGGGGTGCTGGGGGCTCCATCCATAACAAACACTGCAGATGGGGTCCAGAATCCTTTACACAAACAGGGAAAGGACGCTCAGGGCGTGAGAAACGGTAGTGTGTGACACTCCGTGGGGAAGGGGAATGGCACCTGTTAGAGCCCCACCCCTGCCCCAATCGCCCATGCTTGGCCATGTCACTTTAAGGGGCCAGGCCTTAAAGTCTGAGTCCCAGGCTGCTGGGACTCAGACGTCCAGTTCTGTGAGGGCACAGGGTACGGGCCCTGGGAAACAGCAGGAGAAGATCTGAGGGCTGGCTAGATCCCTGGCTGGTCTGTCCAGGCTGCTGTTGCTCTCCTACTTTCTCAGGATCAGGTCCAGAACCATCCAGATGGTGGCAAACTTTGGATAAAGGGCCAGAAAGAAGTAGAGAGATACCCTGTCGTCCCTCTGCACAGCCGTGGGAAATAGGGAATCATCTGCTCCACATAGTCCATGCCATCATTGGTGAGCATGGGGATGCCATGCAGGAAGGCTCACTCCCTTTCGCTATAAGGAAGGACCAGGGCAGGAGGGAGGTCTTAAGTGTGCAAACACCGAGGGGCACCAATGACCCCTTTCCCTACACCTAAGCAGGAAGCGGACATGGTAAGTGTTCCTCAGTGTCCCAACAGGAACACTCTTCCAGGCGGCGACCATGATGGATGGGGGAAAGGGTGGACCAGAAAGCTTCCCTGCTGCAGGGCGGCCCTGGTTGCCTTGGTCTCCCAGGAGGAAACAGGCCAGAAACGTGTCAGGGTGAGCACCACGTGTCTCTAGCAGCGGCACAGGTGACCACCACTGTCTTCTCTGAGACCGGTACCTCTGGAGGTCTGGAAGCAGAACAGACTCATCTCTCCAGCTCCTCTGGACCAGCTGGCCTGTCCAGGCTGCTGTTGCTGCTGCTGGCCTCCTGTTACCTGGCAACCGGGGTTCCGAGTTCCACCCAGAACAATGCTGAGGAAGCATGGTCACTTCCCAGAGTCACCCTGCTAGAACCTTCCCCTCATGGGCTCTCCTTGCGGGCCACCAGCACAGCAGGCTCCGATGATGAAACCGTCAACCATTCCAGAGATAATTGATGGAGAAGTTGCCTCCCATCACCACTAAAGTGCTCAGAGACACAGGAGACGGTTGAAGGATGAAAAGAAATGCAACAGAAGAGAGGGATGGCTACCAGGACTGCTCAGAGGTTAGGATCACGAGATACTCTTCCAGAGTTCTATTCCTGCCACCAGTGGTGGCTCAGAGCGGGCACACTCTGCTGGCTAGCTGATTAATTAGGAGACAGTGAAATAGGAGAATACTGGTCGTGATTCTAGTCCTGGTCTCTCCCATACTAGAGAGAAAGCTTATGAATGCAACCAATGTGGTAAATCATTTTTTAATTCTCTCCTAATGCATGAAAGATTACACACTGGGAAGAATCCATATGAATGTAATCAGCGTGATAAAATTTTTACATATAACTGTCATCTCCTAATACATAAAAAGAACATACACTGGAGAGAAACTTTATGAAGGCAACCAGTGGGGTAAAATATTTTCATGTAACAGTCATCTCCTAATGCATAAAGGAACCCATACTGGAAAGAAACCATATAAATGTAAACAATGTGGTAAAGCCTTTGAATGTAATAGTAGTCTCCAAAAACATAAAAGAACACACACTGGAGAGAAACCTCATGAATATACCCATTTCAGAGTAGTCTCTGAAAACAGAAAATAACACACAGTGGAGAAAAACCTTATGAATGTACACAGTGTAGTTTCATCTTTGTACAACACAGTCATCTCCTAATACATAAAAAATGCATACTGGAGAAAAACTCTGAATATAACAAATATAAAGGCTTTCCATGTAACAGTTATCTCCTAAGACAAGAAAACATATTGGAGTGAAACCCTATGAATGTAACCAATGTGGTGAAGCCTTTGCAAGGCATAACAATCCACAAATACATAAAAGAACACGCACTGAAGAGAAATGCTGTGAACATAACCTCTCCTAAGATATGAAGAACATGTAATGGAGAGAAATCTTATGAATATAATCAATGTGGTAAAACTTTTACTCATCAGAATCATCTTCAAAGTCATGGAAGAATTCATACTGCATGGAAAGACTTTGAGTATACTTAACATTTGTATAATCTTCATCATCATGAAAAAAATTGTATTGGAGAGAAACCTTATAGATGTGTTAAAATGTGAGGCATTGCACATATCTATAGGCTTCATGGTCATAAATTTTCGTTATGGAGAAAAAAATCTCTGAATAAAGAGGAAGGCCTCTTTATTCTTCAGTCCACTCAATAGAACTCAAACACTAGTTCAATGCCAATGACAAGAACTTATTGTCATCCAGGCACTACTGCTTGATTAGGGCCACATAACAATCTTTGGAGCTCAACTGTGACACCTACACACCCACTGAGACAGAAAATTACAGAGGTTCTGAGCTTGAAGAATCAAAACTGTCTGTGCTGTCTTACGAATAATTTTTTTCCATCAATCAATGTTTAGGCATATGTGATGTCTTTATTTCATTGATAATGTCACCTGATGCAAAATGTAGATTTTGCAGTAGAACCAATCATATCCATTTGGTCTTTTGTGTTTAGAAATACATATTATGTGTTAGGAAAGATAAATTTTAGTTTGGGACAGTCATTATGTTTAGGGGAACAGAAGCCATGGTATGGAACCATCACATTTTGTGGAACAAAGGATGAATAACAAAAGCTGGTCAGCTATTGGGAAGTCTGTAGCTTTCTTATGGACTATGAACTTAAAGAGTGCTTCAGAGTGTGTAAGCAACCCAATAAAGCCTTTGCATATCACAGTAGTCTTTGAGAACCTGAAAGAATTCATTCTGAAGGAAATCTGTTAGAAGAAAAGATTTGTTAAGATCTTTGACCAACCAAATTACATTCAGTTATACGAGATTAACTGGGTGGGTAGGGGGGAGAATTTTAACAAGAGTCAATAATGTATTCATGCATTATGACATTCATCCTTATTTTGTTTTCAATTGTAAGCTCATATGGACAAATGACTATGAATTTATACATTAAGGTAACCCATTTCAATTTCACAATTCTCTTCAATGACATGAGATAAATCATCTAGTTGTAAAGTTTATGGGTTTGTATTAGTGCCTTTTCTGTGACAAAACACAATGTCTAAGCCAACTGCCAAAAGTTTTGCCTTCTGGTTTCAGAGGGATATGGGATCACTATGAAATAGACATCATAATTGTCACACATGACTGCTAAAGTAGGAAGCTTGGAGCTCACATCCCAAACCTGCAGCATGAAGCAGAGAGTGGGAACCACAAATGGTATGCAACTGAAAACTATCAAGCCCACCCCAGGTAACATATTTCCACCAGCAGGGCTGCATTTTTTAAGCACTCCCAAATGACACCACCAACTGAGAAGTATTCCTTTCTCTGACATCAAGCCTACATGATTGATGTCTGTTACATGAAGGAATTCATGATGAAGAAAATCTCTGTAGGTGCCTCAACACCTTACTTACAGGAATGAATGCTTATACTTATATTCATTAGTAAACATATATTGATTTAAAAATTTATTTTAATTTCCATTATGTGCTAACAGTGTATCTTTGTGTGTTTATGTGCTTGTGCATTCTGGTCTCCAGGAAGAATAGACTCTTTGATTTTCTTTAACCAGGGATTACAGGAAGTTGTCAAAACCTGACATAGATCCTGGAAATGAACTTGTTTTAACTACACAGCCATGTCTCTAGTACTATAAATAACTTAAGTCCTTTATATATCATCTTGATGTCAAGAAGTAGGAAAGAATTCATAGAAGAGAGCACCCATATTTGTGTAGAAGATTTGCTGTATTTGGACATAATAGATGTATTCATTTTCAAGAAAATAAACCTTTTTAAATCTGTTTTTTCATAGCCTTGGAGGAAGTAAATTATTTACCATGTTCACATGGTAATGTGAAGAGATCACCAATTGTGGTTGTGGTCTGTATTTTGAAACATTGGAGTAGGTATTGAAGTTTGTTGTATGTGTAGCATATCCTTTTACATAAGTTTATTAGGTCATTCTGATATTCTTTCTGTGGCTGCTGTTCATCTTTTAATGCATTTAAATTTGGTGATAGGTATTTTTCTGCTGCAATGTATAGAATGGGATCATCTATTTGGTCCATTGTTTATTAATATCAGGCAATGTGTGATCATACTCTTCAAGGAAGGGTCTCTGAGAAAGCATGATGCTTTTGATTTTCATGTTTTTACAAATTCCTTTGAAATGTTTGTTTTCAAGCCTTGCTAGGATGTCAGTAATTAGTCAAGGCTACATTTGAAATTTTGATTCTCATGTGCCAACCTTCAGAGTACAAATGTATTGGTATATGTTCCCCCAAAGTGTTTTGTTTTGTCAACATATTTTTGTCAATGTATTAAAAACGTTAATGTTAAAATGCTTAATTGTATGTATGTATGTATGTATGTATGTATGTATGTATGTATATATTGTTTGAAGTTCCGGCTTCCTCATGTTCCCTTATTTACTATATGGCACATCATCTTTACATACTGCCTTCTAAGAGAATTATTGAGAGGTGCTAGATAATGTAACAACAATGAGGTTTATTTTTAAAAAGCTTGTGGTGTGTGTGTAATGTGACTGTAGTCCATGACAGATATGTGAAGAGTGTACAATTCTTATATGATGGTCTTATAAGTGTACCATTCTTATATGATGGTCAAGGTCATGTTGTCAACTTTGCAAACCACAAACATTCCCCATTGATGTAATCCATACTCAAATAAAGTTAGTTGAAACATTACATTAGTAAAATACTGTCTTATATTCTGAGTATAAACATATTGTCATCTAAGGATTGGAGAAAATGAAATGATTTGAATAAAATGCTGTTTGCAAATGAAAATGATTTACTGCCTTTGTGTTTTGGAATTTGTTAGTTCATTCTTAGGAGTAAAGAGTTGTTCATAACTCTTTCAGAGAACTACAAGTGAATGTCAGAAAATTGTCTCAGTGGGTAAAGTTGGTTAGGGTTATGCATGATGATTTGAGTTCAATCTATGGGTAGCCCATATTACTCCTAGAGAGTTTTCTAACATTTCTATACTTGTGTATGCAAACTCACACGCCAGCGCATACATAAATAATTTTTAAACCCAAATAAGGGCCAGTGTGGTCGCTCAGCAAAATGTTCTTTAGATTTCCTGTTTAGAACTCACATATGGGGTGTCTATAATAAACAGCAATAAGTTGTTCTCTCGCTGGCACATACACACCATGACATAGGTGTATACATACAAACACACTCAAATCAAACATATTTAAGTGGATAAAATTAACAAAGTAAAGGGAAGAATTCACTTATTGAAAACAGTAGAAATTATTTGGGAATATAAATAACTAGAATTTGAAGAATTATTATTGTTTATGAAAAGCATAATGGTTCCTTTGTACATCTCATTTTATTCTTTCATTCCTTAATTCAAGGTTAGGTCATTTTAAAAACACATCTCATCTGAGGCTCAGAGGTGCATCCCTATCATCTTAGACCTGGGAGTTAGTGGCAAGCCCCTCTCTTTGAGGTTGAGGCGAGCTTGGTCCACAGAGTGAATTATTTTGTTTGTTTCTTTATTTGGTTTGGAGAGAGAAATTGCTTGTGCATTCTTGGCTGTCCTGGACTCACTTAGTAGACCAGGCTAGGCTTAAATTCAGAGATCTGCCTGCCTCTTGCTCCCTGAGTGCTGGGATTACAGGTGTTTGCCTCCATACCCTGCCCCACAGATTGAGTTCTAAAAGAGCCATGACTATGTGGACATGTCCTGTCTCCAAATGATTCAAAAAATGTAGACTATATCTCAAATTATGGATTTTTTCCAATGTAATTGACTGGTTTTCACAAAGCCTTTTGTTACATTTACTCACATCAAGAGAAATGCGGTAACAATGAAAATAAGAAGCAATGTGAAGAGTCCATTTATACAGCTGTAGAAATCCAATGAGTCCTTCCTCAGGCATTTATCAGGGACATCATCACCTTCAAGTGTTGGGAGATGGAAGGGGTAATGCATATATTCATCCCCTGCATTATAATGGCACCAGGGGGAACTAGAAGGTTAGTGGTACTGCTCCTTTATAAACCCAGTTTAATTCCTAACACTCACATCAAATGGCTCAGAACTACCTGTGTTTCTAAGTTGAGGATATAAGATGTAGTCTTCTGGTGTCCTAGAAGACAAGACAATGAAAATGGTGAAAAAGATACATGCACATGTGATTCCCTAATGTAAAACATATTTTCTTCACATGTATGTTATTTTTTCTTTAAAAATTAAACGTGATTTAATTTAGGTGCATAAGATATGCCAGTGTGTTTACCATGTACATGCTTGGTATCAGTGGAGGCCAGAGAGAATGTCTATTCCCCCATGACTGTAGTTGTGAAATATCTCTTACGTAGGCCATGTGGTTGTGCAGCCAGTGCTCATAGGTGCTGAGGCATCTATTCAGCTCTAGGAACATATCATTAATAACAGTAATGTCTATCTTTAGTGCTATGGTGATTTTTTTTTGTTTTTTGTTTTTTTTTGGATGCAGCAGAAATATGGATCCTTTCTTTGTATCCATTCTGTTAACCTGTGTCTTATTTTAGGGAATTGATGGTGAGAGATATTAATGAGGTGAAAGCCTCATTTAAAGAAGCTAACTGTAACACCAGGTGAGAACCTCATTTCTACCTTCCACAGTGACACCAGATGCCTGGCCTAGAGCACAGGCCTTGAGCTTGAACTAGCCTACTCCTTTGAACTCTCTCATTGGTTCTAGAGAGAAATGGTACCTATGGTCTCAGGGACCCTCTTTTCTTTGTTCAGAAGCTGAGAGCCAGTTCCCAAACCACCACTGGATAAAAATCAACACTAAGTGTTTTGTGAGAATACAAAGATATTAAAAAAGAAATTAAGTAATTAACACTAATAAAAATGAGTTCATGTGGTATTTTGTGCTGCATAAAATTCTCAAATCTTTTAGTCAGCTAAATTATGATGAACTTTGTTTGTTTTTAGCTTTGGTTCTCCTGGAACTCACTGTGTAGACCAGACCAGCCCCAAACTCACAAAGAATTCTCTGCCTCTGTCTCCAGAGTGCTGGGATTAAAGGCAAGAGCCAACCACCATCCAGATAATTCTGATCAATTTTAAGGTTAACTATATGACAGTTAATTGCATTAAACTGTTATTAATATTTAAATTATTTTCTTTTGAATTATGTGTTTGTATAAGTAGAGGAAGACAGCCAACATTATCCTATATACTTACAAGTTTATATGTGCATACATGTATGACACACATAAACACAAACATACATATATGTATATATATAACATGCATGTTCACACAGATTATATTTCTGTATGATTACTCAGTTTCATTAATGAAGTAGTATTTTTTAAAACATGCGTTCAAAGATTATGATACACATGCCTGTAATATCAACATATGAAAGAGTCAGAGAATAAGGAGCTCAGAATGTCTTCAGCTTTTTATGAAGTTACATGATCATCTGCCTCTAGTAAAAAAAGGAAGCATTTATAGGTTGATTTTAAAGATTTCTTTTTACGTTTATTTTATTTTTAATTAAGTATATTTGTAGTGGACTTCGTGGACGATTGTGCACAGTAAGTGCAGGTATCCCTGGAGGCCAGAAGATAATTTCAGACTCCCTGAAGGTTAAGTTAAAGGAGCTTGTGACCTGACTGGTGTATGGAGAAGGAAGTGAACTTTGCTACCCTAGAGCAAAGGCTCATTTATTTGTTAAGAGCCCTTGTTGCTCTTGAGGACCTGAGTTTGAATGTGAAAAGCTTAAAAGCTCTGCCAACAAAAGATCTCCACTTTCAGTTGTTAATTACACCCTAATTGCAGGCTGATTGTCTCTTCTTTGGTTGGAAGTACCCTGATGCTTCAGGTTGCAGCCCTCCCAGTCTGGATAGCCATTCTGAGCTGGACATTGAGGTGCAGGACTCCCGATCCCCACCAGAGCCTAACTATATCTGTAGAGTGCCTTTAGACAAAGATGCCAACCACAGCATTTGATACATGGCCTTGGACACAGATCCTATCTAACTCTCCATTCCCTTCACCTAAAGGATAATTAGGTATTGTGTTCTTGTTCCTATGATAGGAGTGTGCTGTTTAATGCAAATCAAGCATCTTAGAAGTGACTAATTTTAAATAATTATCCAACCTATCCTTGGAGCACCCCAATTCCAAGGAGTATATAGCTTTTATTTTCTGGAATTAAAATTGAACTTGCTTTCTACAGGGGTTCCCAGAATGGCCAATCTCTGTCATACTTGCTAGCCTTCCAAGCTTTACACCCAATCTTATCTCACTCCTGCCTTCCTGGGTTTGTGGGAAACAGCCTCCAAGGCATGGGGAGAACCACCTTATCTCTGTAATGCTTGTAAACCTTGGGATCAAAAGTTTCAAACATCATAGCATTTCATATTTCAGATGTTTCTGGATGTGAGATGCCCAATCAACCAGTGACTTGGAGGTGGGACTCTGTGAAATGTGTTACACCTGATGTTTATTTCACAGTGATGTTGCAGGCATGCTTCAGGGTACAGAATCTTTTGATCCAAGCACAGTGGTGGATGGAGAAGAAAGAAGAGCAGAAATTTTAGTGCAGCCTGGGTAACTGCCCTTCCTCACAGAAAAGATAGAAGATATAAAGAAAAAAAAAGAAAAAAATAGAATCTTCTTTGTTACCTTTCTCTTCCTTGTGGGCTCATTTGATAATCATTACTCAATGGAGACCATTCTGCTATCTAAAGTTTGTATTTCCTGAGATGTAGGTTTCAAACCTGGGACAAATGGGAGAGGTAACTATTTAACATATTAAAACCGTTCTAGCTGCCAATTTTCTCTCAGAAATCCCTCAGGCCTTACAAAGTGTAATATGGTTCTCTTGGATGACATCCCCCACTCTCTACCCTGAATTTTTCTGCCCAGGGTGTCTGGGCTAACCTCTCTTTCCCATATCAACTTGTAGATGGTTTAGCAAGGTCAGATAAGATGTTTTTAATAGCCCTAATGTAAATAATTTTAGAAGACCATGTGAAGTTAAGAAAAGTACACTCTTAATAGTAAAGCCAGGAACTCTTTAAGGTTGATGAGCAGAAACAAAAGCCCCAGGCAGCACTTACTGCCTGGGCACTCTCCAGCTGGGCCTGTAACTGAGACAGTAATTGATTTCCTAATATTTGTTTTTGCCCTCAGCTTTTTGATATGATTTAATAAAAGTTATTAATGAGCAGGTACAAACCCCTTCAATATTTAAAGTAGAGGTGGCTCATTGTTTTTTTACATATAAAAGTTTAGATTTGTGATACTTCTAAGACTTGTGTAAGATTATTTTTTTATTATAATTGATTCTTAGTTACCCCAAATTTCAGCTTGCCAATAAAGAAAACCTGGCTGAGAAGTTACATTTCTTGGGCATCTTGTTAATTGATCACAAGTTAGTTACTTACAAGTGTATATCAGGTCTTGGGAAAAACTTGTTTTTCATATTTGTTTTTCATCTGTAATACGTAAAACATTTGATTATGTGAAGGTATTGGAGGCTTTGTGGTTTTGTTGCATATATTCATTGTACTCATTCACTGAAAGAAAAATAGAATGTAACCACATTGTGTGTTTAGTACTGCTTGAAAGATTTTACTGGGATTGATAAGGTGTGGTGAAAAGAGTAAAAGTGTGGTTTGAACTGGCACTCAGGGTCTTGTTCAATCCACCAAGATGTACGTATGTAGGATGGTTTGGACCTCACTCTTTGGAGTTTGTTTCATCCACAAAGATGTATGTATATGTATATATGTAAGGTTGGGATAGAACTTGCTCTTTTGTGTTTGTTCCATCCATCATGATATATGTATATGTAAGTAAGGTGGTTTGGCACTTACTCTTAGGAGTTTCTTCTATCACCAAGTTGTATATATGTAGGATGGATTGAATCTCGCTCTCTGGAGTTTGCTTCATCTACCCAATATGAGAATGTGTTTATATATATGTATGTATGCAGGCATGAATGTATGTATGTATGCATGTGATTGTGTACAGTAAAAGAAGCCTGTAAGAGAAGGTAAATAAAGAGAAGCTTAAATAAAGAGAAGAATCTTTTTGAAACCTACCTGCTGGAGTCTGTCGTACTTCATCTTTAAGAATAAGTGTGCGTGTGTGTGTGTGTGTGTGTGTGTGTGTGTGTGTGTTCCTGAGGGCTACATCTGATCAGGGGTTTTAGGGTTTCTCCATGCATGGTTATTGGTTACAGTATCAATCTCTGCAAGGGTCCCAGGGTCCAGTATTTTGAGGTCTGTTTGTCTCTTTTTGGATCTCCTTTCCCCTCTAGGTCTTTCTTTCTCCCCATTCTTATATAAAATTTCATGTATTCTGCCCCAAATTTGACTATGAGTCTCAGCCTCTGCTTTGACACTTCGATCAGTGGATTCTTTCAGAGTTCATCTGTGGTAGGCTCCTGTCCTATTCCCTGTCTTCTCTTGCTTTGGATATCTATCGCATTTGCCATTCTGAATGAGGTTTGAGCATCATCCCTAGAGTCTTCCCTGTTTTCCAGCTTCTGCAGGAGTATAGATCTCAGTATGTTTATTCTCTATGTCTAATAATCACTTCTGAGTGAGTATATACCAAGTGTGTCTTTGTGCTTCTGTATTATCTCACTCAAGATGATCTTATCTAGTTCCCACAATTTGCCTGCCAGAAAACTTCTTCAGCTGATAAACACCTTCAGCAAAGTGGCTGCATACAAATGTTACTCAAAAACATCAGCAGTCCTCTTTAATACAAAAGACAAAATGGCTGAGAACAAAACAACACCCTTTACAATATCCACAAATAACATAAAGTACCTTGGTGTGACTCTTACCAAGCGAGTGAAAGACCTGTATGAGAAAAAAAATCCTATTGGATCTTAAAGCTCCTCAGTCCCCACTCTTTCATCTTTTAACCTGCCTGGTAGGAATAAAAATATTTTAAAGACACATTTATATCTCTTTCTTAGGTGAACATCTCGTGAAACTGTGAACTCCATGAAATTCTAATTTCCCTTTAAGTCTCTTTCTATGAAAAGGCTGATTCCTTTAGATGAGATTTTGTTTGCTAAGTAAACAGTATTTCAATGTCTGAATACCTTGTGGGAGAAAAAGAAGCTGAGAATGAAAGAGGGATTTAAGGATGGGAAAAATTTATTATATGGCTTGGTTAGATTACTTAGTGCTGTGTATCTTGCCTTCCATCTAAAATTGTTAGGACCTCAAGGATGAATTAGTTACCTTATAACTTCATCACTGGTCAAAATTATGGAATAAATATGGTAATATGTTTTCAGTTTTCATTTTACTTTTTGTCATTGTTTTCTCTTTTTTTTTTTAAAGAATAGTCCCACTATTTATCTCTGGCTGTCCTGAAACTCAGTATATATCCTCGATATACCCACCTTCCCTCCAGAGTGCCTGCATTATAAGAGACATGTCACGGCTTGGTAATTCAGTTTTTCTTTAATTGGCTTATTGAGGATGAGTGGCTGGGCCTGACTGGTTATGGCAGTTAGGACATGAGCTGTGTTCCTAACTCCAGTAACAGAAGAAGACTCCCATCTAATGCAGCCCTCCTGGTTAAGTGTAACTGCTCATCTTACTCATCACATCATTCTATTACATCACTAAATGAAGTTGAAGCCACCTCAGCCAGGTATGGTGACACAGGCCTGTAATCCTGGTGCTTAGAAAGAGGAGGCAGGAATTTCAAGGTTTCAAGTTCACCCATGGAGTGAATGATAAGTGGTATAGTAGGAGATCTTCAGAACAAAGAAAGGCAATTAGTAGCCCAGGCCAAAGTCCATAGTCTTCCCTGCAGCTACAGAAATTCAGAGCCATGGCACTAGCAATTGTTTGCTGAGCTATTTACCACCTTGGCTTTTCTAATGTTTCTTTTTCAAGGCAGCTTAGGTCACTTCAGGGTCTGATTCCTGTTAGTCATTAATGAATGCAACTCTCCTGCAAGTGGAGAAATTAGCCTCAGGCAGGGATGAACTCCCTCATTACATATCCAATGGAAAGTCTTCAGCCATGAAACCATATACACAATATCAACAGAAATGGATTAATGTTTAGTTCATATATTTGGACATAATTGCTCACATACTTATAAGGAAAAATTGGAATGGATGAATTTGGGAAGGGATGAAGAAAGGACATGGAAAGGGGAAATTGATGTAATGTATTTTAATTAACGTACAATAATAAATACACCAACAGAAATGTACTCAGCAGGTATTGTTTATATATTTATACAAACTTACATACTTAATAGGAAAAATTGAAATGAAGTATATGGTAAGGGATGGAAAAAGGACATTTAAAGGAGGAAATTATGTAGCGTACTTTAATTAACATATACAAAAATAAATTTTAAATTAAAATTGCCTAGAAAGATGACATAGCAATGAAAAGTACTGGGTCGTGTTACAAAAGATATAGGTTCCAATTCAAAAAGAAGCTCCTAGCTAAAACAGCTTCTTGAATTCATTCCCAATGAATCAGATGCCCGCTTCTGGCTTCTGCCTATACTATACACAGTTACATGGAGAAAAACTTCCATATATGCATACATAAAATATAAATAAACCTTATGAAATGAAATCTCCTGTTATGATGTCATAGCCCTGAGATAGACTGCAGCCAGAGGTAGTTGAAATGAACTCCTTCTGGTCCTGCATAGAAGCAGCTGTGTCTCTCCTCTGAGCCTGCCTTCTCAGAGACAAAAGCTGTCTTACTCTGAAGTAAGAGTAGCTCACCATATCTGTTCATCTATGAACTGCAAACACAGTGCTTACAGGTAACTTTTCCTTGATGTTTTCTGTATTTGTGTTCTCTTTTCTTTGTATGTGTGAGCATTGTGGCATCGATTAACTCTTCAGGTCTATCTTTCAGGGTATACATTTTGATCCAGAAGACAGATTTGCTCTGTAAGTATCCCAGTACTTTAAGGGTGAGACTTGCAGTCTAGCGTTTTAACAATTGAAATTGTTCAAAGTAAAACATGGGTCCTGAACTTAGAAGAGATTTAAGGTTGACAGGACCTGTGGAATGCAAAAATCTGTTTTAGACTGCTCCCCTTTAAGTAGTAGTCAGAGATGAATGCATGCTACCATTTAAGATATTTTTATTCAATAATCTCTTAAGTGTATGGAGTAATTTCTCAGTATAAAGGTTATTAATTCTAGAATATGGTGGATGTGGAGGTCTTCTCCATCTTGACCTGCAGTGCAGGACTTCTGGGGTGCATTTTTTTCCCAAAGTGTTACATTATTCTCTTAAGACTGGGTAAGAACACTTTGAGATGTTTTAAAAACAAAAGACAATATATTAAATAATTGATTATTTTCATGAATTCACAGTCTCTCTAATAAAGCACATTAGTATAATAAAATTAAACTATTTACCTACTTTTTAGTAATTTTTCTTGAAATGTATATTTAATCAAAAATAAGAGCCCCTTACTTTGTCTCACAATCACAGACGTTCTATGTCAGAATAGATGCTACTGCTGAAAACACATTTTAGGAAGTTTAGGCTATTAATTATTAATTTGTGGGCAATATAAATATTCAAAATTTAATTACATGCTAGTAATAATTATATATAAGATATGAACTAAATACTTGTTCCCCTTGTTCTTTTTCAGAGTATAACACAACATTTTGTGTTATTTGAGATTCTTCTATGGAACAGAAAAATAACAGGATCTCTGAAAAACAAGGGGGGGAGGGCAGCTTTTAAAAAGGTTGAGCCATTCCAGAAATCAGTGTAGAGATTTCTCTTAAATGAAACAAAAATAAAGCTGCCTCATGAACCTGCTCTCTTATTTCTTGACATGTGCACAAAGGATTTAACATCCCACTCCAGATATACTTGCTCAGTCACCTTAATTGCTAGTCTCTTCAGAATAAGTATGAAATGAAAACTTACAAATATCTTTTAAATGGATAAGGAAAATGTCATACAAATAAATCAATCGAACTAGAAAAAAATATTGGTTTTGGTTACCCAGAACCAAAAAAGTCAAAGATCACTTGTTCTCTCTACTCTGAGGCATCTACTTCCAAGTCTTCAGCTGTGAGTATTCACCATGGAATAACTGTAGAAACAAAGAAGCATGGTAGACAATCAATACAGTGGCAGGGTAAAATTGATCTGATTGGGATAATGTGGGGGAGGTACTCTAAATATGAAGGTGGATTATTATAAAATAAGTGGGAGAACATCCAGTAAACATATGTGAGAGTCTTAAGCAATCATACTCTGAGTTATCTACATAAAAATAAATATAATACAAATAAGTCCATGCATGAATATAAACATGGTGTTTACATAGAAAATATACAATGCTCACTTTAATAAACTAGCATAATATCTACCTAATATTTTCATTATATCTATATAGAAGCATAGTTCACCAGTGACTAAAAAATTTTTTTGTTTTGTTTTTGCCAAAACAATCATGAGAGAAAACCAAAACCAATTAAAAGACAAAATTTTGGAAAGCATATCTGATACAAAAGAATCCCCACATTAAATGCTCAGAGAACATGCAAAAAAAGGTTGTGAAAACATTGTTCAAGATAGAGGATCAGAGTAGGATCTGGGACTATGTGTCCTTTTAATGACAGAAACTACACTCAAAAGACTTGCCAATATACTTGCATGAACATGAACTGAAGTGCTCCAGGAAGAAATCATAGTCCTCAAACCTATGCAAAGACATATATGGAACAAATAAAGCTGAGCATGGGAGAAATATTCTTCCTAATAAAGAGCATAACAATCAGTTAGTTATCAAGCACCAAAAAGTCACCCTGAAAACATATAGAGGTCACATTGAAAGACTGACCAAATTATATTTAGAACTCTATATGCATACATATGTGTGCTTAATAATGAAATTAATGAAAAAGACCATGAATGTGTTTTTTTCTTCCAAAATATATTAATTCATTTATAATTTCTATATTGTAACATTCTTCTTTCTCCTTTTTCATTTATTTATTTTTTATTTATTACAATTTATTCACTTTGTATTCCAGCTGTAGATCCATCCCTCGTCCCCTCCCAATCCCACCATCTCTCCATATTCTCCATCCATGCCCCGCCTGAAGTCCACTGAATGGGGAGGTCATCCTTACCTTCCATCTGATCCTAGCTTATAAAGTCTCATCAAGACTGGCTGCATTGTCTTCCTTTTTGTTCTGTAAGGCTGACCTTCCTCAAGGGGAAGTGATCAAATAGCCTGCCACTGAATTCTTGTCAGAAACAGCCTGTTTCCCTTACTAGGAAACCCACTTTGATACTTCCATGGGCTATATCTGAGCAGAGGTTCTATGTTATCTCTATTCATGGTCCTTTGATGGAATATCAGTCTCAGAAAAGACCTCTAGGCCCAGGTTTTTTTTTTTTTGGCTCTGTTGATTTTCTTGTGGAGATCCTATCCCTTCTAGATCTTTCTATCTCCCTCATCTTCCATAAGGTTTACTGCACTCTGCCCAAAGTTTGGGTATGAGTCTCAGTATCTCTTTTGAAACCCTTGTGGGTAGAGTCTTTCAGAGGACTCCTGTGGAAGGCTCCTGTCCTGTTCCTTGTCTTCTCCCACCTCCAATGTCTGTCTTGTTTGCCCTTCTGATTGAGGCCTCAGCCTCTTTCCAGGGTCCTACTTGTTGGATATATGCTCAGGAGGAAAACTGCTATCCTAACAAAAGTAATCTACAGATCCAAAGCAATTCCCATCAAAATACCAACACAATTCCACAGACCTTGAAAGAACTATTCTCAACTTCATATGGAAAAACAAAAAAAAAAAAATCAGAATTGCTAAAACAATCCTGTGTAAAAATAGATTGTCTGGAGGTATTTCCATCTCAGATCTCAAACTGTACTACATAGCAACAATAATAAAAACTCCATGGTACTGGCAAAGAAGCTGACTGGTAGATCAATGGAATCAAACAGAAGACCAAACAATAAATCCCCAAACTTACAGATACTTGAATTTTGACAAAGAAACCCAAACCATACAATGGAAAAAAGAGCATCTTCCAAAAATGGTATTGGACTATCTGGATGTCTACATGTAGAAAACAAATAGATCCATATTTATCACCGTGCACAAAACTAAAGTCCACGTGGATCAAAACCCTTAAAATAAAACCAGACCACTAAAAACAAAACAAAACAAACAAAAAAAAAAACTTTAGAAGTAAAAGTGGGGAAGAGCCTTGAACTCATTGGCACAGGAGACAACATCTTGAGAAGACCATGAATTTGATAGAGAGACAGGAGGGGAGTTTGGGAATGGTTGGAGAGAGGAAAATATTGTAATTTTATTATATCTCAAAATTCAACTATATTAGCTCAGTCATGATTTTTAAGTGAATAACTATTCAGTAGTTTAAAAATTAAAATATGCAGACAACCTACAAAATGTTGTCTTTGTAATCAAGACACAGAGTGCTAAAACTTTGCATATTCCATCTCTCTTCTATGGTTCATAGCTCCAAATTTGAGTAGATTTGTACTCAGATGTGAGTCTGTATCCTGCAGTAACTGAAAAAACCAGAAATGTAAAAAGGAACAATTTCTACAGTAAGAATGTAATTGGTGTGTGAGCAGTAGGATATAGAAGCTTATAAGTGATTCGGAAGAGGAAATGGAGATAGTTAAGCGAATGTCCTTGTTGTATGGTTGAGCATCTTTTGGATATATGCCCAGAAGTGGTATAGATGGGTCTTGAGATAGTACTAGTCTCTATTTTCTGAGAAAGTGACAGATTGATTTACAAAATGTTTGTACAAGTTTGCACTCTCCAGCAAAAATGAGAAGGGTTTTCCCTTTTCCACATCCTCTCCAGCATGTGTTGTCACATGTTGAGTTTTTGATCTTAGCCATTCTGATGGGAGTAAGATGGAATCTCAGAGTTGTTCTGATTTGCAGTACCGTGATGACAGTGGATGTTGAGCTTGAGCATTTTTTAAGTGTTTCTCCATCATTTAATATTTATTTGTAATAGCCAGAATCTGGAAACTACTCAGATGTTCTTCAAAAGAAGAAAGGATAAAGAAATTGTGCATTTACACATGGAATACTACTCAGATAATAAAAAAAAAAAAACAATAAAATCATGAAAGGAAAAAAGAAAAAAAAAGGAAAAGAAAGGAAGGAAGGAAGGAAGGAAGGAAGGAAGGAAGGAAGGGAGGAAGGAAGGAAGGGAGGAAGGAAGGAAGAAAAATTCAAACATTCATCTCTAAGAACATTTCTGTTATCATAAATAGACTTCTATAACCTTAGCAATTTATACTCCTTGGTTGAACATTTGTTGTTAGTGCTTTTCTTTTTCTTTTTTTCACAAAAATAAATTGTATTGTGGTACCCTATGAAGAATGTTATGGTAACTGTATTTTTCTTTTTTTAATTACATTTTATTCACTTTGTATCCTGTCTGTAGCCTCCTTTGATGTCTCTTAACAGTCCCACTCTCTCTCTTCTCCTCCTATGCCTCTTACCTAGTCCCTAAAAGGGGAGGACCTCCTCCTTGTCTATTTGACCAAAGCCTACATCATCTTGTTCTGAGGCACAGCAAGGCTGTACCCCTCCCCCCAGGGGGAGATAATCACAGAGCCAGCCATTGACTCCATTTCAGATACAGCCCTTTTCTCCCCTAATTCGGGAATTCACTTGGAAACTGAGCAGCCTATGGGCTTCCTCTGGGCAGGGGATCTAGGTTGTCTCTTTGCAGGGTCCTTCACTGGAGTATCCGTCTCTGAAGACCTCCTGGGCCAAGATTTTTGGCTCTGTTAGTCTCCTTTGGGTCTTTCTATCTCCCTCTCCTTCCATAGGTCTCTTGCACCCTACAAAAGTTTGGCTTTCCCCCATGGAAGGCTATCCTGTTCCTTGTCTATTCCTATGGCTATCCTGTTTGCCCTTATGAGTGAGGTTTCAGCCTCTTCCCTAGGGTCCTCCTTGTTGTTTAGCTTCTTTAGTGCTATAGATTTTAGTATGTTTATTCTATATTATGTGGCTAATAACCACTTATAAGTTAGTGTATAACATATATCTTTGGGCATCTGGGTTTCCTCACTTAGGATGATCTTTTGTAGTTCCCACAATTTTCCAGTAAATTTCATGATTTCCTTGTTTTTAATTGCTGAGTAGTATTCCATTATATAAATGTATCACAATTTCTGTGTTCATTTCTTGATCTCCTTTAATTTTCTTATTGCTTTAGCTAGAACTTCAAGTGCTATGTTGAAGAGATACGGAGAGATTGGGTAACTGTGTCTTGTCCCCAATTTTAGTGGAATTGCTTTGAATTTCTCCCCATTTAATTCTATATTGGCTGTTGGCTTTTTGTATATTTCTTTTATTATGTATTGGTGTGGGCCTTCTATCTGTGATCTCTTCAAGACTTTTTATCATAAATTGGTGCTAGGTTTTAGTAAAGGTTTTTTTCTGCAACTAATGAAATGACCATGTGATATTTTTGCATTTCAGTTCTTTTTTAATGTTGAAATACAGTGATATACTTAAATATGTTGAACCATTTCTGCATCCCTGTGATGAAACCTACTTGATCACCATGGATTCTGTATTAAATGTGTTCTTGGATTTGGTTTGCCAGTATCTTATTGAGTATTTTGTTGCATCAATGTCCTTAAGAAACATTGGTCTGAAATTTTGTTTCACTGTTGGGTCTTTGTGTGGTTTAGGCATCAGTGTGACTGTGGCTTGACAGAATGAGTTTGGCAATGTTCCTTCTGTTTTTATTTTGTGGAATAATTTCAGAAGTATTTATATGAACACCTCTTTTAAAGTATCATAGAATTCCACCATAAATCATCTGGATCTGGGATTTTTTGTTAAAAAGAAAATACAACCCAAGAAAACTAGTTACTTTCAAGAAAACACAGGAAAAATTAACCTCACTACAGTAAAACAAAAAGCAACCAAGCACACAACCTTACGACCGCAGCCAACATCAAAATCAAAGGATCTAACAGCCACTGGTCATTAATATCTCTCAACATCAATGGACTCAATTCTACAATAAAAAGACACAGACTAACAGAATGAATGAGTAAAAAAAAAACAGCAATCTGTTGCATACAAGAAACACACCTAAGGCACACAGAGAGACATTACCTGAGGGTTTAGAGTTGGAAGACGGCTTTCCAATCAAATGGACCCAAGAAGCAAGCAGGAGTAGCCATTCTAATATCTGATAAAATAGACTTTCAACCAAAATTAATAAAAAGAGATGGGGAAGGACACTTCATACTCATCAAGGGAAAATTCCACCAGGAAGACATCACAATCCTGAACATCTATGCCCCAAATACAAGAATACCCACATTTGTAAAAGAAACATTGATAAAATTTAAACCACATATAGATCCCCACACATTGATAGTGGGAGACTTCAACACCCCACTCTCAACAAAGGACAGGTCAAAAAAACAGAAATTAAACAAAGAAACTATCTCTGACAGAGGTCATGAATCAAATGGACCTCACAGACATTTACAGAACCTTACACCCAAACACAAAAGAATTTACCTTCTTCTCAGCACCTCATGGAACCTTCTCCAAAATAGACCATATAGTTTGTCACAAAGCAAGCCTCAACAGATACAAGAAGATTGAAATAATCCCTTGTATCTTGTCTGATCACCATGGAATAAAGTTGGACTTCAACAACAACAGAAATAGCAAAAAGCCTACACACACATGGAAATTGAACAACTTGTTACTAAATGACAGCTGGGTCAGGGAAGAAATAAAGAAAGAAATTAAAGTCTTTCTAGAAATCAATGAAAATGAAGACACAACATACCCAAACTTGTGGGACATAATGAAAGCAGTGCCAAGAGGAAAGTTCATAGCACTAAGTGCCTTCAGGAAGAAATTCGAGACAACTCATTCAAGCAACTTAATGGCCAACTTAAAAACCCTAGAAAAAGAAGAAGCAGACACACCAAGAAGGAGTAGATGGCTGGAAATAATCAAACTCAGGGCTGAAATCAATCAATTAGAAACAAATAAAACAATTCAAAGAATCAATGAAACCAAGAGCTGGTTCTTTGAGAAAATCAACAAGATCGACAAACCCTTAGCCAAGCTAACTAAAAGGCAGAGAGACACCACCCAAATCAACAAAATCAAAAATGAAAAGGGGGACATAACTACAGACACTGAGGAAATCCAAACAATCATTAAGACTTACTTCAAAAGTCTATATGCCAGAAATTTTGAAAATCTAAATGAAATGGATAATTTTCTTGATTGATTTGACGTACCAAAGCTGAATCAGGACCAGGTAAAACAATTAAATAGTCCTATATCCCCCAAAGAAATAGAAGCAGTCATCAAAAGTCTCCCATCCAAAAAAAAAAAAAGCCCAGGACTAGATGGCTTCAGCACAGAATTCTACCAGACCTTCAAAGAAGAGCTAACACCAATTCTCTTCAAACAAAATAGAAACAGAAGAAATAGTACCAAACTCATTCTATGAAGCCACAGTCACCTTGGTACCTAAACCTCACAAAGACTCAACAAAGAAAGAGAATTTCAGGCCAATCTCCTTTATGAACATTGATGCAAAAATACTTAACAAAATACTTTCAAACCGAATATAAGAACACATCAAAGATATTATCCACTATGACCAAGTAGGCTTCTTCCCAGGTATGCAGGGGTGGTTCAATATATGGAAATCCATCTATGTGATCCACCATATTAACAAACTGAAAGAAAAAAAAACACATGATAATCTCCCTAGATGCTAAAAAAGCCTTTGACAAAATTCAACATCCATTCATGTTTAAAGTATTGGAGAGATCAGGGATACAAGGCACATATCTAAACATAGTAAAGGCGATATACAGCAAACCTATAGCCAACATCAAACTGAATGGAAACTTAAAGCAATCCCACTGAAATCATGGACAAGGCTGCCCACTCTCTCCACATCTTTTCAACATAGTGCTGGAAGTCCTTGTTAGAGCAATTAGACAGTTGAAGGAGATCAAAGGGATACAAATTGGAAAAGAAGAAGTCAAATTATCACTATTTTCAGATGATATGATAGTATACCTGAGTGCCCCCAAAAATTCTACAGAGATCACCTACAGCTGATAAACACCTTCAGCAAAGTGGCTGGATAGAAAAATAACTCAAAGAAATCAGTAGCCCTACTGTATACAAAATAGAAAAGGGCTGAGAAAGAAATTAGGAAAACAACACCCTTCACAATAGACATAAATGGCATAAAGTACCTTGTTGTAAACTTAACCAAGCAAGTCAAGGCTTGTATGAAAAAAAAAAATTTCAAGTCTCTGAAGAAAGAATAGAAGAAGATATCAGAAGATGGAGAGATCTCTCATGCTCATGGCTTGGCAGGTTTAACAGAGTAAAAATGTCCATCTTACCAAAAGCAATCTACACGTTCAATGCAATTCTCATCAAATTACCAACACGATTCTTTACAGACATGGAAAGAGAAATTCTCAACTTTGCTACACCCTCTCCAGCATCATTGGTGTAACATATCAATAGATTTTGCTACTAGACGGGAGATACATTTTCTTCAGAAATAAGCTCCCTGGAGGTCACTGGCAAGAACCCTAACATGGCCACCTAAGCCAGAAAGACTTATTCTGAGAGTCCCATGCTTACTCAATTAGAGGGTTGGATTGATGAGCTTTTTCGCTGTTTCTCTATGATTCTTGGAAGAGCACTGTTAACTATTCAAGGAAACACATTTCTGATAGATTACTAAAAGATTTAGCAAATAAGAGTGAAAGGAAAATAAAATTTTAGGAGAGGTAATAAATCAGATTCAGCATCAGGAATTGCTTGTGGAAAAACCAAACATTGTAGGTAATAAAATGACAAGAGTTTTAGGGCTTTTTAAGAAAATATTTAATCAGGATCTGTTAGGATAAATGCTCTGGATATTACCACTGCAGTAAAACTACTATAAAACCATTACCAAACACAGGTGTTTATGATGAGGCAGAAAGAAGATAGGCAATCATAGGACTTCAGAAGGTTTTATATTATACTATGGATGTTATGGACAGACTGGCTTGAGCAAGTACCCCTTGGTGCCTTATCTCTAAAGAAAGATTTTAAATCCTTAGCAAGACAAATAGGAGGAATTCCTCCTGATGCTTATCTCTAGGGAGATTTGTAAATTTTTAGGCGACTTATCTTGTAGGACTATTAACAGCCCCTAGCTAATAACAATAAACTACATAAGCAAACCACAAATTTAACAACCCCTGGCCCTCTACTCACTAAATTAGCAGTAATAACTCTGCGTAAATAGTCACTAGTCCTATGTTTGCTCTGCTTAAGAGGATTTTAGGCCAAGGTTTTTTGTAGACACTTCCTTTTACCAGATCGCCTTTCAGTTAAAATATAAACTTTGTAAATGTTCCGAGAAATATGTCAACTTCAGGTGCTTCTATATGTATTCACTATAAAAGTGTTGGCTTGATGTCAGTAGAGCACAGCGGATTCAAAACACTACTTGGCCTGGTCTCTGACTGTCAATCTGCCTACCTGTGCCTAACCTGAAAATCCAAACAACTGATTCCCCACGGTTGTGGGGCTCCAGCTGGACCGGTCTGCTGCACAACTTCATATAGAATAACAAGAAACCCAGAATTGTTAAAACAATCCTCTACAATAAAAAGATCTTCTGGAGGTATCTCCATCCCTGATCTTAAGCTGTACTATATAGCAACAGTAATAAAAACTGCATGGTACTGGCATAGAAACAGAATGGTGGATCAATAGAACTGAACAGAAGCCCCAGAAATAAACCCCCATACTTATGGACACCTGATCTTTGACAAAGATACCACAACCATACAATGGAAAAAAAAAAGATAGCATCTTCAACAAATGGTGCTGGTCTAACTGGATGTCTACATGTAGAAAAATGGAAATAGATCGATACTTATCACACTGCACAAAACTTAAGTCCAAGTGGATCGAAGACCTCAACATAAAACCAGACACATTAAATCAGTTAGAAGAAAAAGTGGTGAAGACCCTAGAACTCATTGGTACAGGAGGCAACGTCCTGAACAGAACACCAACAGCACAGGCTCTAAAAGCAACAATCAATAAATGTGACCTCATGAAACTGAAAAGCTTCTGTAAAACAAAGGACACCGTCATCAAAACAAAATGACTGCCTACAGATTCGGAAAGACTCTTCACCAACCCTTTATCTGACAGAGGGCTAATATCCATTATATATAAAGAACTAAAAAAGCTGAAAAGCAACAAACCAAGCAATCCAATTAAAAAATGGTGAACAGAGCTAAACAGAGAATTCTCTGCAGAAGAATATAGAATGGCAAAGAAACACTTAAAAAGATGGTCACCATCCTTAGCCATCAGAGAGATGCAAATCAAAATGACCTTGAGATATCACCTTGCTCCCTCAGAACGGCCAAGATGAAAAATTCAAGTGACAACACATGCTCAAGAGGCTGTAGAGAAAGGGGAACCCTCCTCCACTGCTGGTGGGAATGTAAACTTGTACAATCACTCTGGAAATCAACCTGGCACTTTCTCAGACAACTAGGAATAGTGCTTCCTCAAGATCCAGCCATAGCACCCCTGGCATATAGCCAAAAGAGGCTCAAGTACACAATAAGGACATTTGGTCAACCATGTCTGAAGTAGCTTTATTTGTAATTGCCAAAAGCTGGAAAGAGCCAAGATGCCCCTCAACTGGAGAATGGATGCAAAATTTGTGGTACATATACACAATGGAATGTGTAATTCCATTGGAAAGGAAATCATGAAATTTGCAAGTAAATGGTGGGACCTGGATAGGATCATCCTGAGTGAATGTCCCAGAAGCAGAAGGACACACATGGTATATACTCACTTATATAGACATATAATATAGGATAAAACTACTAAAATCTGTATATCTAAAGAAACTAATCAAGAGAGAGGACCCTGACTAAAATGCTCAATCCCCATCCCTAAAGGCAAAGAGGAAGAACATCAGAAGAAGAAGAAAACAGGAATCAAGCTAGAAACCCGCCACGGAGGGCTTCTGAAAGGCTCTGCCCTGCCGACTATCAAAGTAGATGCTGAGACTTATGGGCAACCTTTGGGCAGAGTGCAGGGAATTTATGTAAGAAGTGGGAAATATTAAGATCTGGAGAGGACAGGAACTCCACAAGGAGAGCAATAGAACCAGAAATTTGAACATAGGGGTCTTCCCAGAGACTCATACTCCAATCAAATACCGGGCATGGAGATAACCTAGAACCCCTGCACAGATGTAGCCCATGGCAATTCATTGTCCAAGTGGGTTACATAGTAATGGGAAGAGGGACTGTCTCTTTTATTACTTCCCCCTGAAGGGGGAGCAGCCTTACCAGGCCACAGAAGATGTCAATGCAGCCACTCCTGATGAGATCTGATAGACTAAGATCAGAAGGAGAGTAGGGCCTCCCCTATCAGTGGACTTGGGGAGAGGCATTCGTGAAGAAGGGAGTGAGAGGGTGGGATAGGGAGGGGAGAAGGAAGGGGCTTATGGGGGGGATACAAAGTGAATAAAATGTGATTAATAAAAAAATGGAAAAAAAACAATACCTACAATCAAACCTGGTAGGATTTCACAAACTACTTGACCAGTGACAACTCAGAAATACTAATAGATTTTTAAATTATATCACAGACAATAGGTGTTTTCAACTTTATGATTCTAATTAGGTCAAAATTAAAAAGTCCTATTCTTTTTATTGTTCAATTAAATGGATTCATTTTTCCAGATAAATGGTTAAATTTTATGTGAAAAAAGAGTAAGAATTAGAAAACTATTATGTAAAATATTTATATATAAGAATTTAATTTATACTTAAACTCGAGTAAAGTACATAAATATAAAGGGACTATAGCATATGTATACTTCAGCAAGATTTTGTAGCTTCATTTCCACAAAGCACTCATTAACATCTATAATAATAAACTATTTAAAAACATTTAAAATATGTTATATTGATTAAATTATATTCTAAAAATTCATGCATATGCATGTATTTATTTATGATGTATTTGTTTTAAATTCATTCTGAAGTATTGAGTACATTAGGCAGAGTGCAGTTAAGTAAAGGCCCTATTTTGTTGCAGCCATTGTGCTTCCAACCCACCATGGATTTTGGCATTTTCTTGATCCCTTTGCTTGACTGGAGAATTAGTTATTAATATATCTTCTTGTGGCTTATAAAGGAAATGGACACTGATTGAAAAAAAAAGAACAGGTAAGAATTGATGAAAAATAGTCAGATAGGTTACAACCAACTATTCAAGATTTGTAGTTTGAGGTTAGTGAAGCGAAAAAGGAAGACAGTGGCAGAGCCAAGAAACAGTCTGAACTGAACATTAAACATTTGAAGACATGTTACTGCCTTAACAGAATACAGTACCATATGCATTAACTACACTTTAATTTAAAGGAAGGAGTTGTTAGTTATGCCTCTTTTGAAAGGTATTTTTGTAAGTTTATGTGTCTGTCTGTGCCTGCATGAGATTATGTGTACTATATCTATGCTTCTGCCTGTGGAGACACAAGTTATGAGTCTCCAATTTTGGGTGTTGGGAATAGGTTTTGGGTCTTCTGGATGGAGAACACATTTTTATATTTTTTTTTATTTTTATATTAATCACAGGTTATTTACTTTGTATACCAGCCATAACTCTCTCCCTAATTCCCTCCCAATCTCACCCTCCCTCCCTCATCTCCTCCTGAACCTCTCCAAGTCCACTGGTAGAGGAGGTTCTCCTTCCATTCCATCAGACCCTAGTTTAACAGGTTTCATCAGGAATGGCTGCAATGTCCTCCTCTGTGGCCTGGAAAGGCTACTCCTCCCTTGGGGGGGTGTCAAAGAGCCCTCCACTGAGTTCGTGTGAAGGAGAACACTTTTAAAGTGCTCAGCCATCTCTATATTTTTCTTGGTTACAGATATTTCTGTCCCTGGTTGCTTACTTCCTTTGAGTGGACAGAGCCTATCAGTGGAATCAAGAAAGTGGAGTTTCTTCACCTCAAGAAACACTGGAAGCAGAGTGGAATGGCAACAAAGAAGACCCACACTAGCTCTAGCCCTGGATGGCTCATCTCCATTGAACCACTTCCTCTAACCTGCTCTCTCTAATACAATTCCACAGACTCTCAACAGTCTGTTCAAATTTTGAATCACTCAATGGATTAAACTATGCATGGGATAATGCCTTGTTGATCTAATTACTTCTAGAAATAGCCTTTAAACACACCAAATGGTGTGTTTTACTTATTTCTTAGGATTTCTACCCAACCATGTTAACAGTAAAGACTAAGCAATGCACTGAGGAGTTCCCTCATGAATGCTCCTGAATTATATTAATTTACATTAGTTGCATTGTCTTGAGAGTGACCATGTCATGGAAATTCCCAAAGTAAAATGTGGGAACATTCAATAGGTCAGAAAATATAAGTTGAAATTACAGGGAGGACATGTTTAAAAACTGCTTTTTTGTAGCATAGAATTTGAATCACCTTTTTTATTCATTCAAATATTACAATGAAAAACTTCTATATAATTGTTGGCTGCTGAATTATTTACATGTATTTCTAAACAGTTGCCAAGGTTTAGAAATTCAGTTGTTGTGTAGATTTTATTTCAAAATACCTGGACTGGACTTGAGAACTAATCTTCACTCTTCAACCAATAAACATAAAAATCATAACCATATGACCAACCCGAAATTGTTTGTTAGAGTAGAATAAAAGCCAAGCACATAAGAGCAGTTATCTATCCCAGGTAACAAAAGCCAAGTTAAAACAACATAAGAAAAACACACTTGCATATAAAATTAAAATTTTCAACCTTATGAAAATTTACCAAGATTTTCTCACAAAATTATGAACTAGAATGTAGTTTTTTTCACTGCATTTTTTTCATGGAGATTCAGGTTCATTGAAAATCAATGCATTTCCTTTCCTTCCTTCCTTCCTTCCTTCCTTCCTTCCTTCCTTCCTTCCTTCCTTCCTTCCTTCCTTTTTTCCTTCCTTCCTTCCTTCCTTCCTTCCTTCCTTCCTTCCTTCCTTCCTTCCTTTTTTCCTTCCTTCCTTCCTTCCTTCCTTCCTTCCTTCCTTCCCTTCTTTCTTTCTTCTTTCTTTCTTTCTTTTTAAATATATTCTTCTCTCATATGTCCTGACTACAGTTTCCCCTCCCTCATCTCCTCTGAGTTCCTCCTTGTTATTTTCCCTTTCCCCAGATTCACTTCTACATTTCCCTTCATAAAATAGCAGGCATCCCAGGGATAGCAACCAAACATGGTGTAACAAATTACAATAACACTCAACACATGCCATCAAATCAAGGCTGCATGGGACACTCTGGTAAGGGAAAAAGGGATCCAAGAACAAGCAAAAGTGCCAGACACAGCACCCACTGTTAGGAGTCCCACAAGAATATGGAAGCAGTCTAAGTTTATGTGTGCTGCTGTAAAACAAAACATACAAACAAAAACCTTCTAGATACTGCATCACTTATAAAGAACAGGAGTTTACTGTTCATAGTTCTGAGGAGGGGAAACCTAGACCCAATGGTCAGCAGATTTAATGTAAGTAGTTTCTACTTCCAAGATAATAATTTACCATTGCTTTCTCATGTGCTAAAAAGCAGAGGGCAAAAGTACCTTCACTATATGATAAAGAGTTAAATTCATAATTCTATTGGAACAGGTGGGTGCTTTTGTATCTATTTGGAATGACCAGTTTAAGACTGGAGTGGAAGATATGGTGGATATGTTTCTGGCAAGATTGACTTAGAATGTAGAATTAGTAAATTTGATGACAATTTTCTCAAGAATATTGATTTTATCATGTCAGTCTCTAACTTGGAAATACAGTATAGATTCAGGCAGTTATAAATGAGAGAAACATTTATCCCTTCTTGAAATCAGACTTTGCCCTGTGAATTTCTTTTATGTGTACACAGATATATCACATGTCACTGAACTCTCCTTCTCAAAGCCATCCAGAAGGAGAGCTGAAAACCACAGCAAATGATTTTTTTTATCTGTGTTAGTCTTAGTTGCAGGTGAAATCAGTAAATCATTTGCTGCATGGATTTTAACTACAATGGGAGAAACATTTTGCCTGAGAAAACTCAATAATTTGGTGCTCATATCTTTCACTTTAATATGGAACTCTATGTAAATTCACTACTTTAAAAAGAAAAAATAATCTGAGGTATATAAAATCCCTTTAGTGAGGATTTCATCAGCAACTAATTTCCTCTCCAAATACCAAGTCAGCTTAGACATAAAATAAAAGTAGAGATATGTAGGAGCCAAAATACCTCTTTAATAATTGAGAGGTCAATACTGATGAGAAAAAAATATGTTCACAGGAAGCTGAACTTCTAATGACCATGTCCTCATACCCATACAGTCAACAACAATGGAGCCTGAAAGTCTAGCTCAGTGTTTCTCAACTTGTGGATTGCAGTAGCTTTAGGGTATGAAAGAACTTTTCTCACAGGTCACATATCAGATATTCTGTATTTTAGATATTTACTTGATTCATAATAGTAGCAAAATTTCAGCTGTTAAGTAGCAATGAAAATAATTTTATGATAGAGGGTCACCAAATCATGAGGGTAGCAACATTACGAAGATTTAGAATCACTGGTAGCTGAAAGTATGCTCTCAGTGAACAGCTCAATTTCAAGGCATAAGGTCACTATGCTTTGCTCCTTTAAATTCTTTTTTTAAATTTTAATTAATTTTTTACAGTTAATTCACTATATACCCTGATTGAAGCCCCCTGACTAAACCCCTCCCAGTCCCACTGAAAGGTGGAGTCCTCTGCCATCTGCCCATAGCTTATCAAATCTCATCAGGACCACCTGGATCCTCTTCCTTTGTGGCCTAGCAAGGCCACATCAACAAGGGCAAGTGATCACAGAGTAGGCAAGAAAGTTCATAAGAGAAGCAGCCTCTGCTCCCCTTACTCAGGGAGCCACATAGATACTGAGCTACCAGTAAGCTACATCAGAGGGGGGGGTCTAGGTCATCTACATGCATGGACCCTGGATGTGCACCATTCCCTGCAGGACCACCTGGGCTGAAACTTTTTATATTAGTTGGTCTCAGCATACAAAATGGGAAAAAAATCTTCACCACCTCTATGTCTGAAAAGGGCTGATATAGAAAATATATTAATAACTCTAGAAATTAAAAAACAACAAATCAGGTAATTAAAAAATAAGGTACAGAGCTAAATAGAGGATTCTCTGTAGAGGAATATAGAATGGCAGAGAAACATTTAAAGAAATGCTCAATGTCTTTAGTCATCAGAGAGAAGCAAAACAAAACAACGCTGAGATTTCACCCTACACCCAGAAAAATGGCTAAGATCAAAATCTCAAATAATAACACATGCTGGAGAGGTTGTGGAGAAAGAGTATACCTCCTCAACTGCTGGTGGGAATGTAAACTTGTACAAAACTTTGAAAATCAATCTGGTGGTTTCTCACACAATTATGAATAGAGCTTCCTCACGTTCCAGCTAATATTGCATATAAATAAATACAAAATATACTCAAGCATGCAACAAGGAAATTTGTTCAACCACATTAGTAGCAGCTTCGTTCATAATAGCCACAACCTGAAAGCAACCCAGATGTATCAGAGGAACAGATACAGAAATTGTGGTACATTTACACAATGGAATACAACTAAGCAATTAAAAAAAGGAAATCATGAAATTTGCAGACAAATGGTGGAATCTAGAAAAGCTCCACTCTGTGACTCCTGTAGACAAGTCCTTCTCTGATTGGCTCTTGGTCTGCTCTTCAAATAGACCTCACTTCCAATCAAGGCCCTTGCCCTCTCCAAACAAGACTTCCCTACGTTGCTTGGGATTAAGGTTGAGTCCTAAGGGTGTGTCAACATTTCAGCCAGGGGGCTTTTCAGGGGTGTTTGCGTTTCAGCCCCAGAAGGCAGCCCATGAAGATCTCTATATGTGACCCCCCCATTGCCAGGTTGCAGGACTGAAATTCCTCTAAAACTGCCTCCCTCCACCAATCCTTGTTGCTTTTTACCAAGGAAGACTCAAGAGCCACCTGCTCGGGGAAAATCCCACTAGCTCAGAGAGACAGGGAGAGCACCCAGCTGACCTTGTACTCAACTGAGGACACAGAAGGAGTGAACCCTCCCCCCACCCCCTTCACCAGGCTGTCCTAAGGACCCTCTGATTCAATCTCTCTCCTTCCTGGCATCTCTTTCAGCCGAATAGAAACATTGTGCTGGGTTTCAGTCTTCCATCACAGACTATCACCCACTCCCCTAAACTAAACAGTGGAAAAATCCACCTGAAGATTCATGCCTTCATGCCACCTTCCCCTCGAACATCAGTAACCTCAGCAAATGTCCATTTCAGGATCTAGGTCTTCCCATCTGTCTGATTCAGGAACTCACTGTCCTCTTTCAGTCAGGTCGATGAGCTCTTCCTGCACCAGGGCATGGCGGTTGTGGAGCTGGCGGTGGTGTTGGTGTTGTGTGTGCGTTTGTGCGGGGGCTGTGGGTGGTATCAACTTTCCCGGTGGGACCATAGCTCCGGGTTGCCCTCTATCTGCCTCCTTTCCTTCCTTGAGTAGAGGCTTTCATGGGGAATCCTCTCTCAGTGGGGATGGGCTCCTTTGCAATTTGATGGAACTCTGCTGACCTGTGGAAATATAGGCAAAAGCTGCTTCTCTGAGCGTCCCATTACCTGAAACCCATCCCACTGTTTTGAAAATCCCATTGAAGAATGGAAGCTCACATTCATCATCACGTTCTCCTACAATCCAGAGACTTTAAACAGCAGTTGTCTGCCTGGTTGCCAATCAGGAAATTTCAACTTAAAAAACAAAACAAAACAAAACAAAACAAAACATAATGGTCTGTATTTGTGGGAGTTCCTGCTCCCTATTTCTGTTTATTTAGAATCTCCGTTTTGTGTACACCAAACATCTGTCACTCCTTTCTCCCATACCATACAGCAATGTTCCCTCAGGGAAGGATCTACCAACAGGTGGCAGATCCAAATGCCCTCCCCTGCCCCGTCCCCACCACACCGTGAGTGCAGTCTCAGCCCAGCTTTGCATCCAACACGAGGCCAGAGAGGGTGTTCAGTTCCATCGTGGATGGATGAGCTAGCAGAATCTGGTCAATCTTCTGTTTCTGCTCAGAGTCCGGGAAGATGCTCATCAGTGCCTCTCTCAATTCGCTGGTCTCTGCCCAAGATCTCTGTGTGGGCCTGGCCAGTTTCTGCTGCATCCTGGGCAGTGTGACAGGGGCAGTGGAGAGCTGTTGCTGAGGAAGCCCAGGGCTTAGAGAGGCTCCGTGTTTCTGAGGTGGTGTCCATTGGCTGGGGCTGGGGCTGGGGCTAGGGCTCCTGAGGACAGTCCAAACTGCTCATGCCTGGCGAGCCGCTGTCATCAACCAGCTGCTTGTCTGGAGGAAAGAGGTCCTTTTGAAGAAATTCTTCCAGCCGAGGTCCGTGTCTTCCCAGAGGGTCATCGGGAACCATAAATATGTCTCCCACGAACGTGTACTGAAGCAGTCTCCTGGCAACGATTTCTCTCTAGGACGCTGACTCAGTCACAAACTCTCTCAGGTTATCATCGGTCACGATGATCCCCCCGGTCTTGTCTGCCAGGTGCAGTAGGAACCTGTCATCATGAGAAGAGATTCTTTCTCGGGAGACCATCCGGGCAGGAGTCAGAGCCACTATGCCGAGGTCCTGGAGCTGGCCCAACAGGTGCTGTTCCGTGACGTGAGGATCCCGTCTCATTCTCCACTGCGGGACAAACACGGTGATGTTTCTGTTGCCAAGCTTCCAGAAATACTCCACGGCGAGGGCTATTCCGCGGCAACTGAAGAACTTTTTCAGGCCATGGGCCATGGCCACGTTACTTCCGTCTATCACCACATGCTTCAGATCTGCTCTGCCGGGCTCATTTCTCAAGGCCAGACTGTATGGGGTCTTGAGGGCCTCTTGAAATCTCTGAACCCCTGTGAACGAGGCAGTGGGGTCCTCATAGGATCCACCCAATTCTGCGGATCCTGTCTCTGAAGGAAACAGCCAGGGCTGCTGCAGGAGTGGCTCAGAAATTGGGGGGCACATCGGCTTAGGCTCAGGCAAGCCCCCTGAGTGGGAATGCTTTCCACGGGGAGGCTCCTTAGATTCTGCAAGCACAGGTCCCGCGGGTTGTTGAAAACCCTTGTCAGGCGTTCCTCCCTGGGCCAATGGGAAAGGTGGTGGGGGTTGCTGCCCTTGTTCGGTTTCCTTCTGAGCCGGGGGCGACTCAGGTTCCATGGGCTGTCCATCCCGGCCCCCTGACCCATCACGTACCCTAGTTTATCCTTCGAGGGCCTTCTGTTCTCTCACTTCCCCTCTCTCGTGTCTCTGCAGCCTCAGTAACATCACAGCTAATTTCGCTTGTTGCACGACTACCACTTCTTGCAGTAGTGCTGCTTTTCCAGATGCTATTGAGGTGCGTTCTTGTTGGGCACATATTGGTCCAAGCTTCTTGGAGAGAAAGTAGAGAAGGACAGCTGCAAGTCCAAGTACAAGCAGGCTGGTGATCGTGATGGTGATCAAGGCCCAAAGAACTGCCGCCATGGCTTTCCCGAGGAACCCCCCTAGGCCTTCAATTTCCCCCCTCTCCAAAATGGAGCCTCCTATGTGTTCTCCAGCAGGAGCCAGGTGAAACAGATGCATCCTCTGCAGAGGATCCCAGGGAATTTCTCCTCCTCCGAGGCTCTCCCTCAGACGTCTGCTCTCCTCTGAGACCTTTCTGTCAGATGTCCTCTGCCCCTGCAATCTTGGTGGGTTCTCTCCTTCCCGATCAGGTTGGGTTCCACTGCAACACTTCTGGTCCCTTCTGACTCTCGGATTTCACGTGCCTCTCTTCACCAGCACAGAACCGCACTCAGAAAATCAACAATGGGTGGTGGGTTGCTGGAGGGAAGGGGGTGGGGTGGCGATCCAACACTCAGCTCCACCTCACTGCACAGTGAGAACTCAACTGAGCTGCTCTAGAGTGCTGCACTCTCTTTAAGAAGCCTCCCTTTCCTGGTGGGCGGATCCTATCTCTGATGCTTGCTGAGGAGTCCTTCTCTGATTGGCTCTTTGTCTGCCCCTCCACTAGACCTCACTTCCAATCAAGGCCCTCTCTCTTTCCAAACTAGAGTTCCTTACATTGTTTGGGATTAAGGTGTGTCCTAAGGGTGTGTCAGCCTTTCAGACAGGGGGATTTTCAGGTGTGTCAGTCCCAGCAGGCAGCCCATGAAGATCTCTTGGTGTAACCCCTTGCTAGAGCAGCCAGGTAGCATGATTGAAATTCCTTTACAACTGCCTCCCTCCTCCAGCAAACAAACAAACCAAAAACAATAAAAAACACAAAAACAAACAAACAAACAAACCAGGCTAATTCCTTTTGCTTTTTGCCAAGTTGGACTCAAGTTCCACATGCTATTTATTGGATGATGATGCTGTAGGGTGTTCGAAGTTTACAATGATTCGATCATTTTAGGTGAGCAGTACATCTAGTCCTGCCCCTATCTGATTTGGTGAGCTATGATTTTCTGGACTGGTTGTTGGGCAATGTTATCTCATACTGCATATCTGGACATTCCTCTGCATTAGGGTGGAGAATTTTGGTATTCCTTTGCAACAGTGTGGGTCTTTTCTCAATTCACCTGCTTTTCCTTTTGTCCTTCTGCTTTCTGGAAAAGTACTGATTGAAGTTAGTTTATTATGATGTATAGATTTCATAAAGAGCCCTGTAGAGCCAACTTGTTCCTTTCATTTATCTGTATTTTTAAATATGTTTATGTCATGTATTGTGTATGTCATGTGTATAGCATTGTTGAGGCATGCACATATGAATAAGCTGCCCATCAGGATTGAAAATGATGATCAAATCATGAGACAGACAGTGATGCTGGAAATTGATCTTGGGTCCTTTATGAGGGCAATAGACATTCAACTGCTAACTCATTGTCTTTCTCCAACTTATCTAAGTTTCTTTCCACTTCCGTTTCAAAATCATTGCTAAAATCCCACAGAAACCCCCACTGTTTTTCCAGGAGCTCATTTTGAGATAATTATAATTCCCATAAACTAGTCTCATTATAATAGTTTTAATATATTTTAAATAAATTTTAATAAAGTATAAATAGTCCATCATTCATTATTTTGACACATATTAAGTAAAGGTATTCCTGCTATATGATACATTTCTTCATTATTTACAGTTGCTTTGACAGCATCAAAGGTGGTAATACTTCAGAATAAAATAGACCTCTGCACCCTGCTGTCTGGAACCATTTCAGTGGTACCCAGAACACCAAGTATTTGTTCAAAAAGGCATGTAATGAAGACAGTTATTTTGATCTGTGGATACAGAGTCAGGAGTGGTGAGAGGATGGAATGATCCTTACATTAGATATAGAATGCATGACTATCTGATTTGCATGGATATCTCAGAATGAAAGAAAAAATGGTAAGTAGCTTCAAGTAGCTATTTCAATATAATAACAACACACACACACACACACACAGACATACACACAGGAACACACAGACACACCACACACATATACACAGACACACACATGAGTCTATGAAGTCTATGAAGTCACGGTTCCTCACCAGGAACTCACATAACAGTTATAGCTAATCCAAAACTATTTAGAAAACAAATAAAATATCATGGCTTTATCTGTATTCTCTGTTTATGCCACTCAGGCACAATATTCCTCCGCAACAGTTTTGATGTGGTTTTTCAGAGGCTTTCTCATTGTATAGTAACTGCAGGAAGTCCTTTTAATATCTAAAATTGTGAGAGGAGAAAGGGTCTTAACTCACATACAGGTTTATATGAGATGTGAGTCTCACACCCACAAAACTATTAGAAGTATTCTAGCTTCAAATAAGAAGTAAACGATTACTCCAAGGCGGATTACAGATTTGAAAAAGCATTTCAAGATTCACAAAATTGGATTTTTTTTAGATGGATGTATTTATAAGTGCTTGGTGCCTTTTAATAGGAAGTCCATTAATAAAAAAATATGGGAATCCTTTTCTTAAAAAAACACATTTACTCAGTCCAAGTTTCCTGATTTTTCAGGCATCATTGATTTTAAGAATTAAACCCCTGATATCACTAACGGAGCTACTTTATGAATTTGCTGTTAGCACAAGGTGTAATAATTGATAAAGTAAAATTATGTAAATCCATCATTAATTTTTGTTTAAATGCCTTTATTAATTATCAACTGCCTAAATATATCTGTACAAATATTCCTGTAAGATACTACTATTCTACTGCTGTAAGACTTACCATGATAAATTTGTTTGAAAACATAATTTGGTAGTAAAATAACAACTGGTTCCAAAATTTTATGAAAATTAAATTATATTGTAAAACCTAATTGGTCTCAACAAAGCCTTCATTGGAATATTTGTCTGTTTTGTTGGGTTTCTTATAACTCTACCTCCCTTCCAACTATTATCCAACCTAATCCCTTCCAACTCCCAGACACTAGGTAGTAGAGAATGAATGATAAATGGGAAAGGGCCATAGATTTCTGTGGACTGTTCCCTGCTGTTTATGCAGCTCTTATGCTATTTCCAGGTTTCCTGGGACAAGTCCAATCTTCGTCCAGAATATTCAGCAATGCAGCAAACCAGCAAGTCAGCAGTAGCAAATGTAACAGTCAATGCAGCAGCAAATGCAGCAGCAGGATGAACCTTAGCAGGACAGAGAGCAGAAGCTGCCTTCCCTGTCTGGGAGTGCCCTCTGGCATGCAGACAATGGTTTCTTATCTGCTGTGGATTTCTTACCTGCTACATTTTACAGTTTGAGCTCAGCAGAGCATTCATACTGTAATGAAGATGACACCATCTTCATAAATTCTGGCCCTATAACACGTGCTTCTAGTTGCAATATGTCACATATAGGCATTCTAAGAGAAAACATCATTTAAGACATGTTTATATACATATTATTTTATTTAAAACTTGTAACATGTTCCCCTTTAAGATTAAGAGTATTCATAGTAGTGGCGGGTTTTGGGGAGAAAAGATCTTATTCTACAAATGGGAACATGAAGGTTAGGCTAATTCTGTTGTTTCTTTGTCTACAGACAGTATTTACTGATATTGAATATTGTGTTTAACTATGTTGCACAATAAGAAAGAAAAGAGCCTTCCACCTGAGCATATATGCATTCAATTCTTGAGACTCACATGGTGGAGAGAATTGATAACACAAATTGTCCTCTGACCACAAGAACATACGTACCCATACACATAGTAATTAAAAAGAAAAATTTGTTGAAGATATTAATGCAATAAATAAATAAATAAATCCATTTAAGTTCATGTAATTAGCAAGTAAAATAATCTTGTTGTAAAAAGGGATTCTTCTCATATTGTAAGTGGTGATTAATATTTACTATTGATACATCTTTTAGTAACGCTGCTGTTAGTCCTAAACAGCTGTATAACCAAATCACCACACAGAGATTGGGTTTATTTAGTTAACCTAAATAAACAATCATTCCCAGTGATAATGAACTCAATCCTGTGTATGCAACAGAGCATACTTATATCTTCTTGAAAAAACAAGTAAATTAAATAAAGATTGGATATGACTACATCAAAACACTTTATAAATTATATATGATGATTTCCATAAAGATAGGTTCTATAGATTTATAGAAAAAAATAAGCTTATGATGAATGTCTGAGGGTATATCCAGTTTGGTCTCTGGACTCGGAACACAAACTTCACCCAGACAGAATGCACATCTGTTCCCAGCATTCAGGGAAGATAAGAGGTTATCCATACCTTCTGTTGAAGGAACACCTCAGGTTCCTTGAGTGATTCTCTATGAGAACATGGGCCTCCATACCTATTACAGTGGCTGAAGTGCTCTCAGAAGAAGTTGGTTGTTGCTACATAGTTCTCAGTCTGTATCAAACATAATGGCTTTTTTTGCTTTCTCCCAGCTACACAGAGAATTGTCTGTATCACTCTCATTTCAAAAGCTCTCTGGCTTTTTCTCTTTCTGCCCAATATTTTTCAAGTTCTGTTGAAATATAAAGAATTCCACCTAAAATAATTGTATTATGTATATGTATGTATGTATGTATCAAAGCAGAGTCTCACTTTGTAGTAGCCCTTACTGGCCTGGAACTTGCTATATAGATGTGTCCTGAAACCTACAGAGATATACATACCTCTGCATCTTGAGTTCTGAAGAGAGAGTCTTGCACCATTACATCTGGATTGACTTACATCTGTGTGAGACATCACAACCCAATCATGAGAAGATAATCTTCACATGATAAGTCCTTCCCATATTAAAGGGAAGAAGATTATGTAAGAAGTGAGAATCTAGATAGTAAATTTCTGATTCTGTCAACAGTTCAGCATTTACTAATTTCTAGACATGTGTGTATTGCTGAAGAGTTGGTTCAGCAGTAGAATCATACATTGTAGAGAATATCAGTTCACCTTCCAGAAATCATTTTGGGCAGCTTACAAGCACCTACAACTCCAGCTGCTAGGAATATGTCTCCTTCTTCTGGTCTTATTTGGTCCTGCACCCACATGCACAAAGCCATATTCTCCACAAATGCATTCACCCCATTAAATATAAAGGTTTAGAGATACTTGCTTGTCTTTTAATTTTGCAATATTCATTCCAGCAGAAAATTTAGAGGTTATTGTGCTAGTGTTCTTTCTACTTCTATGCACCACCTTCTTTCTAGAAAATCCCTCAATTTTTATTATGATAGATTAACTACATGTATCTGATTAATTTTAGTACCTCTTACACACTGCTATTTTTGTCTTTTCTTCCTTCCCCCATTGAATACCTTCTTTCCAATAAGTCATCCTACTAATTTCACATCTTTTTGTATTTGTAGCTTACTGTGATATAAAAAGGTTACCTGCCTCGCATGGATGGGAGGTTGCTTACCTGAGTATGGACTAGTTCTTGTATCATCTGTACAAGATTGGGCACCTCAATATTTCATTACAGAAGGGGTCAGAGCTTATAGGGGCCTACCCTTTCCTGAGGGACTGTGGTGACTTAAAAAAATGGTGTCACTTAATTTTTTTTATTCTAAGCCTGCATCATGACCTCAGTGCTTTCCATATGCTCAGTTTTCACTTATTTGTAACCTCAAAAGGATAGGATTCAGTTCAAAGTAAACAAGTGGTCAGAGTCCAGGAAATATATGTTTTTATATCTTTTCTTTATGAAAGAGTATGCTTAGCAGTTCCAAGCATTATTTCCCCTAACTTCTTGTAGAAATAGCTACAGAACTTACAAAACAAAACGATGGGTACTCAGAAGTACTAGGAACTTGATCTAGCGAAGACATTCCACAATCTGCTGCCTTAATGGGTGTGTTGTTTTGTGTTTTGATAAATTATTTTCTGAAATGTCACATAGATAGCATAATCATGGCCACCCAAGTGTGCATAATTTTACAAAGCTGACACATGCATGTCTTACTGTTTTGAGTTGGTCTTTCAGCCACAGATCAGCAGTGCATTCTTCAAGGATAAAAACTAAGCAAGTATTTTCTTTGTCACCTAGAAGTGCAATTTACTGCCTTCTCAATTTTCCAACTTACAAATACAAAGTAAATGTAGGACATTAGAGAAATAAGTACACTAGGTGATTTATGGGGAAGGGGGTTTCATGACACCCAGAATAAACCAGTGTAACATGGTATATGTAGTAACATTATTGATATCTGGTAAAAACAAACAAACAACAAAGGCAAAGAATGTAAAAAGTAAAACAGTAGCAGGGAAAAATCACATCTGAGTGTGTCAGAACCATGTGTGTGTTAGAACTGTACTGAGCTTCTACTGTGAAGAGCAAACAAATCAGAACTCAGTCACTCAAAAAACAGGGTCAAGGGAAATTCTCATCCTTACATTTCAGCAAATAGTAGGAAGAAAATGATTTCCTGTCATCTAAACATCAGTTTCCAGAAAGACAAATCAACAAGCACCTTGTGAAATGTATTCTAGTAAAAATTATTTGTCCTTGGGATATTTTGCTAAAGATTCAGAAAGCTGCAAGCTTGAGTAAAATGCTAGGAAAATATCTAACAGATGTCAAAACACAATCAATCAACAAACGAAAGATTTGGATAATTGAATGTGGCTAAGTAGGCACAAGGTTAATATTTATTTGCTCAAAAGTTTTTTTTAACAAAATGACAGACATAAGATAAGTAAACAACAAAGGTAAGAGACACTGTCCTAAGAATAAGTCATAATATTGAACACAAGAGATGCTCACTTCACAAGTAGCTAAAAAACAATCTATCCGAGCGTAATGCTGCAGTTTCATTATCTCAGACACGTAGACAGTGCCCACATTGCAAGTTCAAAACCAGCCTGGATTACAGAGTGTGCAAAGCTAGCTAACCTCCATAAATAGGACTGGGGCTAACTAAAGCTAACTGACATGTGAATGGCTCTTTGTCTTGTCACTTTTACTCCAGAAAAAAAATCCAATGGACAACAATGCTACAGATACAAGACAACAACAACATCACTAGACAAATGGCATAAGAAAACGAGGAAAGGTGTAATTTTTTTTTTGCTATTCTCTTGCATGCAAAGGAAATATTCAAACACATACCTTGGCTATTATAATTACAAACCAAAAACAAATGTTCTAAACTTCCAGGTAAATGATTTGCTTTGTTCTACGTAGTATTAGAGTTACATCCGGTTTCATGTTCATGTAGAGACACATAATAATAAATTCTGATTTTTGTACTATTTATACTGAGTAGTAGAAAGATTAAAACAAATGCAGGGATGATTTGCTTTAAACAATCAAACAAAGAAGAGCTTCACAAAATAAAGACAGGAATAGCATAGTAGAATTTTTATGTACCATTTTCCTGTCTAGATTAAATATATTAATTTTTAAGTGCATTGAAAGATCAATAGAGAAAGTGGTTTAATAATCCAAAATTATAGAATCAGTTTTCCTTGGGGGTGGAAATCAGAGCAATTTTTATTTTTTTATTTTTTTATATTACAAATGTTATTTCAATAGTCTCTAATGTTTCATTATGAAATTCCTTATGAATATAACTAGTCCAGTCAGTTTTAAAAATCTTACATTATTAAATTAGGTACATTTATTTGTTAAATTAAATAAATATATTTTGTAAATAATTTTTATTTTAAGAAGGTGGGATGAACTTTATTTAGAAATCATATCAATGACTGGTAGGAGAGTTCATGGATGCTTGTGCCACATTTGTGGATTTCTCTAGGACCTACTTGGCTGAAGGACTAACAAGTTGTCCTTTAATCTCCACACCGACTCCATGATATAGCATACACATAAATAAATGTAGTAAAAATTTTTAAAAAATAATACCAATGGTGAACGGTTAATAGACTCAAGGCAAGAAGTTGTGACTGTTGTCATGTCAAAATACTTTGATCAGGTAAGTAACACTTCCTGACAGTCTGTGTTTAATTGGTGGGCAGATATGTTTACTTAAGACACACAGAATTTTGCACTGTTTGAATATAATCTTAGTTGGAAACCATGGAGCATCTACTCCTGTAGATAAAAAGACATAAAAACATTATAATTGATTAATCAAGAGGATATATGCAAGAAAAAAAGAAATTAGCTAACAGATATCCAAACATTTGTTGTGGTATTCTATTCATATTAAATGATTTTTACCATTCAAAGAATAAAAGGACTTATTATAAGAAAAGACATTACAATAGCTTTGCAAGGTATGTTTAAAGAATTATAAAGACATTTTGAAAACATGTCTGATGAACAGTAATCATTTTTTAAAGTACTTTAAAGATTATTTGGTTGCATTAGCATGTAATAAGATTCCAAACACTTTTGGAATATTATGAAAAGGAATAAGGTTCACAGAAAAAAAAGAGTGAAGGACACTTTATTCTAGTCAGGTTTTTTATTCTTGCTGTATGTGAGGTAGCGCTGTGATGCTGGGAATGAGCTAATATCGCCATTCTTACAGTGCATGGATAATGAGCACAGACTGCCAAGAAGTAACTCTAATCATAATAACCTCCACTTGCAGCCAGCCACATCTCTGCTGTGCTCAGTCTTTCTTCCACCCATTGACCATCTAGCTGTCTAGTTCAGGGTTCTCAACCTTCCTACTGCTACAACCTTTTAATACAGTTCCTCATGTTGTGATGACTCCCAATCATAAAATTATTTTTGTTGCTACTTTATAACTATAATTTTGCTACTGCTATGAACTGTAATGTAAATATCTGATATGCAGGATGTCTATTATTGTGACCCACAGATAGAGAACATCGGTTCTAGTTGGTCATGGAAGGGAAATGTGGTCCAGGATCTTCTGTTCTCTACTTCGCTGTATTTCAACCTAACACCAAGCTTCTTGTAAAAACAATTTCTTTTGTTTTTGTGTTGGTGTTTGTCTATTTGCTTGCTTTTGACATTTAAAAAAAAATAAAGAAAATTAAGCAAAAGAAGTCCTTTGCTGTGTCTGAGAATATTTTCTGAAAAGTTAAAATTTGCTAACAAAACTGACTGGTGAGGAAAGCATGTATATCATTTGATATATGATATCATGTATATCATGTAATCCTTGCCTGAGCAAGGATTATTTTCCATAATATCATAATATTTGAAGAGAAAATGTGGACTCAGTAACTAGAGACAGTAAATGGGTGTGGAGAAGGGGAAATCAGAGGTAAAATGTTTGGGTTAGGATAAGAAAAGATTGGATGGTATTTCATGGGTGGGAATAGCAATTCAGCTGCTATAAAGGATCATATGTACAGCTAAATTTTGGCTTCTCATTTTTAAAATTTCCTTTTTGTTGTTTTGGGTTTTTTGTTTTTGTTTTGTTTTTTGAGACAGGGTTTCTCTGTGTAGCCTTGGCTGTTCTGGACTCACTTTCTAGACCAGGATGCTCTCAAACTCAGAGATCCACCTTCCTCTGACTCCCTGAGTACTGGGGTTACAGGCATGTGCCACAGCAATTGGTTTCTTTTTTAAATTCCTAAGTTTTGGTTTTGAAACAATTTACACTTATCTGATTATCTATATCTTTTGTCAAGATTTCTAAGGATGCAAAACGTGTATTGTGCTGGATCCCCAGCCCCATACACCAGAGCAGACAATTTCCTCCACCATTTCTTTATGTGTCTGGGATTGATTTTACTTTCTTCTCCATGGACACATCCCATAGATACTACCCACACAGCTGGACAGCTGTTAAGTAGTTCTATAAATCATTGTCCTACTCACTTGCCTTGCCACCATTCAAGAGAGACAGGGGTAATTGATGTGGCTGCCATCTTGCCAGATCTATTTTACCAACCACAAGGAACTTTTCAAGTGCACTGCTGAAGCCTCCTTTCCGACACTTTCCATATGATACATGGAAACTTATGCTTTTAAAAAAGAAAGATTTTCTTTTGACAGTTTTAACTTGAGGACAAGTCTGTGACAAGCAGCTATTGTGCCTTCTTGCCATTGCCTCTGTGCATTCCTATGGCAGCGCAGTGCCAAACTTGTGTGTGAAGTCTTTTGAACAGGTTTTTGTGGTTCATTTGCTTTTTACAAACCAACCACTGATATCAAACAGACAGTTAGGAAAGTAACTGATTTCCATTCGATCTTGCTGTCTGAGTCTTGCCACGAGTACAGGAACTTCATTTCATGGTTGTCTTAATAATAATGTTAGGCATCTCATCCTCTTCACTTTTTAAATTTGGAAGCTAAATTGATACAATTGACTTAGTGCCTCATTCCTGGATTTATTCATGTATTCTTAAATACATGGCAACCAGATTTATGACCTGGGGCATGATCCCGACACTTAGAAGAAGGCTGAGGAGGTTTGTTAAATTCTATCGGTGCTTCATCACCTGCTGCACATGTGTGGAAGATCATGGTGCACTTGGAGTCTTACAATCTCAGAAAATGCAAATTGTGCTAATTCAGGAAGGATCAGTCTTACAAAACATTTATCCAACAAGGTTGCATTTTTGTCTCATGTGTTTATTTTTATATTCTCAATTTGCATGCAAACCTGAAACTGTTAAGCATTTAAAAAATACCTCTAACAGCATGTTATATAAAAAGCCAATCAAAGTAAGCTAAAAATATGCTAAAGAGGCTTGTTAAAAGCCTAATTGTGCAACTGACATAATATTATCTTTAAAAATTATACAAGTGAATGAGGAAAAATGAATCATAAACTTGAGTATTATATTTTCTTTACAAGAAATAAATCTTAATAATAAAGGTTTGAGATTGAATAAAGCCAAGGGGGTGTAGGGAAATTTTAATTCAGAATATGGTTGCTTTGAAAAGATATCACATCCAAAGACCTTACTCGATCTCTGAGTTCAAGACCAGTGTAGTATGGAGCAAGTTTCAAGTAAAGAAAAGCTTCGTTTCAGGTGTGGTGGTACATGCCTCTAATCCCAGCACTCATGAGACAGAGACAAGCAGATCTCTGAGTTCTACTCAATTCTCTTCAGGCAGTTTGGGTGAGAGTGAGTTGGGAAATAGTATGGTGGAGTTCATTTTGTGGCAGTTCAGTTTGTGGAATTGAGAGGCAATTTTAAACTGTGTGGGTTTTGCAGAGAGGTTGAAGAGAGAACAAGCTAGACAGGGGTGAAGACAGAACAAGCCAAAGAATGAGAAGGAGCCAGAAGCCTAGAAGAGGTTTCTATAATTAATTGGATGCCAAGTAGAGCTATGCAGTGAGAAACTGTGAGAAGCCAGATTTTATCAGTCAGTTTGAGAGGCATTTGACCCAGAACAGCTGAATTGAACCAGTCAGCCTAGAGCTCAGAAAGTACAAGAAAGGGTGAGCTTATTCAGCCATAATTCTCAGAGGCTGAAAGCATTCTTGCCCTAGATTAGATTGTGCGAAAACTAGAAGTTCTCAAGACTAGGCCAAGGTTAGCAGATAAAGGCAGTAGGTCTTTAGATGACAATTACGCAGGCAAATAAACATTACTTTACCAAAGTTACATTTAACTTTGTATAATAGTCTAACAAAAGTTATATCTTGGTTTTAAATTTACATCAAAATTTGTATAACTTTAAGACTACAATAGCATGTGTATGTCTTTCTTTTGGACATGAAATCTCCTGGTTTTTCACTATGAGGTTCTTCTCAAAATGCATTTCAAGTCAAAACTCTTGTTGAGTAAGGTAGCTCTTGATTCTCTAGTGTGACAAGGGTTCTAGCTAACCACTATTTTAAGAGAATTTTCTTTAGTGAATGTTGTGTTTTTTCACATAGGCTTATTTATGCTTCATCTCTTTTCATACTTTGTAAGGTACTAAGAATAACTTTATCTTGCTTGTAGTATAATTTTTGCATATATGTTTACATTTCCATCATCAGCAATGCCAGAGTTCTCTTGTAATTTTGGTAAATGCTGTGAGTTGATGATTTTAATATAAAAGAACCATATTCATTTTCTGAGCTGATGCCAGGGATCAGCCAATTTTGAGGAAAATGTACAGTGAAGAATTTTACATTACTGTACAAGTAAATAGCATGACCTCTGCAATGTGCTTGGAAGCTTTAATGGCACATTTGCAATTAAAATTATGAAGATCCATGCCTCAAAGAACAAAGCTAATTTTAGAACTTCTAAGCCTATGTGCAAAACCTGAGCTGAACTTTTTTATTTTTTTTGAATGATGTAAGCTTTTTTTTTTTTTACTATATGAATATTTGTATATGAAGGAACACTCATTTTTTATGCCCCTAATTACCTGAAGATTTTACTATCCACAAACAACTACACTATGATGAACACTGGAATAATGTTATCCGTTAAAAAGTAACTGGAGTATTTCCTCTTCTGCTCTTCTATCTTTTGTTGAAGGAGTGTGCTCATTTTTGTTTTGGAGCTACCTGCGAATCTGTATTATAGCTTTGTTGTTTTTTTTTTTTTCATTTTTATGCTTAAAAGCTGCAACCTTATACAGAAATAGAGCTAGATAGTCCAGTCACTGTCAGTTATGGTTTGTGTGTCTGGAGAAGTCACTTGAAATCACTAGGTTATGAACATGAATCACTGTGGAGATTTTTTTTTTTGTTGTTGTTGCAGGATATTTGATCACACTGTGAACCTATAGATTGTTCTGTTTACTGGAAATACCCATTTTTAATTGTGGTGTCATTGGGCACTAGAACACACCTTTAATCCAAGACATTTCTGATTTAATTTAAAAAACTCAACCATAGGTTAAAGAGGCAGAGCAAAGAAGCAAACAGTTGGCAGGGAGTAAACATAGGAAACAAACAAACAAACAAACAAACAAACAAACAGAAAGTAAGAGGAAGTCAGAAAGAAAGACAGAGAGACTCACAGTAAGTAGAAGGGAAGGACATTCAGATCTGTGGGTGTTTTGAGAAGGCATGGGGAAGGAAGCTTCTTTTTTTCTTTTGGGATGGCTGAGGAGGAAGATGAGCTAGGTGCTTTCTCTACCTCTCTGAGCTAGCAGAGTTTCACCTCAGCAGCTGTCTCCCGAGTCTTCATTGGTAAAATTAAAATACTGAGATTTTTATTGACAACAACAGTTAACAATAAACTTCAAATAAAGCTATCAATAGACACTAAACTGTCAGCCACTGTAAGTTGTACATGTAGTCTCACCACTTAGTATGACAAAACTGTATATTCATAAGTCTGTAGACAATGGCCTAGAGATTTCCAGGCCAGTGTGGGCTAGGTATCAAGAACCTGTAACAAACATACAAACAAGATTTAAAAAAAATACAATGCAGGATCAAAGTAAGGGATTCTGTTTCACTGATGACCTGATCTTCTATCAACCCTTGGCAGTCACCAAAGACCTTTAGAAACACATGCATGTCATAATGAAGGCAATTATACTTCTGGGTACTCTAAGAAAGAGTTTAAAGAGTGGAGCTTCCCTCTTTGAGTGTGTTTTTGCTGTGACTTATTTATTGGCTTGTATTTTTTCATCATTATCAATTCTATGCTGGAATAAGTTTCTAAACTGAGAAAGAAGATACATGCAAGCAAGAAGCTTTCTGAAAAGTACAAGTACCACCATTGTCTCCTTCCAGAGCTCTGGGTGTGACTCACTGCATATTTTCTGGATTCCTGCTTTCTTTACCCCTTTTAACTCAGGAAGTACCAAATAAGCTTTCCCACTAGAAGAAGAACATAGGTCCAGTTACTCAACCATAATGGATCACAGTTCTTGCTAGAGCTAACTAGCTTTCACATAAATGACCAAGATATAAATGACATAGCTTTCATATATGTCCCTTGATGGCAACATGGCTTTATATCCTGTGGATCCCTTAGTCTACATGAAAAGAAGAAGCTATTCAGTCTCATTGCTTCATACAAGATTGTACAGCAGAAAAGGCACTAGTCCTACTTTTAAACACTAGCCCAGATGTCATTGAGCAACTCTTCTGAGGTGTCAAAGAACATTTCAATAGCAAAGCTGCACAGAAAATAGTTAAGGAAGAAATGCTGATGCCTGTCTGGTATTGAATGAGGCCAACTGAGAAATTGTAACTTCTGGGGCAAGGAATCTTTTCTGATTTTATAAAATTCTACACAGAAAGATAACGAAGTGGCCCATTGTCTTGTAGAGTGTAACAATGGGCTCGAAAGCAGATTTCACTTGATAACAGAGTAAAGTCAACATAATTAACAACCAGTCTGGCAAGTGACAAATAGTTAAACCTTATGATTTCATCACCTACCAACTCCGTCTTCCATAAGGTACACTTATCCCGGAATAATTCTGTTTACTACTAAGCAACTTCCAAACCAGGAAAAACAAAATGGAATAGTTGTAAGTCACCTGAACCATTTCCCATCACCATTTCCGACATCACTAAATCATCTTAAATGTAAGGAAGATTGAAAATGTGGTTGATACACTTTATGGTTGGCTGTATTTTTTTTTCTGGATAAATAGCTTGTTTTTTTATGAATATTACAAAAGTAAATGAGAACAGAGAGCATAATTCATTAATGATCCCCCTTTCAGTAGCAAAGTGCTCTTAATTTTATAGACATGTCTTTTCCTTTTAAAGACATAAACATGTCTTTTCCTCGTGTGAATGAAAAATAATATATTGTGTGCCAGAATCCAAACTTGAACACTGGTTTTTAAAAAGCAGAAATCATGTGAAGAGCCTCAACATTTGAAAAGAATTCACTGTAATTCATGTATCTTAACATGTGTTAATGGTATAGTGTGAGCTTTTGTATGACTTCCCTTGGCTCATGAAGTTCAATGAAAGAGGCCTAGAAGTCCAGTCTCTTCCTTCCTTGTGATTAACATTTTATAATCCAAAAATAACAAAAACGTGTTGAGAAATAATGCTTCTAGACATTTGATAAAATAACATTTTAATGAATATAGAATTTATGATTACAGAAGTGTTTTTCTTTAAGGAATATTTTCTGTTTCTAAGTTTGGTTTTTAAATGTATTACAATTTTTAAAAGATTAAACTAACTTTGTGTTTGAGGCAAAATCTTAAACACACAGATTTAAAAGAAAGATGGCTAATCATGTTTGTCTATTTTTATATTAATCACAGGTCATTTCACTTTGTATCCCAGCTGTAGGCCTCTTCTTCTTTTCCTCCCAATCCCATCCTCCCTCCCTCATCTCCCCCCTATGTGATTAGACATTGGAAGTAGGAAGACAGGGAATAGGGCAGCAGCCTACCACAGAGGGCCTCTGAAAGACTCTATCCAGCAGGGTATTAAAGCAGATATGAGACTGATAGCCAAACTTTGGACAGAGGGCATGGAATTTTATCAAAGAAGGAGGATACAGAAAGATGTCGAGGCAACAGGAGCTCCACAAGGATAGCAACATTGCCAAAAAAAAAAAACATGGACCCTAGGAACCCTGCAGAGACTGATACCCCAACCAAGGACAATGCATGGAGAGGACCTAAATCCCCAGCTCAGATGTAGCCCATAGACTCAGTATCCAAGTGGGTTGCCTAGTAAACAGAACAGGGCTTTCTCTGGCATGAACTCAGTGACAGGTTCTCTGATCACCTCCACCTGGTGGTAGGGGAGTACAGTCTTGCCAAGCCACAGAGGAAGACAATGCAATCAGTCCTGATGAGACCTGATAGGCTAGGGTAAAACAGAAGGGAAGGAGGACCTCCCCTATCTGTGGACTGGGGGAAAGGCATAGGGGGAGAAGAAGGAGGGAGGGTGGGATTGGGAGGAGATGAGGGAGGGGACCACATCCAGGATACAAATTGAATAAATTGTAATAAATGATAATAATAAAAAAGAAAAAATAAAAGAAAGATGGACACTTGACAGTATTGGCAACTTTAAATGAAATATAATGTTTGTTTTAAAGTTTTGTTAAAATAAGCCACATTAAGGTACTTGCATGTATGACTTTAAGTTTCTTTATTCACTAATTCATTAATTCAAACTATAGCTATTAGATTATTTCTATGGATAAAGAATTCTACAACAAAACAAAGTTTTGAAAATAAATAGACATAGTTTTTCTTTCATACACTCAGGGAAGTAACTTCAGTAATCAAGGGAAGCATAATGCAATGTCGTAACATATGTATGTAGCAGACTAGCACAGCAGTTAAAGAGGATCTTAGGTATCAGTCAGAAGGCTTCTCAGAAATTGTGTATCTACTAAGATTTTGATGAGTTATCTAAGTGAGAATAGAGGCTTACTTCCTTGAGCAAGGTATGCAGAAATCCAGGTAGTTGGTCAAACATTACAATTCCATTGAGTAGCAAGTAAGATCACTAAAGGCATTGGTGAGAAAGGAGGGTGTTCCCACTTAGCCTGGAATTTGGAATTTTGACATTTAACAAGGGGATGAGATAAAGGTTAATGCATAGTCAGCTAGGGCTAATTATAAAAAGGTTTGCTTCAGTTGCATATCTTTAAACATTCTTTCATGATATGTTAATACTTTGTTAGGGTTCAACATGCACAGAAGCCTCATCCCTTTTTTTTTTCAAAAAAAAGTTTATTCAGTTTATTCAGTTTATTCAGGAACCTTGAACAATCTTCTGACCCTGGGGAAAGCCAGCCCACAGCTTAAATAGCCTCTGGGTAGCCAACCCCAGCGTGCCACGTGGGCAATGCAGATAGGTCCACATACATGGAAGCAAGCCAGATCCTCAGCCTTAGCCAAATGTGGAGTTGTTTGTGACAGAGAGCACTCACCATCGGGAAGGTGGAAGGCGGAAACCAGCTCCATCTTTAAGGCTCGGCATTACGCAGCTCTCTACAGTTCCCCCTTTTTGTTTTGGACACATCAGGCAAGAGTAGAGGTCTGATCTCTGATATTAGAAATAAATTGGGACTTTGTACTGATGTTCATTTAGGTGTCATCCACCCAAAGAGCATCAGACCCGACTGATACCTTTTTCTCAGAGGCGGGACCTGGGGCATCAACCCGCATGCAATCAGACATGCTCTTCTCTGGGTCGAAAGCAGCTGACCCTGAGTGCAGTGCTTAGCCTCGCATCATGAGTGTAACATTTAACCTTTTTATGGTAGCCAACCATGCTTGGGGAGACTGTCCTGCTTCAATGGCTGTAAAGGCCTGAATGGTCATGGCTGCATTACACTGTTGTGAGACTCTAATCTTGCATATATACCACAGGCAAACCAAGGAGACCAACACCAGAAGGCCTGCTAATGCTCCCATGCCCGCCCATTCCTTCAGATGATTCATGGCAGCAGCAATCCATGATGATAATCCTGTGGCTAGTCCTGTGTCCACCACTCTAGTAGAATTTACCGTGACAATGGCCACTCTCAGCTGCTCCATCGTAGTATCGAATTCTCCAGTCCAATTACCTAAAATATAGCTAGACAATTGTTTAGACAGATTTGCAGCACAGGGAAAATTCTCATGTTGTATGCTAGTGACTCAAAGTCCAGCATACTTTCATTGACAGCCAAGTTGAGCAATTTGCCATAGGGTATCAATTTGCTTCTGCATGAGGTCAATCCTCTGATTGAACACCATCAAGCCTCCTTTTAGTTGAGCATTAATTATTTTTGTACATCTAAGGCATGAGCTACATTGGCTAAAAGGTTATTCAGGGTCTGAGCAGTCTGCACAATATGACTCATGGCTAATGCCGCGGTGGTAGCTCCAACAGCCGCCAATGAGATGGCAGTAACAGTGGTGGCTGTAGTTCCAAGATCCCTTTTCTGTCTGAAGAGAGTCATAGCGTGAGGGGCATCAATGGGCACAGGCACCCAGTGAGGCATGCGAGTAACCAGCTAGTAAATTTACTAGCATTCCAGCATTGTGCAAAAAAGCAAGTATCATTACCACAATTATTTGGCTCTATCTGGCTAATAATGAATAAAAATGGGGGATATAAACAAACAGGTGTGGACTTATAGGAAATATTATGAGAAGCCTTAACCCCCTCATTGGAACATCCTGCATCAGTTCTAGAACTAGCAGTGGTGGTGTCCGAGGTCTGAGTAGGTTCAGGAAACCATTGCCCCCAGGGGCGAGACGTGCTCCATGTATATTGACTAACTCCATGTTTTCCTCCACTTTTGAAAGTCATTTAAGGTTCTTAAATTATTTTTTTCCCTTTTTTTAATTTTTCATCAATTACACTTTATTCATTCTGCATCCCCCCATAAGTCCCTTCCTCTTTCCCTCCTAATCCCACCCTCCCTCCTCCCTCTGCATGCATGCCACTCCCCAAGTCCATTGATAGGGGAGGTTCTCTGTTGCTAGCAGCGTAATCATCTCGCCAGCAAGAACGCACGCGGACAACAGGATCCTTCTGCAGCAAGCTTTATTGCAGTCAAAGGATGAAAGGAGGAAGACCCCGAGCCCCGAAGTGGCGCTGTTTATATAAGCCCTGCTCACACCAGAATAGTGTGAGATGATGTATCATCCCCTGATTGGCTGCTCACCCATCACCCCATATGACGCCCCAGGCTGGGCTCGTGATGACAGTTGCCCAACGGTCATAACGGTTTACCAGTTTTGAGGGCGGAAGCCAGCGTCATGGCAACCAAACCCCGGCTCTCCACATCTCCCCCTTTTTTATTTTGTTTGAACAGTAAGCTTCCTACTGTCAATACAGCATTATGCCAGACAGCCAACGTCTGAGCCTGGTGGAAGGCAATGCTTCAGCCGTTGCCCGTCATTGGAGCAACCTCCTCACTGTGAGGCTGTCCTGTCTTAGGTCGGTGAAGACTTATTTGCACTCTTCCGTCACTGACTTTCCAGATCATTTGGCAAGAGAAAAATTGTGATTTACACCCATCCCCGTGCAATGGGAAACAGATCCCCAGGGAGTGCAAGGGCTGTAAATCCAGTTTGTGGCATGTGCCTGCAAAGACAGAGGCAACCTTGTCAAACATTAATTTTTCAGCATGGATAACCAAATATCGGGGGAGGTGCCTTGCTCCAGAGCAGCTAGCGCCTGTACGATCACCAACTTGTCACATTTTTGTTGGGTTTTGAGTTTGCAGAACAACCAGAGGACAAATATTAAACCATAGCACAGGGCAGCGCCAAACATCCCAACGCCCATCCATTCCTTAAAATAAGAAAAGGCGGAAGAAACCCAGGATAATAAGCCATCTGTGAGCGATAAATCCACTCTAGTAGAATTAATGGACACCACCACCGCCCTTAGCTCTTCAAGTAGTTGCAGGTATATTCGTAGAAAGATCATCTTCAGCTGCCGCAAGCTTTTGTGTGAGGTGCTCCGGTACCCAGAAAGGATTGTTTTCTTCCTGTGGGAAAACACAGACAGCTCCCCTGGATCTTATTAAGATAGGATCTGGGCCTTTCCATTAACCAGTCAAGACATCCTTCCATTTGACCATTTCCTTAGGCCTATCAGGCACTACAGGGCATGGTTTGCAGCCGGTGTTAAGGCTCTGGGTGAAGAAATATGAGCATCCCCTTCCAAAATATCAAATAGGGGTTTTAATTCAGCAGAAGGAATCTTTATAAACGGCCTAAGCCAATTTATATCACCTAATAATTTTAAAAAATCACTAGGGAGAACAGGAGCGGCCGACCGAGAAAGTGCACGCTTCCTGTTTCTCAGTAGTGGCCGTTCATCCAGGTGGTATCGTTCTTCCTCATAGCAGGCTGCTTCCTCCTCTAGATCTGACTTCTCGGAGGGACTCAACTCCTCCGACTCAGAATTGCCAATTTCTAAAGCCTCTAGTTTTTTTGTCGGATAGAGAGGCTCCTTTTTAAATTTTTTCTTCTCCTTATCATGTTTCTCTCCCAGGGTGTTCTTTCCCTTATCTCTCACTCCTGCAGCTTTAACATCCGCAGAAGGGCCTTTTTTCTTAGAGACGTCTTTATTTCTATCCATTGGGGCCCCTAATCTTTTGTCATGTTCTGTTTCTGACATGCTGTCTTGTGTCTCCTCTAACACTCCCTTAGTGCCTACTCTTAGCTTTCCATTAATCTCTTTCCTTTCGAGGTCACCCTTAAGCTTGTACAAAACCAAAAGAAAGAGGATGAGGGCAACAGTCACAACAGAGAAAGCAATAAAGGCTTCTGCTAGCTGAGGTGAAAGATGAGATAAATCAAGACCAAACATGCCTCTCAGAACTTATCTCGCTACTGCAGTTCTGAATCCTCCCTGCGAATGGGGGGTCGCCTCGGCACCGGCGATGGCAGGCTCCCGGCGTCCCAGGTTTCGGCACCAAATGTTGCGAGCCACATAATTGTCTCGCCAGCAAGAACGCACGTGGACAACAGGATCCTTCTGCAGCAAGCTTTATTGCAGTCAAATGATGAAAGGAGGAAAACCCCGAGCCCTGAAGTGGCGCTGTTTATATAAGCCCTGCTCGCACCAGAGTAGTGTGAGATGATGTATCATCCCCTGATTGGCTACTCACCCATCACACCATATCACTCCCCGGGCTGGGCTCGTGACGACAGTTGCCCAACGGTCATAACGGTTTACCAGTTTTGAGGGCGGAAGCCAGTGCCATGGCAACCAAACCCCGGCTCTCCTTTCTAATCTTAGTCTGTCAGTTCACATCAAAAGTGGCTGCATTGTCCTCTACTGTGGCCTGGTAAGGCTGCTTCCCCCCCAGAGGGAGGTGATCAAAGAGCAGGCCAATCAGATTATGTCAGAGGCAGTCCCTCTTCACATTACTATGTAACCCAATTGGACTCTGAACTGCCCTGGGCTACATCTGTGCAGTGGTTCTGGGTTATCTCCATGAATAGTCCTTGGTTGAAGTATGAGTCTCTGGAAAGTTCCCTGTGTTCAAATTTTCTTGTTCTGTTGCTCTCCTTGTGGAGACCCTGTCCTCTCCAGCTCTTACTATTTCCCAGTTCTTACCTAAAATTCCATTCACTCTGCCCAACAGTTGCCCATCAGGCTCAGCATCTGCTTTGATAGTCTGAAGGGCAGAGGCTTTCAGAGGCCCTCTGTGGTAGGTTCCTAGGTTGTTTCCTGTTTTCTTCTTCTTCTGATGTCCATCCTCTTTGCCTTTCCAGATGGGGATTGGACATTTTAGTTAGGGTCCTCTCACTTGCTTAGTTTCTTTAGATGCACAGGTTTTAGTGGGTTTGTCCTATGTTGTATGTCTATATGAGTGAGTATATACCATGTGTGTCTTTTTGCTTCTGGGACAACTCACTCAGGATGATCCTTTCCAGATCCCACCATTTACCTGCAAATTTCATGATTTCCTTATTTTTCATTGCTGAGTAATATTCCATTGTGTAGATGTACCACAATTTCTGCATCCATTCTTCAGTTGAGGGGCATCTGGGTTGTTTCCAGCTTCTGGCTATTACAAATAAAGCTGCTACAAACATGGTTGAGCAAATGTCCTTTTTGTGTACTTGAGCCTCTTTTGGATATATGCCCAGGAGTGGTATGGCTGGATCTTGAGGAACCGCTATTCCTAGTTGTCTGAGAAAGCGCCAGATTGATTTCCAGAGTGGTTGTACAAGTTTACATTCCCACCAGCAGTGGAGAAGGGTTCCCCTTTCTCCACAACCTCTCCAGCATGTGTTATCGCTTGAGATTTTGATCTTGGCCATTCTCATGGGTGTAAAGTGAAATCTCAGGGTTGTTATGATTTGCATTTCCCTAATGGCTAGTGAGGTTGAGCATTTCTTTAAGTGCTTCTCTGCCATTCGGTATTCCTCTACAGAGAATTCTCTGTTTAGCTCTGTTCACCATTTTTTAAGTGGGTTACTTGGTTTGCTGCTTTTCAGCTTCTTTAGTTCTTTATATATAATGGATATGAGTCCTCTGTCAGATAAAGGGTTGGTGAAGATTATTTCCCAATCTGTAGGCAGTTGCTTTGTTTTGATGATGGTGTCCTTTGCTTTGCAGAAGCTTTTCAGTTTCATGAGGTCCCATTTATTGATTGTTGCTCTTAGAGCCTGTGCTGTTGGTGTTCTGTTCAGGAAGTTTTCCCCTGTATCAATGAGTTCTAGGGTATTCCCCACTTTTTTTTCAAGCCGATTTAATGTGTCTGGTTTTATGTTGAGGTCTTTGATCCACTTGGACTTCAGTTTTGTGCAGGGTGATAAGTATGGATCTATTTTCATTTTTCTACATGTAGACATCCAGTTGGACCAGCACCATTTGTTGAAGATGCTATCTAATTTTCCATTGTATGGTTTTGGCATCTTTGTCAAATATCAGGTGTCCATAAGTGTGTGGGTTTATTTCTGGGTCCTCTGTTTGGTTCCATTGATCCACCATTCTGTTTCTATGCCAGTACCATGCAGTTTTTAAAACTGTTGCTCTATAGTACAGCTTGAGATCCGGGATGGAGATACCTCCAGAAGATCTTTTATTGTAGAGGATTGTTTTAGCAATTCTGGGTTCCTTGTTATTCCATAGGAAGTTGAGAATTTTTCTTTCCAGGTCTGTAAAGAATTGTGTTGACAATTAGATGGGAATTGCATTAAATCTGAGATTGCTTTTGGTAAGATGGCCATTTTTACTATGTTAATCCTGACAAGCCATGAACATAGGAGATCTTTCCATCTTCTCATATCTTCTAATTCTTTCTTCAGAGACTTGAAATTTTTTTCATACAAGTCTTTGACTTGCTTGGTTAGGGTTACACCAAGGTACTTTATGTCATTTGTGGCTATTGTGAAGGGTGTTGTTTCCCTAATTCCTTTCTCAGCCCTTTTGTCTTTTGTATACAGTAGTGCTACTGATTTTTTTGAGTTAATTTTGTATCTGGCCACTTTGCTGAAGGTGTTTATCAGCTGTAGGAGTTCCCTGGTAGAGTTTTTGGGGTCACTCATGTATACTATCATATCATCTGCAAATAGTGATAATTTGACCTCTTCCTTTCCCATCTGTATCTCCTTGATATCCTTCAACTGTCTTATTGCTCCAGCAAGGACTTCCAGGACTATGTTGAAGAGATATGGAGAGAGTGGGCAGCCTTGTCTTGTACCTGATTTTAGTGGGATTGCTTTAAGTTTCTCTCCATTGAGTTTGATGTTGGCTATAGGCTTGCTGTATATCGCCTTTACTATGTTTAGATATGTGCCTTGTATCCCTGATCTCTCCAATACTTTAAACATGAATGGATGTTGGATTTTGTCAAATGATTCTTCTGCATCTAGGGAGATTATCATGTTTTTTTTTTCTTTCAGTTTGTTAATATGGTGGATCACATTGATGGATTTCCATATATTGGACCACCCCTGCATACCTGGGATGAAGCCTACTTGGTCATAGTGGATAATATCTTTGATGTGTTCTTGGATTCGGTTTGCAAGTATTTTGTTAAGTATTTTTGCATCAATGTTCATAAGAGAGATTGGCCTGAAATTCTCTTTGTTGAGTCTTTGTGAAGTTTAGGTACCAAGGTGAATGTGGCTTCATAGAATGAGTTTGTTAATGTTCCTTCTGTTTCTATTTTATGGAATAGTTTGAAGAGAATTGGTGTTAGCTCTTCTTTGAAGCTCTGGTAGAATTCTGCTCTGAAGCCATCTGGTCCTGGGCTTTTTTTGGATGGGAAACTTTTGATGACCACTTCTATTTCTTTGGGAGATATAGGACTATTTAGTTGATTTACCTGGTCCTGATTCAGCTTTGGTAAGTCAAATCAATCAAGAAAATTGTCCATTTCATTTAGATTTTCAAATTTTGTGGCATATAGACTTTTTAAGTAAGTCTTAATGATTGTTTGGATTTCCTCAGTGTCTGTAGTTATGTCCCCCTTTTCATTTCTGATTTTGTTTATTTGGGTGGTGTCTCTCTGCCTTTTAGTTAGCTTGGCTAAGGGTTTGTCTATCTTGTTGATTTTCTCAAAGAACCAACTCTTGGTTTCATTGATTCTTTGAATTGTTTTATTTGTTTCCAATTGATTGATTTCAGCCCTGAGTTTTGATTATTTCCAGCCATCTATTCCTTCTTGGTGTGTCTGCTTCTTCTTTTTTCTAGGGTTTTTAAGTGAGCCATTAAGTTGCTTGAATGAGCTGTCTCAAATTTCTTCTTGAAGGCACTTAGTGCTATGAACTTTCCTCTTAGCACTGTTTTCATTGTGTCCCACAAGTTTGGGTATGTTGTGTCTTCATTTTCATTGATTTCTAGAAAGACTTTAATTTCTTTCTTTAGTTCTTTCCTGACCCAGCTGTCATTTAGTAACAAGTTGTTCAGTTTCCCTGTGTGTGTAGGCTTTTTGCTATTTCTGTTATTGTTGAGGTCCAGCTTTATTCCATGGTGATCAGACAAGATACAAGGGATTATTTCAATCTTCTTGTATCTGTTGACGCTTGCTTTGTGACCTACTATATGGTCTATTTTGGAGAAGGTTCCATGAGGTGCTGAGAAGAAGGTAAATTCTTTTGTGTTTGGGTGTAAAGTTTTGTAAATGTGTGTTAGGTTCGTTTGATTCATGACCTCTGTCAGAGACATTGTTTCTTTGTTTAATTTCTGTTTTGTTGACCTGTCCTTTGTTGAAAGTGGGGTGTTGAAGTCTCCCACTATTAATGTGTGGGGATCTATATGTGGTTTAAATTTTATTAATGTTTCTTTAACAAATGTGGGTCCTCTTTTATTTGGGGCATAGATTTTCAGGATTGTGATGTCTTCCTGGTGGAATTTTCCTTTGATGAGTATAAAGTGTCCTTCCCCATCTCTTTTTATTAATTTTGGTTGAAAGTCTATTTTATCAGATATTAGAATGGCTACTCCTGCTTGCTTCTTGGGTCCATTTGCATGGAAAGTCATCTTCCAACCCTTTACCCTCAGGTAATGTCTATCTTTGTGCCTTAGGTGTGTTTCTTGTATGCAACAGAATGCTGGGTTTTGTTTACATATCCATTTTGTAAATCGGTGTCTTTTTATTGGAGAGTTGAGTCCATTGATGTTGAGAGAGATTAATGACCAGTGGCTGTTAGATCCCTTGATTTTGATGTTGGCTGTGGTCATCAGGTTGTGTGCTTGGCTGCTTTTTGTTTTACTGTAATAAGGTTAATTATTTCCTGTGTTTTCTTGAAAGAAGATAATTTTTGGGGGTTGTATTTTCCCTTCCAGTGTCTTTTGTAATGCTGGATTTGTGTGTAGGTATTGTTGAAATTTGTTTTTGTCATTGAATATCTTATATTCTCCGTCTATGAGGACTGATAGCTTTGCAGGGTATAGTAGCCTGGGCTGACATCTGTGTTCTCTTAGGGTCTGCATGATATCCGTCCAGGCCCTTCTAGCTTTCATAGTCTCTGTTGAAAATTCAGGTGTGCCCATAAATTCAACCAGAGAACTCCTTCAGCTGATAAACACCTTCAGCAAAGTGGCAGGATACAAAATCAACTCAAAAAAATCAGAAGCCCTCCTATATACCAAAGACAAAAAGACTGAGAAAGAAATTAGGGAAACAACACCCTTCACAATAACCACTAATAACATAAAGTACCTTGGTGTGATTCTAACCAAGCAAGTGAAAGACCTGTTTGAGAAAAACTTCAAGTCTCTGAAGAAAGAAATCGAAGAAGATATCAGAAGATGCAAAGATCTTCCGTGCTCATGGATTGGTAGGATTAACATTGTGAAAATGGCCATACTGCCAAAAGCAATGTACAGATTCAATGCAATTCCCATCAAAATACCAACTCAATTCTTTACAGACCTTGAAAAAAAGATTCTCAGCTTCATATGGAGAAACAAAAAACCCAGAATCTCCAAAACAATCCTGTACAACAACAGGTCATCTGGAGGTATCTCCATCCCTGATCTCAAGCTGTACTACAGGGCAACAGTAATGCATGGTATTGGCATAGAAACAGAAAGGAGGATCAATGGAACCACATAGAAGACCCAGAAATAAACCCACACACCTATGAATACTCGATATTTGACAAAGAAGCCAAATCCATTCAATGGAAAAAAGACAGCATCTTCAACAAATGGTGCTGGACCAACTGGATGTCTACATGCAGAAAAATGAAAATAAATCCATATTTATCACCCTACACAAAACTAAAGTCAAAGTGGATCAAGGACCTCAACATAAAACCAGATACCCTAAATCAATTGGAAAAAAAAAGTGGGGAACAGCCTAGAACTCATTGGCACAGGAGACAACTTCCTGAACAGAACACCAACAGCACAGGCTCTAAGAGCAAAGCAAAGGACACCGTCATCAAAACAAAATGACTGCCTACAGATTGGGAAAGAATCTTCACTAACCCTTTATCTGACAAAGGACTAATATCCAGTATATACAAAGAAATAAAGAAGCTGAAAAGCAGCAAACCAAGTAATCCAATTAAAAAATGGGGAACAGAGCTAAACAGAGAATTCTCGACAGAGGCATATCGAATGGCAGAAAAACGCTTAAAGAAATGCTCATCCTCATTAGCCATCAGGGAAATGCAAATCAAAACGACCCTGAGATATCACCTTACACCCATCAGAATGGCCAAGATGAAAAACTCAAATGACAACACATGCTGGAGAGGTTGTGGAGAAAGGGGAACCCTCCTCCACTGCTGGTGGGAATGTAAACTGGTACAACCACTCTGGAAAGCTATCTGGCACTTTCTAAGACAATTAGGAATAGTGCTTCCTGAAGACCCAGCTATACCACTGCTAGGTATATACCCAAAGTTCCTTCAAGTACACAAAAGGGATACTTGCTCAACCATGTTTATAGCAGCTTTATTTGTAATAGCCAGAACCTGGAAACAACCCAGATGTCCATCAACGGTGGAATGGGTACAGAAATTGTGGTATTTTTACACAATGGAATACTACTCAGCAATCAAAAAGGAGGAAATCATGAAATTTGCAGGCAAATGGTGGGATCTAGAAAAGATCATTCTGAGTGAAATATCCCAGAAGGAGAAAGACAAACATGGGATATACTCACTTATATAAACCTATAAGATATGATAAACATAATGAAATCTATACACCTAAAAAAGATAATCAATTGAGCGGACATGGGGCAAGATGATCAATCCTTGTTTAGAAAGACAGATGGGATGTGCATTGAACGTATGACAGGAGTCTACTGAGCGCATCTGAAAGACTCTTATAGCAGTGTTTTCAAAGCAAAGACTCATGACCAAACCTTTGGCAGAGTACAGGGAATCATAAGAAAGAAGGGGAGTTAGTCTGATGGGGAAAGGATAGGAGCTCCACAAGGACCAAATATATCTGGGCACAGGGTCTTTTCTGAGACTGACATTCAACCAAGGACCATGTATGGATATAACCTAGAACCTCCACTAAGATGTAGCCTGTGGTAGCTCATTGGTTTCCCAAAGTGAGGGGAACAAGGACTATTTCTAACAGGAACTCAATGACTGACTCTTTGGCTTCCCCACTCCCGAAGGGAGGAGCAGTCCTGTTAGGCCACAGAGGAGGGCTTTGCAGCCAGTTCTGAAGATACCTGATAAAACAGGATCAGATGAATGGGGAGAAGGTACCCCCTATCAGTGGACTTGGAAAGGGGCATGGTGGAGATGAGGGAGGGCGGGAGGGACTGGGATGGAATGAGGGATCGGGACATGGCTGGGATACAGAGTTAATAAAATGTAACTGATAAAAAAATAAAAAATAAAAAAAGAAATTACTATTAATAGCTGAATAAAAGTATAAGGTAATGAAGCTCAAAAAATAATCTTATTATATGGTTAATTTTAAATGATTTATTGTTATATATATTTTATATACATTGGTGTTTTCTGTCCATGTATATCTGTGTGAGTGGGCCAAATCCCCTAAAATGAGTTGCAGATGGTTGTGAGCTGTAATGTGGATGTGGGGAATTGAACACTGCTTCTCTGGAAAAGCAGCTGATGTTCTTAAATGTGGTTAATTTACAATGTTTTCATTAGGATAATAACAGTAACAGAACATACAAAAAATTAATAGGAAAGATTATACATGAGACAAATTTCTGCGTTTTTTTTCTAAATTTCTACAGAATCAGAGCGTGTGAAAGACTTCCATGAAAAAAATAATTTGAAGTCTTTGAAGAAGGAAATAGATGACGATATCAGAAGATGGAAAGATTTCCCATGCTCAAGGACTGTTAGGATTAACATGGTAAAGATGACTATCCTGCCAAGAGCAATGTACAGATTCAATGCAATTCCCTTCAAAATACCAACACAATTCTTTACAAATCTTGAAAGAACAATTCACAATCTCATATGAAAAAAAAACAGAATTGCTAAAACAATCCTGTATAATAACAGATCATCTTGGAGGTATCGCTATCCCTGATCTCAAGATGAACTATAACACACTAATAAAAACTGCGTGTTACTGGCATAGAAATAGAATGGTGTATCAATAGAATCAAACGGAAGACCCAGAAATAAACCCATACAGCTCTGGATACTTGATTTTGACAAAGATCCCAAAATGATACAATGGAAAAAAATATAGCACCTTTAACCAACGATCCTGTTGTAATTGCATGTGTACATGTAGAAAATGCAAAAAGACCCATATTTATCACCCTTTGCAAAATAAAGTCAAAGTGGATCAAAGACTTCAACATAAAACCATCTGTAAGAAGAAAAGGTGGGGAGGATCCTTGAAATTATTGGCACAGGAGACAACCTTCCAGAAAAGAATAACAACAGCACAGGCTCTAAGATCAACAATCCATAAATGGGATCTCATGAAACTAAAAAGATTCTGTAAAGCAAGTATCACTGTTGTCAGAACAAAACAACATACAGATTGGGAAAGGATCATCAACAACCCTATATCTGACAGAGGGCTAATATCCAAAATGCATAAAGAATGTAAGAGTTAAATACCAACAAACCAAGTAATCCAATTAAAAATGTGGTACAGTGAATTCTCAATAACGGAATATTGAATGCCAGAGAAATATTTTTTAAATGCACAAAATCTTTATTTATCTGGAAATGCAAATCAAAACAACCCTGAGTTTCACCTTACAACCATGAAAATGGCTAAGATCAAAAACTTGAGTGACAACACATGCTGGAGAGGATGTGCAGAAAGGGGAACACTCCTCCATTTCTGGTGGGAATGTATACTTGTACAACCGCTTTGTAAATCAATCTGGCACTTTCTCAGAAAATCGGGGATAGTGCTACCTCAAGATCCAGCTATACCTCTCCTAGGCATACATTTAAAATATGCTCAACAATTCAATAAGGACATTTGTTCAACCATGTTCTTAATAGCTCTATTCTTAATAACCAGAAGCTGGAAAAAAACTAGATGTCCGTCAGCAGAGGAATGGATACAGAAATTGTGGTACATTTACATGCTGGAATACTACTCAGCAATTAAAAACAAGGAAATCATGAAATTTCCAGGCAAAAAGGGTGTGAACTAGAAAAGATGATCTTGAGTTAGGTAACCCAGAAGGAGAAAGACATACATGGTATATACTCAACTCATTAGTGGTAAATAATAATAAATAATAATAAAGGATAAACATACTAAAATCTAAACTCCTAAAAAAGCCAAACAACAAGGAAGACCCTAGGGAAGATGCTCAATCCTCATTCAGAAGGACAAACAGGATAGACTTTGGAAGCAGGAGAAGACAGGTAACATGACAGGAGCCTACCACAAAGGGCCTCTGAGAGACTGTACTGATTGAGGTATCAAAGAAGAGGCTGAGACTTATAGCCACACTTTAGTCAGAGTGCAGGTAATCTTATGAAAATGGGAGAATACTTCATGAAGTGTTTACTTATTTAATTAGAGTAAATAAATTTGCAACATAATACAATGTAATACTCTTATAATCTCTAAATTATAAGAGAAAAGTAATCTACTAAGTAATCTACACAGTTCTGAATTCACCTCTATTTCTGTAAGATTTTGAGATAACTGGTTGAACAATAAATGGTAGAACAATGGTGACAATGATTGCCATCAGAACTCACTTCTGCTAGACTCTGAAAAAAAAACTTACATTTTTTATTAAATTATCTGAGAAAAGAGGAGCTGAAAAATACAACTGGGGAACAAGTTAAAAGAACAATTTGGAGATGTAGAAGGATCAGTGGATACAGATGAGCAGACACCAAAGTTGTACTTCTCAGGTAAATGAATGCAGGCCAGGTACATTATAGATCTCCACAAAAGGATTTAAAGGACATGAATGGCCATTCTGACTGTGTACAAAGAAAAGGCCACAGGACTGCAATTCATGAAAATAGAGAACTCATTTATAAGGCTGCAGCCAGGAGTGGAGGAATGTACTCATGCTCAAGATACAATTTTCACTGTAAATATTTGGAAGGGTCAAAATGGAGAAAAAAATTCCAGGATGATTTTTACACATACTTGTAGAAAACTTTCAGTTGCTCATACATACATGTACACACACACACACACACACACGTATATATATCTCCAGGAGAAAATAATACAAACTAGTGTATGTGTACTTAGAAAAATGTTTGGATAAAGAAATTGATGATATTTTATAGTAAAAATACTGTTTTCCAGTTGTGAATTACTTTGATTTTATTTTGACTATATAAAAAGCTAACTGCTTTTTAAAGGTTACAATCCTTTCATTCATCAATTACAACAAGACGCTCACGGGTCATATAACTGAAAGTAAAGGCTTTTCACATATTGGCTTGTTGGTACACGATGATTGAGAAAAGTACAATGGGGCCTGAGCTGCTGAAAGCAGAGAGCAGGGGAAAGGGAGAGTAACAATTGGTATTAGTTATGATGAAGTAAATGTGTTCTACCCAGCATCCCAAGTCCCCAGTCTGCTAGGCCTATGAGACATATTTGTGATTTTGAAAGAAAATATGATCCTTAAGAACTTATATTTACCTTGAATTGCTGATTATAATTATTGAGTTACAAATTATTGCATCTACATATAAAATTTTGAATCTGTGGCTATCCTTGATGTGTTTGTTTTAAAATAAATGTGTCATTACCCTCATATATCTGATAACTTTTTACATCTGATCATATTTCTTACTTCACTGTCCTTGTTTTATTTTACTTAGCATCCCACCAAGGTTTTAACAAATATGTAATGTCACACTGAGCACAATTCACCTTCATAACTATATTTAATGTTATGTCTTTTGTCTATTGTCTTTCTATCAATTTCCTGTGTATTCATATATTTACAAGTTCTATTGTTCTATTTCATGGTCTTTTTAATTTATTCATAGAGATTTATGATGTCTGTATTAGATAAGCACCCTTTATTTCCTCTATAAGAGATACAATTGAATATTTCTCTAGGGAAATCTGACTTTTCTGACATTATTCCTTAAACTTGCATACTTCTGAAAAGCTACAGTAAAAACAGTCTTAAGTGGCCACTCTCACATAATGAGCATTTTAATGTGCACAACCATATAATTGGAACCAATGCACTGGAAACATATGGCAAACAGGTAAACATATTAAAATCAGTCTGATAATAAAAAAATAGCAAGGAAACACTGAGATGCAAAACAAAGAATATGAGATAGAAAAAGTTATATGTTGAGAAAAAAGTACTCCCAAAATGATGTACTGTACCCAAAGTGGTGACAGATATGCTGTAAAATCAACTGTGTGTAACATAGACAATATTGTCACTTTAGCAACATTGCAGGCACTCAGGAGTCTCTACATTCAGTGGCATCATTTCTTCTTACAAGAGCATATCTGGACTTAAAGAAAGCCCAGAAGCTTTCTTTATCATGTTGTACTTAGGTAAAATTATCCATACTCTAAAAACATATCTCCAAAAATATTCAAATCATTTTCCATTACAAGCATGATAAAAAAAAATCAGGAAGTTCCAAAAGCATAAGAGGAAAGCAAACTAAATAACATAAAAATTATCATTTTTCCTTTGAAAGAGGTAAATAAGTCCACATGAAAATATACTTGAACATACTTGATCATGGAAAATATTGTGAAAAAAAGGAAGATTTAATTCATACATCATTTAAGTCACAGAATTCTGAACTTTTAAAATGAATAATTATACTTACTGTACATAAAAGTCTTGGGAATAGATTTCCTTTAGACTGGTTTTGGTTGTATAAGCAATATGAAGAGGGAAAAATGCACCAAGCATCACATCTCCTTCACGGTGAAAATCTTCCTCGATTTTTCCATAGCATTCATTGTCAGTAAAGGCACACACAAAATTGGGAATATACAGGAAATCGAAGATAAAAACCCAGATCATCGTATTAACAAGCACATATGCCCAGCCATAAGACTGGTGCATACAGCTCTAACTATGTCCAGTAGGTATATATTAAGCTCAAGTGTTTGGGAACGTGTGTTTCTCACTTTGTTAATGAGTTCAGCTGTCACACTAATCACCCTAAGTTCTTCCTGACACTTCCTCCACTGCCACTGAGAGTTCTGAAACTCTGCCCTTAGGCTCTGCATCTGAGGTCCTGTGTTCTGCTTGAAAACAAGTAGGAAAATATGTTTTGAATCTTCTCTAGCCACAGGCACCATGATTTCAGCAAAGAAAATAGACAGTAAGAGCTCAGGGATCAACTTCCTAATTGGGGTGTTTTGGCCAAGTTTGAAGCAAGAAACTTTTCATATGACAAGTTTGCCTGGTGAAGGCATCCTAGATCAGAGGAAGGCCTGAAAATGCACATGTTGTGCATACACAGCAAAATAAGAGGACAATGCTTTTCCAAATCAAAGACAGCCAGTGGAACTGACTCTTCCTAATAAGTATAAGTCTTTCAGATAGTCTTCCATGATACATACATCTGTATCTTCAAATGGCTGTGATGTCCACACTCAACAAAATCAGCTCATTTCCCACTTTGGAAAAGCCAATAGTCCTGATGCTTTCTTTCCTTCTAAATAATTTACTTCATTTCAGTGCAGAAATCAAGTTCCCTGTTTATATTCTGAGATTTGAACTTCCATAGTCCTACACTACTCTTTCATCCTGGGTTAGTCACTAAGTAGAGGTGTCCTCCATTCCTGCATTTTGATCAGTATCAGTGTCCATCTACTCCTTAGCCTGCTTTGAAAACATTTGTGTGTGTGTGTGTGTGTGTGTGTGTGTGAGAGAGAGAGAGAGAGAGAGAGAGAGAGAGAGAGAGAGAGATACTACTCAGTTCTGTAAAACATCCAATAATATTAAGCTTTCACAGTCTGTATTTTCACATACTATATTGAGGAAAGCTATTCTTCCCAGGGATCTATTCCCTAGCCACTAGGAGTTTAGGTCAATAAATATACTATGTATTATGATATGGTAAGGACAGCAGGACCCCTAAAATAAATTGACTTCCTTAAGAAAGGATGGTTGAGTTTTGAGTGAACAGAAGCTCAAATGACATAACAATTATAAAAGCACTACAAAAAGATATGTTAGCTGGCCATACTGTGGCTTGTTATGACTTCCTTTCTTTTTCAGATTAACAATTTGCAATGACTACATAAGAGATAGAACCTATCTGTTATAAGACTATATGTAATGAAAAGGCGCAGGGAAACTTGTTTCTGAGTAAACCAAAGTTCTGTGCAATTCTGGATAATAGATCAAACCCATGTCTCAATCAATTCAAAGTTGATCCTCCCTTAGAGCACTAAATGTGTATAATATGGAGTTTATTGATAAATTCTTCAACAAGATCCTTTGATGCAGAATAACCATGAGACTTAAACTCGTAGGTTTGAGAGAATGTCCTGGTAAGAGGAGTGGGCATCTATTAAGTCTTTTTGTTCTATAGATTTTCTGACAAAAAATCATTGTTACAAGGTATTAAGAGAGTGATTTTGAAAATATAATCAGTTTATTACTCATACAGTTATAATAATCTAAGAAGAACATAAGATACAGCAAACTATTTTCTCACAATTATTTAGAGATGACAATTGAAGAGAAATAAGTTCTTTAGTAAACAGATGGGACTGACTGTGAAATATAAGCTCATTTCCTGACTTTTAAGGTGCAACAGTGCAGCACTGTGCACCATGTCCTCATCAGAAGCTAGGAGAGCAGGCTATGTTAACACTAGTCTTACTTTCATATCTGTCAAATTCAAGTATGAGAGTAAAGTTAAAACATATTCATTTATACTTTTTCTCAATCTGTGTTCTTCTGGGTGTCACTCAACTCTTCATATAAACACAGACACTTTAAAACTATACTTCGCAGACCCAGGGAATCTATAAGAACCACACATGACCCAGAGTCATATATACATAAAAGATGTCTTACTAGAATTTTTCAGTTTCCCTATCCACCCTTGAGACCCAGGATCACTGACACTGTTAGAGGAATTTTTTTGTAGATTCCTTTTCCTAACTATTGGAAGTTCTGTACTGTAGCCATGAAAAAGGAGACCTGAATGAAGACTGTATCCCAAAGATCAGACAGAGTAAATCAAGGCACCAACATTGTTGTTGGAGAGCTGGTTCAGCATTTAAAATCACTGGTAAGACCTCCACAATTCAGGAAGCTGTGAAGTTGTCTCCTGAGCCAATGAGTTCTATGCTCTTCTCCAATTTTTCTTCTAACTGATTCAGTGTGTCTGGTTTTATGCTGAAGTCTTTGATCCACTTGGACTTTAGTTTTATTCAGGGTGGTAAATATGGGTCTATTTCCATTTTTCTACATGTAGACATCCAGTTAGACCAGCACCATTTGTTGAAGATGCTGTGCTTTTTTTTTTCCATTGTATGGTTTTAGATTCTTTTGTCAAAAAAGCAAGTATCTATAGGTGTGTGGGTTTATTTCTGGGTTTTCTATTTGATTCCATTGATGCAACATTCTGTTTCTATGCCAGTACCCTGCAGTTTTTATTACTATTGTTCTGTAGTATATCTTGAGATCAGGAATGGAGATATCTCCAGACGATCTTTTGTTGTGCAGGATCATTCTGGCAATTCTGGATTTTTTGTTTTTCCATATGAAGTTGAGACTTTTTCTTTTAAGTTCTGTAAAGAATTGTGTTGGTATTTTGATGGGAATTGCATTGAATCTGTAGATTGCTTTTGGCAGGATGGCCATTAGCACTATGTTAATCCTACCAATCCATGAGCACAGGAGATCTTTCCAATCTATTGAACACCATAGCACAGGCTCTAATATCAACAAACAATAAATGGGACCTCAGAAAACAGAAAAATCTTCTGTAAAGCAAAGGACACTGTCCTCAGAACAAAATGACAGCCTAAACACTGGGAAAAGATCTTCACCAACCCTATTTACTAGATCCTGGAAACAACCCAGATGTACCACAACTGAGGAATGGATACAGAAAATGTGGTACATTTACAGAGTGGAATATTACTCAGCAATTAAAAACAAGGAAATCATGAAAATTGCAGGAAAATGGTGGGAACTAGAAAAGATCATCTTGAGTGAGGTATCACAGAAGCAAAAAGACACACACAATTACAAACCTCAGTGTAAATCCACACTAACAAAAATGATCATGTTGAAAACAGAGAGTTGAGGAAAGAAGGCTAATTAGGAGAACTAAAATACTCAATAACAGAAAATAAGAAACATTTTAATTGAAATGAGAAATGTTTATTACCTCATTGCTGTAGAAGTCAGAAATATTACATCAATGTGATATGAGTAGTTTGTTTCCTTTTTAGTTTATTTTTTCCTTTAACTAATTTTTATTAATTACAATTCATTCACTTTTTAAAATCTTTTATTTTTATATTAATTACAGTTTATTCATATTGTATCCCAGCTGTAGCCCCCTCGCTCATTCCTTCCCAACCCCACCCTTCCTCCCTCTCCAAGTCCATTGATATGGGAGGTCCTCCTCCTCTTCCATCTGACCCTAGCTTATCAGGTCTAATCAGGACTGGCTGCATTGTCCTCCTCTGTGGCCTGGCAAGGTTGCTCCTCCCTCAGGTTGGGTGGTCAAAGAGCCAGCCACGGAGTTCATGTCAGAGACATTCCCTGTTCCCTTTACTAGGAAAACTACTTGGACACTGAGTTGCCATGGGCTATGTCTGAGCAGGAGTCCTAGGTTATATCCATAAATGATCCTTGGTTAGACTATCAGTCTCAGAAAAGACAGCTATGCACAGATTTTTTGGAGGGGTTCTGTTTTGTCCTTGTGGAGCTGCTGTCCCCTCCAGGTCTTTCTAGCTCCCCCTTCTTTCATAAGATTCATTGCACTTTGCCCAAAGTTTGGCTATGAGTCTCAGCATCTGCTTTAATACCCAAGAGATATTAAAGACCTCCAATACTCATGGATTGGTATTACCAATTGGATTACCCAGCAGAATATCAAAGCAGATGTTGAAAATGTGAAATTTAAAAGCACATATGCATGGAGGATAAGAGACTTTGGCATACCAAGAAAATACTTAATCCCTAACTTATGATTATAAAAAGAGGAGAAGAAAACATCAGCCAAGGCACAGAAAGTATATTCAGTAAAAATATTGAAGAAAATTTCCAAAAGCTTATAAAACTGATGCCTAAGAAGTTCTGAGTGAATTACATAATGCCAATTACATGAGATTATAAGATAAATTCTCCAGAATCTATCATCAGGATCCACTCTGTAAAAGCAGCTCTTTAGGCAAGTGGGCCTTCTAGAAGGTGAGTTGGCATTTTGCATCTGTATTGTGATGCAGCCCAGAAATGCTTCTAGCCTCTGACATGATGTCAAGAACCATTTGTTTAGGGAAGTTCAGTAGGTATGAGAGTTTTCTGGTATTATGTTATATCTGTACCATGATTCACCCCAGAATTTAGTCCAACCTCTGACAGCCCCATCATTTTTGCCCTCCTGAATCTCTCTAAAATCTGGTATGGTGTGATTTGTCGCTTTCTGGGTATTTACCTATTCTGACTGAAAAAAAAAAAACAACAACTTCCTAAATGATGTTATTGAAGATGTACTGCTGTATAGATGGATTAGTTCTTGATTATGAAATTCCTGATTTGATTCAAACAATTTTAAAGTTATATTGCTTTAGAACTTCCAAAACCATTTTAGCAAGTTTATGTCTGCAATAAATACCTTTGTGCACTAGGAACAGGTATGAGGCATATTCGTGACCACAGATAGCCTTTACTCCAGATGATAACGTGATTCCTGGTATACAACATAAATATAGGTATGCTGGTTTATAATTTCCATGAACCCAAAATATAATGGGGCTACCATGAAATGTCTAAATTAAAAATAAATATTAAGGTCTTTAAATACAAACTATATTGTTGTAATTCCTCATACCTTGTCAAGTAATGACAAAATATATTGTCATTTTAAATTAATTTTGTTTGTTAGAATGACAGACAGAGAAAGTTATTGTTCTGAATTCACTGTAAAATAGAGATGGCTGAAAATGTGTAGCCAGGTCAGTCCTAATTGAAAAGACATATTCTTGTAACTTTTAGACCTTTTTCACCCTTTGTCATTCTGAGCTCACTATGAATGCATGTAATGGATACATAGATAAGAAATGTTTAGTTTTAACATATATAACCTGTTGTATTTAGAATTCATCTGTTTTTGTAATTAAATGCCCTTTTACTATGAGGTAATTTATTTGTCTCTGAAGTATAATACGATAACCAGACAATAAATGAGGGTTGAAGCCCGGTGGTAGAAAACCACCGTGTAGAAGCCTGTTAGGGTGGAGCCTGATAGAATTTGATTCATCCTTGAGAATCATATATGTAAATAAGTCCATCTGCCTGTATCTTGTACGTGTTTTACATGAGGGTATGTCACTTGTATGTAAGGAGCCCCATTTATATCATCTATGTGATGTGTTTAGGAATATGAACATGTCTATATGACTGATTGTTTGTCTATGTGTGTGCACAGGTAGATACCTGGGAACCAGCACCCTGAACTTGCTGCAGTTTCTACAGAGGAGATGCTAGTTAAAAGCAACATCATTATTGTATGTAAACTTGTGAAAATTTGTCAAAATTGAACTTTAAGGTTTTAATTTTATTCACCATTTCCATTAAGCACTTATGTATGGATGCTGTTTTGTTAATTTCCTCTTTCCTTTTCTTATCAATTCACAAATACGTGAGTAGATTTGGGATCTAACTTGGAGGTCTCTGCAGAAGCCTGCTCCTTCAGAGGAACTAATCTCAGATCAGGTTTGCCTAGAAGATGCTTTACAATTTTTGTCAGAGTAAAAAAAAATATGTAGTCAGCTTTAGTTTTCCTCATTAGCAAAAGTGTAGCTGGTCCCTAATCCTAGAAAATAAATCTTGGCCTTCTCACCCTTCCCCACTTCTTTTTTCTTTCAGTCATCCTTCCTGGTAAGTTGCATGGTGACCCAAGTGATAAAGCACACAGGGAATCTTCATCCTGTCCCAGATCCTAACCTGAAACATGCCAAAGCAGATAGAGAGAGGGAGAGAAAGAGATTAACATGTGAACTTTAACAATGTATTATACTTAAAATAGTAGAAACACAAAAAATAGTATTAAATTTGAATTGAGAAAGATCAAATAACTTACAAAAGTGCAAGCCTATTAAAATAATACCAAACTGAAATAAACTTTAGCATCAGAAGAAAATAAAAAGATATACTTTTACTCCTGAGACTTCATAACTGTTAGCCAAGATGTTCTAGTCAGCAAAGGTATGAATCAAAATTGATGGAGGAATAATCTTTTGTGAGTTTATATGTACAAAGACAGCTGTACAGACAAAATTAGCAAAGCAATAGGATAACTAAAGGAGCTTAATGGGATATAAACTGGAAAGTAAGAAGTCAAACTATTGCTAATCACAGATGACGTGATGGTATACATAAGTGACCCCCCAAATTCTACCAGAAAATTCCTACAGCTAATGAACACCTTCAGCAAAGTGGTTGATACAAAATTAAATTAAAAAACAAATCAGTAGTCCTCCTGTATACAAAAAAATAACAGGCCAAGAAAGGAATTATGGAAACAGTGTCCTTCATAAAAGACACAAATAAAATAAAATATCTTGCTGTAACTCTAGCCAAGCAAGTGAAAGAAATGTATGACAAGAATTTTAAGTCTATGAAGAAAAAAATGGAAGTGGGAACATTTCCCATGCTCATGGATCAATCCTTAGGATTAACATAGTAAAACTGACCATCTTACCAAAAGCAATCTACAGATTCAATGAAATTGCTATCAAAATCCCAACACAATTCTTTATAGACCTTGAAAGAGCACTTCTCAACTCCATGTGGAAAAATTAAAAATTCACATTAGCTAAAATAATCCTATACCATAAAAGAAATTCTGGAGGTATCAACATCCCTCATTCCAAACTGTACTACAGAGCATTAGTAATAAAAAACTGCATGATACTGGCATAAAAACAGAGAGGTTGATCAATTGAATTAAACTGAAGACCCCCAAAATAAACCCACACACCTACAGACACTTGATATTTGACAAAGAAAACAAAGCTATACAGTGGTGGTAGTGGTGGGGGAACTTCAACAAATGGTGTGGAGCTAACTGGTTGTCTGCATGTGGAAGAATGCAAATATTTATGTTGAATAAAACTCAAATGTAAGCAGATAAAAAACCTCAACAAACAACGAGATACACTAAATCTAGCAGAAGAGAAAGTAGAAATATTCTTGAACACATCAGTGCAAGAGACAAGCTTCTGAAGAGAACACTAACATCTCAGGCTCTAAAATAAGCAATTAATAAATGGGTGCTCATGCAATGGAAAAGCTGCATGTCAAAGGACACTGTCAAGAAGACAAAATGGCATCAGATAGAATTGGAAAAGATATTCACCAACTCTACTTCTGACAAAGAGCTAATAACCAAAATATATAAAGAACTCAAGAAATTAAACACCATCAAACCAAATAATCCAATTAAAAATTGGGTACAGAACAAAATACAAAATATTCATCAGGGATCTCTAATGGCTGAGAAGCAGTGATATTCCATCTTACACCTGTCAGAACCTACGATCAGGAACTCAAGAGACAGTGCATGCTGGCAAAGATGTGAAAGAAGGGAAACACTCCTGTTGCTGGTGGGGATGCACACTTGTACAACTACTGTGGAAATCAGTCTGGTGGTTTCTCAGCAAACTTAAATAGTCTTACCACAAGACCCAACAATCCCATTCCAAAAGACTCTTGTTCAACTATGTCTATAACAGCTTTACTTATAAAGCTGTTATTATATATCTGGAAACAACCTAAATGTCCCTCAAAAACAGAATGAATACACAAAATGTGGTACTTTTACACTCAGGTATTAAAACTACTCAGGTACTAAAAACAAAACACCAGACAAGATTGGACATGTTCAGGGTGGTATGCGGAAGGCTCCTGGATGTCTATGGGTGACCCTAGCTGAGACTCTTAGCATGAGGGATATGCAGAATGAAGTGGCTACCTCTATAGCCAGCTATGAATTCCAGTGGAGGGATAGGGACAACAACATACACACAGATGATAGAGATTATAGAAATGGGCATGTATGTATGCCAGAAATACCTTAGGTCAAAAAGTAATGCTGCTCAAAAAAATGATGGAAATGGGACATATCAAAAACACACAGAAGGATCTGGAGAGATGGCTTAGGGGTTAAGAGCACTGGCTGCTCTTCCAAAGGTTCTGTGTTCAATTCCCAGCAACCATGTGGTGGCTCATAACCATCTAAAATGAGATCTATTACCCTCTTCTAGCTTGCAGGCATACATGCAGGCAGAAGAACATTGTATAAATAATAAAAATTCTTATAAAAAAAACACAGAGGCCAGATATATAAGCTCTTGTTGGTCAAATAACAAAACAATTTAAACATCAAAATAATTTGAATATCTATGTCCTCCCAAAATTCCTATGTTGAAGTCCTAAGACCCAAAGTAACAGAACTGCATGAGATCTTTGGGAGGTATTCAGGTCTTGGAGGTGAAGTATTTATAAATAGGTTCATAACCTTATTGAAGAGATCCTATAACATATTGTGGCCCTTTAGGCCACTGAGATTAAAGTGAGAACAGGACTGTAGACAAGCATGTCCCCATCTAGACCTCATATTTTAACTTTAGACTTCCCGGAGGTTCCAACTGTGAAAAGTAGGGCTTTTTTTTTTTTTATAAATCATTTGTCAGAGCAGCCCCAGAAGAGTAAAACAAACAATAACAGTACAGTCCACTACAGAAGACACATAAATCATGAATCCATATTGATGTAAGTGAATGGCAAATGCATTAACATTCTGATAAATACCAAGACACCGAGTTCCAAGGTACTCATGGGGTGCAGGGTATTAACTCTCTAATAGAAAAGCCTGGCAGACACTGAAAATGAAAGTGTGTACCACCTAACAAGACATAGGGTGCACCACTGTTGTAATACCCTTGCCCAAGTATACATATCAATCCATGAGAGCACAGAGAGCTAAGAGACAGTCTACAAAAATAACTAACCTGGGATATTAGCCATATAGTACAGGATAAGCATGGTAGAACTGACAGACCCAAATCAACTAAGTGACTCAGAACGATCAAGAGAGAATACTTGAATTGACTAAGAAGGGGAAATAAAATAGACATCACAGACATGGGAAGTGGAGGGAGAAAGGAAATGGATGGGAGAGTGGAGTGAAGAGAGGAAAAGCAGGAGGGATCAGCTGTGGGGAATGTATAGCGGTGAAAGGGCTAGGAGAAAGGGGAAATTGGTGTTGGAGCATTTCTGAGACAAGACAAAGAACTAGAATTTTGAAGGGAACTGGGAAGATATGGGGGTGACCCTGGCTGAGACTCCTAGCAGCAGGGATATTGAGACTGAAGTGGACACGTCCTGTAGCTAGTGAAGGGAAGGGGACACCAATCAACTCACAAAACCCTCGACCCAAATTTGTATGCCTACAAGATATGCAGGGATAAAAGATGGAACAGAGATGGAGGAAATGGCCAACCAATGACTGGTACAACTTGAGACCCAACCCATGAAGATACCCAACTTCTGACACTATCAGTAATACTCTGCTATGCTTGTAGTGAAGAAACTAACATAACGGTCATCTGAGAGGCTTCATCCAGCAGCTAATGGAAACAGTTGCAGAGACTTACACCCAAACATACATTAGGCAGAACTTGGGGAGTCTTGTGGAAGAGTTAGAGGAAGGATTGAGAGAGCTGGAGGGGTAGGACACCACAATAAGACCTACATAGCCAGCTAATCTGGGACCATAGGGCCTCATAGAGACTGAACCTTATGTAGGACAAGGTTCTTGATTGTATAAAACTGACAGTAAACCATTCAGAGTGGCAGGGCATAAGATCAGCAACTTGCTCTCAAAATGTCCAAAGTAAAACAGTAATTAACTGTGTACCATACTTGGTACTTTTTCAAGTTTTTATTGTTTCAAAATTGTTATGGGGAAACTCGGAATGGTCTTTAACTTCAGCGCTTGGGAGGCAGAGGAAGGCAGATCTCTGTATGTTCAAGGCCAGCCTCGTCTACATAGGGAATTCCAGGACATCCAGGGCTCTGCAGAGAGAATTTGTCTAAATAAATAAGTAAATACATACATAAATAAATAAAATTGTTGTAGGGGGAAGAACAATGTTACTAAAAACTTAACAGCGTTAAAAACAAAATTGATTCTCCACACTGGCAGTGTGATAAGACTATGTCTGTAAGAGACAGACAATTGAAATGACATGTCATTATGGAGCAAGAAGATTCTCAAAATACAGCCCAATGTCTTCTTTTTTTAGTGTGTGTGTTTGTGTTCATGATGCGGGTAAAGCATGCATACACATAGGAAGTTCAGAACACAACTGTATGCAATCACTTCTTGCCTTCTACCTTCTCATGCATTCAGGGATGGAACTTAGGTCTCCAGGCTTGCCCAGCAAGAGCCTTTATATGCTGATCCATCTCACCGGCCTGCAAGCTATTCTCTTAAGTGACCTCAATTAAGCAGTGGTGAGAAAAAATGTGAAGGGTCCCTTCTCTTAAACAAATTCTTAGGGATGAAAAAATAATAAAAAGTGATGAGAAGAACATTAGTACCCTAGTACTACCAATGACTAACAATCATCCAAACACAACCTAAGCACCTCCTGAGACAAAGAGCTGTAGGGCTGGTAGATAAAATTCCTTGCAAGCGTAGAACTGGAATTACCCTGAAATAAAAGAGCTTTCCCAGCTCTACAGTAAACTTGTAATTACATCCTGGTTATCTATACTTAGCAACACAAAGAGATACCAATAGGAAAATAAGCCTGCTTAAACCCTGTATACTCCTGGTTGTGCAAGTCCATCAAAGTATAAACAGCAATGTATCTGCCAAACTGTTCCTTATGAAGAATTCTCTGACGAATAAAGGGAACAATAAAATCACGTGAAAGCTAAGTGAGAGAGAGCACCTGCAGTGGCTGTCTTTAAGAGACATTTCATTCTGGAATGCCTGCACATAGGTCCTGAAAAAACATTCCTAGAAATGTGCATGGATCCTGTGGCCTTTCCAAGTACATTTGTTCGACCAAGATGCTCAAGCTCCCCCACCTTACCCGCCCGAGGGCAAGCAGGAGGCAGCACTGGACTCTCTTCAATTCCTTTCCGGGAGGACTGGCCCCAGCATCACTCTTCCTCAGGATGCAGGGCAAAAGTGTACCCCTAGAACTCCACACACTATGCTCCTGCCCTCCCAACCCCGGAGGCCAGAGGGCGCGGTCCCGGGCACCAGCAGCCTCCACAGAAGCTCTTGGCAGAACCTGGGCAGGCTCTCCCAATCCGCCCATCCCGCCAGTCCCTGGCTGCAACATTGCAGGCTCTCCCCAAGACCGCTGTCCAGCGGGTCCCTCACACATGCCCACAGCCATCCAGGCTCGGCAGCTCTGCGATGGCCAGAGCTGCCAACACCCGTGGATCTGCCGCTCCTCCACCTCTGGAGGCAACCCTCTCTCCTCCCCGCCTCCCAGCCGCGATGCCAGGTCCAGCACCACCTACCCACTGGATTGGCTGCTGGGGCAGAGGCGGAGCCCAGAGGCACAGGCGGGGGAGGAGTCCGCAGGCGGAGGCGGAGCTCGGGGGTGGAGGCGGAGCCTGGGTGGGCAGAGGCGGAGCCCAGGGACGGAGGTGGAACGTGGGGCGTGGCGGGGGCAGAGCCCTGGGTGGAGGGAGGAGCCCAGGGCGGGGAGTGGACCCCGAGGCATAGGCGGAGCCCGGGGAAGAGACGGGGGAGGAGCCCGGGGGAGCAGAGGTGGAGCCTGGGCTGGAGGCGGAGCCCGGGGCGGAGGTAGAGCCCAGGCGGAGCCCGACACACACCCTTACCCGGCTTCTCTTGGTCTCAGCCTACCACACTGAAGCTGTGACACGACCGCCGCCACCGCGCCCAGGAAGTGGGTTCCCGTCGCCGCCCTCGACGCTGCTGCCCACCAGTCCCGGGACGAGCTCAGCGTCTGTAGCCATAGCAATGGCGCTTAAGTCACGCTTGACAATGGAGGCACGCACTGCCCCTGCGCCACGCCTCGCGCAAGCCCCTCCACCACCCCACCCAAGTTGGTTCTGCCTTCTGGGTTGGGTGTTGTGAGGCCTGAAATTTCTGAAATCTTGCTATTAATTTTACAGGACAAAAGGATCTTTGAGATAAGTGTACATCAAAGCATTTCTCTCCTGTTCTCAAACCTCTTGTCTTAGCTACTTTTCTATCACTGTGCTAAGATATCATGACCACGGCTGATTATAGAAAAAACAGTTGTTTGGGTACCTAGAGTTTCAGAAGGTAAGTCCATGACCATAATGGTAAAGGACCATAGTGGCAGACAGGAATGGCAGGCAGAGAACCAGACAGAACAGTGGCTGAGAGCTTACATCCTGATCCACAAGTATGAGGCAAAGAGCTGAGAATGGTGTGGGATTTAAAAAAAAAAAAAACCCAAAGCCCACCCACAGGAACACACCTCTTCAACAAGATCACACTTCCTAATTTTTCTGAAACAGTTCCACTAACTGGGGACCAGATTTTCAAATATATGAGATTGTAGGGGTCATTTTCATTTAAACAACTACACTCCTCAATAGCTCCCTATGTAGCCAAGAATTCAGATAAAAAATTTGAATATCCCAAAGCATCTCGGGCACTCAGATTCTTGTGAGATTTTGCTGTTGTTGCTGCTGTTTTGTTTCTGAGACAGTTTCATATAGTCCAGGTTGACCTTCATTCCTGACCTTCCTGATGCTCCATTTACGGGCATGTGTCAACACACTTGATTTATGATCTTGTTTGTATTGTTCTGCTGTTCAAGACAGAGTTTCCCTGTGTAGCTTTGGCTCTGTAGACCAGGATGGCCTTGAACTCACATCTGATGTGTTTGACCTCTTCTTTTTTTTTGGGGGGGGGCCTAGGGGGAGGTATTTTTATCTTTTGCGTAGATGAGAGATAAGAGTACTTTACTTGCATATATATAAGCTTACTACATGAGTGCGTTATATTCCAGGAGGTCATATGGCATCAAATTCCCTAAAACAGGAGCTACAGAAGATGATCAGCCACCATGGACATGCTAGAAACGCTGTAAAAAAGCAGGGAATGATTTGTTTTGTTTTAAGATTTATTTTTATTACATATACAATGTTCCATCTGTACATACACCTGAATGCCAAAAGAGGGCACCAGATTTCATTATAGATGTTTGTGAGCCACCATGTGGTTGCTGGGAATTGAACTCATGACCTATGGAAGAGCAGCTGAGTCATCTCTCCAGCCCCACAGGAGGTAATACTCATCACTGAGTCATCTCTTCAGCCCCTCTGGCTTCCTCTTTAATCTTTATTATTGTTGTTATTATTATTATAATTCCTTTCTTCTTCCCTAGTATATTCCAAACAAATTCATCTTCTTTCATTTCACCTACTGAACTAAAAGGTTCTCAACTCTCAGCCTTTGAATACATATGTTCTCTATATCTTCTGGCGTGTTACGTCCCTCTTGCTTTTCTTGAGGTTTCATAGTGGAATTTATAGTGATGTATACATTTCTATGCATGGTCTATGGGTTTGTTTATGGTGGATTACCCCAGAAGACTGTAAGCTTATAGAGAAAGAATAGTGTTTGCATGAATCATTTTTGTGTGTACAGGAATTAGCACAGTATTGGGTACCTAATTCACAAACAGTAACTATCTGGGGAAGGGCAAATAACCTTTTAAAGAGTAAATGCCTTTAACAAAGTCTTCATAATCTGACAGTAATACAGCATTCCCACCTAGAAGATGGGAGCATGTAGCATTTTATTTGTTAATGCCAGCCATTGTACCAACTGTAATAAACTTCTCCTGAAGTATTTTTTATTTTTGTTCTGTTTTTGCTGTTAGTAGGACAGTCTCTATGTCTGTTGCCTTCTCTGTGTTCTCTTTCATTTCTCCCATAACAAGTTACTTTCTGTAAGCTTTAACATCTGGCTTTATCATATGCAAAGACAATCTGTATCTATCTGTTTTGTACAGAAGCTAGGAATATATCTCAGAGGTAGAACATTTCCTTCACCTATATAAGGTAAAGAAAGAGGAGAAAGAGGAGGAGGAAGAAAAGGAACAAGAGAAGCAAAGCATTGCTTTTCATTATGCAGATGCTCTGCTTTAAATACAGGGGTTAACAGTCTTCCTGTTTCTGCCTTCCAGGTAAGATAGAAATTACAGGTACAGCAACAGTGTTACTTATTTGGTGTTAGTTTTATCCTGGTCCTTCTCCTGACATTTACTGTATACATGTTTTATACATAGTTGGTTTTATGTACATGTTCATTTTCTGAGAAGAATCTATATTTTCATTAGGTTTTATGAGAGGTCAGGTCCTCAGAAAATGTTCTGGGCTTTGCATCTTGCCATATTTATCCCTAGGAGACCATATCCGCAAAGCTGATTGTGTCCTCTCTGTACATCATTAGATGTTATGACTTCAGGATGAATCTTGAACCTTGTTTTCAAGAGCATGCTGTAAACAAGCCCTAAGATTAACAGACATTTTATTCCTCATGAAAAAAGGATTTCATCATAAAATGACCTGTTTGAAAAGATCATCTGAGATCATTGTACAATGCACTCAGTTACTTTCATTTTATTCACCAACATTATTAGTACTATTTATTGTTTTTCATTACTTTTCTAGAGACCCAAGTATGATGACCCTGGTGTAATGGACTGTGGACACACTATTAACTAAGAAAATAAAACAACACATTCAAAACAAGCAAAACCTACAATATTGATAAAAATTAGGTTTAGATTTAGGGCCCCAAAATAATTCAGTTGAAATTTAAGGATGACATTGAAACACCATTATTCAGCCAGCTTTTCCATCATATATGTAAATATTATGAAAGGATGTACACATAAACACAACTTAAGGATTCTTGGACACACAAAAGTGGAAATTCATTAAGCAGGATTTTTTTCCTTTTTGTTTTCTTTCCAGGAAGATTTTGAACATGTTCCTTCCCGCTCCCTCCATTCCCCTACTCTCTCCTCCCCTTCACTTTCCTCCCATTCCTTTCCTTCATTGCTCAGTGTGAATTTACAAACATTGCAAGTGAATGAATGCAATTCTGCAAAAGCATTGCCAAAAGGACCCCTCCAGCCTCACTTTTAGACCTTGAACTAATACATTCTAGCTAATTTTTTCTTGCACTAGTGATTAAGTAAATTAACTTATTTTCTGGGGGGAGGGGTAGATACCCAGACATGGTGAATTCCTCATCTATCCATCTCCCCACCCTCTACTGCACCCTCCACTTAAGTCCTTTTGCTCTTTGAAGAGCACATTGACAGAAGTTCCCTGAGGAGTTTAAGTTAGCATGTGTGACTCCATTTTGAAATAAGGCACCATCTTGACCAGGAGCTGAACTCAGGTACCAGGAAATATCACAGAATGTGCACCTGACAGAATACAAAGTTAGCTCTCCAAGCAACGGCCTCCAGGAAATATGACAGAATAAATGTTTAGTAAAAAATTGAGACAATCTCCCGGGGAATTGTGATCATGTAAACGGTCACCTCTCCCTTATGGCTTCTACCCAATTCTGTAACATCAAGGCATGAACCTTCCTGCTTTCTCTCATGGAAACATGTATCCTCCTGCTTGCTGTTATGGAAACCCACCTGCTTAGAATCTTTCCCTTTAAAAACCCTGCTCACTCAGGGCTCAAGGTCCTAGTTCTCTACTGCTGTGTCAGTGAGACTTGGGCCCCAAGTTCAGTCACTCTTGTAAAAAAGCTCTCTTGCTCTTGCATCAATTAATCTCCTGGTGGTCTCTGAGGGTTTTGTGTTCCTGGTATTACATCCCCACCTAAGGAAACCACAATCATACATGTGCTTTCTAAGATTTTCTAACAAAATTCTTGTAGTTGCCAGTCTGAGACCTCACCTAAAAAAGAATTGGCTGGGTTGGAGAGATAGCTCAGAGGTTAAAAAGCAATGACTGCTTTTCCAAAGGTCTTGAGTTCAATTCCCAGCAACCACATGGTGGCTCATGACCATCTATAATGAAATCTGGTGCCCTCTTCTGGCCTGCTATTACACATGCAGGCAGCACACTGTATAAAAAAATAAATCTAAAAATAAAAAGGAAAAGAATTGGCTTAGTTCTGAGGTGACAATTTCATAAGTGCAGTCAGGCTAATAAACCTTGTGCCAAGGTGTGCAGGTGGGCATTCTTGGCACAGACCCAGGAGCTCAATGAAACCAAGCCTTCTCCTTTTGGGTTTGGTCCATTTCCTTGTGGAAGCCACCTGTGGTTCAATACAAGAAGCTTGAGGAATTGGGGGGTAGCTCAGTTGTTAAGAGGTGGAGAAGAAGGATCATAAATTCAAGGTCATCTTATAGCTGTTTAATTTCAGGCCAGGCTGGGCTACAGGGAACCCTGACCAAATAATAACAATAGTAATAACCACAATACATTTTGGCTGTGAGCATATTTGGCAAATCATTATTCCAAGCCAGAGCTAACCTCAGGTCACCAACTTTCCTCAGAGAGGAAGCAAGGAGGCAAAGAGGTCCAGCCCAGCAAGATTTTCTGCACACAGACCCCTCTGCAACTGAGCCTTCCCAGCCAACCATGTAGAAATGTGTGCTCCTACTAGTGACCAGAGGTGCCCCTACTTGTAGTGCTGGAAACATGGGGCAGGCAAAGTCACCAAGAAACACAGCTGTTTGGTCAATGGCCTACTGAGACCATCAAAAACAAGCAAAAGCACAAAAGAACAACACAAGAAAAGAATGTACCAGGTACAATGTGCACAAAGAGAATGGAAGAAGAAAATACCAAAACTCAGAACAGTGGACTGTCACTCTACCGGCCATCTATCCTGTTCCATTAGTGGTGGTTTACCACCAAATCAGGCTCCACCCAAGTACACCAAAGTTTGGAATGGTGACCGCATTCAGACAGACCATAGAATAGAGCAGCAACATATCTTTTGATCTCTACCAGATCAGAGGCCAAAGCAGCAGCCAATCTCTACCAAACCAGAGACCATAGCAGCAGCCAAGCTCTGCCAGACCAGAGGCCAGAGAACATTTGCAGAGGTGCCAAGATTGGGGCTCTGTATACCTTATCCGTCCCATGGTGTCTCCTTGCCACTGTCACTGGAGCCTGTGGAGCATGGCTCAAGCCTCCTGAAATGGGAAAGAATCAAGTAAAGGGGGATAGAAGGATTCTGTTACATATCCTCAGTCAGTCCCAATTAAAAAAAAAAAAGGCAGCTGGCAGCAACAGACAATACAGTCAAACAAAAAGACACAAACAGCCACAACCCACTGCTTGTGCAACAGAAAACACAGGGCCAGACAACAAATCCCACTACTCATGCAGCAGAAAAACTGAAAGTAGGACATCAGTGAATCAGTGCTGCAGGAGCTACCTGTCTTGTCCTTATCTAAAGATTCAGAGATCACAGAAAACTGGGTTCCCTCCCACCCTTTACAGATAGGGGCACATTCATCATCTCTCCTGGTGACCTTGGGGTAGAGTCAGTAGTCTGGTGACCTTTGGGTGACTTTTTTTAGGCCTAGTTCCTGGTGACCTTTAGGGGTGTCAGGTATGGTTCTCTCAGTTCTAAAAAATCCATTTGGACTTGTGGGGATTGTAAATTGTATGTCATGTGTCAGAGAGCACTCCAATATTAAACTGTGATATAGAAGAGTAGAACTGATGATATAAAAGATTTCCTATTGCTGAGAAACTAGTGGCACCACTTAGAATTTAGCTGAGTGAAGCCTGCCTGTAAAACACTCCACAGATAAGTAGTATGCTAACCAGGCCTGTTAGAGATTAGGATCTGGGGATACATGTTTGCTCACCAGGATTATCTAGGAATGTGGCAGGATGAGGTTTTTTAATTTGAAGTTTTCCAATGTGTATTTATTAATTCATGAATGAGAATGAAAACAGACCAGATTGGTGGGTGTACAGTTTGGGTCAGGTAGCTTGATCCAGTGAATATTGAATTTTGATTTAAGGGACTGTCGTATGCCTATATGTACAATCCTCATTAACACAGTTCTGTCAGTTCAAATTTGAGACACAGGCTATTGGTTAAAGCTGTGTCTGTCAGATTACAGGTCTCATCAGCTAATATGGTACACAGGGACAACCTTAAACAGTATCTTATTAATGGCTTTCCCTCTACAAGAGAATGGCCTTGTTTTTCAAAGTCAGTATACCTATGTGTATTTTTCAACTAAGAGATTAAGAGCACTGGCTGGACTTTCAGAGGTCACAAGTTCAAATCCCAACAACCACATGGTGGCTCACAACCATCTATAATGAGATCTGGTGCTCTCTTCTGGTGTGCAAGTGTACATGCATGCAGAACACTGTATACATACTAAATAAATAAATCTTTAAAAAGTCAGTTGTTGGTATGATTAAATTTTATTTTGTTGATGCATCACTGCTCTAGTCTCTTATTAGTTAATATTCTCTGATAATCCCTAGTCATTAAGAATTTCATTCCTTTTTCTTTAGTGCTTTGATATTTATGTTTAAAGTAATGTCTCCTGTAGATCTACCTTTCACATGTTATGTAACTGAGACTGTCTTTGAACATGGAATGCTGCCCCTACTGCCCACTGCCTAGAACATATTCCTGCAGTTTTTTTAGATGGGCCCTGACTTGTGAGTGTGAAGGAAAAGAGACCAGTGAATGTTTGTCCACTGAACACCCTGAAGTTTTAGAGGTGGGCATTTACAAATAAAGAGGGACCTGTGTGAGAACTGAGTTCACTGACCTACTTTGAAGAGGGTGTAGTCACAACACAGATAGGGAGGGGGAGGAGGGAAGATGGTAATGAGGCAGGTAATCAATTTTAGAAGGTCAATAAAATTGAAAACTGTAAACTTGGGAGGAGTCATACACAAAGGGAATCCAGAATATGGATTAGTTGGTGAACTTGTTTCTGGGAAGCAAATTTCTATAGCTGCATGAGTTCAAACAACACAGAAGTTCTGGATTAACTGCTGTGGTAGTGACTAACAGGCATGTTTCCCCTCCCCACATTTGAAAGTGCACAACCTGAGAAAAAAAGTTGTGAGTAATACTTGGTGTGCTCTAAAACATATTCAAAGTCTCTGAAGAATATTGGACCATAAGGCCACTTTCAACTTTTAAAAATAATTTTAAAGTTATAATGAAATAATTTCAACCTTTTCATTCCTCTCTGCTCTTACATCTCAAACGCTGGGATGAATGGTAAAGGTGCCTACTTAACAATAAAAGCAGACGTGGCTGTCAGGTTCTCCCAGCATACCTCAATCTTTTCCTGTTACAAGGTATGGGTGTCATACACAGATCTCTACCCCAGAAGTTGAGATGCCCTCTTCCCAGCTCTCATTCCTTATGTATTCCAACCATTTTGGATACATGGTCTTTTTCATTTATCATTTACCTTCCCACCCTTTTCATCTGGCTCTCCATTTCCCTCTCTCATCTCTTCTCACATGGCTCAAGGTCATGTCAATCCTAGACTGTCCCAGATATTCCTGTGTCTGACTCTGTTCTCTCTTTTATCTATAATAAACTTCCTACTCCAACATACCTAGGAACAGCCATATCCTTTTTGTTTTATTTCTCATTTTCATTGAGCTCCCTATAACTACTCCTTGCTTTCAAGTTAATGGCTATTTGTTTCTTTAATAGTTGTTAATGTTTTGCTTTGACTGAAGTTTGGTGGAAGGACTTCCCAACTATGAGGTAGAGATGACTGCACTGGACACTGATCATGTAATGGAATGCACAACATAAATGACCTGTATCTTGAATGAGCAGATGCCCTGGGAAGGTGGAAGATTGTATTTTAAAACATTTCTAAGATGAGGGTGTTGCAGGATATTTCATCCCAGTGTGATCCTTAGATTGTGAACTGTAAAAAACCTGTGCCTTGTTTGGTGTGGTTGAGCCCTAACACAAACCTTAATTCCAAGGACTTTCTGTTTATTGTAAACAGGTGATTAGGGCATGGTTCCATCAGCCCTTGAACATACCTTTAATTCAAAAGCTCTTTATGCACAGACTAAATAATGTTAACCCTAGGTCAGGAGGCAAAGCAAGAAACCAGCTGACAGGGATTAAAGAGTAAGTGGAGCTTTCAGCTGAAATATATTTAAGACAGTGTGTAAAAGTGGAAGGAGTTTTAGCTTGGTAGATTTTGGGTTTTTTGAGCTTTGAGCTAGAAAGTATTTGGCCTTCGGTTCTTTTGGCCTATCTCCCCTGAGCTGTCATCTGAACTGGTGAGCTTTTGGAGCTTTTCTCTCTTAGAGGTGAAGTGAGTAGCAGGTCAGATGGGTGCTTTCTCTGCCTTTCTGAACTAGCAGGTTTTCTCCCCAGTATCTGGCTCCTGGGTCTGTATTGGTAAAATCGAACAATTGGGATTTTCATTCTTTTATAACAACTCTAAGTTTCTGTGTGCCCATAGGGGTTAGAGAAAAGGTAGAATGCCTCTACTATCTGCATCATTTGACCTTTGATCCACTGGTAGAGGAGCTACTACTGTCCTGAGACTCAGCTGTATTGTTCAAGCTAATTGGAGACTCTGGGCAGGCCTAGCAGTCAGGAGCACCAGTGGGAGGTAGCTTCTAGTTTGTTCTTGGATTTTCCTCTGATGTAGCTGTAGGAAGCTGTGAGTGAGTCGCCATGCCATACCATGGTGAGTGTGGGGCCATTGTTCCCAGGCCAGGCAGAGCAGGTCTGCTGAGCTATCACAGCCTGATCTGCTTTGACTGAGATGGACTGTGGTTCAGACTGTGGTTCTGTTGTTCTCCATGTGGTGACCTGGGCAGAGTCTCTTGGACTCTGACCCTTCCTGAGTGTTGATTGTTCAGGGAGGATGGGACCCTGCAGCCTGGGAAGTAGAAAGCTGTGGTGCTTATAATATCACTATATAGTGTGCACACACAGGCATTGCTTTTGGTGTGCAGTAGAGAGACATATTGGAAAACTGAAGGTTTTATTTCTATAAATGATAAATTTTGTATTCCACATACAGTTTTGTGTGACAAATTTTACAAATAGTTTTGAAACTGGTAGAAAAGAGGTGGTGGTGATCATCCTTCTGCAAAACTTGATTATTGATTTTGATTTTTTTTTGTTTTTGTTTTACCTTGCAACTACCACCAGGCCCAATAGCGTGATTTAGAGAAATTCAATTCCAGCATACAAAATGAATTTCTGAGATGCAGAATTTTGTCAGGTGTGCCTGGATTTAGGTAAGTGGATAGGGCAGATTTCACATCTCTTGACATAATTCACGCAGCAGGAAACATATTAAATTATTCTCCAATATTGTTTTGGGTGTGAATGTCGGCAAGGGCTGGGATGTGCCTGAACCCACAAGGAGACATGAGGGACTGCAAGCCATAGCCCATCTTTATGATCACCTCCATTTTCTAAGAGACTTCCAGAGCTAAAGGACTTTCTGGAGAGGAGATTTTTAGGTGTCACTTTGTGTTTGTCTTGTAGGAGTTGTGAAATCTGTGTTTATTTAATTTGTATTAAAAAAAAACATCAAAGGTATCTCTGGTCCAGTGCACATTTTTCATGTTAGAGTTTCCTTAGGTCTTTTCATGTAAACTTGGCTATATGTTTTTGGCTTTTTCTCTCATACCCTCATTCTTTCACAAACACAGTACACATTCTTGATTATTGAAGTTTGTGGTAAATACAGAAGTCACATCATGCTAGAAGATTATGAAATTAGTGGCAATAGAATAGTCACTTAGTTTTCTGTTTTCCTCTGTTTCTTACCAGGTGGCTTTTCTGATAATAGATAGAGATTTTGGATTGTCCTTTAACAAACACATAAAGACAATTTGCACTTATGTCGGCAGAAGGCAGAAGAGACAACATGAAGGTGGGTGATACCACTTGTCCAATTTACTCCTTTTTGGGGCATCCTTTGGTGATCTGTCCTTTTTCTTCAGAAGAGTCATTTGTCCAGTGGTCTCCATATTCTTTAGTTGGATGTTTTTATTCTCCTAGAAACATAAAATCCAAATCCTGCCCCATCCCTAATTCTGGGGAGAGGGTAGTTCCTTTTTAGGCAGGTTATATCTTTTATAGGGCAAAATGGTTTTTTTGGAAATAGAAAAAGTATAATCTCTCAATTAAAGTTTAAAAATCTTTTAAAAGTTTACAATTAAATATATCTTCAAGTGTATTTAATTTTAAATAACAAAAGATATTCACTTTGAATTTCAGCCTGCTTTTTACAAGTAGCTTTTAAATGAAATCACTGTAAATCCTATGTGCTCATCTCTGCCTCCCAGTTGGTATGTAAAAGGCATGTGCTTCTGAATGCTGGGATTAAGGCCATGAACCACTCACACCCTGTTCATTTTAACTCCTGAATTTAGAAAACAACTAATTAGTAGAGAACCTCCTATCTCTGCTGGGATTAAAGGCATGGTATATTACCACACTGCTCAGATATTTTATTCCAACTCAAACAAGTTTGTACCCTTTGAATTTACTTACAACATTTAAAATCTCTTAATTTTTTAATGTGAAACAATAAAAATATGATTTTTATTTAAGAAGAAAACTTTAGTCTTTATAAGTCAGTTTGGACTGAATGACCAAGCTATCCAATGAACAGTTACTTCTACTTATTCAGGAGATCTTTCCTATTCATATCTAATTATTATCAATTTTGATGGTGTCCATCTTTCTTTACCTTTTAAAACAAAGGCAAATCCTCTTTCCCAACGTAACACATATCTTGGTTTCAATGCTGAGTTCAGAACTTCTTTAAAATATACAAGCTGATTTAATGCAGTAGTTTTTCTCCTGTTATCCAAAGTCTCTTCACAGCTGTTGTAATCTCCTTAAGGGCAACCTGAACATTCTGTGACTGTTCTTGATAATACCTTTTATCATTTTCCTCAGAGGTGTTCTGTATTTTATGGTTTGTTTTTGAGATTTCAGGAATGTTAATCTGTGTTTTCCATTACTGCAAACAAATTACACCCCCATAAATTCATTAGCTACATATGGCTTTAATTTTTCTATTTGTCTGTCTGTCCCTATACGCTTGACCCATCTTGCACTTTGTTTTATCTGAGATAAAGTTCCAGTCTCTAAAAGCTGAATATGTACCTATTGAAGAGGCCAATCTGGATGTCAAGAGTTTGGTGAAATTTTAATTACATATTTTCCTGTGTTTATTAATCCTTCCATATCAATGCCAATTATTTCTAACTTCAGCTTTGGTCTCAGGTCATTTACATCAGTTTACTAGAAAACTAGTTAGGTGATCTCTCCTGAAATTTTTGTTTTATTTACTGAAGCATTTCTATACATGATTACATCCAGAGAAATGTTATTTTTAAAATTGTATTTATCTATTTATTATTGCAATTTATTCACTTTGTATACCAGATGCAGGCCCCTCCTTCATATCCTCCCAGTCCCACCTACTCTCCCTCTTGTCCCCCTATGTACTTTCCCCAGTCTCTGATAGGGGAGGACCTCCTCTCCTACTATCTGGTCCTAGCTTAGCAGATCTCACCAAGGTTGGCCTCATCATCTTCCTCTGTGACTGGGCCAGTTGTGGTGGCAATAGTGTTTTTAACAACAGTAATCTTTTAATTACTCTGTGGATGAGTTTCTCCAAAGCTGAAAGGAAATGATTGAATTGTGTTTAATACTGGGAACTGGGGACTGTTTCAAATACAGTCCCCCTAGGGCATTTCTGGATGACAAAGGGTTACCTTTCCTATTTCTTAGTGATCTACATTCATTAGTTCACAGCTGGCTGTTGCCCGATCTTATGAATATTCCAGAAAGCTATGGCCTTCTTTTTGGATCATTCCTAGAAAAAAAAAAACAAAAAAAACATTGGATCACGTTGACTACAATCCCTTTTCAAATGATCTTGCTTACTACAACTAAAACATCAGCCATGCTCACTCATATAGACATGCAACGTAGGACGGACCCACCGGAATCTGTGCATCTAGAGAGGCTGAGCAGGAGAGAGGACCCTGGCTAGAGTTTTCGATCCTCATCCTGAAGGGCGGGGAGGATGGACAATAGAGAAAGAAGAAAATAGGAAACAACCTAGAAACCTGCTACAGAGGGCCTCTGAAAGCCAGAAGAAGAAATCAGGAAACAAACTAGGAACATACCATAGAGGGCCTCTGAAAGCCTCTGCCCTGCAGACTATCAAAGCAGATGCTGAGCCTGATGGCCAACTCTCAGGCAGAGTGAATGGAATTTTGTGTAGGAAGTGGGAAATAGTGGGAGCTGGAGAGGGTGGGGTCTCCACAAGGAGAGCAACAGAACAAGAAAATTTGAACACAGGGAACTTCCCAGAGACTCATACTCCAACCAAGGAGATGACCTGGAACCCCTGCGCAGATGTAGCCCACGGCAGGTCGGTGTCCAGGCGGGTTACCTAGTAATGGGAAGAGGGACTGCCTCTGACATAATCTGATTGGCCTGCTCTTTGATCACCTCCCCCTGATGGGGGAGCAGCCCTACCAGGCCACAGAAGAAGACAATGCAGCCACTTTTGATGAGAACTGATAGACTAAGATCAGAAAGGAGAGGAGAACCTCCCCTATCAGTGGACTTGGGGAGGGGCATGCATGCAGAAATGGGAGGGAGGGTGAGATCGGGAGGGGATGAGGGAGAGGCTTATGGGGAGATACAAAATTAATAAAGTGTAATTAATAAAAAAAGAATAAGAGAAAAAAAGAAGAAAGATGCTCTAAGATTGTTGGAGGATCCAATAGAGCAAAACAGAAGAGGGATTACTGGGGGGGGGGGAAGGGCATAGCACGAGTGGGGAGAATCAACAAAATGAAAAGTGTAAATGTTTTTTGTTAAAAACTTAACTAATTAATTCAAATACTAAATACCTTAAAGTTAATGTAAGTGGGGGGAAGGGAGGGCACATTGCTATGATGCTTTTTGGAAAGCTGAAACACAATGGAGCACTTTAGGAATAAATAAATAAATTCACCTTCTGGAGAAAATTTAAAAAAAAATAGCCATTTTGGTTTTTCTTAAGATTCTCAGAATTTACTTCTTTCAGGTTAGCATCATAAACCTGAGATCCAATATCCACTGTATCTCTAATCTATTCCTTTCTTTCTGCTGATCTTGCCTTGTCTAATCACCCTTTTGCATTTTTAATTAGCATTTTCAAAAGCCAAAAATTCAATCAGTATTTTTCTGACTTCTGAATCTGATAATATTTCACTTACAGATAGTCAATCTTTGTAAAAAAAATAATTGAAGGCTTTTTTGGGGGAGTGGGGCTTCTATACTTTTAGTAAATGATGCAGAGCTCTTTTCTGTTTATTTAACCTTATCCCAAGCATTTGAAACTGTTAACCATATCACACCAATATGTGATTGTCAAATTCAGCTTCCTGTGTAACTCAGCATATTGACCTTCACCTAGCAACTGATCCTGGGAAATATCAATACCACTGGCTGGATATGTTGGTTTATAAGTCTAGCTTTGTCTTTCCACCATTGTTGCCATTATAACTGAGAATGAGCTTTCAATACTGTGGTTGCCAAATCTCTCCAGGCTTGGGGATTAATTCTGTTATAAGTTACCCAACAATTTAATATCTGATTCATAAAGGATAAATTCATATCATAGGAACTGACAACTACTTCAAATATTCCCAAGTCTAATATGCCTATATAATTCCACTGAATCTCATTTTAACCTTGAGGTGCCTATCCTTTCCTGATGTCTCATATACTATTTGGATAAACTAAAGTTGGTTTTCTAACAACCTTGTGCTTCCCCCTTCCAGGTTCATTATGCACTTTTATGATAGGTGATAAGCTCCTGTCTAAAATCCTCTGTTTGTGTCTGAGTATATTTCTTTTGTCTTTCTAAGGCTTGTCTAAATTCCTCTTTCTGTATCTGATTATTTTCTTTATTCTTATATATAAGTTTCTATAATTTTCCTCATAAAGCTTGCATCATAGGAATTCACTTTCTCTTTGGGTGGGCACAAAAAGCCAATATAGCTATTAAGAATAAATTAAATTATCAAAATGACAATAATCATAAGTGGCAGTGAGCCAATTTCAGTTAAGTTATTTAGTTTTCCATTTTGTGCTTCTATTTAAAAGCCTTCTAAAATAGCACCGTACATGGTACTAAAGCCTTCTATTATGGTACTACCAATCCTTAACTCTCTCTTTGAGGAATCCAGAGATGATTTACCAAAAATAATGGCTTCTCAGATTGTTTGCAGCTAGAGCAATCTCTTTGTGTTGTCCTGACGGAGGTAGAGTGTCAAAATGTTGTATTTTAAAAAAAACACACAAATTTTAATCATTCAGTTTTACCAGTGAAGGCTCATTTTAATAGTTTTTCACTGTCTACTCCTTTTGGTTGTGTTAGCCTCTATTTTAGAGAATTTGGGTGTGCTGTTATGTACCTAGTAAGAGATCTCTCTGATTTTTTTTCTATATGGACTTAGTGCTATTAACTGTCTCTGGTCAACACTTCCATTGGGTACTATGAGTTTTTATATGGTGTGTACTCATTTTATTGACTTTTAGAAAGTCTCATTTTTTTTTTATTTCAGTCTTGACTCATTTCTTTCTTTCTTTCTTTCTTTTTTTTTTTTTTTTATTCCGCAGAGAGCTGTTCAGTTTCTATGAGTTTGTAAGCTCTCTATTGTTTCGGTTATTGATGAAGTGATGTTTTAATATATAGTGGTCTGATTGGATGCAGGAGGTTATTTCAAGTTTCTTATATCTTTTGAGACTTCCACTGTTCAAGTATATCATCAGTTTTGGAGAACAGTCTATGAGTTGCTGAGAAGATAGAATACTCTTTTGTGTTTGGGTGGATGTTCTCTACACATCATTTGTGTATATTTAGTTTTTGCTGTTAGTTAGCTGGATTATTTCTCTGTTCAGTTTGGTCAGGAGGACTTGTCCATTGGTTAGAGTAATATATTGAAGTCTTCCCCTCTCAGTTTATGAGGGCCAGTATGTGATGCAACCTGCAGAATTGTTTCTTTTATAACTTAGGTGCTCTTATGTTTGGAGCATAGATGTTAAGTATTGAAATGTTATATTGCTGGATGTTTTTTTTTAATATGTCGTGTCCTTTACCATCTTTTGAATAGTTTTTGTTTGAAGTCTGTTTTGTTAGATATTAAAATAGCTATATGAGCTTAATACTTCAGTCCATTTATTTAGAATATTTTTTCCAACACTTTACCTTGAGATAGTGTCTATCTTGATGTGAAGCTGTGTTTGTTGTATTTAGAAGAAAGGTGGATTCTGTTTTATCATCCATTTTTGTGAGCCTGTGTCTTTTTTTTGGTGAATTTGGGTCAATGTTATTAAGAGATATCAATGAACAGAGATTGTAAATCCTGGTTTTTGGTGGTGTTGGTGGTTTTAGCACCTTGTGTGGATCTGTATTTATAGATACATATTGTTTAAATTTGACCTTATCATGGAACATCTTATTTCTCCATTTGCTGATTGAAAGATTCTGGGCATAGTTAGTAATTTGTGCTGGTTTCTGTACTTTTTTTAGAGTCAGAAGCACACCATCTGAGCCCTTCAACTTCTAGCACCTTTATTGAGAATACAGGATTAATTCCAATAGATCTTCCTTTATTTGTTTCTTGGTTGTTTTTTGTTTGTTTGGTTTGTCTGTTTGATTGGTTGGTTAGTTTGGTTTGTTTGTTTGTTTGTTTTCAGTTGCAGCTTTTCATATTCTGCATGTTTAACATTTTTATTATTCTGTGGTGAGAAGACTTTCTTTTCTGGTCCAGTCTCTTTGGTATTGTGTATGCTTTTTGTGCCTTGATAGACATCTTCTTTAGGTTAAGAATTTTTTATTGTATGATATTATTGAAAAAATCTTTTGTTCTCATTCTTCTTCCTCTAATCTTATTATTAGCAGTTTTTTTTTTCATAATGTCCCACAGTTCCTAGATGTTTTGTGGTAGGGGATTTTTATATTTAACATTGTTTTGACATATGTATCCATTTCTTTTTTGTGTGTTCTTTTTTGTTTTTGTTTTCATTTCTTTTCAGACACAGTTGCTTTGTATAGCCTTGGCTGTACTGGAATCATTTTGTAGACAAGGCTGGCTTCGAACTCACAACAAACCAACTGCTTCTGATTCCCTGAGTGTTGGTATTAAAGGAGTGTGAAAACACACTGTCTTCCATTTCTTCTATTTATAGATACATATTGTTTAAATTTGACCTTATCATGGAACATCTTAAATTTCTCTCCTTCGTCTTTCTTTTCTGTGTGAACCTTGCCTCTATAGTTCCTTATTGTAGTCTTTAAAATTTAAATTCCAGGATTTCCTAAGTTTCTGCTTTAAAAAACTTTAAATTTCTTCTTCTTCTTCTTCTTCTTCTTCTTCTTCTTCTTCTTCTTCTTCTTCTTCTTCTTCCTGAGGCTGGGATTCTCTGTGTATGGCTAGCTCTCCTGTATTTGCTTTTTTTTACCAGGCCAGCCTCAGAGTCACAGATATTTCTTTCCCTCTGCCTCCCCAAGTGCTGGGATCACAGGCGTGTTCCATAATGGCCAGCTTGTTTGTGCTTTCTTTACTGTTTCTACTTCCATATTTCAAGAATGTTTTCATTCTCTTAATCTCTATTCAAAAAGGGCCTGGAGATCAACTTCCAGATAGAGAACAGTGCTTCCATTTCTCTCAGTAGAAGATGGAGCACTTTAGAGTGGCACCCATGTTCACTAGGTTGGGGTGTGGAAAGAATTTTCAATAGACTGTTACAGCTAGCTAGCTCTTTTAGGATGAGACCACCAGTGGTAGTGGAAATACAGGTGTTCCAGAGCCTATGCCAATACTAAAGTATTACCATTCTTGGTTAAGCTGTTGTGCTAAGCACCCCAGATGTGCAGGTGAAAGTCCATGCTTGTTGCAATGCAACCAAGACACAGGCATCGTGAGACCAAGACTCAGTGAGGCCTAGGCCCAGTGGGCCAGAGACTAGGCCCATAGGGGAATAATTAATGATTTTCAGGGGCCGTAATGGAAGGAAGATGGTATCAGAAAGCATATGACCAGCCAGCATGCATCCCCAGCATGTTTATTTGAAGTCAGGGATTTATAAACCTTATGCAGAGGGAAAGATTTTGAATATGAATGTTTGATTTGTTGGAGTCTAGGGGTCAAGGATACTTGGCTTACATATAGTGGTACCATACCTCATTTTTCATGTAGTGTGATCTTATTGCAAGAAGGAGAACACAGTACTTAATTATCCTATATGTGAGGGAAAACCTCCAAGTACAGTTGAAAGTCACTGCTGAAGTTTAAGATCCTTAGCAGGGTGATGCATTTATAGGAATTCCCAGATGCTTGTTGGAGCACTTTCCTTAACAGGAAAGTGTTTGCCTAGTAATCTATCCTGAGGGCTATGTGAGCTCTTTACATGACCTGAGGTCATACAGATCAGGAGATGGATATTTTTAGGCCCTTCACTGAGAACAGAGTTCACCATCATAGACCGAGTGTAAACAAGTGGCTATCCAGAGATGTCAGACTTCCCCCTAATCCAGCAAAGCCTCACATCCCTCAAATGTTTGCTGTTTCATGGCTTTATTTAAGGAATTTGTTTCCTCCAATTGTTTGATTATGTTTTGCCTGGATTTCTGTATGGAATTTATTCATACCACATACCACTGCATATCCTGAATATACAAACATAACTGAAAGCACAAGAAAAAGATCTTAAAACAAACCACATGAAGATGATATTGGCTGTTAAAGCAATTAGTGCAAAAAAAAGAGGTTTAAAGGTATGATAGATACACATTGTTTCTTTAAAATTCTGCTTTTTTCCACTTGGCTTGAGAAGTTTGCATTTTACACTGATGCAGACCTATATCCAACCATCAGTCATAGAAAATAATATGGTTTCCAAGTGATTCTAACAGATATATTTTTCTTTATTGTAAGAGTATGAGATAATTTTAGTAGACAAAATCATATTTTCTAATATTGAAACACTTGTATGCTTTAATGGAATCTCTTCAATTGGAATAGCCCTCCACCTCTAATTCATTTTTATTGTTGGCAAAGGAAAGAACCAGAATGTACAAGTTCAGTGCTGGCCAGGGAATTCTTTGACTCTAATCCTATTGGATTTGCTTATAGGACTGTGTTATATTTATAGGCATATCTTTGTATTTCCTTTTGACAGGGGTGTTATGTATATTGTGTGGTTTGATTAGTCATAACTCTATTGTGTCTCTTGAAAGTGATAGACCTTCACCTATTTTTGCCTTTTAAAAATTTATGGTATATTTCCTTGAGTTTTTGTTGATTTGTAGACTTGATTTACAGAAATAATTTTACTGTTCTTTTCTTGATCATAAAGGCTTGTCTCTCCTTATTTCTTAGTATATATGTGTTTTCAAATTGTTGCAATCATCAATGTCTCAAATTTTTCTGCTTAAGTGATTCATAGAGTTAACACATTGGTTTTGAGTTTTTAAGACTTTCTCATATATTGTTGTCTCTGTGTTCAGTTGTCAACATTTCAAAGCCTACAGTAATCTGAGGGAACCTCAAGAAATGGCATGCCCTCATCAGAAAAGCTGTTTGCTATATCTGTGAGAGATTGTGTTGATAGATGTTTGATGTGGGGAGGCTCTTCCACTGAGAGATGCAATATCCCTAAGTAAGTGGGCCTGGGCTGCATAAGATAACTACCTGAGCATGAGACAGTGATGAAGAAAGAGACCAACCCAGGAAACATTTGCCCATCGCTTTTGCCCTAATTTTCTTCAAGCTTGACATTCTATGCTAAGCTCCCAAAATGTTGGACTGTGATCTGACAGTACCAAACTAAACAAGTAAACCGATTCATGACCTGAGACACTTTTGTTAGGGGATTTAGTCACAGTAACAAAGAAGCAAATTCGAACAAAAATCATATGCAAAGAGTGATTTAGCTGTGGCACAGAATCTTGGAATGTTCTCTTTTTAAGGTATGTGGAAATCATCATGATTTCAGATGGCAAAAACATTAAAAATCTGTATACACAGCTTCATCAGCTATTCTGGTAGGACCTAGAAGATAAGAGTGTTGAGAGTAATGCAGACAGAGAAAGTCCAGGCCATAGGATTTCAGTGGAAAATAGATTCCATGGAAAATTAAGCTAGAGGTCATTTGTGTGATATTTTAGCTGCACATCATACTTATTCTGCTCATGCCTTGAAATTTAGTAAGGCAGAATTTAAAAAATAATGGATGGGATTTCTTAGATGGAATATTGAATCTGTTGAATGGTTATTATTAGAGAGACATTCAGGACCACAGTGAAAGACAGACAAGTGGAGTAGAAATAATTGTAAAGTCTTTGGTTTGTATAGAAAAACAGTACTAGGTAGTTTCAGATGGCAGTCATGTGATGAAACAGAGACAGAATTTTTCAAGGAGATTATCACCATCAAAGAAAAGATCCTAGCTCTAGATTTGAAGCCTAAAATGATATTCCTAGAGAAAATTCCTTCCTGCTAATTCTTCTGTTAATGGAAGGAGGACTCAAAGTGATTCCTAGCACCAGGAATGAACTTCATATAAAGCCTGCTCCAAATGGACCAAGTGTGGCACAGTCCATCCAAATTTTGAATCCAAATTAACAGGCTCACCCTGTTGTGATTTTTCTGGAAACAAGAAATATGTAAAATTTAGCATAATAGATTCTTTGTGGTTTCTAATCAGCACTGTGTCAGCCTTCTGTGTTTGGCAGAGTCAGATCACCAGTAAAGATACTGTAAATGTTCATTGCATGGCGCCATGAGGGTGAAGCCTGAGTTGCATCTTGACACTACAAGATGTTGAGATACCTAAGTTATGAGACACCTGTCATAAAGAGCTGCCTATAGGGATTGGAAGTAACCAATCTGAGAAATGTATGAGACGTTACATAGATAGGACCCTCTAAGCCTTTTGAAACAGCAATAGGATTTGCTGTTTTCCTTGCTGGTCTTCTTTCCTTGGTATAGTCTTCCCTCGCTATGTATACATTCCTATCTACTGGAATGGGAAGAGGTATTCTGTGCATCTATGTTGGAATGATGTAACTTACTTCTGATGTGGCGGTGAAGAGATTTTTCTTATATGTCAGAAGAGACTGGACAATTAAACAGTGTATGAGTTATTGCCAAATTTTAGGATCATTGAAGTTAGACTACATTTTCATCATGGGATGGCCATAAGTCAGTAGTGAATTTGGTCATAAATTATTTGATTTAAATCAAAAAAGCTCCCAGAGAAGATGATGTTTTTGGTTTTGTCGTTGAATGAAAAAGATTCTGTGTATCCCAGGCTGTCCTCAGAGTTAGTATGTACACCAGGCAGGTTTTACACTTACAGGTTTGACTCCTGTTGAGTGTTGGGGTAAAATTTAGGCCAAGAAACCTGGCATCAACATCATCATCACTGGCTGGTGAGTCTGGAATGTAGGGTTTTGGGTTTTTATTTAGTTTAGTTTTGTTTTGTCTATGTACGAATAGGATTCTGTGGCGATCTTCATCCACATCATGTATTTGAAATTTGGCAGAGAGTATATTTAACTTTTATGGGGCATGTATTCATGATATTAACACTGAGCTTTCTGAGTCATTGAATTACAGGGGTGTAGTGTTTGTTTTTTAAAACTTTATTCATGCATTTTTCACATTTAATTTATTTTTTATTTAAAATTGTTTTTTATAATTTATTCTCTGACATGAACTTGGCTCTTTAATCACTCCTCTTGGTGGGTCCAGCCTTGCAAAGCCACAGAGAATGATGATACAGCCATCCTTGATGAGACCTGATAAGCTAGGGTCAGATAGAAGGGGAGGAGTTCCTCCTCTATAAGATTAGGGAAAGGGCATAGGATAAAAGAAAGGGTTGGTGGGATTTGGACTAGATGACGCAGGGGGCTATAGTTGGTATACAAAGTGAATAAATTGTAATAAATAAAATTTAAAAATTATTTAACATCTCAATTGTAGCCTCCTCCCTTGTCTCTTCCTCATCTCATCCTCCATTCCTCTTTCCCGTGTATCCCATTTTATCAGATAGGGGGAGCCCTCCACTCCTACCAGCTGACCCCAACTTATCAAATCTCACTAGGACTGTCTACATCCTCTTCCTTTGTGGTGTACCAATGCCTCCTCCACCATGGGGGAGTGATCAAAGAGCAGGCAACAGAGTCCAGGTCAGAGGCAGCCCCTGCTTCCCTTACTATGGATCCCACATGGAGACTGAGCTGCCTATCAGCTACATCTGAGCAGGGGTATGGGTCATCTTTATGAACGGTCTTTGGTGGGTGCATCAGTCTCTGCATGTCCCCACAGTCCCAGATTTGTTGTCCTTGTTAGTCTTATGGAGCTCCTGTCAGCTCTGAGTCTTTCTATCTCCCCACTCTTTCCTATGATTCCCTGTGCTCTGCCCAAAGTTTGGTTGTGAGTATTAGCATCTGCTTTATCCCCTACTGGGTTGAGTATTTCAGAGGACATGTCTGGTATCAATTCTATTTGTCCTTTTAAATGAGAATTGAGCATCCTTCATAAGGTCTTCCTTCTTATTTAGCTTCTTTAGGTCTGTGAATTGTAGTATGTTTGTCCTGTATTATGGTTATTATCCACTTATAAATGAGTATATACCTAGCATGTCTTTCTGGTTCTGGGATACCTCACTCAGGATGATCTTTTCTAGTTCCATCCTTTTCCCTGAAAATTTCATGATTTCCCTGTTTTTAATACGTGAGTAGCATTCTACTGTGTAAATGTACCACAATTTCTGTAACCGTTGTTCCATTGAGAGACATGTAGGTTGTTTCCCAATTCTGGCTACTATGAATATAGATGCTGTGAACATAATTGAGCAAATGTATTTATTGAATGTTGGAGCATCTTTTGGAAATATGCCCAGGAATAATATAACTGAGAGTTGAAGTAGCACTATTTCCAATTGTCTGAGAAAGCATCAGAATGATTTCTAATGTGGTCATATAAGTTTGCACTCTCACCAGCAACAGAGGAGTGTTTTCCTTTCTCCACATCCTCACTAGCATGTGCTGTCTCTTCAGGTTTTGATCTTAGCCATTCTGATGGAATATCAAAGTCATTTTGATTTGCATTTCCATGATGACTATTGATATTTAGCATTTATTTAAATGTTTTTCCACCATTTGCTATACCTCTGTGGAGAATTATCTGTTTAGTTCTGTACCCCAGTTTTAAAGTGGATTATTTGGTTCGTTGGAGTTTAATTTCTTGAGCTCTGTATATATATTGTTTATTAGCCCTCTCTGCTGTATATAGGGTTGGTGAGGATCTTTTCCCATGCTGTGGGCTGTTGATTTATTCTATTAACAGATTTCTTTGATTCATAGAAAGTTTTAGTTTCATGAGATCCTATTTATTAATTGTTGATCTTAGAGCCAGTGCTCTTCGTGTTCTGTTCAGGAAGATATCTTCTATGCCAATGTGATCAAGGCTTTTTCCCACTTTTTCTTCTAACTGATTTAGTGTGTCTGATTTTATTTTGGAAGTCTTTGATCACCTTGGACTTTAGTTTAGTGCGGGATGGTAAATATGGATTTATTTTTATTTTTCTACATGTAGACTTCCAGTTATACCAGCACCATTTGTTGAAGAGGTTGCCATTTTTTCATTGCATGGTTTTGGCTTCTTTGTCAAAAATCAAGTGTCCATAGGTTTGTGGGTTTATTTATGAGCCTTTGCTTCAATTCAATTGATTCACCAGTCTGTTTCTGTAATAGTACCATGCTCTGTTTATTACTGTTGCTTTATAGTATACTTTGAGATAAGGGATGGTGAATCCTCCTGAAGATATGTTTTTGTGCAGGATTGTTTTAGCTATTCTAGTGTTTGTTTGTTTGTTTGTTTGGTTGGTTGGTTTTCACATGAAGCTGAGAATTGTTCTTTTAAGGTCTGTAAGAAATTGTGTTTTGATGGGGATATCATGGAATCTGTAGATTTTTTTGGTAATAGGGCAATTTTTACTATGTTGATGCTACTGATACATGAGCATGAGAGATCTTTCTATCTTTTGTTATCTTCTTCAATTTCTTTTTTCAGAGGCTTGAACGTTTTTTTTTTTTTTCATATAGGTTTTTCACTTGCTTGGTTAGGATAACACCAAGATACTTTATGGTTTTTTTTTCTGGCTATTTTGAGGGGTGTTGTTTCCCTAATTCTTTCTCAGGCAGTTTGTCTTTTGTATACAGGAGTGCTACTGATTTTTTGTTAACTTTGTATCCAGCCACTTCACTGAAGTGTTTTTCAATTGTAGGCATTCCCTGGTAGAACTTTTGGGGACACATATGTATACTGTCATTTCATCTGTGAATAGTGATATTTGACTTCTTCCTTTTCAATTTGTATCCCTTTAAACTCCTTTAGTTGTGTTATTGCTCTAGATAGGACTTCAGATAATATATTGAAGAAATTTGGAGAGAATGGGTAGCCTTGCCTTGTCCCTGAGTTCAGTGGAATTGATTTAACTTTCTTTCCATTTAGTTTGATGTTAGCTATAGGATTGCTGTGTATTGCCTTCACTGTTTTCAGATATGTGCCCTATATCCTCGGTCTCTTCAAGATTTTAAACAAGAATAAGCATTGGGTATTGTCAAATCCTTTTGCAGCGTCTAAGGAAATGATTGTGTGGTTGTTTTTTTTTAATTTATTTATATGATGGATTACATTGATGGATTCCGTGTATTTAACCACCGCTGCATGCATGGAATGGAGCCTACTTGGTCATGGTGGAGGATATCTTTAAAATGTTCTTGGTTTTGGTTTGTGAGTATTTTATTTGAGTATTTTAAGAGGGATTGGTCTGAAGTTCTCTTTCTTTTTTGGGTCTTTGAGAATTTATCAAGGTGACTGCAGTCTTACAAAAGGAATTTGGTCATGTTGCTTCCATTTATATGTTATCAAATAGTTTGAAAAATATTGGTATCTTCTCTTCTTTGAAGCTCTGGTAGAATTCTGCTCTGAAATCAGTTGTCCTTTGGTTGGGAGTTTTTTGATGTTTGCTTCTATTCACTGAGGGGATGTAAGATTTTAAATTTCTTTACCTGATATTGATTCTACTTTGCTAAGTGGAAACAATACAAAAATTGTATATTTCATTTTGATTTTCAAATTTTGTGGCATATAGGCTTTTGACATAAGAGCTAATGGTTCTTTGGATTTTCTTAGTGTCTGTTATATCTCTCTTTTTATCAGACATGGTTGATTTGGTTAGTGTCTCTCTGCCATTTTCTTAGTTTGGCTAAGAATTTGTCTGTTTTTTATTTTCTCAAAGAACTAGCTCCTGGTTTTGTTGATTCTTTGAACTGTTCTCTTTGTTCCTAATTTATTGATTTCAGCCCTGAGTTTGGTTATCTAGTGGTCTACTTCTGTTGAGTGTATCTGCTTCTTTTTTTCCTAGAGTATTCAGGTGTGCCAATAAGTTGCTTGTATGGGAAGTCTCCAATAGCTTATGGAGGCAGTTAGTGCTATTAAATCTCTTCTTAGACTGCTTTCATTGCATCTCATAAGTTTTGGTATGATGTGCCTTCATTTTCATTGAACTATAGGAAGTTCTTTATTTCTTCCCTGACCCAGATTTCATTGAGTAGGGAGTTGTTCAGTTTCCACATATGTGTAGGCTTTTTGCTATTTCTGTTATTGTCAAGATCCACCTTTAGTCCATCATGGTCTGATAGGATGCAAGATATTACTTCAATCTTGTATCTGCTGAGGCCTGGTTTGTGACCTACTGTATGGTCATTTTTAGAGAAGGGTCCATGAGGTACTGAAAAGAAGTTGTATTCTTTTCTGTTTGGGTAAACATTTCTCTAGATATCTGGTAGGTCCATTTAATTCATGACATCCATTAGTGTCATTATATATCATTTTAGGTTCTGTTTCACTGCTCTGTCCTTTGATGATAATGAGTTGTTGTGGTCTCTCACTATTAATGTGTAGAGATTGAAATGTTCTTTAAACTTTATTAATGTTTCTTTTACAAATGTGGGTGCCCTTGAATTTGGAGCATAGTTGCCCAGAATTGAGACACCATCTTGGTAGAATTTTCCTTTTATGAGTTTGAAGTATCCTTCCTTATCTCTTTCAATTAATTTTGGTTGCATGTCTGTTTTATTAGATATTAGAATTGCAACTTCTGCTTGTTTCTTGGGTCCATTTGCTTGAAAACCTCATTTCTGTTTCAACATTCCAGGAACTTTTCCAGAGATAAGCTCAATGCTCTGAGGTTGGAACCAATTTTTCCCTCACCATTGGGTTTCCTTTCACCTGGGAAACACAGTCAGTGGTGTTTTGTGGCCTACTGTTCCAACTCTTGGTCACTGTGCAATCTCTGCTACCCTGCTGATCAGACCCAGTGTTCAATCAGTTCTGCCATCAGGGATATGTTTTTTTTTTATTTTTACTGAATATGAGTATTTTGCTTGTATGCATGACTATGCACCTCTTGTGTGCCTGCTCCTCACAGTAGTCAGAAGATTGCCTCAGCACTCATGAACCTAGAATAAAGGATAGTAGTGGGATCCATGTAAACACTGACAATTGAGCCCAATTATTTGCAAGAAGAACAAGAAATCACTGCTGAGCCATCTGTCCTGCCTTATGTTGCTTATTTATCATCAGCATTTACATTGTTAATATTTTGCTAATATTTTTTTGACTTTTTAAACATGCATTTTCTTTTAGTAAGTTCTTATTAATGTTACAGTTTAAGCTGTGGCCCTGCTGGTTTCTGGAAGATTAATACAGAATTGGATTGAATGTATAATTACTTGTTGGAGCTTCAGCAAAGACCTCTGAGTTTTTTCTACCTATTATATTCGTTTGATTGACTTTTAGGGGAGGCTCTGTCTTACAATATAGGTCTGGCTGTCCTGGAAATTTTTTCATAGATCATGGTGGCATCCAACTCAATGAGATTAACCTGCCTCTGCCTCCTGAGTGATGGAATTAGAGACATAACTGAATACACCCAGCTTGTCCATCATTTTTTGTAGTTAATAAATGTTCATAAATTTCTCTGATATGTAATCAGTACTGTTCAAATGTTCATTTCTCTCTGTATCTCCGTCTCTATCTTTCTCTTTCTATTTCACTCTCTTCTCTTTGTTTGTCTTTGTCCACATTAATTGGCATGTCTATTTCAAGGCTATATCCTATTCAAAGAGTTCAGATATGACACAGTTATTCAGTTTTCTTCTAAGAATGACTTATTGATAACAGTAGCACTTCCCTTTTAATATAAAAGCTTTATTCTTTATTTTTCAACTATAGACTATACATGATTTGGAAAGGAGAATATACAAAACAATTATCAAAGAATAATCATGTGTTCTATGCCTTTTCTTTTGTCTGTTCACTCACAAATATGATCTTATTAGCTATGATTGTTGTTGTTTGCCAACTCACATTATTTTTATCCATGAATTCACCCTAGTCCACTATTCTGTCCACAAACATACAAGCCCCCCTTTTTGCATACTGATATGTCATATCGCTGAGGCCTGGTCAAAACACAATATTCAATGCCACATTGTCTTTGGACTGATGCCAGTTTCCCCTGATCACAACATCTCATTTGCTGCTAGACAAAATATCGTGGCTATGTTTTTTTTTTTCCTTCCACCTCTTTCATCACTGGGTTCTGACCAACTCACCCGAGTAACTGAACCCAATTCATAGATTACTCAAGGATCCAACTGCTGGCTACTTGAGATTCATGTTTCACAAACTGATAAAACTTCTATAACATAGGTCTTCAAAGCATGGCTTTGTTTTTTCTTACAATCTAATATTTAGGCTTTTCCTTCTCCCCTCCTTCACATGATGCACAACACCTAACTGTCTTTCATTAGTACTTCTGTGTCAGAAAATAAATGAAAGAAGTACCAGAAATATGTGAATATATTTCCAATGAAGTATAAATTTATATTGTTGCTACTGTTTCTGTTGTACACATGTATCACATATTTTAGAATTCAGTGACCTTCAATGATGTGCATGTGAAATTCAGCCAAGAAGAGTGGGCTTTGCTGGAACCTTCCCAGAAGCTACTCTACAAAGATGTGATGCTAGAGACCTGTAAAAACCTCAGTGCTATAGGTAAGACTGCAAATTTTCTTTCACTTTTAAAATAAGGAAACAACTTTTACTTTATTATTGATCCTATTCTATAATTCCAATTGAGAATGAGGTGAATAAATCAGACATGGTTCTAAGAGTCACAGAAGATAGTGATTTAAGTTTTTCCTTAATAATAATATGATATTTCCAATAATATATATTTTCTGGTACTATATTTTAGGCTACAATTGGGAAGATCATAATATTGAAGAACATGTTCAAAGTTCTACAAGTAATAAAAGGTAACTTTATGTGCACAATGAAACAGATATGAATCTTAAGAAATTTTAATGTGTCCTGGTACAGATATGAATCTTAAGAAATTTTAATGTATCCCGGAAGTTTGTTTGTTTGGTTTGTTGTTTGTTTGTTGGCTTCTTTTTATTTTCTGTTTTTTAAAAGTTTTTTTTTTTTTCTGTGTAGCTGTGGCTTAACTTAGAATTGCTTGTTAGACCAGCCTGATCTAAAAATCACACAGATCTGCCTGATTCTGCCACCACAAGTGCTGGGATTAAGGGCATGTACCAGCATACCTGGCTGTGTCCTGGAAGTTTTAAAGAAAAGCAACAGTGTATAAACACCACTGCTTTAAGTATACGGATGATCATTAAAATCTCACAATTTCTTGTACTTCAATGTCAGGTATCTGATTTGTGTTTGCAAGGTACTCCCCTAAGATAGAAGAAAACAAAATAATGTTGTAACAGAAAATACCATTTGAATCATATAGACATTACAGCTACTGAGATGAACTGGCAATCTGTTCAGTCTCATTCTATCTACTCAGATATTGTAAAAGGCATATACATTGAATAGGTGATCAGTATGTGTCCAAAACCATTTAATAAGCATATATGTCATAGTACAACCAGTGTTGTTCATATCCATACAGTAATATTGTAAAGTTTACTGAAAAGAGCAGCTTATGAGAGTCAAAATTATTGTTGTAGAGAAACCTTAATCCCTATATGACATGTCTATGATGAACAAAAAACAAACTGTTAATTCAGTGTGGGAATCTTTTATTACTATTGTAAATTAAACTGGTATATCATATGTCACAATCTTTGTAAGACACATGAGCATAGGGATATTGAAAGAAGCAGTGTCCCTGTCTTTCTCCAAGAAAAACTGATTTTGTAGTACTCCCCACTTTGAGTAGATTTGCTGAATGTGATAAATGGATACTTTTAATTGGTTTTGCAACTTCACTGAGAATTCATCAGCAAACTCATACTGCTGAAAAAACCTATGAATACTAGGAATTTGGAACTTCTTCTGCATGTCCTGCTCACTTTTTAAATGAAGTGTCATTCATACAGTACAAAAATTTGTGAATGGGATTGTTGTGGTAAAGCTCTGAATTCTTACAAAACTCTTCATATATATAAAACAAAAACCTCTTACAGAAAATGATGGTATAAAAGTGAACCACGTAACAAATAATTTTACCATCACAGGGATCTTAAAACATACCCATAATGAAGGGCAAAAACATGAATGTGAATAAAGTGATAAAACTTTAAAATTTGATTCTCCTTTACCATTAGACCAAAATATGACATTAATTCATATAGATAAATATCTTTATTAGTGTAATGCAATGACTGTGGTAAATCTTTCACATGTGCTAATTATCTTTGCAGGCATGAAAGCAGTCATACTGGAGAGAAACCTTCTAAATGCACTGTATGTGGTAAAGTCTTCCCCTATACCACTGATCTCATACATCATAAAAGAACACACACTGGAGAGAAACCTTATGAATGTAACCAGTGTGGTAAAGCCTTTGCAAATAACAGTACTCTCTTAAGCCATAAAAGAACACACACAGGAGAGAAACCTTATGAATGTAACCAGTGTGGTAAAGCCTTTGCACAAAAGAGTACTCTCTTAAGCCATAAAAGAGCACACACTGGAGAGAAACCTTATGAATGTAACCAGTGTGGTAAAGCCTTTGCACAAAACAGTACTCTAAGACATAAAAGAACACACACTGGAGAGAAACCTTATACGTGTACTCAACAAGATAAAGCCCTTGCACAACAGAGTAGTCTCCAAAAACATGAAAAAACACACAGTGGAGAGAAGCCTGGTGAGGGTAATTAGTGTGATAAAACCTTTGCATGTAACTGTCATCTCCTAAGACAACAATACATGCTGGAGGGAAACCATATGATTATAATTATGTGGCAAAGCCTTTGCATATAACATCTCTTAATACATAAAAGAACACATACTGGAAAGAAGCTGTCTGACTGCATCCAATGTGAATAAACTTTTGCACTTCAGAATCATTTTCAAACTCATGAAAGAAATCCTAATGGACAGAAAGCCTAGGAGTGCTTTTAACATGGTGAAACCATTCTATATTTGTACAATCTTCATCATCATGAAAGGAATCATACTTGAGAGAACTTATGAATGTGTTAAAATGGTGAGGCCTTGCACAAATCTAGAGTCGTCATCATCATCATAAAAGTATACATACTGGAGAGGAATTCTGTGACTATAAGCAAGGTGGAAAGGCCTTTGTGTACTTTGGTCCACTGAGATGCAACAGAACTGTAAAACTAGCTCAATGGAAATGACCTCACTTTTCTGAAGGGGAAAGTGAATAGAGGCAATAGGAATGGAGGGTAGTCATGAGGGAGTGAAAGGGGGGGAGACTTAGATTGGAATGTAAAGTAAATAAACTCATTTTTTAAAATAATACAATGAATAGTGAATATCAATTACACGCAACAGTATTATATAATAAGGTGTTTATGGAAGACTTATTGATAATCCTGATTCTCAACATTTAGTGTTTTCAACTGCCTCACTTTACACAAGAAACTTTTAGTTCAGTGGATGAATATGTAGGAAATGAACTTTCACCAGCCAGGAAGTTCTCTGAGAGTATCACAACAGTGGTAGCCTGTAGAAGTTTCTTTGTGTACACATACCTATTGTTCCAGGGGTACTATTGAAAAAAATCACAACCCACACTGAATTGTGAGATATGAGGCAGGAGGCTTTCTTTTCCATGTATGACTCTGCTTCTGGCCTAGATGGGTAACCATGTCAATGGTGCATTTTCTCTGCCTGACTTCATCTGGAGAGTATCTTTAGACATGGAAACCACCAATCAAATTTGATAGATAGCCTTTGACACAGATCCCTTTTAACTCTCCCCTCCCTTCAAATATAGGATAATTTGGTTCTGTGTTCTTGTTCTTCTTATTCATATAATAGAAATGTGCTGTTTAATGCAAATCTAGCATTCTTGAATTTCCTAGTATTAAACAATTATCTACACCTATGCTTGGAGCATCCCATGTACTCCCCAAGGGATATAAGCCACTGTGTTCTGTTTTCTGAAATTAAAGTTGAACTTACTTTCTGAGGTGGCTCCCAGAGTGGCTAACCACTGTTATGCTTGTGAGCTTTCCAAGCTTTATACTACTCATCTTCTGCCCCTCATGCCTTCCTGGGCTGGTGGGAAACAGCCATCCAGGTAGCAAGAGAATCACATTCTCTGAAATGCCTGTGATAAAATATTTCAGACTGCATAGCATTTCAAATTTCACATGTTTCTGGATTTGAGATGGTCAATCAAACAGTATCTTGGGATGGGACTCATTAAAATGAGTTATACTTATTGTTTAGTTCAAGATAAGGTTGCAGGCAAGCTTCATGGTATGAAATCTTCTAAGGTGAGTACAGTGGCCCATGGAAAATAAATACAAGCAGAAATTTTATTTTTCTGTTTTTAATAGCTGAGTATTGTTCTGATAATGTAAGGGTGAATGGCAGGCGAGAGGAACTCTCCTTTTGAGTAGTCTATGGGAAGGGGATGGGGGAAGGTGGAGGGAGGGACCAGTAGGAGTTGAGGGAGTGACCTTCAATCAGCATATATAATGAATAAATTGTGAATAAATTGTGAAAAATAAAAACAATTGATAAAATAAAATATAGTAAAGAAAACAAAGCAGAACAGCAAAAATTTGAGTCTAGTTTGGGTAACTGCCCTCCCTCAAAGAAAAGAAAGAAGATATATAGAAATAAAAGAAAAACAGAATCTTTGTCTTTGTCACCTTTCTTCCCTATGAGCTCAGTTGAAGATCATTATGCAATGGAGACCATGATTCTCTCTCTGAAGTTTATGTTACCATAGAAGTAGGATTCAAACCTGAAACTAATGGCAGAGTTTCCTAGTTAACATATCAAATCAAACCCACCTGCCATTTTCTCTCAGAAATCCTTCAGTCCTTCCATGTTATCTGGCCATCCAGGCTAGTACAGCCCATGCATTACCCTGAATTCTCCTTCCCAGGTCCTGAGATAACCTTACCCCCCACACACACATATAGGCAAACTATTTTGGCTACCTGGTTCTGTCAAGCGCCATGCAGGAGCAACAGCAGAACAGCTGTAGAACTCATGGAATGTGGCTCCCCTGTTAGCATAATCATGATGAGTTTGTCTTGGAGAAGCATAATCCCAAAAACTGATTTTCCAGATGAATTTGTGTTCTTATGTAGCATATCTCTGCTTGTTGCCCTTATGATGTTCATAATCCTTATAACATGAGTTGTATGAAAACTTTAAGAAGGCTTCTAGCTCTTCACTGGGAAATATCACTGACATTTAAAATTAACAATGCTTGATCTCTTTTCACATGTTAACTGGAGCAGATTAATGAATTAACCACTGTCCTTGAAATGAGCCATAGATATAGATTGTTAGCAATGACCATTATACTTAGAAACAATTTGGAAAAATAGATTGTTTCACAAGGTCAGGGAAGATGTTTGGCTCTGATGTAAAAAATCTTAGAGAACAATTTAAAGTTAAGAAAAGTACACTATTAATAGTAAATCCAGGGATATTTTAAGGTTGATGAGCTGAAACAATAGCCCAAGGTAGCATTGGCCGTCTGGGCACCCGCAAACTAGGTCTAAACCTGAGACAGCAGTTGATTCCCTTATATTTGTTTTTCCCCTCAGCTTCTTGATATGATTTAATAAAAATGATTAATGAGTAGATGCACACCCCTTTAAGATTTAAAGTACAGGTGCCAGTACCATGCCATTTTTTATTACTGTTGCCCTATAGTACTACTTGAGATTGTGGATGAAGATACCTCCAGAAAATATTTATTGTGCAGGCATTTTTTTAAAAATCAATTCTGGGTTTTTTGTTTTTCCATATGAAACTGAGAATTGTTCTTTGGAGGTCTGTAATGAGTTGTGCTGGTGTTTTGATTGGAATTGCATTGAGTCTTTAGATTTCTTTTGGTAGAGTGGCCATTTTTACTATGTTAATCCTACCAATTCTGGAGTATGGGAGATTTTCTGATATCTTCCTTGAAGTTCTTTTTTTTCATACAAGTCGTTCACTGGCTTGATTAGAGTCACACCAATGTACTTTATATTATCTCTGGCTTCTGTAAAGGGGTTTTGTTTCCCTAATTTCTTTCTGAGCTCATTTGTCTTCTGTATACAGGAGGGCTTCAGATTTTTTTAAATTTAATTTTGTATCCAGTCATTTTGCTAAAGTTGTTTATCAGCTGTAGGAGTTCCCTGGTTGAATTTTTAGGGTTATTCATGTATACTATCACATTATCTGCAACACAAGCTAGACTAGATATGGAGAAAAGGGAACCCTTCTCCATTGCTGGTGGGAATGTAAACTTGTACAACCACTTTGGAAATCAATCTGGTGCTTTCTCAGAAAACTATGAATAGTACTACTAGAATATTCAGTTATACCAACTCTGGGCATATATTCAGAAGATTATCAAACAAACAACAGGGACATTTGTTCAACTGTACTCATAACAGCTTTACTGATAATAGCCAGAATCTGGAAACAACTTAGATGTCCCCAAACCGAGGAATAGACATAGAAATTGTGGCACATTTATACAATGCAATACTATTTAGCAATTAAAAACAAGGAAATCAGCAGGCAAATGGATTGAACTAGAAAAGATCACTCTGAGTGAGGTATCCAGAAGCAGAAAGACACTCATGGTATATCCTCACTTATATGTGGGAATTAGTCAAATAATGTAGGATTAAAATACTAAAATTTATAGTCCTAAAGCAACAGGAAGAACCCTAGGGAAGATGCTTAATCCTCGTTTAGAAAGGCAAATGGGATAGACATCAGTAATGGGAGAAGACAGGGAACAGGGCACGAACCAACCACAGAGGGCCTCTGAAAGAATCTACCTAGCAGGGTACTGAAGCAGATGGTTAGCCACAAAGCCAAACTTTGGGCAGAGAGCATGGAATAATATGGAAGATTCAGGAGATAGAAAGACCTGGATGAGAGAGGCCCTCCACAAGGAGGCCAATTGAGCCAAAAAATATGGGCCCAGGGGGTCCTTTTCCAACCAAGGACCATGCATGAAGAACACCTAGAACCCCTGCTCAGATGTAGCTCATAAGTATCTCGGTTTCCATGTGAGTTCCCTATTAAGGGTAACAGCAGCTGTCTCTGACATGAACTCAGTGGCAGGCTCCTTGATAACCTACTCCTGGAAGGTGCAGCCTTGCCAGGCCACAGAGGAAGATGCAGCCATTCTTGGTAAGACTTGATAAGATAGGCTAGGATAAGACAGTAGGGAAGTAGGACTTCCCCTATCAGTGGACTAGGAGAGGGGCATAGGGGTAGAAGAGGGAGGTAGGTTGTAATTGATGGAAGATGAGGGAAGGTCTTACAGCCAGAAAACAAAGTGAATAAATTGTAATAATCAATAAAAAAGAAAAAAATAAGTTTTTTTTCCTGAAATGGCTGCACTCAGGCAACTGTCTCTTAAAAACAACTAGAAAGAATAGTATTTCACCTCTTCACATTTTCCTTTTTCCTGTATATAATAAATACCCTTGATAAAATTCAGTGGTTTGTTATATATTCCTAATATTATAATATTATAAAATATTTTACAAATCAAATTTTGATATATTAAGTGTGTAAAAATAGTTTATGAAAAAGTGGCTTGAATTTTCAAAAGAGCAAAGAATGTTTACTCAAAACTCAGGAGGGTGAAAATGGAAGGAAAATTGATGGAAGAATAAATAATATATAAATAAATATTTCTTACACAGTAATTATAACATTTTGATTATTGAGATTTAAAAAAATATATACAGAATATTTCTCAAGTAAACAATGTAAGGAATTAGTAATAGCTCTTATGCATGTACCCTGAGATATTTCTTTAAATTATTCCTCTTGTCACTTAAATGTGTTCTTTGACAAGTCATGCCACTACACCCTGATGTTCAGGCTCTAATACTGACTTTTCAGTTCTTATTTCAGTGTACTGACTTCTTTTAGCCCAATTAGGACTGAAGTCATACAATGTTTGATTTCTGCGTCTAGCTAAGGTCACAATTTTTGATGATACATTTTTAGTTCATCCACAATTTCAAAGTAAAATGATTGCCTTTCTTAAAATGTTAAATGTTCTCTCTCACACACATGCACACACACACACATAATGCATGATACATGTAATAGTAGTTATTGGAAACACAAGACTTGAAATTGAAAGAACCAAAAGAGGGCTGTATGGGAGATTTTGTATGTGGGGAACAGAGAAATGAGAAAAAAAATGTGATTATATTAAAATCTCGAAAAACAAATGTACATGTTTTCTATGAATAAAAAAATTGAATAATATAATATTTTGCACTGATGTGATTCAGGACAATCAGGTGTATTCTATCTTAGCACACAGTCAGCTGTGTTTCAGTAAACATGAGTATATATGTGTGCTGGACCTGCCCAAGTCATCTGTTGTTTTTATGTGGATAATGGTAGAACTCCTCATTCAGTGTGTACAGTATATATTCTCTTTTAAATTGACTCAAGAATTTTAGGTATTTTGTGTGTGTGAACTGTATAAAATAAAGCGCCCCTAAACTTCTTTCTTGGTCCACTTTCTTCTACTGTCTCCTTCCATCCTTTTACACAAAAATGCTATCTAATGTGGATGGTACAGAGTGTTCCGTAGATGCAGCAGAAGAATGGACATTTTTTGTCTAGTCCATTCTGTTAGTTCCTGTCTTTCTATTGGAGAATTGAACATTCAAGTTGAGAGTTTTCAATGAACAATGTTTATTATTTCCCTTTATTTTGTAGTTATGGTGTGGGGAGTTTACTTCTTTATATTTGATGCTTGGGATTATTCACTTTTTGTCTGTTATTGGGTGTGGTTAACATTTTTAGATAGGAGTTTTGCTTTGATTGGCTTCTGTAGTGAAGGAGTTTTACAGAGATATTGCTCATATTTGGTTTAATTGTGCAATATATTTTTATTCACCATTTATTATTGAAAGTATACTGGATATAGTAATAAGGATCCCTTAAAGATTATATACAATTTGTCTCAGCCATTCTAGGTTTAGAATTTTTCTTGAGAGATCAGGAGTTACTCTAATGAGCCTGAATTTATATGCAACTTAGTCTTTTCAACTTGCAACTTTTAATATACCTTCTTTGTTTAATATAATTTTCTTTACATTTAGGGTTTTGATTTTATATGCTGAGCACAATTTCTTTTCTGGTATGCTTTGTTGTTTTCTATACTTTTTGTACTTTTATAGGCTACCCCGTCTTCATTAGGTTAAGGATATATTCTATTATTTTGCTGAAAATATTTCAGGGATTTTGATGTGAGTTTTGTCTTCTTCCTCTATTTCTATTATTCATAAATTATTCTTTTACACTTTTTAGATATTCTGGATCTTTTGTGCATGGCTATTTAACATTTCTTTTGATGCAATTATCCAGTTGTTGTTGTTTCTTTATCCTTGTTGTTCATAATCATCTTCAACTTCATCTCTTCGTCCTCCTCCTGCTTTTCTTCTTGCTCCTCCTCCTCCTTTTTTTCTTTTCAAAATAGTCACTTTACTCATATATTCACCCTGATTAAAGTTTTCCCTTCCTCTAATCCTGGCAATTCTTTCCCATCTCCCCTTCTATCCTGTTTAAATTTACCCTCATATAAAACAAGAAGGGCTATAATGTATAATAAGAAAGTAAAATAGAGAAACTACAAAAACAATCACATCTTATTATAAAAGACCAACAAAAGAAAAAGAGCTCAAGGGGGGAAAATATGTAGACTTGTTCACACATGCAGAAATTTCATAAAATATTAAACATGAAACAGTAGTACACACAGAGGGTCCATGTAGCTTTAAAACTAGGAAAAAACTCTTCAGCAAATTACAATGAGAAATGTGATAAAATTTTTAAAATGCATACCAGAATTACAGGACATGGAAATCCAAACGTGCCAGTGAGTGAAATTTTTGGCCATCTACCTTTTGGAATGTATGCTTAAAAGTACAATTAAGTGTAGTTCATTGGATAAAATGAGTGCACCTTGGAGAAAACTACATTTTCATTTGCAAGCACTTATCAATTAGAGATAGGGCTAGGGATAACATTAAATTCCTTTTGCATGCTGCCTCAGTCTCTCACAGCTTATATATTCTTCAGTCCTCTTAATTTATAATGCTTTCTTCTTTGATATCCTCTATCCTTTCTGGCTCTTATACTCTTCTGGCTGAATTACTGAAGAGTCTGAAGGGCATATTCTGAGGTCTCTCACTGACTGTCTATTTTCTCTATGGGTCTCTGAATTTGTCTCCATCAGATGCAGGATGACTTTTTTTTTATGATGGCTGAACAAGATACTGGTCTATGAGTATAGCAGAATGGTGTCAATGGTCATTTTATTACTTTTAGTAGAATGCAGTATTTGCTTTTCCCCCAGAACCATGGTCTGTGTAATTTCTTTTTCTTGATCAATAAACCAGTGTCAGGTATGGATTCCATCATGTGAAGTGGGCCTTAAGTCAAACTATAGATTGGTTATTTACTCCTACAACTCTTGCACTAATATGTCTTACAGGTAGGAAACTGTCATAGTTCAAAAGTTTGGTAGCTGGCTTAGTGTTTGTATTTCTCCTCTTGTAGTTGCAGTGTACTTCTCATATCAAAGTTGCTAGAATGTAAGTGTGAAGGTTCTATGTAAGCACAAGCTCTATTTATCTATGTTCCATGTAAGTGTAAGTGTTATCTCCAGCAAAAGGGCACTGCAGTCAATTTGTGGAGAGCAGCCTATAGTCTTGGCAAAAGCCTATATTGTTTTGGCATTACAATCACACTACTTTGGCCAATACCTCAGTTAAATATAGACTATTACCAGTACTGGATGCTTTACTTAGTGACAAGAGATTTCCAGTTGGGACTTTCTTCTCTGGTGATTTCATTTATATTGGCTCTTAATATGAACATGATTTAAAATGTTTCTATTGCATTAGGTTTCCACTGTACCAAACAAATGACCCTTAATTTTACCTGTCTTTCCTCATGTTACCTTTTCATTGCCCTCTTCCTTTCCCAATATCCTTCAATTCTATCTTTTTAGCCCACCTTCCATTTGTTCCAAGTATTTTATTTCCCTTTCCTATGGAGAAATCTCTGCCTCCCCTAACCTCCAGTTTTTAATTTGTATGTATCCCCTGTGGTATTATGTCCAGTTGCTTGCATATCATACATCTTGCAACTAATATATATGTAAAAGCAAATACATACCCTATTTGTCTTTGGGGGTCTAGGTTCTCTCACTCTCAGTTACCTGCAAAGGTGCATTTACCTTCATGTTTCATGATTTGATTTTTTAAATGTCTGAGTAATGTTTTATTATGCAAATGCACTAGTACTATAACAAAAATAGTACTATGACAGAAAAACAGTTAAAATCTTCACAAATGATGCTGACCAAACTAGATGTCTATATGTAGAAACATGGAAATTGATGCTTATTTTCACTCAAAAGTCACCTCCAAGTGGATTAAAACCTCACAAAAGTTTATATACACTTAAAGTCTTGAAGTCAGCACAGATATTTGACAAAGATCAAGCATATCTGAGTTGCATGTTACAATAGCCTTCATACTATCTTTCAGCCTTGGTCTTGATCTCCACTTGCTACATGCTTAGAGGGCTTTCAATACATGTACAACCTGGGGCCATTGGAGCAATGGGAATTTTTTTCATGAATCATTTATGCCTTCACCCTGGAGTACTGCTTCTTAGCTTCTCCAGAAAAATCCTGAGCATACTGCTCCTCTCATATTTAGGGGAAATATCAATTATCTGGCCCTACATAAATGTCTTTCTCATAAAAATGTCAGAAAACTCCTTATGAGACTTTAGCTTCAAGATAGTCTTGCAAAATCTACCCCTGTGTTTCCTCAAGAAGAAAATAATCAGAACATACTCTTAAAAAGGCAAACAAAGTTTCTAGAGCCAGGAGAGTTGATAGTATTTGAGATTAAATACCTTGTACTGCTGTATCCTCAGATGAATACTTGGCATATAAGATTAGGAGTTACATATGGTATGCCCTCAATGATTAGATAAAGATGTAAATGAATGACTGGAGACATCTTCACCTTACACTAGGGTCTGTAATGATGGACAAAGAATGTTTTATAAAAATGATTTTTAAAGTGAGGTATTAGGACCTCCTTTTCCTAGAAATATCAGCTTTCACATTATCACTGTGATGTTGTATGACCAAAATAATGAAAGAATACTTAGATTTAGCACATAAGTAAATTCTACAAAGATATGAGATATAGACAATGCATTATGCCAGGAATTTAATAACAACTGTTGCTGCTTTGGCTTAAATTGTTTTTCTTGAGGCTGTCCATTAAAATATGATAATATACTAATTGGGACAAAGCAATATGCCCAGGCTGGCTTGAAGATTTTCTACCTATTGCCATTGAATCTGAGAATGCGTCCAACCTGAGAATGGGGTTTCAGGCTGTGGCAAATATGCCTCCATATTCTCAAAAATGTCAGGTTATGGCATTGATGAAGAAAAATGATAGTAAAAAGATAAGGTTTATCAATGATGACTAAATTTATGACAGATAAAACACCTGTCTGGAGACAAAAAGGATATAATCTATGTTTTAGAAGAATGTGAATCTATCTTTTATTATTGAAATCTGTCTAAATAAAGAAGTACTCTGACTGCCAGTCCATTAAGACTTTAAGTTTCTTTGGACAACCATGTCTGACTCGTTTCTGCACCAACTTATTCTTCTCTCCCTCAACTGCTGGGGCTGATCCCCAGTCTTTTGCCACACTCTTTCTATTCTTTCACAGTAGGGTGAATAATCACAACTGAAGATCTAGAACTATATTCTTCAGAGTAGATAGGACATGTGATATCTGTTTTCTGGATTTGAGTTACCTAAATCAATATCGTCATTTATATTTCTATCTACTAATGTGCATACCATTTCACTTATCTATATCAGTTGAAGGATATTTAAGTGTTCTCATTTTGTACCTATTGTGAACAGAATAGCAATGAGTATGGTTGAGAAAATATTTTTGAAGGAGTATATTGAGTCCATTGTGCATAAGTCAATGAAAGTCATAAGTGGTTCATATGGTAGATTTATTTTCATCATTTTGAGAATTCTGAACACTGATTTCTGCTATGGATGTACAATTTTGCAAGCTCCCTTTGCCATAGGTCCAGGTTTTTGTCTGTCCAACAGAAGATGTTAACTGTCAACCTAATTCCTGTTTTCTCCAGAAAAAAAAAATACTAAGGAAAAATATATAGTACCTGTGTTATTTATCACAATTACTATTATGTAATTAAAATTTGAATACTTATATTGTCCACAAATTAAAAAGTAACATGTATAACTTACTAAAATGTGTTTTCAGAAGTAGTTTATATTCTGAAATAGAGTGTATCTATATAACATTGCTTAAATGAAGGGCTCTTTTAGTTATGGTTAGATATACATTTTATATAAACTTACTAAAATTAAGGGTAAATAATTTCATTTGAAGACACTAAGGTATTTTATTATAGTCCAGTTATTGGACTTAATGATGGGTAGGTCATGGTGCTTGAGAAAGATCCCCAAAACTATAGCTGTGCTGACAGATAAACACAAAGCCATGCAGGCCAGGACCAAACCCAGAGGATCCTCAAATGACAGGAAGGTCACTGCCATGGGCAGGCACTTGTTTCTCTCAAGGTTTGGGTACTCTTGAATTCAGCAAGGGATACACTCCTGCTGATCTGTGGGGAGAAAGTAAATCAACATCTCAACTCCTACAAGTCACTCCATGTTCAGTGCATGAAGAAAGATTTCCAATGATACTGTGTGCATCCTATCACATTCTCTTTTACTATAGTACCAAGAAGGACACTAAACATACATTATTTGTCATTTGAGGTAATGGTTGCCTAAGGTTTTTTTTCTAGCTAGATCTATGATTAAAGATGTGAGTATTTTTTGTGTTTTTCTCAGTCAATTGTGTTATTTATGCTTTATTCTGTCACCCTTGTTTATCATTAATTTTTACAATTTATTCACTTTGTATCCCAATTGTAGCCCCCTCTCTCTTCTCCTCTAGGTCCCAGCATCCCTCCCTACTTCTCTCCTATCCTTCTCCTGTAGTCCTCTGATAGGGAAGGTCCTATCAGACCCTGTCCTATCAGGTTCCTTTAAGACTCCCTGTATCCTATTCATCTGTAGGTTGACTAGGTGGTCCCACCAGGGAGAAGTGATCAAGAAGCAGGCAGCCAAGTTCAGAGACTGTCTCTTCTCCCCTTACTAGGGATCCCATAGGGACACTGAGCTGTCTATGTGCTACATCTGAGCAGGGGGTCTAATTCCTCTCATGCTCTTTGGTTGATGCATGAGTCTATGCAGGGCCCCAGGACCCAGATTTTTTTTTTTGTCGGTCTCCTTGTGTGACTCCTGTCCCCTTTAGGTCCTTCTATCTCCCACTTCTTCAATAAGACATTTTGTGCTCTATACAAAATTTTGCTGTGGGTCTCTGTATCTGCTTCAGTCACCTCTTGAGTGGAGTCACTTAGTGTTCATCTGTGAAAGGCTCCTATCCTGTTCTCTCTCTTCTATGCGTTCTGGCGTCTATCCTGTTTTCTTTTCTGAATGAGAATTAAGCATCTTCCCTATGTTTCTCTGTTTCTCCTTGTACTTTAGGTTTTTAAGGTCTGTAGATTTTAGTATGTCCAATCTATATTGTATGGGTAATAATCACTTGTAAATGAATATATACCATACATGTATTTCTGCTTCTGAGATATATCACTCAGGGTGATTTTTTTTAGTTCCATCCATTTGCCTGCAAATTTCATGATTTTCTTGTTTTTAATATCTGAGTAGTATTTCCTTGTGTAAATGTACCACAATTTCTGTATCCATTCCCCCATTGAGGGACATCTAGTTTGATTCCAGATTCTGGCTATTATGAATAAAGCTGTTATTGTCATAGTTGAGCAAATGTCCTTGTTGTATGGTTGAGCATCTTTCTGATATATGCCTAGGAGTTTTTTAGCTGAGTCTTGGGGTAGCAGTATTCCCAGTTTTCTGAAAAAGCACCAGACTGATTTCCGAAGCAGCTGTACAAGTTTAGATTTTCACCAGCAATGGAGGAGGGTTCTCCTTTCTGCACATCTTCTCCAGCATGAGTTGTCCCTTGAGTTTTTTCTCTTAGTCATTCTGTTGGGTGAGAGGTGGAGTCTCAGAGTCGTTTTGATTTTCATTTCTCAGATTTTTAAGGATATTGAGCATTTTAAGTGTTTCTACACCATTCAATATTTCTCTGTTGAGAATTTCTGTTTAGCCTTGAATCATATTTTAAATTGGATTATTTGATTTGTTGGGTTATTTATATATTCTGGATATTAGCCTTCTGTCAGATGTAGAGTTGGTGAAGATCCTTTCCCAGTCTGTAAGCCATCCTTTTGTTCTGCTGACAGTGTCCTTTGCTTTAGGGAAGATTTTCAGTTTCATGAGATCCCATTTATTGATTGTTGATCTTTAAGCCTGTGCTGCTGGTGTTCTGTTCAAGAAGTTGTCTCCTGTGCAAATATGTTCAAGCCTCTTCCTCAATTTTTTTAATAACAGATTAAGAATGTTAGTTTTATGTTGAGGTATCTGATCCACAGGAATTTACTTTTGTGCAGGGTGATAAGTATGGATCTATTTGTATGTGTGGACATCCAGTTAGACAAGCACCATTGGTTGAAGATGTTCTTTTTTCCATTGAATGGTTTTGGCTTCTTTGTCAAAAATCAGGCATTGTAGGTGTGTGGGTTTATTTCTGGGTCTTTGATTCAATTCCACAGATCCACCAGTATGTTTCTATGCCAGTACCACACCGTTTTTACTGTTTTTCTGTAGTACAGCTTGAGATCCAGGATGGAGATACCTCCAGAAGTTTTTTATTGTACTGAATTCTTTTAACTATTCTGGACTTTTTGTGTTTTTTATGTAATGTTGAGAATTGTTATTTCAAGGTCTGTAAAGAATTGTGTTGATATTTTGATGGGAATTGCATTGAATCTCTACATTTCTTTTGGTAGAATGGCCATTTTGCTGTTTTTTCTTACTGGTCAATGAGTATGGGAGATCATTCCATCTTATGATATCTTCTTCAATTTCTTTCTTCAAAGACTGGAAGTTTTTTATACAGATTTTGCACTTGCTTGGTTGGTCACACCAGTGCACTTTATGCTATTTTTAGCTATTGCAAGGTTGTTTTTTTTCCCTAATTTCTTTCTCAGCCCTCTTGTCTTTTCTATACAAGAGGGCTTCAGATATTTTTTAGCATCTTTGTATACAGCCACTTTGCTGAAGGTGTTTATCAGCTGTAGTACTTCTCTGGTAGAATTTTTAGGGTCACTCATGTATACTGTCATATCATTTGTGAATAGTGATACTTTGACTTTTTCCCTTCTGCTTTGTATCCCCTTGATTTCCTTTAGTTGTTTTACTGCTCTAGCTAGAACTTCCAGTACTATGTTGAAGAGAAAGGAGAGAGTGAGCAAAGTTGGCTTGTCTCTGATTTCAGTGGGATTGATTTAAATTGCTTTCCATTTAGTTTGCTATAGGCTTGTTGTATATTATCTTTGCTGTTTTTAGGCATGTGCCTTTTATCTCTGATATCTCCAAAACTTTAAATATTAATGGAACTTGGATTTTATTAAATGCCTTTCAGCATCTATTGAGATGATTTTTGTGGTTTTTGTTTCTCAGTTTGTTTAAGTCGTGGATTACACTGATGGATTTCTGTAGATTGTACCTCCCCTGCATGCCTAGAATGAAGCCTACTTGGTCAGGATAGGTGAGATATTTGATGTTTTCTTGGATTCATTTTGCGAGTATTTTATTGAGTATTTTTGTTTCAATATTCATAAGAGAGATTGGTTTGAAATTATCTTTTTTAGTGTATCCCTGCCTTTTAGTTAGCCTTTGTGAGGTTTAGGTATCAAGGTGAATGTGGCCTCATAGAATGAGTTTGGTAATGTTCCTTATTTTTCTGTTTTGTGAAATAGTTTGAAGAGTATTGGTGTTACCTCTTCTTTGAAGGTCTAGTAAAATTCTGCGCTGAAACCATCAGGCTCTGGGCTTTGTTTGGCAGGGAGAATTTGATGATTGCTTCTATTTCATTAGGGCATATAGGTCTATTAATTTAGTTACCTGATCCAGATTCAACTTTGATAAGTGGAATCTAGCAAGAAAATATTCCATTTCATTTAGATTTTCAAATTTTGTGGCATATAGACTTTTAAGGTAAAACCTAATGATTTTTTAATTTCCTCAGTGTCTGTAATTATACCTCCTTTTATTTTCTGATTTTGCTGATTTGTATAGTGTCCCCCTGTGTTTTAGTTAGTTATGCTAAAGGTTTCTCTATCTTTGTCATTTTCTCCAAGAACAAGCTCTTGCTTTTGTTTATTTTTTGAATTGCTTTCTTTGTTTCTAATTTATTGATTTCTGCCCTAAGTTTGATTATTTCTAGCCATATACTCCTCTTGTGTATGTCTGCTTCCTTTTGACTAGGTCTTTCAAGTGTGCTGTTATGTTGATTTGAGATGCTTCAGATTTCTTTATGAAGTCACTTAGTTCTATGAACTTTCCTCTTAGAATTACTTTCATTATGTCTCATTAGTTTGGGTGAGTTGTGCCTTCATTTTTGTTAAATTCTAGAAAGTCTAATTAGTTTATTTTTTCCATAATCCAGCTGTCATTGAGTAGAGTTCACTTTCCATGCATATGCAGGCTGTTTACTATTTTTGTTACTATTAAGGTCTATCTTTAGACCATGTTTTTCTAATATGATACAAGGGATTATATTGGTATAATGTTTTTTTTTTGGATGTATACAATTTACCCTTGTTCATTCAAATGCTGATTTCTCTATTCCACTGCCTGGTTTCAATGCAAATATTGCATTGTGATGCTTTTTCTAAGCATCGCCTGTCTCAAGTTTGCATAAACATGCCACCATTTGTTCTCTATATTGTCAATTAAAACAACCAGCCCCAATACTGAATAATGGAGAGGATAAGGTGAGACATCCTGGTCCAGAGTGGGAGGAAGAGAAAGGAGACAGGAGAGGAGAGGAGGAGAATCTGCAGGAGAGGGCTTGGCACCACATGCAGAAATTAACTGGAACTAAAATATCACAAAAAGCAAGTATGATGGGTGAATCTGAATCCTAGGAATCTCTGCGGGCTTGGAGGTTTAGGATGGAGTAACTGTTAGCCAACATTGTGCTCTATGTTAATTAATTAAATCCTAGTCTCTGTGTGGTGATTTGGTTATACAGCTGTTTAGGAATAACCACTGCTTAACCAAAAGATTTATCAATAGTAAATATTAATAATCTACAACAAATGGCACTCAACTAATCTAAGTATCCACACCCTTTAAATCCTACTTTAATTTAATTTGGTGGGGGAGAGGAATAAGCTCTCAGTGATACAACCCAAACTTTAAACCTAAAAACTCCCAGATAAATTACTGGCTCTTTAAAAGAGACTCTTAAACATGCCTCAGAGAAAAAGACAGCCTACTGTGGGCAGACCTGAGACTGAACAAAACTGGTTGCAACTACAGTCTAACAGGATGAGAGATAAAACAGACTTCTTTGAGCTTGGCTGATAATCTCTTCTACAGTTTTAAGACAGAAATAAAGGAAAGTTTAGAAATTATGACCATGGTTTCATTCATATTCCTCAATTTAACTTTAAAAATTGATTTAGCCTTTTATGTGTTCTCAAAGGCAAAGGCTTTCGAAAAGATACTGGAACAACACAAAGAACAAGTAGAACAATATGAAGAAAAAAATGAAGGTTGGAAACAGGACATAAAACGAGATACAAAAACTTACAGAACATGATAAACAACAGGAAAAGAGGGCAGAGGTTTTAGAAAATATACTGGAAAACACAAAGAACAAGTAGAACAATATAAAGAAAAAATTAAAAGTTAGAAGCAAGGCATAAAACAAGACATTCCAGAGATTATTGAACAAAACAAAAAATAGAGAGATGGGTGTAAAATATGGGTACAGACCTTAAAAAAAGAGTTTAGAATAGTAAGTAATACTCAGGCAGACGCAAAAGATAATAATATAGAAAGCCAAACAAAGTTGGTTAGAAAACAAATGTTAGCTTATCCAGTCAGTGTACAACAGAGACCAGCAGATGATTACCCACAGGATTACCATGAGGCTGAATGGCACCCTGTGGAAGTGCTAGACCTGAGAAAGTTTAAAGAGAGTGTCACCAATTTTGGAATGCATTCACCATTTGTTAAACAAATGCTGACTTCCTGGCCAATCAGTATAGTAATCCCAAAGGACTGGGAGGATATGTCAAAGGCAATAAAAGAACCTGACCCATATTTACAATGGCTATCATGGTGAAGAGAAGAGGCTAGAGAGATAGCATACAAAATAGAGCCAGGGCTGTTGGTATTTTTAAGGAATGGCTGCTTGGTGATGGCCAATAGGCTCACACAGAGATACAAGCTGTATATAATGAAGAAACCTTAGTATTATGTCACCTAGCAGCCTTAAATACCTGGGACAAGGTTGAGGGATCAGGAAAAAGGCTTGAGCCATTCTCTCAGGTCATACAAGCTCCAAGTGAAACATTCACTAATGTTTTGCAAAGCTGGGGATACAAGTATATCAGACCCACTAGCTAGAAAAGCACTAATAGAACCTTTAGCTTTTGAAAATGCAAAGATTTTGATTGTAAAGAGGTAATACGGCCATTAAAGGCAAGGTGTGCACAAATAGACGAATGTGTTATAAATAGGATTGACATCAGACCTCAATTTGACCTTGATAGGAGAAGCTACCCCTAAAAACATTGGGAAATGTCTTAATTTTGATGAGCAAGGTTGCTGCAAATGGAGTTACCAGGAAAAACAAAATAATTCAAGAAGGGAGCCTATACGTCCTAGAATATGCAGAAGATGTGCAAGGGTTGACATCGGATAAGTGAATATAGAGCACAGATAAATGGGGTAATTCTTTATCAAAAAATGCCTGAAGGGGCCTGTCTCAAGCCCCAATACAGGACAGGGATACTCCTCCACAAGAAAGATAAACACCACTGCTCTGGGAATAAACATTAAAAATTTCAACAGTGAGGCCAGGGTAGGTTTTATAGGTAAATAAATAAAAAAAAAGGAAGGGAAGGGAACAAAAAAGCAAATATATTGGCAAACCTCTATGAATGATCATAGGGCAAAGTTAAAGATAATTTTAAATAGTATTGAAATTGAATGTGTGGTGGATACTGGGACTGATGTCACAATTATTACTTGTAAATCCTGGCCTCCAAATTGGCCACTTCAGGAGGTGGATATTCAATTCCAAGGAGTTGGGACTTTATCTAAAGTGAAACAAAGTGTTAGATGGTTTAAATGTACAGAACCAGAAGGTCAAATAAGAAAACTAAGACCATATGTGGCTGAGATAGCCATAAACTTATGGAGAAGAGATGTGTTACAATAATGGAAGACCCACATTAACATCCCCCCATGTTATGAGGCAAAAAACAGGTAATACTCCTGATAAAGAAGCTAAAATTATTTTAAAATGCCATCAAAAACAGTTTCAGACTGTCCAGGCTGTCCATAAACAAAATACAGCAGAGGCCATTTTTTCAACTGCCTGTTGGAAAGCCACTGCTGATAAAATTCCCACAGCCTTACCACTAAGGTGGTTGGAAAACCAACTTATTTGTATTGAACAATGGTCTATGAGTAAAGAAAAATTACTGGCACTAGAACAGCTAGTCCTGGAACAACTGGAGGCTCAGCATATAGAGGAGTCCAACAACCCTTGGAATTCTCTGGTATTTGTCATCAAGAAGAAATCTGGCAAATGGAAGATGTTAACAGATCTCAGAGCCATTAACAAAATTATTCCAGCAATGGGGTCATTACAATCCGGAATCCCATTGCCTTCCGTGTTACCTAAACAATGGCCTATTATAGTGATTGATATAAAGGATTGCTTTTTCACAATTCCTTTACATGAGTATGATAGGGAAAGGTTTGCTTTCTCAGGACCCACTTTGAATAGAAGCTGTCCAATAAAGAGATACCACTCGAGGGTCTTACCACAAGGGATGTTGAACAGTCCTACTTTGTGCCAATATTTTGTACAACAACTGTTGGAGGTAATTTGTAAGCAGTTTCCTCAATGAATAATTTACCACTATATGGATGATATCTTATTGGCTGATTCAGATAGAAAAACATTAGAAAATATATTTGATGAAATAAATAGAACTTTGCCTTGTTGGGGTTTAGAGATTGCGCCCGAAAAAGTACAAAGAGGAGATTCTATTAATTACCTAGGATACAAAATAGGTCTACAAAAAAACTCAACAACTTGGAAGAACCCAATTAAAAACTCTCAATGATTTTCAAAAAATTACTGTAAGATATTAACTGGCTATAGCCTACATTTTGTTTAGCTACTCAAAGCTAAATAACTTATTTTAAACCTTATATGATGATAAGGACTTTAAATGTCCAAGAACGTTATCAACTGAAGATGAAAATGAATTGGCTCTGGTAGAAAGGAAATTACAAGATGCATATATAGACCATATTGATCCAAAGACGGCCTATATTTTGGTTATCTTGCTTTTCACTCATTCTCCCACAGGAATTCTAATGTATTTTTGGTACACAAGCAAAATAAAAAAAAATTAAAAATCGATATAGAAAAGTTCCTGAATTACTCTTAAAAGGAAAAATGAGACTTCATCAGTTGGCTGGAATAGATCCAGCTGGAATTGTGGTGACCTTTCCCAATGCTGAGATTGTATCATTATGGGCAGTGAACGGATATTGGCAAAGAGCTTGTTGTGAGTTTTTCGGAGAAATCAGCAACAGATACCCCAAAATCAAGTCACTTCAGTTTATAAAAAGAAACAATTGGATTCTTCCTCATATAATAAAAGGAACTCCAATTTTTGGAGCTCCCATATTTTATACGGATGCCAATAAATCAAAAATGGCAGGTTCTAAGTCAGAAAATCTGAGTAAAGTGATGGAGAGTGCTTATGATTCAGTTCAAAAATCAGAATTATATGCAATTCTCTTGGTGTCATCAAATTTTCAAGAATTTCTTAATATAGTCACTGACTCTCAATATGCAGAAATTATTGTTCTACATATAGAAACTTCTGATCTAATTCAGGATTATTTGGACTTAACTTCACTGTTTCTTCAATTACACCGAGTAATAAGAAATAAAAATAATACATTGTATATAACATAGATCAGATCTGATATGCATCCACCAGGCACTCTAGCACAGGCAATGATGAAATTGATCAACTATTGACAGGAAGTTTGTTTGAGGCCTCAGAATTTCATTTTAAAAACAGTATGTTAACAGCAAAGGTTTAAAAAGAGAGTTTTCTATCACTTGGCAACAAGCCAAAGAAATTGTGCGAAAATGTCCCACTTGTTCTTTATATAATTAAACTCCACTACCTGCAGGAAGTAACCCAAATGGTAAACAAAGAAATGAAATTTAGCAAATCATGTGTTTTATTTTATAGAGTTTGGTAAACTGAAATATGTGCACCATACTATAGACACATATTCAGGGTTCCAATGAACAAAAGCCACAAGTTCTTTTTTCTTTTTTCAATGCAGTTTATTCAGGAACCTTGAACAATCATCTGACCCTGGGAAAAGCCAGCCCACAGGTTAAATATCCTCTGGGTAGCCAACCTCAGCATGCCACGTGGGCAATGAAGATAGGTCCACATACATGGAAGCAAGCCAGATCCTCAGCCTTAGCCAAATGCGGAGTTGTTTGTGACAGAGAGCACTCACCATCGGGAAGGTGGAAGGCGGAAACCAGCTCCATCTTTCAGGCGAAGCCACAAGTTCTAAGAAGGCTGATTTAGTTATTACAAATTTATTAGAAGTTCTGGAAGTTATGGTTATGCCTACACAAATCAAGTCTGATAATGTTACAGCATATGTCTTTAATAAAATGGAAAGATTTTTTTACATATTATAAGCTAAAACATGTAACAGGTATTCCGCAGAATCCTGCCAGTCAAGCAGTCATTGAAAAATTGAATCATACTTTAAGGGACATGCTTAACAAACAGAGAGGGGTTTTAACCCCCCCCCCACGAGATAGATTACATAATGCTTTTTTGACCTTAAATTTCTTAAATGTTAATGAACAACAAACAACAGCTGCACAAAGACACTGAAAAAAAATTGCTGAATTATTTCAGCCTATATATTTCAAAGATACCCTAACTTCACAATGAACAGTAGGGGATGTATTACATACTGGGGAAGAGGTTTTTCATATGTTCATATAGGAGAAGAGAAATTATGGGTTCCTTCAAAACAAATAAAAATCAGATATCACAGAGGAAGACCACCCGAAAACCTTGGTCACACACAAGAAGAAAGAAATTAAGAATACCAAACAAAACAGGCAATATAAATTGATAATCGCTTCACATAATTCTAAAGCTGACTGAGACATAAAAAATGTCTCTAGCCAGAACTTCAGCAGTACATGACCAATAAATCCTTGGCTATAATATCCTCAATTTTTATTATGTCATTCTTTTAATTGGCATTGATAAAATTGGTTTACAGTTTAATTTCATTCTGAACATCTCATACATTTATAATTTTAGAACTGTATAATGCTTGTGAGAAATTATATGTTTGCAGAACAAAAGGAGTGAATACTGGAGATGCTGGACCAAACCTGACAGAATTTTTCTTCCAGCATGCTGAGATATTGACACATCTGTTTGTATCTTGCATGTTCCAGAATTGTGCTTGTTCCTGCCTCAACAACTTCAATTGCTGTTTCTCATCACTGCCTGCTCCCAAGAGAGCTTTGAAGAAAGCTACAAATCTTAATTGGTCCAGCATTTTAAACTGTTCTAAACAGGACTTTTATTATTTTCTCAACATTCAAAGACTGGACCACAAATATTGCTTACTTAATTAAACATTTTTCCAATTTTCTTTGGGCCCCCAACAGGATTTCTGCATGTCCAAAATGTCAGCTAGAAGAAATCAATGAGAATGATGTCATATTTTTCTTAAGGGGGATTGGGTAGGTTTTTGGTTGTTTTCTGTGGCTACAAGTGTTTATTGTCATTGGGAGATGTTTATAAATTACTAATGGTATTATTCAGAGTGAAACTGTTATGCCATTTTGGGAAACCCAAAAGACCTGGGATACACTCTGCTGTAAATACATGAGGTTTTTAAAATTGTATACGTGTTCAGACATGGGACACAAACTTCCTGTGGACACAGGACAGGAATGTAGCCCTGAGATCTAGGGAAGCAAGGTTTTTATGGGGCAAAACTGCAAGCAGGGACTTACATGCTTTGGCTTTACATGATTGTGTAATGGAAACTCAGTTTGAAATGATTGGTTACTTTGGGCATCAAGACCACAAACAGTTCTGGCCTGGTCCTATGGGCCAGTTTCCTAGCAACTGTATAATTAGTGGGCAGGAAAGAATGCAGTAAGGTTAATTTGTCCCCTTAAGGCTAGTTCTTCCCCAAAGGAGGCTGGACATGTTTCCAACTAACTAGGCTTTATTCATGCTTATGCTTTAAACTTTAAAACAATACCCACTGATTTTAAGTCTTTGCTCTCTCAAATCCACTAAGAATTAATGTAATTGAGATTTTAAAAATGAAATAAAATGAAGTTTCAAATCTTTCTTCCATCTGCTATTTTTCCCATAAACTCTACTGTGTGCCTTCCTTGGGAAAGGAACCTGGTTCTGACAATGTGCCAGCAGGCCTGGCTCTGATTTTTTTTATTTCAATCTTATTATTATTATCATTATTATTATTAATTTGGGTTTTTGAGACAGGTTTTCTCTGTGTAGCCCTGGCTTTCCAGGCCTCATTGTATACCAGGCTGGCCTCGAACTCCCAGACATACTCACAGACATCTACCTGCCTCTGCCTCCCGAGTGTTGGGATTAAAGGTGTGTGCACTGTGCTTGGCAGGACTTTCTTATAGCCTGGTTGAAGTCATACTTTATGACTTAGGACATGTGAGTGTGAAGAGCTGGCAGGGGTGCAAACCCTTCCTTTTGGAGAGAGGGTTTCTCTTGTGGCCTTGCATGTCCTGAACTCGTTTTGCAAACCCAGATGGCCTGGAACTCACACCAGCCTCTGCTTGCCCCACTGACAGCCACAGGCATGCGACACCACACCTAGCTTCTTGTTATAGTCTTTAAGAATGATTTATAATCTCTGTCTGCCTTCCTGGGACCAGCTCTGTTTTGACTGGGAGAGTTTGCAATCACTAAAAGAAAGGGGGGCAGGGACCCCAGGATTCCTTCTGCAGTGAGCAGGGACTGGCTGGGCCCTGGCTGAGCAGGGAATTTAAACTGGACACATTTAAACTGGGAATACATAAATTTAAGCTGGGGCTGTGTGTGCAATAAACTAGCTTTACTTACTAATGGACCCTTGTGCTTTTTTCCCTTCTTCTAAGAAGTGTAAATCCCATCTATTTGTTTATTTTTACACGTATGACTGTTTTGCCTGCATGGATAGGTGTGCCTGTGTACCAGGTGGATGCCTGGTGCCTGAAGAGGCAGCATTGACAACCCACAAGTATACCTTTGAGTTTTTCTTTTGCCATCTATTGCTTCTCATGGGACCTACACATTAGTCTGGTTTGTTGCCTCAATGAGAGTCCCTTGGAGAAAAATAAGATTTTCATTTATTATCATTGTTATTATTATTGTTATTATTATTATTAAATAGGGAATGAGTGTTCTTTTTGGAGGGATGGACACTTTATTTATGATTCATAGTGTAGTTCTCTTTATTATGGAAGATTTTTTTATTATTTGTACACTATTCTGTCTGTATGCCAGAGGAGGGCACCAGGTCTCACGATAGATTGATATGACCATGTGGGTGCTGGGAATTGAGCTCAGAAACTCTGGAAGAGCAGCCTGTGATCTTAAACTCTGTGCTATCTCTCCTGCCCCCTTATTTCTTATTTTTATTTTTTAAATTTTTATTTATTCATTTTACATCCCTGTCTTAGACCTCCCCTTCTTCTCCTTCTCCTTCCAGTCATACCCTCCCTTTTTTTCCACTATCATCCCTCACCTGGCTCTTCAGAAAAGAGGATCACCCTGCCTCTCCTGTGCATACCCACCCACCCCAGCATATCAAGTGGCATCAGGACGGAACACATACTCTTTGCCTGTTGAGGCAACTCCAACAGGGGAAAGTGAAAGAAAAGATAGCTTGTGGGTCAGGGTGCATTCATATGTGTGTTGGTCCTGCTGTGTTTACAAGGCCTTGTTACCCTTGTGTCCTTCATCCACTCTGGCGCTTACACTCTGCACACAGAGTTTCTTGAGCCCTTAGGGGCTTAGGGTTTCTTGCAGATATCTCATTTAGGGTGGAATGGTCCAAGGCTTCTCACTGTTTGCATATCAACTGGATGTGGGTCTCTGTATTTATTCCCATCTCCTGCAGGAGAAATTTCCAATGATGGCCTAGCAAGGCACTAATCTGTGAGTATGGCTGTGCTCCTTTAGCACAACTGTAGCATTTAGATTTCTCTTATGTCCTTGGCCTCTGTAGACTCAGGTTCCTGGCCAATCAAGCAGTATTGGATCAAGGTTCCTTCTCATGGAGTGGGCCTCCTGAAACCCAACTAGATATTAGTTGGTCTCTTCTGTGACCTTTATACCACAAGTGCACCAGAAAATCTTGTAGGCAGGTCACTGTTGGAGAGTGAAGGGTGTATGGCTGGGTTGGTGTGTACTTTTCTCTTCTGGTGGCATGCAGCGTATGTTCCTGTATCGCAAACAGCAGTCTATAAGGGTGAAGGTTCTCGGTAGGGGCCAGCTGGGATTCGCTGTGTCCAATGACTTGTGAAGGTGTTGTCCTCAGCAACAGAATCTTACCATCAGGTTGGGGAGAGCACTGGAGGATGGACACAGGTGGGGGGCCCCAGGCCCTGCTTTGATCTAGCACAGAGACCTCCTGCGTACCGACTCCACAGGACTCTGGGAAGCCTGCTCTCAAGACACGCCCTTGTCTGTTCTTATTAAATTGAAATAAATACATAGTATTAAATGAAAACATCATATAGATAAAGCTAGTTATTAAGTGACACGTGTGCTCCACCAGAGGGCACCAGATTCCTTGACAGATGGTTGGAGCGCCACCGTGTGGTCCCTGGGATGGAACCTGGCACCTTGATAAGAGAGGGATTTTCTGTGTCTGATGGCTGTTGCGATGACAAAGGTCGGCTTTTTTTTTTTTAAGATTCATCCATCCATGTATTCATTCATCCATTCATTCATTCTGCTTGTGCACCAGAAGAGGGCACCAGATCCCATTACAGCTGGCTGTGAGCCACCATGTGGTTGCTGGGAATTGAACTCAGGAACTCTAGAAGAGCAGCCAGCGTTGTTAACCTCTGAGCCATCTCTCCTGCCTCCAGTTATTTTTTAATATTTAAAAGACATTTATTTTCCCTGTGAGCGCGTTTCTGCCTTCCCAAGACTAGTCCTCCTTTGACTGGGCGACTCAAAATTAATTTTAAAAAGGGGGAGGGACCTCAGGATCCCTTCTCCAGGGACCAGGGACCAGCTGGACTTCCTCTGATCAGGAGAATTCAAAGCGCTCATTTTTCCTGCACACAAGTGCAGCAGCCCTGTGTGTTTACTTCCGGTACCAGGGGGCGGGGCGATGGCATCACAAATTGGCTCCGAAAGGCTCCTGAACCTGAAGACTGCGAGGGGCACAGGGCAGGGACATTGACAGAACACCAGGGACCAGGGAAAACACTGTGCGCTTTGTGACGACGGGGAAAGCGCTTCCGGGGGATACTTCTGGGTCCTGACAGAGCTCTAGGCTAAGTAGGGAGGAGGAGGATAGCTTGTGAGGGTGTAATGCGATAAATACAGCATTCTGGGAATTGTATTTTTGCGTCTGCAACTCGGCAAAGCGACGATATAGTGAGACCTGGCTATGTTACTACAAACAATCCCAGAAGTCCTTGCTCTGAGACAGTTCTCACTGAGGCTCCCAGCAGGCACAATGCACTCTCTGGGATTATTTGTAGTTCCCTGGCTATGGAGTGCTTGGCTTTAAGAATTTCCGTGTCTGGGACATTTCATCATGAATTCAGTAAGGATGTTCACAATCGTACAAGATAAAACAGATAATTTTTTTTTTTTTTTTTTTGTCTATGAGACACCTATAATACAATGTGAGTGGCTGGAAGTGGAGCTGAAATGCGGTAGATAGATTTAAGATTGATTTAAAGCCTGGACAGCTCCTAAGAGGGTGGATGGGGTATTGGAGCTTTTGGACAGGACTGTGCTGGATGTTAAGTGGAACGCGAGCACCCACAAGCATACATGCCATGTCTTCAATGTGTTATGTACTGTTGAAAAAGCAGGCGCTTGAGGACAACTATAAGTTTATATTCCAAGAAGCTGGCAGTTGGCGTAAATTCAAAGTTCAAGAGTTAGCACAGCACCTCTTCATTTTCCTAGTTCCTCATTCTGCATCCTGTTATTTTCAGGTATTTCAGACCGAACAAACAGCATCTTTTCAGGCTGAAAATGGACTGTAGTTTTCAGTTCAGATAGGTAGTAGCATATGATTCTTGAGGATTCTCTTAGAAAACCCTTCCCAGTAACTCAAAAGTTGACTTCTCATGCCTGGTGTTGGAGTTTTTGTTAGATGGAGGGACAATTGTCATCACAGATGGCAAAATTTCATTTAAACTAAATTTTAGTTTTATACAATAGCTTACATGGATTATACATATCTTAGATAGTTACTAATATTATTCCATATTACTTTTTCAGACATCCTTACCTTACCATCTTCCCTTTTGTATTTCTTTCTGTCTTACCTCCGAAATTATTCTACCCCCTTCAAGTTTTTCCCATTTCCTCTTTCAAATCTCTATACCTTTCTACTTCCTTCTGCCCCCACACACTTCCATTCTCACCTTGGAAATGGTCACTATTTCATTCTTGGTTTTTTAATTACTGCCGGATATAGACTCACATATGAGTACACACATATTCCGTTTAAAGCTGGGAAACTTAGAAGAGAGAATATGTGGAATTTGTCTTTCTGTGTTTGGATTACCTCATATAACATGATTTTTTTTTCTAGTTCCATCTATCTACCTGCAAGTTTTATGTTTGCATACTACTCAATAGTGATACATTTTAAAATCATGACCTAAAGAGCTTATATTTAATTCATTTTTAAGGTTATTTAATAATTACATCATTTTGTGCCTTCTCTTTTCTTCCCTCCAAACCTTCCCACAGACCTCTCCTATTTCTCTTTCAAATTCATCTTCTTTTTTCAAATTTGTATTATGCTCTTAATATAAGTTGCTCAGTTTAATAATGTTACTTCCATGCATGTTTTCAGGGTTGATTGCTTGGTATTGGATAACTAAATGATTTTATGCTCTTTCCTGGAAAGATTTTTTTTCTCATACTCTCAGCATTTATTAGTTCCCTGCAGATTTTTGTGTAGGATTAAGGACAATGGTTTCTTCCTAGACCACTTTTGCATGTCTATTAGCATTTTCAATTTTTAGTTCGTTTTTATACAGGTATATTGGTAAGCCTTTTTTTCTTTATTTTTTTTTTATATTGGTCCATCTTATGGGTGTAGCTTCTGGTATTATTAGGAGACACATTACCAGACCATACTCTGATCCTCTGCCATATATATATATATATATATATATATATATATATATATATATATATTTACCTCCTGTTATGCATGATCACTGAGTCTTAGATCTGGGAATTGTTTTGTAGATGTATCAGATGTGACTGTTCTCCAGAATTCTGCCTTGTGATTGGTTGTGGTTTTCAGTCATGATTGTGGTTCAAGGAAAAGCTTCCTTGGTCAGTGGTGAACTATACTTATCTATGTGCATTATTAAAAGCATTTAGGTTGCTACATGTTTATATTCATGCACGTACTTACATGTATTATAGGGATTTATGTAGATAATTCACAGTATGATTGCTTAAAACTCTTTAAAAAATTTACTGTTATTTTACCTACTTCCTTCTTTTATATTTATCCTGTAAAAGACCTGGGGTCTTACAGCTCAGGAGTTCAAGATCGCACTCTTCTCAGGAATTCCCACAGACCACAACTCAATGCAAAAGCAAGAGCATTTTTTTTATTTCAATCACGATAGGGTCACCCCTCAAAAGGCAGGAGATGGCCCCAAGCATGCAAAGCACCGGGTTTTTATACTTAAAAATCTGGCCACTGTTGCTCTATACATTGATTGGTCAGCAAGAATAGCATGAAGATAGTTTACGCCTAGTTGTTTGCAGTTTTTGGCCATTTGTGAGTTTTCTCAAAACAACTCACCCTGCCCTTCAAGAGCTACCTGCCTTTGGCTTCAATTCAAGGCTATCTCAGAGCAGTTCATCCTGCCATTTGAGACCTATGTGCCTCTGGCTTTAATTCAAGAATGGGAATGGTCACAGCTGTTTTTCTTTTACAGCTGTTTTCATTCTCGGGTGAGCTCTCATCCCCCTTTTCTTTGTGCTCCAATTTTAACCCTAAAATTGTGGATCAATCTCAGAGAGAGATCGATACTGCCTCTGGAGCATCAGGACCTGAACCACACTTACACATTCCCTGACAAAGGCCAGTAATTGGTTAACAATACAGGGTAATATTGTGACAAGGAGCAAAAGGGTAGCAAAAGGTCCCAGTAAGAGAAGCACATAGGGGAGCATACCATTAAACCCATTCCAAAAAGGATATTCTATTAATTCTCATCTTCTGTTTTCAAGATCTTTTTTTTAATCTTTCCTTTAACAATGCCTGATTTATTAGTGTAAAAAACGGCATTTCTCCTGTGGGGCTAAGCAGATTCCTCCTTTTTCAACCGTAAGGAGGTCTAATCCCCTCTGGGTCTGGAGAACTACTTCTGCTAAGGAATTGAGCTGGTCTTGGAGGTCATTGATGGTGCTCGAAAGCAATTGTACATCATTAATTAACTGTTGGGACAGTTTGTTGTATTTATATAATAAAACACCCAAGCCAGCTGACCCAGCGCCTATGGAAGCACTCAGCCCAGTTCCCACTAACAGAGGAATGAACTGAATGGCTCTCTTCATTCTTCCAGCCATTAAGTCAAAGGTGGTGACTAGGACTGGCTCATCCCCTGGAATGATGCTAAGATCAGGGAGTTGCCTGTACACAGGTCCCAGTCCAATCTGTGGGCAAGAATGTATAGGCTTTATTATTCCTGCATAAGAAAACAGTGTTATTGTCAGGGCAGAGAGCTGTGGAGATGTCAATTGCTGAATCACAAATGGCAAAGGTAGCATCCCCTACAGGTAGATCTGAGCTATCATTTTTGTAGGGTTTTGTCAAACAAGTAACATTTTGCTTGAAGAGAGGCTGCACTCTCAGAGAGGGTGCTGAGTGTCAGGACCCCTCAGCAGTGGAATAAGTGGCGTTGGGGGGGAGCTCCAGAGGAACAGGCTGCCCTTGTCAGAGGCGGAGCCAGAAGTCACTTGCAAGCGAAGGGTTGGTGTCATTTAGGAGGCTATGAGTGGCAGTAATAACATCTACAGTCTGGGGGTCTAAAATAAAGTTTCCTCTACTATCAGGAAGAACCAGAGGGTGGTAATTGAGGGACGAGTATTCTTTTTTCTATTAACCCTTCAATGCATTGTTTAACCTGTTCTTGTCTGGCCTGATCCTGCACCCCTCCTCCATCTGAGAGGTGAATGGGAGGTACCTTTCTTCAGCGTACAGGCTTTCCTACCATCCCAGAACAAGGGGCTTGGAGTAATTAAGATCCATGGACTCCTGTTGGCATACTGTGGAAACAATCGTCTATCCTCATCTCCTCCCTGACTTGGTTCAATATGGCAGTGAAATAGGTGATGTTATCTTTTCCAGTACATTGTTGCACAACCCTATAGCAACTGCTATGCACAACCTGTTGATAGGTATCACAAGGGCAAGGCACGGGGCACCCATTTACATAAGGAATCATCTTAGGCTTAGTTACACAATGCCATTCTAAACTTGGGGTACTCCCTGAAGGTTGTAGGGCTCTATATGCCCATGTATCGCCAAACTCAACTTGAGCATAGGCCTTGTTGGGGCTCCAAATCTTACCAATAAGTAAGGCTCTGCCATTCATCACACCACCCTTGCAATCACAGGGTTTACCATACATTGCTTCCAGGGCCTTGTGAGCCTGGTGAGGATCACCAAAATTCCAATTGAGTAAAAACAGCACCACCCAGAGGTACCATTGTCTGTCCACTTTACTGGTCAAAGAGTTCATTGTCCCTGATGAGTTTCAGTTTTAACAGGTTGCTGGAGGCTTGGACTTTCCAGGTGTCAGAAGGTTTATGAAGAGCAGGCTTGACATATGACCCATGGATCCAAGCTGCAATGCTCTCTACTTTGACGGCTGTTGGGGTGTTGAGCAGGACACAATAAGGAACCTTCCAACGAGGTTCCAAATTCTGGCTCCGGTGTCATAACAAGTACACCATCTCTCCAACCTAGAACTAATGGGGGACCTCCAAGGACCTGGGCGCATATGCACTACCAACCTTGCTCCAAATCTCTTTCTGAATAAGTTGCAGTCCTTTTCACCTGGACAACAAGTCAGAGTTACCACTAATTATGTCAATGGGGTCCCCAAGAAGAGTCAGGGTAGCAGGAACCCCATATAATAGTTCAAAGGGAGTTAAACCTACTATGGAGGGAGTACTTCTGACTCTAAAGAGGGCCAAGGGAAGGATCACTGCCCAGTCACCATCAGTCTTCATGGTCAATTTAGTGAGAGACTCTTTGAGAGTTCTATTCATTCTCTCTACCTGTCCTGAACTTTGAAGTCTATAAGCACAATGTAACTTCTAATCAAGTCCCAGAAACCTGACCACCTCCTGGTTTACCTGAACAACAAAGGTTGGCCCATTGTTTGACCCAATTACCTTTGGAATACCAAACCGAGGAAAAATGTCTTCCAGAATCTTTTTGGCCATGACCAGGGAGGTTTCTTTCTTTGTGGGAAAAGCTTCCACCCATCCTGAGAAAGTGTACACAAAAACCAGGAGATATTTATTGCCATCTCTAGATGGTCTACTTTCAGTGAAATCCACTTCCCAATGCATTCCAGGTCTAGTTCCTTGTCACTGGCCAGCAGTGACACCTGAATACCACCTGAGAGAGGGCTGGGAAAGAGAGAGAGAGACAGGGTGACACAGAGAAGGACACTGAGTCTACATGCTGATCCAAGTGTCAGTTTAATGGACGTCAGGTTAACACTTAAGTAGGCCAAAAAGTACAAGCAGTTTCTCCTGTAGGAGCTTTACATGGTCAAAACATAGGAGAGCTCACTCAAGGTTACACAGCGCCTGCTGTCTGGTTACTATGGTTGCACACAGTTTCGCAGGGTCAGAGCTGTTTGCTGTAGGACCACCAAGGTAAGTTTATAAGAAACTGGACTTTGGAAAATAGCCAAAGCCAAGAGGCCAGATTCCACTGTTCAGATGCCATTAACTCCAAATTTGCCATATACTCCAAAAAGGCTGCCACAGTTCCTCTCAGCTGCTTCCCTGGAAGCAGCTCTGGAAACTCTTACCTATGTTTACCTACTGGCAAGGTTCACATGCCCTAGTCACTGTCTCAGTCAGGGTGGTGAGGTTTAGTATTCAGTACTGGGATGGGTAGGCAATTTCAGCTAAATTCTTTGCCCGCAAGTGAGTCCACTTATGCATCTGAGTAATTAATCTCTCAGCGTCTTCCTGTGGTAGAATGATCTTACCTTTAGAGTCAATCCATGCCCCCACATAGGTGTCAAATATCCCCTGTGTTTTACCATATTAACTTTAAGTCACTTTCTGAGTAGTTTAGTCATTCTTCTCTGGGCAGTTCAGCAGTTAGTACCACTAGGACAGTTTCCTCTAGCAGCTGCTTTAGCCTCCTGATCGGCCATGTTATTCCCCTTTCCTGCCTCAGAAATCCCCTTCTGATGTCCCAGACAATGAATAATGCTTACCTTTTCCAGCAGCAACAAGGCATTGAGCAAAGTCAGAATCTCATTTTTATTTTTTATCTCTACCAGCTGATGTTAGCAGAAATCTCTGCTGATAGATGGCCCCATGTACATGGGCTGTTGGTAAGGCGAACCAACTATCAGTGTAGATGTTTATCTTTTTACCCTTTTCCAGTGTTAATGCCTGGATTAAAGCAATCAATTCAGCTCGCTGAACAGATGTGCCCTCCGGCAACGCCTGGGCCCATATTACCTGATGTCCATCTACCACCACTGCCTCTGCCTTTCTCTTCCCGTTCTAAAAAAAACTGCTCCCATCCTTATAGTGTGTCACCTCAGCATCAGGAAGAGGTTGATCTTTCAAGGCCTTTAGCCATCCCTGTTCCTCTGCTAGAACCTGTAAGCAATCATGCTCCAGGGGCTGGTTTTCTGGATCTGGCAATAAGGTGGCAGGGTTTAGCCCTGTAGCCGGGGCAAAGGTGACTCTATCATTATTCAAGAGCAAGGCCTGGTAATGTGTCTTGCTGGCATTCATGAGCCAGAAATCAGGTGGCTGCCTTAAGACACTCTCAAGGGCATGAGGAGCACAGATGATGAGGTCCTGTCCCAGAGTCAGTTTGTCTGCATGTTTTACTAGTGCCGCCACTGCTGCTATTATTTACAGGCAGGTTGGCCATCTTGCCACTACTCAATCAAGTGTTTTGGATAGATAGGCTACTGGTCTCTTCCAGGGTCCAATTTTCTGTGTTAGCACCCCATTGGCCATTCCCTGATTCTCACACACATAGAGATGGAAGGGTTTGGTTACATCAGGGAGTCCCAATGCTGGGGCCAATATTAAGGCTTGTTTGTTATTACCAAATGCAGCTTGTTCATCCTTTCCCCAGATGAAAGAGTCACTGCCCTTTGTAAGGGCATGCAGAAGGGCTGCCATGTTGGCAAATCCCGGGATCCACAGCCGGCAAAACCCCGCTGTACCTAAAATTTCCCTCAGTTGTTCAGTAGTCTGTAGAGGGGGTATATGAAATACAGTCTTTTTTCTAGCCTCCGACGGCCATCTCTTTCCCTCTTTTAATATATATCCCAGATAACTGACCTGTTTCCTGCAGAGATGGGTCTTTTTCTCTGTAGCTGAGCTTACCCATCTCTTGCAACAGCTGGTCGGTGGCCTCAAAACAGGTTTCTTTACAATTTGCAGCTAATAGAATGTCATCCACATATTGGAGAAGAGTTACCTGTGGATTGGTGGCCCGGAGGTGTGCCAGGTCCCAAAGAAGGGTTTCATCTTCCTTTTGGGACAATTCTTGATCCAGTGTCCTTTCTCCTTGCAATAGGCACACTGATCCTTAGACAGAGGGCCCTCTGATTTCCAGGATCTCTCTCCCTATCATTATGACTGCACTGCGGTGGCCAGGATCTTAGTCAACTTTCTGTGTTGCCTCTTATCCTTTCTCTTTCTCTTGCTTCCTGCTCTTTCTGCTTTCTTTCCTCTTTCTCTTCTTCCATCTCCCAGCTGTAGAAAACCTTTTCTGCTACCTGCACTAAATCCTTAAAGAACTTGTCCTGTAAACCCTCTATTTTCTGGAGTTTTCTACAAATATCTCTGGCTGACTGGTCTATAAAGGTAATAGTCACCATTGGTTTATGCTCATCTATGATAGGGTCATAGGGCGTAAACTGACAGTATGCCTCTATCAGCCATTCCAGAAAGGCTGCAGGAGATTCATGCATCCCCTGAACCATCTCTCTTACCTTCATCAAATCAGTGGGATTTCAAGCAGCCCCATGGAAACCCGCAATTAGAGTCTGACGGTAGACCTCCAGTCATTCCCTACCTCCAGATGTGTTGTAATTCCCGTTCAGTGGGTGAGGGGAAAGCCATCATCAATCTCATTAGGGAGGATAGAAGGCCTCCTGTCCATTCCAGGCACAGTCTTTCTCTTCCCAAGGAGGACCCGTCTCGTTCCTCAGTAGTTAAGAGGGCCTGCAAGCGTTTCTGGCAATCATCCCAAGTGGGCTGGTGAATAGGACAGATTCAAACAAATATGTGCCTTTTATCTCACCTCCAAGAAATGATAGTCACTGCCTGTCCCATAATAAAGTCGTCCATCAAGAAAGTCAAAGAAGCAACAATGATAGAGACAAAGAAAACAAGAAAGGCAGTTACACAAGGACACCCTTACGGGTGGTACTACAGAATTCTGATTGAGAGGCTGCCTCATGGCGGCTGTCTCTGAAGAGAAACAGATGGGAGGAAAACCATCCCGGAACTAGCCTCCCAAATGGAATCTGGAAGGTCCTCCAGTTCCCAGGCAACCGATATTCTGACAAGTTTGTCTATCGCAGGGAATGAGCAGATGACCAAAAATGTCTAGATAGGTGACTAAAGAGAAACAGTGGTATACCAAAAATCAGACTAACCTGTTCTGAGCTCACTTCTGAGCCCAGCCAGCTGAGTGTTAAGGAAGGGCACACTGTTTTCCGGGCAACGCACCAAAATGGAAGACCTAGAGTCTCACTTCTCAGGAGCTCAGGATCTCGCCCTTCACAGGAAAACTCACAGACCACAATTCAATGCAATAGCAAAAGGTTTTATTGCTGTTGAGATAGGGTCGCACCTACAAAGACAGGACATGACCCTGAACATACAAAACAGGATTTTTATGCATGAAAATCAGATCACTTTTGCTCTACACTTTACAGCTGGTTGTTCCTCAGAACAGTTCACCCCGCCCTTCAAGAGCTATCTGCACCTGGCTTCAATTCAAATAATAACAGTTGTTTTTCTCATTCCCAGGTGGTCCCTCATTTGTTCTGATGATGAAATCACTGAATAATGTCATGTTGCAGTGTTAAGGGTGCAGGGATCTGTTTAGGAGCCTGTGCAAAACAACAGCCTCATTCACTAAGGTAATTCAAGGCCCTGGAGAAGACTGTTCACCAACTTCATACAGAGATTGGATTCAGCTCTAAAGAGGGTAGTACCGGACTGACACCAGATAAGCACTGATGTCATTCTTGGCGCATGATACTGCAAATACCACATGTAGGAGAGCATTTAGAGCATGAAAAGGAGGAGCAGCCCCAAGAGAAGATTGATTAAGAGAGACAACTGCTATTGACTCTCAGGAACATCATGCCGACCTCACAGGACAAGCTACAGCTAGAGTTCCCAGTTCTCAAAAGAAAAAAAAAAAAAAAAAAAAAAAAAAAAAAAAAAAACGTTGTGCTATTTTGGGTGAATCCAGGAATTTACCAAAAGAACTGTGAGGTTAAAATCTCTAGAATGCAAAATAGGAGGTGTGTTAACACAGAGGCAAGTGGTCCCTTTACTCACAGAAGGGAACAAGCAGATTTTGGCTCCAAGGGAATTCAAAGGTTCCCGGGGTTTCATGGCAGCTGTGGCAAGGGAAAGCACAGGTCTAGCGATTACTGCTCTGAGAGGGACAAACAGGCTAACCTCTTGCCATCAGGAAACCAACAGAGGGGCCTGTCAGGCTTAGGCCCCTCATGCAACAATACGAGCTGTCTCCCATCACGCAGCCATGAGGTACTAGGCAGGTAGGAAAATCTCAACTGAGCGCAGCTTTGCATCTGGCTGCATATAAACCTCTGACCCTAAGCACAAGGGTTCTATGTCACAAAGGAAATACAGCTGTTTATGGACCTGTGTATTCAGGGATGCTAAAGAGGATCTCTGGAAGAAGCAGAATAACTTCTACAGGATCTATTGTACACCCAGGTACTGTAGATGGGGACTGCAAGGAAGAAGTTAAAATCATGGTGCATGTAAAACACGAGATGCAAAAATAAGGCAGGGGGAGAATTGCTCAGCTGTTACTGTTCTCCTCCATCTAGGGCAAAGCCGCACCCTTAGGAAGGACAGGCACATTTGCAGTACCGGAAATTGTGTGTTCTGGAAAGCAGTGTCTAATGATCAGAGATCCAAATTAATGGCAGCAACAAGTGGTGTTCATTGAAATGCAGGAGATGACTTCAGTATCCTCTCCCAAAAGTCTTGGGATCCACAATGTGTGCTTCTGAAGGTTCATATACAGTTTCTAGGAATCTGTAAAATTTGTCCAGTAGGACAAAGTGTATGGGGGATTAAATAGGTGGAACCAGAGGGTCCAAGAGGGAAGTTGACACCTTCTGTAGCCTGCCACTGAAGGAGAAATTCAGAAATAATTCCAGGAGTCTTTCTGCAGGATAAGTCTCCTCTCTGCCCAAATGCTTATACTTGCAGTTTCCTAACCATATTTAGATTGTTGAAATCATACACTGGGAGACTGAAGCTGAAAGGAAATTAAGGCAGAAGCACACGCAGAATGCAAGATCTGTTCTAGCCACGTTCCTCCTTGAGCATCAGCCAGAGCTGAATGAATGACTTCGTTAAAGTAGGCAAAGACTGCTCCTGGCTTCTGCCCCTTCTCCTTGCCTGATCATCAGAAGCCGTGCCTTAGACTCTCCCCTCAAACTCCTTGTGGGCCAACACAGGTGCGTACTGTGAGCTAAGCAGTGGAATTTGGGTAGAACACAAGACCACCTGTATCTGGAAAGGGTGCTTTAGGGTGGGATATGGGAAAATTCGCAGGAGGAAGGAAGGGTTTCACAGTTTGGAAGCAGAAGGGCGTTCCACGGTTTAGCCTGTAATTGGAAGCCTCGAGGGAGTGGATGGTGCCTAGGTCGGTATTTAAGGGTGAGCAGCGGACCCCTTTACGCATTTGCCATAGCCTGCACTGTCCTGGGTGTTGTTCTGAGTACACACTGGAGAGGAAGAACCCCTGTCAAAGTGTCCTCGGCAGGATGGAAGATCAGGCAGATGTGAGTGGCTGCAGTAAGACAAAGACATCCTGCCGTCTAAAAACTGTTTGGCAGGCTAAGCAGAAGGAGGTCTTGCTCTCAGTTTTCGCCAAGACACCTTAACCGAGCTTCAGGACCAGGCAGGAACTGGCCAGGGAATTTGGGGTTCCAGAGTCCTGCATCTGCATGTGGTTTCAAAACTGCAGAAATAAGACTGGCGTGTCGAGGAAGACCTCAAAACAGACCACCGCAGGCTCCAGCCTTGAAGCCTCCCAACCGCCTCCTGAAAAGCTTGTTGCCAGGGTACAACAAGCAAGAGGCCCGCCCTCAGAACGGAGAAGGCCTCGAACGCGGCTTAGTCCAGCGCAGATCAGCATGCTAATCTTTTGAGATCTCTCCATCCCCAGACTATGCCACGAGAGTGCAACTGGCACTGAGCACAGGTTTGCCTGAGGACACCGACCACATATGGTTCCAGAACAGAAAGGCCAGGCAGAAAGGCCGCGCTGGAGGCAGCACAGCTAAAGGTGAGGACCTGCCTGCCTCTCCTGACCCAGAAAGGGCTCCTGGAGCATCGTATTGCATTGAGCAGGAGGCTTCCCGCGACAGCTTGTTGACACCGGGTTCTGCAGGAGGCGAGTATGGAGAAACGTTGATGCCAACATCCGAGCTCACTTTCTCCACAGAGGCCTACCCAGAACCCAGCAACTCCTGCCCTGCACAGCTTTTCCTGGATCAACTGCTGAGTATAGCGGAAGTCAAGGAACAGGTACCAGCTGCTCTGGACCCAGATGACCCATGAGAGCAGATCGAACCAACACTTGAGGCTCCTCTCACGGAAGAAGAATATCAGTCTCTGTTGTATGATATTTGACCCCATTGGTAACCCCTAGAATTGGGACTGTAAAACTCTGTTGCTTGGACCCTCACCTGACCATTGTCTCAGAGACTCCAGCCAGAAATGAGCTTGGACAGATGCTCAGGCTTGCACCTATGAAAGGTGCAGAGCTCTAGCGATCCTGAGTAAGTGTTGGGAAAAAGATGGAAGGCCCTGGAGGTGCGAGGAACCTCACAAGAAGACCAACAGAAACAGGTGACCCAGACCCCAGGGGGCTTGCAGAAACTGAGCCATCAAATAAGGAGCATGCTTGGTCTGGACCTAAGGACCCTGCACACACGTAGCAGGTGGGAGGTGAATCCTTGTGCTTAATGTGGGTTGCCCTATGAGGGAGGTGTTGTGGAGTGGCACAGCGGTGGTGGAAAGTTGTTTCTAGCCTGGACTTTGTTGTTTCTAACCTGGACGGTTTTTGAAGGACAGTTATATCATGTTAGCTTCAATTATGATGAGTATAAATATGTAATTTGTCTGTTATTGTACTCTGCATCATTAAATTACTTTTAGGCATTACTATGACCTGGTTATTGTTTTCATTTGGAAGTTAATGTAAAGAGGAGATATGATTATCTTTCAAGCTGAAAAGAGGTGTGATCATGAGTCTTGGTTTTTAACTTGACTGCATGTGGAATTAAGCAAAACACCTAAATTAAGGACACAATTGTGAAGTACTCTTCCTTATTTGAAGTAGTCTTCTCTACTTCTCTTCTGGATCTATAAGGCTGAAAAACACACCTTTAATCCATATCTTCATACTGCAAAACCAACCACTCACCTTTGCCTCATCTTCTACTGGAAACCTATACAAGGACATGGAAGAAGGAATATTTTACTCTTTTCCTGTTCCTTTTTGCTTTGGTAGCAAGTCTATTTCTTCATTGACTATAGAACCTTCTTCTTGAGGATTTCAGTGTATTTGAAGGTGAGTTGCACCAACCAGCCTCATGGACCAAGCCACTGATAGATTCCTTGATTTTCCATTTTTAGCCATCCACTGTTGAATTAATTGACTCACAGATTGTAAATCATTCTCATAAATCCTTTCCTATAAAGAGAGAGTTAGAGGGAAAATAAACTATGCATATAATTATCTTTCACATAGAACTACCAAATTTTCTGCTTTTAATAATGTTATGTAATTCATTCAGGAATCACTTAAACAACAGTAATTTTCATATGAGGAGTTATAGAAAAAATATTCATCACCATGCAAAATCAAAATGCTACATAACTTTTTGGGTATATTGATGGACTAGGAATTAATTTTTTTGATGCAGTTATATTCTAAAATATCGTAATTGAATTACAAGTATTTTAATTTTTTGCAGCATTTATATATAGTTTATTTTTTACCTCAAATTAATCCCTTCTTTGTCTTAATTCCCTCAACACACATTAAAGTGTGTTCATTTTTCATTTTCATAGGTTACAGAGATTCTATTTTATATGCGGATGACATCATGAAAATTAACTGTTCTATGCATGACACTGCTAATACCAAAACATCATTCAAATAATAAATAGACCTATCAGAATCACACTAGAATTCTCAGCAGAGATTATGAAAGCCAGAAGGGCTTGGATGGATATCATGCAGACCCGAAGAGACCACCGATGCCAACCCAGACTACTATACCCAGTATATATGCAGCCATCCAGCCCTACAGAAGATACTAGAAGGAAAACCCCAACCCATTAATATTAAATACACTCCAGAAAACACATTGTGGCCCACACCATGAGGGGAAGTCCATGCCTGACACTGCCTGGATGACCATGAACCAGAGTCAAGATAACCTAGAGACACACGATATCTGTAAACATGACAGGCAAAAAAAATGTCAATGAAAGATACTCCGCTATAATCATATATGAGTGCCTAGCCCAGTTGTCATCAGAGAGAAATCACCCGGCATCTGATGGGAGCAGATGCAGAGAACCACAGCCAAACACAATTATGTATCTAGGGGAACGCCACAAATGATGGAATATGTATTGTAGGAATCAGAGATATCAAGGACAGAACAAGAACATGGCTCACTAAGTCAACTGGGCTCATAGGGGTCACAGAGACTGAAAGAAAAAGGCAAACATTCTATGAGTCTTGTGAGCTAGGTTGTCTGCATACATCTTAGATGTTGCTGAGGGACTTCCAACAGTGAGTGTGTGTGTGTGTCCGTGGGTGACTCTGACTCTTTTTCCTGCTCTAGCTACACTTTCCTCATGTATTGCTTTGACCAACTCTGATGTGAGGGATTGTTCCTAGTCTTATTGTAACTTGTTATGCCATCAGAATTTTTTTCATTGAAAATAAAGAAGCAGTGGATCTGAAGGAGAGGTGAGTTGGGCAGAGTAGAGGTGGATAGATTGTGGGTAGGAGGAATGGAGGAACAGGAAACTGCAGTTGGGATGTAGTGCATGAAGCAAGAACAAAAAATAAAATGCTAAAACAAAATAAACTATCAGCAGCTAGGGCTGTTGGTGAGTACCTGCAGTGCTAGCACTCAGGAAGTTAAAGGTAGGTGGGTCTCTGTGAGCACAGAGAGCACAGGCTGTTCTACAGAGTCCAGGACACCCAAAATTATTCAGAAAAATCCTGTCTTCAAACAAACAAAAAACTGTCAGCATTTTGTGTTTCATCTTTAGGAACTTTGTTTTATGTCCTACTTTTTTAATTTTTTATTTTTTAATATGAGATACAGTTTCTTAACTTTGTATCCTAGCTGTAGCCCAGTCCCTCATTTCGTCCCTTTCCCACCCACCCTCTCATCTCCTCCCTACCCCTTTCCAAGTCCACTAATAGGGAAGGGCCTCCTCCTGTTCCAACTGACCATAGCTTATCAGGTATCATCAGGACTGGCTGTAATGTCCTCCTCTGTGGCCTAGCAAGTCTCATCCTCCCTTGGGAGGGGGGAGGTCAAAGAGCCAGCCATTGAGTTCATGTCCAAAATAGTCCCTGTTGCACTTAGTATGGTACCCACTTAGATACAGAGCTGACATGGATATATTTGAGCAGGGGTGCTAGGTTACATGCATACATGGTCCTTGGGTAGAGATACAGTCTCATAGAAGACCCCTGTGCCCTGATATATTTGGTTCTTGTGGAGTTCCTTTCCTTTCCAGGTCACACAAACAACCCCTTCTTTCATATGATTCTCTGTGCTCTGCCCAAGGTTTGGTTATGAGTCTCAGCATCTGCTTTGATACACTGCTAGGTAGAGTCTTTCACAGGGCCTCTGTGGTAGGCTTCTGTCCTGTTTCTTGTTTTCTCCTATGTCCATCCCATTTGTTTTTTTAAGTGAGGATTGATCATCTTAACCCAGGTCCTCTTTCTTGTTTGTCATCTTTAGGTGTACAGATTTTAGTATGTTTTTCCTATGTTATAGGTCTAGCATCCACTTAAAAGTGAGTGTATACCATGTATGTCTTTCTGCTTCTGGGATACCTTACTCAGGATGATCTTTTCTAGATTTTTTTTGTTTCTTTATGTTTATATCTCATGATTTCTTTGAATGGACTAGATAAAAACCTGTCTGTTGCACAGCTGGTAAATAGGTTTCCCATTTTATAAGCTGCTTCACCACCTAAAGAATGGATAGCAAAAGCATTTTAGTCTCCTGTTGTTAGACCTGGAGTCTCACTGCTCAGGAGCTCAGGATTGTGCACTTCCCAGGAACACTCAGAGACCACAACTCAATGCAAAATCAAGAGTTTTATTCCAATTGTGATAGGGTCGCCCCTCCAAAGACAGGAGATGACCCTGAACATGCAAAGCACAGGGTTTTTATACCTGAAATTCAAACCACTTTTGCTGTATCCATTGATTGGTCAGCAAGAATAGTATGATAGTGTACAGCTGATTGTAGATAGTGTACAGCTGGTTGTAGATCGTGTACAGCTGGTTGTAGATAGTTTTTCTCAGAACAGTTGACCCTTCCCTTCAAGAGTTATCTACACATGACTTTTCAATTCAAATAATCACAGTTGTTTTTCTCATGCTGAGGTTGTCCCTCACCCCCCCCTTTTTTCCTCAATTGTAACCCTAAAATTGTGGATCAACGTCAGGGAGAGGTTGATACTGTCTCTGGAGCATCAGGAACTGAACTGCACTTATAAGTTCCCTGACAAAGGCGAGTTCTGGTCGGAGAGTTTATTGTCCTTGATGAGTTTCAGTTTTAGCAGGTTGTTGGAGGCTTGGACTTTCCAGGTGTTGCAGGTTGATGAAGGGCAGGCTTTACATGTCACAGGTGGACCTGAGCTGTGATGCCCTCTACTTTGACATCAGTTGGGGTGTTGAGCAGGAGGTAATAAGGACCCTTCCACCCAGGTTCCAGATTTTGGCTGCAGTGTCATGACACATATACCAGATCTCCAACCTGGGATTGATGGGGCACCTCCAAGGACTCAGGTGCATATGCACTGCCATCCTTGCTTCAAATCTCTTTCTGAATAATTTGCAGTCCTTTTAGCATGGACAATAAGTCAGAGTAACCACTACTGATGTCAAGGGGGTCCCCAAGAAGAGTCAGGGGAGCAGGAACCCCATATCATAGTTTGAATGGAGTCAGGCCTTGTACAGAGGGAGTATTTCTGACTCTAAAGAGGGCCAAGGGAAGGAGCACCACCCAGTCACTGCCAGTCATCACTGTCAATTTGGTGAGATTCTCTTTTAACAGTCTATTCATTCTCTCTACCTGTCCTGAACTTTGGGGTCTATAAGCACAATGTAACTTAGAGTCAAGCCCCAGAAACCTGGCCACCTCCTGGCTTACCTGAGCAACGAAGGCTGGCCCATTGTCTGACACAATTACTTTTGGAATACCTTACTGTGGAAAAAATGTCTTCCAGAATCTTTTTGGCCATGACCAGGGTTGTTTCTTTCTTTGTGGAAAAAACTTCTTCCCATCTTGAGAAAGTGTCCACAAAAACCAGGAGATATTTATTGTCGTACCTGGCTGGTTTAATTTCACTGAAATCCACTTCCCAATGCATTCTGGGTCTAGTTCCTCTCAGCTGCTTCCCTGGGCTCTGGAAATTCTTACCTATGTTTACCCTCTGGCAAGGTTCACATGCCCTAGTCACTCTCTCATTCAGGATGGTGAGTTTTAGTATTTGGTACTGGGATTCGTGGGCAACTTCAGCCAATTTCTTTGCCCTCAAGTGAGTCCATTTATACATCTGAGTTATTAATCTCTCAGTGTCTTCCTGGGGTAGAATAATCTTACCTTTGGAGTTAATCCATGCCCCCAAGTCAGTGTCAAATATCTCCTGTTGTTGCCATATTAACTTTAAGTCACTTTCTGAGTAGTTTAGTCATTCTTCTCTGGGCAGTTCAGCAGTTAGTACCACCAGGACAGAGTTTCCTCTAGCAGCTGTTTTAGCCTCTTGATCAGCCATGTTATTCCCCTTTGCTGCCCTGGAAGTTCCCTTCTGATGTCCAGGGAAATGAATAAAGCTTCGCTTGGCAGGCAGCAACAAGGCATTGAGCAAAGCCAGAATCTCGTTTTTATTTTTTATCTCTTTACCAGCTGATGTTAGCAGGCCTCTCTGATGATAGATGGTCCCTTGCACATGGGCTGTTGCGAAGGTGTACTGACTATCAGAGTAGATGTTTCTTTTTACCCTTTCCCAGAGTTAATGCCTGTGTTAAAGCAACCAATTCAGCTCGCTGAGCAGAAGTGCCCTTCAGTAACGCCTGGACCCATATTAACTTATGTCCATCTATTACTGCTGCCATTGCCTTTCTTTTCCCATTCTCCCAAAACTGCTCCCATCCATATAGTATGTCATCTCACAGTAGGGCAGAGGCTGATCTTTCATGTCCTTTCGCCATCCCTGTTCCTCTGCTAGAACCTGGATTTGTGGATCTGGCAATAAGGTGGCAGGGTTTAGCCCCGTAGCCGGGGCAAAGGTGACTCTATCATCATTCAAAAGCAAGGCTTGGTAATGTGTCATGCGGGCATTCATGAGCCAGCAATCAGGTGGCTGCCTTATGACACTCTCAAGGGCATGAGGAGCACAGATGGTGAGGTCCTGTCCCAGAGTCAGTTTGTCTGCATGTTATACTAGTGCCGCCACTGCTTCTATTATTTCCAGGCAGGTTGGCCATCTTGCCACTAGTGAATCAAGTGTTTTGGATAGATAGGCTACTGGTCTCTTCCAGGGTCCAATTTTCTGTGTTAGCACCCCATTGACCATTCCCTGATTCTCAGCCACATAGAGATGGAAGGGTTTGGTTACATCAGGGAGTCCCAATGCAGGAGCCAATATTAAGGCTTGTTTGATATTATCAAATGCAGCTTGTTCATCCTTTCCCCAGATGAAAGAGTCATTGCCCTTTGTAAGGGCATGCAGAAGGGCTACCATCTTGGCAAATCCCGGAATCCACAGCCAGCAAAACCCTGCTGTACCGAAAATTTCCCTCAGTTGTTCAGTAGTCCCTGGAGGGGGAATGTGAAATACAGTCTCTTTTCTAGCCTCCGAAGGCCATCTCTTTCCCGCTTTTAATATATATCCCAGGTAACTGACCTGCAGGATGGGAGTTTTTCGCTGTAGCTGAGCTCACCCATCTCTTGCAACAGCTGGTCGGTGGCGTCAAAACAACTTTCTTTACAATCTGCTGCTAATAGTATATCATCCACATATTGGAGATGAGTTACCTGGGGATTGGTAGCCTGGAGGTGCGCCAGGTTTAAGTGTAGGGCTTCATCTTCCATTTGGGACAATCCTGGATCCAATGTCCTTTCTCCTTGCAATAGGCACACTGATCCTTAGACAGAGGGCCCCTCCGATTTCCAGGAACTCTCTCCCTATCATTATGACTGCACTGTGGTGGCCAGGATCTTAGTCAACTTTCTGTCTTGCCTCTTATCCTTTCTCTTTCTCTCACTTCCTGCTCATTTTGCTTTCTTTCCTCTTTCTTTTCTTTCATCTCCCGGCTGTAAAAAACCTTTTCTGCTACCTGCACTAAATCCTTTAACGACTTTTCCTGTAAACCCTCTATTTTCTGGAGTTTTCTACAAATATCTCTGGCTGACTGGTCTATAAAGATTATAGTCACCATTGCCTTATACTCATCTGAGGTAGGGTCATAAGGTGTATACCAGCTATATGCCTCCATCAGCCATTGAAGAAAGGCTGTGGGAGATTCATCTGGCTCCTGAACCATCTCTCTTACCTTCATCAAAATGGTGGGCTTTTGAGCGGCCCCATGGACACATGATAGTAGAGTCTGGCGGTAGACCTGCAGGTATTCCCTACATCTGGATACGTTGTAATCCCAGTTGGGGTGGGTGAGGGGAAAGCCATCATCAATCTCATTAGGGAGGATGGAAGGCCTCCTGTCCATTCCTGGCACAGTCTTTCTTGTCTAAAGGAGGACCCGTCTCCTTCCTCACTAGTCAAAAGGGCCTGCAAGAGTAGCTGGCAATCATCCCAAGTGGGCTGGTGTGAGAATAGGACATATTCAAAGAAATATGTGCCTTGTATCTCACCTCCAAGACATGATAGTCACAGCCTGTCCTATAATAAAGTCATCCATCAAGAAAGTCAAAGAAGCAACAATGATAGAGACAAAAAGAACAAGACGGGCAATTTGACAAGGACACCCTTTTGGGTGGTACCACAGAATTCTGATTGAGAGGCTGCCTCACGGCAGCTGTCTCTGAAGAGAAACAGATGGGAGGAAGACCATGCAGGACCTAGCCTCCCCAAATGGAATCCGGAATGTCCTCCAGTTCCCAGTCAATCGATATTCTGACAAATATGTCTATCGCAGTGACTGAGCAGACGACCAAAAAGGTCCAGTTAGGTGACTAAAGAGAAACAGTGGTATACCAGAAATCAGACTAACCTGTTCCGAGCTCGACCTCTGAGCCCAGTCTGTTGAGGGTTAAGGAAGGGCACGCTGTTTTCTGGGCAACGCACCAAAATGTAAGACCTGGAGTCTCACTGCTCAGGAGCTCAGGATTGCGCCCTTCACAGGAACAATCACAGACCACATCTCAATGCAATAGCAAAAGGTTTTATTGCTGTTGAGATAGGTCGCACCTCCAAAGACAGGACATGACCCTGAACATGCAAAGCACAGGGTTTTTATGCCTGAAAATCAGATCACTTTTGCTCTATACTTTACAGCTGGTTGTTTCTCAGAACAGTTCACCCTGCCCTTCAAGAGCTATCAGCACCTGGTTTCAATTCAAATTATCACAGTTGTTTTTTTTTTCATTCCCAGGTGGTCCCTCATTTGTTCTGATGATGAAGTCACTGAATAATGTCATGTTGCAGTGTTAAGGGTGCAGGGATCTGTTTAGGAGCCTGTGCAAAACAACTGCCTCATTCAGTAAGGTAATTCAAGGCCCTGGAGAAGACTGTTCACCAACTTCATACAGAGATTGGGTTCAGCTCTAAAGAAGGCAGTAACAGACTGACACCAGATAAACACTGATGCAATTATTGGCACATGATATTGCAAATACCACATGTAGGAGAGCATTTAGAGCATGAAAAGGAGGACCGGCCCCAAGAGATGAATGATTAAGAGAGACAACTGCTATTGGCTCTCAGGAGCATCATGCCGACCTCACAGGACAAGCTACAGCTAGAGTTCCCAGTTCTCAAAACACCTGGTGTGCTATTTTGGGTGAATCCAGGCATTTACCAAAAAAAAAAAAAAAACCTGTGAGGTTAAAATCTCTAGAACCCAAAATAGGAGGTGTGTTAACACAGAGGCAAGTGGTCCCTTTACTCACAGAAGGGAACAAGCAGATTCTGGCTCCAAGGGAATGCAAAGGTTCCCGGGGTTTCATGGCAGCTGTGGCAAAGGAAAGCACTGTACTAGGGATCACTGCCCAAGAGGGACATACAGGCTAACCTCTTGCCATCAGGAAACCAACAGAGGGGCCTGTCAGGCTTAGGCCCCTCATGCAACAATACGAGCTGTCTCCCATCACGCAGCCATGAGGTACTAGGCAGGTAGGAAAATATCAACTGAGGATTTTAGACTTGATACACACCACTGCATGCAGCAGCACAGCTTTGCATCTGGCTGCAGATAAACCTCTAACCCTATCCACAAGGCTTCTATGTTACAAAGGAAATACAGCTGTTTATGGACCTGTGTATTCAGGGATGGTAAAGCGGATCTCTGGAAGAAGCAGAATAACTTCTACAGTATCTATTGTACACCCAGGTACTGTTGATGGGGACTGCAAGGAAAAAGTTAAAATTATGGCACATGTAAAACATGAGATGCAAAAATAAGGCAGGGTTAGAATTTCTCAACTGTTACTGTTCTCCTCCATCTAGGGCAAAGCCGCACCCTTAGGAAGGACAGGCACATTTGGCAGTACCGGAAATTGTGTGTTCTGGAAAACAGTGCCTAATGATCAGAGATCCAAATTAATGGCAGCAACAAATGTTGTTCCTTGAAATGAAGGAAATGACTTCAGTATCCTCTCCCAAAAGTCTTGGGATCCACAATGTGTGCTTCTGAAGGTTCATACAGTTTCTAGGAATCTGTAAAATTTCTCCAGTAGGACAAAGTGTATGGTGGATTAAATAGGTGGAACCAGAGGAACTGCCACACCCATGCCAGTGTCGCCATAGTAGCATAAGCTACAGGGCGGGGGATATGATTTCCTCGGAAATAATGCCCCCTGGAAGGTCCCTGGCAAACTCATCCCACTTGGAAAAGAGACGTGTTCTGAGATTTCTACGCTTCTTCAGTTGTGGCTCTGGGGCTAAAATAATAAATTCTTTGATCTTTCCCTGTGATACCTGAAACAGCACAATTAACTTTATAAAGAAATTTATTATTAGTAGATTGTTAAAGGCTTTAATAAAAATAAGTTTAAGAAAAGTAATGAATTAAATTTAGTATTAATAGGCATTAAGGATAATAAAATAATAATAGGCTCCTTCTTAAGAAATAGTAGCATGAGAGGTGCAGCTGGCGGGAGTTTCCCCCTCCCTTCAGTGCCTTGTTCCTAGAGAAGATCATAAATCTTGGGCAGGACATATGGGAGGAGGGTTAACAAAGATGTAGTTAGATTTTGATATAGAGAAGGACATTGGCAGGCATCTGATTTAGCTCCTGACTTTCCTCTTCATTGGTTAGCAATAATAAAACTATATTTGAGGTTTCTTTTCCTTTGTTTGCTCTGATCAAAAAGTTTCTAGGCCAAGATTATTTGTGGGTACTGCTTTATGTTTAATTGCATTTTGAGTTAAAATGTAAACTTTGTATTCTTGGTGAAAGTCTGAATGTTCTGGAAAATATGCCAATTTTAAGGTGCCTTTTGTGAAATCATTATAAAAATACTAGCTTGATTTCAGTAAAGTTGCAGCAGAGTCAAAACCATCAAGGTGTCTCTGTCAATTCTTTGCCGAAACCGTGTCTTCCTGTCTAAAGCCTTGTTCTCCCGCGGAAGACAGGAGCCCGACTGGGCCGGTCCGTGGCAGGGAACCAAGAGGGAACTTGACACCTTCTGTGGCCTGCCACTGAAAGAGAAATTCAGAAATAATTCCAGGAGTCTTTCTGCAGGATAAGTCTACTCTTTGCCCAAATGCTTAGACTTGCAGGGTCCTAACCATATTTAGATTGTTGAAATCATACACCAGGTGACTGGAGCTCAAAGGAACTTAAGGCAGACGGCACACGCAGAGTACAAGATCTGTTCTAGCCACGATCCTCCTTGAGCATCAGCCAGAGCTGAATGAATGACCTTGTTAAAGTAGGCAAAGACTGCTCCTGGCTTATGCCTCTTCTCCTTGCCTGATCATCAGAAGCTGTGCCTTAGACTCTCCCCTCAAACTCCTTGTGGGCCAACACAGGTGCGTACTGTGAGCTAAGCAGTGGAATTTGGGTAGAACACAAGGCCAACTGTTTCTGGAAAGGCTGCTTTAGGGTGGGATATGGGAAAATTCGCAAGAGGAAGGAAGGGTTTCACAGTTTGGAAGCAGAAGAGCGTTCCACGGTTTGGCCTGTAATTGGAGGCCTCGAGGGAGTGGGTGGGGCTTCAGGTCGGTATTTAAGGGTGAGCAGCGGACACTTTACGCATTTGCCATAGTCTGCACTTTCCTGGGTGTTTTTCTGAGTACACACTGGAGAGGAAGAACTCCTGTCAAAGTGTCTTCAGCAGGATGGAAGATCAGACAGATGTGGGTGGCTGCAGCACGGCAAAGACATCCCGGCGTCAAAAGACTGTTTGGCAGGCCAAGCAGAAGGAGGTCTTGCTCTCAGTTTTCGCCAAGACACCTTACCCGAGCTTCAGGACCAGGCAGGAACTGGCCAGGGAATTCGGAGTTCCAGAGTCCTCCATCCGCGTGTGGTTTCAAAACAGAAGAAATAGAACTGGCATGTCGAGGAAGACCTCAAAGCAGACCACCGCAGGCTCCAGCCATGAAGCCTCCCAACAAGCCTCCTGAAAAGCTTGTCGCCAGGGTACAACAAGCAAGAGGCCCGCCCTCAGAACGGAGAAGGCCTCGAACGCGGCTTAGTCCAGCGCAGATCAGCATGCTAGTGCAAGCTTTTGAGATCTCTCCATCCCCAGACTATGCCACGAGGGTGCAACTGGCCCTGAGCACAGGTTTGCCTGAGGACACCGTCCACATATGGTTCCAGAACAGAAAGGCCAGGCAGAAAGGCCGCGCTGGAGGCAGCACAGCTAAAGGTGAGGACCTGCCTGCCTCTCCTGGCCCGGAAAGGGCTCCTGGAGCATCGTGTTGCATTGAGCAGGAGGCTTCCCGCGACAGCTTGTTGACATCGGGTTCTGCAGGAGGCCAGTGTGCAGAAGCGTTGATGTCAAGACCCGAACTCACCTTCTTCACAGAGGCCTACCCAGAATCCAGCAACTCCTGCCCTGTCCAGCTCTTCCTGGAGCAACTGGCGAGAACAGTGGAAGAGGAACAGGGACCAGCCGCTCTGGACCCAGATGTACCATGGGAGCAGATCGAACCAACACTCGAGGCTCCTCTCACAGAAGAAGAATATCAGGCTCTGTTGGACGATATTTGACCACATTGAGAACGCCCAGAATTGGGACTGTAAAACCCGGTTGCCTGGACCCTAACCTGACCATTGTCTCAGAGACTCCAGCCAGAAATAAGCTTGGACAGATGCTCAGACTTGCACCTAAGAAAGGTGCAGAGCTCTAGCGATCCTGAGTAAGTGTTGGGGAAAAGATGGAAGGCCCTGGAGGTGCGAGGAACCTCACAAGAAGACCAACAGAAACAGCTGCCCCAGCCCCCAGGGGGCTTGCAGAGACTGAGCCATCAAATAAGGAGCATGCTTGGTCTGGACCTAGGGACCCTATATACACATAGCAGGTGGGAGGTGAATCCTTGTGCTTAATGTGGGTTGCCCTATGAGGGAGGTGTTGTGGAGTGGCCCAGCGGCGGTGGAGAGTTGTTTCTAACCTGGACTTTGTTGTTTCTAACCTGGACGGTTTTGAAGGACAGTTATATAATGTTAGCTTCAGTTATTATCAAGATAAATATGTAATTTGTCTGCTGTTGTACTCTGCGTCATTAAATTATTTTTAGGCATTACTATGACCTGTTATTCTTTTCATTTGGAAGTTAATGTAAAGAGGAGATATGATTATCTTTCAAGCTGAAAAGAGGTGTGATCATGACTCTTGGTTTTTAACTTGACTGCATATGGAATTAAGCAAAACACCCAAATTAAGGACACAATTGTAAAGTACTCTTGCTTGTTTGAAATAGTCTTCTCTACTTCTCTTCTGGATCTATAAAGCTGAAAAATATAACTTTAATCCATATCTTCATACTGCAAAACCAACCACTCATCTTTGCCTCATCTTCTACTGGAAACCTATACAAGGACATGGAAGAAGGAATGTTTTACTCTTTGCCTGTTCTTTTTCGCTTTGGTAGCAAGTCTATTTCTTCATTGACTATAGAACCTTCTTCTTGAGGAGTTCTGTGTATATGAAGGTGAGTTGAGCCAACCAGCCTCATGGACTAAGCCACTGATAGATTCCTCGATTTTCCATTTTTAGGCATCCACTGTTGAATTAATTGACTCACAGATTGTAAATCATTTTCATAAATCCTTTCCTATAAAGAAAGAGTTAGAGGGAAACATAAACTATGCATATAATTATCTTTCACATAGAACTACCAAATTTTCTGCTTTTAATAATGTTATGTAATTCATTCAGAAATCACTTAAACAACAGTACTTTTCACATGAGGAGTTATAGAAAAATATTCATCATCATGCAAAGGCAAAATGCTACCTACATTTTTGGGTATATTGATGGCATAGGAATTAAATTTTTTGATGCAGTTATATTCTAAAATATCATAATTGAATTACAAGTATTTTAATTTTTTGCAGCATTTATATATAGTTTATTTTTACCTCAAATTAGTCCCTTCTTCGTCTTAATTCACTCAACACACATTATAGTGTGTTCATTTTTTATTTTCTCAGGTTACAGAGATTCTATTTTATATGGGGATGACACCATGAAAATTAACTGTTCTATGCATGACACTGCTAATACCAAAATAGCATTCAAATAATGAGTAGACCTATCCGAATCACACTAGAATTCTCAGCAGAGACTATGAAAGCCAGAAGGGCTTGGATGGATATCATGCAGACACGAAGAGACCACCGATGCCAACCCAGACTACTATACCCAGTATATATGCAGCCATCCAGTCCTACAGAAGATACTAGAAGGAAAACCCCAACTCAATAATGTGAAATACACTCCAGAAAACACATTGAGGCCCACACCATGAGGGGAAGTCCATGCCTGACACTGCCTGGATGACCATGAACCAGAGTCAAGATAACCTAGAGACACACGATATCTGTAAACATGACAGACAAAAAATGACAATGAAAGATACTATGCTATAATCATTGATGAGTGCCTAGCCCAGTTGTCATCAGAGAGACATCACGAGGCATCTCATGGGAACAGATGCAGAGACCCTTATCCAAACACAATGATGTATCCAGGGGAACCCCACAAATGAGGGAATATGTATTGTAGGAACCAGAGATATTAAGGACACAACAAGCACATGGCCCACTGAGTCAACTGAGTTCATAGGGGATCAGAGACTGAAGGACAAAAACATAAACATTCTATGAGTCTTGTGAGCTAGGTTGTTGGCATACACCTTATGATTATTATCCTGATTTCGCGAGGGACTTCCAACAGTGAGAATGGGGGTGTCTCTGAATTTTTTCTTGCTTTAGCTACACTTTCTCTCCTCATGTATTGCTTTGACCAACTCTGATGTGAGGGATTGTTCCTAGTTTTATTATAACTTGCTATGCCATCACATTTTTTTTCATTGAAAATAAAATAAATGGAAAAAAAGCAGTGGGTGAAGGAGAGGTGAGCTGGGCAGAGTTTGACAGAGTAGTGGTGGATAGATTGTGTCTGGGAGGAGTGGAGGAAGAGGAAACTGCAGTTCAGATGTAGTGCATGAAACAACAACAAAAATAAAATGCTAAAACTAAATAAACTGTCAGCAGCTAGGGCTGTTGGTGAGCGCCTGCATTCCTAGCACTCAGGAAGTTAAAGGTAGGTGGATCTCTGTGCGTTCAAGCACAGGTTGTTCTATAAAGAGAGCCTGGGACAGGAAAATTGTTCAGAAAAAAAATTCTGTTTTCAAAGAAACAAAAAACTGTCAGCATTTTGTGTTTCATCTTAAGGAACTTTGTTTTATGTTCCACTTTTTTACTTTTTATTTTTTAATATTAGATACAGTTTATTAACTTTGTATCCAAGCTGTAGACCAGTCCCCTCATTCCCTCCCTTTCCTACCCTCCTTCCCTCATCTACTACCTACACCTTTCCAAGTCTACTGATAGGCGAGGGTTTCTGCCTGTTCCAACTGACCCTAGATTATCAGGCATCATCAGGTTTGCTGCAATGTCCTCCTCTGTGGCCTAGCAAATCTGATCCTGCCTTGTGAGGGGGGAAGTCAAAGAGCCAGCCATTGAGTTCATGTCTGTAATAGTCCCTGTTCCACTTAGTATGGTACCCACTTGGAGACAGAGCTAACATGGACTATATTTGAGCAGGGGTGCTAGGTTCTATGCGTACATTGTCCTTGGTTGGAGATACAGTCTCATAAAAGACCCCTGTGCCCTGATATATTTGGTCCTTGTGGAGTTCCTGCCCTCTCCAGGTCACACTAACTCCCCCTTTTTTTATATGATTCCCTGTGCTCTGCCCAAGGTTTGGTTATGAGTCTCAGCACCTGCTTTGATATACTACTAGGTAGAGTCTTTCCCAGGTCCTCTGTGGTAGGCTAGGGTCCTGTTTCTTGTTTTCTCCTATGCCCATCCCATTTGTCTTTCTACGTGAGGATTGATCATCTTAACCCAGGTCCTCTTTCTTGTTTATCTTTTTGTTTATCTTCTTATAGATTTTAGTATGTTTATCCTATATTATAGGTCTAGCCTCCACTTAAAATCGAGTATATACCGTGTATGTCTTTCTGCTTCTGAGATACCTCACTCAGGATGATCTTTTCTAGATTGTTTGTTTGTTTGTTTCTTCATGTTTACATTTTATGACTTCTTTGAATGGTCTAGATATAAACCTGTCTGTTGCATAGCTGGAACAGTGGTTTCCCATTTTATAAGCTGCTTCACCACCTAAAGAATGGATGGCAAAAGCGTTTTAGTTTCATGTTGTTAGACCTTGAGTCTCACTGCTCAGGAGCTCAGGATTGTGCACTTCCCAGGAACACTCATAGACCACAACTTGAGGCAAAAGCAAGAGTTTTATTCCAATTTCTATAGGGTCCCCCTACAAAGACAGGAGACAGCCCTAAATATGCAAAGGACAGGGTTTTATACCTGAAATTGAAGCCACTTTTGCTCTATACATTGATTGTTCAGCAAGAATAGCATGAAGATAGTTTACACCTGGTTTTAGGTAGTATACAGCTGGTTGTAGATAGTTTACAGGTGGTTGTAGATAGTTGTTCTCAGAACAGTTGACCCTTTCCTTCAAGAGTTATCTACACCTGACTTCAATTCAAATAATCACTGTTGTTTTTCTCATTCCCAGGTGGTCTCTCACCCCCCCTTTTTTGCCTCAATTTTAACCCTGAAATTGTGGATCAACCTCATGGAGAGGTTGATACTCTTTCTGGAGCATCAGGACCTGAACTGCACTTATACTTTCCCAGAAAAAGGGGAGTTCTTGTCTGAGAGTTTATTGTCCCTGATGAGTTTCAGTTTCAGCCGGTAGCTGGAGGCTTGGACTTTCCAGGTGTTGCAGGTTGATGAAAAGCCGGCTTAACATGTGACACGTGGATTCAAGCTATGATGCCCTCTATTTTGACGGCAGTTGGCGTGGTGAGGAAGATGTAATAAGGACCCTTCAACTGAGGTTCCAGATTCTGGCTGCCATGTCACTGCACATATACCAGATCTTCAACGTGGAACTGATGGGGCACCTAAAAGGACCCAGGAACATATGCACTGCCAACCTTGCTCCAAATTTCTTTCTGAATAAGCTGCAATTCTTTCAGCCTGTACAAGTCAGATTTACCACTAGTTTTATCAAGGGGGTACCCAAGAAGAGTCAGGGAACAGAAACCATATAGTAGTTCGAAGGGTGTTAAACCTATATGGAGAGAGTATTTCTGACCCTAAAGAGGGCCAAGGGAAGGAGCACCGCCTTGTCACCGCCAGTCTCCATGTTCAATTTGGTGAGAATCTCTTTGAGAGTTCTATTCATTCTCTCTAAATGTCCTGAACTTTGGGGTCTATAAGCACAATGTAACTTACAGTCAAGCCCCAGAAACCTGGCCACCTCCTGGCTTAACTGAGCAATGAAGGTTGACCCATTGTCTGACCAATTACCTTTGGAATACCAAACCGAGGAAAAATGTCTTCCAGAATCTTTTTGGCCATGACCAGGGAGGTTTCTTTCTTTGTGGGAAAAGCTTCCACCCATCCTGAGAAAGTGTCTACAAAAACCAGGAGATATTTATTGCTGTACCTGGATGGTTTACTTTCAGTGAAATCCACTTCCCAATGCATTCCAGGTCTAGTTCCTTGTCACTGGCCAGCAGTGACAGCTGAATACCACCTGAGAGAGGGCTGGGAGAAAGAGAGAGACAGGGTGACACAGAGAAGGACACCAAGTCTACATGCTTATCCAGGTGTTGATTTAATGGACGTCAGGTTAACACTTAAGTAGGCAGAAAAGTACAAGCAGTTTCTCATGTAGGAGCTTTACTTGGTCAGAACATAGGAGAGCTCACTCAAGGTTACACAGAGCCTGCTGTCTGGTTACTATGGTTGCACACAGTTTCTCAGGGTCAGAGCAGTCTGCTGTAGGACCACCAAGGTCAGTTTATAAGAAACTGGACTTTGGAAAATAGCCAAAGCCAATAGGCAGCGTTCCACTGCTCAGAGGCCATTAACTCAAAATTTGCCATATACTCCAAAAAGGCTGCCACAGTTCCTCTCAGCCACTTCCCTGGGCTCTGGAAATTCTTACCTATGTTTACACTCTGGCAAGGTTCACACGCCCTAGTCACTCACTCACTCAAGGGGGTGAGGTTTAGTATTAGGGACTGGGATTGGCGGACAACTTCAGCCAATTTCTTTGCCTTCAAGTGAATCCATTTATACATCTGAGTTATTAATCTCTCAGCATCTTCCTGGGGTAGAATGATCTTACCTTTGGAGTTAATCCATGCCCCCACGTCGGTGTCAAATATCCCCCTTTTTTTTTTTTTGCCATATTAACTTTAAGTCACTTTCTGAGTAGTTTAGTCATTCTTCTCTGGGCAGTTCAGCAGTTAGTACCACCAGGACAGAGTTTCCTCTAGCAGCTGCTTTAGCCTCCCGATTGGCCATGTTATCCCCCTTTGCTGCCCTGGAAGTCCCCTTCTGCTGTCCCGGGAAATGAATAATGCTTACCTTGTCGGGCAGCAACAGGGCATTGACCAAAGCCAGAATCTCATTTTTTATTTTTTATCTCTTTACCGGCTGATGTTAGCAGGCCTCTCTGCTGATAGATGGCCCCATGTACATGGGCTGTTGGTAAGGTGAACCAACTATCAGTGTAGATGTTTGTCTTTTTACCCTTTTCCAGAGTTAATGCTTGGATTAAAACAATCAATTCAGCTCCCTGAACAGATGTGCCCTCCGGCAACGCCTGGGCCCAGAATACCTTATGTCCATTTACCACCACTGCCTCTGCCTTTCTCTTTCCGTTCTACAAAAAAGTGCTCCCATCCATATAGTATGTCACCTCCGCATCAGGAATTGGTTGCTCTTTCAAGTCCTTTCGCCATCCCTGTTCCTTTGCTAGAACCTGCAAATCATGCTCCATGGTCTGGATTTCTGGATCCTACAATAAGGTGGCAGGGTTTAGCTCCATAGCCAGGGCAAGGGTGACTCTACCTTTATTCAATAGCAAAGCCTGGTATTATGTCATACAGGTGTTCGTGAGCCAGCGATCAGTTGGCTGCCTTATGACACTCTCAGGGGCAAGACGAGCATAGATGGTGAGGTCCTGTCCCAGAGTCAGTTTGTCTGCATCGTTTACGAGTGCCGCCACTGCTGCTATTATTCACAGGCAGGTTGGCCATCCTGCCGCTGCTGAATCAAGCTTTTTGGATAGATAGGCTACTAGTCTCTTCCAGGGTCCAATTTACTGTGTTAGCATCTGTTGGCCATTCCCTGATTCTCGGCCACATAGAGATGGAAGGTTTTGGTCACAATCTGAGTACCAAAGCTGGGGCAGACATTAAGGCTTGTTTGATATTATCAAATGCAGCTTGTTCATCCTTTCCCCAGATGCAAGAATCAATGCCCTTTGTAAGGGGATACAGAGGGGCTGCCATCTTGGCAAATGCTTCTTTACTTAAAATTTCCCTCAGATGTTCAGTAGTCCATGAAGGGGGAATATAAAATACAGTCTCTTTTCTAGCCTCCGATAGCCACCTCTTAACTGACCTGTTTCCTGCAGAGATGAGCATTTTTCGCCGACAGTCTATAGCCAAGGTCACCCAGCTCTTGCAACAGCTGATCTGTGGCTTCAAGTAAGGTTTCTTTATAATCTGCAGCTAATAGTATATGATCCACATATCAGAAAAGAGTTACCTGGGGATTGGTGGCCCAGAAGTGTGCCAGGTCCCGGTGTAGGGCTTCAATTTTCTTTTGGGACAATTCTTGATCCAGTGTCCTTTCTCCTTGCAATAGGCATACTATTCCTTAGACAGAGGGCCCCTCTGATTTCCAGGAACTCTCTCCCTATCATTATGACTGCAGTACAGTGGCCAGGATCTTAGTCAACTTTCTGTCTTGCCTCTTTTCCTTTCTCTTTCTCTCACTTCCTGCTCTTTCTGCTTTCTTTCCTCTTTCTCTTCTTCCATATCCCAGCTGTCTAAAACCTTTTCTGCCACCTGCACTAAATCCTTCAACGACTTGTCCTGTAAACCCTTTATTTTCTGGAGCTTTCTACAAATATCTCTGGCTGACTGGTCTATAAAGATTATAGTCACCATTGGCTTACACTCATCTGAGGCAGGGTCATAGGTTGTAAACCAGCTGTATGCCTCCATCAGACATTCAAGAAAGGCTGTGGGAGATTGCCTTCTACACGCACAAAGTGTATGGTGGATTAAATAGGTGGAACCAGAGGGTCCAAGAGTGAAGTTGACACCTTCTGTAGTCTGCCACTGAAGGAGAAATTCAGAAATAATTCCAGGAGTCTTTCTGCAGGATAAGTCTACTCTTTGCCCAAATGCTTAGACTTGCAGGGTCCTAACCATATTTAGATTGTTGAAATCATACACCGGGTGACTGGAGCTCAAAGGAACTTAAGGCAGACGGCACACGCAGAGTGCAAGATCTGTTCTAGCCACGTTCCTCCTTGAGCATCAGCCAGAGCTGAATGAATGACCTTGTGAAAGTAGGCAAAGACTGCTCCTGGCTTATGCCTCTTCTCCTTGCCTGATCATCAGAAGCCGTGCCTTAGACTCTCCCCTCAAACTCCTTGTGGGCCAACACAGGTGCGTACTGTGAGCTAAGCAGTGGAATTTGGGTAGAACACAAGGCCAACTGTTTCTGGAAAGGCTGCTTTAGGGTGGGATATGGGAAAATTCGCAAGAGGAAGGAAGGGTTTCACAGTTTGGAAGCAGAAGAGCGTTCCACGGTTTGGCCTGTAATTGGAGGCCTCGAGGGAGTGGGTGGGGCTTCAGGTCGGTATTTAAGGGTGAGCAGCGGACTAATTTACGCATTTGCCATAGTCTGCACTTTCCTGGGTGTTGTTCTGAGTACACACTGGAGAGGAAGAACTCCTGTCAAAGTGTCTTCAGCAGGATGGAAGATCAGGCAGATGTGGGTGGCTGCAGCACGGCAAAGACATCCCGGCGTCAAAAGACTGTTTGGCAGGCCAAGCAGAAGGAGGTCTTGCTCTCAGTTTTCGCCAAGACACCTTACCCGAGCTTCAGGACCAGGCAGGAACTGGCCAGGGAATTCGGAGTTCCAGAGTCCTCCATCCGCGTGTGGTTTCAAAACCGCAGAAATAGAACTGGCATGTCGAGGAAGACCTCAAAGCAGACCACCGCAGGCTCCAGCCATGAAGCCTCCCAACAGCCTCCTGAAAAGCTTGTCGCCAGGGTACAACAAGCAAGAGGCCCGCCCTCAGAACGGAGAAGGCCTCGAACGCGGCTTAGTCCAGCGCAGATCAGCATGCTAGTGCAAGCTTTTGAGATCTCTCCATCCCCAGACTATGCCACGAGGGTGCAACTGGCCCTGAGCACAGGTTTGCCTGAGGACACCGTCCACATATGGTTCCAGAACAGAAAGGCCAGGCAGAAAGGCCGCGCTGGAGGCAGCACAGCTAAAGGTGAGGACCTGCCTGCCTCTCCTGGCCCGGAAAGGGCTCCTGGAGCATCGTGTTGCATTGAGCAGGAGGCTTCCCGCGACAGCTTGTTGACATCGGGTTCTGCAGGAGGCCAGTGTGCAGAAGCGTTGATGTCAAGACCCGAACTCACCTTCTTCACAGAGGCCTACCCAGAATCCAGCAACTCCTGCCCTGTCCAGCTCTTCCTGGAGCAACTGGCGAGAACAGTGGAAGAGGAACAGGGACCAGCCGCTCTGGACCCAGATGTACCATGGGAGCAGATCGAACCAACACTCGAGGCTCCTCTCACAGAAGAAGAATATCAGGCTCTGTTGGACGATATTTGACCACATTGAGAACGCCCAGAATTGGGACTGTAAAACCCGGTTGCCTGGACCCTAACCTGACCATTGTCTCAGAGACTCCAGCCAGAAATAAGCTTGGACAGATGCTCAGACTTGCACCTAAGAAAGGTGCAGAGCTCTAGCGATCCTGAGTAAGTGTTGGGGAAAAGATGGAAGGCCCTGGAGGTGCGAGGAACCTCACAAGAAGACCAACAGAAACAGCTGCCCCAGCCCCCAGGGGGCTTGCAGAGACTGAGCCATCAAATAAGGAGCATGCTTGGTCTGGACCTAGGGACCCTATATACACATAGCAGGTGGGAGGTGAATCCTTGTGCTTAATGTGGGTTGCCCTATGAGGGAGGTGTTGTGGAGTGGCCCAGCGGCGGTGGAGAGTTGTTTCTAACCTGGACTTTGTTGTTTCTAACCTGGACGGTTTTGAAGGACAGTTATATAATGTTAGCTTCAGTTATTATCAAGATAAATATGTAATTTGTCTGCTGTTGTACTCTGCGTCATTAAATTATTTTTAGGCATTACTATGACCTGTTATTCTTTTCATTTGGAAGTTAATGTAAAGAGGAGATATGATTATCTTTCAAGCTGAAAAGAGGTGTGATCATGACTCTTGGTTTTTAACTTGACTGCATATGGAATTAAGCAAAACACCCAAATTAAGGACACAATTGTAAAGTACTCTTGCTTGTTTGAAATAGTCTTCTCTACTTCTCTTCTGGATCTATAAAGCTGAAAAATATAACTTTAATCCATATCTTCATACTGCAAAACCAACCACTCATCTTTGCCTCATCTTCTACTGGAAACCTATACAAGGACATGGAAGAAGGAATGTTTTACTCTTTGCCTGTTCTTTTTCGCTTTGGTAGCAAGTCTATTTCTTCATTGACTATAGAACCTTCTTCTTGAGGAGTTCTGTGTATATGAAGGTGAGTTGAGCCAACCAGCCTCATGGACTAAGCCACTGATAGATTCCTCGATTTTCCATTTTTAGGCATCCACTGTTGAATTAATTGACTCACAGATTGTAAATCATTTTCATAAATCCTTTCCTATAAAGAAAGAGTTAGAGGGAACATAAACTATGCATATAATTATCTTTCACATAGAACTACCAAATTTTCTGCTTTTAATAATGTTATGTAATTCATTCAGAAATCACTTAAACAACAGTACTTATCACATGAGGAGTTATAGAAAAATATTCATCATCATGCAAAGGCAAAATGCTACATACATTTTTGGGTATATTGATGGCATAGGAATTAAATTTTTTGATGCAGTTATATTCTAAAATATCATAATTGAATTACAAGTATTTTAATTTTTTGCAGCATTTATATATAGTTTATTTTTACCTCAAATTAGTCCCTTCTTCGTCTTAATTCACTCAACACACATTATAGTGTGTTCATTTTTTATTTTCTCAGGTTACAGAGATTCTATTTTATATGGGGATGACACCATGAAAATTAACTGTTCTATGCATGACACTGCTAATACCAAAATAGCATTCAAATAATGAGTAGACCTATCCGAATCACACTAGAATTCTCAGCAGAGACTATGAAAGCCAGAAGGGCTTGGATGGATATCATGCAGACACGAAGAGACCACCGATGCCAACCCAGACTACTATACCCAGTATATATGCAGCCATCCAGCCCTACAGAAGATACTAGAAGGAAAACCCCAACCCAGTAATGTGAAATACACTCCAGAAAACACATTGAGGCCCACACCATGAGGGGAAGTCCATGCCTGACACTGCCTGGATGACCATGAACCAGAGTCAAGATAACCTAGAGACACACGATATCTGTAAACATGACAGACAAAAAATGACAATGAAAGATACTATGCTATAATCATTGATGAGTGCCTAGCCCAGTTGTCATCAGAGAGACATCACGAGGCATCTCATGGGAACAGATGCAGAGACCCTTATCCAAACACAATGATGTATCCAGGGGAACCCCACAAATGACGGAATATGTATTGTAGGAACCAGAGATATTAAGGACGCAACAAGCACATGGCCCACTGAGTCAACTGAGTTCATAGGGGATCAGAGACTGAAGGACAAAAACATAAACATTCTATGAGTCTTGTGAGCTAGGTTGTTGGCATACACCTTATGATTATTATCCTGATTTCGCTGAGGGACTTCCAACAGTGAGAATGGGGGTGTCTCTGACTCTTTTTCCTGCTTTAGCTACACTTTCTCTCCTCATGTATTGCTTTGACCAACTCTGATGTGAGGGATTGTTCCTAGTTTTATTATAACTTGCTATGCCATCACATTTTTTTTTTCATTGAAAATAAAATAAATGGAAAAAAAGCAGTGGATGAAGGAGAGGTGAGCTGGGCAGAGTTGGGCAGAGTAGTGGTGGATAGATTGTGTCTGGGAGGAGTGGAGGAAGAGGAAACTGCAGTTCAGATGTAGTGCATGAAACAGCAACAAAAATAAAATGCTAAAACTAAATAAACTGTCAGTAGCTAGGGCTGTTGGTGAGCGCCTGCATTCCTAGCACCCAGGAAGTTAAAGGTAGGTGGATCTCTGTGCGTTCAAGCACAGGTTGTTCTATAAAGAGAGCCTGGGACAGGAAAATTGTTCAGAAAAAAAATTCTGTTTTCAAAGAAACAAAAAACTGTCAGCATTTTGTGTTTCATCTTTAGGAACTTTGTTTTATGTTCCACTTTTTTACTTTTCATTTTTTTTAATATTAGATACAGTTTATTAACTTTGTATCCAAGCTGTAGACCAGTCCCCTCATTCCCTCCCTTTCCTACCCTCCTTCCCTCATCTACTACCTACATCTTTCCAAGTCTACTGATAGGCGAGGGCTTCTGCCTGTTCCAACTGACCCTAGATTATCAGGCATCATCAGGTTTGCTGCAATGTCCTCCTCTGTGGCCTAGCAAATCTGATCCTGCCTTGTGAGGGGGGAAGTCAAAGAGCCAGCCATTGAGTTCATGTCTGTAATAGTCCCTGTTCCACTTAGTATGGTACACACTTGGAGACAAAGCTAACATGGACTATATTTGAGCAGGGGTGCTAGGTTCTATGCGTACATTGTCCTTGGTTGGAGATACAGTCTCATAAAAGACCCCTGTGCCCTGATATATTTGGTCCTTGTGGAGTTCCTGCCCTCTCCAGGTCACACTAACTCCCCCTTTTTTTATATGATTCCCTGTGCTCTGCCCAAGGTTTGGTTATGAGTCTCAGCACCTGCTTTGATATACTACTAGGTAGAGTCTTTCCCAGGTCCTCTGTGGTAGGCTAGGGTCCTGATTCTTGTTTTCTCCTATGTCCATCCCATTTGTCTTTCTACGTGAGGATTGATCATCTTAACCCAGGTCCTCTTTCTTGTTTATCTTTTTATAGATTTTAGTATGTTTATCCTATATTATAGGTCTAGCCTCCACTTAAAATCGAGTATATACCGTGTATGTCTTTCTGCTTCTGAGATACCTCACTCAGGATGATCTTTTCTAGATTGTTTGTTTGTTTGTTTCTTCATGTTTACATTTTTTGACTTCTTTGAATGGTCTAGATATAAACCTGTCTGTTGCATAGCTGGAACAGTGGTTTCCCATTTTATAAGCTGCTTCACCACCTAAAGAATGGATGGCAAAAGCGTTTTAGTTTCATGTTGTTAGACCTGGAGTCTCACTGCTCAGGAGCTCAGGATTGTGCACTTCCCAGGAACACTCATAGACCACAACTTGAGGCAAAAGCAAGAGTTTTATTCCAATTTCTATAGGGTCCCCCTACAAAGACAGGAGACAGCCCTAAATATGCAAAGGACAGGGTTTTATACCTGAAATTGAAACCACTTTTGCTCTATACATTGATTGTTCAGCAAGAATAGCATGAAGATAGTTTACACCTGGTTTTAGGTAGTATACAGCTGGTTGTAGATAGTTTACAGGTGGTTGTAGATAGTTGTTCTCAGAACAGTTGACCCTTTCCTTCAAGAGTTATCTACACCTGACTTCAATTCAAATAATCACTGCTGTTTTTCTCATTCCCAGGTGGTCTCTCACCCCCCCCCCCTTTTTTGCCTCAATTTTAACCCTAAAATTGTGGATCAACCTCATGGAGAGGTTGATACTCTTTCTGGAGCATCAGGACCTGAACTGCACTTATACTTTCCCAGAAAAAGGGGAGTTCTTGTCTGAGAGTTTATTGTCCCTGATGAGTTTCAGTTTCAGCCGGTAGCTGGAGGCTTGGAGTTTCCAGGTGTTGCAGGTTGATGAAAAGCCGGCTTAACATGTGACACGTGGATTCAAGCTATGATGCCCTCTATTTTGACGGCAGTTGGCGTGGTGAGGAAGATGTAATAAGGACCCTTCAACTGAGGTTCCAGATTCTGGCTGACATGTCACTGCACATATACCAGATCTTCAACGTGGAACTGATGGGGCACCTAAAAGGACCCAGGCACATATACACTGCCAACCTTGCTCCAAATTTCTTTCTGAATAAGCTGCAATTCTTTCAGCCTGTACAAGCAGATTTACCACTAGTTTTATCAAGGGGGTACCCAAGAAGAGTCAGGGAACAGAAACCCATATAGTAGTTCGAAGGGTGTTAAACCTATATGGAGAGAGTATTTCTGACCCTAAAGAGGGCCAAGGGAAGGAGCACCGCCTTGTCACCGCCAGTCTCCATGTTCAATTTGGTGAGAATCTCTTTGAGAGTTCTATTCATTCTCTCTAAATGTCCTGAACTTTGGGGTCTATAAGCACAATGTAACTTACAGTCAAGCCCCAGAAACCTGGCCACCTCCTGGCTTAACTGAGCAATGAAGGTTGACCCATTGTCTGACCCAATTACCTTTGGAATACCAAACCGAGAAAAAATGTCTTCCAGAATCTTTTTGGCCATGACCAGGGAGGTTTCTTTCTTTGTGGGAAAAGCTTCCACCCATCCTGAGAAAGTGTCTACAAAAACCAGGAGATATTTATTGCTGTACCTGGATGGTTTACTTTCAGTGAAATCCACTTCCCAATGCATTCCAGGTCTAGTTCCTTGTCACTGGCCAGCAGTGACAGCTGAATACCACCTGAGAGAGGGCTGGGAGAAAGAGAAAGACAGGGTGACACAGAGAAGGACACCAAGTCTACATGCTTATCCAGGTGTTGATTTAATGGACGTCAGGTTAACACTTAAGTAGGCAGAAAAGTACAAGCAGTTTCTCATGTAGGAGCTTTACTTGGTCAGAACATAGGAGAGCTCACTCAAGGTTACACAGAGCCTGCTGTCTGGTTACTATGGTTGCACACAGTTTCTCAGGGTCAGAGCAGTCTGCTGTAGGACCACCAAGGTCAGTTTATAAGAAACTGGACTTTGGAAAATAGCCAAAGCCAATAGGCAGCGTTCCACTGCTCAGAGGCCATTAACTCAAAATTTGCCATATACTCCAAAAAGGCTGCCACAGTTCCTCTCAGCCACTTCCCTGGGCTCTGGAAATTCTTACCTATGTTTACACTCTGGCAAGGTTCACACGCCCTAGTCACTCACTCACTCAAGGGGGTGAGGTTTAGTATTAGGGACTGGGATTGGCGGACAACTTCAGCCAATTTCTTTGCCTTCAAGTGAATCCATTTATACATCTGAGTTATTAATCTCTCAGCATCTTCCTGGGGTAGAATGATCTTACCTTTGGAGTTAATCCATGCCCCCACGTCGGTGTCAAATATCCCCTTTTGGTTTTTTTTTTTTTTTTGCCATATTAACTTTAAGTCACTTTCTGAGTAGTTTAGTCATTCTTCTCTGGGCAGTTCAGCAGTTAGTACCACCAGGACAGAGTTTCCTCTAGCAGCTGCTTTAGCCTCCCGATTGGCCATGTTATCCCCCTTTGCTGCCCTGGAAGTCCCCTTCTGCTGTCCCGGGAAATGAATAATGCTTACCTTGTCGGGCAGCAACAGGGCATTGACCAAAGCCAGAATCTCATTTTTTATTTTTTATCTCTTTACCGGCTGATGTTAGCAGGCCTCTCTGCTGATAGATGGCCCCATGTACATGGGCTGTTGGTAAGGTGAACCAACTATCAGTGTAGATGTTTGTCTTTTTACCCTTTTCCAGAGTTAATGCTTGGATTAAAACAATCAATTCAGCTCCCTGAACAGATGTGCCCTCCGGCAACGCCTGGGCCCAGAATACCTTATGTCCATTTACCACCACTGCCTCTGCCTTTCTCTTTCCGTTCTACAAAAAAGTGCTCCCATCCATATAGTATGTCACCTCCGCATCAGGAATTGGTTGCTCTTTCAAGTCCTTTCGCCATCCCTGTTCCTTTGCTAGAACCTGCAAATCATGCTCCATGGTCTGGATTTCTGGATCCTACAATAAGGTGGCAGGGTTTAGCTCCATAGCCAGGGCAAGGGTGACTCTACCTTTATTCAATAGCAAAGCCTGGTATTATGTCATACAGGTGTTCGTGAGCCAGCGATCAGTTGGCTGCCTTATGACACTCTCAGGGGCAAGACGAGCATAGATGGTGAGGTCCTGTCCCAGAGTCAGTTTGTCTGCATCGTTTACGAGTGCCGCCACTGCTGCTATTATTCACAGGCAGGTTGGCCATCCTGCCGCTGCTGAATCAAGCTTTTTGGATAGATAGGCTACTAGTCTCTTCCAGGGTCCAATTTACTGTGTTAGCATCTGTTGGCCATTCCCTGATTCTCGGCCACATAGAGATGGAAGGTTTTGGTCACAATCTGAGTACCAAAGCTGGGGCAGACATTAAGGCTTGTTTGATATTATCAAATGCAGCTTGTTCATCCTTTCCCCAGATGCAAGAATCAATGCCCTTTGTAAGGGGATACAGAGGGGCTGCCATCTTGGCAAATGCTTCTTTACTTAAAATTTCCCTCAGATGTTCAGTAGTCCATGAAGGGGGAATATAAAATACAGTCTCTTTTCTAGCCTCCGATAGCCACCTCTTAACTGACCTGTTTCCTGCAGAGATGAGCATTTTTCGCCGACAGTCTATAGCCAAGGTCACCCAGCTCTTGCAACAGCTGATCTGTGGCTTCAAGTAAGGTTTCTTTATAATCTGCAGCTAATAGTATATGATCCACATATCAGAAAAGAGTTACCTGGGGATTGGTGGCCCAGAAGTGTGCCAGGTCCCGGTGTAGGGCTTCAATTTTCTTTTGGGACAATTCTTGATCCAGTGTCCTTTCTCCTTGCAATAGGCATACTATTCCTTAGACAGAGGGCCCCTCTGATTTCCAGGAACTCTCTCCCGAACATTATGACTGCACTACAGTGGCCAGGATCTTAGTCAACTTTCTGTCTTGCCTCTTTTCCTTTCTCTTTCTCTCACTTCCTGCTCTTTCTGCTTTCTTTCCTCTTTCTCTTCTTCCATATCCCAGCTGTCTAAAACCTTTTCTGCCACCTGCACTAAATCCTTCAACGACTTGTCCTGTAAACCCTTTATTTTCTGGAGCTTTCTACAAATATCTCTGGCTGACTGGTCTATAAAGATTATAGTCACCATTGGCTTACACTCATCTGAGGCAGGGTCATAGGTTGTAAACCAGCTGTATGCCTCCATCAGACATTCAAGAAAGGCTGTGGGAGATTGCCTTCTACACGCACAAAGTGTATGGTGGATTAAATAGGTGGAACCAGAGGGTCCAAGAGTGAAGTTGACACCTTCTGTAGTCTGCCACTGAAGGAGAAATTCAGAAATAATTCCAGGAGTCTTTCTGCAGGATAAGTCTACTCTTTGCCCAAATGCTTAGACTTGCAGGGTCCTAACCATATTTAGATTGTTGAAATCATACACCGGGTGACTGGAGCTCAAAGGAACTTAAGGCAGACGGCACACGCAGAGTGCAAGATCTGTTCTAGCCACGTTCCTCCTTGAGCATCAGCCAGAGCTGAATGAATGACCTTGTGAAAGTAGGCAAAGACTGCTCCTGGCTTATGCCTCTTCTCCTTGCCTGATCATCAGAAGCCGTGCCTTAGACTCTCCCCTCAAACTCCTTGTGGGCCAACACAGGTGCGTACTGTGAGCTAAGCAGTGGAATTTGGGTAGAACACAAGGCCAACTGTTTCTGGAAAGGCTGCTTTAGGGTGGGATATGGGAAAATTCGCAAGAGGAAGGAAGGGTTTCACAGTTTGGAAGCAGAAGAGCGTTCCACGGTTTGGCCTGTAATTGGAGGCCTCGAGGGAGTGGGTGGGGCTTCAGGTCGGTATTTAAGGGTGAGCAGCGGACTAATTTACGCATTTGCCATAGTCTGCACTTTCCTGGGTGTTGTTCTGAGTACACACTGGAGAGGAAGAACTCCTGTCAAAGTGTCTTCAGCAGGATGGAAGATCAGGCAGATGTGGGTGGCTGCAGCACGGCAAAGACATCCCGGCGTCAAAAGACTGTTTGGCAGGCCAAGCAGAAGGAGGTCTTGCTCTCAGTTTTCGCCAAGACACCTTACCCGAGCTTCAGGACCAGGCAGGAACTGGCCAGGGAATTCGGAGTTCCAGAGTCCTCCATCCGCGTGTGGTTTCAAAACCGCAGAAATAGAACTGGCATGTCGAGGAAGACCTCAAAGCAGACCACCGCAGGCTCCAGCCATGAAGCCTCCCAACAGCCTCCTGAAAAGCTTGTCGCCAGGGTACAACAAGCAAGAGGCCCGCCCTCAGAACGGAGAAGGCCTCGAACGCGGCTTAGTCCAGCGCAGATCAGCATGCTAGTGCAAGCTTTTGAGATCTCTCCATCCCCAGACTATGCCACGAGGGTGCAACTGGCCCTGAGCACAGGTTTGCCTGAGGACACCGTCCACATATGGTTCCAGAACAGAAAGGCCAGGCAGAAAGGCCGCGCTGGAGGCAGCACAGCTAAAGGTGAGGACCTGCCTGCCTCTCCTGGCCCGGAAAGGGCTCCTGGAGCATCGTGTTGCATTGAGCAGGAGGCTTCCCGCGACAGCTTGTTGACATCGGGTTCTGCAGGAGGCCAGTGTGCAGAAGCGTTGATGTCAAGACCCGAACTCACCTTCTTCACAGAGGCCTACCCAGAATCCAGCAACTCCTGCCCTGTCCAGCTCTTCCTGGAGCAACTGGCGAGAACAGTGGAAGAGGAACAGGGACCAGCCGCTCTGGACCCAGATGTACCATGGGAGCAGATCGAACCAACACTCGAGGCTCCTCTCACAGAAGAAGAATATCAGGCTCTGTTGGACGATATTTGACCACATTGAGAACGCCCAGAATTGGGACTGTAAAACCCGGTTGCCTGGACCCTAACCTGACCATTGTCTCAGAGACTCCAGCCAGAAATAAGCTTGGACAGATGCTCAGACTTGCACCTAAGAAAGGTGCAGAGCTCTAGCGATCCTGAGTAAGTGTTGGGGAAAAGATGGAAGGCCCTGGAGGTGCGAGGAACCTCACAAGAAGACCAACAGAAACAGCTGCCCCAGCCCCCAGGGGGCTTGCAGAGACTGAGCCATCAAATAAGGAGCATGCTTGGTCTGGACCTAGGGACCCTATATACACATAGCAGGTGGGAGGTGAATCCTTGTGCTTAATGTGGGTTGCTCTATGAGGGAGGTGTTGTGGAGTGGCCCAGCGGCGGTGGAGAGTTGTTTCTAACCTGGACTTTGTTGTTTCTAACCTGGACGGTTTTGAAGGACAGTTATATAATGTTAGCTTCAGTTATTATCAAGATAAATATGTAATTTGTCTGCTGTTGTACTCTGCGTCATTAAATTATTTTTAGGCATTACTATGACCTGTTATTCTTTTCATTTGGAAGTTAATGTAAAGAGGAGATATGATTATCTTTCAAGCTGAAAAGAGGTGTGATCATGACTCTTGGTTTTTAACTTGACTGCATATGGAATTAAGCAAAACACCCAAATTAAGGACACAATTGTAAAGTACTCTTGCTTGTTTGAAATAGTCTTCTCTACTTCTCTTCTGGATCTATAAAGCTGAAAAATATAACTTAAATCCATATCTTCATACTGCAAAACCAACCACTCATCTTTGCCTCATCTTCTACTGGAAACCTATACAAGGACATGGAAGAAGGAATGTTTTACTCTTTGCCTGTTCTTTTTCGCTTTGGTAGCAAGTCTATTTCTTCATTGACTATAGAACCTTCTTCTTGAGGAGTTCTGTGTATATGAAGGTGAGTTGAGCCAACCAGCCTCATGGACTAAGCCACTGATAGATTCCTCGATTTTCCATTTTTAGGCATCCACTGTTGAATTAATTGACTCACAGATTGTAAATCATTTTCATAAATCCTTTCCTATAAAGAGAGAGTTAGAGGGAACATAAACTATGCATATAATTATCTTTCACATAGAACTACCAAATTTTCTGCTTTTAATAATGTTATGTAATTCATTCAGAAATCACTTAAACAACAGTACTTATCACATGAGGAGTTATAGAAAAATATTCATCATCATGCAAAGGCAAAATGCTACATACATTTTTGGGTATATTGATGGCATAGGAATTAAATTTTTTGATGCAGTTATATTCTAAAATATCATAATTGAATTACAAGTATTTTAATTTTTTGCAGCATTTATATATAGTTTATTTTTACCTCAAATTAGTCCCTTCTTCGTCTTAATTCACTCAACACACATTATAGTGTGTTCATTTTTTATTTTCTCAGGTTACAGAGATTCTATTTTATATGGGGATGACACCATGAAAATTAACTGTTCTATGCATGACACTGCTAATACCAAAATAGCATTCAAATAATGAGTAGACCTATCCGAATCACACTAGAATTCTCAGCAGAGACTATGAAAGCCAGAAGGGCTTGGATGGATATCATGCAGACACGAAGAGACCACCGATGCCAACCCAGACTACTATACCCAGTATATATGCAGCCATCCAGCCCTACAGAAGATACTAGAAGGAAAACCCCAACCCAGTAATGTGAAATACACTCCAGAAAACACATTGAGGCCCACACCATGAGGGGAAGTCCATGCCTGACACTGCCTGGATGACCATGAACCAGAGTCAAGATAACCTAGAGACACACGATATCTGTAAACATGACAGACAAAAAATGACAATGAAAGATACTATGCTATAATCATTGATGAGTGCCTAGCCCAGTTGTCATCAGAGAGACATCACGAGGCATCTCATGGGAACAGATGCAGAGACCCTTAATCAAACACAATGATGTATCCAGGGGAACCCCACAAATGAGGGAATATGTATTGTAGGAACCAGAGATATTAAGGACGCAACAAGCACATGGCCCACTGAGTCAACTGAGTTCATAGGGGATCAGAGACTGAAGGACAAAAACATAAACATTCTATGAGTCTTGTGAGCTAGGTTGTTGGCATACACCTTATGATTATTATCCTGATTTCGCTGAGGGACTTCCAACAGTGAGAATGGGGGTGTCTCTGACTCTTTTTCCTGCTTTAGCTACACTTTCTCTCCTCATGTATTGCTTTGACCAACTCTGATGTGAGGGATTGTTCCTAGTTTTATTATAACTTGCTATGCCATCACATTTTTTTTTTCATTGAAAATAAAATAAATGGAAAAAAAGCAGTGGATGAAGGAGAGGTGAGCTGGGCAGAGTTTGGCAGAGTAGTGGTGGATAGATTGTGTCTGGGAGGAGTGGAGGAAGAGGAAACTGCAGTTCAGATGTAGTGCATGAAACAGCAACAAAAATAAAATGCTAAAACTAAATAAACTGTCAGTAGCTAGGGCTGTTGGTGAGCGCCTGCATTCCTAGCACCCAGGAAGTTAAAGGTAGGTGGATCTCTGTGCGTTCAAGCACAGGTTGTTCTATAAAGAGAGCCTGGGACAGGAAAATTGTTCAGAAAAAAAATTCTGTTTTCAAAGAAACAAAAAACTGTCAGCATTTTGTGTTTCATCTTTAGGAACTTTGTTTTATGTTCCACTTTTTTACTTTTTATTTTTTTTAATATTAGATACAGTTTATTAACTTTGTATCCAAGCTGTAGACCAGTCCCCTCATTCCCTCCCTTTCCTACCCTCCTTCCCTCATCTACTACCTACATCTTTCCAAGTCTACTGATAGGTGAGGGCTTCTGCCTGTTCCAACTGACCCTAGATTATCAGGCATCATCAGGTTTGCTGCAATGTCCTCCTCTGTGGCCTAGCAAATCTGATCCTGCCTTGTGAGGGGGGAAGTCAAAGAGCCAGCCATTGAGTTCATGTCTGTAATAGTCCCTGTTCCACTTAGTATGGTACACACTTGGAGACAAAGCTAACATGGACTATATTTGAGCAGGGGTGCTAGGTTCTATGCGTACATTGTCCTTGGTTGGAGATACAGTCTCATAAAAGACCCCTGTGCCCTGATATATTTGGTCCTTGTGGTGTTCCTGCCCTCTCCAGGTCACACTAACTCCCCCTTTTTTTATATGATTCCCTGTGCTCTGCCCAAGGTTTGGTTATGAGTCTCGGCACCTGCTTTGATATACTACTAGGTAGAGTCTTTCCCAGGTCCTCTGTGGTAGGCTAGGGTCCTGATTCTTGTTTTCTCCTATGTCCATCCCATTTGTCTTTCTACGTGAGGATTGATCATCTTAACCCAGGTCCTCTTTCTTGTTTATCTTTTTATAGATTTTAGTATGTTTATCCTATATTATAGGTCTAGCCTCCACTTAAAATCGAGTATATACCGTGTATGTCTTTCTGCTTCTGAGATACCTCACTCAGGATGATCTTTTCTAGATTGTTTGTTTGTTTGTTTCTTCATGTTTACATATTTTGACTTCTTTGAATGGTCTAGATATAAACCTGTCTGTTGCATAGCTGGAACAGTGGTTTCCCATTTTATAAGCTGCTTCACCACCTAAAGAATGGATGGCAAAAGCGTTTTAGTTTCATGTTGTTAGACCTGGAGTCTCACTGCTCAGGAGCTCAGGATTGTGCACTTCCCAGGAACACTCATAGACCACAACTTGAGGCAAAAGCAAGAGTTTTATTCCAATTTCTATAGGGTCCCCCTACAAAGACAGGAGACAGCCCTAAATATGCAAAGGACAGGGTTTTATACCTGAAATTGAAACCACTTTTGCTCTATACATTGATTGTTCAGCAAGAATAGCATGAAGATAGTTTACACCTGGTTTTAGGTAGTATACAGCTGGTTGTAGATAGTTTACAGGTGGTTGTAGATAGTTGTTCTCAGAACAGTTGACCCTTTCCTTCAAGAGTTATCTACACCTGACTTCAATTCAAATAATCACTGCTGTTTTTCTCATTCCCAGGTGGTCTCTCACCCCCCCCCCCTTTTTTGCCTCAATTTTAACCCTAAAATTGTGGATCAACCTCATGGAGAGGTTGATACTCTTTCTGGAGCATCAGGACCTGAACTGCACTTATACTTTCCCAGAAAAAGGGGAGTTCTTGTCTGAGAGTTTATTGTCCCTGATGAGTTTCAGTTTCAGCCGGTAGCTGGAGGCTTGAAGTTTCCAGGTGTTGCAGGTTGATGAAAAGCCGGCTTAACATGTGACACGTGGATTCAAGCTATGATGCCCTCTATTTTGACGGCAGTTGGCGTGGTGAGGAAGATGTAATAAGGACCCTTCAACTGAGGTTCCAGATTCTGGCTGACATGTCACTGCACATATACCAGATCTTCAACGTGGAACTGATGGGGCACCTAAAAGGACCCAGGCACATATACACTGCCAACCTTGCTCCAAATTTCTTTCTGAATAAGCTGCAATTCTTTCAGCCTGTACAAGCAGATTTACCACTAGTTTTATCAAGGGGGTACCCAAGAAGAGTCAGGGAACAGAAACCCATATAGTAGTTCGAAGGGTGTTAAACCTATATGGAGAGAGTATTTCTGACCCTAAAGAGGGCCAAGGGAAGGAGCACCGCCTTGTCACCGCCAGTCTCCATGTTCAATTTGGTGAGAATCTCTTTGAGAGTTCTATTCATTCTCTCTAAATGTCCTGAACTTTGGGGTCTATAAGCACAATGTAACTTACAGTCAAGCCCCAGAAACCTGGCCACCTCCTGGCTTAACTGAGCAATGAAGGTTGACCCATTGTCTGACCCAATTACCTTTGGAATACCAAACCGAGAAAAAATGTCTTCCAGAATCTTTTTGGCCATGACCAGGGAGGTTTCTTTCTTTGTGGGAAAAGCTTCCACCCATCCTGAGAAAGTGTCTACAAAAACCAGGAGATATTTATTGCTGTACCTGGATGGTTTACTTTCAGTGAAATCCACTTCCCAATGCATTCCAGGTCTAGTTCCTTGTCACTGGCCAGCAGTGACAGCTGAATACCACCTGAGAGAGGGCTGGGAGAAAGAGAGAGACAGGGTGACACAGAGAAGGACACCAAGTCTACATGCTTATCCAGGTGTTGATTTAATGGACGTCAGGTTAACACTTAAGTAGGCAGAAAAGTACAAGCAGTTTCTCATGTAGGAGCTTTACTTGGTCAGAACATAGGAGAGCTCACTCAAGGTTACACAGAGCCTGCTGTCTGGTTACTATGGTTGCACACAGTTTCTCAGGGTCAGAGCAGTCTGCTGTAGGACCACCAAGGTCAGTTTATAAGAAACTGGACTTTGGAAAATAGCCAAAGCCAATAGGCAGCGTTCCACTGCTCAGAGGCCATTAACTCAAAATTTGCCATATACTCCAAAAAGGCTGCCACAGTTCCTCTCAGCCACTTCCCTGGGCTCTGGAAATTCTTACCTATGTTTACACTCTGGCAAGGTTCACACGCCCTAGTCACTCACTCACTCAAGGGGGTGAGGTTTAGTATTAGGGACTGGGATTGGCGGACAACTTCAGCCAATTTCTTTGCCTTCAAGTGAATCCATTTATACATCTGAGTTATTAATCTCTCAGCATCTTCCTGGGGTAGAATGATCTTACCTTTGGAGTTAATCCATGCCCCCACGTCGGTGTCAAATATCCCCTTTTGGTTTTTTTTTTTTTTTTTTTTTTTTTTTTTTTTTTTTTTTTTTTTTGCCATATTAACTTTAAGTCACTTTCTGAGTAGTTTAGTCATTCTTCTCTGGGCAGTTCAGCAGTTAGTACCACCAGGACAGAGTTTCCTCTAGCAGCTGCTTTAGCCTCCCGATTGGCCATGTTATCCCCCTTTGCTGCCCTGGAAGTCCCCTTCTGCTGTCCCGGGAAATGAATAATGCTTACCTTGTCGGGCAGCAACAGGGCATTGACCAAAGCCAGAATCTCATTTTTTATTTTTTATCTCTTTACCGGCTGATGTTAGCAGGCCTCTCTGCTGATAGATGGCCCCATGTACATGGGCTGTTGGTAAGGTGAACCAACTATCAGTGTAGATGTTTGTCTTTTTACCCTTTTCCAGAGTTAATGCTTGGATTAAAACAATCAATTCAGCTCCCTGAACAGATGTGCCCTCCGGCAACGCCTGGGCCCAGAATACCTTATGTCCATTTACCACCACTGCCTCTGCCTTTCTCTTTCCGTTCTACAAAAAACTGCTCCCATCCATATAGTATGTCACCTCCGCACCAGGAATTGGTTGCTCTTTCAAGTCCTTTCGCCATCCCTGTTCCTTTGCTAGAACCTGCAAATCATGCTCCATGGTCTGGATTTCTGGATCCTACAATAAGGTGGCAGGGTTTAGCTCCATAGCCAGGGCAAGGGTGACTCTACCTTTATTCAATAGCAAAGCCTGGTATTATGTCATACAGGTGTTCGTGAGCCAGCGATCAGTTGGCTGCCTTATGACACTCTCAGGGGCAAGACGAGCATAGATGGTGAGGTCCTGTCCCAGAGTCAGTTTGTCTGCATCGTTTACGAGTGCCGCCACTGCTGCTATTATTCACAGGCAGGTTGGCCATCCTGCCGCTGCTGAATCAAGCTTTTTGGATAGATAGGCTACTAGTCTCTTCCAGGGTCCAATTTACTGTGTTAGCATCTGTTGGCCATTCCCTGATTCTCGGCCACATAGAGATGGAAGGTTTTGGTCACAATCTGAGTACCAAAGCTGGGGCAGACATTAAGGCTTGTTTGATATTATCAAATGCAGCTTGTTCATCCTTTCCCCAGATGCAAGAATCAATGCCCTTTGTAAGGGGATACAGAGGGGCTGCCATCTTGGCAAATGCTTCTTTACTTAAAATTTCCCTCAGATGTTCAGTAGTCCATGAAGGGGGAATATAAAATACAGTCTCTTTTCTAGCCTCCGATAGCCACCTCTTAACTGACCTGTTTCCTGCAGAGATGAGCATTTTTCACCGACAGTCTATAGCCAAGGTCACCCAGCTCTTGCAACAGCTGATCTGTGGCTTCAAGTAAGGTTTCTTTATAATCTGCAGCTAATAGTATATGATCCACATATCAGAAAAGAGTTACCTGGGGATTGGTGGCCCAGAAGTGTGCCAGGTCCCGGTGTAGGGCTTCAATTTTCTTTTGGGACAATTCTTGATCCAGTGTCCTTTCTCCTTGCAATAGGCATACTATTCCTTAGACAGAGGGCCCCTCTGATTTCCAGGAACTCTCTCCCGAACATTATGACTGCACTACAGTGGCCAGGATCTTAGTCAACTTTCTGTCTTGCCTCTTTTCCTTTCTCTTTCTCTCACTTCCTGCTCTTTCTGCTTTCTTTCCTCTTTCTCTTCTTCCATATCCCAGCTGTCTAAAACCTTTTCTGCCACCTGCACTAAATCCTTCAACGACTTGTCCTGTAAACCCTTTATTTTCTGGAGCTTTCTACAAATATCTCTGGCTGACTGGTCTATAAAGATTATAGTCACCATTGGCTTACACTCATCTGAGGTAGGGTCATAGGTTGTAAACCGGCTGTATGCCTCCATCAGACATTCAAGAAAGGCTGTGGGAGATATCCTTCTACACGCACAAAGTGTATGGTGGATTAAATAGGTGGAACCAGAGGGTCCAAGAGTGAAGTTGACACCTTCTGTAGTCTGCCACTGAAGGAGAAATTCAGAAATAATTCCAGGAGTCTTTCTGCAGGATAAGTCTACTCTTTGCCCAAATGCTTAGACTTGCAGGGTCCTAACCATATTTAGATTGTTGAAATCATACACCGGGTGACTGGAGCTCAAAGGAACTTAAGGCAGACGGCACACGCAGAGTGCAAGATCTGTTCTAGCCACGTTCCTCCTTGAGCATCAGCCAGAGCTGAATGAATGACCTTGTTAAAGTAGGCAAAGACTGCTCCTGGCTTATGCCTCTTCTCCATGCCTGATCATCAGAAGCCGTGCCTTAGACTCTCCCCTCAAACTCCTTGTGGGCCAACACAGGTGCGTACTGTGAGCTAAGCAGTGGAATTTGGGTAGAACACAAGGCCAACTGTTTCTGGAAAGGCTGCTTTAGGGTGGGATATGGGAAAATTCGCAAGAGGAAGGAAGGGTTTCACAGTTTGGAAGCAGAAGAGCGTTCCACGGTTTGGCCTGTAATTGGAGGCCTCGAGGGAGTGGGTGGGGCTTCAGGTCGGTATTTAAGGGTGAGCAGCGGACTAATTTACGCATTTGCCATAGTCTGCACTTTCCTGGGTGTTTTTCTGAGTACACACTGGAGAGGAAGAACTCCTGTCAAAGTGTCTTCAGCAGGATGGAAGATCAGGCAGATGTGGCTGGCTGCAGCACGGCAAAGATATCCCGGCGTCAAAAGACTGTTTGGCAGGCCAAGCAGAAGGAGGTCTTGCTCTCAGTTTTTGCCAAGACACCATACCCGAGCTTTAGGACCAGGCAGGAACTGGCCAGGGAATTCGGAGTTCCAGAGTCCTCTATCCGCGTGTGGTTTCAAAACCGCAGAAATAGAACTGGCATGTCGAGGAAGACCTCAAAGCAGACCACCGCAGGCTCCAGCCATGAAGCCTCCCAACAGCCTCCTGAAAAGCTTGTCGCCAGGGTACAACAAGCAAGAGGCCCGCCCTCAGAACGGAGAAGGCCTCGAACGCGGCTTAGTCCAGCGCAGATCAGCATGCTAGTGCAAGCTTTTGAGATCTCTCCATCCCCAGACTATGCCACGAGGGTGCAACTGGCCCTGAGCACAGGTTTGCCTGAGGACACCGTCCACATATGGTTCCAGAACAGAAAGGCCAGGCAGAAAGGCCGCGCTGGAGGCAGCACAGCTAAAGGTGAGGACCTGCCTGCCTCTCCTGGCCCGGAAAGGGCTCCTGGAGCATCGTGTTGCATTGAGCAGGAGGCTTCCCGCGACAGCTTGTTGACATCGGGTTCTGCAGGAGGCCAGTGTGCAGAAGCGTTGATGTCAAGACCCGAACTCACCTTCTTCACAGAGGCCTACCCAGAATCCAGCAACTCCTGCCCTGTCCAGCTCTTCCTGGAGCAACTGGCGAGAACAGTGGAAGAGGAACAGGGACCAGCCGCTCTGGACCCAGATGTACCATGGGAGCAGATCGAACCAACACTCGAGGCTCCTCTCACAGAAGAAGAATATCAGGCTCTGTTGGACGATATTTGACCACATTGAGAACGCCCAGAATTGGGACTGTAAAACCCGGTTGCCTGGACCCTAACCTGACCATTGTCTCAGAGACTCCAGCCAGAAATAAGCTTGGACAGATGCTCAGACTTGCACCTAAGAAAGGTGCAGAGCTCTAGCGATCCTGAGTAAGTGTTGGGGAAAAGATGGAAGGCCCTGGAGGTGCGAGGAACCTCACAAGAAGACCAACAGAAACAGCTGCCCCAGCCCCCAGGGGGCTTGCAGAGACTGAGCCATCAAATAAGGAGCATGCTTGGTCTGGACCTAGGGACCCTATATACACATAGCAGGTGGGAGGTGAATCCTTGTGCTTAATGTGGGTTGCCCTATGAGGGAGGTGTTGTGGAGTGGCCCAGCGGCGGTGGAGAGTTGTTTCTAACCTGGACTTTGTTGTTTCTAACCTGGACGGTTTTGAAGGACAGTTATATAATGTTAGCTTCAGTTATTATCAAGATAAATATGTAATTTGTCTGCTGTTGTACTCTGCGTCATTAAATTATTTTTAGGCATTACTATGACCTGTTATTCTTTTCATTTGGAAGTTAATGTAAAGAGGAGATATGATTATCTTTCAAGCTGAAAAGAGGTGTGATCATGACTCTTGGTTTTTAACTTGACTGCATATGGAATTAAGCAAAACACCCAAATTAAGGACACAATTGTAAAGTACTCTTGCTTGTTTGAAATAGTCTTCTCTACTTCTCTTCTGGATCTATAAAGCTGAAAAATATAACTTTAATCCATATCTTCATACTGCAAAACCAACCACTCATCTTTGCCTCATCTTCTACTGGAAACCTATACAAGGACATGGAAGAAGGAATGTTTTACTCTTTGCCTGTTCTTTTTCGCTTTGGTAGCAAGTCTATTTCTTCATTGACTATAGAACCTTCTTCTTGAGGAGTTCTGTGTATATGAAGGTGAGTTGAGCCAACCAGCCTCATGGACTAAGCCACTGATAGATTCCTCGATTTTCCATTTTTAGGCATCCACTGTTGAATTAATTGACTCACAGATTGTAAATCATTTTCATAAATCCTTTCCTATAAAGAAAGAGTTAGAGGGAACATAAACTATGCATATAATTATCTTTCACATAGAACTACCAAATTTTCTGCTTTTAATAATGTTATGTAATTCATTCAGAAATCACTTAAACAACAGTACTTTTCATATGAGGAGTTATAGAAAAATATTCATCATCATGCAAAGGCAAAATGCTACATACATTTTTGGGTATATTGATGGCATAGGAATTAAATTTTTTGATGCAGTTATATTCTAAAATATCATAATTGAATTACAAGTATTTTAATTTTTTGCAGCATTTATATATAGTTTATTTTTACCTCAAATTAGTCCCTTCTTCGTCTTAATTCACTCAACACACATTATAGTGTGTTCATTTTTTATTTTCTCAGGTTACAGAGATTCTATTTTATATGGGGATGACACCATGAAAATTAACTGTTCTATGCATGACACTGCTAATACCAAAATAGCATTCAAATAATGAGTAGACCTATCCGAATCACACTAGAATTCTCAGCAGAGACTATGAAAGCCAGAAGGGCTTGGATGGATATCATGCAGACACGAAGAGACCACCGATGCCAACCCAGACTACTATACCCAGTATATATGCAGCCATCCAGCCCTACAGAAGATACTAGAAGGAAAACCCCAACCCAGTAATGTGAAATACACTCCAGAAAACACATTGAGGCCCACACCATGAGGGGAAGTCCATGCCTGACACTGCCTGGATGACCATGAACCAGAGTCAAGATAACCTAGAGACACACGATATCTGTAAACATGACAGACAAAAAATGACAATGAAAGATACTATGCTATAATCATTGATGAGTGCCTAGCCCAGTTGTCATCAGAGAGACATCACGAGGCATCTCATGGGAACAGATGCAGAGACCCTTAATCAAACACAATGATGTATCCAGGGGAACCCCACAAATGAGGGAATATGTATTGTAGGAACCAGAGATATTAAGGACGCAACAAGCACATGGCCCACTGAGTCAACTGAGTTCATAGGGGATCAGAGACTGAAGGACAAAAACATAAACATTCTATGAGTCTTGTGAGCTAGGTTGTTGGCATACACCTTATGATTATTATCCTGATTTCGCTGAGGGACTTCCAACAGTGAGAATGGGGGTGTCTCTGACTCTTTTTCCTGCTTTAGCTACACTTTCTCTCCTCATGTATTGCTTTGACCAACTCTGATGTGAGGGATTGTTCCTAGTTTTATTATAACTTGCTATGCCATCACATTTTTTTTTTTCATTGAAAATAAAATAAATGGAAAAAAAGCAGTGGATGAAGGAGAGGTGAGCTGGGCAGAGTTTGGCAGAGTAGTGGTGGATAGATTGTGTCTGGGAGGAGTGGAGGAAGAGGAAACTGCAGTTCAGATGTAGTGCATGAAACAACAACAAAAATAAAATGCTAAAACTAAATAAACTGTCAGTAGCTAGGGCTGTTGGTGAGCGCCTGCATTCCTAGCACCCAGGAAGTTAAAGGTAGGTGGATCTCTGTGCGTTCAAGCACAGGTTGTTCTATAAAGAGAGCCTGGGACAGGAAAATTGTTCAGAAAAAAAATTCTGTTTTCAAAGAAACAAAAAACTGTCAGCATTTTGTGTTTCATCTTTAGGAACTTTGTTTTATGTTCCACTTTTTTACTTTTTATTTTTTTTAATATTAGATACAGTTTATTAACTTTGTATCCAAGCTGTAGACCAGTCCCCTCATTCCCTCCCTTTCCTACCCTCCTTCCCTCATCTACTACCTACATCTTTCCAAGTCTACTGATAGGCGAGGGCTTCTGCCTGTTCCAACTGACCCTAGATTATCAGGCATCATCAGGTTTGCTGCAATGTCCTCCTCTGTGGCCTAGCAAATCTGATCCTGCCTTGTGAGGGGGGAAGTCAAAGAGCCAGCCATTGAGTTCATGTCTGTAATAGTCCCTGTTCCACTTAGTATGGTACACACTTGGAGACAAAGCTAACATGGACTATATTTGAGCAGGGGTGCTAGGTTCTATGCGTACATTGTCCTTGGTTGGAGATACAGTCTCATAAAAGACCCCTGTGCCCTGATATATTTGGTCCTTGTGGAGTTCCTGCCCTCTCCAGGTCACACTAACTCCCCCTTTTTTTATATGATTCCCTGTGCTCTGCCCAAGGTTTGGTTATGAGTCTCAGCACCTGCTTTGATATACTACTAGGTAGAGTCTTTCCCAGGTCCTCTGTGGTAGGCTAGGGTCCTGATTCTTGTTTTCTCCTATGTCCATCCCATTTGTCTTTCTACGTGAGGATTGATCATCTTAACCCAGGTCCTCTTTCTTGTTTATCTTTTTATAGATTTTAGTATGTTTATCCTATATTATAGGTCTAGCCTCCACTTAAAATCGAGTATATACCGTGTATGTCTTTCTGCTTCTGAGATACCTCACTCAGGATGATCTTTTCTAGATTGTTTGTTTGTTTGTTTCTTCATGTTTACATTTTTTGACTTCTTTGAATGGTCTAGATATAAACCTGTCTGTTGCATAGCTGGAACAGTGGTTTCCCATTTTATAAGCTGCTTCACCACCTAAAGAATGGATGGCAAAAGCGTTTTAGTTTCATGTTGTTAGACCTGGAGTCTCACTGCTCAGGAGCTCAGGATTGTGCACTTCCCAGGAACACTCATAGACCACAACTTGAGGCAAAAGCAAGAGTTTTATTCCAATTTCTATAGGGTCCCCCTACAAAGACAGGAGACAGCCCTAAATATGCAAAGGACAGGGTTTTATACCTGAAATTGAAACCACTTTTGCTCTATACATTGATTGTTCAGCAAGAATAGCATGAAGATAGTTTACACCTGGTTTTAGGTAGTATACAGCTGGTTGTAGATAGTTTACAGGTGGTTGTAGATAGTTGTTCTCAGAACAGTTGACCCTTTCCTTCAAGAGTTATCTACACCTGACTTCAATTCAAATAATCACTGCTGTTTTTCTCATTCCCAGGTGGTCTCTCACCCCCCCCCCTTTTTTGCCTCAATTTTAACCCTAAAATTGTGGATCAACCTCATGGAGAGGTTGATACTCTTTCTGGAGCATCAGGACCTGAACTGCACTTATACTTTCCCAGAAAAAGGGGAGTTCTTGTCTGAGAGTTTATTGTCCCTGATGAGTTTCAGTTTCAGCCGGTAGCTGGAGGCTTGAAGTTTCCAGGTGTTGCAGGTTGATGAAAAGCCGGCTTAACATGTGACACGTGGATTCAAGCTATGATGCCCTCTATTTTGACGGCAGTTGGCGTGGTGAGGAAGATGTAATAAGGACCCTTCAACTGAGGTTCCAGATTCTGGCTGACATGTCACTGCACATATACCAGATCTTCAACGTGGAACTGATGGGGCACCTAAAAGGACCCAGGCACATATACACTGCCAACCTTGCTCCAAATTTCTTTCTGAATAAGCTGCAATTCTTTCAGCCTGTACAAGCAGATTTACCACTAGTTTTATCAAGGGGGTACCCAAGAAGAGTCAGGGAACAGAAACCCATATAGTAGTTCGAAGGGTGTTAAACCTATATGGAGAGAGTATTTCTGACCCTAAAGAGGGCCAAGGGAAGGAGCACCGCCTTGTCACCGCCAGTCTCCATGTTCAATTTGGTGAGAATCTCTTTGAGAGTTCTATTCATTCTCTCTAAATGTCCTGAACTTTGGGGTCTATAAGCACAATGTAACTTACAGTCAAGCCCCAGAAACCTGGCCACCTCCTGGCTTAACTGAGCAATGAAGGTTGACCCATTGTCTGACCCAATTACCTTTGGAATACCAAACCGAGAAAAAATGTCTTCCAGAATCTTTTTGGCCATGACCAGGGAGGTTTCTTTCTTTGTGGGAAAAGCTTCCACCCATCCTGAGAAAGTGTCTACAAAAACCAGGAGATATTTATTGCTGTACCTGGATGGTTTACTTTCAGTGAAATCCACTTCCCAATGCATTCCAGGTCTAGTTCCTTGTCACTGGCCAGCAGTGACAGCTGAATACCACCTGAGAGAGGGCTGGGAGAAAGAGAGAGACAGGGTGACACAGAGAAGGACACCAAGTCTACATGCTTATCCAGGTGTTGATTTAATGGACGTCAGGTTAACACTTAAGTAGGCAGAAAAGTACAAGCAGTTTCTCATGTAGGAGCTTTACTTGGTCAGAACATAGGAGAGCTCACTCAAGGTTACACAGAGCCTGCTGTCTGGTTACTATGGTTGCACACAGTTTCTCAGGGTCAGAGCAGTCTGCTGTAGGACCACCAAGGTCAGTTTATAAGAAACTGGACTTTGGAAAATAGCCAAAGCCAATAGGCAGCGTTCCACTGCTCAGAGGCCATTAACTCAAAATTTGCCATATACTCCAAAAAGGCTGCCACAGTTCCTCTCAGCCACTTCCCTGGGCTCTGGAAATTCTTACCTATGTTTACACTCTGGCAAGGTTCACACGCCCTAGTCACTCACTCACTCAAGGGGGTGAGGTTTAGTATTAGGGACTGGGATTGGCGGACAACTTCAGCCAATTTCTTTGCCTTCAAGTGAATCCATTTATACATCTGAGTTATTAATCTCTCAGCATCTTCCTGGGGTAGAATGATCTTACCTTTGGAGTTAATCCATGCCCCCACGTCGGTGTCAAATATCCCCTTTTGTTTTTTTTTTTTTTTTTTTTTTTTGCCATATTAACTTTAAGTCACTTTCTGAGTAGTTTAGTCATTCTTCTCTGGGCAGTTCAGCTGTTAGTACCACCAGGACAGAGTTTCCTCTAGCAGCTGCTTTAGCCTCCCAATTGGCCATGTTATCCCCCTTTGCTGCCCTGGAAGTCCCCTTCTGCTGTCCCGGGAAATGAATAATGCTTACCTTGTCGGGCAGCAACAGGGCATTGACCAAAGCCAGAATCTCATTTTTTATTTTTTATCTCTTTACCGGCTGATGTTAGCAGGCCTCTCTGCTGATAGATGGCCCCATGTACATGGGCTGTTGGTAAGGTGAACCAACTATCAGTGAAGATGTTTGTCTTTTCACCCTTTTCCAGAGTTAATGCTTGGATTAAAACAATCAATTCAGCTCCCTGAACAGATGTGCCCTCCGGCAACGCCTGGGCCCAGAATGCCTTATGTCCATTTACCACCACTGCCTCTGCCTTTCTCTTTCCGTTCTACAAAAAACTGCTCCCATCCATATAGTATGTCACCTCCGCATCAGGAATTGGTTGCTCTTTCAAGTCCTTTCGCCATCCCTGTTCCTTTGCTAGAACCTGCAAATCATGCTCCATGGTCTGGATTTCTGGATCCTACAATAAGGTGGCAGGGTTTAGCTCCATAGCCAGGGCAAGGGTGACTCTACCTTTATTCAATAGCAAAGCCTGGTATTATGTCTTACAGGTGTTCGTGAGCCAGCGATCAGTTGTCTGACTTATGACACTCTCAGGGGCAAGACGAGCATAGATGGTGAGGTCCTGTCCCACAGTCAGTTTGTCTGCATCGTTTACTAGTGCCGCCACTGCTGCTATTACTCACAGGCAGGTTGGCCATCCTGCCGCTGCTGAATCAAGCTTTTTGGATAGATAGGCTACTAGTCTCTTCCAGGGTCCAATTTACTGTGTTAGCATCTGTTGGCCATTCCCTGATTCTCGGCCACATAGAGATGGAAGGTTTTGGTCACAATCTGAGTACCAAAGCTGGGGCAGACATTAAGGCTTGTTTGATATTATCAAATGCAGCTTGTTCATCCTTTCCCCAGATGCAAGAATCAATGCCCTTTGTAAGGGGATACAGAGGGGCTGCCATCTTGGCAAATACTTCTTTACTTAAAATTTCCCTCAGTTGTTCAGTAGTCCATGAAGGGGGAATATAAAATACAGTCTCTTTTCTAGCCTCCGATAGCCACCTCTTAACTGACCTGTTTCCTGCAGAGATGAGCATTTTTCGCCGACAGTCTATAGCCAAGGTCACCCAGCTCTTGCAACAGCTGATCTGTGGCTTCAAGTAAGGTTTCTTTATAATCTGCAGCTAATAGTATATGATCCACATATCAGAAAAGAGTTACCTGGGGATTGGTGGCCCAGAAGTGTGCCAGGTCCCGGTGTAGGGCTTCAATTTTCTTTTGGGACAATTCTTGATCCAGTGTCCTTTCTCCTTGCAATAGGCATACTATTCCTTAGACAGAGGGCCCCTCTGATTTCCAGGAACTCTCTCCCTATCATTATGACTGCAGTACAGTGGCCAGGATCTTAGTCAACTTTCTGTCTTGCCTCTTTTCCTTTCTCTTTCTCTCACTTCCTGCTCTTTCTGCTTTCTTTCCTCTTTCTCTTCTTCCATATCCCAGCTGTCTAAAACCTTTTCTGCCACCTGCACTAAATCCTTCAACGACTTGTCCTGTAAACCCTTTATTTTCTGGAGCTTTCTACAAATATCTCTGGCTGACTGGTCTATAAAGATTATAGTCACCATTGGCTTACACTCATCTGAGGCAGGGTCATAGGTTGTAAACCAGCTGTATGCCTCCATCAGACATTCAAGAAAGGCTGTGGGAGATTGCCTTCTACACGCACAAAGTGTATGGTGGATTAAATAGGTGGAACCAGAGGGTCCAAGAGTGAAGTTGACACCTTCTGTAGTCTGCCACTGAAGGAGAAATTCAGAAATAATTCCAGGAGTCTTTCTGCAGGATAAGTCTACTCTTTGCCCAAATGCTTAGACTTGCAGGGTCCTAACCATATTTAGATTGTTGAAATCATACACCGGGTGACTGGAGCTCAAAGGAACTTAAGGCAGACGGCACACGCAGAGTGCAAGATCTGTTCTAGCCACGTTCCTCCTTGAGCATCAGCCAGAGCTGAATGAATGACCTTGTGAAAGTAGGCAAAGACTGCTCCTGGCTTATGCCTCTTCTCCTTGCCTGATCATCAGAAGCCGTGCCTTAGACTCTCCCCTCAAACTCCTTGTGGGCCAACACAGGTGCGTACTGTGAGCTAAGCAGTGGAATTTGGGTAGAACACAAGGCCAACTGTTTCTGGAAAGGCTGCTTTAGGGTGGGATATGGGAAAATTCGCAAGAGGAAGGAAGGGTTTCACAGTTTGGAAGCAGAAGAGCGTTCCACGGTTTGGCCTGTAATTGGAGGCCTCGAGGGAGTGGGTGGGGCTTCAGGTCGGTATTTAAGGGTGAGCAGCGGACTAATTTACGCATTTGCCATAGTCTGCACTTTCCTGGGTGTTGTTCTGAGTACACACTGGAGAGGAAGAACTCCTGTCAAAGTGTCTTCAGCAGGATGGAAGATCAGGCAGATGTGGGTGGCTGCAGCACGGCAAAGACATCCCGGCGTCAAAAGACTGTTTGGCAGGCCAAGCAGAAGGAGGTCTTGCTCTCAGTTTTCGCCAAGACACCTTACCCGAGCTTCAGGACCAGGCAGGAACTGGCCAGGGAATTCGGAGTTCCAGAGTCCTCCATCCGCGTGTGGTTTCAAAACCGCAGAAACAGAACTGGCATTTCGAGGAAGACCTCAAAGCAGACCACCGCAGGCTCCAGCCATGAAGCCTCCCAACAGCCTCCTGAAAAGCTTGTCGCCAGGGTACAACAAGCAAGAGGCCCGTCCTCAGAACGGCGAAGGCCTCGAACGCGGCTTAGTCCAGCGCAGATCAGCATGCTAGTGCAAGCTTTTGAGATCTCTCCATCCCCAGACTATGCCACGAGGGTGCAACTGGCCCTGAGCACAGGTTTGCCTGAGGACACCGTCCACATATGGTTCCAGAACAGAAAGGCCAGGCAGAAAGGCCGCGCTGGAGGCAGCACAGCTAAAGGTGAGGACCTGCCTGCCTCTCCTGGCCCGGAAAGGGCTCCTGGAGCATCGTGTTGCATTGAGCAGGAGGCTTCCCGCGACAGCTTGTTGACATCGGGTTCTGCAGGAGGCCAGTGTGCAGAAGCGTTGATGTCAAGACCCGAACTCACCTTCTTCACAGAGGCCTACCCAGAATCCAGCAACTCCTGCCCTGTCCAGCTCTTCCTGGAGCAACTGGCGAGAACAGTGGAAGAGGAACAGGGACCAGCCGCTCTGGACCCAGATGTACCATGGGAGCAGATCGAACCAACACTCGAGGCTCCTCTCACAGAAGAAGAATATCAGGCTCTGTTGGACGATATTTGACCACATTGAGAACGCCCAGAATTGGGACTGTAAAACCCGGTTGCCTGGACCCTAACCTGACCATTGTCTCAGAGACTCCAGCCAGAAATAAGCTTGGACAGATGCTCAGACTTGCACCTAAGAAAGGTGCAGAGCTCTAGCGATCCTGAGTAAGTGTTGGGGAAAAGATGGAAGGCCCTGGAGGTGCGAGGAACCTCACAAGAAGACCAACAGAAACAGCTGCCCCAGCCCCCAGGGGGCTTGCAGAGACTGAGCCATCAAATAAGGAGCATGCTTGGTCTGGACCTAGGGACCCTACATACACCTAGCAGGTGGGAGGTGAATCCTTGTGCTTAATGTGGGTTGCCCTATGAGGGAGGTGTTGTGGAGTGGCCCAGCGGCGGTGGAAAGTTGTTTCTAACCTGGACTTTGTTGTTTCTAACCTGGACGGTTTTGAAGGACAGTTATATAATGTTAGCTTCAGTTATTATCAAGATAAATATGTAATTTGTCTGCTGTTGTACTCTGCGTCATTAAATTATTTTTAGGCATTACTATGACCTGTTATTCTTTTCATTTGGAAGTTAATGTAAAGAGGAGATATGATTATCTTTCAAGCTGAAAAGAGGTGTGATCATGACTCTTGGTTTTTAACTTGACTGCATATGGAATTAAGCAAAACACCCAAATTAAGGACACAATTGTAAAGTACTCTTGCTTGTTTGAAATAGTCTTCTCTACTTCTCTTCTGGATCTATAAAGCTGAAAAATATAACTTAAATCCATATCTTCATACTGTAAAACCAACCACTCATCTTTGCCTCATCTTCTACTGGAAACCTATACAAGGACATGGAAGAAGGAATGTTTTACTCTTTGCCTGTTCTTTTTCGCTTTGGTAGCAAGTCTATTTCTTCATTGACTATAGAACCTTCTTCTTGAGGAGTTCTGTGTATATGAAGGTGAGTTGAGCCAACCGGCCTCATGGACTAAGCCACTGATAGATTCCTCGATTTTCCATTTTTAGGCATCCACTGTTGAATTAATTGACTCACAGATTGTAAATCATTTTCATAAATCCTTTCCTATAAAGAGAGAGTTAGAGGGAAACATAAACTATGCATATAATTATCTTTCACATAGAACTACCAAATTTTCTGCTTTTAATAATGTTATGTAATTCATTCAGAAATCACTTAAACAACAGTACTTTTCATATGAGGAGTTATAGAAAAATATTCATCATCATGCAAAGGCAAAATGCTACCTACATTTTTGGGTATATTGATGGCATAGGAATTAAATTTTTTGATGCAGTTATATTCTAAAATATCATAATTGAATTACAAGTATTTTAATTTTTTGCAGCATTTATATATATTTTATTTTTACCTCAAATTAGTCCCTTCTTCGTCTTAATTCACTCAACACACATTATAGTGTGTTCATTTTTTATTTTCTCAGGTTACAGAGATTCTATTTTATATGGGGATGACACCATGAAAATTAACTGTTCTATGCATGACACTGCTAATACCAAAATAGCATTCAAATAATGAGTAGACCTATCCGAATCACACTAGAATTCTCAGCAGAGACTATGAAAGCCAGAAGGGCTTGGATGGATATCATGCAGACACGAAGAGACCACCGATGCCAACCCAGACTACTATACCCAGTATATATGCAGCCATCCAGCCCTACAGAAGATACTAGAAGGAAAACCCCAACCCAATAATGTGAAATACACTCCAGAAAACACATTGAGGCCCACACCATGAGGGGAAGTCCATGCCTGACACTGCCTGGATGACCATGAACCAGAGTCAAGATAACCTAGAGACACACGATATCTGTAAACATGACAGACAAAAAGTGACAATGAAAGATACTATGCTATAATCATTGATGAGTGCCTAGCCCAGTTGTCATCAGAGAGACATCACGAGGCACCTCATGGGAACAGATGCAGAGACCCTTATCCAAACACAATGATGTATCCAGGGGAACCCCACAAATGAGGGAATATGTATTGTAGGAACCAGAGATATTAAGGACACAACAAGCACATGGCCCACTGAGTCAACTGAGTTCATAGGGGATCAGAGACTGAAGGACAAAAACATAAACATTCTATGAGTCTTGTGAGCTAGGTTGTTGGCATACACCTTATGATTATTATCCTGATTTCGCTGAGGGACTTCCAACAGTGAGAATGGGGGTGTCTCTGACTCTTTTTCCTGCTTTAGCTACACTTTCTCTCCTCATGTATTGCTTTGACCAACTCTGATGTGAGGGATTGTTCCTAGTTTTATTATAACTTGCTATGCCATCACATTTTTTTCATTGAAAATAAAATAAATGGAAAAAAAGCAGTGGATGAAGGAGAGGTGAGCTGAGCAGAGTTGGGCAGAGTAGTGGTGGATAGATTGTGTCTGGGAGGAGTGGAGGAAGAGGAAACTGCAGTTCAGATGTAGTGCATGAAACAACAACAAAAATAAAATGCTAAAACTAAATAAACTGTCAGCACCTAGGGCTGTTGGTGAGCGCCTGCATTCCTAGCACTCAGGAAGTTAAAGGTAGGTGGATCTCTGTGCGTTCAAGCACAGGTTGTTCTATAAAGAGAGCCTGGGACAGGAAAATTGTTCAGAAAAAAAATTCTGTTTTCAAAGAAACAAAAAACTGTCAGCATTTTGTGTTTCATCTTTAGGAACTTTGTTTTATGTTCCACTTTTTTACTTTTTATTTTTTTAATATTAGATACAGTTTATTAACTTTGTATCCAAGCTGTAGACCAGTCCCCTCATTCCCTCCCTTTCCTACCCTCCTTCCCTCATCTACTACCTACACCTTTCCAAGTCTACTGATAGGCGAGGGCTTCTGCCTGTTCCAACTGACCCTAGATTATCAGGCATCATCAGGTTTGCTGCAATGTCCTCCTCTGTGGCCTAGCAAATCTGATCCTGCCTTGTGAGGGGGGAAGTCAAAGAGCCAGCCATTGAGTTCATGTCTGTAATAGTCCCTGTTCCACTTAGTATGGTACCCACTTGGAGACAGATCTAACATGGACTATATTTGAGCAGGGGTGCTAGGTTCTATGCGTACATTGTCCTTGGTTGGAGATACAGTCTCATAAAAGACCCCTGTGCCCTGATATATTTGGTCCTTGTGGAGTTCCTGCCCTCTCCAGGTCACACTAACTCCCCCTTTTTTATATGATTCCCTGTGCTCTGCCCAAGGTTTGGTTATGAGTCTCAGCACCTGCTTTGATATACTACTAGGTAGAGTCTTTCCCAGGTCCTCTGTGGTAGGCTAGGGTCCTGTTTCTTGTTTTCTCCTATGTCCATCCCATTTGTCTTTCTAGGTGAGGATTGATCATCTTAACCCAGGTCCTCTTTCTTGTTTATCTTTTTGTTTATCTTCTTATAGATTTTAGTATGTTTATCCTATATTATAGGTCTAGCCTCCACTTAAAATCGAGTATATACTGTGTATGTCTTTCTGCTTCTGAGATACCTCACTCAGGATGATCTTTTCTAGATTGTTTGTTTGTTTGTTTCTTCATGTTTACATTTTATGACTTCTTTGAATGGTCTAGATATAAACCTGTCTGTTGCATAGCTGGAACAGTGGTTTCCCATTTTATAAGCTGCTTCACCACCTAAAGAATGGATAGCAAAAGCGTTTTAGTTTCATGTTGTTAGACCTGGAGTCTCACTGCTCAGGAGCTCAGGATTGTGCACTTCCCAGGAACACTCATAGACCACAACTTGAGGCAAAAGCAAGAGTTTTATTCCAATTTCTATAGGGTCCCCCTACAAAGACAGGAGACAGCCCTAAATATGCAAAGGACAGGGTTTTATACCTGAAATTGAAGCCACTTTTGCTCTATACATTGATTGTTCAGCAAGAATAGCATGAAGATAGTTTACACCTGGTTTTAGGTAGTATACAGCTGGTTGTAGATAGTTTACAGGTGGTTGTAGATAGTTGTTCTCAGAACAGTTGACCCTTTCCTTCAAGAGTTATCTACACCTGACTTCAATTCAAATAATCACTGTTGTTTTTCTCATTCCCAGGTGGTCTCTCACCCCCCCCCCTTTTTTGCCTCAATTTTAACCCTAAAATTGTGGATCAACCTCATGGAGAGGTTGATACTCTTTCTGGAGCATCAGGACCTGAACTGCACTTATACTTTCCCAGAAAAAGGGGAGTTCTTGTCTGAGAGTTTATTGTCCCTGATGAGTTTCAGTTTCAGCCGGTAGCTGGAGGCTTGGAGTTTCCAGGTGTTGCAGGTTGATGAAAAGCCGGCTTAACATGTGACACGTGGATTCAAGCTATGATGCCCTCTATTTTGACGGCAGTTGGCGTGGTGAGGAAGATGTAATAAGGACCCTTCAACTGAGGTTCCAGATTCTGGCTGCCATGTCACTGCACATATACCAGATCTTCAACGTGGAACTGATGGGGCACCTAAAAGGACCCAGGCACATATGCACTGCCATCCTTGCTCCAAATTTCTTTCTGAATAAGCTGCAATTCTTTCAGCCTGTACAAGTCAGATTTACCACTAGTTTTATCAAGGGGGTACCCAAGAAGAGTCAGGGAACAGAAACCCATATAGTAGTTCGAAGGGTGTTAAACCTATATGGAGAGAGTATTTCTGACCCTAAAGAGGGCCAAGGGAAGGAGCACCGCCTTGTCACCGCCAGTCTCCATGTTCAATTTGGTGAGAATCTCTTTGAGAGTTCTATTCATTCTCTCTAAATGTCCTGAACTTTGGGGTCTATAAGCACAATGTAACTTACAGTCAAGCCCCAGAAACCTGGCCACCTCCTGGCTTAACTGAGCAATGAAGGTTGACCCATTGTCTGACCAATTACCTTTGGAATACCAAACCGAGGAAAAATGTCTTCCAGAATCTTTTTGGCCATGACCAGGGAGGTTTCTTTCTTTGTGGGAAAAGCTTCCACCCATCCTGAGAAAGTGTCTACAAAAACCAGGAGATATTTATTGCTGTACCTGGATGGTTTACTTTCAGTGAAATCCACTTCCCAATGCATTCCAGGTCTAGTTCCTTGTTACTGGCCAGCAGTGACAGCTGAATACCACCTGAGAGAGGGCTGGGAGAAAGAGAGAGACAGGGTGACACAGAGAAGGACACCAAGTCTACATGCTTATCCAGGTGTTGATTTAATGGACGTCAGGTTAACACTTAAGTAGGCAGAAAAGTACAAGCAGTTTCTCATGTAGGAGCTTTACTTGGTCAGGACATAGGAGAGCTCACTCAAGGTTACACAGAGCCTGCTGTCTGGTTACTATGGTTGCACACAGTTTCTCAGGTTCAGAGCAGTCTGCTGTAGGACCACCAAGGTCAGTTTATAAGAAACTGGACTTTGGAAAATAGCCAAAGCCAATAGGCAGCGTTCCACTGCTCAGAGGCCATTAACTCAAAATTTGCCATATACTCCAAATAGGCTGCCACAGTTCCTCTCAGCCACTTCCCTGGGCTCTGGAAATTCTTACCTATGTTTACACTCTGACAAGGTTCACACGCCCTAGTCACTCACTCACTCAAGGGGGTGAGGTTTAGTATTAGGGACTGGGATTGGCGGACAACTTCAGCCAATTTCTTTGCCTTCAAGTGAATCCATTTATACATCTGAGTTATTAATCTCTCAGCATCTTCCTGGGGTAGAATGATCTTACCTTTGGAGTTAATCCATGCCCCCACGTCGGTGTCAAATATCCCCTTTTGGTTTTTTTTTTTTTTTTTTTTTTTGCCATATTAACTTTAAGTCACTTTCTGAGTAGTTTAGTCATTCTTCTCTGGGCAGTTCAGCAGTTAGTACCACCAGGACAGAGTTTCCTCTAGCAGCTGCTTTAGCCTCCCGATTGGCCATGTTATCCCCCTTTGCTGCCCTGGAAGTCCCCTTCTGCTGTCCCGGGAAATGAATAATGCTTACCTTGTCGGGCAGCAACAGGGCATTGACAAAAGCCAGAATCTCATTTTTTATTTTTTATCTCTTTACCGGCTGATGTTAGCAGGCCTCTCTGCTGATAGATGGCCCCATGTACATGGGCTGTTGGTAAGGTGAACCAACTATCAGTGTAGATGTTTGTCTTTTTACCCTTTTCCAGAGTTAATGCTTGGATTAAAACAATCAATTCAGCTCCCTGAACAGATGTGCCCTCCGGCAACGCCTGGGCCCAGAATACCTTATGTCCATTTACCACCACTGCCTCTGCCTTTCTCTTTCCGTTCTACAAAAAACTGCTCCCATCCATATAGTATGTCACCTCCGCATCAGGAATTGGTTGCTCTTTCAAGTCCTTTCGCCATCCCTGTTCCTTTGCTAGAACCTGCAAATCATGCTCCATGGTCTGGATTTCTGGATCCTACAATAAGGTGGCAGGGTTTAGCTCCATAGCCAGGGCAAGGGTGACTCTACCTTTATTCAATAGCAAAGCCTGGTATTATGTCATACAGGTGTTCGTGAGCCAGCGATCAGTTGGCTGCCTTATGACACTCTCAGGGGCAAGACGAGCATAGATGGTGAGGTCCTGTCCCACAGTCAGTTTGTCTGCATCGTTTACTAGTGCCGCCACTGCTGCTATTACTCACAGGCAGGTTGGCCATCCTGCCACTGCTGAATCAAGGTTTTTGGATAGATAGGCTACTAGTCTCTTCCAGGGTCCAATTTACTGTGTTAGCATCTGTTGGCCATTCCCTGATTCTCGGCCACATAAGATGGAAGGTTTTGGTCACAATCTGAGTACCAAAGCTGGGGCAGACATTAAGGCTTGTTTGATATTATCAAATGCAGCTTGTTCATCCTTTCCCCAGATGCAAGAATCAATGCCCTTTGTAAGGGGATACAGAGGGGCTGCCATCTTGGCAAATACTTCTTTACTTAAAATTTCCCTCAGTTGTTCAGTAGTCCATGAAGGGGGAATATAAAATACAGTCTCTTTTCTAGCCTCCGATAGCCACCTCTTAACTGACCTGTTTCCTGCAGAGATGAGCATTTTTCGCCGACAGTCTATAACCAAGGTCACCCAGCTCTTGCAACAGCTGATCTGTGGATTCAAGTAAGGTTTCTTTATAATCTGCAGCTAATAGTATATGATCCACATATCAGAAAAGAGTTACCTGGGGATTGGTGGCCCAGAAGTGTGCCAGGTCCCGGTGTAGGGCTTCAATTTTCTTTTGGGACAATTCTTGATCCAGTGTCCTTTCTCCTTGCAATAGGCATACTATTCCTTAGACAGAGGGCCCCTCTGATTTCCAGGAACTCTCTCCCTATCATTATAACTGCACTACAGTGGCCAGGATCTTAGTCAACTTTCTGTCTTGCCTCTTTTCCTTTCTCTTTCTCTCACTTCCTGCTCTTTCTGCTTTCTTTCCTCTTTCTCTTCTTCCATATCCCAGCTGTCTAAAACCTTTTCTGCCACCTGCACTAAATCCTTCAACGACTTGTCCTGTAAACCCTTTATTTTCTGGAGCTTTCTACAAATATCTCTGGCTGACTGGTCTATAAAGATTATAGTCACCATTGGCTTACACTCATCTGAGGTAGGGTCATAGGTTATAAACCAGCTGTATGCCTCCATCAGAATTTCAAGAAAGGCTGTGGGAGATTGCCTTCTACACGCACAAAGTGTATGGTGGACTAAATAGGTGGAACCAGAGGGTCCAAGAGTGAAGTTGACACCTTCTGTAGTCTGCCACTGAAGGAGAAATTCAGAAATAATTCCAGGAGTCTTTCTGCAGGATAAGTCTACTCTTTGCCCAAATGCTTAGACTTGCAGGGTCCTAACCATATTTAGATTGTTGAAATCATACACCGGGTGACTGGAGCTCAAAGGAACTTAAGGCAGACGGCACACGCAGAGTGCAAGATCTGTTCTAGCCACGTTCCTCCTTGAGCATCAGCCAGAGCTGAATGAATGACCTTGTTAAAGTACGTAAAGACTGCTCCTGGCTTATGCTTCTTCTCCTTGCCTGATCATCAGAAGCCGAGCCTTAGACTCTCCCCTCAAACTCCTTGTGGGCCAACACAGGTGCGTACTGTGAGCTAAGCAGTGGAATTTGGGTAGAACACAAGGCCAACTGTTTCTGGAAAGGCTGCTTTAGGGTGGGATATGGGAAAATTCGCAAGAGGAAGGAAGGGTTTCACAGTTTGGAAGCAGAAGAGCGTTCCACGGTTTGGCCTGTAATTGGAGGCCTCGAGGGAGTGGGTGGGGCTTCAGGTCGGTATTTAAGGGTGAGCAGCGGACTAATTTACGCATTTGCCATAGTCTGCACTTTCCTGGGTGTTGTTCTGAGTACACACTGGAGAGGAAGAACTCCTGTCAAAGTGTCTTCAGCAGGATGGAAGATCAGGCAGATGTGGGTGGCTGCAGCACGGCAAAGACATCCCGGCGTCAAAAGACTGTTTGGCAGGCCAAGCAGAAGGAGGTCTTGCTCTCAGTTTTCGCCAAGACACCTTACCCGAGCTTCAGGACCAGGCAGGAACTGGCCAGGGAATTCGGAGTTCCAGAGTCCTCCATCCGCGTGTGGTTTCAAAACCGCAGAAATAGAACTGGCATGTCGAGGAAGACCTCAAAGCAGACCACCGCAGGCTCCAGCCATGAAGCCTCCCAACAGCCTCCTGAAAAGCTTGTCGCCAGGGTACAACAAGGAAGAGGCCCGCCCTCAGAACGGAGAAGGCCTCGAACGCGGCTTAGTCCAGCGCAGATCAGCATGCTAGTGCAAGCTTTTGAGATCTCTCCATCCCCAGACTATGCCACGAGGGTGCAACTGGCCCTGAGCACAGGTTTGCCTGAGGACACCGTCCACATATGGTTCCAGAACAGAAAGGCCAGGCAGAAAGGCCGCACTGGAGGCAGCACAGCTAAAGGTGAGGACCTGCCTGCCTCTCCTGGCCCGGAAAGGGCTCCTGGAGCATCGTGTTGCATTGAGCAGGAGGCTTCCCGCGACAGCTTGTTGACATCGGGTTCTGCAGGAGGCCAGTGTGCAGAAGCGTTGATGCAAGACCCGAACTCACCTTCTTCACAGAGGCCTACCCAGAATCCAGCAACTCCTGCCCTGTCCAGCTCTTCCTGGAGCAACTGGCGAGAACAGTGGAAGAGGAACAGGGACCAGCCGCTCTGGACCCAGATGTACCATGGGAGCAGATCGAACCAACACTCGAGGCTCCTCTCACAGAAGAAGAATATCAGGCTCTGTTGGACGATATTTGACCACATTGAGAACGCCCAGAATTGGGACTGTAAAACCCGGTTGCCTGGACCCTAACCTGACCATTGTCTCAGAGACTCCAGCCAGAAATAAGCTTGGACAGATGCTCAGACTTGCACCTAAGAAAGGTGCAGAGCTCTAGCGATCCTGAGTAAGTGTTGGGGAAAAGATGGAAGGCCCTGGAGGTGCGAGGAACCTCACAAGAAGACCAACAGAAACAGCTGCCCCAGCCCCCAGGGGGCTTGCAGAGACTGAGCCATCAAATAAGGAGCATGCTTCGTCTGGACCTAGGGACCCTACATACACCTAGCAGGTGGGAGGTGAATCCTTGTGCTTAATGTGGGTTGCCCTATGAGGGAGGTGTTGTGGAGTGGCCCAGCGGCGGTGTAGAGTTGTTTCTAACCTGGACTTTGTTGTTTCTAACCTGGACGGTTTTGAAGGACAGTTATATAATGTTAGCTTCAGCTATTATCAAGATAAATATATAATTTGTCTGCTGTTGTACTCTGCATCATTAAATTATTTTTAGGCATTACTATGACCTGTTATTCTTTTCATTTGGAAGTTAATGTAAAGAGGAGATATGATTATCTTTCAAGCTGAAAAGAGGTGTGATCATGACTCTTGGTTTTTAACTTGACTGCATATGGAATTAAGCAAAACACCCAAATTAAGGACACAATTGTAAAGTACTCTTGCTTGTTTGAAATAGTCTTCTCTCCTTCTCTTCTGGATCTATAAAGCTGAAAAATATAACTTTAATCCATATCTTCATACTGCAAAACCAACCACTCATCTTTGCCTCATCTTCTACTGGAAACCTATACAAGGACATGGAAGAAGGAATGTTTTACTCTTTGCCTGTTCTTTTTCGCTTTGGTAGCAAGTCTATTTCTTCATTGACTATAGAACCTTCTTCTTGAGGAGTTCTGTGTATATGAAGGTGAGTTGAGCCAACCGGCCTCATGGACTAAGCCACTGATAGATTCCTCGATTTTCCATTTTTAGGCATCCACTGTTGAATTAATTGACTCACAGATTGTAAATCATTTTCATAAATCCTTTCCTATAAAGAGAGAGTTAGAGGGAACATAAACTATGCATATAATTATCTTTCACATAGAACTACCAAATTTTCTGCTTTTAATAATGTTATGTAATTCATTTAGAAATCACTTAAACAACAGTACTTTTCATATGAGGAGTTATAGAAAAATATTCATCATCATGCAAAGGCAAAATGCTACATACATTTTTGGGTATATTGATGGCATAGGAATTAAATTTTTTGATGCAGTTATATTCTAATATATCATAATTGAATTACAAGTATTTTAATTTTTTGCAGCATTTATATATAGTTTATTTTTACCTCAAATTAGTCCCTTCTTCGTCTTAATTCACTCAACACACATTATAGTGTGTTCATTTTTTATTTTCTTAGGTTACAGAGATTCTATTTTATATGGGGATGACACCATGAAAATTAACTGTTCTATGCATGACACTGCTAATACCAAAATAGCATTCAAATAATGAGTAGACCTATCCGAATCACACTAGAATTCTCAGCAGAGACTATGAAAGCCAGAAGGGCTTGGATGGATATCATGCAGACACGAAGAGACCACCGATGCCAACCCAGACTACTATACCCAGTATATATGCAGCCATCCAGCCCTACAGAAGATACTAGAAGGAAAACCCCAACCCAATAATGTGAAATACACTCCAGAAAACACATTGAGGCCCACACCATGAGGGGAAGTCCATGCCTGACACTGCCTGGATGACCATGAACCAGAGTCAAGATAACCTAGAGACACACGATATCTGTAAACATGACAGACAAAAAATGACAATGAAAGATACTATGCTATAATCATTGATGAGTGCCTAGCCCAGTTGTCATCAGAGAGACATCACGAGGCATCTCATGGGAACAGATGCAGAGACCCTTAATCAAACACAATGATGTATCCAGGGGAACCCCACAAATGAGGGAATATGTATTGTAGGAACCAGAGATATTAAGGACGCAACAAGCACATGGCCCACTGAGTCAACTGAGTTCATAGGGGATCAGAGACTGAAGGACAAAAACATAAACATTCTATGAGTCTTGTGAGCTAGGTTGTTGGCATACACCTTATGATTATTATCCTGATTTCGCTGAGGGACTTCCAACAGTGAGAATGGGGGTGTCTCTGACTTTTTTCTTGCTTTAGCTACACTTTCTCTCACATGTATTGCTTTGACCAACTCTGATGTGAGGGATTGTTCCTAGTTTTATTATAACTTGCTATGCCATCACATTTTTTTTCATTGAAAATAAAATAAATGGAAAAAAAGCAGTGGGTGAAGGAGAGGTGAGCTGGGCAGAGTTTGACAGAGTAGTGGTGGATAGACTGTGTCTGGGAGGAGTGGAGGAAGAGGAAACTGCAGTTCAGATGTAGTGCATGAAACAACAACAAAAATAAAATGCTAAAACTAAATAAACTGTCAGCAGCTAGGGCTGTTGGTGAGCGCCTGCATTCCTAGCACTCAGGAAGTTAAAGGTAGGTGGATCTCTGTCTGTTCAAGCACAGGTTGTTCTATAAAGAGAGCCTGGGACAGGAAAATTGTTCAGAAAAAAAATTCTGTTTTCAAAGAAACAAAAAACTGTCAGCATTTTGTGTTTCATCTTTAGGAAATTTGTTATATGTCCCACTTTTTTATTTTTATTTTTTAATATTAGATACAGATTATTAACTTTGTATCCCAGCTGTATCCCAGTCCCTCATTCCCTCCCTATCCTACCCTCCTTCCCTCATCTCTTTCCTACCCCTTTCTAAGTCCACTGATAGGGGAGGGCCTCCTCCTATTTCAACTGACCCTAGCTTATCAGGTATCATCAGGACTAGCTGAAATATCCTCCTCTGTGGCCTAGCAGTCTGATTCTCTCTTGGGAGGGGGGAGGTCAAAGAGTGAGCCACTGAATTCATGTCTAAAATAGTCCCTGCTCCACTTAGTATGGTACCCACTTGGATACAGAGCTCACATGGACTACATTTGAGCAGGGGTGGTAGGTTATATGCATACAAGGTCCTTGGTTGGAGAAACAGTCTCATAAAAGACCCCTGTGCTGATATATTTGGTCCTTGTATAGTTCCTGTCCTCTCCAGGTCACACTAACTCTCCCTTCTTTCATATGATTCCCTGTGCTCTGCCCAAGGTTTGGATATGAGTCTCAGCATCTGCTTTGATACACTGCTAGATAGAGTCTTTCATTGTTCCTCTGGAGCAGGCTTCTGTCCTGTTTCTTGTTTTTGCCTATATCCATCCCATTGGTCTTTCTAAGTGAGGATTGATCATCTTACCTAGGTCCTCTTTCTCATTTATCTTCTTTAGGTGTACAGATTTTAGTTTGTTTATCCTATCTTATAGGTCTAGCATCCACTTGAAAGTGAGTGTATACCTTGTATATCTTTCTGCTTCTGGGACACCTCACTGAGGATTATCTTTCTGGATTGTTTTTTTTTTTTTGTTCATGTTTACATTTTATGACTTCTTTGAATTGTCTAGAATTGAACCTGTCTGTTGTATAGCTTGTAAAGAGGTTTCCCATTTTATAAGCTGCTCCACCACCTAAAGAATGGATTGCAAAAGCATTTTAGTTTCATGTTGTAAGACCTGGAGTCTCACTGCTCAAGAGCTCAGGATTGTGCCCTTCCCAGGAACACTCATAGACCACAACTTGAGGCAAAAGCAAGCGTTTTATTTCAATTTCTATAGGGTCCCCCCTCCAAAGACAGGAGACAGCCCTAAATATGCAAAGGAAAGGGTTTTATACCTGAAATTGAAACCACTTTTGCTCTATACATTGATTGTTCAGCAAGAATAGCATGAAGATAGTTTACACCTGGTTTTAGGTAGTATACAGCTGGTTGTAGATAGTTTACAGGTGGTTGTAGATAGTTGTTCTCAGAACAGTTGACCCTTTCCTTCAAGAGTTATCTACACCTGACTTCAATTCAAATAATCACTGTTGTTTTTCTCATTCCCAGGTGGTCTCTCACACCCCCCCTTTTTGCCTCAATTTTAACCCTAAAATTGTAGATCAACCTCATGGAGAGGTTGATACTCTTTCTGGAGCATCAGGACCTGAACTTCACTTATACTTTCCCTGACAAAGGGGTGTTCTGGTCTGAGAGTTTATTGTCCCTGATGAGTTTCAGTTTTAGTGGGTTGCTGTAGGCTTGGACTTTCCAGGTGTTGCAGGTTGATGAAGAGCAGGCTTAACGTGTGACACATGGACCCAAGCTGTGATGCTCTCTACTTTGGCAGTTGGGGTGGTGAGCAGGATGTAATAAGGACCCTTCAACTGAGGTTCCAGATTCTGGCTGCCATGTCACTGCACATATACCAGATCTCCCACCTGGAACTGATGGGGCACCTCCAAGGACCTGGGCGCATATGCACTGTCAACCTTGCTCCATATTTCTTTCTGCATAAGCTGCAGTCCTTTTAGCCTGGACAAGTCAGAGTTACCACTAGTTATGTCAAGAGGGTCCCCAAGAAGAGTCAAGGTAGGAGAGCAGGAACCCCATATAGTAATTCAAAGGGAGTTAAGCCTAGTAGGGAGTGAGTATTTCTGACTCTAAAGAGCGCCAAGGGAAGAAGCACCACCCAGTCACCCCCAGTCTCCATTGTCAATTTTGTGAGAGTCTCTTTTAGAGTTCTATTTATTCTCTCTACTTATCCTGAGATTTGGGGTCTATAAGCATGATGTAACTTCCAATCAAGTCCCAGAAATCTGGCCACCTCCTGGTTTACCTGAGCAAGGAAGGCTGGCCCACTGTCTGACCCAATTAGCTTTGGAATACCTTACTGAGGGAAAATGTCTTCCAGAATCTTTTGGTCACGACCATTGTGGTTTCTTTCTTTGTGGGAAAATCTTCCACCCATCCTGAAAAAGTGTCCACAAAAACCAGGAGATATTTATTGTCATACCTGTCTGGTTTAATTTCAGTGAAATCCACCTCCCAATGCATTCTGGGTCTACTTCCTCTTAGCCGCTTTCCTGGGCTCTGGAAATTCTTACCTATGTTTACTCTCTGGCAAGGTTCACATGTCCTAGTCACTCTCTCAGTTAGGATGGTGAGGTTTAGTATTCGGTACGGGTATTGGAGGGCAACTTCAGCCAATTTCTTTGCCCCCAAGTAAGTCCACTTATGCATCTGAGTTATCAATCTCTCAGCATCTTCCTGGGGTAGAATGATCTTACCTTTAAAGTCAATCCATGCCCCCACATTGGTGTTAAATATCCCATTTTTGCCATATTAACTTTAAGTCAGTTTCTGAGCAGTTTAGTCATTCTTCTCTGGGCAATTCAGCTGTTAATACCACTGGGGCAGAGTTTCCTCTAGCAGCTACTTTAGCCTCCTGATCGGCCATGTTATTCCCCTTTGGTGCCCTGGAAGTCTCGACCTTCTGCTGTCCTAGGAATTGAATAATGCTTACCTTGTTGGGCAGCAACAGTGCATTGAGCAAAGTCAGAATCTTGTTTTTATTTTTTTATCTCTTTTTATTTTTTATCTCTTTACCAGCTGATGTTTGCAGGCCTCTCTGATGATAGATGGCCCCGTGCACATGGGCTGTTTATGAGGCGTACTGACTATCAGTGTAGATGTTTATCTTTTTACCCTTTTCCAGAGTTAAATCCTGGGTTAAAGCAATCAATTCAGCCTGCTGAACAGAAGTGCCCTCTGGCAATGCCTGGACCCATATTACCTTATGTCCATCTACAACCACTGCCTCTGCCTTTCTCTTCCATTCTCAAAAAAAACTGCTCCTATCCATATAGTATGTCACCTCAGCTTTATGAAGAGGGTGATCTTTCAAGTCCTTGCACCATCCCTGTTCCTTTGCTAGAACGTGCAAACAATCATGCTCCAGGGGCTGGATTTCTAGATCCGTAAATAAGGTGGCAGGGTTTAGCTCCATAGCCAGTTCAAAGGTGACTCTATCATTATTCAAGTGCAAAGCCTGGTAAGGTGTCATGCAAGTGTTCGTGAGCCAGCAATCAGGTGGCTGCCTTATGACACTCTCAGGGGCATGAGGAGCATAGATGGTGAGGTCCTGTCATAGAGTCAGTTTGTCTGCATCTTTTACTAGTGCCACTACTACTGCTATTATTCGAAGGCAGGTTGGCCATCTTGCCACTACTGAATCAAGCGTTTTGGATAGATAGGCTACTGGTCTCTTCCAGGGTCCAATTATCTGTGTTAGCAACTCCTTGGCCATTCCCTGTTTCTCAGCCACATAAAGATGGAAAGGTTTGGTTACATCAGGGAGTCCCAATGCTAGGGCCGACATTAAGGCTTGTTTGATATTATCGAATGTGGCTTGTTCATCCTTTCCCCAGATGAAAGTCTTTGCCCTTTGTAAGGGCATACAGATGGGCTGCCATCTTGGCAAATCCTGCAATCCACAGCTGGCAAAACCCTGCTGTACCTAAAATTTCCCTCAGTTGTTTAGTAGTCCGTGGAGGGGGAATATGAAATACAGTCTCTTTTCTAGCCTCTGATAGCCATTTCTTTTCCTCTCTTAATATATATCCCTGATAACTGACCTGTTTCCTGCAGAGCTGGGCCTTTATTGCTGATGCTCTATATCCAAGGTCACCCAGCTCTTGTAACAGCTAGTTGGTGGCTTTAAGGCAGGTTTCTTTACAATTTGCAGCTAATAGAATGTCATCCACATATTGGGGAAAAGTTACCTGGGGATTGGTGGCCCGGAAGTGTGCCAGGTCCCAGTGTAGGGCTTCATCAAATATAGTAGAAGAATTTTTAAACCTTGAGGAAGTTGAGTCCATGTAAGCTCACCTGAGTCCCCTGAGTCTGGGTCTTTCCATTCAAAAGCAAAAAATGTCTTGCCTGGTAGGGCTGAGTTGGAGACAAAAAAAATAAAATGTGTCCTTAAGGTCCAGGACCATATACCAAACCCTGTCAGGGGGAGGGGAACTCAACAGGTTATATGTGTTGGGTGCGGTAGGGTGTAAGTCCATGACCTGTTTGTTAACTTCCCTCAAGTCCTGTAGGGGTCAATAGTCATTGCATCCAGGCTTCTGAGTTGGCAGCAATAGAGTATTCCAGGCATAATAGCCCCTTCTGAGAACCCCTAGATCAAGGAACCTCTGTTTGTGAGGGTGGATCCTCACAGGTTATCTTAGACATTGGATATTGTTACACTGTGATTGGGGTAGCCTGAGGCTTCAGCTCTATCAGAACTGGAGCTGTTTCTCTGCTTTTCCTAGGCCATCTGTTTCAGCCCATGCCTGGGGAATCTCTGTAGCCACCAGTCAATGTCTTTTTCTGGACTTACCACCTTTTCAGAAAGGCGGCATTCATCTTCCAGTTGAATTGTCAGTACATGAATGGGATCTCCTTTATTGTCTGTCAAATGTGGGCCATCTGGTCTAAAATGGATATGGGCTCCTATCTTAGTTAGAATATCTCGCCCTAACAGCGGGTATGGGCATTCAGGGAGAACTAAGAATGAGTGGTATACCCGGTCCACTCCAACGTCCACCATTCTTCGGGTAGTCCATGAGTATTGTTTACATCCAGTGGCTCCTTGGACCGATGATTTCTTCTTTTTTAGCTTCAAAATCTTGTAACAGAACAGAATGCTGGAAGCCAGTGTCCACCAAGAAGTCGACTGGCTTCCCGTCCATCTTAAGGGTTACCCTGGGCTCTGGGTAAGGGGTCAAACTCTTTACCCCCCTAATCACTGTCATCATCCAGGGTTAGGACCTGGGTCTCCAGGGCTTGGGCATTTGGTTTTTCTGGCTTTTTCGTCCTTTTAGGACAATCCTTGACCCAATGTCCTTTCTCCTTGCAATATGCACACTGATCCTTAGACAGAGGGCCTCCTGGAGTCTGGAGGGTCTTAATCTTGACAGCAAGGATTTTGTCAAGGTGAAGGGTGCCCTCGTGTGGCCATTCAACCTGAAAAGTAGGCCACTCTGAGGAACAGAAAGTTTGCCATTTTCCCTTTTTAACTTCAACTGAAATGTTATGTGCCCTATATCTCACCTCTGAGAAATGATCAAGGGTGAGGGATAAGGGTGTAGTCACAGTTTGTCCCATAATAAAGTCGTCTGTCAAGAAAGTCAAAGAGGAAACACAGATAGAGACAAACACAGAACGAGACAGACAATTAGACAAGGACGCCCTTGAGGGTGGTACCACAGAACTCTGATTGAAAGGCTGCCTGGCGGCAGCCATCTCTAACAGGAAATAGATGGGAGGAGGAGCGTCCCAATCCTAGCCTCCCAAACCGGAGCGTCCTCCAGTTCCCAGTCAAGTGATAGTCTGATACGTCTGTCTATCACAATGAATGATCAGATGACTAAAAAAAGGTCTAGATAGGCGCCTAAACAGAAACAGATTGGTAAGACAGAAACAAGCAAAGCAAAACAGAAATTAGACTAACCTGTTTTGAGCTCAACCTCCGAACTCAGTCTGATGAGGGTTGGGGAAGGGGCACGCCCTTTCCTGGTCAAACGCACCAAAAATGTAAGGCCTGGGGTCTCACAGCTCAGGAGTTCAAGATTGCGCCCTTCCCAGAAATCCCCACAGACCACGACTCCATGCAAAAGCAAGAGTTTTTTGTTTGTTTGTTTGTTTGTTTTTTGTTTTTCCAATCGTGATACGGTCACCCCTCCAAAGACAGGAGACGACCCCAAGCATGCAAAGCACAGGATTTTTATACTTAAAAATCTGGCCACTTTTGGTCTATACATTGATTGGTCAGCAAGAATAGCATGAAGATAGTTTACAGCTAGTTGTTTGCAGTTTTTGGCCATTTGTGAGTTTTCTCAAAACAATTCACCCTGCCGTTATTTTTTAAAACCTATCTCGGAGCAGTTCATCCTGCCTTTTGAGAGCTACGTGGCTCTGGCTTTAATTCAAAGATGGGAATAGTCACAGCTGTTTTTTATTTTACAGTTGTTTGCATTCTCAGGTGGTCTCTCAGATGGAGATGAAGAGAGAGAGAGAAGGAGACAGCAGGACATGATAGCGGAAGAGAGAGAAGGGGGCACCCCAACAGAGAAGGGGGAGAGCGCAAGAAGGCAATAGCAAGAGGGCAAGAGGCCAAGAGAGAGACAAAGTGGGCAGGCAGATCCTTTTAAGGAGCAAAGTAACCACACCTGCCCTCCCTGGCATTCAACACGTAATGACATCACAGGTTGCTAGGAAAGCCAGAAACAGGTGCCTAAATACTAAGAGTTGGCATAGGCCTTTAATCCCAGTACTCTGCCAGGCAGAAGCAGGCCAGTCTCTGTGAGTTCAAGGTCAGGCTGGTCTACAGATCTAGTCCAAGATAGCCAAGGCTAAAAGGAGAAACCCTCTCTCAAAATACCAAAATATTCATATGTATAATTAATATATTCTCACTAAATATAGTAATATAAACCAATATATTTAATAAATATGTTACATATTAATATATACATTTTGTTTTAATCATATGTATATGTTTCAATTTATGTTTCAATCATATAGATATATTATTGAAATAAAAAATCTGAGCCAGGCTTTGTGGCACATATCTCTAATCCTGTCTCTCTAGGAGACACAAGCATGCTGCTGTGTAAGTTCAGTGTCACCCTGGTCTACAAAGCAAGTCCAGGACATGAATGGCTAGAGAGAAACATTGTCTAAAAAAACAGGCTAGATGTGTGGCTAGATATATCTGAAATCACATAGTGTGACAAGGCTATAAGAAAGTCTTACGAGGCATGGTGACACACATCCATAGTCCCAGCACTTGAGAGGCAGATGAAGGTAGGTCTCTGTGAGTTCAAGGTCAGCCTGGTTTACAAAGAGAGTCCTGGATTGGCAATGATGCACTGAGATACCATGTCGCAAAAATAAAACATTAAATTAAATTAAAAAAATCAAAGCCTGGATTGTTGGCAAATGCCTCTAATACTAGCACTATGACTGGCAGAAGGAAATGGATCTGTGTTAGTTTAAGGCCTGCCTGGTCTAGAAAGTATGACAGGTCAGTCAAGGCTATACAGAAAATCTCTTTCTCAAAAAACAATATCCTGGGATGTAAACAAAAAAAAACCTTCTAGTATCTGAAGGTTGTTTCTTTTTTTTAACTTTTAAAAAATTTATGTTTTTGTAAATTACAGTTTATTCACATTGTATCCATGCTGTGGCTCCATCCTTCATCCCCTCCTTTATTCAACCTCCTAACTTCCTCCTATTTCTGTCCTAAAGTCCACTGATATGGGAGGTCCTCCTCCACTTTCATCTGACCCTAGCCTATGAGATCTCATCAGAACTGGCTGCATTGTCCTCTACTGTGGCCTGCTCCCCCATCAAGGGGAGGTGACCAAAGAGCCAGACACTGAGTTCATATCAAAGACAGTTCCTGTTCCCATTACTAGGAAACTCACTTGGAGATTGAGCTGCCATGGAATATATCTGGGCAGGAGTTGAAGAGGTTCAAGGTTATCTCCATGCATGGTCTTTGGTTGGAGTATCAGTCCCAATGCTCTCCTTGTGGAACTCCTGCCCCCTCAAAAGTCTTCCTTAGTCATCAGGGAAATACAAATCAAAATGAACCCAGGATATCACATTACACCTATCCGAACAGAAAAGATCGAAAACTCAAGTGACAACACATGCTGGAGAGGATGTGTGAAAAGGGGAACACTCCTCCATGTCTGGTCGTGATGTAAACTTGTACAACCACTTTGGAAATCAATGTGGTAATTTCTCAGAAAATTAGGAATAGTGCTACCTCCAGATCCAGCTATACCACTCCTAGGTATATATCCAAAATTTGATCAAGTGTACAACAAGGACATTTGCTGGACCATGTTTGTAGCTGCTTTATTTGTAATAGCCAGAAGCTGGAAACAACCCAGGTCCCACTCCATTGAGGAATGGATATAGGAATTGTGGTACTTTTACACATGGGAATACTACTAAGCATTTAAAAATAAGGAAATCATGAAACTGGCAGGCAAATGGTGGGATCTAGAAAAGATCATCCTGAGTGAGGTATCCCAAAAGCAGAAAGACACACAGGGTATTTACTCACTCATAAGTGGGTATTAGACATATAATACAGGATAAACATACTAAAATCTGTACTCCCTAAGAATCTACTAAAAAATTTTTTTTAATCTGTTTTTCATCATAGCCTTGGAGGAAGTAAATTATTTACCATGTTCACTTATAACGTAAAGGAGGAAGTCACCAATTGTGGTTGTGTTCTATATTTTGAAACATTGGAGTAGGTATTGAAGTTTGATGTATGTGTATCAAATCCAATCACAGAAGTTTATTAGGTAAATCTGTTATTCTTTCTGTGGCTGCTGTTGATCTAATGCATTTCCACTTGCTGATAGGTATTTTTCTGCTGAAAAGTATAGAATGGGATTCCCATCATCTATGTGATCCATTGCTTATTTATACCATGTGGTATGTGATCATGCTTTTCAATGAAGGGCCTCTGAGAAAGCATGGTGCTTTTGTTTTTCATTTTCACAAATTCCTTTAAGATGTTTGTTTTCAAGCCTGATTTGGATGTCAGTAATTAGGCAAAGCTGCATTTGAAGTCTTGATTCTCATGTCAGCTTTCTGAGTACACGTCCAAGGGTGGAAGATGTTCCCCCAATGTGTTCTATTTTTACCAACATTAATGTTAAAATGCTTAATAGTGTATATGTATGTATGTATATATGCATAAATATATATGAATATATATATACACACATATATATGTTATTTGAAGTTCCATTCTTCTTATGTTCCCATTAGTTACTACATGACACATAATGTTGAAGTACTGCCTTCTGAGAGAATTATCTAGAGGTGCTGAATAATGTAACAGCAATGATATTTATTTCAAAACAGCATGTTGTGTGTGTATGTGTAATCTGACTATGGGTTCTTAGGCCATGACAAATGTATGAAGACTTGGTGACAGCTTTGTGGGGTTTATTTTAGTCATTGTTATATGTTCAAAGTCATGTTGCCAGTTTTGCTTACCACAGACATTCCCCACTGAGTTCATTGATACTCAAATAAACTTAATTGAAATATTACATCAGTAAAACATTGTCTTCTATCCAGATTATAAACCTATTGTCCTATAAGGATGGAAGAACATGAAATAATAATAATAATAATAATAATAATAATAATAATAATAATAAATGCTATGTACAAATTAAAATGATATAATGCTGTCATTTTTTTTTGGAATGTGTTAGTTCATTCTTAGGAGTAAAGACTTATTCATAAAACTGTCTCAGATCTACAAGTGAATGTCAGAGAGTTGTCTCAGTGGGAATACTTGGTTGTTTCTAAGCCTGATGATTTGAGCTCAATTTCTGGGTAGCCAATATTACTCCTATAGAATTTTTCTAATATTTCTATACTTGGGCCTTTGTATGTACAAATTCACACACCAGCACATACATAAATCATTTTTAAACCTAAATAAGGGCCAGTTCTTTCACTGGTCAAAAGACTCTTTGGGTTTCATGTTGAAAACTCATATATGGGATGTAAACAGATAGTAAACAGCAATAAGTTGTCCTCTCATGGCACATACATACTCAAACATTTTTCAATGGATGAAATTAAAGCAAAGGAGAAAACCCACTTACTGACAACATCAGAAATGATTTTGCAATTGTAAATAAATGTAGAATTTGAAGACTTATTACTGTTCATTAAAAGAAAAAAATGTTACCTGTGTACATCTTATTTTATCCATTCATTCCTTGATTCAAGAATAAGTCATTAAAAATATCTTAGCTTTGCTCAGAGATGCATCCCTGTCATCGTAGACCTGGGAGTCCATGGAAACCTAATCTTTCTGAGATTATGGTCAGCTTGGTCCACACAATTAGCTCTCTTTTGTGTTTGTTCGTTCATTTATTTGTTTGTTTTTTAGACAAAATTTCCTTGTGTAGTCTTGGCTGTCCTAGATCTACTTTGTAGACCTGGCTGGCCTCAAATTCAAGTCTCTTCTTCCCTGAGTGCTGGGATTACAGGTGTGTGCCACCATGCCCAGCTCCAAAACTGAGTTCTAAAACAGGCATGGCTATGTAGAAATATCATGTATTTAAATGATCCCCCAAAATGTACTCTGTATCTCAAATTATAGGGTTTTTTTTCCCCTCAGGGATAGTGTCCACAGAGCTGGGTCCTGGTACTGTTCCTGGTCCTGGTCCTGGTCCTGGTCCTCAGAGCCTAGCTCTTGGCCCAGCTGTGGCCGCAAAATTCTGCTGTCAAGCACTGGCCCTGTTGGGCTTTTTTTTCTGGGGCTCAATCTATCCCAGTAGACCCCCTGCGCACCAACTACACACCTGGCAGCATCTTCTATAGATGGATGCACATGCCCAACTCGCAGGAAACTCTCAACAAAAACAGGCTCCATACCCCTTGGCTAAGCCACCCACTGTGGGCCGATGGGGAGGCCCCATCTCTGAATACATCACTTAAGTTGAGTAAGCAACACGTTTTAAATAATAATAATATGAAACCAACAACAATAACACAAGAGTGAAAAACAGCAATTTAAAAATATACAAAATTAAGGGAATCTTTTCTCTAAGGGGAGAAGGCGCTGGATGCAGCTCAGCCGGCAATTGTATGAACTATATGTCTACCTCGGGCAGCGGGGACAGGGGAATGGGTGCCCCCAAGTGCACTACAGTGGAGAGAAACAGTAGCTCATCCGCCAAGTCCACAAGGGCCTGTGTGTCCTCTGATGCTAAAGCCAGAGGTTGCACTGGTCCAGCTTCTGGCAAGACTGGGGATCCTGCAGCCATGGGATCCAGGATCTCAGCATCCTCTTTGGGATTAGCATCTGCCTCCAAAACCAGGCTCCGTTTCTCCTGTACCACCAAGGTGTCTTGCATGGACAGCTCTGCAGTTGAGGCCCCAAGTAGCCCCGGATCTGGGCAAAGAAAGGGGTGAGCCGTCATCTGGGATAAGGGAGCAGCCTGAAGGCACGCAGAATGGGGTGAGCTAACCCAAGATGGCCTCTCCATGCCAGGGAAGGCACAGTCCCCTCTCCTACCCGCAGGACAGTCGATTTGACAGTCTTCCTCCTCTGCTTCCTTGGCCAGAGCTTCAGGACACTTCCCCTGTGGGACACGGGGTTGGAATCAGCTGCTACCTCACTAGGCGCCTCCCTCGGGTCCTCATCCTCCTCCTAATTCTCCTCCTCCTTCTCAGGCTTAAGCTTATCTAGGGCTTATCCATTGCCCGGAGGATCTCCCCAGATTGGCAGTCCGACTCTGCAGTGGGCACATGGATCCTTGCATAGTCCAGCAGCCGTCTCACGATGGCCAGGTCCGGGGGCCCAGAGAAATCCTGGGGGAATTTCTGCAGCCACTGGGACAAGAACGAGAAGATGGCACTGTGGGTGAGAGCAGGGCAAAGGGACACTGTGTCGGGAGTCTGGCCTCTCTTTGGAACTGCGGGGGGGCATTGGTATCCCCCAGGGCCTTTCCTTTTTTGTCTCTCCCTCTGCTGCTCAAAACCTAGGAGCCCAGTGGGAAACCTCTATCCTCTACCAGCAGGTTAGGTCGTGAGGACAGTCCCTAGGTAGAGAACCCCAAAGGTGAGGCTCCTGGCCAAAATTGGCCCTCCACCCTGGCCTTAAACGCCCCTTCCTGCTCACCTCCCCCTCCACCCCAAGCCTACTCATGTCTTTGTCTGCTTTTCCGCCTGAAGGATCTATACCTGTGACAGTTCATGGGGGTGATACCCCTACTGCCCCATGTCCCCAAGCCACCCAGACATCTAGAAGGAACTATTAGAATCTTCCCAGGGATGGGTGTGGGGGTGCTAGGGGCTCCATCCATAACAAACAGTGCAAATGGGGTCCAGAATCCTTTACACAAACGGGGAAAGGTCGCTCAGGGCATGAGAAATGGTGGTGTGTGAGATTCCCTGGGGAAGGTGAATGGCACCTGTGAGAGCTCCACCCTGCCACAATCACCCATGTTTGGCCATGTCACTTTAAGGGGTCTGGCCTGGGACTCAGGCTGCTGGGACTCACACGTCCGGTTCTGTGAGGGCACAGGGCACTGGCCCTGGGAAACAGCAGGAGAAGATCTGAGAGCTGGCTAGATCCCTGGTGGAACCACTCTCCTGCCTTTTCAGCATCAGGTCCAGAACCAACCAGATGGTGGCAATCTTTGGATAAAGGGCCAGAAGGTGGGCAAATAGGGAATCATCTGCTTCACATAGTCCATGTGATCATTGCTGAGCATGAGGATGCCATGAAGGAAGGCTCACTACCTTTCGCTATGAGGAAGGACCAGGGCAGGAGGGAGGCTTTAAGTGTGCAAACCCCGAGGGGCACCAATGACCAATTTCCCTACACCTAAGCGGGAAGCAGGCATGAAAAGCGTTCCTCAGTGTCCCAACAGGAACACTCTTCCAGGCTGCGATCGCGGTGGATGGGGGGTGGGGTGGACCAGAAAGCTTCCCTGCTGCAGGACGGCCCTGGTTACCTTGGTCTCCCAGTGGGGAACAGGCCAGAAATGTGTCAGGGAGCGCACCACATGTCTCCAGCAGCGGCACAGGCGACCACCGCTGTCTTCTCTGAGACCTGAGCCCGTGGAGGTCTGGAAGCAGAAGAGACTCATCTCTCCAGCTCCTCTGGACCGGCTGGTCTGTCCAGGCTGCTGTTGCTGCTGCTGGCCTCCCGTTACCTGGCAACCAGGGTTCCGAGTTCCATCCAGAACCGGGCTGAGGAAGCATGGTCACTTCCTGGAGTCACCCTGCCAGAGCCTCCAGTTCATGGGTTCTCCCTGGAGGCCACCAGCCCTGCAGGCTCTGCTGATTAAACAAACCATCAACAGTTCCAGAGAGAAATGATGGAGAAGTTGCCTCCCGTCACCACTAGAGGGCATAGAGTCACATGAGAGGGTGCAAGGATGAAAAAAACAGCAGCAGCAGAGAGGGATGGCTACCATCCTTCTTTAATCTTTTTATTATTATCATCATCATCATCATCATCATCATCATCATCATCATCATCATTCCATTCTTCTTCCCTAGTATACTGAAAACAAATTCACCTTCTTTCATTTCACCTACTGAACTAAAATGTTCTCATCTCTCAGCCTTTGAATATGTATGTTCTTTATCTTTTCTGGGGTGTTAGGTACCTCTTGCTTTCCTTTAGGTTTCATAGTGGAATTTATAGTGATGTATACATTTCTATGCATGGTCTATGGGTTTGTTTATGGTGGATTACCCCACAAGACTGTAAGCTTATAGAGAAAGTGGTGTTTACATCAATCATTTTTGTGTGTTCAGGACTTAGCAGAGTATTGGGTACCTAATTCACAATAACTCTCTGTGAAAGGACAAATAACCTTTTAAAAAGTAAATTCCTTTAACAAAGTCTTCATAATCTGATAGTAAAACAGAATTCTCACCTAAAGGATGGGAGCATGTAGCATTTTATTTGTTAATGCCAGCCATTGTGCCATCTGTAAAAAATTTTTCCTGGAGTCTTTTTATCTTGTTCTGTTACTGCTGTTACTAGGACACCCTACTCTATGCCTGTTGCCTTCTCTGTGTTCTCTTTAAATTATCCCATAACAAGTTACTTCCTTTAAGCTTTAGTGAGATTTAGCATCTGTCTTCATTATATCCAAAGATTATCTGTTTCTGCCTGTTTTGTACAGAAGGCAGGAATACAACTAAGAGGTAGAACATTTGCTTCATATATAGGAGGTAAGGAAGGAGGAGGAAGGGGAGAAGAAAAAAAGAACAGGAGAATTGAAACATTGCTTTTCTTTATGCAGATGCACTTCCTTCAATACAGGAGTTAACAGTCTTCTTGTCTCTGCATTCCAAATAAGGTAGAAATTCCAGATACAGCAACAGTGATACTTATTTGGTGTTAGTTTTTAACCTGGTCCTTCTCCTGACATTTACCTGCTTTATATGTATTTGGTTTTATGTATATGTTCATTTTCTGGGATGAATCAATTTTTTCATTAGGTTTTATGAGAAGTCATATTCTCAGAAAGTGTCCTGAGCTTTGAATCCTACCATACTTATCCCTAGGAGCCCATATCTGCAAAGGTGATTATGTCCTCTCTGTACATCATTTGATGTTATGACTTCAGGATTCATCTTGAACCTTGTTTTCAAGAGAATGTTGTAAACAAGCCTTAAGCTTAGCAGGCATTTTGTGCCTCATGAAAAAAATTTCATCATAAAATGTCCTGTCTGAAAAGAGCATCTGAGATCATTGTACAATGCACTCAGTTATTTTCATTTTAGTCATTAACATTATTAGTACTATTTAATGTTTTTCATTACTTTGTTAGAGACACAAATATGATGACCCTGGTGTAAGGGACTGTGTACACACTGTTAACTAAGAAAATAAAACCACACATTGGAGAAAGTAAAACCTCCAAATATGGATAAGAATTAGGTTTAGATTTAGTGCCCAAAAATAATTCAGTTGAAATGTGGGAACGACATTGAAACACCATTATTCAGCAAACGTTTAGAGTATATATGTAAATATGATGAAAGGAATGTACACATAAACACAACTTAAAAATTCTTGGCACACGGTATATACTCACTCATATAGACATATAATATAGGATAAACCTACTAAAATCTGTACATCCAAAGAAACTAATCAAGAGGGAGGATCCTGACTAAAACGCTCAATCCCTATCCTGTAAGGCAAAGAGGATGGACATCAGAAGAAGAAGAAAACAGGAAACAAGTTCGGAACCTGCCACAGAGGCCCTCTAAAAGGCTCTGCCCTGCAGACTATCAAAGCAGATGCTGAGACTTATGGCCAAGTGTTGGGCAGAGTACATGGAATCTTATGAAAGAAGTGGGAAATAGTAAGATCTGGAGAGGACAGAAACTCCACAAGGAGAGCAACAGAATGAGAAAATTTGAACACCAAGGTCTTTCCAGAGACTCATACTCCAACCAAGTACCATGCATGGAGATAACCTAGAACCCCTGCATAGATGTAGCCCATGACAGTTAGTGTCCAAGTGGGTTACATAGTAATGGGAAGAGGGACTGCCTGTAACATAAACTGATTGGCCTGCTCTTTGATCTCAGGCCACAGAGGAAGACAATGCAGCCACTCCTCATGAGACCTAACAGACTAAGATCAGAAGGAAGGAAAGGGAGACCTCCCCTATCAGTGGACTTGGGGAGGATCATTCATGAAGAAAGGGAAAAGTAGGTGGGGTTAGGAGGGGAGGAAGGAGGGGCTTATGGGGGGGGATACAAAGTGAATAAAGTGTAATTAATAAAAGTTTAAAAAATTAAAAAAATATTTGACACAAATAATTAAATAAATAATGATAAAAAAATTCTTGGGCACACATACAAAAAGTGGGACTTCATTAAGATTTTTTTTCTTTTCGTTTTCTTGACAGGAAAAGTTTGAACATGTTTCTCCCCTGTCCTCCTTTTTATTCTCCTCCCTCCCCTTCCCTTCCCTGCCTTCCTTGCTCAGTGTGAATTTACAAACATTGCACTTGAATGGATGCAGTTCTTCAAAGCATTGCCAAAAGGACCCCTGCAGCCTCACTTCTAAACCTTGAACCTCAAATGCATTCTAGCTATTTTTTTTTCTTGCATTGGTGATTAATTAAAGCAACTCATTTTCTGGGGGGTAGGGGTAGATACTCAGACATGGTGAATTCCTCATCTACTCCTCCCCATTCCCCATGCTTACGACCTTTAGCACTTTGGGGAGCACATTGACAGAGGTTCCCCACCCATTCAAACCACAATCATACATGTGCTTTCTAAGATTTTCTAATAAAATTCTTTTAGTTGCCAGTATGAGACCTTAACTAAAAAAGAATTGTTTTCATTCTCAGGTGACAATCTCATAAGTACAGCCATGATAATAAGTGACATATCAAGATGCTCAGGTGGGTATTCTGTGTACAGTGCCAGTACACAGGCTCAGACCCAGGAACTCAGTGGAGCCAAGCCTTCCCTATTTGAGTTTGGTTCACTTCCTTGTTGAAGCCACCTATGGCTAAAAAAAAGAAGTTTGTGGGATTGGGAGTGTACCTCACTTGATACGAGGTGGAGCAGAAGGATCAGAAATTCAAGGTCATCTTATAGCTGTTTAGTTTAAGGCTGGGCTGGGCTACAGGGGACCCTAACCAAATAATAATAATAGTAATAACTACAATACCTTTCAACTAAGAGCATTATTTGGTGGTTATTGTTCCAAGCTAGAGCTAACCTCAGGTCACCGAACTTCCTCATAGAGATAGCAAGGAGGCAACAAGGTCAAGCCCAGAAAGACTATCTGCACACAGACCCCTCTCCAACCGAGCCTTCCTCGCCAAATATGTGGAAATATGTGTTTCCACTGATGACCAGAGGTGCCCCAGCTTGTAGTGTTGGGAGCATGGGGAAGGCAAAGTCACAATGGAGCACAGCTGTTTGATCACCAGCCCACTGAGACCATCACAAGCAAACAAAATCACAAAAGTACAACAAAGGAAAAAAAATGTACTGGGTATAATGCGCTCGAAGAGAATGGAAGAAAAAATACCAAAAACTCAGAACAGTGGCCTGTCTCTCTATGGGCCCTCTATCCTATTCCATTAGTGGTGACCTACCCCCAAATCAGGCTCCATCCAACTACACCCGAGTTTGGAATGATGACCTGCATTCAGCCAGACCAGAGAATGGAGCAGCAACATATTTGTTGATCTCTGTCTACCAGACCAGAGCCCAAAGCACCAGCCAAACTCTGCCAGACCAGAGACCACAGCAGCAGCAAATTTCTGCCAGATCAGAGGCCAGAGCAGGGGACACACTCTGCCAGACCCGAGGCCAGAGTAGTGGATAAGATCTGCCAGACCAGAGACCAGAGAACATGGGCAGAGGTGCCAATCCTGAGCTCCACATACTGTATCAATCCCTTGCCACATTCTTGCCACTCTCACTGGAGACTGTGAAGCATGGCTCAAGCCTCCTGAAATGGGAAAAAAATCAGGTCTAGGGGGATAGAAGGATTTTGTCCCATGTCCTCAGTCAGTCCCAGAGACAAAAAATGACAGCGAGAGTCAAAACAGTTAAACAAGACACAGACTAGATCCCATTGCTTGTGCAGCAGAAAAATACACAGAGCCAGACAGCAGATCCCACCACTCCTGCAGTGGAAAAGGAAAGTAGGATATCAGTGAATCTCTGCTGCAGGAGCTACCTGCATTATCCTTGTCCAAAGATCCAGAGATCAAAGAAAACTCGGTGCTCAACTCCCTTTACAGATGTGCCCTTTTGGGGGGGGATCTGGAAAGTCTTCCAGACCCCCTGTGGCCCACAGCTGTCCAGAGCATCAGCTCTAACCTTTCTGACGACACATATTACACATTTTGCCTTGAGTCCCAAAAAAACAAACTAGAGAAACACCGAGAAAGACACAGACAGATACAGACAGAGTGCTCATTTACTGGCTGTTGTTCAGCTCCATGTGCCTGGGGTGCTTGAGAGACTTGGGGATCCAATATAAGAACCCATATGTTATGGCCAGATCTTAGGGTGACCAAAGATCATCAGGAGCCAGACCACATATGCAAGAGCAAAGAGTTTTATTTGGGCTTATGCTGGGTCTCTCCATTTTTACAAACACAGTGGATCAGAGAGAGCCCTGAGCAGGTGCATGGCAGGGTTTTGATTGGGGTTTTAGGAAGGACCAGGAAGTTCTGGTTTAATAGTTACAGGATTGGTTGACATTCAGCAAGGGCAAGCTTTTTACAAAGTGATTGGCTAGCTAACATAACTAACATTGAGGGAACTATCTCTATGCCTCAGGAATGTTGGGTATTTTCTTTGTCACTGAAGGTTCTACTACAAAGTTGGTAGACTGCTCAGCACAAATGCCCCACTTTGAGATAAGATACCTTCCCATTCTTGTTATCCTCAGGCTGTTCCTTGGGTAAGGAATCTTACGACCTTGTATTTGGAATTGGTGACCCATGGTCCAATTCCTGGTGGCTTTATAATAGAGTCACAATTCTGGTGAAATTTAAGTGCCCTTTTTTAGGCCTAGTTCCTGGTGACCTTTGAAGATGTCTCTCCATTCTAAAAGATCCATTTGGATTTTGTGGGGGTTATAAATTATATGTCCTGTGTCAGAGAGCACTCAAATATTAAGCTGTGATATAGAAGAGTAGAACTGATGATGTAAAGGATTTCCTATCGCTGAGAAACTAGTGGTACCAGTTAGAATTTAGCTGAGGGAAGACTGCCTGTAAAACACTCCACAGATATGCAGTATGCTAACCAGACCTGTTAGAGATTAGGATCCCGGGATACACATGTTTGCTCACCAGGATTGTGTAGAAATGTGTCAGGGTTATGTCTTTTTAATTTGTAAATTCCCAATGTGTATTTATTAATTCATGAATGCAAATGAAAGCAGACAAGATTGGTGGGTGTACAATTTGGGTCAGGTATCTTGCTCCAGTAAATATTGAATTTCAAATTAAGGGACTGTCCTATGCCCATATGTACAATCCTCATTGACACAGTTCTGTCAGTTCAAATTTGAGACACAGGCTATGGGCTTAAGCTGTGTCTGTCAGGTTACAGGTCTCAGCAGCTAATATTGTACACAGGGATAACATCAAACAGTATCTTATTAATGGCTTTCCCTCTACAAGAGAATGGCCTGTGTTTTTCAAAGTCAGTATGCTATGTGTTTTTTTTTTTTTCAACTCTGAGTTTAAGAGCACTGGCTGCTCTTCCAGAGGTCAGGAGTTCAATTCCCACCAACAACATGGTGGCTTACAACATCTATAATGAGATATGGTGCTCTTTTCTGGCATGCAAGTGTAGATGCATGCAGAACACTGTATCCACAATAAATAAATATATGAATAAATAAATAAGTCAGTTGTTGGTATTATTAAATTTTATTTTGTTGATGCATTACTGCTCTAGTCTCATATTAAATAATATTCTTTGATAATCCAGTCATTAAGAATTTCATTCCTTTTCCCCTAGTGCTTTGATATTTGTTTTTGTTAAAGCAATGTCTCCTGTAGATCAGCCTTTCACATGCTATGTGGTTTACACTTTATTGGAACACTGAATGCTGCCCCTACTGCCTAGTGCCTAGAACATAGTCCTGCAGCTCTTTTTAGGTGGGCCCTGACTAGTGAGTGTGAAGTAAAATAGAACAGTGAATTAATGTCCCCTGAAGACCCTAAAGTTTTAGAGGTGGGCAATTACAAATAAAGAGGGACCTGTGTAAGAATTGAGTTCACTAACCTACTTTGAAGCTGGTGTAGTCACAACACAGAAAGGGAGGGGGAGAAGGGAAGGTGGTAATGAGTCATGTAATCAATTTTAGATGGTCAATAAAAGTGAAAACTGTACATTTGGGGGGAGTCATACACAAAGGGAATCAAGAATATGGATTAGTTGCTGAGCTTGTTTCTGGGAAGCAAATTTCTATAGTTGCATGAGTTCAAACAAAACAGAAGTTCTGGATAAACTGCTGTGGTAGTGACTAACAGGGATGTTTCCCCTCCCCACATTTGAAAATGCACAACCTGAGAAAAGAAGTTGTGAGTAATACTTGGTGTTCTCTAATACATATTCAAAGTCTCTGAAGAATATTGGACCATAAGGCCATTTTCAACTTTTAAAAATAATTTTAAGGTTATAATGAAATCATTTCAACCTTTTCATTCCTCTCTGCTCTTACGTCTCAAATGCTGGGATGAATCTTTAAGGAGGCTACTTAACAATCAAAGCAGACCTGGCTGTCAGGTTCTCCCAGCATCCCTCAATCTTTTCCTGTTACAAGGTATGGGTGTCATACACAGATCTCTACCTCAGAAGTTGAGCTGCCCTCCTCCCAGCTCTCATTCCTTATGTATTCCAACCATTTTGGTTACCTGGTCTTTTTCATTTATCATTTACCTTCCCACCCTTTTCATCTGGCTCTCTTCTCCTCTCACATGGCTCAAGTTCATGTCAATCCTAGACTGTCCCAGATGTTCCTGTGTCTGACTATGTTCTCTCATATATCTATAATAAACTTTCTATTCCAACATTCCTAGGTACAGCCATATCCTTTTTGTTTTATTTCTCATTTTCATTGAGCTCTCATTACCTACTCCTTTCTTTCAAATTCATGGCCATTTGTTTCTTTAATGCTTGTTACTATTTGGCTTTGACTAAAGTTTGGCTGAAGGACTTCCCAAATATGAGGTAGAGATGACTGCGTTGGACACTGATCATGTAATGGAATGTGCAACATAAATGACCTGTATCTTGGAAGATGAGCAGGTGCCCTGGGAAAGTAGAAGATTGTATTTTAAAACATTTCCAAGATGAGGATGTTGCAGGATATTTGATCCCAGTGTGATCCCATAGATTGTGAACAGTAAAAACCTGTGCTTTGTTTGGTATGGTTGAGCCCTAACACAAACCTTAATTCCAACAACTTTCTGTTTATTCTAAAGAGGTGATTATGATATGGTTCCGTCAGCCCTGGAACATACCTTTAATTCAAAAGCTCTCTGTGCACAGGATTTAATAATGTTAACCCTAGATCAAGAGGCAAAGCAAGAAGCCAGCTGACAGGGATTAAAGAGTAAGTGGAACTTTCAGCTGAAATGTATTTAAGAAAGAGTGTAAAAGTGGAAGGAGTTTTAACATAGTAGATTTTGGGCTTTTTGAGCTTTGAGCTAGAAAGCCTTTGGCCTTGGGTTCCTTTGGCCTATCTCCCCTGATCTGTCATCTGAACTGGTGAGCTTTTGGGGCTTTTTACTCTTGGAGTTGAGGTGAGTAGGATGGTCAGATGGGTGCTTTCTCTGCCTCTCTTCACTGGAAGGTTTTAAAATAGAATAATTGGAATTTTCATTCTTTTATAACAACATTAGCATTCTGTGTGCCCATAGGGGTTAGGGCAAAGCTAGAATGCCTCTGCTATCAGCATCATTTGATCTTTGATCCACTCGTAGAGGAGCTACTACTGTCCTAAGACTCAGCTGTATTGTTCAAGCTAATGAGGGATTCTGGGTAGGCCTAGCAGTCAGGAGCAATAGTGGGAGGTAATTTATGGGTTTGTTTTGGGATTTTCCTCTGATATAGCTCTAAAGAGCTGTGAGTGAGACCAGAGGCCATGTCATGCTGAGTGTGGGGCCATTGTCCCCAGGCCAGGAATAGCAGGCTCCTGAGCTATCACAGCCTGATCTGCTTTGAATGAGATGGACTGTGGTTCAGGCTGTGGTTCTGTTGGTCTCCATGTGGTGATCTTGACAGAGACCCTTGGCCTCTGACCCTTCCTGAGTGTTGATTGTCCAGAGAAGTGAGGACTTTGCCGCCTGGGCAGTAGAAAATTGTGGTGCTTATAATATCACTATCTAGTGTACACACGCAAGCATAAGTTTTGCAGTGGACAGATTGGAAAACTGAAGGTCTCATTTCTAGAAATGATTAATGTTGTATTCCACATAGAGATTTGCATAACAAATTTTACAACTCGTTTTGAACCTGGAAGAAAAGAGGGGTGGTGGTCATCTTTCAGCAATACTTGATTACATTTTTTTTAACCTTTCAACTACCACCAGTCACAATGGCATGATTTAGGGAAATTCAATTCCAGGGTACAAAAGGAATTTCTGAGATACAGAATTTTGTCAGGTGTGCCTGGTTTTAAATAAGAGGATAGGAAAGATTCCACATATTGTGACATAAATCATGCAGAAGGAAACAGAAACTAAATTATTCTCCATCATTTTTTGTGTGTGAGTGTCTGCAAGGGCTGGGCTGTGCCTGAACCCACAAGGGGACATGAGGGACTGCAAGCCATAGCCCAGCTTATGATCACCTTCATTTTTTAAGAGACTTCTAAAGCAAAAGGACTCTCTGTAAAGGAGGTTAGTAGTAGCTGGAGGGTCAGGAAAATATAACTGTTTAGGTGTCACTTTGAGTTTGTCTTGTAGCAGTTGTGAAATCTGTGTTTATTTAATTTGTATTAATTAGAAAATCAAAGGTATCTCTGGTTCCATGCCAATTTTTCATGCTAGGAGTTACTTATGTCTTTTCATGTTAGCTTGGCTATATTTTAGGCTTATTTTTTTTTTGGCTTTTTTTCTCACCCCCTTATTCTTTCACAAACACTGTACACATTCTTGATTATTGAAGTTTGTAGTAAGTACAAAAGTCACATCATGCCAGAAGATTATGAGATTCATGGCAATGGAATCATCCCTTATTTTTCTGTTTTCCTCTGTTTCTTACCAGGTGGCTTTTCTGATATGAGATAGAGATTTTGGATTGTTCTTTAGCAATCACATAAAGACAATTTGCACTTATATCTGTAGAAGACAGAAGAGATAACATGAAGGTGAGTGATACCAGTTGGCCAGTTTACTCCTTCTCTTTTCACATTTTTTTTGGTGATCTGTCATTTTCTTCAGAAGTTTCATGTGTCCAGTGGTCTCCATATTCTTTAGTTGGATGATTTTATTCTCCTGAAAAGATTAAATCAAAACCCTGCCCCATCCCTAATTCTGGGGTGAGGGTTGTAGCTTTTTAGGCATGTTATATCTTTTATAGAGCAAAATGTTTTTTTCGAAATAGAAAAAGTATAATATCTCAATTAAAGTTAAAAAAAATCTTTGAAAGTTTCCAAATATACCTTAAAGTGTATTTATTTCTAGATAATAAAGGATATTCACTTTGATTTTCAGCCTGCCTTTTATAAGCAGCTTTTAAATAAAATCAGTGTAAATCCTGTGTGCCTGCCTCTGCCTCCCAGGTGGTATGAAAAGGCACGTGCCTCCCAAATGCTGGGATTAAGGCTATGAACCACCAACACCCTGTCATTGTAACTCCTGAATTTAGAAAACAACTAATTAATATAGAACTGCTTGTCTCTTCTGGGATTAAATGCATGGTCTATCACCAAGCTGCTCAGATATGTTATAGTCACTCCAAATTATTCCAACTCAAAAAATTTATACCTTAGAATTTACTTAAAACTTTTTAAAGCTCTTAACTGTTTTTAATATGAAACAACAAAAGTATCTTTTTTATATAAGAAAAAAAACTTCAGTCTTTATTAAGTTAGTTTGGAGTGAATGACCACACTGTCTGATGAAAAGTTACCTCTGCTTATTCAGGAGATCTCCACTATTAAAATCTAATCATTATCAATTTTGTTAGGATCCTCCTTTCTTTTCCTGTGGTAACATTTGGTTTTACCAGTGAAGACATAGTTCAGTAATTTCTCACTGTCTACTCCTTTTAGTTTTGTTTACTTCATTTTTTTTCTAGAGTATTTAGGTATGCTGTTAAGTTGCTACTAAGAGATCTTTCTGATTATTTTTTCTGAATGTACTTAGTGGTATGAACTGTCTTCTGGTCAACAATTCCGTTGTGTACTATGACTTTTGATATCTTATGTATTCATTTCATCGACTTTTAGAAAGTCTTTAATTTCTTTATTTCAGTTTTGATCCAATTTTTATTTAATAGAGTGTTGTTCAATTTTTATGAGTTTGTAAGCTTTCTATTGTTTTTGTTATTGGTGATGTGCTGCTTTAAACCTTAGTGGTCTGATAGGATGCAGGAGGTTATTGAAAGTTTCTTATATCTTTTGAGACTTCCACAGTTCAAGTATATCATCAATTATAGAGAACAATATATGTGTTGCTGAGAAGAGAGAACAATCTTTTTGTTTGGGTGGATGTTCTGTAAACATCATTTGGGTAGTGTTTTGATGTCAGTTACCTGGACCATTTCTCTGTTCAGTTTGGTCAGGAGGACCTGTCCATTGGTGAGAGTGATATATTGAAGTCTTCTCCTATCGGTTTATGAGGGCCAGGATGTGATGCCAGCTGCAGAAGTGTTTCTTTTATAACTTGGGTGCTCTTAGGTTAGGGGCATTGATGTTAAGTATTGAAATGTTATATTGCTGGATGTTTTTTTAATATGTCATGTCTTTTGCCATCTTTTGATTAGTTGATTTTGAAGTCTGTTTTGTTAGATATTAAAATTGCTTTACAAGCTTGATATTCTAATTCATTTATTTGGAATATCTTTTCCAACCCTTTACCTTGAGATAATGTCTATCTTGATGTGAAGCTGTGTTTGATGTATTTAGAAGAAGGGTGGATTTTGTTTTATCATCCATTTTTGTGAGCCTGTGTCTTTTTATTGGTGAATTTGGGTCAATGGTATTAAGAGATATCAACAAACAGTGATTGTAAATCCTGGTATTTTGGTGGTGGTGGTGGTGGTGGTTTTAGCACCCTGTGTTGGGCTATATTTATAGATACATATTGTTTAAATTTGACCTTATCATGAAACATCTTATTTTTCTTCATTTGCTGATTGAAACTTTCTGGGCATGGTTAGTAATTTGTCTTGGCTTCTTTAGTTTTTTAGAGTCAGAAGCACTCTGTCTAAGCTGTTCAACTTCTAGCATTTTTACTGAGAATACAGGATTAATTCCAATAGATCTGCCTCTTTTTTTTTTTTGGTTGGTTTTTGTGGGTTATTTTTTGTTTTGTTTTGTTTGGTTTGGTTTGTCTGGTTGGTTAGTTTGGTTTGTTTTTGTTTTTGTTTTCAGTTGCAGCTTTTTATATTCTTTCTTTGTTCTGCATGTTTTGTATTTTGATTATTCTGTGCTAAGAGGACTTTCTTTTCTGGTCCAGTCTCTTTGGTGATTTTATGCTTCTTGTGCCTTCATAGACATCTTCTTTAGGTTAAGAAATTTTTCTTGTATGATTTTGTTGAAAATATCTTCTGGAACTTTGATCTCATCCTTCTTCTTCTAATCTGATTATTAGTATGTTTTGTGTTATCATAATGTCCCAGAGTTCCTGGATGTTTCCTGAAAGTTTGTATGTAGACCAGGCTGGTTTTGAACTTAACAGCTCTAACTCAAGTCAAGTGTTGGGCTTAAATCTAGGCCAACATGCCTGGCATCAACATCACCATCATTGGCTGCTGAGCATGGAATATAGAGTTTTAGGTATTTATTTTCTTTTGTTTTGTATATGTAAGCATAGGTTATTGTGTTGATCTTCATCAACATCTTGCATTTGAAATTTGGCAGGGAGTATATTTAATTTCTTAGGATGCCCTTTATTTATGACACTAACACTATCTGAGCTTTCCAAGTCATTGAATTGTAGGTGTGTGACGCTCTTCTTACCAGTTGTATTTGTTTTATTTTAATTTTGTTTGTTTTATTCACATTTAATTTATTTTTAATTTAATTTTTTTTATTTATTCTCTGACATGAACTTGAGTCTTTGATCACCTCCTCCTGGGTGGTGCAACCTTGCAAGGCCACAGAGGATGACCTTGATGAGGTCTGATGAGACCTGATAATCTAGAAGGGAAGGAATCCCTCCCCAATTAGGAGACTAGAGAAAGGGCATAGGAGCAGAAGAAGGAGGGTGGGTGGGACTGGCAGGAGATGAGGGAGGGGGCTATGGCAAGGATACAAAGTGAACACATTGTAATAAATAACTTAATTAAATTAAAAAAATAATTTATCCACTTAACATCCCAATTGTAATCTTCTCCCTTGACTCTTCCTTGTCTCACCCTCCATTTTTTTCCTCCTTATCCCATTTCCTATATCTCAGATACAGGGAACCCTCCTCTCCTACCATCTGAAACCAGCCTATCAAGTCTCACTAGGACTTCCTGCATCCTCTTCCTCTGTGGCATAGCAATGCCCCTCCACCACGGGGAAATGATCAAATAGCACACAACAGAGTCCATGTCAAAGCCAGCACCTTCTCCCCTTACTATGGATCAAACATGGAGACTGAGCTGCCTATCAGCTACATCTGAGCAGGGGTCTGTTTCCTCTTCATGAATGGTCTTTGGTGGGTCCATCAATTTCTGCAAGTCCCCATGGGCCCAGATTTGTTGTCCTTGTTGGTCTTCTTATGGAGGTCCTGCCAGCTCTGGGTCTTTCTACATTCTATCCTCTCACTCTTTCCTATGATTCCCTGTGCTCTACCCAAAGTTTGGCTGTGAATCTTAGCATCTGTTTCGAACCCCTGCTGGGCGTCTTTTGGAGGATATGTATGTTAGGCTCTCATCCTCTTCCCTCTCCTCAGTCACTTCTGGTGTCGATTTTATATGCACTTTTGCATAAGAATTAAGCATCCTCCATAGGGTCCTCCTTTTTATTTAGCTCCTTTAGGTCTATAAATTGTAGTATGTTTATCCTATATTATGACCATTATCCATTTACAAATGAGTATATACCATGCATGTCTTTCTGGTTTTGGAATAACTCACTTAGGATGATCATTTCTAGTTCCATCTACTTGCCTGAAAATTTTATAGTTTCCTTTTTTTTTTAATACCCGAGGTGCATTCCATTGTGTAAATGTACCACAATTTCTGTAAAACAATGGTTTGGTTGAGAGACATATAGTTTGTTTCCCTATTATGGCTATTATGAATATAGATGTTATGAACACAGTTGAGCAAATATCTTTGTTGAATGGTGGAGCATCTTTTTGATATATGCCCAGAAATGGTATAGCTGGGTCTTGAAGTAACACTATTTCTAATTGTCTGAGAAAGTATCAGATTGATTTCTAAAGCGGTTGTATAAGTTTTCACTCCCACAGCAATGGAGGAGTGTTCCTTTCTTCACATTCTCACTAACTTGCTGTCACTTCAGGTTTTGACCTTAGCCATGATGGGTTTAAGATGGGATGTCATTTGCATTTCCATGATGACTACAGATATTGAGCATTTAATGTCCACCATTTGATATTCCTCTGTGGAGAAATCTTTGTATAGTTCTGTACCCCAGTTTTAAATTGGATTATTTGGATTATTGGAGTTTAATTTCTTCAGCTCTTTATATATATTGTTTATTAGCTCTTTCAGTTGTATGAAGGGTTGGTGAAGATCTTTTGTCAGTCGGTAGGCGGTCATTTTGTTCTATTGACAGAGTTCTTTGCTTCATAGAAGCTTTTTGTTTCATGAGATCCTATTCATTAATTCTTGATCTTAGAGCCAGTGTTCTTGGTGTTCTGTTGAGGAAGTTACCTTCTATGCGAATGAGATCGAGGATCTTTCCCACTTTTTTTTCTAACAGATTTAGTGTATCTGGTTTTATGTTGAGGTCTTTGAACAACTTGGACTGCAGTTTAGTGCAGGGTGATAAATATGGATCTATTTTCATTTTTCAACATGTAAACTTCAGGTTAGACCAGCACTGTTTGTTGAAGATGCTGTCCTTTTTCCATTGAATGGTTTTGGCTTCTTTGTCAAAAATCAAGTGGCCATAGGTGTGTGGGTTTATTTATGTGTCTTCACTTCAATTCCATTGATCCACTAATTGTTTTTATTATAGTACCATGAAGTTTTTATTACTATTGATTTATAATAGAGCTTGAGATGAAGAATGGTGATACCTCCTGAAGATCTCCTATTGTACAGGATTGTTTTAGCTATTCTGGCTTTTTTATTTTTCCATATGAAGCTGAGAATTGTTCTTTCAAGTTCTTTAATGAATTGTGTTGATATTTTGATGGGAATATCATTGAATCTGTAGATTGTTTTGTTACGATGGCAATTTTTACTATGTTGGTCCTACTGATCCATGAGCACGAGAGATATTTCTATCTTCTGGTTTCTTTTTCAATTTCTTTCTTCAGAGGCTTGAAGTTTTTGGTTTTGTTGTTGTTGTTGTTCATATAGGCTTTTTACTGGCTTGTTGAGGATAACACCAAAATACATTTTTTTTTTACTGCCTATTGTGAAGGGTGTTATTTTCCTATTTTTTTTCAGTCCATTTGTCTTTGGCATCCAGGAGTGTATTTTTTTTGAGGTTCCCTACAGTAGAATTTTGGGGGTCATTTTTGTATACTGTCATATCATCTGTGAATAGAGATACTTTGACTTCTTCCTTATCACTTTGTATCCCCTTAATCTCCTTTAGTTGTCTTATTGCCCTAGATAGGACTTTGAGTACTGTATTGAAGAGATTTGGAGAGAGTGTGTAGCCTTGTCTTTTCCCCAAGTCCAGTGGAATTGACTTAACAATCTTTTCATTTAGTTTGATGTTAGCTATATACTATTCTGTATATATTCTGTATATTTTCTGTATACTATCTTTACTCTTTTTAGATATGTGCCTTTGTCCCTGGTCTCTCCAAGACTTTAAACAAGAATAACTGTTGGATATTGTCAAATGCTTTTTCAGCATCTAACAAAATGGCTTTTTTCAATTTGTTTATACAGTGGATTACATTGATGGATTCCATATACTTAACCACCCTCGCATGCCTGGGATGAAGCCTACTTGGTCATGGTGGATGATACCTTTGATATGTTCTTGGATTTGGTTTGCAAGTATTTTATTGAGTATCTTTACATCATTGTTCATAAAAGAGATTGGTCTGAAGTTCTCTTTCTTTTTGGGGATCTTTGAGGATTTATCAAGTTGACTGTGGTCTCACCAAAGGAATTTGGTCATGTTGCATCCATTTCTATTTTATGAAATAATTTGGAGAATATCAGTATTCACTCTTCTTTGAAGGTCTTGTAGAATTCTGCTCTGAAATCATCTGGCCCTTGGCTTTTTTTTTGGTTGGGAGTATTTTGATGGATGCCTCTATTGCCTTATTTACTATAAGACTATTTAATATCTTTACCTGATGTTGATTCAACTTTGCTAAGTGGATTTTAAATAGAATTGTATATTTCATTTAGATTTTCAAATTTTGGGGCATATAGGCTTTTGACATAAAAGGTAATGGTTCTTTGGATTTTCTCAGTGTCTATTATATCTTTTTCTTTCAGACTTTGTTGGTTTGGATAGTATCTTTCTACCATTTACTTAGTTTGGCTAAGAATTTGTCTGTGTTTTTTATTTTCTCAAAGAACTAGCTCTTGGTTTCGTTGATTCTTTGAATTATTATCTTTGTTTCTAATTTATTGATATCAGCCCTGAGTTTGGTTTTTCCTAGTGGTCTACTCTTGCTGGGTGTGTCTGCTTCTTTTTTCCTAGGTCTTTCAGGTATACCATTAAGTTGCTTGTATGAGATGTCTCCAATAGCTTATGATGGCCTTTGTTGCTATTCAAACTCCTCTTAGGACTGCTTTCATTGCATCGCATATGAAGTTGAGAACTCTTCTATCAAGGTCTGTAAAGTATTCTGTTGGTATTTTGATGGAAATTGCATTGAATCTGTAGATTGTTTTTGGTAAGATGTCCATTTTTACTATGTTAACTCTGCCAAGCCATGAGTATCAGATAGTTCCATATTCTGATATCTTCTTCTAACCTTTCTTCAGAGACTTGAAGTTTTTTCATACAAGTCTTTGACTTAATTGATTATGGTCACACCAAAGTACTTTATGTCCTTTGAGGCTATTGCGAAGGGTGTTGTTTCCCTAATTTCTTTCTCAGCCCTTTTATCTTTTGTATACAGGAGGGCTAAATTTTTTATGAATTAATTTTGTATCCAGCCACTTTACTGATGCTGTTTATCATCTGTAGAAGTTCCCTAGTAGAAGTTTTGGAGTTATTCAGGTATACTATCATATCATCTGCAAATATTGATACTTTGACTTCTCCCTTTCCAATTTTTATTCTTTTGATCTCCTTTAATTGTCTTATTGCTCTAGTAAGGACTTCAAGAACTATGTTGAAGAGATATGGAGAGAGTGGACAGCCTTGCCTTGTCCCTGAGTTCAGTGGGACTGCTTTAATTTTCTCTCCATTTAGCTTGATGTTGGCTATAGGCTTGTTGTATATTGCCTTTACTATGTTTAGGTATGTGCCCTTTATCCCTGATCTCTCCAATACTTTAAACATGAATGGATGCTGGATTTTTTCAAATGCTTTTTCAGCAACTAAGGAGATTATCATGTGTTTATTTTTCTTTCAATTTGTTAATATGGTGGATCATATCAATGGATTTTTGTATATTGAACCACCCCTGCATACCTGCCATGAAGCCTGCTTGGTTGTAGTGGATGATATCTTTGATGTGTTCTTTTATTGGGTTTGCAAAGTATTTTGTTGAGTATTTTTGCATCAATGTTCATAAGGGAAATTGGCCTGAAATTGTTTTTTATGCTGCGGTATCCAGGGCTGCTTGCTCCTGGATAACTGGGTTCTGGAGATGCCATTTTGCTCTGTCTTTTGCTGGTTGAGCTTTTATGCTGGCCTCTATCCATTTGGCTATTTTAGGTGTTGGGTGTTAGTTTCTGGTGGTTCCTAGAATCCTGTGCTGGGGAGAAGGAGAATCCCTTTGGCAGGAAGAAAATTTTTTCAAAGGAGGCTTCCTTAGCTTTTGGGGTATGGTCACTGAATGACAGGTGTTTTTCAGGAATTGTCACAGCTCACCTTAGGCATACAGACGTTAGTGGAAATTTTCCATGTTAGTCAAGGGGGCTCTCTTCTCACCCAGAGAAATCCTGGAGACAGCTGCCCTGATGCTGGGGTTCTTGCTGTAAATTTAGTGAGCTGAAGCTGTAATCTGGGTACCCCATGGTTTGGTCAGTTTAGTTAGGGATAACTGGTTGTCCCTTGGAGCAGTATCTGGGGGTTGTTCTCAGGGAACCCAGGCTTCTGTAGGTCTGATTTTGGAGCTCTGTGCCCCAGTACCCAGGTGGTAATCAGTGGCAGGTGAGCACCACTCTCATGTGTACAGCAGGAGGCTAGAGTCTGGAGCCTGTAGATAACCAGAAACTTTTCTGGAGCTAGGTGTCCTAAAGTAGGGCCAGATATTTCCCCCACCTTTGTGTTTTCTCCCAACAGAGAGATCCAGTCTGTACTGTTGGGGGGTGTAGAGTGCATAGGCACTTGCTTGCGAATGGTGGCTCCAAGCTGGTGACTGGACAGGAACCTGGAAAATTTTTCCGATAATATTCCCATATGTGGTCATGGTAGTGGTGGTGGTAGTGGTGGTGGGAGGGTCAGCTGAGTGCTCTAAGCTGGGACCTGCTGTTTCCCTCCCTGTGGGGTTTTCTTTCTACAGGGAAACCCATCCTTTAGTTCCCTGGGGCACACAGTTCTGTCTGTGATGGAGAGTTGGTTACGTGGGTCTGGCGGCTGAAGTCCCACTCAGGGCTGGCTGCTGTGCACCTGCAAGTCTACAGGACCTTTTCCATGGATAGACTGGATGACATTCAGTCAGTCCCACTTGCTTCCTTCCCTGTGGGTTTTTCTTGAGAGTGGGACTCCCAGTCTCTTGTGCTCTGGGGCACACAGTTCAGCCTGGGAAGGTGATCAGGACACACTTCTTGGGTCTATTTTCTTGAAAACTTTATTCCTGCCAAAACAGCCCAGGAAATTTTCCAGGGATTAGCTGGGTGCTCTGAGGTTGAACCCAATTGTTTTTCTCATCATTGGGTTTCTTATCACCTGGTAAACACAGTCAATGTTGTTTAGGGACCAACTCTTCCAACTATTTGTCACTGTGCAGTCTCTGTTACCCCACTGATCAGTATGCAATCAGCCCTACCATCTGGAATCTGTTTTTAATTTTTACTGAATATGAGTATTTTGATTGAAGTCATGAATATGAACCTCTTGTGTGCCTGATCGTCACAGTAGTCCAAAGATGTGTTCAGAACTTATGAACTTATAGCAAGTGATAATAGTGGGTCCCAGTTAAACACTGACATTTCAGACCAATTATTTGCAAGAGCAGCAAGAGCTCCTCACTGCTGAGCCATCTCTCCTGCCTTATGTTGCTTACATATATCATCATTTACATTGCTAATATTTTCATCTTTCTATTTTTAGCTATTTAAACATGCATTCCTTTTAGTAAGATCTTATTAAAGTTACAGTTTAAGCTAGGGCATTGTAGATTTCTGAAAATTGAATACACAACTGGAGTGAATGTATAATTCCTTGTAGAAGCTTCAGTAAACACCTCTCAGTTCTTTCCATGTTTTATGTTTGTTTTATTGATTTAAAGGGGAGACTCTGTCTTACTATATAGGTCTGGCTGTCCTAGAACTCTTTGTATAGATCATGCTGGCATCCAATTAAATAATATATACCTGTGTCTGCCTCCTGAGTGATGGAATTAAAGGCATGACAGAATATACCCAGCTTGTCCATCATTTTTTTTGTAGTTAGTAACTGTTCATATTTCTCTGATGTGTACTTAGTACTGTTCATCTGTTAATTTCTCTCTGTGTGTCTCTGTCTCTCTCTTTCTATTTTGCTCTCTTCTCTCTGTTTGTCTTTGTCCACATTAATTGCCATGAGTATTCCAAACCTCTATCCTATTCAGATATGGCACAGTTAAACTTTTTTATTCCGTTTTATTCTAAAATGACTTAGTGATAACATTCACACTTATTTTTTAATAGAAAAGTTTTAATCTTTATTTTAAACTATAGCCTATACATGATTTAAAAAGGAAAATATACAAAACAATGATCAAAGAATAATCATGTGTTCTATGCCTTTTCTTTTGTCTGGGAACTCAGAAATATGATGTTATCAGCTATGATTATTGTTGCTTGCCACTCACATTATTTTTATCCATCTATTCACTGTAGTACAATTTCCCCTCCACAAATATATGAGCCCCCATTTTCATATACTGGTATGCCACATCTCTGATCCCTGGTCAAAACATGATATCCAGTGCCATGTTGTCTTTTGACTGACACCACCCATCTGTTCACTGTCACCTGATAGCCACATCTCATTTGTTGCTAGATAAAATATGATGACTGTGTTTTTTCCTTCTACCTGTCTCATGACAGGGTCCTGACCTACTTGCCCAAGTAACTAAAGATGATTCATACATTACTCAAGAACCCAACTAATGTCTAATTCATATTCATGCCTTACAAACTAATGAAACACCTTTAACAAAGGTTTCCAAAGCATGCCTTTGGTTTTCCTTACAATCTAACCTTTAAGCTTTTTCTTCTCCTCTTGTTCACCTCATGCACAACACCCAACTATCTAACACTAGCACTTCTGTGTCAGAAAATAAATGGAAGCAGCACTAGAATTATATGATTCTATTGCCAATGAAGTATAAATTAATATTGTTGCTACTCTTTCTGTTGTACAAATGCATGGCATATTTTAGGATTCAGTGACCTTCAATGATGTGCATGTGAAATTCAGCCAAGAAGAGTGGGCTTTGCTGGAACCATCACAGAAACAACTCTACAATGATGTGATGCTAGAGACCTGTAAAAACCTCACTGCTATAGGTAAGACAGCAAATTTTCTTTCACTTTTAAAATAAGGAGACAAGTCTTACTTTGTTATTTATCCTTTTCTATGATTCCAATTGAGAATGAGGAGGAATGAGGTGACTAAATCAGGCATGGTTCTAAGGGTCATAGAAGATAGTGATTTAAGTTTTGCTTTAATAATAATATGATATTTCCAGTCATATATATTTTCTGGTACTCTATTTTAGGATACAATTTGGAAGACCATACCATTGAAGAACATTTTCAAAGTTCTACAAGTAATAAAAGGTAACTTTATGTGCACACTGATATAGATATGAATCTTAAGAAATTTTAATGTGTCCTGGAAGTTTGGTTTTTTTTGTTTGTTTGTTTGTTGGCTGCTTTTTATTTTCTGTTTTTGAAATAGTTTTTTTATTCTGTGTAGCTGTGGCTTGACTTAGACTTGCTTGTTAGAACAATGTGATCTCAAAATCACACAGATCTGCCTGCTTCTGCCTCCACAAATGCTGGGATTAAAGGAATGTACCAGCACACCTGGCTGTGTCCAGGAGGTTTTAAAGAAAAGCAACAGTGTAAAAAGAGCACTGCTTTAAGTGTACTGATGATCATTAAAATCTCATAATTCCACGTACCTCAATGTCAGGTATCTGATTTGTGTTTGCAAGGTACTCCCCTAAGATAGAAGAAAATAAAATAATGTTGTAACAGAAAATACCATTGAAATCATATAGACATTACAGCTACTGAGTTAAACTGCCAATCTGTTTAGTCTCATTCTATCTACTCAGATATTGTAAGAGGTATACACATTGAATAGGTGATCAGTATGTTTCAAAACCTTCTAATGAGCAGATATTTCATAGTACAACCAGTGTTACACATATTCATGTAGTAACACTGTAAAGTTTAGTGAAAGGAGCAGCTTCTGAGAGTCAATAATAAAATTGTGGAGAAACCTTAATCCCTATATGACATGTCTATGATGAACAAAAAAAAAAACAAAAAAAAAAAAAAAAAAAAACAAAAAAAAAAACGTGTTAATTCAATGTGGAAATCTTTTATTATTCTTGTAATTTAAATTGGTATATCATATGTCACAATGTTTATAAGACACATGAGCATAGAGATATTGAAAGAAGCAGTGTAACTATGTTTCTCCAAGAATACTTAATTTTGTAAAAGTCCCCACTTTGAGTAGATTTTCTGAATGTGATAAAAGGTAACAGTTAATTGGTTTTGCAACTTCACTGAGAATTCATTAGCAAAATCATACTGCTGAAAATACCTATGAATGCTAGAAATTTGGAACTTCTTCTGCTTGTCCTGGCTCACTTTGTAAATGAAGTGTCATTCATACCGTACAAAAATTTGTGAATGGGATTGCTTTGGTAAAACTCTGAATTCTTACAATACTCTTCATATACATGAGAAAACCTCTTATAGAAAAATGATGCTATTAAAGTGAACCACATAATAAATGCTCTTACCATCACAGAGATCTTCAAAAATACCCATAATGAAGGGGAATGCCATGAATGTAAATAAAATGATAAAAGTTTAAGATTTGATTATTCTTTTTATCATTAGACCAAATTATAAAATTGATTCACATAGATAAATATATTTATTAGTGTAATCAAATGACTGTGGTCAATATTTCACATGTGCCAATTATCTTTGCAGGCATGAAAGCAATTGTACTGGAGGGAAACCTTTTAAACGCACTCTATGTGGTAAATCCTTCCACCATACCACTGTTCTCATAAGCCATGAAAGAACACACACTGGAGAGAAGCCTTACAAATGTAATCAATGGGGTAAAGCCTTTACAAAAAACAGTCAGCTCATAAGGCATAAAAGAACACATACTGGAGAGAAACCTTATGAGTGTAACCAGTGTGGTAAAGCTTTTGCAAAAAACAGTCATCTCATAAGCTATGAAAGAACACACACTGGAGAGAAGCCTTACAAATGTAACCAGTGTGGCAAAGCCTTTGCAGAAAACAGTACTCTCTTAAGCCATAAAAGAACACACACTGGAGAGAAATCTTATAAATGTAACCAGTGTTGTAAAGCCTTTGCACAAAACAGTCATCTCATAAGCCATAAAAGAACACACAATGTAGAGAAACCTTATGAATGTAATGAGTGTGGTAAAGCCTTTGCACGCCACAATAATCTCATAAGCCATAAAAGAACACATACTGGAAAGCAACCTTATGAATATACCCAATATGATAAAGCCTTTGCACAGCTGTCTCCGGAAACATGAAAAACGCACAGTGGAGAGAAGCCTGGTGAGGATAATTAGTGTGATAAAACCTTTGCATATTACAGTCATCTCCTAAGACAACAACACATTTTGGAGGGAAACCATATGAATTAACTGTGTGGCAAAGCCTTTGCACATAACATCTCCTAATACATACAAGAAAACATACTGGAAAGAAGCTATCTGACTTTAACCAATGTGAAAAAACTTTTGCACTTCAGAATCATCCTCACAATCATGAAAGAAATCCTAATGGACAGTGGTTTTAACATGGTGAAACCATTCCATATTTGTATAATCTTCATCATCATGAAAGGATTCATACTGGAGAGAGCTTTTGAATGTGTTAAAATGGTGAAGCCTTGCACAAATCTAGAGTCATCATCATCATAAAAGTATCCTTACTGGAGAGGAATTCTTTGACTATAACCAATATGGAAAGGCCTTTGTGTTCTTTGGTCTACTGAGATCCAACAGAACTGAAAAACTAGCTCAATGGAAATGACTTCCCTTTTGTGAAGGGGAAGGGGAGAGGGAATAGGGGCAATAGGAATGGAGGGTAGTAATGGGGGAGAGAAGGGAGTGGGACTACAATTGGAATTTAAAGCAAATAAAATTATTTTTAAAAAGAATACAATGAATGGTGAATATCAATTACATGCAAAAGTATTATAAAATGTGTTTAGGGAAGACTTATTGATAAATCTGATTCTCAATATTTACTGTTTTCCATTGCCTCACTTTAGACAAGAAAAGTTCAGTCCAGTGGATGAATATGTAGGGAATGGTGAACTAACACCAGCCAGGAAGTTCTCTGAGAGTAATATAATAGTGGTAACCTGTAGAAGTTTCTTTGTGTATACATATATATTGTTCCAGGGGTTCTATTGAAAACCATCACAACCCAGACTGAATTTTGAGATGTGAAGGAGGAGGCTTTCTCTTCCATGTATGACCCTGGTGCTGGCCTAGTTGTGTAACAATGTAAGGGTGAGTTTTCTGTGCCTGACTTCAACTGGGGAGTGTCTTTAGACATAGATGCTACTAGCCAAATTTGATAGATGGCTTTTGACACTGATCCCTGCTAACTCTCTCCTCCTTTTAAATATAGGATGATTAGGATCTATGCTCTTGTTCATATGATAGGAATGTGCTATCTAATGCAAATCAAGCATTCTTGAAGTACCTAGTTTTGAACGATTATATACACCTATCCATGGAGCATCCCAATCATTTCCCAAGGGGTATATAGCCTCTGTTTTCTGGAATTCAATTTGAACTTATTTCCTGAGGTGGTTCCTCTAGACAGAAGGAGAACCAAATTCTTTGAAATGCGTGTGATCAAATGTTTCAGACTTCATAGCATTTCATATTTCACATGTTTCTGGATGTGAGATGGTCAATTAAACATTGTCTTGTGTGTGGGACTCTGTAAAATGAGTTATACTTAGTGTTAATTTCACAGTAAGGTTGCAGGCAAGCTTCAGGGTATGGAGTCTTCTGACGTGAGCAGAGTGGCCTATGGAGAAGTAATAAGAGCACAAATATTATTTCCTTGTTTTAATAGCTGAGTAGTATTGTGATAAGACATGGGTGGATGGCAGAGGAGGGAAACTCACCTTTTGAGTGGGATAGAGGGAAGAGAAAGGATGTGACCAGTAGGAGTTGAGGGAGGGGCCTTCAGTCAGGATATATAATGAATAAACTGTGAAAAATTAAAAATAATTAATAAAAGAAAAACGAATTAGAAAAACAAAACCAGAGAGCAAAAATTTGAGTTCAGTCTGGGTAACTGCCCTTGCTCAAAAAAAAAAAAAAAAAAGATATAAAGAAAGAAAAGATTAAGCATCTTACCATGGTCTTCCTTCTTGATTACCTTCCCTAGGTCTACAGATTTTAATATGAGCATCCTATATTATATGTCCAATATCCACTTATATGTGAGTATGTACCATGTGTGTCTTTTTGCTTCTGAGATACCTTACTCAGGATGATAATTTCTAGATATCACCATTTGCCAGCAAATTTCATGATTTCTTTGTTTTTAATTGCTGAGTAGTATTCCATTGTGTAAATGTACCACAATTTCTTTATCCATTCCTCAACTGAGGGATATCTGGCTTGTTTCCAGCTTCTGGCTATTACAAGTAAAGCTGCTGTGAACATGGTTGAGCAAATATCCTAGTTGTATACTTGAGCATTTTTTGGATATATGCCTAGGCGTGGTATAGCTGGATCTTGAGGTATCACTATTCCTAATTGTCTGAGAAATAACAGGAGCCTATCACAGAGGTCCTCTGAAAGACTCTACCCAGCAGGGTATCAAAACATATGCTGAGATTCAGAGCTAAACATTTTGCAGAGTGCAGGGAATGTTATGATAGAAGGGGAAGATAGAAATATCTGGATGGAACAGAAGCTCCACAAGGAGAACAACAGAATCAAAAGGTCTGGGCACAGGAGTCTTTTTGAGACTGATATGCTAAACAAGGACCATGAATGGAGATAAATTAGAACCCTTACACAGAAATAGTCCAATGCGTCTCTGTATCCAAGAGAGTTCCCAATAATAGTACTAGGGACCATCTCTGACATGAACTCATGGGCTAGTTCTTGGATCAGCTCCACCTGAGTGGGGAACTATCCTTCCAGTCCACAGAGAAAGACAAAGAAGCCAGTCCTGATGAGACCTGATTGACTATAGTCAGATGGAAGGGGAGGAAGTCCTCCCCTATTACTGGACTGGGGGAGAGACATAGGAGAAGAAGAGGGAGGGAGGGTGAGATTGAAAGGGGGTGGTGGAGGGGCTACAGCTGGGATACAGAGTGAATAAACTGTAATTATTAAAATAAAAAAGAAAAGAAAAATTAAAAAAAAATGTTTAATAAAAGAAAGGAGAATCAAAGATGGTGGTACCAAGAGGACAGTTTCTGCAGAGCAGTAGAGCAGTGACTACACAGCAAGCAACAGACCAAACTCTGAGCCCTAAAACAACAGCAATTGTGTTTCCAAGTTAAGAACAAACCCCATGGAGTGGGAAGTAATCGCTTCTTTTCTCAGGCTACCCAGATAAACCATGGAAGATTTCCTGGGTCCCTGCAGGCAATAGGTCACCAGCCCAGAGCCACATGACTGTGCTCTGGCTCTGGTCACCATCCCAGACTGTACTGTGGGCCCCACAACACCAGAGATTGGGATTTCCAGGCTATAAAAAACCCCATGGAGTAGGAAGCAATCAGGACTGACCTCAGGTCACCCAGAAAATCCCTGAAAAAGGTCTGGGCTCTAGAAGGTGCTCAGGCCAGAGAGCTGCTTGTATGCCCAAATCACTGTCCCACACAGAACTGTGGGTACCAAAGCACCAGGGACCAGGTTTCCTGTTGGGAGGAAACCCCATGGTGAAAGAAACATCAAGTCCAACCTCAGGGCATCCAGTGGAATTCCACCACACTCCCCCAACAACTTCTAATGAAAAGTTTTTGGGTTCCTTCAGATGCCCAGTCAGCAGCATAGAGCCACTTACCTGCTCCTGTTTGTTCTACTCAACATCCTAGACTGAACTGTGGACCCGAAAACAGGACAGACTGGGTCACCCTGTTGGGAGGTAACCATAGGGTGGGGGAAACATCAGTTCCAAACTCAGGACAGCAGTTCAGGAAAAGTTTCTGGGTTCCCACTGGCTCCAGGATCTATCATCCTGCTGTATGCATGACTGCTGCACTTACCTGCTGCTGATTACCGCTTGGGTACTGAGGCACAGAGCTCCAACCTCAGATCTACAGAAACCTGGGATCCACAGATCAACACTAGACAAAACAGTCCCAGCATGATTCTTAAATTTCTAGCAGGGTGGCAGTTCTACCCTAGCCTCGCCCTAACAACAGAGGAAACACTCTGTCTGTACACCCTCAGGGACACAGAGCTAAAGTCAGTTTCACTGTTATCTGCAGTCTGTGGCCTGGAACACAAAATGTGGACCTGAAACCATTCAAGAAAAAGACTGGCAGGCATGAAGGTGCAGGCTTGTAATTGGAGGACAAGAAGCTGAGGGAGGATGATGAGTTCCAGACCAACCTGGGCTTCATGTTTCCAACTGCTTGTCCCATCAAAACCCAGAGAACTGGACTGAAGATATAGATCAGTAGTTAAGACACATGCTGCTCTTGCAGAGGACTGCATTAGGCTCCCAGAATCTGTATCAGGTGGATCACAATGATGTCTAGCTCTTGAGCATCTCCTACCCTCTTCTGGCCCTTGCCAGGCATGTATACCCACATGCACACAGATAAATAAAATAAAGCTACTTAAAAACTGAGAATGACAGACAGAGAGATGGACAGGTGGACACAGCATGAGCTTGCCCTGCACTGGAGACTACTACTGTGCCTAAGAACCCTCACTGTGCCTGCCAAGCTGCTGTGCCCATCGACCTGCTGCAGTTCCTGCTAACCCTACTGCCAAGTCCATCAAATCTTCTGCCACTTTCTCTGTTCATCACTGCACAGTAGTTCACTGTTTTTTTTTTTTTTTTTTCTTTCATGAGATGGGATCTCATATACCCTGGCTGCCCATAATCCTGGTCTGTAGCTGAGGGGGACCACAAGCCTGAATAGTCTTTTGAGCTTTTGCCATTCTGATGGGTGTAAGGTGAAATCTCAGGGTCATTTTGATTTGCATCTCTCTGATAACTAAGGGCATTGAGCATTTTTAAGTGTTTCTCTGAGATATTCCTCTACCGAAAATTCTATGTGTAGCTCTGTCCCCATTTTTGATTGGATTACTTTTGATTTAAAACATAGTTTTTGAACAATTTTTGAACCATGTTTCTTTGGAAGAAATAACAGATTTTCACAACAATATGTGTGTGTAATAGATATATGACAAAGATGATAGATAGACAGATAATAGATGTGAGATAGATGGTTATATAACTGTAATAATATGTGTGCAACAATAGGAGGGAGACTTGTATAAAACATCATGATAGGCTAGGGTCAAATAGAAGGGGAGTAGGATCTTGCCTATCAGTGGGCTAGGGGAGGGGCTTAGGCACAGAAGAGGGAAGGAGGATGTGAGCAGATGGAGATGAGGGAGGAGGCACAGCCACAGTACAATTTGAATAAATTGTAATAAATGATAATAATAAACAGTAATGTAAAAAAATCACCTTGAAATTTATATTCATCTCCAAAGATTATGAATACCTAATTCTTTTAAACTGTTAAAGGTCCATAGTGAAAATAAAAGAACAATAAGGCAAGAATTCTAGAAAAACCAGAGTGTGTAATCTTGACTGCTTAGAAGGACAGAAAGGCCCCAGGTGAGGCTTATTATTAACTACTATCAAGCATTATTAACTACTCATACAATGTCTTTGAGTCCTTTAAAAAATAAAGATTTGAAGTTGGGCATCTTGGTGCAAGCCTACAATTCCAGCATCTCAGGGAGGCAGAGGCAGGTGGATCTTTTTGATTTCCAGGCCAGCCTGGTCTACAAAATGAGTCCAGGATAGCCAAGCTATAAAGATCAAAGAAGGAAGAAGGAAGGAAGGGAAGGAAGAAAGGAAAGTAAAAAGTCAGACCACACTAGTACATGGAGCTGGTCTTTTTAAGTTTTAATAAAACGCATTCAAAGTTTTCCAAACATATGTTCATACCTATCACAATGAGATTTCTCACATGGGGGGGAGTGTTTAATCAGCTAACCTCAATTCTTATCATTACTTCTACCAATATTCTGCAATTTGGTTAGTAAAAACAACAATCAAATAAGGAAAGTTAGAGTTAAAAATGATTCTTTATGCCAAGCAGTGATGGCACACACCTTTAATCCCAGCAGTGTTCAGGAGGCAGAGACAGGCAGATCTCTGAGTTTGAGAACATTCTTGATTTACAGAGGAAGTTCCAGGACAGTCAGGGCTGCATGGAGAAACCCTATCTTGGGAAAACAAACAAACAAACAACAACAACCAAAACCTGAAAAAAAATGTATAAATTCTCAAAAGAGTACATCATTCATTAGAGTAAACTTGCAGTTCATGATTTGCTATTCAATGATGGAGTTAAATACTCACAAGAAAAAATGGGAGGCCACAGGAAGGAGGGAGACTTTACAGTCTCCTCCTTATCTGTACAATGCATATAAGTAGATCATCTGTACATTCAATCACAAAGTTTTTCAATAACTGCTTCTCTCAATGGTGCCCTCAATTGGTTACATATGACACTGAAAAACATTCCTTCACTATCTATGTCCCTGGATCCTGATAACCCATCCTGTCACCTTGTACCTGTTTTGCCAGCATGTAACTGAAAACTCAGATTTATATTGCTTTAAACATATAATGTTGTTATTTATCGTGTTAAGAACAAAGAAAAACAAACCACAAAGCAGCTATCTAGACTTGCTATGGCAACCCTACTGTCAGTCATTAGTTATCCTACCCAAGATGGCTGCTACATCTCCAGTCCATTTCTTGCTTGCTTGCTTGGATTGGGTTTCTCTGTGTAGGTTTCCCTGCTGTCCTGGAACTAGATCTATAGACCAGGATGGCTGTTAATGCAGAGATCCAAATGCTTCTGCCTTGCCTCCCAAATTCTGGGATTAAAGATGAGCCACCACCTCCCAGCCAATCTCCAGTCTCAGCTAAAGAAAGGCTAGGAGGGAATACACACCATTATCCCCTTAGAACACTTTTGAAACATTATATTCATCATTCTATTTATATTCAACTAATGTAGACATAGTCACATGATTATATCTGTTAAAAATTTTAAAAGCACTGGAGTTGACTCAGTGATTAAGAGTACTGACTGCTTATCAAGTGGTGCAAGCCTTTAATCCAAGTGCTTTTGAGGCAAATGCAGGTGGATCTCTGTGAGTCTGAGGACGAGTTCTAGAACAGCCTGGACTACACACCCAGAGTCCATGTCTTGATGACTCCTTCTCTCCCCCACAAAAAAGTAGAAAAAAAGAAATGTAAAAAAATTGTTTTAATTTGAAAACAATCTCTTCTATACAGCCATGTAACTAGACAAAAATTATGGCTCATATCACCTACAAGAAATATAATATCTATTAGGGAGAGCTGAATATCTCTTCCAAGTTCACAAAATGCATTTGCTGCTCCTCTTCTTTCACCCCTAAGCAATGGTGTACCCCAAAGCCTGGGCCTTCGTCATTTAATCATATCTTTGCTATGCTTGTAGACAGGAGACCAGCATAACTGTCATCTGAGAGGCTTCATCCAGGAAATAATGGAAACAGTTGCACAGACCCACAGTCAAACAAACATTAGGCAGAACTCTGGGAATCTTGTGGAAGAGTTACAGGAAGGATTGGAGAGGTAGGAGACCATAAGAAAACCTACATAGTCAGCTCACCTGGGACTATGGGGCCTCATACAAACTGAACCACCAACAAATGAACATGCCTGGCCTAGCCCTGGGCCTCTTACACATATGAAACTGATGGGTTTCTTGTCCTCAAGTCAGTCCCCTAGCAACTAGAGCAGGAGCTGTCTCTGACTTGGACTCTGTTGCCTCCCTGTGGATCCCATATTCTTATCCAGGGCTGCCTTGTCTTGCTGCAGTGAAAGAGAAGGTACTTAATCCTGATATAACTTGATGTGCCTGGGTGGGTTGGTTGGGGGAAGTACAGGGAAAGTGTTTGGGAGTTTGGGACTGGCAAAAGATGAGGGAGTAGGGTTGTGAGTGGACTGTAAAATGAACAAATAAATAAATTAATGAAGAAAAAATGTTACTGACCTATAGTCATCAAAGTGACAAGATCATGAAAAAGTTGAGGGAACTGTTCCATACTGAAAGAGACTAAAGAGATAAAAAAAAATGAAACACTTAAATATACCAGCTTCTTTTGACATTTTTGTGAGTAATAACATAGTCAATAAAACCCACATTAAATGGAATATTATGTCAACGTGAATTTCCTATTTTGATAACTGCATTGCCATTATGTAGGACAACATTCTTGTTTGCATAAAATTGACACTAAACCATTCAGAGTGACAGGGCATAAGGTCAACAGCTTCCTCTCAAAATGTCCAAAACAGCACTTAACTGTGTACCATACTTGGAATTTTTTCAAGTTTGTTATTGTTTTAAAATTGTTGTGGGGGAAGCTGGGCATGGTCTTTAACCCCAGCAATTGGAAGGAAGAGGAAGGCGGATCTCTGTAGGTTCAAGACCAGCCTCTACTACATAGGGAATCCCAGAACAGCCAGCCAGGGTTCTGTAGAGAGAATTCTCAAAAAAACCCTAAATAAAATTATTTTAGGGGGAAGAACAATGTAACTGAAAACTGAACAAGATTAAAAACAAAACTGAATCTCCACGCTAGCAGTCTGGGTAAGATTATGTCTGTAAGAAACTGACAAGTGAAATGACATGACATTTTGGAGCAGCAAGAATATTCTCTAAATAAAGCCCAATGTCGTCTTTGTGTGTGTGTGTTCATGATGCTGGTGAAGCATGCATACTAGGGAACACATAGGAAGGTTAGAAGACAACTCTGTGCAATCACTTCTTGCCTTCCACCTTTTCATAAATTCAGGGATTGAACTCAGGTCTCCAGGCTTGCCCAACAAGAGCTTTTATCTGCTGAGCCATCTCATCGACCTGCAAGCGGTTTTTTAAGTGACCTCAATTAGGCAGTAGTGAGAAAAAACTGGGAAGAATCCCTTCTCTGAAACAAATTCTTAGGAATGAATAAATAATAAACATTGGTACTCTAGTGCTACCAACGACTAACAATCAGCAAACACAACCTAAGCACCTCCAGAGACAAGGGGATGCAGGGCTGGTAGCTAAAATTCCTTGCAAGTGTAAAACTGGAATTACCCTGAAATAAAAGAGCTTTCCCAAGTCTATAGTAACCTTGTTATTATGTCCTGGTTATCTATACATAACAACACAAAGAGATAAAAATAAGAAAATAAGCCTGCGTGAACCGTGTATACTCCTGGTTGTGCAAGTCCATTAAAGTATAAACAGCAGTGCAGATGCCAAACTGTTCCTTATGAAGAATTCTCGGACAAATAAACGGAACAATCAAAACTCATGAAAGCCCAGTGAGAGAGAGCACTGGCTCTCTTTACCCAAGAGTCTGGCTGTCTACTTAAGAAGAATCATTTCATTCTGGAATGCTGGCATATACATCCTGAAAAAAATAATGTTCCTAGAAATGTGCATGGATCCTTTAGCCTTTCCAAGTACGCTGATTTCTTTCAGCCCAGATGTGTAAGCTCCCCACCCCACGAGCTCCAGAGCAGGGGGGAGGCAGCACCGGACTCTCTGCTCTTACTTTCCAGGAGGACTGGTCCCAGCATCACTCTTCCTCAGGATGCAGGGCACAAGTGTATCCCTAGGAACTCCACACAGTGTGGTCCTGCCCTCCCAACTCAGGCGGCCCGAGGGCGTGGCTCCGGGTAGCAACAGCCTCCACAGAAGCTCATGGAGGAACTCGGGCAGGCTCTCCCGACCCGGCCAGCCCACCAGCCTCCAACTGCACAACCCTGGCCTCCTCCACAATCGCCGTCCTGCGGGTCCCTCACATATGCCGACAGCCAGCCAGACTCAACCTCTCCGAGATGGCCGACACCCGTGGACCCGCCGCTCCTCCACCGCGGGACCCAACCGTCTCTCCTCCTCGCCTCCCAGCCAGGACGCCAGGCCCAGCACCATCTAGCCCAATGGATGGCTGCTAGGGGCGGAGGCTGAGCCCAGAGGCGGAGGAGGGGGAGGAGCCCAGGGCAGGGACAGAGCCCGAGGGGGCGGAGGCGGAGCCCGGGGCGGGGAAGGGGGAGGAGCCCGGAAGATGAGGGAGGCGGAGCCCGCAGTAGCAGAGGCGGAGCCTAGTGGAGGCGGAGGCGGAGCTCGGAGCGGAGACGGGGAGGGGCCTGGAAGCGGAGAAAGGCGGAGCCCTGGGAGGTGAAGGCGGAGCCCGGGGGAGGAGGGACGCGGAGCCCGGGGCGGAGGCGGAGCCTAAGAGGCACCCACTCCACACCCTTACCTGGCTTCTCCTGGTCTCAGCCTACCATGATGAAGTAGTCCACTAGCTGAGCCATGACCGCCGCCATCGTGCCAGGGAAGCGGGTTCCGGTCCACCAGCCCTCGCCGCCACCGCCCACCAGGCCCAGGAGAGCCCAGCGTTTTCCCTTTAGCGTCTGTAGCCATAGCAACGGCGTTTACGCCAAGCTTGACAATGGAGGCGCGCACTGCGCCTGCGCTGCGCCTCGCGCAAGCCCCTCCCCCGCCCCATCTGAGAGGGCTCGGCCTTCGGGTTTCCCCGAGGCCGCTTGGACCCTGGGCTCAGGAAGTGGGCGGCTGCTCCGAGGGGGAGCTCTTAGAGTCCGCTCTCTGCCTCAACGCCCCCCTCCCCTATTCTTTATTTTCCTCTATCAGGGGTCTTTCCTTCCGCCTTCTCTCTCCCTTTTGCAGTGGGAGGAGAAGGGCTTGGAGGATCGTGAGGTCACTGGAAAGCTTGCTCTTTGCTGCCTGCTTGCCACTGGCCGCGCAGCAAAGATTCTCCCGCCCTCTGCTGGAAGCTTGTAATTTGCACCACCGAGGCTTTCCGGCTGCACGTTTTCTGTTTATGTTGTGCAGATTGGGATTTTAGAAACATGCCACCGAGCTGGCCGGGGGGGGGGGGGGGAAAGACTTGCGCAATCTTCAGAGACACCTATGGTTTCTGGGATTCCTGGGCTGGGAGCGTTCACCTTGGGCTTTCCTCTGAGTGCCCAAGAGAGTTGGGTTCCACCTAAGAACAGGGCATCCCAGGGATCCTCCTGAAATGGTCCTGTCGCTCCCCAGGGAGCCCTGCCCACCTGAATTTCACTGCTTTTTTGTTTCAAAGCTCTGGTAGCTGAAACAGGTATTAACTTCCAAGTTGCTCTATTGCAAAAGTGCAATCAGATAAATTCATGGGGCTCTTTGTCCAGTCTAGAGATTATCCTAGTCGATTGAGTTTATTTTTTATTTCTTTTTTATTTTTTTTAATTTTCATTAGTTACAATTTATTCACTTTGTATCCCCCCTGTAGCTCCCTCCCTCCTCCTCTCCCAATCCCACTCACCCTCTCCCTTCTCCACCCATGCCCCTCTGCCAGTCCACTGATTAGGGGTGGTTTTCCTCCCCTTCATTCTGATCCTAGTCTATCAGGTCTCATAAGGACTGGCTGCACTGTCTTCCTCTGTGGCCTGGTAAGGCTGCTCCCTAAAGGGGAGGTGAACAAAGAACAGGCCAGTCAGTTCATGTCAGAGACATGCAAAATCCATACACATAAAATAAACAATCTTTTTATACTTGGAATAAATTTATATATCATAAAAGTAGATATACACTCCATTGGCATTTAATATATCTCACCATTGGACAATGAATACAGCTGTCTTGTTTCAAACCATTTTCATCACCCACCCAAAATCCATTAAATATACACTACCATTTCTCTCTCTAGGCCCTGGCAATAACCACTCACTTTCTGATTCTATGGGTTTGCCTGTTTCTTATAACTTGAATTAATCTTGTCTGGAATATTGTTTCCTAGGTTTTGGGGTTTTGCTTTTGGGTTGGTTGGTTGGTTGATATTTTGAGTGAGGGTCTCTCTGTGTAACCTTGGATGTCCTGGAACTCTCTTTGTAGACAAGGCTGACCTTGAACTCACAGAGATCTGCCTACCTCAGCCCCCTGAGTGCTGGGATTAAATGTGTGAGCCATCACACCACCACCTGGCTTTTTTCCTAGTTTTATCCATGCTCTATCATTAGTGCTGCCTTGTACTATATCAGAGCATCAGTACTGCATTCTCCTTTACTGTTGAATAACCCTCTTCTCTATGTACAAATCAGGCCTTGCTTATCCACTGGTGATTTAGAGCATTGTTTCTGTCTAGCGCCATGACCATGTATAGAAAATATGTGAGTGGGGCTAAAGAGATATCTCAGTGGTTAAGAGTACTGGTTGCTCTTTCAGAGGTCCTGAGTTCAATTCCCAGCACCCACATGGTAGCTCATAACCATCTGTACTGAGATCTGATGCCCTCTTCTGCCATGCAAGTGTACATACAGATAGAGCACTCACATACATAAAATGAATAAATCTTAAAAGAAAAAAAAAGTGCCTGAGTACCAGTTTGCAATTCTCTTGGTATATCCTTAAGAGTAGCACTAATGGACAGTAGTAAATTACATATGGTAATGATTTTACCTACCAACACTGAACAAGAATTCTAACTTTATTTCTATCTTTATATCTTTGTCAGCAGTTGTTTCCTTGGTTGTTTCTTTTTTAAATATTATAGATATCTTAAGAGGTATAGATTACTGTTTGTTTGTTTGTTTGGGATTTTGTTGTTTTGCTTTACTTTTTTAGCTTGTTTAAAAAAAAGGGGGGTTTTCTCTGTGTAGCCCTGGCTGTCCTAAAACTCACTCTGTAGACCAGGCTGGCCTCATACTCAGAGATCTCTCTGCCTTGTACTCCTGACTGAGTGCTGGGATTAAGAGTGTGCCACCACTGCCTGGCCCAATAAGTGTGAATTATTAATTTATGCTGTTGCTCTTAAGACAGGGTCTCACTAGAGACCCAACTAACCTGTGACCTAGTTTACTCTTGTACTCTGGATCCTCCAGCCTAATTTTCACCCCCAATACTGAGGTTAACAGCATTGAATTAACCACCAGGCCTAGCTGAGTAGATGTCTTACTGTCCTCCTGATTTATATTTCTTTAATGACTCATGGTGTTCAGCATATTTTCCTCTGTATGTCTGCCATTTCTAAATCTTCCTTGGAGAAATATCTATTCTAGTCCTCTGCCTAACTACACCTTTACCACACCCTGCTGAGGTGTCTAACCCTTGGCTTCCCCCATGCTAGGCAAGTTCTGTTGTACTGAGCCATATCCCTAGCCCAGCCCTGTTTGTTTTTGTTGTGTTTGTTATTCTAAAAACTAGACTTCTGTCAAATAAAAACTCTGCAGACTTTCTTTCTGTAGACTGTCATGTTATCTTCTTGATATTACCCTTTGGTTCAAAAAAGTATTTTACTTGGATGAAGTCCAAAGTTTTATTGGTTTTATATGATTTTTGTGTCATATTTAAAAATTAATTATTGAATTTAACATCATGAAAGTTCACTACTATGTAACCTTTGCACACTTATAGCTCTTATATTTTGGCCTTTGATCCATTTTGGGTTGACTTTGTAATGATAGGGTTCTCATTTTACCTTTTTTAAAAGATCTATGTTTATTTTGTGTGTGTATAACTCTTTGTGTGTACATATGTATGTGTGTGCATGTGATGACCAAAAGAGAGTGTCAGAGACCCCAGATCTAGAGGGAGAGACAACTGTGAGCATCCAGCATGGATGCTAGGAACTGAACTTAGTTCTTTGGATGAGAATCAAGTTCTCTTAACCACTAAGCCATCTCCCCAGCCCCCATTTACTCTTTAAATGCATATTGTTTAAATTCTCTTTGAAAATATTGACCTTAACCTGAGGTAATCATTGTTCATCCTACTAATACTAAACTACATTCCCAACTTGCAAGTTTATTTTAATTTCTTTCTTTTTCTTTATCGAAGTTGTTTCCCAAACCTAGAATTGAGCACTACCTTCTTGACTATGTTTATTCTATTAATGTCTTAGATAGACTAGTGGACATTTAAATGACTGTTTTGTAAATGAAGTTTTCCCATGACATAAGGTAAAGGCCTAAAAGTACTGTGTGTTTCTATCTATGCATGAACTTTGGTTTCTCACCTAACAACTGCCAGGCTGCTGAACCTGATAAGCCTGGACAGGACAGCCTGATTGATGAGGCTGGCTAAAGGCCATTCCACCCCCTAAGATAACTACCATCATCTTTCACTAACAAGGGAGAGAACAATCCAAGTCCAGATTTGTTTTGCTGAGGGCTGGGAGCCTCAAGTGATGAAGCTATGCAAGAGAGAAGACAGCCTTTCTTGCCTTACAAGACAAGATGAAGCTGATTCCTAGTGTGGGGGGGATTTCTCAGCCTGATACTCCCCGTATGGACTGTGGTGGGGTAAGTGGTTTCACTGTACAGGCATTGCCAATGCTTGCTGTGGTTAGCCACTACAGTTTAGGCAGGCAGTCTGAGAGTTGGATTTGATCATATTTCCTGCAGCCACAACCAGGGCTCCTTCAGATTTCTTCTCCCAACCCATAACTTAGGAGACTGAGAGATGTGGAAATTTCCCTGATGACTGCCATATCTCAAAACACGAAGTTGCCTAAGCAAAAATCTCAATGACTGCTACCCTCGATACTGGCCTTTCACTCAGGCCCACATTCGTCTTTCAGTCCTGTTGCTCCTACTTCCCACATGTCCATTTCACACTCACATCATTGTCATTTCCCATCTTGATAGTTTATAATACCTTCCTTACCATTTTCCCTCTTCATTGGTTCCATGTGTGTAAAAAAATGGCTTTTTATATGTAAAACTTATTTTTTAAAATCAGGTTTTACTTATCTCAGGCTAGCCTCAAAAATTCCAAGCACATTAAGATGATGTTGAACTTCTGATGCCCCTGATTGCACCTCCTTATTGGGATTACAGGTGTGTACAAAACACGAGGTTTCATGGATGCAAGGCAAGCACTTTACCAACTGAGCTATGTTCCAAGTCCTTATATAGAAAACCTAAAGACAAAAAGCAAGATATTGACCCAGTCTTAAAATTAAGTCTGTAAGCCTGGAGCAGTGGCACACACCTGTGAGCCCACACTCAGAGAAGCTGAGGCAGGTGGGTCGCACTGAGTTCAGGGCCAGCCTGGTCTACACAGAAAAGCCCTATTTTGAGAAAAAAAAAGTTAGTGTACCAAGCACACATTTTCAGTTTGAACTATGTTTGGAGTGCAGGAAAGAGAAATCCAGAGATGGCTGACAGACTGTGTCTTAGGCCATTGTGTCTTGACATTTTTTTTCAAAGTATCTGGGACTGCAGTGGTCACAGTGCTACTGAGAGGCTTTGCAGGCTGTTCTTATATAGATTGAATATTTGGTGCACAGGCCTTGGCTACATAATTTGCAGAGTCCAGTGCAAAACAAAAGTGAAGGATCCCTTGTTCAAAAGTTAAAGATTTCAAAAGCTTTAGCAGAGCATTAGAACAAAGGTGGGCTCCTCTGAGTGCAGATCCCTAGTACCTGAACAGGGTGTGTTTCCACAAAGCTGACTCTGTTTGTGCAGTCTGTGTGCATGCTGGAGTAGAGAGGGGGGGTGGTTTCTGGGAATTGAGCTCAGGACCTTTAGAAAAGTAGCTAGTGTTTTTAACCTCTGAGCCATCTCTTCGCCCATTTTTTTTCTTTTTTTGATTTTGATTTTTATGTCTATGAGTTCTCTACATGCATATACACCTGCATGCCAGAAGAGGGCATCAGATCCCTGTATAGGTGGTTGTGAACCACAATGTGGTTGCCAGGAATTGAACTCAGGTCCTCTGGAAGGACAGCCAGTTCTATTAGCCTCCAAGTCATCTCTCCAGCCCCAATATTCTGCTTTGGTTGTTTGGTATTTTGGAGATAACAATGAAACCTAGAACCACCTTGTGCATGCTTAGCACATGATTTACCACTGAGCTACATACCCCAGCCTCAAAACAATCTCTAGTTGTTCTAGTCGTGTCATTATTGTTGAGATGATCTCGCTACATAGCCCAAGTTCACCATCCTTCTGCCCCAACCTCCTAAGAGCCAGGATTACAGAAGTGTACCATTACACCCAACACTCAAAACTATTGTTTCTAAAGTGTGTGTGTGTGTGTGTGTGCATATTTTCAGCTTTATTTTCCTTCCACCTTTTCTGTTTGCACAGGTTTCTGCAGAGGAGCTCAGGACCACTCAGGGGTGGCTCCAACCCAATCAGTGGCCTATGCTGTGGGAGCTGTTCACCAGTCCTTAGTGTCTGGCTGGACACTCCAGTCTTCAGTAGGGAACTTCTGCATGGGTACAGAGGGCACCTGCATACCCTCAGACCAGTCTGCCACCTCGGGATGAGCGACAGTGAACTCAGGAGCTGGCACAATTCATTCACCCTGGAATTCCTCCTTGGTCATGGCCTTCTCAGCAGCAGCCTGCTATTCTTTCTCAGTCTCCTCTGGGTATATGTAGAAGTAAAGACCAAGCATAACCTCCCATGACTGCTCACAGGAGATAGTGCCATGCATGAGGAGTACTTCCTCGGCCAGCATCCACCACTGAGTGAACTTCCTTGTTACGTGGATGGCAATGTCCACATAGTGCAGAGAATCTGTCTTGCACTGAGCAATGGTAGGCAGGTTCACCTAAGCAGCCTCTGGGAAGGGCTGGTTTCAGCCCTGAGATCAGTTACCATTAGAAGCTATGGCTCCCTGAAGCTGCTTGCATCTGGTTAGTGAAGATCCCAGGTGTGAAGGGGGCAACAATTGGAGTGGCTACAGTGGCAGCGGCAAACTTCAGCACAGCTTGCTCACCAGTGTTCCTGGAGGCGATGACACTGACATCAGCAAGGTTCTCAATGGCAACAGTAGTCTGAGCCGAAAGCAACAGGTCCTCTTCAGATTTATGATGTAGATACCATCACTCTTCCTTTTGTAGATGCATTGCTCCATCTGAAAGTCAAGGTTGGTGCCACATAACTGGGTTCCTGTGGCAAGGAATTTGAGGACATCCTCCTCCTTCATCTGCAGGACATCAAGGGCTCAGAACATTGTGTAAGTTTCCCCTTTAAGTTATGCTGGGAATTGAGAACAAGACCACATGGACCCATCCCCAAGCAGTGCATAAAAGTGTGTGTATGTTTAAATTTTTGTAATCTTACTATTAATTTTATAGAACAAAAAGGCCCTTGAGATAAGTGTACACCAAATCAATTCTATCCTATTTTCAAATCACTTGTCTTAGTTATTTTTCTATCACTATGCTAAGATATCATGACCAAAGCAGCTTATAGAAGAAACAGTTGTTTGGGTACTTAGAGTTTCAGATGATAAGTCCGTGAATATCATGGCAGAGACCATGGTGGCAGACAGTAATGGCAGGCAGAGCACCAGAGCAAACAGTGGTTAAGAGCTTACATCCTGATCTAGAAGTATGAGGCAAAGAGCTAACTGAGAATGGTGTGGGATTTTAAAACTTCAAAGCCCACCCACAGTGACACAACTCTTCAACCAGATCACACTTACTAATGTTTCCAAAATTGTTCCACCAACGGGGGACCAGATTTTCGAACATATGAGATAGTAGGGGTCATTTTCATTCAAAGAACTACACTCCTCAATAGCTTCCTATGGAGACAGGAATTAAGATAAAAATTTTAATGTCCCAAAGCATCTCAGGCACTCAGATTCTTGTGTTGTTTTGTTGTTGCTGCTGCTGTTTTGTTTTTGAGACTGAGTTTCATATAGTCCAGGTTGTCCTTCATTCCTGACCTTCCTGATGCTCCATTTACAGGCATGTGTCACCACACTTGTTTTATGATCTTTTTTGTTTTGTTTTGTTTGTTTGGTTGGTTGGTTGGTTGGTTGTCATTTTGCTTTGCTTTTCAAGACAGGATTTCTCTATGTAGCTTTGCCTGACTGGACTAGCTCTGTTGACCAGGGTGGCCTCAAAATCACTGAGATCCAGTGTGTGCCACCACACCTGCTGACCTCTTTTTTTTGAGAGGGTATTTTTTATCTTTTGTGTAGATGAGTGATAAGATTATTTTACTTGTATGTATAGAAGTGTACCACATGTGTGTCTTATTTCCCAGGAGGCCATACGGCATCAAATTCCCTGTAACAGGAGCTACTGAAGATTGTGAACCACCATGGACATGCTAGGAACTCTGCAAAAAAGTAGAGAATGTTTTGCTTTGTTCTAAGATTTATTATGTATATAATGTTGTGTTTTCATATACACCTGCATGCCAGAAGAGGGCAACAATTTTCATTATAGATGGTTGTGAGCCACCATGTGATTGTTGGGAACTGAACTCATGACAAAAAGCAGCCAGTCCTCTTAACATCTGAGCCATTTCTCCAGCCCCACAGAAAGTATTTTTCATCACTAAACCATCTCCTCAGCTTCCTCTTTAGTCTTTGTTATTTCTTGTTGGGAACTGCTGTTTTACCAGCTGCTTTGATATTTAAGTCTCAGCAGAAAGACTGCTTTTTAAGGCCTTCACTGGAGTTAGTGAAGAATTTCCAAGTCTAGCTTCTTTTCTTTGAGACAGCATGTAGGATACCTTGTCAAAATCACACCTCTTGTTTCACTTACTTGTGAATTTAACTCATTATACTAAAGTGCTTTTAATCTGTCTTAAGAGGAGTCTGATATAAAGCAAGGCATCTAGCTTCCACTAGAGCCTCTGGGAAAGGTCCCATGTGTTGTCTGTTGGTTTATCAATTTCAGTCCTCACTCCAGACTCAAGAACAATTCAACTCTACTGGCAGGCTCTGGCAATTACTATTATTATTGTTGTTGTTAATATTATTATTACTTTCTTCCCATTTATATTCCAAACAAATTCACTTTCTTTCATTTCCCCTATGGAACTAAAATGTTCTCAACTCTGGACCTTTGAATACATATGTTCTTTATCCCTTCTGGGGTGTTAGATCCCTCTTGCTTTTCTTTAGGTTTCATAGTGGATTTTATAGTGATGTATACATTTCTTTGCATGGTCTATAGGTTTGTTTATGGTGGAATACCCCACAAGGCTGTAAGCTTTTAGAGAAAGAATGGTGCTTTCATGAATCATTTTCTGTGTGTTCAGGACTAAGAACAGTACTGGGTAACTAATTCACAAACAGTAACTCTCTGTAGAAGGACAAATAACCTTTTAAGTAGTAAATGCCTTGAACAAAGTCTTCGTAATCTGATAGTAATACAGAATTCCCACCTAAAGGATGGGAGCATGTAGCATTTTATTTATTAATGCCAGCCATTGTGCCGACTGTAATAAACTTCTCTTGAAGTCTTTTTATCTTGTTCTGTTACTGCTGTTACTAAGACATCCTCCTCTATGCCTGTTGCCTTCTCTGTGTTCTCTTTCATTTGTCCCATAACAAGTTACTTCCTTTAAGCTTTAGTGAGATTTAGCATCTGGCTTTATCATATGCAAAGACTATCTGTATCTACTTGTTTTGCACAGAAGCTAGGAATGCAGCTCAGAGGTAGAACATTTGCTTCACATATACAAGGTAAAGAAGGAGGTAGAAGAGGAGGAGAAAGAAAAGGAACAGGAGATGCAAAGCATTGCTTCTCTTTATGCAGATGCTCTGCCTTAAATACAGGGATTAACTGTCTTCTTGTATCTGCCTTCCAAACAAGATAGAAATTCCAGATACAGCAACAGTGCTACTTATTTGGTGTTAGTTTTTAACCTGGTCCCTCTCCTGACATTCACTGAATACCTGCTTTATACATAGTTGCTTTTATGAAAATATTCATTTTCTGGGAAGAATGTATGTTTTCATTAGGTTTTATAAGAAAATGTCCAAGGTTTTGCATCCTGCCATACTTATCCCCAGAAGACCATATCTATAAAGTTGATTGTGTCCATTTCTGTAAATCATTTGATGTTATGACTTCAGGATGCATTTTGAACCTTGTTTTCAAGAGCATGCTGTAAACCAGCCCTTAGCTTAAGAGCCATTTTGTGCCTCATTAAAAAAAAATTCATCATAAAATGTCCTGTCTGAAAAGAGCATCTGAGATTGTTGTACAATGAACTCAGTAACTTTCATTTTAGTCACTAACATTATTAGTACTGTTTATCATTATTTTTCTAGAGACCCAAGTATGATGACCCTGGTGTAAGGGACTGTGCACACACTGTTAACTAAGAAAATAAAACCATACATTCAAAACAAGCAAAACCTTCAAATATTAATAAGAATTAGGTTTAGATTTAGGGCCCCAAAATAATTCAGTTGAAATGTGAGGAAGACATTGAAACACCATTATTCAGCAAGCTTTTAGAGTATATATATGATGTAAGGATGTACATATAAACACAACTTAAGAATTCTTGGGCATACACACAAAATGTGGAAGTTAATTAAGCAGGGTTTTTTTTCCTTTCTGTTTTCATGCCAGGAAATTTTTGAACATGTTCCTCCCCTCCCCTCCTGACAGCAGGGGTCCCTTTGGCAATGCTTTCACATAATTGTATCTTTTCAAGAGCAATCTTTGTAAATTCACACTGAGCAAGGAAGAAAGTTGTCAAGAGGCAGAGCAGAAGGATCAGGAATTCAAGGTCATCTTATAGCTGTTTAGTTTCAGGCCAGGCTGGGCTACAGGGGATCCTAACCAAATAATAATAACAGTAATAACCACAATATGTTTTGGCTAAGAGCATATTTGACGATTATTGTTCCAAGTCAGAGCTAACCTCAGGTCACCAACTTTCCTCAGAGAGGAAGCAAGGAAACAATGAGGTCCAGCGCAACAGGATTTTCTGCATACATACCCCTCTCCAACCAAGCTTTCTGACCCAAGCATGTGGAAATGTGTGCTCCCACTGGAGACCAGAGGTGCCTCAACTTGTAGTTCTGGGTGTGTGGGGAAGGCAAAGTCACCGTGGAGCATAACTGTTTGGTCACTGGCCCACTGAGACCATCACAAGCAAACAAAACCACAAAAGAACAACACAAGAAAAAATGTACTGGGTACAATGCACACAAAGAGAATGGAAGAAGAAAATACCAAAACTCAGAACAGTGGCCTGTCTCTCTATGGACCCTCTATCCTGTTCCATTCGTGGTGGCCTGCCCTGAAATCAGGATCCACCCAACTACACCAGAGTTTGGAACGGCAAGCATTCAGCCAGACCAGAGACTAGAGTAGCAACTCCAGTATCTGTTGATCTTTACCAGATCTGAGACCCAGAGCAGTAGCCAAGCTATGCCAGACCAGAGACCAGAGACCAGTGGCAGAGGTGCCAAGCCTGGGGCTCTGCATACCACATACATCCCTTGGCACCTCCTTACCACTGTCACTTAGCCTTTGGAGCATGGCTCAAGGCTCCTTGAAATGGGAAATAATAGAATTTAGGGAGATAGAAGGATTCTGTCCCATGTCCTCAGTCAGGCCCAATAACAAAAACCAGACAGTGACAGACAAGACAGTCAAACAAAAAGACAAAACAGCCAGATCCCACTGCTTGTGCAGTAGAAAAATACACAGAGCCAGACAACAGATCCCACCACTCCTGCAGTGGAAAAAATGAAAGTAGGAAATCAGCAAATCTGTGCTGCAGGAGCTAGCTGCCTTGTCCTTATCCAATGATCCAGAGATCACAGAAAACTGAGTTATCTACCACCCTTTACAGATAGGGGCACATTCATGCCCTCTGAGATCCAGAGATCACAGAAAACTGGGTGTTCAACTCTCTTTACAGATGCACCCCTTCAAGGGGGATATGGACTGTCTTCCAGGCCCCGTGTGGCTCACAGCTCTCCAGAGCATCAGCTTTAACCTTTCTGACCACATAGATTATAGATTTTGCCTCAAGGCTTGAAAACAGAAACTACGGAAACACAGAGGCAGATGCAGACAAACAGACATGGGCAGAGTGCTCACTTAACAGGCTGGTGTTCAGCTTCATGTGCCAGTGGTGCTTGGGGCTCCTGGGAATCCTGTATGAGCACCCAAATGTTATGCCCAGATCTTAGGGTTCCCAAAGATCATCAGGAGCTGGACAACATATGCAAGAGCAGAGAGCTTTATAGGGGCTTAACCCCAGTCCCTCCATGATCACCAACACAGCAGACCAGAGAGGAAAGCCCTGAGAAGTTGCATGGCAGGGTTTTGATTGGAGTCTGAAGAAGGAACAGGAAGTTCCAGTTTAACAGTTACAGGATTGGGTGACATTCAGTGAGGGCAAACATTTTACAAAGTGATTGGCTAGCTAACATAACTAACACTGAGTGAGGTAGCTATAGGTCTCAGGAATGTTAGTTAATTTCTGTGCCATGGAATGTTCTAATACAAGGTTGGTGGGCTGCTCGGCACAAATATCCCAACTTGAGATAAGATACTTTCACATTCTTGTAGTTATCCTCAGACTGTTCCTTGGGTAGGGAATCTTATGACCTTATTTCTGGAATTGGTGACCCATAACCTAGTTTGTGGTGACCTTGTGGAGGGGCCACTAGTTTGGTGACCTTTAGGTAACCATTTTTAGGCCTAATTCATGGTTACCTTTGGAGGTGCCAGGTCTGGTTCTCTCAATTCTAATGATGCATTTGGATTTTGTGGGGGTTGTAAATGGTATGTCCTGTGTCAGAGAGCACTCCAATATTAAGCTGTGATATAGAAGATTAGAACTGATGATGTAAAGTATTTACTATTGCTTAGAAATGAGTGACACCAGTTAGAATTTAGATGAGGGAAGACTGCTTGTAAAACACTCCACAGAGCAGTAGTATGCTAACCAGGCCTGTTAGAGATTAGGATCCTGGGATACATGTTTGCTCATGAGGATTATCTAGAAATGTGGCAGGATGAGGTTTCTAATTTGTAATTTTCCAACGTGTATTTATTAATTCATGAATGTGAATGAAAACATACCAGATTGGTGGGTGTACAATTTGGGTCAGGTAGCTTGATCCAGTGAATATTGAATTTCAAATTAAGGGACTGTCCTATGCCTGTATGTACAATCCTCATTGACATAGTTCTGTCAGTTCAAATTTGAGACACAGGCTAGTGGATAAAGCTATGTCTGTCAGGTTACCAGTCTCAGCAGCTAATATTGGACACAGGGGCAACATTAAACAGTATCTTATTAATGGCTTTCCCTCTACCACAGAATGGCCTGTGTTTTTCAAAGTCTGTATGCCTATGTGGTTTTTTCAACTAAGAGCTTAAGAGCACTGGCTGCTCTTCCAGAAGTCATGAATTCAATTCTCACCAAGCACATGGTGGCTCACAACCATCTATAATGAGATATGGTGCCCTCTTTCAGTGTACAGGTGTGCATGTGTGTAGAACATTGTATACATAATAATAAATAAATAAATACTTAGAAAAGTCAGTTGTTGGTATTATTAAATTTTTTGTTGATGCATCATTTTCCTAGTCTCTTATTAGTTAATATTCTCTGATAATCCCCAGTCATTAAGAATTTCATTCCTTTTCTCTAGTACTTTGATATTTGTTTTGTTTAAAGCAATGTCTCCTGTAGATCAGCTTTTCACTTGTTATATAGTTTACACTTTATTTCAACACTGAATGCTACCTCTACTGCCCAGTGCCTAGAACACAGTCTTGCAAGTCTTTTCAGGTGGGCCCTGACTGGTCTCTGTGAAGTAAAAGAGACCAGTGAATGAGTGTCCACTGACAGCCCTGGTTTTCCTGTTTTTTTTTTTTTTTTTTTGAAGATGGGACTTGTGTGAGAATTGAGTTCACTGACCTACTTTGAAGCTGGTTACAACACAAAAAGGGAGGAGGAGGAGGAAAGATGGTAATGAGTCAGGTAATCAATTTCAGACAGTCAGTAAAAGTGAAAACTGGATGTTTGAGGGGATTCATACACAATGAAATCAAGACTATGTATTAAGAGCTGAGATTGTTTCTGGAAAGCAAATTTTGATAGTTGAACTAGTTAAAACAATACAGAAGATCTGGAGAAACTGTTGTGGTACTGCCTAACAGGAATGTTTCCCCCATTTGAAATTGCAAAACCAGAGAGAAAAGGTGAGTAACAATTGATGTGTGCTAATATATACCTGAAGTCCTCGAAGAATATTGGACCATAAGGCCACTTTCAACTTTTAAAAATAATTTTTAAGATTATAATGAAATTGTTTTAACCTACTCATTCCTCTGTACTCTTAGGTCTCAAATGCTGGGATGAATGGTTGAGGAGCCTACTTACCAAAGCAAAGTAGACCTTGCTGTCAGGTCCTCCCAGCATCCCTCAGTCCTTACCTGTTACAAGGTATGGGTGTCAAACACAGATCTCTTGCCCAGGAGTGGAGCTGCCCTCCTCCCAGCTGTCCTTCCTTATGTATTCTAACCGTTTTAGTTACCTGGTCATTTTCATTTATCATTTATCCTTCTAGACATTTGTTCTGGCTCTCCACTTCCCTCTCTCCTCTCGTCTCTCATAGCTCAGGGTCATGTCAACTCTAAACTGTCCCAGATTTTCCTGTGTCTGACTATGTTCTCTTGTCTATCTATAATAAACTTTTTACTCCAACATTTCTAGGTACAGCCATATCCTTTTTGTTTTATTTCTCATTTTCATTGAGCTCTCATTAACTACTCCTTGCTCTCAAATCCATGGCCATTTGTTTCTTTAATGGTTGTTACTCTTTGGCTTTGACTGAAGTTTTGATGAAGGACTTCCCAACTATGAGGTAGAGGTGATTGCACTGGACACTGAGTGTGTAATGGAATGTGCAACATAAATGGCTTGTATCTGGGAAGATGAGCAGGTGCCCTGGAAAAGTGGAAGATTGTATTTTAAAACATTTCGAAGATGAGGATGTTGCAGGATATTTGATCCCAGTGTGATACCTGAGATTGTGAACTGTAAAAACCCGTGCTTTGTTTGGTGTGGGTGAGCCCTAATACAAACCTTAATTCCAAGAACTTACAATTTATTGTAAACAGGTCATTACGGTATGGTTCCATCAGCCCTAGAACATGCCTTTAATTCAAAAGCTCTCTGTGCACAGGATTTATTAATGTTAATTCTAGGTCAAGAGGTAAAGCAAGAAACCAGCTAACAGGGATTAAGGAGTAAGTGGAACTTTCAGCTGAAATGTATTTAAGACAGAGTGTAAAAGTGGAAGGAGTTTTAGCTTTGTAGATTTTGGGCTTTTTGAGCTTTGAGCTAGAAGCCTTTGGCCTTGGGTTCCTTTCACCTATCGCCCCCAGAGCTGTCATCTGAACTGGTGAGCTTTTGGAGCTTCTTCCTCTTAGAGGTGAGGTGAGTAGCAAAATCAGATGGGTGCTCTCTTTGCCTTTTCTGCGCTAGCAGGTTTTAAAATCGAATAATTGGGATTTTCATTCTTTTAGAACAAAACTAGGGCTCTGTGTACCCATAGGGGTTAGGGCAAAGCTAGAATGCCTCTGTTATCTGCATCATTTGACCTTTGATCCACTGATAGAGGGGCTACTACTTTTCTGAGACTCAGCTTTATTGTTCAAGCTAATGAGGAACTCTGGGCAGGCATAGCAGTCAGGAGCAATAGTGGGAGGTAGTTGATGGGTTTGTTCTGGGATTTTCCTCTGATGTAGCTCTAAAGAGCTGTGAGTGAGACCAGAGGCCATGTCATGCTGAGTGTGGGGCCATTTTCCCCAGGCCAGGAAGAGAAGGCTGCTGAGCTCTCACAGCCTGATCTGCTTTGAAAGAGATGGACTGTGGTTCAGACTGTGGTTCAGGCTGTGGTTCTGTTGGTCTCCATGTGGTGATCTTGGCAGAGACCCTTGGCCTTCAACCCTTCATGAGTGTTTATTGACCAGAGAAGTGAGGATTTTGTGACCTGAGCAGTAGAAAGTTGTGGTGCTTATAATTTGACTACCTAGTGTGCACACACAGGCATTAGTATTGCAGTGGACAAATTGGAAAACTGAAGGTCTCATTTCTAGAAATGATGAACGTTGTATTCCACATACAGTTTTGTGTAACAAATTTTACAAATCATTTGAAACTAGAAGAAAAGAGGTGGTGTTGGTCATCTTTCAGCAATACTTGATTACGTTTTGTTGTTGTTGTTGTTTTTTACCTTTCAACTACCACTAGTCACAATGGTGTGATTTAGGGAAATTAAATTCGAGGGTACAAAAGGAATTTCTGAGATGCAGAATTTTGTCAGGTGTGCCTGGTTTTAGGTAAGTGGATAGGGCAGATTCCACATCTTGTGACATAATTCATGCAGCAAGAAAAAGATACTAAATTATTCTCCAACATTTTTTGTGTGTGAGTGTCAGCAAGGGCTGGGCTGTGCCTGAACCCACAAGGGGACATGAGGGACTGAAAGCCATAGCCCAGCTTTATGATCACCTCCATTTTCCAAGAGACTTCCAGAGTAAAAGGACTCTCTGTAAAGGAGGTTAGTAGTAGCTGGAGTGTCAGAAATATAACAGTTTAGGTGTCGCTTTGTGTTTGTCTTGTAGCAGTTGTGAAATCTGTGTTCATTTAATTTGTATTAATTACAAAATAAAAGTTATCTCTGGTCCAGTGCACATTTTTCATGCTAGAGTTTCCTTAGGTCTTTTCACGTAAACTTGGCTATATTTTAGGCTTATTTTTTGGCTTTTTCTCTCACCCCTTCATTCTTTCACAAACACTGTACACATTCTTCTTGATTATTGAAGTTTGTGGTAAGTACAGAAATCACATCTTGCCAGAAGATTATGAGATTCATGACAATAGAATCATCCCTTATTTTTCTGTTTTCCTCTATTTCTTACCAGGTGGCTTTTCTGATATGAGATTGAGATTTTGAATTCTCCTTTAACAAGCACATAAAGATCATTTGCACTTATGTCTGTAGAAGGCAGAAGAGACAACATGGAGGTAGGTCATACCACTTGGCCAGTTTACTCCTTTTCTTTGGACATTTTCTTTAGGTGATCTATCCTTTTTCTTCCAAAGTTTTATTTGTCCAGTGGTCTCCATATTCCTTAGTCTTTCAGAGGCTCTCTGTGGTAGAATCCTGCCCTGTTCCCTGTTTTCTCCCTCTTCTGATGTCCATCCCATTGGCCTTTCTGAGTGAGGATTGATTATCTTACCCAGGGTCCTCCTTCTTCCTTAGCTATACAGATTTCAGTATGATTATCCTATATTATATGTCTAATATCCACCATATGTGTCCTTCTGCTTCTGGGATACCTCACTCAGGATAATCTTTTCTAGATCCCACCAATGGCCTGCAAATTTCATGATTTCCTTGTTTTTAATTACTAAGTAGTATTCCATTGTGTAAATGTGCAATTTCTGTATCCATTCCTAAACTGAGGGACATCTGGGTTGTTTCCAGCTTCTGGCTATTATGAATAAAGCTGCTTTGAACATGGTGGAGCAAATTTCTATGTTATGTACTTGAGCATCATTTGGATATATGCCTAGGAGTGGTATAGCTGGATCTTGAGGAAGCACTATTCCTAATTGTCTGAGAAAGAGCCAGATTGATTTCCAAAGTGGTTGTACAAGTTTATATTCACACCAACAATGGAGGAGGGTTCCCCTTTCTCCACATCCACACCAGCATGTGTTGTCAATTGAGTTTTTTATCCTAGGCATTCTGATGGGTGTAAGGTAAATCTCAGGGTAGTTTTGATTTGCATTTCCCTGATGACTAAGGACTTTGAGCATTGCTTTAAATGTTTCTCTGCCATTCAATATTCCTCTGTAAGATTTAGGGTTGGAGAAGATATTTTCCTAGTCTGTAGGATGTTGTTTTGATCTGATGACAGTCTTCTGCTTTACAGAAGATTTTCAGTTTCATGAGGTCCTATTTATTGAATGTTGATTTTAGAGACTGTGCTGTTGGTGTTCTTTTCAGGAAGTTGTCGCCTGTGCCAATGAGTTCAAGGCTCTTCCCTACTTTTTCTTCTAACAGATTTAGTGTATCTGGTTTTATGTTGAGATCTTTGATCCACTTGTGCTTTAATTTGGTTCAGGGTGATGAATATGGATCTATTTGCATTTTCTACATGTAGATATCCAGTTAGACCAGCACCATCTATTGAAGATTCTGTCATTTTTCCATTGTATGGTTTTGTTTTTTTTTTTTTTTTGTCAAAAAAATAAATAAAGTATCCGTAGCTGTGTTGGTTTATTTCTGAGTCTTCTGTTTGATTCCATTGATCCACCATTATGTACCTATGCTAGTAGCATGCAGTTTTTTTATTATTATTGCTCTGTGGAACAGTTTGAGATCCAGAAGATCTGTTGTTGTACAGATTGTTTCAGCAATTCTGGATTTTTTGTTTTCTATATGAAACTGACTTTTTTTTCTTTAAAGGTCTGTAAAGAATTGTGTGGGTATGTGATGGGAATTGTACTGGATCTGTAGATTGCTTTTGGCAGGATGGCCATTTTCATTGTTTTAATCCTACCAATCCATGAACATGGGAGCTCTTTTCTTCTTCTGATATGTTTTTTCAATTACTTCCTTCAGAAGTAATTGAATTGTTTTTTAAACAGGTCTTTCAGTTGTTTAATTAGAGTCACACCAAGGTGCTTTATGTTATTAGTGGCTATTTTGAAGGTTGTTTTTACCCTAATTTCTTTCTTGGCCCTTTTGTCTTTCATATATAGGAGGGCTACAGAATTTTTGTTAATTTTGTATCCAGCCCTTTTGCTGAAAGTGTTTATCAGCTGAAGGAGTTCTCTGGTTAAATTATGGGATCACTCATGTATATCATCATATGCATGGGACAACTACTGCCACCTCTGCTGAGCAGGGAGACCCATGCTTGGGCAAGGGGAAGTACAGGGGGGGTTGAATATTCGACACTCTCAATCCTCGGAGATGTCCATGGGTGACCTGGCTACAAACTCTCCAAACTCTCAGATTTTCCCCTCTCACCCAGGAAACCTCAATGTGGATGTTCTGGCTTCAGCAGCCCCTCCATTCACAAATTTCAGAATTTTAGATCCTGTTCCCCTCAGAAACATTGCACACTGTTTGCTGCCATGCTGGACCCCTTTCCTTTTCTTAGATTCTTAGAAAGTTCTCCTATCAGGTTAGTATCATAAACCTGAGATCAAATATCCATTGTATTTCTAATCCATGCCTCTCTTGGTGCTGATCTTGCTTTTAAAGGTCTAATCACCTTTTTGTATTTTAAATAAGCATTTTCAAAAGCCAAAAATTCAATTGATATTTTTCTGGCTTCTAAATCTGATATGTTCACTAGGCTGGAGTATCAAAAGAATTTTCTATGGACTGTTACAGCTAGAATGAGATCACCAGTGGTAGTGGAAATTCGGGTGTTCTAGCCTATAGCAATACCAAAGTGTTACCATTCTTGGTTAAGCTGCTGTGCTAAGCACCTCAGAAGTGCAGGTGAAAGTCCATGCCTGGTTGGTTGCAACCAAGACTCAGGCCTGGTGAGACACAGACCCAGTGAGTCCTAGGCCCAGTGGGCCATTGAGCAGGCCCAAAGGGAGATAAATGATGACTCTTAGGGGCCATGATGGAAGGCTGATGGTATCAAGTGGCATACAACCAACCACATGGATTCACACCCAGCATGTTTATTTGAAGTCAGGGATTTATAAACCTTGGGCAAAGAGAAGGATTTTGAGGATGAATGTTTGATTTACTATGGTCTAGGGGTCAAGGATACTTGGCTTATGTATGCATGAAAATGTATATTCATTTTCCATGCAGTATCATGGTCCTATTGCAAGAAGGAGAACACAGTACTTAATTATCCTATTTGTAGGGGGAAAATCTCTGAGTACAGTTGAAAGTCACTGCTGAAGAATAAGATCCTAAGCAGGGTGATGCATTTCTAGGAATTTAGAGATGCTTGTTGGAGCAGTTTTCTTATCAGGAAAGGGTTTGGCTAATAATCTGCCCTGAGGCTCTTTACCAGACCTGGGGTCAAACATATCAGGGAGTGGATTTTTAGGCCTTTCCTTGAGAAAACAGAATTCACCTTCATAGACTGAGTGCAAATAAATGGCTATCCAAAGATGTCAGAGTTTACCCTAATCCAGCAAAGCCTCACATCCCTCAAATGTTTGTTGGCTTTATTTAAGGAATTTATTGGTTTCCTCCAATAGTGTGATTATGTTTTGCCTGGATTTCCTTATGGAATTTATTCATATCACATACCACAGCACATCCTGAATATACAAACATAGCTGAAAGCATACACAAAAAAAATCTTTAAACAAACAAACATCATGAAGATGATGAAGATGATATTGGTCATTACAGCAATTGGTGCAAAAGGAGGTGTTTAAGTATATAATACAAGCACACTGTTTCTATAAAAATCTGCTTTCTTCTACTTGACATTTAAACGTTTACATTTTCTGACACTGGTGCAGACATATATCCAATCATCAATCACAGAAAATAATATGGTTCCCAAATGATCATAACAGATATCCCTTTCTTTATCATAAGAGTATGAGATAATTTAGTAGTCAAAATTATTTTATTCTAATGTTGAAACATTTGTATGCTTTAATGGAATCTCTTCAATTGGAATAGCCCTCCACCTCCAATACATTTTTTATTGTTGCCAAAGGAAATAACCAGATTGCACAAGTTGAGTAATGGCCAGTGATGTCTTTGATTTTGATTTTGACTATAATCCTATTGTATTTGCTTATAGGAATATGTTATATTTATAGGCCTATATTTGTGTTTCCTTTTGACAGGGGTGCTATGTATATTGTGTGATTTGTTTATATATATTATATTATATTATATTATATTATATTATATTATATTATATTATATTATTTTTTTCTCTTGAAAGGAATAGACCTTCACATATTTTTGCCTTCTGAAAATTTATTATATTATGCTATAATTCCTTGAGTTTCTGTTGATTTGGGGACTTGATTTAGAGAAACAGTTTTACTTTTCTCTTCTTGATCTTAAAGGCTTCCCTCTCCTCATTCCTTGGTATATCTGTGTTTTCAAATTCTTGCAATCGTCAATGTATCGGTTTTTACTACTTAAGTGACTGATAGAATTAACACAATATTTTTGTTTTTTTATATTTTTTCTTTATTAATTACACTTTATTCACTTTGTATCCCCCCTGTGATTCTCTCCCTTCTCCCATCCCAATCCCTCCCTTCCTCCACCTTCTGCATGCATGCCCCTCCCCAAGTCCACTGATAGGGGAGGATTTCTTTTCCTTCTTTCTGATCCTAGTCAATTAGGTCTTATCAGGAATGGCTGCGTTGTCTTCTTCTGCAGCTTGGTAATGCTGCTTCCCCCTCAGGGGGAGGTAATTAAAGAGCAGGCCAATCAGTTCATGTCAGAGACAGTCCCTGTTCCTATTAAAATGGAACCCACTTGGATACTGAACTGCCATGGGCTACATCTGTGCAGGGCTCTTAGGTTTTCTCCATGCATAGTCCTTGGTTGGAATATCAGTCTCAGGAAAGTCCCCTGTGCTAAGGTATTTTGGTTCTGTTGCTCTCCTTGTGGAGTTCCTGTCCTCTCCAGATCTTACTGTTTCCCACTTCTTTCCTAAGATTCCATGCACTCTGCCCAAAGGTTGCCCATAAGTCTCAGCATCTACATTGATAGTCTGCAGGGCAGAGCTTTTCATGGGTCCTCTGTGTCAGGCTCCTGACTTGTTCCCTCTTACTTTTTCATATATTGTTGTATCTTTGTCCTTATTAGCTTCAGTTGTCAACATTTCAAAGCCTACAGTCATCTGAGGGAGCCTCAATTAAGGGCATGCCCTCAACAGAGAAGCTGGCTGCTATATCTGTGAGAGATTGTGTTGACAGATGATTGATGTGGGAAGGCTCTTCCACTGAGAGATGCAATAACCCTAAGAAAATGGGCTTGGCCCACGTAAGATAACTACCTGAGCATGAGACAGTGATTAAGTATGAGACCAACCCAAAAACGTTTGTCATGGCTTTTGCCTTAATTTCATTCAAACTTGACTTTCTATGCTAAGCTCCCAAAATGATGGACTGTGATCTGACACAACCAACCTAAATGAGTAATCCCATTTATGACCTGGGATTCTTTTGGTTACGGGATGTAGTCACAGAACAAAGTAGCAAATTAGAACAAATATATATATATACAAAGAGTGATTTCACTGCTGGACACAACCTTGGAATATTCACTTTTTAAGGAATATGGAAAACATCAGGATTTAAGATGGGAAAAACTTTAGAAAGCTGTATACAGAGCTTCATCGGCTATTCTGGTAGGACTTAGTTGATCAGAGTGTTGACAGTAATGCAGACAAAGTAAGTCCAGGTCATAGGATTTCAGTGGAAAATAGACTCCATGGAAAATTAAGCTAGAGGTCATTTGTGTGATATTTTAGCTGCAAATCATGCTTATTCTGCCCATGCCTTGAGAAATTGAGTAAAGTAGAATTAAAAAATAATGGGCTGGATTTCTTACATGGAATGTTGAATCTGTTGAATGGATATTATTAGTGAGATGTTCAGGGCCAGAGTAAAAGAATGAGCCAAGTGGAGCAGAAATAAATGTAAGGTCTTTGGTTTGTAGAGAAAAACACTAGGTAGTTTTAGATGGCAGAAACGTGGTGAAACAGAGACAGGAATTTTCAAGGAGATTATTGCCATCAAAGAGAAGGTCCTAGCTTTGGATCTGAAGCCTAAGATGGTTTCCATAGATTAATACTCCCTCTTGCTAATTCTTCTGTTAATGGAAGGAGTAGGCAACGTGATTCCTAGTGCCAGGAAAGAACTTCATATAAAAGCTGCTCCAAATGTGGTCAAAGTGTGACAACGTCCATCCCAATTTAGAATCCAACTTGACAGGCTCACCCATGTTGTGCTGGTTCTGGAAACAAGAAAGATTCAAAATTTAAGGTAATGGATGCTTTCTTTGTGGTTTCTGTTCAGCACTGTGCCAGCCATCTGTGTTTGGCAGAATCAGATCCCCAGCGAAGATGCTGTAAAGGTTCATTGCATGAAGCAGGGTCAAGTTGTACCTTGACACTACAAGATGTTCAGATACCTAAGTTATGAGACACATCTAATATAGTGCTGCCTTTAGGAAGTGGAAGTAACCAAACAGAGATGTATGATACATTGCAGGGATAGGACCATCTAAGCCTTTTGAATCAGCAACAGGATTTGTTGTTTTCCTTGCTGATCTTTTTTTCCTTGGTCCAGTCTCCCATCACTATATACTGGAATGAATATGGGTATTCTGTGCATCTATGTTGGAATGATGTAACTTGTTTCTGATGTTACAAGATGTGGCACCCAAGAGATTTTTCTTCTGTGTCAGTAGAGACTTTGGACACTTGGACAGTGTATGAGCTATTGCAGAATTTTAGGATCATTGAAATTAGACTACATTTTCATTATGGGATGACAATAATTCTACAGTGAATTTGGTCAGAACATATTTGATTGAATCAAAATAGCTCCCAGAGAAGATAATGTTTCTGTTTTGACATTGAAGAAAAAGTTTCTATGTAGCTGTGGCTGTCCTGAAAGTTGGTATGTAGACCAGGCAGGTTTTGAACTTACAAGTCTAACTGCAGCCGAGTATTTGGCTTAAATTTAGTCCAACATGCCTGGCATGAACATCATCATCATTGGCCGCTGAGCCTGGAATGTAGGGTCAGGTGTATGACAACCTTCCTACTTGTTCTGTTTGGTTCTTTTTAACTTTATTTATTTATTTATTCACATTTAATTCATTTTTAATTTAAATTTGTTTCTTAATAATTTATTCTCTGACATGAACTTGGCTCTTTGATCACCTCCTCCTGGAGGGTGCAGCCTTGTGAGGCCAAAGAGGAAAATGATGCAGCCATCCTTGATGAGACATGATAAGCTAGGATCAGACAGAAGGGGAAGAAGTCCTCCCCTATCAGGAGACTAGAAAAAGGGCATGGGAGGGAAGAAGGAGGGTGGATGGGACTGGGAGTTACAGTAGGGATACAAAGTGAATAAATTGTAATAAATAAATAAATAGCATTTAAAAATAATTTATCTGCTTAACATCCCAGTTGAAACCCCTCCCTTGTCTCTTGCTGGCCTTACCCTCCTTTCCTCTTTCCCCCTTATCTAATTTTCTACTTCTCAGATGGTAGGAGCCCTCCTATCAATTCTCACTAGGACTGTCTGTATCCTCTTCCTTTGTGACATGCAATGCCCGCTCCACCACGGGGAAGTGATTAAAGAGCTGGTAACAGAGTCCATGTGAGAGACATGGGATCCTCTTACTATGGATCCCACATGGAGATTGAGCTGCCTATCAGCTACATCTGAGCAGGGGTCTGGGTACTCTTCATGAATTGTCTTTGGTTGTTGCATCAGTCTCTGCAGGTCCCCTGGGCCCAGATTCATTGGACTTGTTGGTCTTCTTATGGACCTCCTGTCAGCTTTGGGTCTTTCTATCCTCCCACTCTTTCCTATGACTCCCTGTGCTCTGCCCAAAGTTTGGCTGTGAGTCTTAACATCTGCTTCGATCCCCTGCTGAGTAGAGTCTTTCAGAGAATATGTATGTTAGGCTCTCATCCTCTTCCCTCTCCTCAGTCACTTCTGATGTCAATTCTATTTGCCCTTTTGAATAAGAATTGACCATCCTCCATAGGGTCCTCTTTTTATTTAGCTCCTTTAGGCCTGTGGCTTGTAGTATGTTTATCCTGTATTATGGCTATTATCCACTTACAAATGAGTATATATCATGCATGTCTTTCTGGTTTTGGAATAACTCGCTTAGGAGGATAATTCCTAGTTCCATCCACTTGCCTGAAAATTTCATGGTTTCCTTTTTGTTTTTCAATACCCAAGTAGCATTCCATTGTGTAAATGTACCACAATTTCTGTAAAACAATGGTTTGTTTGAGAGACATGTTGTTTGTTTCCCTATTCTGACTATTATGAATATAGATGCTATGAACATAGTTGAGCAAATATCTTTGTTGAATGGTGGAGCATCTTTTTTATATATGCCCAGGAATGGTATAGCTGGGTCTTGAAGTAAAACTATTTCCAATTGTCTGAGAAAGCATCAGATTGATTTCTAATTGGTGGTATAAGTTTGCACTCCCACCAGCAATGGAGGAGTGTTACTCTTTCTCCACATTCTTGCTAGCTTGCTGTCACTTCAGATTTTAACATTAACCATGATGGGTTTAAGATGGAATGTCATTTGCATTTCCATGATGGCTATAGATATTGAGCATTTAATGTCCACCATTTGATATTCCTCTGTGGAGAAATCTCTGGTTAGTTCTGTACCCCAGTTTTAAATTGGATTATTTGGATTGTTGGAGTTTAATTTCTTGAGCTCTTTATATATATTGTTTATTAGCTCTTTCTGTTGTATGTAGGGTTGGTGAAGATCTTTTCTCAGGGTGTAGGCAGTCATTTTGTTCTATTGACAGTGTTCTTTGCTTCATAGATTTTTGTTTCATGAGATCCTATTCATTAATTCTTGATCTTAGAGCAAGTGCTCTTGGTGTTCTGTTGAGGAAGTTACCTTCTATGCCAATGAGATCGAGGATCTTTCCCACTTTTTTTCTAACAGATTTAGTGTATCTGGTTTTATGTTGAGGTCTTTGAACAACTTGGACTGCAGTTTAGTGCAGGGTGATAAATATGGATCTATTTTCATGTTTCCACATGTAAACTTCAGGTTAGACCAGCACTGTTTGTTGAAGATGCTGTCCTTTTTCCATTGCATGGTTTTGGCTTCTTTGTCAAAAATCAAGTGGACATAGGTGTGTGGGTTTATTTACAGGTCTTCACTTCAATTCCATTGATCCACTGATTGTTTTTATTATAGTACCATGCAGTTTTTATTACTATTGATATATAATAGACCTTGAGATGAAGAATGGTGATACCTACTGAAGATCCCCTATTGTACAGGATTGTTTTAGCTATTCTGGCTTTTTTATTTTTCCATATGAAGCTGAGAATTGTTCTTTCAAGTTCTTTAATGAATTATGTTGATATTTTGATGGGAATATCATTGAATCTGTAGATTGTTTTTGTTACGATGGCAATTTTTACTATGTTGATCCTACTGATCCATGAGCATGAGAGATATTTTTATCTTCTGGTATCTTTTTCAATTTCTTTCTTCAGAGGCTTGAAGTTTTTGGGTTTTTTTTTTTTTGTTGTTGTTGTTCATATAGTTTTTTTACTGGCTTGTTGAGGATAACACAAAAATACATTATGTTTTTTTGGTTGTTGTTGTTTTTTTGTTTTGTTTTGTTTTGTTTTTTTTACTGGCTATTGTGAAGGGTGTTATTTTCCTAATTTTTTCAGTCCATTTGTCTTTTGCATACAGGAGTGTATTTTTTTGAGGTTTTTTTTTAAGTGAACTTTATATCCACCCACTTTGCTGAAGTGTTTTTCAACTGTAGGAGTTCCCTACAGTAGAATTTTGGGCTCATTTTTGTATACTGTCATATCATCTGTGAATAGAGATACTTTGACTTCTTCCTTATCAATTTGTATCCCCTTAATCTCCTTTAGTTGTCTTATTGCCCTAGATAGGTCTTCGAGTACTGTATTGAAGAGATTTGGAGAGAGTGTGTAGCCTTGTCTTGTCCCCAAGTCCAGTGGAATTGACTTAAACATTCTTTTCATTTAGTTTGATGTTAGCTATATACTATTCTGTATATATTCTGTATATTCTGTATATATTCTGTATACTATCTTTACTATTTTTAGATATGTGCCTTGTCCCTGGTCTCTCCAAGACTTTAAACAAGAATAACTGTTGGATATTGTCAAATGCTTTTTCAGCATCTAACAAAATGTTCTTTTTTTCAATTTGTTTATACGGTGGATTACATTGATGGATTCCATATACTTAACCACCCTTGCATGCCTGGGATGAAGCCTACTTGGTCATGGTGGATGATATCTTTGATATGTTCTTGGATTTGGTTTGCAAGTATTTTATTGAGTATTTTTACATCATTGTTCATAAAAGAGATTGGTCTTTCTTTTGGGGGATCTTTGAGAATTTATCAAGGTGACTGTGGTCTCACTAAAGGAATTTGGTCATGGTGCATCCATTTCTATTTTGCGAAATAATTTGGAGAATATCAGTATTCACTCTTCTTTGAAGGTCTTGTAGAATTCAGCTCTGAAATCATCTGGCCCTTGGATTCTTGTGGTTGGGAGTATTTTGATGGCTGCCTCTATTGCGTTAGGCACCATAAGACTATTTATTATCTTTACCTGATGTTGAGTCAACTTTGGTAAGTGGAATTTAAAGAGAATTGTATATTTCATTTGGATTTTCAAATTTTGGGGCATATAGGCTTTTGACATAAAAGTTAATGGTTCTTTGGATTTTCTCAGTGTCTATTATATCTTTTTCTTTCAGACTTTGTTGATTTGGATAGTGTCTTTCTGCCATTTACTTACTTTGGCTAAGAATTTTCTGTGTTTTTTATTTTCTCAAAGAACTAGCTCTTGGTTTCGTTGATTCTTTGAATTATTATCTTTGTTTCTAATTTATTGATATCAGCCCTGAGTTTGGTTTTTCCTAGTGGTCTACTCTTGCTGGGTGTGTCTGTTTCTTTTTTCTTAGGTCTTTCAGGTATGCCATTAAGTTGCTTGTATGGGATGTCTCCAATAGCTTATGATGGCCTTTGTTGGTATTCAAACTCCTCTTCGGACTGCTTTCGTTGCATCCCATATGAAGTATAGAAATCTTCTATCAAGGTTTGTATACTATTCTGTTGGTATTTTGATGGAAATTTCATTGAACCTGTAGATTGCTTTTGGTAAGATGTCCATTTTTACTATGTTAACCTTGCTAAGCCATGAGTATTGGAGATAGTTCCATGTTCTGATATCTTCTTCTATTTCTTTCTTCAGAGACTTGAAGTTTTTTTCATGCAAGTCTTTGACTTCCTTAGATATGGTCACACCAAGGTACTTTATGTCCTTTGTGGCTATTTTGAAGGGTGTTGTTTCCCTAATTTCTTTCTCAGCCCTTTTATCTTTTGTATACAGGAGGGCTACTGATTTTTTTGAGTTAATTTTGTATCCAGCCACTTTGCTGATGGTGTTTATCATCTATAGCATGTCCCTGGTAGAAGTTTTGGAGTTACTCAGGTATACTATCATATAATCTGCAAATAGTGATACTTTGACTTCTTCCTTTCCAATTTGTATCCTTTTGGTCTCCTTTAATTTTCTTCTTGTTCTAGCAAGGACTTCAAGAACTATGTTGAAGAGATATGGAGAGAGTGAGCAGCCTTGCCTTGTCCCTGAATTCAGTGGGATTGCTTTAAGTTTCTCTCTGTTTACTTGATGTTGGCTACAGGCTTGCTGTATATTGCTTTTACTATGTTTAGGTGTGTGCCTTGTATCCCTGATCTCTCCAATAGTTTAAACATAAATGGATGCTTGATTTTTTCAAATGCTTTTTCAGCATCTAAGGAGATTATCATGTGTTTTTTTTTCTTTCAATTTTTTAATATTGTGGATCACATTGATGGATTTTTGTATAGTGAACCACCCCTGCATACCTGGCATGAAGCCTACATGGTCATAGTGGATGATATATTTGATGTGTTCTTGTATTGGGTTTGCAAAGTATTTTGTTGAGTATTTTTGCATCAATGTTCATAAGGGAGATTGGCCTGAAATTCTCTTTCTTTGTTGGGTCTTTGTGAGGTTTAGGTTACAAGGTGACTGTGGCTTCAATGAATGAGTTTCGTAGTTCCTTCTGTTCCTATTTTGTGGAATAAATGGAAGCTAGCTGGAGTTACCTCTTCTTTGAAGGTGTGGTAGAATTCTGCACTGAAACCATCTGGTCCTGAGCTTTTTGTGGATTGCAGTCTTTTGAGGAATGCTATTTCCTTAGTGGATAAAGGACTATTTTATTGATTTACCTGCTTTTGATTCAGCTTTGGTAAGTGTAATTGATTAAGAAAATTGTCCATTTCATTTAGATTTTCAATTTTTTTGGCATATAAACTTTTGAAGTAAGTCCTAACGATTGTTTGGATTTCCTTAGTGTCTTTTGTTTTGTCCCGTTTTCATTTCTGCTTTTGTTAATTTGGATAATCTCTCTCTGCTTTTAGTTAGTTTGGCTAAGGGTTTGTCTATCTTGTTAATTTTCTCAAAGAACCAGGTCTTGGTTTCATTGATTCTTTGAATTGTTTTATTTGTTTCTAATTTATGGATTTTAGTCTTGAGTTTGATTATTTCCAGGTGTCTATTCTTTTTTGGTGTTTCTGATTCTTTTCTTCTAGGGCCTTTAGATTAGCTATTAAGTTGATTGTGTGAGATGTTACAAATTTCTTCTTGAAGGCACTTAGTGCTATGAACTTTCCTTCTAGCACTGCTTTCATTGTCTCCCATAAGTTTGGTTGTGTTCTGTATTCATTTCCATTGAATTCTAGGAAGACTTGAATTTCTTTCTTTATTTCTTCCCTGACCCAGCTGTCATTTAGTAGTGAGTTGTTCAGTTTCCATGTGAGTGTAGGCTTTTTGCTATTTCTGTTGTTGTTGAGGTCCAGTTTTAGTCCATGGTAATTAGATAGGATACAAGGCATTATTTCAATCTTCTTATATCTGTTGAAACTCACTTTGTGACCAACGATATGGTTTATTTTGGAGAAGGTTCCATGAGGTGCTGAGAAGAAGGTAAATTCTTTAGTCTTTGGGTGTAAGATTCTGTAGATATCTGTTAGGTCCATTTGATACATGACCTCTATTAGAGATACTGTTTCTTTGTTTAATTTCTGTTGTTTACCTGTCCTTTGTTGAGAGTAGGGTCTTGAAGTTTCCCAGTAGTAATGTGTGGGGATTTGTGTGCGGTTTAGGTTTTATTAATGTTTCTTTTACAAATGTGGGTACCTTTGTATTTGGAGCATAGATGTTCAGAATTATGATTTCTTCTTGGCGGAATTTTCCTTTGATGAGTATGAAATGACCTTCCTCGTGTCTTTTGATTAATTTTGATTGAAAATCTACTTTATTAGATATTAAAATGGCTACTCCTGCATGTTTCTTGGGTCCATTTGCTTGGAACCTTCCACCTTTTTACTCTCAGGTAATGTCTATCTTTTTGACTTAGATGTGTTTCTTGTATGCAACAGATTGTTGGGTCTTGTTTACATATCCATTCTGTTAGTCTGTGTCTTTATTGGAGTGTTAAGTCCATTGATGTTGAGGGAAATTAATGACCAGTGGCTGTTAGCTCCTTTTATTTTGATGTTGCTTGTGGTAGTGTGTTTGTGTGCTTGGTTACTTTTAGTTTTGCTGTAGTGACATTATTTCTTTCCTGTGTTTTCCTGAATGTAGTTAGCTTTCCTGGGTTGTAGTTAGTTTTCCTTCTAGGAGCTTCTGTACCTCTGGATTTGTGGGTAGGTATTGTTTAAATTTGTTTTTGTCATTAAATATCTTGTTTGCTCCATTTATGATGACTGAGACTTTTGCTGGGTATAGTAGCCTGGGTGGTCATCTGTGTTCTCGTTCTCTTAGGGTCAGCATGATATCTGTTCAGGCCCTTCTGGCTTTCAGTCTCTGATGAAAAGTCAGGTGTGATAATGATTGGTTTGCCATTATATGTTACTTGGCCTTTTTCCTTTGCAGCTTTTAGTATTTTTTCTTTGTTCTGTATACTTACTGTTTATTATGTGGTGGGAGGATTTTCTATTCTGGTCTAATTTATTGGGTGTTCTTTAGGCCTCTTGTATTCTTGTAGACCTCTCTTTTAAGTTGGAGAAATTTTCTTCTATGATTTTGTTGAAAATATTTTCTGGGCCTTGGAGGAGGGAATCTTCTTTTTCCTCTATTCCTATTACTTTTAGGTTTTGCTTTTCATGTTGTCTTGGATTTCTTGGATGGTCTGTGTCAGGAATTTTTTAGATTTAACATTTTCTTTGATAGCTACATCTATTTATTCCATTGTGTCTTCCACACCTAAGATTCTTTCTTCCATCTCTCGTAGTCTATTGCTTATGCTTACTTCTGTAGTTCCTCTTTTCCTCCCTAAGTTCTTTCTCTCCACAGTTTCCTCCACTTGTGTTTTCTTTAATTTTTTTCCAATTCTCTTATCAGATCTTGAGCCATTTTATTGATTTCCTTCACTTCTCTGACCGTATTTTCCTTCAATTCCTTCAGCTGTTTGTTCAAACAATCCTCTGTTTCTTTAATATCTTTTAGTGATTTAAGTATTTCCTCTCTAAAAGCCACAAATTACTTGGCTGCAACTTCCTGTATTTCTTTAAGGATGTCCATAATCTGTTTGACTTTATCTTCCTCCATTTCTTTGCAAAAGGCAATAATCTGTTTGACTTTATCTTCATCTAGATCTTTATGTAGTTTATTTTTTTCCGCTATTATCCTGTTCATAAGCACAGATGTAAGGTCATCTTCTTGAATTTCATTTACCATGGTGTGTCCAGGGCTGCTTGCCCCTGAATAACCGGGTTCTGGAGATGCCATACTGCTCTGTCTTTTTGAGCTTTTACACTTGCCTCTACCCATTTGGCTATTTTAGGTGTTGGGTGTTAGTTTCTGGCGCTTCCTGGAATCCTGTGGTGGGGATAATCCCCTTGGCAGGAAGATGATTTTTCCTGAAGGAGAGCTCCTCAGCTTTTGGGGTACTGTCACTGAATAGCAGGTATTTCTCAGGAATTGCCAAAACTCACCACAGGCATAGAGACCTGAGCAGTAATTGTGGTCTTTGTTAGTCAAGGGGGCTCTTCTCTCACCCAGAGAAGTCCTGGAGACAGCTGTCCTGCTTCTGGCTTTCTTGCTGTAAATTTAGTAAACTGTAGCTGTAACCTGGGTACCCCATGGTTTGGTCAGCTTAGTTAGGGATAACTGGTTGTCCCTTAGAGCAGTATCTGGGGGTTGATCTTGGGGATCCCAGGCTTCTGTAGGTCTGAGGTTAGAGCTCTGTGCCCCAGTACCGAAGCAGTAACCCGTGGCAGCTGATCACTGCTCTCACATGTGCAGCAGGAGGCTAGAGTCTGGAGCCTGTGAATAACCAGAAACTTCTCCAGAGCTAGGTGTCCTGAGGTAGGGCCAGATGTTTTCCCCACCTTTGGGTTTTCTCCCAACATGAAGACCTAGTCTGTGGTGTTTGACATGGTGTGTAGAATGGGTAGGCACTTGCCAGATGGCTACCAAGCTGGTGACTGGGAAAGAACCTGAAAACATTTCCAAGAATGTTCCCATGTGTGGTGGTGGTAGTGTGTGTGTGGGGGGGAGTTGGCTGAGTGCTCTAAGCTGGGACCTGCTCTTTCCCTGCCTGTGGGGTTTTCTCCAGACAGGGAAACCCATCCTCTAGTGTCCTGGGGCACAGAGTTCTGTCTGTGATGGAGAGTAGGGCATGCAGGTCTCGCAACTGGAGGCCCACTCAAGGCTGGCAGTTGTGCACCCAACAGCCTGCAGGACCTTTTCCAGGGATAGACTGGGTGACCTGAGGTCAGTCCAACTTTCTTCTTCTGTGTTCTTTTTTTTTTTTTTTTTGAGACTGGGGCTCCCAGTCTCTGGTGCCCAGGAGCACACAGTTTTGCCTGGGAAGGTGATCAGGACACACAGGTACATCCTGCACCTGAGATATTTTCCGGGTTCTCACTGAGTGACCTGAGAGTGGAACTGAATGATCCCCACACCACTGAGTTTCCTCTCACCTGGGAAACACGATTGCTGTTCTTTTAGGACCCAGAGTTCAGTCTTTTAGTTGCTGTACCAACATTGCTGTCTTGTTCCTGTCCTGGTCCTCCTGGCAATGCCATCTTGGATTCCCTTTTCCTCATCCCTTTCAATTAATTTTGGTTGAAAGTCTGTTTTATTAGATATTAGAATAGTTACTCCTGCTTGCTTCTTGGGTCCCTTTGCTTGAAAAACTTATTCCTGCTGCAACATCCAAGGAATTTTCACAGAGATTTGCTGGGCACTCTGAGGTTGGACCCAATTGTTTCCCTCATCATTGGTTTTCTTCTTACCTTGGAAACACAGTCAGTGGTGTTTGGGGGACCACAGATCCAACTATTGGTCACTGTGCAGTCTCTGCTCCCCAGGTTATCAGACACAGTGTACAATCACCCCAGCCATCTGGGATCTATTTTTAGTTTTTACTGAATATAAGTATTTTGATTGTATGCATGAATATGCACCTCTTGTGTGCCTAATCCTCACAGTAGTCTGAAGATGTCTTCAGAATTCATGAACTTATAGCAATTGAAAGTAGTGGGTCCCAGGTAAACACTAACAATTGAGCCCAATTATATGCAAGAGCAGTAAGAGCTCCTCACTGCTGAGCCATTTCTCCTATCTTATGTTGCTCATTTATGATCATCATTTACACCGCTAATATTTTTGTCTTCTATTTTTACCTGTTTAAACATGCATTCCCTTTTAGTAAGATATCATTGAAGTTACAGTTTAAGCTGGGGCACTGCGAATTTCTGGAAAATAAATATACAACAGGAGTGAATGTATAATTCCTTGTAGAAGCTTCAGTAAAGACCTCTGAGTTCTTTCAATATTTTGTGTTTGTTTGATTGACTTTTAGGGGAGGCTCTGTCTTACTATATAGGTCTGGCTGTCCTAGAACTCTTTGAATAGATAATGCTGACATCCAGTTCAATAAGGTACACCTGTGTCTGCCTCCTGAGTGATGGAATTGAAGGCATGACAGAATACACCCAGCTTGTCCACCATTTTTTGTAGTTAGTAACTGTTAATAAATTTCTCTGATCTGTACTTAGTGTTGTTCATCTGTTAATTTCTCTCTCTGTGTGTCTCTGTCTCTATATGTCTGTCTCTCTATTTCACACTCTTCTCTCTGTCTTTGTCTACATTAATTGCCATGTCTATTCCAAAGCTATATCCTCTTCAAAAAGTTCAGATATGATACAGTTAAAACTTGTTATTCTGTTTTCTTCTAAAATGACTTAGTGATAACATTAACACTTCTTTTTTAATGGAAAAGATTTCATCTTTATTTTTAATCTATAGACTACATTATTAAGTAAGGAGGATATACAAAACAATGATCAAAGAATAATCATGTGTTCTATTCCTTTTCTTTTGTCTGGTCACAAAGAAATATGATGTTATTGGCTATGATTGTTGTTGCTTGCCACTCACATTATTTTTATCCATGTATTCACTGTAGTCCACTTTCCCTTCCACAAATATATGAGCCCCCCTCTTCACATACTAATATGCCACATCCCTGAGCCCTGGTCAAAACATAATATTCAGTACTATGTTGTCTTTTGACTAATGTTACCCATCTGTTCAGTGTCCCCTGATCAACACATCTCATTTGTTGCTATATAAAATATCATGATTGTGTTTTGTCCTTCCACCTGTCTCATGACAGGGTGCTGACCTACTCACCCAAGTAACTGAAGATGATTCATAGATTGCTCAAGAACCCAACTAATGGCTACTTTATATTCATGTCTTACAAACTGATGAAACACAGGTTTTTGAAGCATGCCTTTTTTTTCAATCTAACCCTTAGGCGTTTTCATCTCCCCTACTTCACATCACGTGCAGCACCCAACTGTATAACATTTGCACTTCTGTATCAGAAAATAAATTAAAGAAGCACTAGAATTATATGATTATATTGGCAATGAAGTATAAATTTATATTGTTGCCACTGTTTCTGTTGTACAAATGTATGGAATATTTTAGAATTCAGTGACCTTCAATGACGTGCATGTGAAATTCAGCCAAGAAGAGTGGGCCTTGCTGGAACCTTCCCAGAAGCAACTCTACAAAGATGTGATGCTAGAGACCTGTGAAAACCTCACTACTATAGGTAAGACTGCAATTTTTCTTTCACTTTTAAAATAAAGAAACAACTCTTACTTTGTTATTGATCCTCTTCTGTAATTCCAATTGAGAATGAGGAGGAATGCGGTAAATAAATCAGGCATGGTTCTAAGGGTCACAGAAGATAGTGATTTAAGTTTACCTTAATAATAACATGATATTTCTAGTAATATATATTTTCTCGTACTATATTTTAGGCTACAATTGGGATGACCATAATATTGAAGAACATTTTCAAAGTTCTACAAGTAATAAAAGGTAACTTTATGTGCATGTTGATACAGATATAAATCTTAAATTTTAATGTGTCCTGGAAGTTTGGTGTTTTTTGTTTGTTTGTTTATTGGCTGCTTTTTATTTTCTGTTTTTGAAAAAGATTTTTTTTCTGGGTATCTGTGACTTTCTTAGACTTGCTTGTTAGACCAGCCTGACCTCAAAATCACACAGATCTGCCTGCTTCTGCCTCCACAAGTGCTGGGATTGAAGGTATGTACCAGCACACATGGCCGTGTCCTGGAAGTTTTAAAGAAAAGCAACAGTATAAAAACAGCACTGCTTTATGTGTACTGATGATCATTAAAATCTCATAATTCCATGTACTTCAATGTCAGGTATCTGATTTGTGTTTACAAGGCACTCCCCTAAGATAGAAGAAAAAAAAATAATACTGTAACAAAAATACCATTTGAATCATATGGACATTACAGCTACTGACTTGAACTGCCAATCTGTTTAGTCTCATTCTATCTACTCAGATATTGTAAGAGGTATACACACTGAATTGGTGATCAGTATGTGTCCAAAACCTTCTAATAAGCAAAAAATTTATAGTAGAACAAGTGTTAACTCATTTTCGTGCAGTAACATTGTAAAGTTTAGTGAAAGGAGCAGCTTATGAGAATCAAGAATTTTGTTGTGGAGAAACCTTAATCCCTATATGACATGTCTATGATGAACAAAAACAAATTGTGTTAATTCAATGTGGGAATCTTTATTATTTTTGTAAATTAAACTGGTATATCATATGTCAAAATGATTCTAAGACACATGAGCATAGGGATATTGAAAGAAGCAGTGTCCCTGTCTTTCTCCAAGAACAATTGATTTGGTAGTAGTCCCCACTGTGAGTAAATTTTCTGAATGTGATAAATGGTTACTGTTAATTGGCTTTGCAACTTCACTGAGAATTTATCAGCAAACTCATATTGCTGAAAATACCTATGAATACTAGGAATTTGGAACTTCTGCTTTTCCTGGCTCACTTTGTAAATGAAGTATCATTCATACAGTACAAAAATTTGTGAATGGGATTGCTGTGGTAAAACTCTGAATTCTTATAATACTCTTCATATATAGGAGAAAACCTCTTATAGAAAAATGATGCTATAAAAGTGATCCACATAACAAATTCTCTTACCATCACAGGAATCTTCAAAAATACCCGTAATGAAGGAGAATACCGTGAATGTAAATAAAGTGATAAAACTTTAAAATTTGATTCTTCTTTACCATTAGACAAAATTATGAAATTAATTCATATAGATAAATATATTTATTAGTGTAATGAAATGACAGTGGTAAATCTTTTACATGTGCCAATTTTCTTTGCAGGCATGAAAGCAGTCATACTGGAGAGAAACCCTTTAAATGCACTCTATGTGGGAAAAACTTCCCCTATATCACTGTTCTTATATGGCATAAAAGAACACACACTGGAGAGAAGCCTTACAAATGTAATCAATGTGGTAAAGCCTTTGCAAAAAGCAGTCAGCTCATACAGCATAAAAGAACACATACTGGAGAGAAACCTTATGAATGTAACCAGTGTGGTAAAGCCTTTGCACAAAACAGTCATCTCATAAGCCATAAAAGAACACACACTGGTGAGAAACCTTATGAATGTAATGAGTGTGGCAAAGCCTTTGCAGAAAACAGTCATCTCATGAGCCATAAAAGAACACACACTGGAGAGAAACCTTATGAATGTAATGAGTGTGGCAAAGCCTTTGCACAAAACAGTACTCTCTTAAGCCATAAAAGAACACACACTGGAGAGAAACCTTATGAATGTAACCAGTGTGGTAAAGCCTTTGCAAAAAACAGTCATCTCATGAGCCATAAAAGAACACACACTGGAGAGAAACCTTATGAATGTAACCAGTGTGGCAAAGCCTTTGCAGAAAACAGTACTCTCTTAAGCCATAAAAGAACACACACCAAAGAGAAACCTTATGAATGTAACCAGTGTGGTAAAGCCTTTGCACAAAACAGTACTCTCTTAAGCCATAAAAGAACACACACCAAAGAGAAACCTTATGAATGTAACCAGTGTGGTAAAGCCTTTGCAAAAACCAGTCATCTCATGAGCCATAAAAGAACACACACTGGAGAGAAACCTTATGAATGTAACCAGTGTGGCAAAGCCTTTGCAGAAAACAGTACTCTCTTAAGCCATAAAAGAACACACACCAAAGAGAAACCTTATGAATGTAACCAGTGTGGTAAAGCCTTTGCACAAAACAGTACTCTCTTAAGCCATAAAAGAACACACACCAAAGAGAAACCTTATGAATGTAACCAGTGTGGTAAAGCCTTTGCAGAAAACAGTCATCTCATAAGACATAAAAGAACACATACTGGAAAGAAACCTTATGAATATACCAAACCTGATAAAGCCTTTGCACAGCAGAGTAGTCTCCAAAAACAGGAAAAGACACACAGTGGAGAGAAGCCTTGTGAGGGTAATTAGTGTGATAAAGCCTTTGCATGTAACAATCATCTCCTAAGACAACAGCACATTCTGGAGGGAAACCATATGAATATAACTATGTGGCAAAGCCTTTGCACATAACATCTCCTAATACATAAAAGAACACATACTGGAAAGATGTCTGACTGTAACCAATGTGAAAAAACTTTTGGATTTAAGAATAATCTCCACACTCATGAAGGAAACCCTAATGGACAGAAAGACTGTGAGTGCTTTTAACATGGTGAAACCATTCCACATTTGTATAATCTTCATCATCATGAAAGGATTCATAATAGAGGAAAAACTTATGAATGTGTTAAAATGGTGAGGCCTTGAACAAATCTAGAGTCATCATCATCATAAAAGTATCCTTACTGGAGTGGAATTCTGTGAGTATAAGCAATTTGGAAAGGCCTTTGTGTACTTTGGTCCACTGAGATCCAACAGAACTGTAAAACTAGCTCAGTGGAAATGACCTCCCTTTTCTGAAGGGAACATGCAACAGTACTATATAATAAGGGGCAATAGGAACGGAGGGTAGTCATTGGGCAGAGAAGGGAGAGGGATTACTATTGGAATTTAAAGTAAATAAACTTATTTTTAAAAAGAATACAATTAATGGTGAATATCAATTACATGTAACAGTATTATATAATAAGGTGTTTATGGAAGACTTATTGATAATCCTGATTCTCAACATTACTGTTTTCAATTGCCTCAGTTTACACAAGAAACTTTTAGTCCAGTGAATGAATATGTAGGGAATGGTGAACTAACACCAGCCAGGAAGTTCTCTGAGAGTATCACAACAGTGGTAGCCTGTAGAAGTTTCTTTGTGTACACATACCTATTGTTCCAGGGGTTCTATTGAAAACCATCACAACCCAGACTGAAGTTTGAGATGTGAGGGAGGAGGCTTTCTCTTGCATGTATGACCCTGCTGCTGGCCTAGTTGTATAACCATGGCAAGGGTGAGTTTTCTCTGCCTGACTTCATCTGGAGAGTGCCTTTAGACATAGATGCCAGCAACCAAAATTGATACATGGCCTTTGACACAGATCCCTGATTACTCCCCTCCCTTCAAATATAGGAAAATGAGGTTCCATGTTCTTTTTCACATGATAGGAATGTGCTGTTTAATGCAAATCAAGCATCCTTGAAGTGCCCTGTTTTAAACAATTATCTACACCTATCCTTAGAGCATCCCAGTCACTCCCTAAGGGGTACATACCCTCTGTTTTCTGGAATTAAAGTTGAACTTACTTTCTGAGGTGGTTCCCAGAGTGTTCTGATCACTGTTATGCTTGGGTGGCTTCCAAGCTTCCTCATCTTCTGGGTGGCTTCCTCATCTTCTGGGCCTCCTTCCTTCCTGGACTGGTGGGAAACAGCCTCCAGGCAGCAAGAGAACCACGTTCTCTGAAATGCTTGTGAAAAAAATGTTTCACACTTCATAGCATTTCAAATTTCACATGTTTCTTGATGTGAGATGGTAAATCAAACAGTGTCTTTGGGGTGAGACTCTCTAAACTGAGTTATAACTATTGTTTATTTCACAGTAAGCTTACAGGCAAGCTTCATAGTATGAAGTCTTCTGAGTTGAGCACAGTGGCCTATGCAGAAGTAATAAGAGCAGAAATTTTATTTCCCTCATTTTAATAGCTGAGTAGTGTTCTGATAATGTGTGGATGGATGGGAGAGGAGGGGGACTCCCCCTTTGAGAGGATTAGGGGAAAGGGTTTGGGGGAAAGAGGGAAGGAGTATGGGACCAGTAGGAGTTGAGGAAGTGGCCTTTAAAAAGGGATATACAATGAATAAATTGTGAAAAAATAAAAATGATTAATAAAATACAAATTAATTAGAAAAACAAAACTTGACAGCAAAAATTTGAGTCCAGTCTGGGTACCCGCCCTCCCTCAAAGAAAAGAAAGATGATATAAAGAAAGCAAAGAACAATAGAATCTTTGTCTTTGCCACCTTTCTTCCTTGTGAGCTCATTTTCTAATCATTACCTAATGGAGACCCATTCCACAACTCCCCTTCCAGTAGCACCCTCCCTCCCTTTTCCCCCTATCTTCTTCCCCTCTTCCACTGAAAGGGGGAGCTCTCTCCACCATTGCCATCTTCCCCTAGCTTCTTAACGTCCATAAGGAGGACATGGAACCTCTTTGTCTGGGGCCTGGCAAGGCTACATCACTGGGGGTGAGTAATCAAGGAGCAAGCAACTGAGAATTTTTTTTGAGAAGTGTTTTATTATTTTATTACTACTACTACTACTATTATTATTATTGTTGTTGTTTATTAATTACATTTTATTAACTCTGTAATAAAAATCAATAAAATAATCAATAATAAATAAATAAATAATAAATTCTATGGAACTGAGAATTTATTAAAAAAAAAAGAAAAGACAGCCCAATAATCTACCTTAGACACATCTTTAAAATAACATAATATCTTCCACAAGCAAAACAACATACATTTTACTTTTTTTGGGCCACTAGAGAAAGAGAGTGGCCCTTCCGAAAAGTAAAGCTTGAACACTTTAACAGCCTTGAGTTTATTACTTTCATATTTCTATATCTGAGATTTTATTTAGTCTTCCCATGTCATCCCGAGCGAGGTATCCCAGAAGCAGAAAGACAGGCCTGGTAGAGACTCACTTATAAGGAACTTTGAGTCATATCATGCAGAATGAACATGTGAAAATTTGCAGAACAAGAAGGAGGACCTTCGGGAAACCGCTCAGTCCTCACCCAGAAAGCCAATGTGATGTACACGGGTGGGGGGGGGAGCGGGATAAGAAGTGAAAGGACAGGGACCTACCAGAGAGGGCCTCCGAGAGCCTCTGTCTAACAGGGTAGCCAAGCAGATGCGGAGACTCGCAGCCAAACTTTGGGTAAAGCACAGGGAATCTTATGAAAGAAGGGGGAGCTGGGAAGACCTGGAGGGAACAGGAGCTCCACAAAGAGAGCGACAGATCAAAAATTCTGGGCCCAGGGTTTCTTTCAAGGAGTGATACTCCAACCAAGAACCATTCGTGGAGATACCTAAACCCCATACTCAGATGGAGCCCGTGGCAGCTCAGCCTCCAAGTCAGCACCCTAGTAAGGGGAGCAGGGGCCATCTCTGATATGAACTCTTTGATTACCTCCCCCTGAAGCAGAGTGCAGTGCTAGCAGGCCACAGAGCAAGACAAGGCAGCCAGTCCTGATGAGACCTGATAGGCTAGGGTCAGATGGAAGGAGGGGAGGATCTCCCTATCAGTTGTCTTGAGGAAGGGTATAGGAGAAGATGAGGAAAGGAGGGTGGGATTTGGGGGAGATGAGGGATGGGGCTACAGATAGCATACAAAGTGAATAAATTGTAATAATAAAAATAAATTAAAAATTCATAACGAAATATTTTAATAAAAAAATAATATACTTTCACTTAAATAACAGATTCACTAATAAAATTATTATAAGCAAACATGTTGATCACATTTGAGTGAACAGACAATAATATGGAAAATAAAAAGGGAATTTCATTAATAAATAAATAATGTGTCTTGAGAGATGGCTCCTCATTTAAGAACTCTGGCAGTTCATGTAAAGGATTTTGATCACTCAGTCAGAGGCTCAGAATTTCCCGAAAGCAGTGCATGCCTGTGGTTGGTGTAAGGGCATACAACCAGGGACACACAAGAAAACATTAATTAAACACTCATACTCATGTAGGAAGACTAAATAAATTCTCAATGGTATAAATATGAAAGTAATAAACTCAAAGCGGTGATAATGTTCAAGCTTTTAAATTTTTTTTTTCAGTATAATGGCCCAAAGAGTAAAATGTCTGGTTTTTTGTTTGTTTGTTTGTTTTTGGCTTGTGGAAGATATTATGTTATTTTCATGATTTCTAAAGTAAATTTTTTGGGGTGATATATATATATATATATATATATATATATATATATATATATATATATTTTGGTAAAGAAATTCTCCATTGCCTGCTCTTTAATTACTCACCCCTTGGGATGCCGCCATGGAGGAAGAGGATCCATGCACTCCTGATGGGACTTAACAGGCTATGTGAGATGGCAATGGTGAAGCACCCCCCCTTTACCTGCACTAGGAAAAGGGGAGAGGAGGAAGAAGGAGGGATGGTGGGACTGGGGGGATTGGAGGAAGGGGGTTTCAATCAGGCTATATAACAAGAAATTGTGAAAAAAAATAAGAACTAAAATCAAATCAAATCACTGATAAGACTTCCACAGTCTTGAATTCTCTTACCAGCATGGGCATAGTATCTCGCTACTTTGTGTAAGAACAATTTCAGAAGATCCATTGCCTATTTCTGGCCCCTGCAGACAATAGGCATGCATGTCATGCACAGACATACATAAAAATAGTAAAACTGTTTAAATGTTTCCAAGACTGCTATGAGTTGCCCCATTCTGAACACTATGAACACTTCTGGGGGGAAAAAAATCAAAGGTGGTTTGAAAACCATGTTACCTATGAAATAACTCATTACGTAAAAATCCCAATGCAGAAATACCTCAAAAAATAAAAACCACAATTTTTCTTTAATTATAATTATTTAATTTTTTTAAATTTAGAATTAATGATTTATTTACTATTTATTTATTTTATTTATAATTATTTAATTATCATTATTTTTATTAATTACATTTTACTCACTTTGTATCCCCCCGTGGTTCCCTCCCTCCTCCTGTCCCAATCCCTCCCTTCCTCAGCCCTCTGCATGCATGCCCTTCCCCAAGTCCCCTGATAGGAGAGGACTTCTTTTCCTTCCTTCTGATCTTAGTCAATTAGGTCTCATCAGGAGTGGCTTCCTTGTCCTCTTCTGTGGCCTGAAAATGCTGATTCCCCCTCCGAGGGAGGTAATTACAGAGCAGGCCAATCAGTTCATGTCAGAGACAGTCCCTGTTCCTATCACAATGGAACCCACTTGAATACTGAACTGCCATGGACTACGTATGTGCAGAGGTCTTAGGTTATCACCATGCAGAGTCCTTGGTTGGAGTAACAATCTCAGGAAAGACCCCTGTGCTCAGATTTTTTGGTTCTGTTGCTCTCCTTGTGGGGTTCCTGTCCTCTCCAGATATTACTGTTTCCTGTTTCTTTGATAAGATTCCCTGCACTCTGCCCAAAGGTTGCCCATAAGTCTCAGGATCTGCATTGATATTCTGCAGGGCAGAGCCTTTCAGAGGTCCTCTGTGTCAGGCTCCTGAATTGATCCCTCTTTTCTCCTTCTTCTGATGTCCAGCCTCTTTGCCTTTCTGGATAGGAATTGAGCATTTTAGCAAGAGTCCTCCCTCTTGATTAGTTTCTTTAGGTGTACAGAGTTTAACTTGTACAACCACTCTAGAAAGCAATCTGGCGCTTTCTCACACAACTAGGAATAGCACTTCCTCAAGATCCACCTATACCACTCCTAGACATATACCCAAAAGGGGCTCAAGTACACAATAAGGACATTTACTCAACCATGTTTGTAGCAGCCTTATTTGTAATAGCCAGAAGCTGGAAACAGCCCAGATGCCCCTCAGTGGAGGAATGGATGCACAAATTGTGGTATATCTACACAATGGAATATTACTCAGCAATAAAAAAAAAAAGGAAATCATGAAATTTGCAGGTAAATGGTGGGACCTGGAAAGGATCATCCCGAGTGAGCTATCTCAGAAGCAGAAAGATGCACACTGTATATACTCACTCATATAGACATATAAAAGAGGATAAACCTACTAAAATTGGTACAGAACTTTTGATTCATCAAGATAGAGAGTAGAATACTTTTTTCAAGTTTGCTAATTACATACAGACTAGACATTGTGAATGTCATTTATACCTGATAGTAGATAGTTTATTGATGTTAGAGGGAGAAGTCTTTCATTTAGCCAAAAGGGGAAATGTTGCAGGATATTTGATCCCATTATGAACCCCAAAATTGTGAATGGTAAAACACTGTTTATTGATCAGTGTGATTGAGCTCTATCACACACCTACAATCCAAGAAATTTTTGTTTATTGTAAACAGGTGATTATGGTATGGTTCAACCAGCTCTAGCAGACACCTTTAATCCAAGAACTTTCTGGACACAAGATTTACTAAAGTTAACCCTAGGTCAAGAATTGAAGCCAGAAACATGCTTACAGACATTAAAGAGCAGGAGGGACTTTGAGTTGAGGGGTATTTAAGACAGTGTGGAAAGGCTTATCTCAGACTTTTGCTTTAGCTTTAGCTTAAGCTTCAGCTCCTTAGCACCCTGGGATTTCTAGGAAGCCTTTGGCCTCAAGATTTTTGGCTTTTTTTCTCCTGGGCATGAGTTGAGCTAGTGAACATTTTTTTTTCTCCATTTGGACTGAAGCTGAGAAGGAAGGCCAGCTGGGTGCTTGATCTGCATCTCTGAGCTAGAATCTTTTCTCTGCAGCATCTGGCTCCTGAATCTTTATTGGTAAAATAGAATGGTTGGAATTTTCATTTTTGTTTATAACAACATTTGCCTTTCAAAACGTTCACCCAACAGTCTGCCTGAACTGTCACAGCATTAAAAATTCATCTAATCATGGTAATTCCAGGACCAGAAAATGTTTTTATGTACAATAAATCATGATGTTCACAATTTCTTGTAAATATTAACATTTCTTCTTTCCGGCTGCTTGCTGGGGACTGGGTTTCCAGCCTGGTCAGCTTAGGAGGGTTCAATGTCTCTACAGGAAAATGAAAAGTTTCTTCCCCCTTGAGTGAGAGACTAGAAGTGTTCAGTGAATAAAAAAGAAATATAAAAGAAATGAACCTGATGGGTACTAGGTATGGGGGAGGAGTAAGTTATTTCAGATCTGAGGAAGAGTATAGACAGAGCAGGGACACCTGGGAAAATCCAAAGTGGACATGACCCTAGGCCATGTGAATAATTTAAAAATAAAAACACACAAAGAAACAAAGAAAGAAAGAAACATGCCTGAGGTCGTTTTCCCACTCAAGTAGATCTCTGTCCTCAGCTCCAACCTGAGCCCTCAGAAATGAGTAAAGAAATTAATCTTTTTTGTTTACATCTCAGGAAGCAGTTTTTTTCTGTATGGCTTTGACTGATCTGGACATGCTTTCTAGACCAAGCAGGCCTTAAATTCACATAGATCCACCCCCTTTGCCAGCCAGAGTGCTGGTATTAAAGGCATGTGCCAATATGCCAGGATTTGATATTTTCTTTTAATTTCATTTCATTTAACTTAATGTGCTTTTTTTGAGACATGGTGTCTCTGTGCATTGTTGCCTGTCCAGGATTCTCTCTGTAAATCAGTTTAACCTTGAACTCACAGAGACCCACCTTCTTCAGCCTCTCAAGTGCTGAGACTAAGGATGTGTGCCACCATGCCTGGCAAGACTTTCTTATAACATAGTTTAAGTCACATTCTGTTATTTCAGACAACTCTAGATATGTGGGTGTGAAGGACCCTGTTTTATTAGACTCTGTTCCCTTGCATGTCCTAGACTTGATTTGTAGACCAGGGTGACATTGAACTCATGCAGATCAGCATAGTTGTGCCTCCCAGAGAGCTGGCATTACAGACATGTGCCACCATGCCTGGCTCAGATTTTATATATATATGATTAAAACAAAATATGTATTGATATATATTAAATATATAATATATTAACTACATTATATATTTATCAACCATTAACTCATATTAATACATTCAATAACTTTATATTTAATAAATATATTAAAGATGTATTTAAATATATATTAAAATTTATATGCATGAATTTATATACATGAATGATTTGGTATTTTGAGACAGAGTTTCTCTGTTTTAGCCCTGGCTAACTTGGACTAAATTTGTAGACCAGGCTGATATTGAACTCACTGAGATTGGCCTGCTTCTGCCTGCTAGACTGCTGGGAATAAAGGCCTGTGCCACCAAACCCAGCGCAAATGTTCTGTTTTAATCTTATTTTCTGATTTGATTTTTAAGACTGGGTTTCTCTGTGTAGGCCTGACTGTCCTGGACTGTCTTTGCCAACCAGGCTTACATTGAAATCACAAGGATCATCCTGTGTCTGCATCCCATGTGCCTGGATTAAAGGCTATTGCAAGCTTGTCTGGCAAGACCTTAGATTTACCAACACAGGGACCAGGGGAAAGGCTGTGTTGGCTCTATGCCACTGAGGCCTGCAGTAGCGTGAAGAGGCTTCCCCAGCCTACTTCCAGGCTTTTTGCCATGCCACCCATGAGCAAAGCTGAGGGACCCCGGCACGTGATTTAGGGACTAGCCCGCAGGGGCTTTATAGGCAGCACAAGGGACAGGATTCATGAGGGAGACGGGGTGGGGGACTCAGATATTTGACTGCAAGCAATCCCTCCCCTGTCCACCGACATCTGTCAGTCCGTCTGCCTGGAGTCCCCTAACGCCTCGTGCGTGGGGCAGAACCGCAGACGGCGGGGGGTGACTAAAGAGAGATGCACAATCCTGCACTCCCACACTGCTGCCTGCATCCTGGGGGGATTGGTCCAACCCGCCTGAGCTCAGGTTGGGCATCATGACCTTGTTTAGGGTGTTCTGGCGCCCTCTGCTGGCTAGCGGTGTGTGAGCAGGCAGGACACTAAATAATGCTTGGTGTGCTGGAGGCTTAGTAGGTAAGGTGCTCTGTGCTCAGTGGTAAGCTCTGTGCATAAGGCTTCCTCTGCTGACATGAAGGCATATATACATGGGCCAAGAAAAAAAGGAAGAGGTAGAGGAGGAAGAAAGAAGGAAGAAAGATCAATCTATGTGTGTGTCTGTTTTCGGAAAAAATCCCAGCTAATTGATACTTGGGTACTAGTTGGTGTTGATTTGCTGGACTTGAACCAAAATACACAGGCAAATATACAGGTAGTCTATAGTGATATAAATAATTGATGTGTTTTCCTTATGGCAAAATATTTTCAACCAGAAGGAAGGTGTGGAACGTGGCCAAGCAACACATTGTATTTAGAGTCTATCAAATAAGAATGATTTTATAAACTATTTCAGAGGAATCTTCTCATGTTAAAAGAAAAGAGCCATCCCTGGCTTAAAGCATTTTCTCGAGGCACCTACATCCCCCAGTACCCAGGAGATTCTTCCATAAATTCGGGATTGACAACTTTGATTGCTCACCTGCTTTGCTATGTGGAAATCATAAACCATACACAGCAAACATTTCAATACAGATTAAATCAGAAGAAAATGATGGGATGACCAAGTCTGAGCCCAGCTATTCCATATGAAATGTAGTGTAGGCAGTGGCCCATGCCCTCCAGAAAATGCTGTTGAGCAAAACTGAAACGGGATCTAAAGAAGACACAAACAAGGGTGAGAGTCTACCATGGCAGGTAAGCCTCACTCATCAGCAAGAGAAGCTTCACAATCTTACATCATTTGTAAGTAATTTACTGTGGTCAAGACAGTAAAACATTTTCATCTTATAATTAAAAATATGAGATAAAATGGAAAAGGGTTCTGTCACAGTTTATGTATATATGTCTGTAATTATCTTACATGATTTTGGAACTGAAAGCACTGATTAAAGACAATAAATTTGCATATACTTCAAAAAACAAGCAGTTTATATTTTAAAATACATGTATATATAACACATGAAATAACAATGAAGAAAGAAGCCATGAATTTGAAGGTGAGCATGGGGCAGTGTGTGGGAAGGCCTGGAGAAAGAAAAGGGAAGAAAGAAATTTCACGATGAAATTTTAGCCTCAAAATAATTGATAATTGTTAATATCCAGAAGTGAATACCCAGCTTGGAAAGACTGAAGCAGGTGAATTCAGGGTCAGGGACTGATATTTGTCTCTTTCTGTATATCTAAACTTGATTTGTGCATCTTGATGAAGTCAAAAGCAGTTTTATTTAGGTGTTAATCCCCAGTCTCCTTACCTGGAGCCTAGTGCTTTACCAATTGAGCCACTTAAGACTTTCTGGTCACTCTGACAACAAAGTCACTCTTTCCCTAATGTTTTTATTGCTTAACAACAGGTGGTCTTAATTAGACTGACAAAGAATTCCAGGCTTGTTTACCCCGAGATACTCTTCAGGCCACTATGGGCTCAGTGGCAATCATCTTTCCTGTCTCTGAGGCAGGCTCAGAGGTCTGGTAGAGTTTTAGGGTCCTATTAACCCTCCATGATCTAAAGAGAAATGGATAGAAAAGATAGAGGTTGCAGGCATACACTTACTGAAAAAAAGTGGGTGAAACAAGAAATTTTACTAACAAATTCCTACAAGTTTATGTATGACGATGATGCTGATTTCAGCTAGCATGTCCTCTGCAGAAACTGTAGCAAGTTCAGGCTGCCCTTTAGGAAAACATCTTCCCTGACCAGCTGTTATGGCCTGTTCTCCCATACATACACGTAGACAAATGATCAGATACATAAACCTGTACATATTTGCACATATTCCATGGACGATGAAAAAGGAACTCCTAATAGCCAGATAACTGACATACAATCATGTAAAATATACCAAAAAAACAGACTGACCTAGTTCATGCAAACACATCAATATACATATTTATATCACATGGGTGAAGAAAATTCCAGTGGGCTTCAAAGTTTTTACATTTCTGAGACAAAGGAATTACTACATAGTAAGAGACCAAAGAATCAAAATTTAAGCTTTATTTTTTAAGTTTTTGGGGAGGGGCTTTGGTTTAAAGTTTAAAGCATAAGACTGAAGAAAGACCAGACAGGTGTATACATGTCCAGCCACCTTCAGGGGTGAACTAGCCCTACCACATTCTTTTCTTGCCCAGTAGAGATATAGTTGCTAGGTTACCGGACCAGATGTTCAGGCCAGAACCATTTAGTGTCTTAGCATGTAAAGTAAAACAATCATTTCAAAAGTAAATTTCCCTTACACAGTCATGTAAATCCAAGGCATGTAACTCACTGCCTATGGCTTTTCCCTTTAAAAACCTTGTTGCCCTAGACCACCCTGCCATACTCCTCCTCTTCACCAAGGAGGTTGTTGTGACCCAGACTCGAGCTTGTATTAAATAAACCCTCATATGTTTTCAGTGGAGTCCATTCCTGGTGACCTTTTGGGGTCTCATGAACTGAGAATAACATTTGTGGGGCTCATCAGGATCCCCAAGATTCCAGGACCCTGACCTAGATGGTCTTATTGCGGCTCGTAAGTATCTAAGTGTGCATGTGTGTGATTACTTTCTGTCCTCTATTCTAAAAAATCCTCAGGTGTTCATATTGGTGATGGCAGCAGGATGTGATCAGAGGAAGACTTCGGGGTAATCACAGCTGCCAAAGTCAGGGGATTACCCCTGGATTCGTTGTTTTTTTGTTGTTGTTGTTGTTTGTTTGTTTGTTTTCTTTTTCTTTTCTTTTGTTTTTTCTTTTTTTTTGGTGGGCACTTGGGTAGAGTCCTGAGGTTGGGAGGTGATTCAGAATCACACACTGCTCTGGAGCTTTTGTGGCAGGAAAACCAGAGCAGTGATCTAAAGTTCCATGGATCTGAGCTTACCTTATGATCTGGCTAAATGGCCACTCAGTCTGCACCTGTCCTATTTTAGTCCTTGTGTTTAGAAACTTCTTTGGCACAGATGTGCCTTTCCCAGAGGAAGAACCTGTTTCTGCTTTTGCCTTTCCAACCATGAACAAAAACCAAACACTTGGTTCTGGTTTTGTTTTCAGTAGTGTAGCAGCAAGTATGCATGCATTTGTCTGTCTATTTTGTTCCTTGTGTTTATGAATGTTTGTTTGTATTGGAGTATGGGACTGTGATGATGCTATGAGACAGACTTGCTGTAATCCCTCCTTGTTCCTTTCAGCCCCTCCACCCTCATGCTGTTCACCTTCCCAACATCCTGCTGTGGCAGAATCAGGTATTCTGGCAGCCAGAGGGAGAGAATGCAAGGGTGGGTCTGGGAATGAAATTGTCAGGACTGCTCCTGCCCAGCTAGGAGCTATGATTGTTGAGTGCATTTTCATCATGGTGGGGGCAGCAGCAGCAATGCCCCATGGCAGGAGTGGGCTGAGGGAATTGAGATTTCAGATCAACTGGTCTGGTATAATAACAGGCTGCCATTTCAGGCTAGTATAATTGTATGTAGCTCAATTTGGGGGAAGGCCACCTTCTAATGGAACAGGGAAGAGAGCCATTGAGAAATGGTCCACTACCCCTTTGGGTTTTCTTTCCTCTCCCTTTCTTTTTGTATACATTGTATTGGTACATTATTTTTTTGTCTTCTTTTATGGGTTTGTTTGTTTATGATGGTCTCAGTAGGCAGGTGACCAAACAGCTATGCACTATGGTGACTTTGCTTGCCCCATGCTCCTAGCACTATAAGCTGGGAAGCCTTTGGTCTTTGGTAGGAGAATGCCTCGGGGTGGGACAGATAGAGGACACCCAAGAGCAGGGTGGGCTGTGAGAGCTTTCCCAGACTGATAGGGCAATTACAGCTGGATGGAGTAAGAGAAGTTTTCTCAGTTTAAATGTATATATTGCCACTTCATATTTTTGACTGATCTTAAATGGTTAATATGCTCTGTATGTCTTGTTTATAGCTTAACAGTTATTGAATATGTCTAAAGATTAAATTCAAACTCTTGTTTAGAACATATATGTGTGCATCTGTGTTTATTAGATCTACAGAAGCACAGATGTTTTTAAATAGCAACCATGTGGCTTTTCATGCATTGTGATGTGACTCCACCATTTTGAAATTGCCACGTGGGGTAGAACAAAGGAAAAGAGTGGTTACAGAACCTCTTAGTCAAAATGAATTTTGTTTATCCCGTTTCCTTTTAGACTAAGAAAACAAGACTCATTCTAAATTGGTATTGAATTTAGAGATTGGATTGTTCGCACTGGTAAAATTTGGTTTTAAAATTTGATTCTGACTTTCAAAACTATGGTTATGCTTTGTGGTTTTACTCATAAAAAGAGTAATTTATTTTCATATAGCAAAAACAAGTTTTGGAGAATGTTTAAATGTTTAAGACTATGATACATTTTAAAGTTTATCAGGCATTTAAAATAATGACCTTGGGCTATCTAACAAAGAGCATAGAACAGTTTCTTGACCCTTTGGGAAGGTCAAGAGACCTTGGTATTTATTTTATTCATTTTACCAAATGAAAATAAGCCATATTGTTTGAAGCAATTAAGAAAAGTGCAGTTTTTACAGTGTATCATCTCAAGATGGTAAAAAACCCATGGCTTAGTAAAGAAATGTTGAGAGGATTTTGATGAAGGTTTTTATGTTGTCTGAAAAGCATTAGAGAAGGCAAGAGACTGTGACAATAAAGAAAAGAAAGGGAAGGAAAGGAAAGGGAAAGAAAAGAAAAGAAAAGAAAGGAAAGGAAAAGAAGAGAAAAGAAAAGAAAAAAAGAAAAAAAAGAAAGGAATAGCTTGTCCAAAGTAACCGGAAGTTATATAGAATTTTATGGAAGATCAGAGTATGTATAGAAAGCCAGAGGACATATGAACTGTATTTGCTTTGGTTTTGCGTTCCTGCGAATATGATTTGAGAAAGAACTGTAAAATATGTTGTTTTTCACTTAAAAGGCTGGAGATTATTCGATGCAAAATGTCTGCTTATGCTCTTTAACAGGAGAATAAAACTGCAGCTCCATGTTACCATAGGGTTATACAGGGTTGTATTCAGGTAATTGTTAACCATTATATACCTACCACCAGCTCCTGAGTGAATGGATTAATGCCGTTTCTTTCTGGCTGACAGGTTTGGTATGGCCAGAATAGTTGAAGTACTGTTCTTTTATGCAGTTGGTTCTAAAACGTATTTGATTACAATTTTAGAAATTTTAGTTATGGGGAACTGTAAATGCTCCACAGTGCTATACTGTAGGCTGTAGTAACACCATCAGTGACATCTAATGGCTGTTTTGCATTGGCGGCCACAGTATGCAGCAACACATGGCTAGCCACCATGTTGGTTCATGGATAAAGAAGGTGGAGCCATGGTTTTACCACTATCTTTGTTGAAGGCTGCCAGCTGTATTCAGTTCCAAAAGTGCTAAGTGCAACTTTTTTCTTTAAACTTTTTGCTGTTCAATTTTTTAAATTAAGTTTTTATTTTTTATACTAATTAGAGCTTATTCACTTTGTATCCCAGCTGTAGCCCCCTCTTTCCTCCCCTCCCAATTCCACCTACTCCTCCTCATCTCCTCCTATGCCCCTCTCCAAGTCCAGAGATAAGGGAGGTCCTCTTCCCCTTTCATCTGACCCTAGCTTATCTGATCTCATCCAAACTGACTTCATTGTCCTCCTCTGTGGCCTGGCAAGGCTGAAGGTGTTTATCAGCTGAAGGTGTTCTCTGGATGAATTTTTGGTGTCATTCATGTAGACTATCATATCTTCTGCAAATAGTGATACTTTGATTTCTTCCATTCCAATTTGTATCCCCTTGATCTCCTTTAGTTGTCTTATTGCTCTAGCGAAGACTTCCAGTACTTGGGCAGCCTTGCCTTGTCCCTGATTTCAGTGGGATTGATGTAAGTTTTTTTTCCATTTAGTTTGATCTTAGCTATAGACTTGCTGTGTATTTTCTTCACTATGTTTAGCTATGTGCCTTGTATATCTGATCTCTCCAAGACTTTAAACATGAATGGATGTTGGATTTTGTCAAATGTCTAAGGAGATGATCATGTGGTTTTTCTCCTTCAGTTTGTTTAAATGATGGATTTCCATTTACTGAACCACCCCTGCATGCATGAGATGAAGCCTACTTGGTCATGGTGGATGATATCTTTTATATATTCTTGAATTAGGTTTGCCAATATTTTATTGAATATTTTTCCACCAATTCTCATAAGAGCAATACGTCTGAATTTCTCTTTTTTGGTTGGGTCTTTGTGTAGTTTAGGTTTCAAGGTGACTGTGGCTATCTAGAATGAATTTGGTAATGTTCCTTCTGTTTCTATTTTGTGGAATAATTTAAGTTGAATTGGAGTTAGCACTTCTTTGAAGGTCTGGTAGAATTCTGTGCTGAAACCATGTGGCCTGGGCATTTTTTTTGGAAGAGAGACTTGTGGTGACTGCTTCTATTTCCTTGGGGGATATAGGACTATTCAATCTTTCTGCCTGATCTTGATTTAATTTTGGTAGATGGAATCTATCAAGAAAATTGTCCATTTCATTTAGATTTTCAAATTTTGTGGCATGTAGGCTTTTGTACTATGACCTAATGATTGTTTGGATTTCCTCAGTGTCTCTTGTTATGCCCCCATTTTGATTTCTGATTTTGCTGACTTGGATAGTTTCTATTAGCCTTTTAGTTAGATTTACTAAGGGTTTGTCTATATTGTTGATTTTGTCAAAGAACCAGCTTTTGGTCACATTGATTCTTTGAATTGTTTTCTTTGTTTCTAATTCATTGATTTCAGCTCTGAGTTTGAATATTTCCAATCATCTTCTCTTCTTGTGTGTGTCTACTTCTTTTTATACTAGGGATTTTAGGTTTGCCATTAAATTGCTTGTCTAGAACTTCTTTTTGAAGAAACTTAGTGCTATGAACTTTCCTCTTAGGAGCACTTTCATCATTTCCCATAACTTTTGGTATGTTGTGCCTTCATTTTCATTGAATTTTAGGAAGTCTCCAATTTCTTTTTTTGTTTCTTTCCTGAGAAAGCTGTCACTGAGTAGAGAGTTGTTTAGTTACCATATGTATGTATGCTTTTGTAGTTTCTGTTGTTGTTGAGGTCAAGTTTTAGGCTATGGTGGTCTGAAAGGATACAAGAAATTATTTTTATTTTCTTGCATTTGTTGAGACTTGCTTTGTGTCTGACTATGTGGTCAATTTTTGAGAAATTTCCATGAGGTACTGAAAATAAGGCATACTCCATTGTGTTTGGTTGAAAAGTTCTGTAGACATTAGGTCTATTTGCTTCAGTAATTTGCTCTGTAAGTGTCATTTCTCCCTATTTAGCTTTTGTCTAGATGATCTGTCCCTTGATGAGAGTGGAGTGTTGAAGTCTCCCACTATTAAGGTGTTGGGATGTGTGATTTAAGATTTAATCTTGTTTTTATTTACAAAAGCAGGTGCTCTTATATTTGGGGCATAGATGTTCAGGACTGTGATGTCCTCCTGGTGGAATTTTCCTTTGATGAGAATGAATTGTCCCTCCTTATCTTTTTTTTAATTTCTTTTTTAAGATTGATTTATTTATTTATTTATTTATTTATTTATTTATTTATTTATTTATTTATTATGTGTACATTATTCTGCCAGCATGTACACCTGCACACCAGAAGAGAACACCAGATCTCATTATAGATGGTTGTGAGCCAAAATATGGTTGCTGGGAATTGAACTCAGGACCTTTCAAAGAGCAGTCAGTCAGTTCTTAACCTCTGAGACATCTCTCCAGCACCCCCTCCTTATCTTTTTTGTTTAACTTTGGTTGAAAGTCTATTTTTATCAACAGTTTTGGCCTGTAGTTTTCTTTTGTTGTTGTTTTTTGTGTTTTACTGGATTGCTTATGACAGCAATGCTGGATTTCTAGAAAGAGTTTCAAAGGGTTCCTTCTGTTTCTTTTCCTTTTTTCTTATCTTCTCTTTTCTTGATAGTTTAGGAAGGATTATTGTAGCTCCTTTTAAATGTCTGGAAGAATTATGGTGTGACTTCAACTTAAGCAGACACACCCAAGTGGAGTAGATGATTGGAAATATTCAAACTAAGAAATCAATGAATTAGAAACAAAGAAAACAATTCAAACAATCAATGGGACCAAGAGCTGATTCTTTGAGAAAATCAACAAGGTAGACAAACCCTTAGCCAAACTAACTAAAAGCCAGAGAGAAAATACTCAAATCAGCAACATAAGAAATGAAAATGGGGGCATAACAACAGACACCAAATGAGGAATATGGGCATCATAATGGCATCAAATAGAGCTATGTTCCACAACAGCACAAAGTCCTCAGTATAAGCAGTTCTTGGGGTTATGCTTCTCCAAGACAAACTCATCATGACTATGCTAACGGGGGAGCCACATTCCACGAGTGCTACAGATGTTTTGCTGTTACTCTTGCATGGCTATCAACAGGACCAGGAAGCCAAAATGGTTTGCCTACATATGGGGAAGGGGGAAATGAGTTTAGCTCAGGCCCTGGGAAGAATTCAGGGTATTGGGTGCACTATGCCAGCCTGGAGGACCATATAACATGGAAGGACTTAGGGATTGCTGGGAGAAAATTAGCAGCTATGTCTGTTTTGATATGTTAAATATGAACCTCTGCCATTTGTTCCAGGTATGAAACCTATGATTATGGAAATATAAACTTCAGAGAGAGCAGCATGTTCTCCATTAGGCAATGATTAAAAAATGAGCTCACAAGGAAGAAAGTCTCAACAGATACAAGAAAATATTTTTTCTTTCTTTATAACTTTCTAATTTTTTTCTTTCTTTATATCTTCTTTCTTTTCTTTGATGGAGGGTGGGTACCCAGACTGGACTCGAAGTTTTGCTTATAAGTTTTGTTTTTCTACTTCATTTTTATTTTATTAATCATTGTTATTTTTTCACAATTTATTCATTATATATCCCTATTAAAGGCTACTCCCTCAACTCCTACTGGTCCCACCCTCCTTCCCTCTTTCCCCCAATCCTTTTTCCTTAGTCCACTGAAAAGAGAAGTTCCCCTCCTCTGCCATCTACCCATACATTATCAGAACACTACTCAGCTATTAAAAACAGGAAAATAAAATTTCTGCTCTTATTTCTCCTCCATAGGCCACCGTGCTCAACTCAGAAGATTTCATACCTGCAAGCTTTTAGTGAAATCAACACTAGGTATAATTCATTTCAAAGAGTCCCATCCCAAAGACACTGTTTTATTTACCATCTCACATCAAGAAACATGTGAAATTTGAAATGCTATGAAGTGTGAAACATTTTTTTCACAAGCATTTCAGAGAACGTGGTTTTCTTGCTACCTGGAGACTGTTTCTCACCAGCCCAGAAAGGAAGGAGGGGCCAGAAGATGAGGTATAAAGCTTGGAAGACCCACAAGCATAACAGTGATCAGAACACTCTGGGAACCACCTCAGAAAGTAAGTTAAACTTTAATTCCAGAAAACAGAGGGTATGTACCCCTTAGGGAGTGACTGGGATGCTCTAAGGATAGGTGTACATAATTGTTTAAAACTGGGCACTTCAAGGATGCTTGATTTGCATTAAAAAGCACATTCCTATCATGTGAACAAGAACATGGAACCTAATTATCCTATATTTGAAGGGAGGGGAGAGTTATCAGGGATCTGTGTCAAAGGCCATGTATCAAACTTGATTGATGGCATCTATGTGTAAAGACACTCTCCAGATGATGTCAGGCAGAGAAAACTCATCCTTGCCATGGTTATACAACTAGACCAGCAGCAGGGTCATACATAGAAGAGAAAGCCTCCTCCCTCACATCTCAAACTTCAGTCTGGGTTGTGATGGTTTTCAATAGAACCCCTGGAACAATAGGTATGTGTACACAAAGAAACTTCTACAGGCTACCACTGTTGTGATACTCTCAGAGAACTTCCTGGCTGGTGTTAATTCACCATTCCCTACATATTCATTCACTGGACTAAAAGTTTCTTGTGTAAACTGAGGCAATTGAAAACAGTAAATGTTGAGAATCAGGATTATCAATAAGTCTTCCGTAAATACCTTATTATATAATACTGTTGCATGTAATTGATATTCACCATTCATTGTATTCTTTTTAAAAATAAGTTTATTTACTTTAAATTCCAATAGTAATCCCCCTCCCTTCTCTGCCCCATGACTACTCTCCGTTCCTATTGCCCCTTAATATATAATACTGTTGCATGTTCCCTTCAGAAAAGGGAGGTCATTTCCATTGAGCTAGTTTTACAGTTTCGTTGCATCTCAGTGGACCAAAGTACACAAAGGCCTTTCCACATCGCTTATACTCACAGAATTCCTCTCCAGTAAGGATACTTTTATGTTGATGATGACTCTGGATTTGTGCAAGACCTCACGATTTTAACACATTCGTAAGTTTTTCCTCTATTATGAATCCTTTCATGATGATGAAGATTATACAAATGTGGAATGGTTTCACCATGTTTAAAGCACTCACAGGCTTTCTGTCCATTAGGATTTCTTTCATGAGTGTGAAGATGATTCTGAAGTCCAAAAGTTTTTTCACATTGGTTACTGTCAGACATCCTTCCAGTATGTGTTCTTTTATGTATTAGGAGATGTTATGTGCAAAGGCTTTGCCACATAGTTAAATTCATATGGTTTTCCTCCAGAATGTGCTGTTGTCTTAGGAGATGATTGTTACATGCAAAGGCTTTATCACACTAATTACCCTAACAAGGCTTCTCTCTACTGTGTGTCTTTTCCTGTTTTTGGAGACTACTCTGCTGTGCAAAGGCTTTATCAGGTTGGGTATATTCATAAGGTTTCTTTCCAGTATGGGTTCTTTTATGTCTTATGAGATGACTGTTTTCTGCAAAGGCTTTACCACACTGGTTACATTCATAAGGTTTCTCTTTGCTGTGTGTTCTTTTATGGCTTAAGAGAGTACTGTTTTGTGCAAAGGCTTTACCATACTGGTTACATTCATAAGGTTTCTCTTTGGTGTGTGTTCTTTTATGGCTTAAGAGAGTACTGTTTTCTGCAAAGGCTTTGCCACACTCATTACATTCATAAGGTTTCTCTCCAGTGTGTGTTCTTTTATGGCTCATGAGATGACTGTTTTTTGCAAAGGCTTTACCACACTCATTACATTCATAAGGTTTCTCTCCAGTGTGTGTTCTTTTATGGCTTATGCGATGACTGTTTTGTGCAAAGGCTTTACCACACTGGTTACATTCATAAGGTTTCTCTCCAGTGTGTGTTCTTTTATGGCTTAAGAGAGTACTGTTTTCTGCAAAGGCTTTACCACACTCATTACATTCATAAGGTTTCTCTCCAGTGTGTGTTCTTTTATGGCTTATGCGATGACTGTTTTGTGCAAAGGCTTTACCACACTGGTTACATTCATAAGGTTTCTCTCCAGTGTGTGTTCTTTTATGGCTTAAGAGAGTACTGTTTTCTGCAAAGGCTTTACCACACTCATTACATTCATAAGGTTTCTCTCCAGTGTGTGTTCTTTTATGGCTCATGAGATGACTGTTATTTGCAAAGGCTTTACCACACTCATTACATTCATAAGGTTTCTTTCCAGTGTGTGTTCTTTTATGGCTTATGAGATGACTGTTTTGTGCAAAGGCTTTACCACACTGGTTAAATTCATAAGGTTTCTCTCCAGTGTGTGTTCTTTTATGGCTTAAGAGAGTACTGTTTTGTGCAAAGGCTTTACCACACTGGTTACATTCATAAGGTTTCTCTCCAGTGTGTGTTCTTTTATGGCTTAAGAGAGTACTGTTTTCTGCAAAGGCTTTGCCACACTCATTACATTCATAAGGTTTCTCTCCAGTGTGTGTTCTTGTATGGCTTAAGAGAGTACTGTTTTGTGCAAAGGCTTTGCCACACTGATTACATTCATAATGTTTCTCTCCAGTATGTGTTCTTTCATGCCGTATGAGCTGACTGCTTTTTGCAAAGGCTTTACCACATTGATTACATTTGTAAGGCTTCTCTCCAGTGTGTGTTCTTTTATGCCATATAAGAACAGTGATATAGGGGAAGGTTTTCCCACATAGAGTGCATTTAAAGGGTTTCTCTCCAGTATGACTGCTTTCATGCCTGCAAAGAAAATTGGCACATGTGAAAGATTTACCACCGTCATTTCATTACATTAATAAATATATTTATCTATGTGAATTAATTTCATAATTTGGTCTAATGGTAAAGAAGAATCAAATTTAAAAGTTTTATCACATTATTTACATTCACGGTATTCCCCTTCATTATGGGTATTTTTGAAGATCCCTGTGATGGTAAGAGAATTTGTTATGTGGATCACTTTTATAGCATCATTTTTCTATAAGAGGTTTTTTCCTATATATGAAGAGTATTTAAGAATTCAGAGTTTTACCACAGCAATCCCATTCACAAATTTTTGTACTGTATGAATGATACTTCATTTACAAAGTGAGCCAGGAAAAGCAGAAGTTCCAAATTCCTAGTATTCATAGGTATTTTCAGCAATATGAGTTTGCTGATAAATTCTCAGTGAAGTTGCAAAGCCAATTAACAGTAACCATTTATCACATTCAGAAAATTTACTCACAGTGGGGACTACTACCAAATCAATTGTTCTTGGAGAAAGACAGGGACACTGCTTCTTTCAATATCCCTATGCTCATGTGTCTTAGAATCATTTTGACATATGATATACCAGTTTAATTTACAAAAATAATAAAGATTCCCACATTGAATTAACACAGTTTGTTTTTTGTTCATCATAGATATGTCATATAGGGATTAAGGTTTCTCCACAACAATATTCTTGATTCTCATAAGCTGCTTCTTTCACTAAACTTTACAAAGTTACTGCACGAAAATGAGTAACACTGGTTCTACTATGGAATTTTTGCTTATTAGAAGGTTTTGGACACATACTGATCACCAATTCAGTGTGCATACCTCTTACAATATCTGAGTAGATAGAATGAGACTAAACAGATTGGCAGTTCAAGTCAGTAGCTGTAATGTCCATATGATTCAAATGGTATTTTTGTTACAATATTATTTTATTTTCTTCTATCTTAGGGGAGTGCCTTGTAAACACAAATCAGATACCTGACATTGAAGTACATGGAATTATGAGATTTTAATGATCATCAGTACACGTAAAGCAGTGCTGTTTTTACACTGTTGCTTTTCTTTAAAACTTCCAGAACACAGCCATGTGTGCTGGTACATGCCTTCAATCCCAGCACTTGTGGAGGCAGAAGCAGGCATATCTTGCTTGTTATTTTGAGGTCAGGCTGGTCTAACAAGCAAGTCTAAGAAAGTCACAGATACCCAGAAAAAATCTATTCAAAAACAGAAAATAAAAAGCAGCCAATAAGCAAACAAACAAAAAACCCCAAACTTCCAGGACACATTAAAATTTAAGATTCATATCTGTATCAGTGTGCACATAATGTTACCTTTTATTACTTGTAGAACTCTGAAAATGTTCTTCAATATTATGGTCATCCCAATTGTAGCCTAAAATATAGTACGAGAAAATACATATTATTGGAAATAACATGTTATTATTAAGGCAAAACTTAAATCATTATCATCTGTGACCCTTAGAATCATGCCTGATTTATTTACCACATTCCTCCTCATTCTCAATTGGAATCACAGAAGAGGATCAATAACAAAGTAAGACTTGTCTCTTTATTTTAAAAGTGAAAGAAAAATTGCAGTCTTACCTATAGCAGTGAGGTTTTCACAGGTCTCTAGCATCACATCTTTGTAGAGTTGCTTCTGGGAAGGTTCCAGCAAGGCCCACTCTTCTTGGCTGAATTTCACATGCACATCATTGAAGGTCACTGAATTCTAAAATATGCCATACATTTGTACAACAGAAACAGTGGCAACAATATAATTTATACGTCATTGTCAATATAATCATATAATTCTACTGCTTCTTCCATTTATTTTCTGACACAGAAGTGCGAATGTTATACAGTTGGGTGCTGTGCGTGATGTGAAGTAGGGGAGATGAAAAAGCCTAAAGGTTAGATTGAAAAAAAAAAACAAAAACAAACAAACAAACAAAAAACAAAGGCGTGCTTCAAAAACCTGTGTTTCATCAGTTTGTAAGACATGAATATAAAGTAGCCATTAGTTGGGTACTTGAGCAATCTATGAATCATTTTCAGTTACTTGGGTGAGTAGGTCAGGACCCTGTCATGAGAAAGGTGGAAGGACAAAACACAGTCATGATATTTTATATAGCAACAAATGAGATGTGTTGATCAGGGGACACTGAACAGATGGGTAACATCAGTCAAAAGACAACATGGTACTGAATATTATGTTTTGACCAGGGCTCAGGGATGTGGCATATCAGTATGTGAAGAGGGGGACTCATATATTTGTGGAAGGGAAAGTGGACTACAGTGAATACATGGATAAAAATAATGTGAGTGGCAAGCAACAACAATCATAGCCAATAGCACCATATTTCTGAGTGACCAGACAAAAGAAAAGGAATAGAACACACGATTATTCTTTGATCATTGTTTTGTATATCCTCCTTACTAAATAATGTAGTCTATAGATTAAAAATAAAGATTAAAACTTTCTATTAAAAAAGAAGTATTAATGTTATCACTAAGTCATTTTAGAAGAAAACGGAATAACAAGTTTTAACTGTATCATATATGAACTTTTTGAAGAGGATATAACTTTGGAATAGACATGGCAATTAATGTGGACAAAGACAAACAGAGAGAAGGGTTTGAAATAGAGAGACACAGACATAGAGACAGAGACACAGAGAGAGAGAGAAATTAACAGATGATCAATACTAAGTACCGATCAGAGAAATTTATTAACAGTTATTAACTACAAAAAATGGTGGACAAGGTGGGTGTATTCTGTCATGCCTTCAATTCCATCACTCAGGAGGCAGACGCAGCTGTATCTTATTGAACTGGATGTCAGCATTATCTATTCAAAAAGTTCTAGGACAGCCAGACCTATATAGTAAGACAGAGCCTCCTCTAAAAGTCAATCAAACAAACACAAAATATTGAAAGAACTCAGAGGTCTTTACTGAAGCTCCTACAAGGAATTATATATTCACTCCTGTTGTATATTTATTCTCCAGAAATTGCACTGCCCCAGCTTAAACTGTAACTTCAATGATATCTTACTAAAAGGGAATGCATGTTTAAACACCTAAAAATAGAAAGATGAAAATATTAACATGTAAATATAAATGCTGATCATAAATAAGCAACATAAAACAGGAGAGATGGCTCAGCAGTGAGGAGTTCTTGCTGCTCTTTCAAATAATTGGGCTCAATTGTCAGTGATTACCTGGGACCCACTACTATCAATTGCTATAAGTTCATGAGTTCTGAAGATATCTTCAGACTACTGTGAGGATTAGGCATGCAAGAGGTGCATATTCATGCATACAATCAAAATACTCATATTCAGTAAAAATTAAAAATAGATCCCAGATATATTTGGTCCTTGTGGAGCTCCTATCCTTTCCCCATCAGACTAACTCCCCTTCTTTCTTATGATTCCCTGTACTCTGCCAAAGGTTTGGTCATGAGTCTTTGCTTTGAAAACACTGCTAGTTAGAGTCTTTCAGATGTGCTCAGTAGACTCCTGTCATACGTTCAATGCACATCCCATCTGTCTTTCTAAATGAGGATTGATCATCTTACCCCATGTCCGCTCAATTGATTATCTTTTTTCTCTTTGGTCTCCCCACCCCCGAAGGGAGGAGCAGTCCTGTTAGGACACAGAGGAGAGCTTTGCAGCCAGTCCTGAAGATACCTGATAAAACAGGATCAGATGAATAGGGAGGAGGTCACCCCTATCAGTGGACTTGGAAAGGGGCACGGTGGAGATGAAGGAGGGAGGGAGGGACTGGGAGGGAATGAGGGATCAGGACACGGCTGAGATACAGAGTTAATAAAATGTAACTGATAAAAAAAATAAAGAAAAAAAACTGTAAAAAAAAAATAGATCCCAGATGGTTGGGCTGATTGCATACTGTGTCTGATAAGCTGGGTAGCAGAGACTGCATGGCATCCAATAGTTGGATCTGTGGGTCCCAACTGACTGTGTTTCAAATGTAAGAAGAAAACCAATGATGAGGTAAACAATCGGGTCCAACCTCAGAGCACCCAGCTAATCTCTGGGAAAGTTCCTGGGATGTTGCAGCAGGAATAAGGTTTTCAAGCAAATGGACCCAAGAAGCAAGCAGGAGTAGCTATTCTAATATCTAATAAAATAGACTTTCAACCAAAATTAATTGAAAGGGATGAGGAAGGGGGGAATCCAAGATTGTGGTGCCAGAAGGACATTGGGTCTGAGGAGTAGGACAGCAATGTTGGTACAGCAACTAAAAGACTGAACTCTGGGCCCTAAAACAACAGAGATCCTGTTTCCCAGGTGAGAGGAAACTCCACGGTGTGGGAGTCAGTCAGGTCCACTCTCAGGTCACTCAGCAAGAACCCGGAAGATATCCCGGGTCCCAGGATACACCTTTCTGTCCTGATAAACTTTCCAGACTAAATTATGTTCTCCAGGGCACCATAGACTGGGAGCCCCAGTCTAGGAAAAAAAAAAAAAACAGGGAAGAAAGCAGGACTGACCTCAGGTCACCCATTTTATCCCTGGAAAGGTTCTGCAGACCGGTGGGTGCACAGCCGCCAGGCCTGAGTGTGCCTCCAGCTGCTAGGCTTATATGCCCTACTCTCCATCACAGAATTGTGTGCCCCCGGACACTAGAGCCTGGGTTTCCCTGTCTGGAGAAAACCCCACAGGCAGGGAAACAGCAGGTCCCAGCTTAGAGAACTCAGCCAACTCTCCACACACACACTACATCCACCATACACAGGAACATTTTTGGAAAAGTTCTCAGCTTCTTTCCCAGTCACCAGCTTGGAGCCATCATTGGCAAGTGCCTATGCATTCTACACACCACGTCAAACACCACAGACTGAGTCTTCCTATTGGGAGAAAACCCTAAGGTGGGGAAAACATCTGGCCCTACCTCAGGACACCTAGCTCCAGAAAACTTTCTGGTTATCCACAGGATCCATACTCTAGCCTCCTGCTGTATACATGAAAGTGGTGCTCACCTGCCACTGATTACCACTTGGCTACTGTGGTATAGAGCTCCAAACTCAAACCTACAGAAGCCTGGGTTCCCTAAGATCAACCCCCAGATACTGCTCCAAAGGACAACCAGTTTTGCCTAACTAAACTGACCAAACCAGAAGGCACCCAGGTTACAGCAGCAGCTCACTAAATTTACAGCAAGAAACCCAGCAGCAGGGCAGCTGTCTCCAGAACTTCTCTGGGTGAGAGGATAGCCCCCTTTACTAACAAAGGCAACAATTACTACTCAGGTCTGTATGCCTGAGATGAGCTGTGGCAATTCTTGAAAAACACCTGCCATTCATTGACCATACCTAAAAAACGGAGGAGAGCTCCTTTGGGAAAAGTCTTTCTGCCAAGGGGATTCGACCCACCACAGAATTCCAGGAAGTACCAGAAACTAACACACAACACCTAAGATATACCAATGGGTAGAGGCCAGTGTAAAAGCTCAACCAACAAAAGACAAACAATATGGCATCTCCAGAACCCAGTTATTCAGGAGCAAGCAGCCCTGGATACCCCAGCATAAAGACAATTTCAGGCCAATCACTCTTATGAGCATTGATGCAAAAATACTCAACAAAATACTTTGCAAACCCAATACAAAAATACATCAAAGATATCATCCACTACAACAAAGCAGGCTTCAGGCCAGGTATTCAGGGGTGGTTCAATATGCAAAAATCTATCGATATGATCCACCATATTAACAAACTGAAAGAAAAATAAACACGTGATAATTTCCTTAGATGCTGAAAAAGCATTTGAAAAAATCCAGCATCCATTCATTTTTAAAGTATTGGAGAGATCAGGGATACAGGGCATATACCTAAACATAGTAAAGGCAATATACAGAAAACATATAGCCAACATCAAACTGAATGGAGAGAAACTTAAAACAATCCCACTGAATTCAGGGACAAGGCAAGGCTGCCCCCTCTCTCCATATCTCTTCAACATAGTTCTCGAAGTCCTTGCTAGAGTAATAAGACAATTAAAGAAGATTAAGGGGATACAAATGGGAAAAGAAGAAGTCAAAGTATCACTATTTGTAGATGATATGATAGTATACCTGAGTGACCCCCAAAATTCTACCATGGAACCCCTAAAGCTGACAAATACTTTCAGCAATGTGGCTGGATACAAAATCAACTCAAAAAATCAGTAGCCCTTTTGTATACAAATGACAAAAGTGCTGAGAAAGAAATTAGGTAACAAAAACCTTCACAATAGTCAAAAAGGACATAAAGTACCTTGGTGTGACCCTAACCAAGCAAGTCAAAGACTTGTATGAAAAAATTTCAAGTCTCTAAACAAAGAAATAGAAGAAGATATCAGAAGATGGAAAGATCTCTCATGCTCATGGCTTGGCAGGATAAACATAGTAAAAATGGTCCTCTTACCAAATTCAATCTACAGATTTAATGTAATTCCCATCAAATTACCAACACAAATCTTTACAGACCTTGAAAGAAAAATTCCCAACTTCATATGGAATAACAAGAAACCCAGAATTGCTAAAACAATCTTCCATAATAAAAGATCTTCTGGAGGTATCTCCATCCCTGATCTCAAGCTGTACTATAGAGCAAAAGTAATAAAAACTGCATGGTACTTGCATAGACACTAACTAGTGGATCAAAGGAATTGGATAGAAGTCCCAGAAATACACCTACACACTATGGACTCCTGATTTTTACAAAGATGCCAAAACCATACAACGGAAAAAAGATAGCATCTTCAACAAAAGGTGCTGGTCTAACTGGATGTCTACATGTAGGAAAATGAAAATAGATCCATAATTACCACTCTGCACAAAACTCAAGTTCAGGTGGATTAAAGACCTCAGTATAAAACCAGACATACTAACCCTGTTAGAAGAAAAAGTGAGGAAGAGCCTTGAACTCATTTGCACAGGCTACAACTTCCTGAACAGAACACCAACAGTGCAGACTCTAAGAGCAACAATCAATAAATGGGACCTCATGAAACTGAAAATCTTCTATAAGTCAAAGGAAACTGTTTTCAAAACAAAACTCCTGCCTACAGATTGGGAAAGGATCTTCACTAACCCTATATCTGACAGAGGGTTAATATCCAGCATTTATAAAGAATTCAAGAAGTTAAACAGCAACAAATCAAGTAACCCAAATTAAAAAATGGGGTACAAAGCAAAACAGAGAATTCTCAATAGAGGAATATAGAATGGCAGAGAAACACTTAAAGAAATGTTCAACATTCTTAGTCATCAGGGAAATGCAAATCAAAACCACCCTGAGATTTCACCTTACACCCATCAAAATGACTAAGAAGAATAACTTAAGTGACAACTCATGCTGGATAGGATTTGGAGAAAGGGGAACCCTCCTTCATTGCTGGTGGGAATGTAAACTTATACAACCACTTTACAAATCAACCTGACACTTTCTCAGACAATTAGGAATAGCGCCTCCTCAAGATCCAGCTATACCACTCCTAAGCATATATCCAAAAGGCGCTCAAGTATACAACAAGGACATCTACTCAGCTATGTTTGTAATAGCTTTATTTGTAATAGCCAGAAGCTGGAAACAGCAGAGATGGCCCTCAGTTGAGAAATGGATACAGAAATTGTGGTATATCTATACTATGGAATATAACTCAGCAATGAAAAACAAGGAAAACATGAAACTTGCAGGTAAATGGTGGGAAGTGGAAAAGATCATGCTGAGTGTGGTATCCCAGAAGCAGAAAGACTCACAGGGTATATACTCACTTATAAGTGGATATAGAATATAATATATAGGATAAAAATACTAAAATCTGTACACCTAAGGAAGTTAATCAGGAAGTATGCTGGTTAAGATGCTCAAACCCCATGCAAAAAGGCAAAGAGGATGGACATCAGATGATGGAGAACAACGGAACAGGACAGGAGCCTACCACAGAGGGCCTTTGAAAGGCTCTAACCCAGAAGGGTGTCAAGGCAGATGCTGAGACTCATTGCCAAACTTTGGGCAGAGTGCAGGGAATCTTATGGAAGAACTGAGAGATAGTAAACCTGGAGAGGACAGGAGCTCCACAAGGACAGTAACTGTTCCAAAAATTCTGGGCACAGGGGTCTTTTGTGAAACTAATACGCCAGCCAAGGCCCACTCATGGAGATGGCCTGAAACCCCTGCACAAAAGGTAGCCTATGGCAGTTCAGTATTCAAGTGTGCTTCATAGTAATGGGGACAGGCACTGTCTCTGACAGGAACTCATTGGCCTGCTTTTTTATTTTGATCACCTCCCATTGAGGGGGAATCAGCCTTGCCAGGCCACAGAAGAAGACAATGCAGCCACTCCTAATGAGACCTGATAGACTAGGATCAGAGTGAAGGGGAGGAGGACCTCCCTTATCAGTAGACTGGGAAAGGAACAGGGGTGGGAAAGATGGAGGGTGGGATTGGAAGGGGAGGAGGAAGGGAGGTACAGGGGGGATACAAAGTGAATAAACTGTTATTAATAAAAATGTAAAAAGAACACAATAAAATGTTGAAAGATTTTTTTAAAAACTATGCTGTTACACATAGTTTCAAACTATGAAAATATTGCCTGATGTCAGTTATTGCTCCTAAATATAAATAAATAAATAAATAAATAAAGAGGAAGACTACTTCATACTCATCAAAGGAAAATTCCACCAAGATGGCATCTGTATTCTGAGCAACAATGCCCCAAATACAAGGACACCCACATTTGTAAAAGAAACATTAATAAAATTTAAAGAACATATCAATCACCGTACATTAATAGTGGGAGAAGTCAACATGTCACTATTATCAAGGGACAGAGCAATGGAAAAGAACTTAAACTGAGAGATAATGACACTAATGGATGTCATGAATCAAATGGACCTAACAGATATCTAGAGAATTTTTAAACCCAAAAAGAAAAGAATCTATCTTCTTTTAGCACCTCATGGACCCTTCTCCAAAACTGACCATACAGTAGGTCACAAACCAGGCCTCAAAAGATACAACAAGACTGAAATGATATCTTGTACCTTATCAGACCATGATGGACTAAAGATGAACCTCAACAATAACAGAAATAATAAAAAGCCTACACACACGTGGGAACTGAACAACTCCCTACTCAATGAAATCTAGGTGAGGAAAGAAATAAAGAAAGAACTTCCTACAGTTCAATGAAAATGAATGCACATCATACCTAATCTCGTGGGATGCAATGAAAGCAGTCCTAAGAGGACTTTTAATATCACTAAAGGCCTTCATAAGCTATTGGAGACATCCCATACAAGCAACTTAATGGCACACCTGAAAGCCCTAGAAAAAAAAGAAGCAAACACACCCAACAGGAGTAGACCACTAGGAATAACCAACATCAGGGCTGAAATCAATAAATTAGAAACAAAGAAAATAATTTAAAAAAATCAACGAAACCAAGAGCTAGTTCTTTGAGAAAATCAAATATATAGACAAACTCTTAGCCAAACTAAGTAAATGGCAGAAAGACACTATCCAAATCAACAAAGTCTGAAAGGAAGACAGAGAGATAACAGACACTGAGAAAATCTGAAGAACCATTAGCTCTTATGTCAAAAGCCTATATGCCACAACATTTGAAAAATCTAAATGAAATATACAATTCTCTTGTTAGATTCCACTTACCAAAGTTGAATAAAAATCAGGTAAAGATATTAAAGAGACTTATACTGCCTAAAAAAAATAGAAGCAGCTATCAAAATCCTTCCAAAAAAAGAGCCAAGGGCAAGATGATTTCAGAGCAGAATTCTACAAGAACTTCAATGAAGAGTGAAAACCGATATTCTTCAAATTATTCCACAAAATAGAAATGGACACAACATGACCAAACTCCTTTTGTAAGACCACAGTTACCTTGATAAATCCTAAAAGACCCCAAAAGAGAAAGAAATCTTCAGACCAATCTCTTTTATGAACAATGATGCAAAAATACTCAATAAATTAACCACAAACCAAATCCAAGAACATACCAAAAATATCATCCAACATGACCAAGTAGGCTTCATTCCAGGCATGCAGGGATGGTCCAATATATGGAATCTTAATCCATCATATAAACAAATTGAAAAAAAATAGCACAGGATCATTTCCTTAGAAGCCAAAAAAGCATTTGACAATATCCAACAGTTATTCTTGTTTAAAGTCTTGGAGTGGCTGGGGACAGAGATACAGATCTAAAAATAGTAAAAACAATATACAGCAGTCCTATAGCTAACATCAAACTAAATGAAAAGAAAGTTAAATCAATTCCACTGAACTCAGGGACAAGACAAGGCCACACACTCTCTCCAAATCTCTTCAGTACAGTACTCAAAGTCCTATCTAGGGCAATAAGACAACTAAAGGTGATCAAGGGGATACAAATTGATAAAGAAGAAGTCAAAGTATTGCTATTCACATATATGACAGTATATAAAAGTGACCCCAAATATTCTACTGTACGAAACTCCTACAGTTGAATAACACTTTATCAAAGTGGTTGGATATAAAGTTAACTAAAAAAAAAAAAAAATCAGTAGCACTCCTGTATGCAAAAGACAAATGGACTGAGAAAGATTTAGGAGAACAACACCCTTCACAATAGGTAGGAAACAAACAAAACAACATAATGTACCTTGGAGTTATTCTCAACAAGCAAGTGAAAAACCTGCATGAAAAAAAAATAAACAACTTTAAGCCTCTGAAGAAAGAAGTTGAAAAAGATACCAGAAGAGAGAAATATCTCTCATGCTCATGGGTCAGTAGGATCAACATAGTAAAAATTGCTATCATACCAAAAACAATCTATAGATTAAATACTATTCCCATCAAAATATCGACACAATTCCTTAACGAACTTGAAAAAAAAACAATTCTCAGCTTCATATGGATAAATAAAAAAGCCAGAATAGCTAAAACACTCCTGTACTATAGCAGATCTTCAGTAGGTATCACCATCCCTGATCTCAAGCTCTACTATAAATCAATAGTAATAAAAAATGCACGGTACTGAAATAAAATCAGAATGGTGGATGAATGGAATTGAAGTGAAGAGTCATAAATAAACCCACACACCTATCGACACTTGATTTTTGACAAAGAAGCCAAAACCATGCAATGGAAAAAGGACAGCATCTTCAACAAATGGTGCTGGTCTAACTGGAAGTCTACATGTAGAAAAATGAAAATAGATCCATATTTATCACCCCACATCAAACTACAGTCCAAGTTGTTCAAAGACCTCAACATAAAACCAGATACACTAAATCTGTTAGAAGAAAAAGTGGGAAAGAGTCTTGATCTCATTGGCATAGATAATAAATTCCTCAACAGAACACCAAGAACACTGGCTCTGAGATCAAGAATTAAGGAATAGGATCTCATGAAACAAAAAGCTTCTATGAAGCAAAGAACTCTGTCAACAGAACAAAATGACAGCCTACAGCCTGGCAAAAGATCTTCACCAACCCTACATACAACAGAAAGAGCTAATAAACAATATATATAAAGAGCTGAAGAAATTAAACTCCAATAATCCAAATAATCCAATTTAAAACTGTGGTACAGAACTATACAGAGATTTCTCCACAGAGAAATATCAAATGGTGGACATTAAATGCTCAATATCTGTAGTAATCATGGAAATGAAAATGACATTCCATCTTAAACCCATCATGATTAAGGTCAAAAACTGAAGTGACAGCAAGCTAGTGAGAATGTGGAGAAAGAGGAACACTCCTCCATTGCTGGTGAGAGTGCAAACTTATACAACCACTATAAAAATCAATCCGATGCTTTCTCAGACAATTGGAAATAGTGTTACTTCAAGACCCAGCTCTACCATTCCTGGGCATATATCAAAAAGATGATCCACCATTCAACAAAGATATTTGCTCAACTGTGTTCATAGCATCTCTATTCATAATAGCCATAACAGGGAAACAAACTACATGTCTCTCAACCAAACCATTGTTTTACAGAAATTGTAGTACATTTACACAATGGAATGCACCTCGGGTATTTAAAAAATAAAGGAAACTATAAAATTTTCAGGCAAGTAGATGGAACTAGAAATGATCATCCTAAGTGAGTTATTCCAAAACCAGAAAGACATGCATGGTATATGCTCATTTGTAAATGGATAATGGCCATAATATTGGATAAACATACTACAATCTACAGACCTAAAGGAGCTAAATAAAAAGGAGGACCCTATGAAAGATGCTCAATTCTTATGCAAAAGTGGAAATAGAATCAACACCAGAAGTGACTGAGGAGAGGGAAGAGGATGAGAGCCTAACATACATATCCTCCAAAAGACTCTGCCCATTAGGGGTTCGAAACAGATGCTAAGATTCACAGCCAAACTTTGGGTAGAGTACAGGGAATCATAGGAAAGAGTGGGAGAATAGAATGTAGAAAGACCCAGAGCTGGCAGGACCTCCATAAGAAGACCAACAAGGACAACAAATCTGGGCCCATGGGGACTCGCAGAGATTGATGGACCCACCAAAGACCATTCATGAAGAGGAACCAGACCCCTGCTCAGATGTAGCTGATAGGCAGCTCAGTCTCCATGTTCGATCCATAGTAAGGGGAGAAGGTGCTGGCTTTGACATGGACTCTGTTGTCTGCTATTTGATCATTTCCCCTTGGTGGAGGGGGCATTGCTATGCCACAGAGGAAGAGGATGCAGGAAGTTGTAGTGAGACTTGATAGGCTGGGTTCAGATGGTAGGAGAGGAAGGTTCCCTGTATCTGAGATATAGGAAGTGGGATAAGGAGGAAAGAAGAATGGAGGGTGAGACAAGGAAGAGTCAAGGGAGAAGATTACAATTGGGATGTTTAGTGGATAAATTACTTTTTAATTTAATTAATTTATTTATTGCAATGTGTTAACTTTGTATCCTTGCCATAGCCCCCTCCCTCATCTCCTCCCAGGCCCACCGACCCTCCTTCTTCTGCCCCTATGCCCTTTCTCTAGTCTCCTAATTGGGGAGGAATTCCTTCCCTTCTAGCTTATCAGGTCTCATCAAGGATGGCTGCATCATGTTCCTCTGTGGCATTGCAAGACTGCAACACTCAGGAGGAGGTAATCAAAGACTCGAGTTCATGTCAGAGAATAAATTAAAAAAAAACAAATTTAAATTAAAAATGAATTAAATGGAAATAAAACAAACAAATAAAATTAAAAAAAAAACAAAATACAACAGGTAAGGAGAGTGTCACAAACCCACAATTCAATGACTCAGAAAGCTCAGATAGTGTTAGTGTCATCATTAAATGCCATCCTAAGAAATTAAATATACTCCCTGCCAAATTTCAAATGCATGATGTTGATGAAAATCAACACAATAGCCTATGCTTACATATACAAAACAAAACAAAATAAATACCTAAAACCATATATTCCATGCTCAGCAGCCAATGATGGTGATGTTGATGCCAGGCATGTTGGCCTACATTTAAGCCCAACACTCGACTGGAGTTAGAGCTAGAAGTTCAAAACCAGCCTGTCTACATACAAACTTTCAGGAAACATCCAGGAACTCTGGGACATTATGACAACACACAACATGCTGATAATCAGATTAGAAGAAGAAGGATGAGATCAAAGGTCCAGAAGACATTTTCAACAAAATCATACAAGAAAAATTTCTTAACCTAAAGAAGAAGATGTCTATCAAAGCACAAGAAGCATACAAAATACCAAAGATACTGGATCAGAAAAGAAAGTCCTCTTACCAGAGAATAATCAAAACTCTAAATATACAGAACGAAGAAAGAATATGAAAAGCTGCAACTGAAAACAAACAAACCATACTAACCAACCAATCCGACAAACCAAAACAAACAAAAACCAACCAAAAAACAAAAAAGGCAGATCTCTTGGAATTAATCCTGTATTCTCAGTAAAAATGCTAGAAGATGAAGGGCTTAGACAGAGTGCTTCTGACTCTAAAAAACTGCAGAAGCCAATACAATACAATACAAATTACTAACCATGCCCAGAAAGTTTCAATCACCAAATGGGGAAAATAAGATGTTCCATAAAAAGGTCAATTTTAAATAATATGTATCTATAAATACAGCCCCACTCAAGGTGCTAAAACCACCACCACCACAAAAATAACAATCACTGTTCAATGATATTTCTTAATAACATCAACCCAAATTCACCAATAAAAAGACACAGACTCACAAAATTGATGATAAAATAGAATCCACCCTTCTTCTAAGTACAACAAACAAAGCTTCACATCAAGATAGACATTATCTCAAGGTAAAGGGTTGGAAAAAGATATTCTAAATAAATGGACTAGAGTATCAAGCTTGTATAGAAATTTTAATAGGTAACGAAACAGTTTCCAAAAAAAAAACTAATCAAAAGATGGCAAATGACATGACATATTAAAATAAAACATCCAGCAATATAACATTTCAACACTTAACATCTATGCCCCCAACCTAAGAGCACCCAAGTTATAAAAGAAACACTTCTGCAGCTTGCATCACATCCTGGCCCTCATAAACCAATAGAGGAAGACTTCAATATATCACTCTCACCAATGGACACTCCTGACCAAACTAAACAGAGAAATGCTCCAGCTAACTAACATCAAAAAAGTAAATATACCCAAATGATGTTTACAGAACATCCACCCAAGCACAAAAGATTGTTCCATCTTCTCAGACACTCATACATTGTTCTCCAAAACTGATGATATACTTGAACAGTGGAAGTATCAAAAGATATAAGAAACTTGCAATAATTCCATGAAATGAATATATAACATATCAAAACTCATAGTACACAATAGAAATGTTGACCAGAAGACAGTTCATAGCACTAAGTACATTTAGAAAAAAAAATCTGTAAGATCTCTTACTAGCAACTTAACAGCACACCTAAATACTGTACAACAAAAAGAAGTAAACAAAACTAAAAGGAGTAGACAATGAGAAACTGTTGAACTGTGTCTTCACAGGTAAAACTAAATGTCTCCACAGGAAAGGAATGGTGGATCCTATCAAAATTGATAATGATTAGATTTGAATAGTGGAGATCCCCTGAATAAGCAGAGGTAACTGTTCATCAGACAGCTTGGTCATTGAGTCCACACAAACTTATAAAGACTAGTTTTTTCTTCTTAAATAAAAAGGATACTTTTGTTGTTTCATATGAAAAACAGTTAAGAGGTTTAAATGTTTTAAGTAAATTCAAAGTTATAAACTTGTTTGAGATAGAATAATTTGGAGTGAATATAAAATTTTTGAGCAGTGTAGTGACAGACAGTGCCTTTAATCCCAGCAGAGACAAGCAGTTCACTATTAATTAGTTGTTTTCTGAATTCAGGAGTTACAATGACAGGGTGTTGGTGGTTCACAGCCTTAATCCCAGCATTTGGGAGGCACATGCCTTTTACATACCACCTGGGAAGCAGAGGCAGGCACATATGATTTACATTGATTTCATTTAAAAGCTACATGTAAAAGACAGGCTGAAAATCAAAGTGAATGCACTTTATTATCTAGAAATAAATACACTTTAAGGTATATTTATAAACTTTCAAAGATCTTTTAACTTTAATTGAGATATTATACTTTTTCTATTTCCAAAAAACCATTTTGCCCTATAAAAGATATAACATGCCTAAAAAGGTAGGACCCTCTCCCCTGAATTAGGGATGGGGCAGGTTTTGATTTAATCTTTTCAGGAGAATAAAATCTTCCAACTAATGAATATGGAGACAACTGGACACATGAAACTTCTGAAGAAAATGACAGATCACCAAAAGAAATTGTCAAAAGGAAAGAATAAACTGTCCAACTGGTATCACTCACCTTCATGTTGTCTCTTCTGCCTTCTACAGACATAGTGCAAATTGTCTTTATGTGATTGCTAAGGAACAATCCAAAATCTCTATCTCATATCAGAAAAGTCACCTGGTAAGAAACAGAGGAAAACAGAAAAATGAGGGATGATTCTATTGTCATGAATCTCATAATCTTCTGGCATTATGTGACTTCTGTACTTACCACAAACTTCAATAATTAAGAATGTGTACAGTGTTTGTGAAAGAATGAAGGGGTGAGAGAAAAAGCCAAAAACATAAGCCTAAAATATAGCCAAGTTTACATGAAAAGACCTAAGGAAACTCTAACATGAAAAATGTGCACTGGACCAGAGATAACTTTGATTGTTTTTTAATAAAAATCAAATAAACACAGATTTCACAAATCACACAAGACAAACTCAAAGTGACACCTAAACTGTTATATTTCTAACCCTCCATCTACTACTAACCTCCTTTCCAGAGAGCCCTTTTGCTCTGGAAGTGGAAAATGGAGTTGATCATAAAGATAAGCTATGGCTTGCAGTCCCTCATGTTCCCTGGTGGGTTCAGGCACATCCCAGCCCTTGCCAAAAGTCACACACAAAGCAATGTTGGAGAATAATTTAATATGTTTTCTGATGCATGGATTATGTCACAAGATGTGGAATCTGCCCCATCCACTTACCTAAAACCAGGCACACCTGACAAAATTCTGCATCTCAGAAATTAATTTTGTACCCTGGAATTGAATTTCTCTAAAGCATGCCATTGTGACTGGTGGTAGTTGAAAGTTAAAAAAAAAAAAAAAAACATAATCAAGTATTCCTGAAAGATGAGCACCACCACCTAATTTCTTCCAGTTTCAAAACGATTTGTAAAATTTGTTACTCAAAGCTGTATGTGGAATACAACATTCATCATTTCTAGAAATGAGACCTTCAGTTTTCCAATCTGTCCACTGCAAAACCAATGCATGTATGTGCACACTAGAAAGTGATATTATAAGCACCACAACTTTCTACTGCCCAGGCCACAAAGTCCTCACTTCTCTGGACACTCAAGAAGGGTTGGAGGCCAAGGGTCTCTGCCGAGATCACCACATGGAGACCAACAGAACCACAGCCTGAACCACAGTCTGAACTACAGTCCATCTCTTTCAAAGCAGAACAGGCTGTGATAGCTCAGCAGCCTGCTCTTCCTGGCCTGGAGACAATGGCCCCACACTCAGCATGACATGGTCTGGTCTCACTCACAGCTCTTTAGAGCTACATCAGAGGAAAATCCCAGAACAAACCCATAAACTACCTCCCACTGTTGCTCCTGATTGTTAGGCCTGCCCAGAGTACATCATTATCTTGAACAATAGAGCTGAGTCTCAGGACAGTAGTAGCTCCTCTACCAGTGGATCAAAGATCAAATGATGCAGATAGCAGAGGCATTCTAGCTTTGTCCTAAACCCTATGGGCACACAGAAACCTAGTGTTGTTATAAAAGAATGAAAATCCCAATTATTCAATTTTAAAACCTGCTAGTGCAGAGAGGCAAAGAAAGCATCCATCTGACCCTGCTATTCACCTCACCTCTAAGAGGAAAAAGCCCCAAAAGCTCACCAGTTCAGATGACAGCTCAGGGAGGATAGGCTAAAGGAACCCAAGGCCAAAGGCTTCTAGCTCAAAGTTCAAAAAGCCCAAAATCTACAAAGCTAAAACTCCTTCCACTTTTACCCTCTGTCTTAAATATATTTCAGCTGAAAGTTCCACTTACTCTTTAATATCTGTCAGCTGGTTTCTTGCTTTGCCTCTTGACCTAGAATTAACACTATTAAATCCTGTGCACAGAGAGCTTTTGAATTAAAGGCATGTTCTAGGGCTGACGGAACCATACCGTAATCACCTGTTTACAATAAATTGTAAATTCTTGGAATTAAGATTTGTGTTAGGGCTCACCCACACCAAACAAAGCACGGGTTTTTACAGTTCACAATCTCAGGGATCACCCTGGGATCAAATATCCTCCAACACCCTCATCTTGGAAATGATTTAAAATTCAATCTTCCACTCTCCCAGGGCACCTGTTCATTTTCCAAGATACAGGTAATTTATGTTACACACTCAGTGTCCAGTGAATTCATCTCTACCTCATAGTTGGGAAGTCCATCAGCCAAACTTCAGTCAAAGCCAAAGAGTAACAACCAATAAAGAAACAAATGGCCATGAATTTGAAAGAAAGGAGTAGTTAATGGGAGCTCAATGAAAATGAGATATAAAACAAAAAGGATGTGGCTGTTCCTACGTATGTTGGAGTAGAAAGTTTATTATAGATAGACGAGAGAACATAGTCAGACACAGGGAAATCTGGGACAGTCTAGAGTTGACATGACCCTGAGCTATGTGAGAAGAGAGGAGAAAGAGAAGTGGAGAGCCTGAACAAAGGGCCAGGAGGATAAACGACAAATGAAAAAGACCAAGTAACCAAAACATTTAGAATACATAGTAAGGACAGCTGGGAGGAGGGCAACTCAACTCCTGGGCTAGAGATCTGTGTATGACACCCATACCTTATAACAGGTGAGGACTGAGGGATGCAGGGAGAATCTGACAGCCACGTCTGCTTTGATTGTTAAGTAGCCTCCTTAACGATTCATCCCAGCATTTGAGATGTAAGAGTAGAGAGAAGAGAGAAGGATGAAATGATTTCATTATAATCTCAAAAATTATTTTTAAAAGTTGAAAATGGCCTTATGGTCCAATATTCTTCAGGTACTTCAGGTATGTATTAGGGCACATCAATTATTACTCAAACCTTTTTTTTTCCTCTCAGGTTGTGCATTTTCAAACAGGGACAGAGGGGACATTCCTGTTAGGAATTACCACATGAGTTTCTCCAGATCTATAGTTCAACTATAGAAATTTGCTTTCCAGAAACAAGCTCAGCTCCTAATCCATATTCTTGATTTCACTGTATATGAATCCCTCCAAATGTACAGTTTTCACTTTTACTGTCTAAAGTTGATTACCTGACTCATTGCTATCTTCCCTCCTCCCCCTCCCTTCTTGTGTTGTAACTAAAGCTTCAAAGTAGGTCAGTGAACTCAGTTCTTACATAGGTCCCTCTTTAGTTGTAATTACCCACCTCCAAAAACAAACAAACAAACAAACAAACAAACCAGGAAAGTCAATGGACACTCATTCACTGGTCTTCTTTACTTCACACTGACCAGTCAGGATACACCTGAAAAGAGTTGCAGAACTATGTTCTAAGCACTGGACATTAGAGGTAGCATTCATTGCTCAAATAAAATGTAAACTACAAAACATGTGAAAGCCTTATCTACAGGAGTCATTACTTTAAACAAAAACAAATGTCAAAGACTAGAGAAAAGAAATGAAATTCTTAATGACTGGGGATTATCAGAGAATATTAACTAATAAGAGACTAGAGCAATGATGCATCAACAAAACAAAATGTAATAATACCAACAACTGACTATTTTAAATATTCATTTATTATGTGTACAGTGTACTGCATGCATGTATACTTGCATGCCAGAAAAGAACACCAGATCTCATTATAGATGTTGTGAGTCACCACCATGTGGTTTATCAGTGGTTTATTGAACTTTTGACTTCTGGAAGAGCAGCCAGTGCTGTTAACCTCTTAGTTGAAAAAAAACAAAAACAAAAACAAAAACAAAACACATAGGTATACTGACTTTGAAAAACACAGGTCATTCTCTTATAGAGGGAAAGCAATTAATAAGATACTATTTGACTTTGCCCCTGTGTACAATATTAGCTGCTAAGACCTGTAACCTGACAGAAACAGCTTTAGCCAATAGCCTGTGTCTCAAATTTGAATTGACATTACTGTGTCAATCAGGATTGGACATATGGGCATAGGACAGTCCCTTAATTTGAAATTCAATATTCACTGGATCAAGCAACCTGACCCAAATTGAACACCCACCAATCTGGTCTGTTTTCATTCGCATTCATGAATTAATAAATACACGTTAGAAAATTACAAATTAAAAAACCTCACCCTGCCACATTTCTACATAATCTAGGATCCTAATCTCTAACAGGCCTGGTTAGCATACTACTTATCTGTGAAGTATTTTACAGGCAGCTTTCCTTCAGCTAAATTCTAACGGGACCACTAGTTTCTCAGCAATAGTAAATCCTTTACATCATCAGTTCTACTCTTCTATATCACAGCTTGATATTGGAGTGCTCTCTGACACAGGACATACCATTTACAACCCCCACAAAATTCAAATGGATCTTTTAGAACTGAGAGAACCTATCTGACACCTCCCAAAGGACACCAAGAACTAGGCCTTAAAAGGTCACTTAAAGGTCACCAGACTAGTGACTCTACCATAAGGTCACCAGGAATTGGGGCATGTTGTAAGATTCCTTACCCAAGGAACAGTCTGAGGATAACCACAAGGATGGAAAAGTATCTTAAAGTGGGATATATGTGCTGAGCACCCTACCAACCTTGTAGTAGAACATTCAGTGACACAGAAAATACCTAACATTCCTGAGGCCTAGAGATAGCTTGCTCAATGTTAGTTATGTTAGCTAGCCAATCACTTTATAAAAAGCTTGCCATTGCTGAATGTCACCCAGTCCTGTAACTGTTAAACTGGAACTTCCTGGTCCTTCCTAAAACCCCAGTCAAAACCCTGCCATGCAGCTGCTCAGGGTTCTGCTCTCTGATCCACTCTGTTGGTGATGTTGGAGAGACCAAGCTTAAGCCCAAATAAAATTCTTTGCTCTTACATATGTGGTTCAGCTCCTGATGATCTTTGGGGACCCTAAGATCTGCGCATAACATGTGGGGTCTCATATTGGATCCTCAAGACTCCCAAGCACCCCGGGCACAAGGAACTGAACAACAGCCAGTAAGTGAGCACTCTGTCTGTGTCTGTCTGTGTCTGTCTCTGTGTTTCTCTAGTTTCTTTTTTCGGGCCATGGGGCAAAATGCATCTATGTGGTCAGAAAGGTTAGAGCTGATGCTCTGGACAACTGTGGGCCACAGGGAGCCTGGAAGACATTCCAGACCCCCCCCTTGAAGGGCCACATCTGTAAAGGGAGTTGAGCATCCACTTTTCTGTGTTCTCTGGACCTCAGAGAGGATGAATGTGCCCCTATCTGTAAAGGGTGGTAGAGTACCCAGTTTTCTGTGATCTCTGGATCTTTGGACAAGGACAATGCAGGTAGCTCCTGCATCAGGGATTCACTGATATCCTACTTTCATTTTTCCACTGCAGGAGTGGTGGGATCTGCTGTCTGGCTCTGTGTATTTTTCTGCTTCACAAGCAATGGGATCTAGTCTGTATCTTGTTTAACTGTTTTGACTCTCACTGCATTTTTTTTGTCTCTGGGACTGACTGAGGACATGGGACAAAATCCTTCTATCCCCCTAGACCTGATTCTTTCCCATTTCAGGGAGGCTTAAGCCATGCTTCATAAGTTCCAGTGAGAGTGGCAAGGAGGTGGCAAGGGATTGATACAGTATGTAGAGCCCCAAGCTTGGCACCTCTGCCAATGTTTTCTGGTCTCTGGTCTGGCAGATCTTATCCACTACTCTGGCCTCGGGTTTGGCAGGGCGTGTCCCCTGCTCTGGACTCTGATCTCGGAGAGATTTCCTGCTGCTGTGGTCTCTGGTCTGGCAGAGTTTGGCTGGTGCTTTGGCCTGTGGTCTGGTAGACAGAGATCAACAGATATGTTGCTGCTCCATTCTCTGGTCTGGCTGAATGCAGGTCACCATTCCAAACTCGGCTGTAGTTGGGTGGAGCCTGATTTGGGGGTGGGTCACCACTAATGGAACAGGATAGAGGGCCCATAGAGAGACAGGCCACTGTTTTGAGTTTTGGTATTTTCTTCTTCCATACTCTTTGAGCACATTATACCCAGTACATTTTTTTCCTTTGTTGTACTTTTGTGATTTTGTTTGCTTGTGATGGTCTCAGTAGGCTGGTGATCAAACAGCTGTGCTCCATTGTGACTTTGCCTTCCCCATGTTCCCAACACTACAAGCTGGGGCACCTCTGGTCATCAGTGGGAACACATATTTCCACATATTTGGCTAGGAAGGCTCGGTTGGAGAGGGGTCTGTGTACAGAAAATCTTGCTGGGCTCAACCTTGTTGCCTCCTTGCTATCTCTATGAGGAAGGTCGGTGACCTGAGGATAGCTCTGGCTTGGAACAATGACCACCAAATAATGCTCTTAGCTGAAACGTATTGTAGTTATTATTATTATTATTATTATTATTATTATTATTATTATTATTTGGTTAGGGTCCTCTGTAGCCCAGCCTGGCCTTAAACTAAACAGCTATAAGATGACCTTGAATTTCTGATTCTTCTGCTTCACCACTTATCAACTGAGCTACAATCCCAATCCCACAAACTTCTTTTTTTTTTTTACCCATAGGTGGCTTCAACAAGGAAGTGAACCGAACTCAAATAGGGAAGGCTTGGCTCCACTGAGCTCCTGGGTCTGAGCCTGTGTACTAGCACTGTACACAGAATACCCACCTGAGCACCTTGATATGTCACTTATTAGCCTGGCTGTACTTATGAGATTGTCACCTGAGAATGAAGCCAATTCTTTTTTAGTCAAGGTCTCATACTGGCAACTAAAAGAATTTTATTAGAAAATATTAGAAAGCACATGTTTGATTGTGGTTTGAATGGGTGGGGAACCTCTATCAATGTGCTCCCCAAAGTGCTAAAGGATGTAAGCATGGGGAACGGGGAGGGGTAGATGAGGAATTCACCATGTCTGGGTATCTACCCCTACGCCCCAGAAAATGAGTTGCTTTACTTAATCACCAATGCAAGAAAAAAAATAGCTAGAATGCATTTGAGGTTCAAAGTTTAGAAGTGAGGCTGCAGGCGTCCTTTTGGCAATGCTTTCGAAGAACTGCATCCATTCAAGTGCAATGTTTGTAAATTCACACTGAGCAAGGAAGGCAGGGAAGGGAAGGGGAGGGGAGGAGAATAAAAAGGAGGACAGGGGAGGAACATGTTCAAACTTTTCCTGTCAAGAAAACAAAAATGAAAAAAAATCTTAATGAAGTCCCACTTTTTGTATGTGTGCCCAAGAATTTTTTTATTATTTATTTATTTTTTTTGTGTTAAATATTTTTTAATTTTTTAAACTTTTATTAATTACACTTTATTCATTTTGTATCCCCCCATAAACCCCTCCTTCCTCCTCTCCTAATCCCACCTACTTTTCCCTTTCTTCATGAATGATCCTCCCCAAGTCCACTGATAGGGGAGGTCTCCATTTCCTTCCTTCTGATCTTAGTCTGTTAGGTCTCATCAGGAGTGGCTGCATTGTCTTCCTCTGTGGCCTGAGATCAAAGAGCAGGCCAATCAGTTTATGTTAGAAGCAGTCCCTCTTCCCATTACTATGGAACCCACTTGGACACTAACTGTCATGGGCTACATCTGTGCAGGAGTTCTAGGTTATCTCCATGCATGATACTTGGTTGGAGTATGAGTCTCTGGAAAGACCCTGGTATTCAAATTTTCTCATTCTGTTGCTCTCCTTGTGGAGTTTCTGTCCTCTCCAGATCTTACTATTTCCCACTTCTTTCATAAGATTCCATGTACTCTGCCCAACATGGGCCATAAGTCTCAGCATCTGCTTTGATAGTCTGCAGGGCAGAGCCTTTTAGAGGGCCTCTGTGGAAGGTTCCTAACTTGTTTCCTGTTTTCTTCTTCTTCTGATGTCCATCCTCTTTGCCTTACAGGATAGGGATTGAGCATTTTAGTCAGGATCCTCCCTCTTGATTAGTTTCTTTAGATGTACAGATTTTAGTAGGTTTATCCTATATTATATGTCTATATGAGTGAGTATATACCGTGTGCCAAGAATTTTTAAGTTGTGTTTATGTGTACATTCCTTTCATCATATTTACATATATACTCTAAATGCTTGCTGAATAATGGTGTTTCAATGTTTTTCCCACATTTCAACTGAATTATTTTTGGGCACTAAATCTAAACTAAATCTAATTCTTATCAATATTTGGAGGTTTTACTTGTTTTGAATATGTGGTTTTATTTTTTTAGTTAACAGTGTGTACACAGTCTCTTACACCTGAGTCATCATATTTGGATCTCTAACAAAATAATGAAGAACAGTAAATAGTACTAATAATGTTAATGACTAAAATGAAAGTAACAGAGTGCATTTTACAATGATCTCAGATGTTCTTTTCAGACAGGACATTTTATGATGAAAATTTTTTCATGAGGCACAAATGCCTGTTAAGCTTAAGGCTTGTTTATAACATTCTCTTGAAAAAAAGGTTCAAGATGCATCCTGAAGTCATAACATCAAATTATGTACAGAGAGGACATAATCACCATTGCAGATATGGTCTCCTAGGGATAAGTATGGTAGGATTAAAAGCCCAGGACACTTTCTTAGGATATGACTTCTCATAAAACCTAATGAAAAAAAATGATTCTTCCCAGAAAATGAACATGTACATAAAACCAACTACATACAAAGCAGGTACAGAGTAAATGTCAGGAGAAGGATCAGGTTAAAAACTAACACCAAATAAGTATCACTGTTGCTGTATCTGGAATTTCTACTTTATTTGGAATGCAGAGACAAGAAGACTGTTAACCCCTGTATTTAAGAAAGTGCATCTGCATAAAGAAAAGCAATGTTTCACTTCTCCTCTTCCTTTTTTTCTCCTCCCCTTTCTTCTCCTTCCTTACCTTCTATATGTGAAGCAAATGTTCTACCTCTGAGTTGTATTCCTGCTTTCTGTACAAAACAGGCAGAAACAGATAGTCTTTAGATATAATAAACCCAGATGCTAAAGCTCACTAAAGCTTAGAGGAAGTAACTTATTATGGGATAAATTAAAGAGAACACAGAGAAGGCAACAGGGATAGAGGAGGCTGTCCTAGTAACAGCAGTAACAGAACAAGATAAAAAGACTTGAGGAAAAGTTTTTTACAGATGGCACAATGGCTGGCATTAACAAATAAGATGCTACATGCTCCCATCCTTTAGGTGGGAATTCTGTAGTACTATGAGATTATGAAGATTTTGTTAAAGGAATTTACTGTTTAATAGGTTATTTGTCCTTCCACAGAAGGACAAATTGTGAATTAGGTACCCAATACTGTGCTAAGTCCTAAACACAAAAATGATTGATGTAAACACCACTCTTTCTCTATAAGCTTACAGTCTTGTGGGGTAATCCACCATAAACAAACCCAGAGACCATGCATAGAAATGTTTACATCACTATAAATTACACCATGAAACCTAAAGGAAAGCAAGAGGGACCTAACACCCCAGAAATGATAAAGAGCATACACATTCAAAGGCTGAGAGATGAGAACATTTTAGTTCAATAGGGGAAATGAAAGAAGGTGAATTTGTTTGAAGTATACTAGGGAAGAAGAAAGGAATGATAATGATGATGATGATGATGATGATGATGATGATGATGATGATGATGATAATAATAATAATAATGACAAAAGATTAAAGAGGGATGATAGCCATCCCTCTCTGTTGCTGCTTTTCTTTTCATCCTTGCACCCTCTCATGTGCCTCTGTGCCCTCTAGTGGTGATGGGAGGCAACTTCTCCATCATTTCTCTCTGGAACTGTTGCAGAGCCTGCAGGGCTGGTGGCTCCCAGGGAGAGTCCATGTTGGGGAGGCTTGGGCAGGTGACTCCAGGAAGTGACCATGCTTCCTCAGCATTGTTCCAGGTGGAACTCGGAACCCTGGTTGCCAGGTAACCAGAAGCCAGTAGCAGCAACAGCTGCCTGGACAGACCAGCTGGTCCAGAGGAGCTGGAGAGATGAATCTGTTCTTCTGCTTCCAGACTTCCAGGGTCTCAGGTCTCTTGGAAGTCAGCGGTGGTCGCCTGGGCTGCTGCTGGAGACATATGGTGCGCTCACTGACACGTTTCTGGCCTGTTCCCCACCGGGAGACCAAGGTAACCACGGCCTCTATGTGGTGGGGGAGCTTTCTGGTCCACTCTCACCCCCTATCCACCGTGGTCGCGGCCTGGGCAAGTGTTCCTATTGGGTCACTGAGGAACACTTTTCAAGCCCGCTTTGGTGTAGGCAAAGAAGTCATTGGTGCCCCTCGGGGTTTGCACACTTCACGCCTACCTCCTGCCTTCCAGCATGGTATCCCCATTGCTCAGCAATGATGGCGTGAACTTCGTGGAGCAGATGATCCCCTATTTGCCCACCACTCTTTCTGGCCCTTTATCCAAAGTTTGCGACCACAGGAGTGTTTCTGGACCTGATCCTGAAAAGGCAGTTGAGCGGCTCCACCAGGGAGGCAGCCCTCAGTCCTCCTCCTGCTGTTTCCTAGGGCCTGTGCCCACACAGAACCGGGACGATGGAGTTGCAGCAGCCTAGGTGCCGGGCCTAGCCCTTTAAAGTGACATGTCCATACATGGCAATTGGGACAGAGGTGGGGCTCTAGCAGGTGCCATTCACCTTCCCCAGGGAATGTCAGACACCACCCTTTCTCATGCCCTGAGCGTCCTTTCCCCGTTTGTGTAAAGGATTCTGGACCCCATTTGCAGTGTTTGTTATGGATGGAGCCCCTAGCACCCCCGTACCCCACCCTGGAAGATTATAATAGTTCCTTCTAGATGTCTGGGTGGGTTGGGGACACAGGGCCTTAGGGGTAACACCCCCGTGGACTGTCACAGGTAGAGATCCTTCAGGTCAGACTGTGATGGGGACCAGCAGACAACGATGTGAGTGAGCTTGGGATGGAGGGGGAGGTGAGCGGGGAGGGACGTTTGAGGCCAGGGTGGAGGGCCAATTTTGGCCAGGAGCCTCACCTTTGGGGTTCTCTCCCTAGGGACTGTCCCACCAGGCTCCTGGGTTTTGAACAGCAGAGGGAGGGACAGGAAAGGAAGGATACCAATGCCTGCCCCCCGCAGCAGCGAAACTAGGCCAGGCTCCCAACCCTGTGTCCCTCTGCCCTGCTCTCACCCACAGTGCCATCTTCTCGTTCTTGTCCCAGTGGCTGCAGAAATTCCCCCAGGATTTCTCTGGAGCCCCGGAACTGGCCATTGTGAGGTGGCTGCTGGACTATGCGGGACCTCCAGTCTTGCCAGAACCTGGACCAGTGCAACCTCCAGCTTTAGTATCAGAGGACACACAGTCCCTTGTGGACTTGGAGAGTGAGCTACTGTTTCTCTCCAATGTGGTGCACTTGGGGGCACCTGATCCTGTGTACTCACTGCCCAAGGTAGACATATAGTTGGTACAATCACCGACTGAGCACACCCAGCGCCTATTCCCATTAGAGAAAAGATTGCCTTAATTTTGTATATTTTTAAATTGCTGTTTTTCACTGTTGCATTATTGTTATTGGTTTCATATTATTATTAAAAAGGTGTTGCTTACTCATCTTAAGTGATATATTTGGAGATGGGGCCTCCCCATTTGCCCACAGTGGTTGGAGCCATTCCTGGGTTGTGTTCCTGACTAAGCCAAGAGGTATGGAGCCTGTTTTTGTCGAGAGTTTCCTGTGAATTGGGCATGTGCATCCATCTATAGACGATGCTGCCAGGTGTGTAGTTGGTGCCCAGGGGGTCTACTGGGATAGATTGAGTCCCAGAGAGAAAGCCCAACAGAGTCAGCACTTGACAGCAGACTTTTGGGGCCACAGCTGGGTCTAGGGCTAAGATCTGAGGTCAAGGACCAGGACCAGTACCAAGATCCAGCTTTTTGGGCACTATCCCTGAGGGGGGGGGACCTATAATTTGATATATAGAGTACATTTTGGTGGATCATTTAAATACATGATATGTCTACATAGCACGCCTGTTTTAGAACTCAATCTTTGGAGCTGGGCATGGTGGCACACACCTGAAATTCCAGCACTCAGGAAGGAAGCGGCCTGAATTGAGTCCAGCCAGGTCTATAAAGTGACTGTAGGACATCCAAGCTAACACCAAATAAATTCTGTCTAAACAAACAAACAAATATAGAAACTAATGAACAAACCCAAAGAGAACTCACTCTGTGGACCAAGCTGACCACAGTCTCAGAAAGATTAGCTTACCATGGACTCCCAGGTCTAGGATGACAGGGATGCACCTCTGAGCCAAGCTAAGATATTTTTAATGACCTATTCTTGAATCAAGGAATGAAAGGATAAAATAAGATGTACAAAGCTACCATTTTTCTTTTAATGAACAGTAATAAGTCTTCAATATCTACATTTATTTACAATTGCAAATCATTTCTGATGTTGTCAATAGGTGAGTTTTCTCCTTTACTTTAATTTCATACATTGAAAAATGTTTGAGTACGTATCTGCCAGTGAGAGGACAACTTATTGCTGTTTGCTATCTGTTTGCATCCCATATATGAGTTTTCAACATGAAAAAACCAAGGAGTCTTTTGACCAGTGAAAAAACTGGCCCTTATTTAGGTTTAAAAATGATTTATGTATGTGCTGGTGTGTGAATTTGTATATACAAGTGCCCAAGTATAGAAATATTAGAAAAATCTATAGGAGTAATATGGGCTACCCAGAAATTGAGTTCAAATTATCAGGCTCAGAAACAACCAACTATTCCCACTGAGACAGTTCTCTGATATTCACTTATAGAACTGAGACAGTGTCATGAGCAAGTCTTTACTCCTAAGACTGAACAAACATATTCCAAAACACAAAAGGATTATATAATTTTAATTTGGAAATAGCATTTATTATTCAAATTATTTCATGTTATTCCATCCTTATATAACAATAAGTTTATAATCTGGATAGAAGACAATATTTTACTGATGTAATATTTCATTTAAGGTTATTTGAGTATCAATGAAATCAGTGGAGAATGTCTGTGGTAAGCAAAACTGGCAACATGACTTTGAATATCATATAACAATGACCAAAATAAGCACCACAAACCTGTCACCCGGTCTTCACACATCTGTCATGGCCTAAGAACCCATAATAACATTACACACCATAACATCCTTTTTTGAAATAAATATAATTGCTGTTACATTATTTAGCACCTCTAGCTAATTCATTCAGAAGGCAGTACTTCAACATTAGGTGCCATATAGTAACTAAAGGGAACATGAAGAAGAATGGAACTTCAAACTGTACACACACACACACACACACACACACACATATATATATATACAGTCATACATTCATACACACTATTAAGCATTTTAACATTAATGTTGGTAAAAATAGAACACATTGGGGAACATCTTCCACCCTTGGACGTGTACTCAGATGGCTGACACATGATAATCAAGATTTCAAATGTAGCTTTGCCTAATTACTGACATCCAAATCAGGCTTGAAAACAAACATCTTAGAGGAATTTGTGAAAATGAAAAAAAAATCACCACACTTTCTCAGAGACCCTTCATTGAAAAGCATGATCACACTCTACCTAATATTAATAAGCAATGGATTATATAGATGATGGGAATTCCATTCTATACTTTGCAGGAGAAAAATACCTATCACCAAGTAGAAATGCATTATATCAACAACAGCCACAGAAATAATATCAGAAAGACCTAATAAGCTTCTGTGATTGGATTTGATACGCATACAGCAAACTTCAATACCTACACCAATGTTTCAAAATATAGCACACAAACCACAATTGGTGACCTCCTCCATTACATTATAAGTGAACATGGTAAATAATTTACTTCCTCCAAAGCTATGATGAAAAACAGATCAAAAAATGTTTCTTTTCGTGATTAAATTCTTAGGGTGTACAGATTTTAGTATGTTTATCCTGTATTATATGTCTAATACCCACTTATGAGTGAGTGTATACCCTGTGTGTCTTTATGCTCCTGGGATAAGTCACTCAGGATGATATTTTCTAGATCCCACCATTTGCCTGCCAATTTCATGACTTCCTTATTTTTAAATGCTGAGTAGTATTCCATTGTGTAAATGTACCACAATTTCTGTAACTATTCCTCAACTGAGGAGCATCTGGGTTGTTTCCAGATTCTGGCTATTACAAATAAAGCAGCTACAAACATGGTTGAGCAAATGTCCTTGTTTTATACTTGAGCATATTTTGGACATGTGCTGGATCTTGAGGTAGCGCTATTCCTAATTTTCTGAGAAAGTGCCAGATTGATTTCCAAAGTGGTTGTGCAAGTTTACATTCCCACCAGCAGTGGAGGAGGGTTCTGCTTTCTGCACATCCTCTCCAGCATGTGTTGTCACTTGAGTTTTTTATTTTATTCATTCTGATGGGTGTAATGTGAAATCTCTGGGTCATTTTGATTTGCATTTTCTTCTGATAACTAAGAAAGACTTTTGAGGGGACAGGAGTTCCACAAGGAAAGCAACAGATGAAAAACTACTGAGCACAGGGATCTTTTCTGAGCCTGATACTCCAACTGAGGAACATGCATGGAAATAACCTAGAACCCCTACAACCCCTGCCCAGATGTATTCCATGGCAGCTCAGTCTCCAACTGAGATCCCTAGTAATGTGAACAGGAACTGTCTCTGACATGAACTCAGTGTCTGGCTCTTTGATCACCTCCCCCTCAGGGGGGTGCAGCCTTACCAGGCCACAGAGTAAGACAATGCAGCCAGTCCTGATGAGACCTGATAGGCTAGGATCAAATGGAAGTGGAGGAGGACCTCCCTATCAGTGGACTTGGGGTTGGGAATGGGAGGAAGTTTGGAAGGATGGTTAAAGAGAGGAAGAAGGATGGGGTTACCACATGGATACAAAGTGAATAAACTGTAATTTATAAAATCATAAATAAATTTTTTAAAAAGTGAAGAAAGGAAATTATCTTTCATCATTAGAATGTTTTTGTTTACATCCTAGGATGTTTTTTTTTTTTGAAAGAGATTCTCTGAATGGCTTTGACTGACCTGTCGTGCTTTCTAGACCAAGCAAGCCTTGAACTAACACAGATCCATCTCCCTCTGCCAGTCATAATGCTGGTGTTAGAAGCATTTGCTACCAGTCCAGGCTTTGATTTTTCTTTTAATTTAATATTTAATTTAATTTAATGTGTTTTAATTTTGAGGCATGGTGTCTCAGTGCATCGTTGCCAGTCCACGATTCTCTTTGTAAACCAGGCTGACCTTGAACTCACAGAGACCCACCTTCATCTGTCTCCAAAGTGCTGGGACAAAGGATGTGTACCACCATGCCTAACAAGACTTTCTTATAGCCAAGGCACACTATGTGATTTCAGACATATCTAGTCGTGTGGGTGCAAAGGAACCTGTTTTTTTAGACAAGGTTTCTCTCTGTAGCCATGATGTCCTGGACTTGTTTTGTGGACCCCAGTGACATTGAACTCATACAGCAGCATGTTTGTGTCTCCTGGAGAGATGGGATTAGAGACATGTGCCAACATGCCTGGCTCAGTTTTTTTTGTTGTTGTTGTTTTAATCTTATTTTTCTTTAAGACTGGGTTTCATTGTGTAGGCCTGTCTATCCTGGACTCTCTTTGCCAACCAGACAGACATTGAACTCACAGAGATTGGTCTGTGTCTGCCTCTCATGTGCCTGTATTAAAAGCTTGTGCAAGCACACCTGGCAGGACCTTAGACTTTTAAGAATTTGTTTAAGGGAGGGATTCATATATCCTAATCTTTTTTAAAAAGTTTCTGAGTGTGTGAATGAGGGGACCTCTGATTATTATTATCAGTGTGTGTGTCTGTGGGTGCATAGATGTTAAATCAGTCATTGCTGCCTTTCTCACAGTCCTTCTCAGAGCAGAGCTTTTATTCTCATGACTAAGAAATTTTATTTTATATTTTTAGAAAAAAAAATCTCTCAGCCTTCCTGTTTGTGTGAGGGTGTGATATACCCTGGATCTGGATTCACAGATAGTGGTAGGTGTTAGGGATTGAACCTAGGTTCACCTCGAAGAGTAGACACTGCTTTATCCACTGTTCATTATGTAATTTTAAAAATATAGTACAATCACTGTCAAACAAAATGGTACAATTCATCAGATAGTGAAATTTTTGCAGTGAATAAAATTCAGAGACGCTCCTCCCACTGTCTGTAGGAATGCTGGGATGACAGGCGTTTGCCGCCTCATCCATCTTTTTTTTTTAATATTTGAAAGAGAATTAATATCTGTGTCTGACTCCCAATGACGTAATTAAAGGAGACCCAAGGACTCCTTCTCCAGCTACCAGGGCCTGGGCCTTTATTACTGTATGTAGTAGCAGCAGCAGCAGAAGCAGAAACAGCAGCTAAGTGTGTTAACTACGGGACATGGGGCGGGGCGGTGACATCACAAAGCTTCTGACCAATCGTGATGCTAGAATCAGTATGGCGTGGCAGGGAGATTTACATACACCCCGACCAGGGGAAAGGCTCTGTGGGCTTTGAGGACGACGTTATGCCACAGCGGCCATCAGCATGGTGAAGAGGCTTACTGGGCCTACTGCTGGGCTACTCGCCTAACCACCCGAGAGTTAAGCCCAGGAACGCCAACATGTGATGGTGGGTCCAGCACGCGGGGTGTTCTGGGATTTGTAGGCGGTACCCTGGCAACGGTGTATGCGGGAGAAGGCATCGCGCGACCGGACGCCATTTTTGTAGTTCTCAGATACAGTCCCAGAAGTCTTTGCTCCGAAGCCATGTTTGTAGTTCTCAGGCAGGTGGGTCTCTGCCGCGATGCATCTTGGGACTGTTGGTACTTCACTGACCAGTGAGCGCTCCCAAGTGGGAAACCAATGACAATGGTTGGTCTGTGACTAGAAGCTTTGTATTTACGAACCTGTGTCCGAGGCCAGGGAGATTCTGGGAAGTGTAAGGGGGTGGGGGAGGGGACTCAGAGCCTCCGAGCCCTGAAGTCTCTGCTCTCTGCAGGGCAGATTCGAAAACAAAGCCGGAAGGGGTGGGACTTCCGCAATCGGTGCGCCAGTACCTTTGCGGGTTTTTCCAGGTCAGCATCTTTATGCAAGCTCTTCGCCAGAACTCCACAATCAGGAGGTTGCGGGATTCCCAGTCCACCGCCCGCCTGCCTAGAGTCCTCGAGCGACTCGTGCGTGGGGCCGACCACAGGCAGGGGGATGGCGGGAAGAGAGAGGCACAAGCCTCTCCCACTCTACCTGCGTGCATCCTGGGGAAATGGGTTTACCCCTGCCAGGGCTGAGGTTGTACACGACCTTGTAAAGGGTGTTCTGGCGCCCTCTGCTGTCTTGCAGGTGCCCGAGCAGGCAGGACACTGTAAATAACGCTTAGGGAGTTAGGGGCTGAGTAGGAAAATTGCTCTGTGCTTAGTGGTTAGGGTGCTGGGTACACAGTACATAAGAATCCTGCCACCTCTGCTGACCTGAAGGCATACACACATGGGCAAAGAGAAAAAGGAGGAGGTGGAGGAGGAAGGAAGGAAAGAAAGAAGAAAGATCGATCAGTCTGTGATTTTTTTTTTCAAAAAAACTCCCACCTATTTGAAACTTGGGTAATATTTGGTTTTAATTTGCTGAACTTGAACCAGAATACATAGGAAAATGTTCACGTTCTCTATAGTTATATAAATAATTGATGTTTTTCCTCATGGCAAATAACATTTTCAACTAGAAGGAAGTTGTTGAACATGGCAAAGCAGCACATTGTATTTAGAGTCTGTATCAAATTAGAATGATTTGATGAACTTTCAGAGGAAGCTTCACATATTCAAAGACAAGAACCATCCCTTGCTTAAAGCATTTTCTCAAGGCACCTAGACTTACCCAGTACCCAGGAGATTCTTACTTCCATAAATCCTGGATTGACAATTTTGATTGCTCGCATCCAGCTTTGCTTTGTAGAAATTGTAATCCATACCCAGAACATATTTCTATGAAGATTAATCTAGAAGAAATGGCTGTAATGATCAATTCTGAGCCCAGCCATTCTATATGGAATGTAGTGTATGCAGAGGCCTATACCGTCCATGAAATGCTTTTGAGGAAATAAAAAAAATTGGATCTAAATAAGACAAAAACAAGGGTGGACTTCTACCATGGTTGGTAAGCCTCACCCATAAGCAAGAGAAGCACCAGGATCTTACATTATTGGTAAGTTATTTACTGTGGTCAAGCCAATAAAACATTTTCATCTTATAATTAAAAGTATAAGTTCAAATGGAAAAGGGAACTATTACAATGTATGCATGTATGAATATAATTATCTTACATGATTTTGAGACTGAAAGCACCAATTTCAAGACATTAAATTTGAATATATTTCAACAAATGTTTCTCCAATGTGAGATAAAATTCTGTAAGTTGTAAGTGTAATCATTGCAAAAATATAGCAAGTTCAGTAACAATTTTTTTTTATATTTCATGGAATATGTCCAACACCATAAGATATAAACAAGGGGATCATATCCAAAGTAGCCATTTCACCAAAATTACAATCTATATATATGACACAAGACATAAGAAGATCCCTTTGTGGACAATAAATACTCTGTCCTAGAGTCAACAGTAACTGAAAAGTAATTTGCTTTCAAATTTTAATTTAGTATTTTGTATTATTTAGTATTAGTAAAGTAAGATGAAGTTGAAACCAAAACTGCTTCCATTATGAAATTTTGGAATACAGACAGTGCTCTTGAGCCTGGGACGTATTTCATTGTATTGGTGATAAATGTAATATGAGGATCTTAAACAAACAATATATAAACTTAGGACTCATTTACACTTAACAAGCCTTGGAGATCACCTCCAAATAGGGTATCATCAAGAATATTGTTGAGCAAGTCTCTTCAAGATCTCTTCATTCAGTCAATGATAGGTAAATACAAGATGAACTCTGAATCTTTAGTGTACTGTGTAACTTAGTGTTATGGGAATAAGTAATATTTGACATAGATATTGACATAGTCTATAATCATGGCTTCTAGTCATAATATGTTCGGTAAGTTAATATGTCTCTTGTTCAGATAACTGTATACCTATACAGAAGTTCTTTAATAACATGAGTTATGAATTAGTTATCACAGTATTAGGTTTAGTTACTAATTTTCAGGAGTTGATTTTTTGTTATCAGGATAATACTGGTGTCTTACCAAAATATAGAAGTGTTTCTTCCTTTTCCCTTCTGTGGAATACTTTAAGGAGTATTGCAGTGAGTTCTTTGAGAATTTTGTAGAATTCATGCTGAATCTAAACCTATGCTTGCTTTCTTTTATTTATTTTTTCTTTTTATTTGAAAAATTTAAATTACTTTTTCTATTTTGGTTGTTATATGTCTGTTTAAATAATTTACTTCATTTAATAATTTACTTCATTTACTTGATTTAATCTTGTTAGATTTTATACATGTAGAACTCTACCAATTTATATTTTACATTTGAATGTTTATTTGAAAGAAGAGTTAAAATATGAACCTATGATTCCTGTTTTCCTCAATGCATGCTATAGTGTCTGTTATATCGAAATTGATGCAGTTGACACGGAATTAATAGAGAGAAGACAGGTATTTCCAGAAGCAGGATTTTTCTCACAGTCAGAACACTGATGTGCTAGTCTTTTGAGGGAAGAAGTGGAGAATCTGTGCTGTAGTACTAGGGGCTGGGGATTTTAAGTGGCTTGATATGCTGGAGGACATATTGTGGGGTTTCAGTGTATAAATTTCTGGACTTAGTTCTGCCTCTGCGGTTTCATTCAGGAATTGTGAGTGCTGGCAGTTATTCTTGAGTGTGGGGTAGTTTTTAAGCAAGCATTTTCCAGCCTGATATTTTTTCTTTGTTATTGTTTCTAATGCTATGCTCAAAAACTGTGTGTGTTTGTTTTTGTGTGTGTGTAATAACAATGAAAAAAGACATCACAATTTTGCAAATGAACAAGGAGGAGTATATGAGAGTGTTTCAAAGGAGGAATGAGAAGGGTAATGATGAAATTACGTTATGCTTGAAATAACATTGTAATTGATAAAATAAAAAAATAATAAAAACAACAAATAAAATCACTGTAATTGATGTATTAAATTTTGAATGCAGCAAAATTCTAATTGTTTTGTCTAAATGTTTTGTCTAACAATCTTTGCCACTTTGTTGTAGGATTGGGTCTCTTACTACTGAGGTTTTACTGAAAGATGTTTATAAATTCCCATTATTTTGTTCATTTTGGTGTTTCCTTAGTTTTTTTAAAATTGATTATTATTGGTTACTTTCATTCCTGTATTTAACTATAAGTACAATCACTTAGAATATTTAGTTTTCTTTTCTTTTTTTAACTTTTATTAATTACACTTTATTATTTTATTATTATTTTATTATTTTGTATCCCCCCATACGCACCTCCCTCCTCCCCTCCCGGCCCCACCCTCCCCCCCTTCTGCATGCATACCCCTCCCCAAGTCCACTGATAGGGGAGGTCCTCCTCTCCTTCTTTCTGATCTTAGTCTTATATAAAGAAATGTTCATTCTTGAAAACATACATATAGTTAGCATTGTAAAAAATAAGCAGTTTGTATTTCAATATATATATATATATATCACACATGAAGTAACAATGAAGAAAGAAGTCTTTGATTTGAAGGTGAGTATGTGTGTGGGGGTATGTGGGAAGGCCTGGAGGGAGAAAAAAAGGAAGGAAGAAATTTTGTGATGAAACCATAGACTCAAAATAATTGATAAATTTTAATATCCAGAAGTAAATACTGAGGGTGAAAAGACTGTGGCACATGAATTCAGGGTCAGAGACTGATATTTGTATCTTTCTGTATACCTAAACTTAGTTTGAGCATCTTGATGAGGAAGTCAAAAGTAGTTTTATTTAGGTGTTAACCCCCAGTCTCCTTACTTGGAGCCTGGTGCTTTACCATTTGAGCCACTTAAGGCTTTTTGGTCTCCCTCCCACCAAAATTACTCTTTCCCTAATGTTGTTATTGCTTAACAACAGGTGGTCTTAATTAGACTGACAAAGTGCTTCAGGCTTGTTTACTCAGACACTTTCTTCAGGACACTATGGGCTCACTGGCCATCCTCTGTCCTCTCTCTGAGGTAGGCTCCCAGGGCTGGTAGAGGTTTAGAGTCCCATTGTCCTTCTGTGAATGATGAATGAGAAATGGAGAGGAAAGAAAGAGGTCTCAGGCATACACACTCACTGAAACATTTCAAACAAATTCCCACGAGCTTACATATTATAATGATGATGGTGTTGGTTTTAGCTAGCAGTTCCTCTGCATAAACTGCAGCAAATTTAGGCTGCCTTTGGGAGAAGATCTTCCCTGTTCACCAGTTATGGCTGGCTCCCACATACAATCACATAGACAAATGATCAGATATATAAACCTGTACATATTTATGCACATATTCCATGGATGATGCAAAAGAGGAGCACCTTACAGGCAGCAATTGACATACACTCATTTAACATGTACAAAAGCAGACATATTTCATGCAAACACATCAATACACATATTTATATATTTACAACTCATGGATGAAGCAACTTCCAAGGGGCTTCAGTCCTGCTTATGGCTTGGTCTTAGCTTTTTTTTATTTCTGAGACAAAGGAATAAATTCATAATCAAAAAAGTAATTGATTACAGATAAAGAGGAATTAAAAACTGTAACAGGTTACATGTATTTTCATTAAAACTAAATATTTTGTATTTGTGTATCCATTATAGAATTTCATGGCGAGTTCAGAATGACAAAGGTTGACAGGGGTTAAAAGTTAACAGGGTCCAAGAGATTAGAAGAAGATATGTGTCTGCTCAATTAGGACTGACCTGGCTACACATTATCCAGCTATCTCTTAATTTGTAGTGAGTTCAGGGCCAAAATTTTATCTGTCTTCCATTCCAAGATACAAAGTGAATTTAGACTGACAGTATTTTATGCCATAAGCTGACAAGGCATAGGAATTACAGTGAAACAATTCGTATATATTGACATCAAGTTTTGTATTTAATTTAGTCATTTCTTGGTTGCCCCATTATAATTTGCATTTTTAGAAGTGTAAACTTGCCTATATTTTTGCTGTATACAAGAATGAATGGAGCTATCCCTAGAGTGAGAGCTTATCTGAAGCCACAATTAGTCTCAAGCCCTTCTCTTAGTGAGGCTTATGGAGAACCACAAAAGTATTTATTGCAGCCATAAAACTGTAAAATTGTTTTAGAAGTTCTAAGCAAGTTAACTTCTACAATTGTTTGAATCAAATCAGAAATTATATAATCAGGAATTAATTCATCTGAATAGCAGCACATCTTCCTAAACCCTAGGAATTTTATTCAATAAAAATGGGTAAAAACCCAGAAAGTGAGTGTTCATGCCAAGCCTGAATTTTTTTAATTTAATTTAATTTTATTAATTACACTTTATTCACTTTATATCCCCCCATAAATCCCTCCCTCCTCCCCTCCCAGTCCTACCCTCCCTCCTCCTTCTTTACCCATGCCCCTCCCCAAGTCCACTGATAAGGGAGGTCCTCCTCTCCTTCCTTCTGACCTTAGTCTATCAGATCACATCAGGAGTGGCTGCATTGTCATCTTCTGTTTCCTGGTAAGGCTGGTTCCCTCCTCAGGGGGAGGTGATCAAAGAGCAGGCCAATCAGATTATGTCAGAGTCAGTCCCTCTTCCCATTACTATGGAACCTACTTGGACACTAAACTGCCCTGGGCTACATCTGTGCAGGGGTTCTAGGTTATCTCCATGCCTGGTACTTGGTTGGAGTATGAGTCTCTGGGGAGACCCCTGTGTTCAAATTTTCTGGTTCTGTTGCTCTCCTTGTGGGGTTCCTGTCCTCTCCAGGTCTTACTATTTCCCATTTCTTACATAAGATTCCATGCACTCTGCCCAACAGTTGGCCGTAAGTCTCAGTGTCTGCTTTGATAGTCTGCAGGGCAGAGCCTTTCAGAGGCCCTCTGTGGCAGGTTTCTAGGTTGTTTCCTGTTTTCTTCTTCTTCTGATGTCCATCCTGTTTGCCTTTTGGGATGGGGATTGAGCATTTTAGTCAGGATCCTCTCTCTTAATTAGTTTCTTTTGATGTACAGCTTCTAGTAGGTTTATCCTATGTTATATGTCTATATGAGTGAGTATATACCGTGTGTGTCTTTCTACTTCTGGGACAGCTCACTCAGGACGATCCTTTCCAAGTCCCACCATTTACCTGCAAATTTCATGGTTTCCTTGTTTTACATTGCACAGTAATACTCCATTGTGTGCATGTACCACAATTTCTGTATCCATTCTTCAGTTGAGGGGCATCTGGGTTATTTCCAGCTTCTGACTATTACAAATAAAGCTGCTACAAACATGGTTGAGCAAATGTCCTTATTGTGTACTTGAGCCTCTTTTGGATATATGCCTAGTAGTGGTATGGCTGGATCTTGAGGAAGCACTATTCCTAGTTGTCTAAGAAATCGGCAGCTGGATTTCCAGAGTGGTTGTACAAGTTTACATTTCTACCAGCAGTGGAGGAGGGTTCCCCTTTCTCCACAACCTCTCCAGCATGTGTTGTCACTTTAGTTTTTCATCTTGGCCATTCTGATGGGTGTAAGGTGAATTCTCAAGGTCGTTTTGATTTGCATTTCCCTAATAGCTAATGACGTTGAACATTTCTTTAAGTGTTTCTCTGCCATTTGATATTCCTCTACAGAGAGTTCTCTGTTTAGCTCTGCTCCACATTTTTTAAATTGGATTACTTGGTTTGCTGCTTTTCAGCTTCTTTAGTTCTTTATATATACTGGATATTAGCCCTCTGTCAGATAAAGGGTTGGTGAAGATTCTTTCCCAATGTGTCTCCTAACATGACCTTGCCTCTCCACTCAACTCCCACTTTTCCTTATAGTTGAACCAACTGCATTGATTGTTCCTGGTACTTGAGGATAGCATGGGAGGTTCTGATTGGGCTTTCAGTCATTTACAGGCTGTTACAATGGATAATAAAGTTAGATATGCCCCTCTTAGTCTTGTCTCTGGTGTTTGATTCCCAGGATTCTGCGTGGGCCCTGTTGCCACTCATTCCAGTTCCCCATGGTTCCTGATTTCCATATTTATGTAAATACTGGCAATCAGGACTAGTTATTTGCAAGACCAGCAAAACCTCTTCTCTGCTGAGCCAACTCTCATGCCCTATGTTGCCTATTTTTGATCACCATTTACATTGCTGATGCTTTCATCTGTTATTTGTAACTGTTTAAATATAGATTTCATTTTAGGAAGATCATATCAATGCTATAATTTAAAGTGAGGCAATTCAAGTTTCTAGATGATATGTACATAATTAGAGGGAATGAATAGCTTGTGTAGAAAATTGAGCAAAGAGCTGTCAGTTCTTTGATTTGATTGATTAATTTTTGTTTGTTTGATTAATTTTTGGTAGAGTATTCTGTGCCCCTGACTATTCTGGAACTCATTGCATAGACCAGGCTACCATCCAACTCTATGAGATATACCTGCCTCTGCCTCCTGAGGGTTGTTGGAATTAAAGGCATGACAAAATACACCCAGCTTACCCCATTGTTTTTATACTTAGGAACTGTTCATACAATTTCTCTGAGGTGGGCTAAGCACAGTTGATCTGTTTAATTGTCTCCCCTTCTTTATGTCTATTAATTAGCGTTTCTCTTACAAGGCTACATCATGTTTTTGAATTTTTTAATTTATTTTTATTAATTACAGTTTATTCATTTTGTATCCCCCTTGTAGTTCCCTCCCACCTCCCCTCCTAACCCCACCCTCCCTCCATCTCTCCCAGCAGTGCCCCTTCCCCAGTCCACTGATAAGGGATGTCCACCTCCCCTTCCCTCTGATTCTAGTCTATAAGGACTCGTCAGGAGTGGCTGCAGTGTATTCCTCTGTGGCCTGGTAAGGCTAGGTGTGGGGAACACACCTGCAAGGTAAGCACTCAGGAGGCAGAGGCAGGAGGATCACATTTCCAAAACTTTTTAAAGATTTTTTTTACTATTTATACAACATTTGCCTGCACACTTGATCTCTGTATAGATGCTTGTGAGCCACCATGTGGTTGCTTGGAATTGAACTCATGGCCTTTGGAAGAATATCGAGTAGTGCTCTTAACCTCTGAGCCACCTCTCCAGCATCATCCAAAAACATTAAGAAGGAATTTAAGGTATTAATTTGTTCATGGTGCTTTTTTTCTTTCCTACTTTCTTTCTTCTGATTTATTAGTTTATCTATCTATCTATCTATCTATCTATCTATCTATCTATCTATCTATTTACTTATTTTACAGTGTTCTGCCTGCATGTACCACTGCAAGCCATAAGAGGGCATGAGATCTCACTATAGATGGTTGTGAGCCACCATGTGGTTGCTGGGAATTGAAGTCAGGACCTTTACAAGAGCAGCCAATGCTCTTAACATCTGAGCTACCTCTCTAGCCCTGGTCTCACTTTTCTTTACTTCATGTTACTTAAATTTTCTAAAACATAAATGATGTGTTACAAACATATTTTTTTTCAAGGAAGAAAATGAAAAGATGATTAACAGATGTCTTAATGATTCTTTACTATGATCACACATAAGTTTGAATACTGTCGAGTATATCTCAACAGTTTATATCACCATGTGGTGAATCAAATTTATCATTGTGTTTTCAGGATGGTGTTTCTTACTCATGACCACTAGGAGGCTGTATGCTGCCTTAGCTGAGCTAATTGGATGGTGAGTAAATTGTGCCTTTTCATCAGGAGGTGGGGAGGCCAACCTTGAACTTGTGATCCTCCTGTCTCAGCCTTCTGAATGCTGGGGTTCAAAGCTTGGGCCACTAAAGTAAGAATACTGAAGCAGATGGTATATTTATCTGTTTGTGATGATTATCACCTTTTAAGATTTCCAAACTTGGGGAGAATGTCCTGCTTCAATGGCTGTAAAGGCCTGAATGATCATGGCTGCATCACACTGTTGTGAGACTCTAATCTTGCATATATACCACAGGCAAACCAAGGAGACCAACACCAGAAGGCCTGCTAACACTCCCATGCCCGCCCATTCCTTCCATAAATAAAAAGCTAAAATGATATGCTCAGGATGCGAGGCTAAGCACTGCACTCAGGGTCAGCCGCTTTGGACCCAGAGAAGAGCATGTCTGATTGCATGCGGGTTGATGCCCCAGGTCCCGCCTCTGAGAAAAAGGTATCGGACGGGTCTGATGCTCTTTGGGTGGATGACACCTAAATGAACATCTGTACAAAGTCCCAATTTATTTCTAAGATCAGAGATCAGACCTCTACTCTTGCCTGATGCGTCTAAAACAAAAAGGGGGAACTGTAGAGAGCTGCGGAATGCTATGCCTTAAAGATGGAGCTGGTTTCCGCCTTCCACCTTCCCGATGGTGAGTGCTCTCTGTCACGAACAACTCCACATTTGGCTAAAGCCGAGGATCTGGCTTGCTTCCATGTATGTGGACCTATGCATTGCCCCCGTGGCACGCCTGGATTGGCTACCCAGAGGCTATTTAAGCTGTGGGCTGGCTTTCCCCGGGGTCCGAGGATTGTTCAAGGTTCCTGAATAAACTGCATTGAAAAAAAAAAAGATTTCCAAACTTGATATGTTTAATATGTCTCACACATTTAATAAGATATTAAAATGTATCACTCTGCCATGTCAGGCAACCCCTAACCAACTGAAATTCCAATTCCAGGGAATCCACTATCCTCTTCTATCCTCCAGGGACACACACACACACATGAACAAATGTGTCTTTTAAAAAGTAAATGTGTAATCGGCATCACAACCAGAAAAGCACATTTTGAAGAGATGTAGCTGAGAAGCACCGTGATAATGTGACCTTAATGTGCAGAATATTTCCTCAAGTGTTTCATACCATTCTTCTTCAGTAGAAGGTGTTCACATGTTCTCTATACAAAATAAAAATAGAACCCTGTGTCTCCCCCTAGCCCTTGCCCCATGGGTCTTCTGTAGTTTCTCCTGCCATCTTTGACTTCTTTTGTTTTCAACCCATTAAGAATTTCTTATAATGGAGATTTAAATATTGAAATAAAATCAAGATTTAAATCTTTCTTCCATCTGCCATTTTTTCTATTAACTCTACTGTGTGCCTTCCTTGTGAAAGGAACCCTGCAAACTGCCTGCAGGCATGGCTCTGATGTTTGGTTTAATATTAATATTAATAATATTTTGAATTTTTTGGACAAGGTTTCTCTGTGTATCCCTGGCTGTCTTGGACTTGCTCTGTACACCAGGCTGGCCTCAAACTTAGAAACATCTTCTTGCCTCTGCCTCTCCAGTGCTGGGATTAAAGTTCTGTGCCACCATGCTTGGCAGCATGCTCTTATAGCCTGGTTAAAGTCATACTATGTAACTTAGAACATGTCTAGACATGTGAGTGTGATGAGCTGGCAGGGGATGCAAGCCCTTGTTTTTGGAGACAGGGTTTCTCTGTGTCGTCTTTCATGTCCTGGACTTGCTTTACAAACCTGGATGTCCTGGAACTGACACCTGCCTCTGCTTGCCCCACTGATGGTCACAGGTGTGTGACACCACACCTGGCTTCTTGTTATAATCATTAAAAATGATTTATAATCTCTGTGTATGTGTCTGCCTTTTTGAGACCAGCCCTGTTTTGACTAGGAGAGTTGGCACTCTATAACAGAAAGGAGTCAAGTCTGCCTACCCTAAGCACAAGGTACTCTACTCTCAACCGCTGAGTCAGTGAGGGTGTGGGCCCTATAGCTTGTAATAAAAAGATCCTCATGTGTTCTGCAATGGATTCAACTCCTGGTGGTCTTTTGTGGTCTCATGAACTGAGCACACCTGAGGTAGTCACACGAAGTATTTCTACTATAAGAACAGCCATAAATTCTCTCAGTTATACCTTACAAAAGTGGGTTATGGCAGAGCATAGAAAACTCAGCTATGGGCCTCCAGTGCCATCAGGTAAAATTCTTAACACTGGGTCTGGTAGAAGTTTGTGTTACAGTTAGCACAACCGTACAGGTATTCCTCAGTCCTAGTAGAGTAGGTCCACCAAAGAGGCTGGCAAAGAATGGCCAATAAGGGCTAAAGATGGCCCAACACAAATCGTTATTAGGCTCTGGACATACCAACATCATCACATCACTGCAGATGAAGCAGCAGCAGCACCAGATAATCAAGATATGTCTTAGAATTCTGGGACCATCAACAAAGGGTCAAGGCTTAGTAATCTACACAATGACTGGAACCCACAGCAGTGATAACAAAGACCAACAGAGCTGTGCCAAAGCGATAACCAGAGGACCCTAAAAGGTGTGGCAGATCACTTGTTTGGGGAAGTGGCTTTATCTCATGGACACACACTTTCCTATTTCATGAAGAGGAAATTGTTAGGCTCCAGTTTTCCAGAAATCATTAAAATGATTTACATGTCTATTGTAATTAATAAAACAGCAAAGAAAGAACATGTGGGATACATGTGGGTGCAGAGATACAGATGTCCATTCACAAAGAAATACCATAAAAGCATGAAACCAGAAGCCATAATGTACACAAAGGAACAGTATATAAATATATGTGTGTGTGTGTGTATGTAGGCAGAAGTGTGTGTATATATATATATATATATATATATATATATGTTTATATATGTGTGTGTGTGTGTGTGTGTTTATATACATATAAAGCATTGACAAACCACAAGTATACCCTTGAGCTTTTCTGTTGCCATCTGTTGCTGTTCATGGGACCTAGGATTTTAGTCTGGTTTGTTGCCCCAATGAGACTCTCTTGGAAAAAACTAAGTGTTTCATTTATTATCATTAGTAGTAGTAGTATTTAAAGAGATAAAGAGTGTTCTTTTTGGAGTGAAACTTTATTTATGATTCGTGGTGTAGTTCTTTTTATTATAGAAGATTTGTTTATTATTTGTATAGTATTCTGTCTGCATGCCAGAGGAAGTCGCCAAGTCTTACTATAGATGATTATGAGCTGCCACGTGGATGCTGGGAATCGAACTCCAAACCTTTGAAAGAACAGCTGGTGCTCTTAAGCTTTGTGCCATCACTCCAGCTCCCTTAATTTTTATTTTTCTTTATTCATTTTACATCCCTGTCGTAGACCCCTTCCTCCTCTCTTCCCAGGCCTACCCTCCCTGTTTCTCCTATCACCCCTCACCTGGCTCCTCAGAGAATGGGATCCGCCAACCCCAAGTCCACCCATGTCAGCATATCAAGTCACATCAGGACTGAGAGCATCCTCTTCCCCTGTGGCCTGGTGAGGTAGCCCTGAAAGGGGAAAGTGATAGAAAAGATAGCTTGTGGGTCAGGGTGCATTCTTATGTGTGTTGGTCCTGAAGTGTTTACAAGGCATTGTTACCCTCCTGTCCTTCATCCCCTCTGGCACTTACACTCTAGACACAAGAGTACCTTGAGCCCTTAGGGGTGAGAGTTTGCTGGAGACATCTCATTTACGGTGGGATGGTTCAAGGCCTCTCTCTCTCTGCAGGTCGACTGGACATGGGCCTCTTTATTTGTTCCCATCTGCTGCAGGAGGAAGTTCCCAATGATGTCCAAAGAAGGCACAGATCTGTGACTATGGCTGTTCTCCTTTAGAGTAACTGTAGCATTTAGATTTCTCTTATATTCCTGGCATGTGTAGACTCAGGCTCCTGGGTACCCAAGCAGTATTGGATCGAGGTTCCTTCTCATGGTGTGGGCCTCCTGAAACCCAACCAGATATTAGTTGGTCACTTCCATGATGTTTGTACAACAAGTGCACCAGCAAATCTTGTAGGCATGTCACCATTGGAGAGCAAAGGCTGCATGGCTGGGTTGGTGTGGACCTTTCTCTTCCGGTGGCACTCAGTGAATGTTCCAGTATCATGAACAGTAGTCCAAAGGAGGTGAAGGTTCTAGGTAGGTGCCTGCTAGGATTCTCTGTGTCCAATGAACGGAGGTGTTGTTCTCAGCAATAGAATCTTACAATCACGTTTGGGAGAGCAGAAGAGGGTGGACTCAAGTTAGGTGGTTCCCAGGCCCTGTTTTGATCTAGCATAGAATCCTCCTGAGTTCCAACCCCACAGGACTCGAGGAGGAGGCCGGCTCTGGAGACACTCCTTGCTCTGTTCTTATTAAATTGAAATAAATACATAGTATTAAATTAATTACAGCATCTATGTAAAGCTCGTTATTAAGTGATACATGCTTGCCACGAGAGGGCACCACATCCCTTGACAGATGACGCTGTGATCCGTGGGGATAGAACCAGGCACCTAGGGAAGAGAGAGGGATTCTCTGCTTCAGAGAGTCCCCTGGCTTTTGGGATGACAGGCATGAGACACTGAGTCCGGTGATTTGTTTCTTTCTTTATTTTTTTTAGATTCATTCATTCATTCATCATTCATTCATTCTCCAGCATTATGCCTGTGTACTATAAGAAGGCACCAGATCTCATTATAGATGGTTGTGAGCCACCATGTGGTTGCTGGGAATTGAACTCAGGACCTTTGGAAGAGCAGTCAGCTCTGTTAACCTTTGAGCCATCTTTCCAGCCTCCAGCTTCTTTTTTAATCTTTAAAACAGATTTATTATCTGTGTGAGTGCCTTTTTGCCTTCCAGAGACCAGCTCTGTTTTGACTGGGAGAGTCAAAATGACTAAAAAGGGGGGCAGAGACCCCAGAATCCCTTCTCCAGGGACCAGGGACCAGCCGGACCATGTCAGATCAGGAGAAATCAAAGGGCACATTTTTCCTTCGCACAAATGAGACTTCCAGCATCCGGGCCTGTTTACTCCCGAAAGCAGATAGGCGGGGCGATGGCATCAGGAATCCCGAATCCCTGAAAGCTCTGGATCCTGAAGACAGTCAGTGGTGAAGGATGGGGACATTTACATGACACTGGGAACCAGGGGAAACTCTGTGTGCAATGTGGCAACTGGAAAGGGCTTTTCAGGATATTTCTGGGTCCCCTGTATGTTTTCAGGGTTGATTGTTTGGTGTTGAATAACTAACTGATTTTATGCTCTTTCCTGGAAAGATTTTTTTTTCTCACACTCTCAGCTTTTATTAGTTCCCTACATATTTTTTTTTTTTTACATAGGATTAAAGACAACGGTTTCTTCCTGGACCACTTTTGCATGCCTATTGGCGTTTTCCATTTTTCACTTCATGTTTGTGCAGGTACATTGGTAAGCCTTTTTTTCTTTTTCTTTTTTTTTTTAATATTGGTTCATCTTATGGGTGTAGCTTCTGGTATTATTAGGAGACACACTACCAGAACATACTCTGATCCTCTGCCTTATATAATTTTTCATCATCTGTTCTGCATAATCTCTGAGTCTTAGATCTGGGAATTGTTTTGTAGATTTATCAGGTGTGAGTGTGATTCTGCCTTGTGATTGGTTGTGTTTTTCAGTCATGATTGCTGTTGCAAAGAAAAGCTTCTTCTGACAGTGGTGAACTATACTTATCTGTGTTCATTATTAAAAATATTTAGGTTGTAACATGTAACATATTCATGCATGGACTTACATGTATTATAGGGATTTTATGTAGATAAATTCCCAGTATGATTGCTTAAAACCCTTTCACAAATATTTACTGTTATTTGTTCTGCTTCCTTCTTTCATATTTATCCACTTTGATAATTAGGGGACCTTCCCCACATTATCCCAATCAGATCAATTGTACCTGCCATTTTATTGCTTGCCCAACATTTTTTCTTGTTTCTACATGGTGATACTCACATCTGAAAAAGGGGATCTAGATGCCCCAGTATAGAGAATGAGAGATATTTGTCTTCTGGATATGGGTTACCTAAATTATAATTTTTCTACTTACAACTAATTTTGTGTATGATATTTATCATGTTAAACATATTTATAATTTTCCATTTCCTACCTATTGTGAACACAATAGCAATGAAGGTGACTGAGCAAGTATTTCTAGAGTGGGGTGCTGAATCTAGGAAAGGAGAGCAGGGCCAGGTAGTAGATTTATTTTTTTTCTTTTAGAAAATTCTCTACTCTGATTTTTGGAATGGCTGAACTGTTTAAAAGACCCTCCCCCTTTCCAGAGATCTATTTTCATGCCTGTTCTATAGAAGAATCTCAAATACCACCAAAAGCCCTGTTATACTCCCAAAAATAAGAAATAAAACAAGTATTTAGTTCATGCACTGTTTATCTAAATTACTATCATGTAATTACATTTTTAATATTGTCCACAAATTAATAAGTAACATGAATATCTTACTAAAATTATTTCAACAGCAGCTTCTATTCTGAAATAGAATGTCTGTGATTGTGAGACAAAGTGAGGAGCTCTTATTTTTGTTTAAATATACATTTCAGAAAAAGGTTACTTAAAAGTATGTAAATAATTTAATTTTAGTATACTAATGGGTTTATTAGAAAACTAATACATCAAAACGATCAATTTTTATTTGCTATTTTTTGTTTTTAATACATCTCAAAGAGTTCATATCAGGTCTTAAGAGAATAATGTAGCACTTAGGGAAAAAGATGCATCCCAGAAGTCCTGCACTGGAGGCCAAGATGGAGAAGACTTCCACAGCCACCATGGCTTTGCCCTTGGTGCTCTGGTAGACAAGGATGAAGGTGACCCAGACACTGCAGAACACTAGCATGCTGAATGTCAGGAAATTGGCCTCATTGAATGTGTCAGGCAGGTTCCTCACCAGAAAAGCCACAGTGAAACTGCCTAGGGCCAGGGACCCTAAGTAGGCCAGCACACAGTAGAAAACAATTACTGAGCCCTTGTTGCATAAAATGATGACTTGAGCATTTTCAGAGTGTGCATCTGTGTCAATATAGGGAGGTGAGGTTCCCAGCCAGACTCCACAGAGAATAAGTTGGATCAGGACACAGATGGGAATGACAGCATTATAGACACCTGAGACAAAGAATCTTCTCATTGTTCTCCCTGGTTTCATGATTCTAAAGGCCAGAATTACAGTTATAGTTTTTGCCAAAATGGTGGAAATAGGCAAGGTAAACACAAGTGCAAATGTTATTTGTTGCAGTATGCAGGAGGTTGTGTTTGGATGGCCAATGAAGTAAAAAGAGCAGAGGAAACAGAGGAGGATGGAGATGAGCAGGATGTAGCTGAGAGTCCGGTTATTGGCCTTAACAATGGGTGATTCTCGGTGTTTAAGAAAGATCCCCCAAACTGCAGTTGTGCTGACAGAGAAGCATAGAGCTGTGCAGGCTAGAGCCATGCCCAGAGGATCTTCAAAGGACAAGAAGGTCAATCTCTTGGGCAGGCAATAGTTTCTCTCAGGGTTTGGGTACTCTTGACTTGAGCAAGGGATACACACCTGCTGATCTGAGGGGAGGAAGTGAATCAACATTTAAGCTTTTACAATTATTTAGTCATTGCACATTTAATTCATGAGAGTGCTTTCCATTGATAAGTGTAGCCTGGCATATTCTGCTTTCTGATACTGCCAAGGAAGGAAATCTTTATAATTCCCATTTTTACTCTTTATCTTCTTTAATTAACAATAAACTTTCTGCTGAAGAATTTATCAATTTCTCTAGGGCAGTGAAATATATATTACTCATATTCAGATGCAGTAACACTGTCAAGCAATCCTTCAAATGCTTTTTTATATACTGTGAGTTTCTAACTATGTATACAATACAAAGTACTTTGATCACTTCCATGTATAAAAATATACTTCATTAATTACACCATTGTGCCATTGTGAGTTCTTCTCAATTTTCTTGTTACTCACAGTTTTAATGGATATTTGTTACCCCACTTCTATATAATTTTTCTAAGGTAACATGGGAATAAGTTATATCTGACCTCCATAGACTATGGAGCAATTCTGATTTGGCAGTAAATATACAACACTTGCATCAACAAAGAGCAGCTATCTGCTCAGATCAACTAGTACCTATCTCAGATGTGGAAGTTGCAAATAAATTTCTATAGTCTTTGACATCCTTTGACTCAGGACAGGACTCTTAATATTTCATTATTATTTCCAAAATAATCCTGGGAATTGTTCTAATTTTCAGTCTTGTTCTTTCAGTAATATTCTGAAGACTGAAAAATGACCTACATGTCATATAATAGTGCCATAAATCTATAAATATTAAATCAAAAAGGGAGAATGACAGAGCCATATTCACTGAAATTGTTGAGAGTCATGAAGCCAGCACAGTTGCTTGACACAATCCCAGATTGTTAGGATCACTGTTATTCTATATCTAACTCTTTTTCCATGTGTTGTATTACAGGGGACTTTCTGCAATATGATTCAATTTCTGTTTGTTTGTTTGTTTGTTTGTTTTTCCTACACAAAAGTTATGTTTGAGTCTTTTTTATGAAAAGCCTAAACTTAACTATATCTGTCCACTGTTTGGAAATCTTCTATAGGCCCTGGAGATCATTAAGCACAGACAAACAGATAGAAAGATGAGGCCATCATTTCAGGAGTTTTCTTGGGCTGTATGTCCTTAAACAGTATATTGGTGCAGGGTAAACAAAGACAATATGCAAACCCTGAGAAGCCAAGAGATTTGTGTTAAAATTTATATTTCTTTTATTATAGGCTGAGAACTCCCTGTAAATGTTGTTTAAAGATATGAGGCAATGGAGCATACATTCCTGATGAAATAAAATTTAATAAATAAGAATTGACTAAAATAAACTAAATCTAATTTATAGCATAGATGATGATACATTTAGTAAAAGGAGTTGTTTATTATTATTTTCTATTCATAAAAGACAAGTTCATGTATTTTCTGTATCTCTGGACTGCAATCAGACTGCAATCATTCTGCAAACACTGCCAGCCTAAAAGCAGGCTGTAATATAGTAAATGTGTTTTCTTTTAAGGAGACATCCTTTGGATTCCTTAAAGTAGAGTTATTGAGCTAACAATAATATCTGTTCCTTTTGTATTTTTTAAATTGCAACTGAACTTGTAACCCTGGATATGTAATTGAAAAAAATCATACACCCACTCTGAATCACTTGTGTAATCATAAGTCTGTGTTTGTACTGTGAAACTTGTATAGAGAAGTGCCTTGTGAGGACATCCTTTGTTAGAGCATCTGTAAGATATCTTAAGAGAACATCCTTATGGTATCTTGCAGGTACAATATTTAACCCATGAAAGCACTCTTCCTATTTCCTGCAGCAGTAGATTAACCTTCCCCCTTTCCTGCCTTCTCCCTATATAAGTTGGGTAAAAATTTTTAATAAACAGAAGCCTTGATCAGATGAACAGACTTGGCTTTCATTTCTTGCTTCTCTTGTTCCTTTTCCCCACATTCCTTCCAATCTATCCACCTTAGGAACCCCATTGAAGCCCTGAGGGTCAGGGCAATCAAGGAAATAAATTAATCAAAGATTTTCTATAATTCAATGAAAATGAAGACACAACATGCCCAAACTTATGGGACACAATGAAAGCAGTGCTTACAAGAAAGTTGATAGCACTCGGTGCTTCTTAAGGAAATTTGAGACATCTCATACAAGCAATCTAAGGTCACACCTGAAAGACCTAGAAACAAAACAACAAAAAAGATATAGACACACTGAAGAGGAGTAGATGGCTGGAAATAATCAAACTCAGTGCTAAAATCAATATACTAAAACCAAAGTGATTAAAAGAGCCAACAAAATCATTTTTTTTACTTCTTTGAGAGAATCAACAGCATAGACAAGCCCTGAAACAAAGTAACAAAAGGCAGAAAGACAGTACTGAAATGAACAAAGTTGAAAATGAAAAGAGGGACATAAGGACAGACACAAAGGAAATCAAAAAGAATCTTTAAGTGGTACTTCAAAAGCCTATACTTTACAAAAACTTTATATAGAATGCACAATTTTCTTGATAGATTCCACTTACCAAAGTGAAATCAAGATCAAGTAAATAAATTAAATAGGCCTATCTCCCCTAAGTAAATAAAAAAAAGATATAGACACACTGAAGAGGAGTAGATGGCTGGAAATAATCAAACTCAGTGCTAAAATCAATATACTAAAACCAAAATGATTCAAAGAGCCAACAAAACCATTTTTTGATTTCTTTGAGAAAATCAACAGCATAGACAAGCCTTATAAAATTGCCTAAGGGTTGGCCTTTTTCAGTTTAATAAATAATAATAGATTCTCATCATTATAATAATGCTTCTTCCTTATGACTTTTTATTTTTTTAATAAAATTTTTCATTTTTAAAATAACACATTTACCTCACTATACCTCTTTGTTCTTCTTTCCAGACCTTCTCCTGGACCCACCTTATATTTAGTGTCTCTCAAATTCATGGACTCTTTCTCATTAAATGTTGTATTTGTGTCTTTGTCTTTTTATTCATAAATACTAATTGCTCATTCCATGTGATGTTACATGTATATGTTATCACATGGATGACAATAACCTTAAACAGGCAGCCATACTTTCATTTATGAAGACTGGCTTTTTCTGCTATTGTTGGTACTTGAAATGTCAACTTTTAAGTGTTTTAAATGCAGTTCCATTTCTTGTGTATTGAGGAAACAATTACACATCTACTTTTCCCGGAGTTACTTTCAGGCACCGATCATTACATTTGTTTATTACAGAAATATAATTCAATCTTGAACAACTGGATCTCTCACATTCAATGGGTAGCCTAAAGCAAGTATCACTGCAAGAGTTGAGATGGCCATTTCATGAACCAAAAGGAAGAATTTTTAAGTAGGTTGATTTTGACACAATAGCAAGAGAACTGCCACTCAAACCTTCACACATCGTGTGGAATCAGCAGTGGTTACTAATGGATTCAGGGATGAGTGAAAGAGACATAGAGAAGAGCACTACATTATGATACCATGGTCACTTCTTAGCTTTCTGATTCTACATTCCCAAGCATGTAAGATATTAACATATAACATATAATATATATCTTTGAGAAAAGATATTATTTTTATACCTGTCTGGTTGGAAATGTGCTGCTCTGGACAAAATACACAAGAAAAACAGCAGATAGGTCTCTCTTCTTGTGGAACTTTCAAGAATCCTGGACCACAGCTCTGTGAACATACAGATTGAGGAATCTGAGGGAAACACAGAAAAACTGGTAGTAATATTGTACATTAATTTAAAATAATTTAGGCTAAATAACTTAAATACATATATCTTATGGAAATTCTATGGGTTTATGAGGAAATCAGAGTGTTTAATACAAGAGTGTAGAATGGAAATTTGAAGTTAGCACACTTTCCAATGCTAAATGTTCAACATCCTTTTATGGTGACTAATCTGTGACTCACTTCTTCCTAGCCTTTGTGAAATGTGTACAATGTCCATATATTTTCTCCTGTGAGGCAGCAAGCCAGAACTCATTTTTTCATATGAATTATGAAACAGTTGGATTGTCAGACAGAAACCCAGTCCATCTTTCCTCATCTATTTCTACCTTTACATTTCCAATCATGTAGTAATACCCATGCACTCTGATTCAGCTGCAAAAGGAAGTTTACTTTTCTCATGAAAGATGGTTTGGCCATTGGTGAATTATGATCTATTACTGTGACTTTTACCTTTAATTCCCAATGCTAGGAATACTTCTTTCTTTTTAAATATTAGTTACACTGTTACATAGGATTTTCACCAGTTGCACATTAGTTAATAACATTAACTACTAAACTAGCACAACTTTAGTTTGTTATATGTTAAAAATTGTGTAGGACAAGAACAAACATTTCTATCTATTCTTAGACCTCTTTTTTGCCTTTATTTGGATTCATTTTCTATCTCATAAATTTTAATATATTAACAGGAATATCCTTCTGGATAACTGGCTCAGCAGTTAAGAGCTCATACTTTTCTTGCAGAGAAATATAAGTTCAGTTCCTGGCACACATATCTGGCAGCTCATATACATTTGTTACAGAAAAGTGTTCTATCAAAATCCATAGTTTATTTTCTGTTCACGCTAATTCACAAATGTGCAAAATTACTGAGATGCTTGAGTATGAGTTGTATAAATGGAAGGACGCTTGAGCATGATCATGCATGTATAATAAATATGTCAATATGTACATACATTTGTATGCATGTGTATGTACACATAAACCACACACCTACACACCTATATAACCATGAACACTCATTCATTAACTGCAGCATCAATGAACACACATTTAAATTTACTTCATCTAATTGAATCTGCAGGAAGTAGTTAAGTAGTGATTTATTTCTGAAAATAATCAAATTGGACTGAAGAGATGATTTAGCATTTAACATTCTTGTCACATGAACATGAATACCTGAACTGATCATCCTGAAAGGATTGAAAGAAAAGTTGGGTGTAGAATATATTCCTGTAATAGAAATTTTGTGGTCATGAAGACAGTGAGAAATTCAAGGATATGCTTTCCACTGAATACAGCAAGACCATAAGCATAGGTTTCAGAGAGATAACCGGTTTAAAAATAAAAGGGAGAGCAACAGAGGAAGATAACCAGTGTTGAATGTGGCCCTAACAAGTACATGTGCTCAGTCACACACAAGCTCACAATCACAAAAGAGCTAAGAATATAGAATATAATAATAATTTAAAATTTTCAAAGAGACATCATACAATCAGGGAGGCAAGACACATACCTAAACACAATAAAGGCAATATACAGCAAGCCAATAACCAACATCAAGTTAAATGCACAAAAACTTCAAGCATTCCTGCTAAAATTAGGGACAAGACCAGGCTGCCAATTGCACCATATCTCTTCAATACAGTGCTTCAATTTCTACCTAGAGTGATAAAACAAGAGATCAAAGGGATATAAAACAAGAAGAGAAGAACTGAAAGTATCATTCTTTGAAGATGATAAGTGACCCCCAAGATTCTACCAGTAAACTCCTACTGCTACTAAACAATTTCAGTAAAGTGTCTGGATATAAAATTATTTCAAAAAATTCAATAGACTTTCTGTACACAAGCAACAATAAGGCTGAGAAAGAAAGTAGGTGAATACACACACACACTTCACAAAGAGCCACAAATACTATAAAATATCTTGGGGTAACACCAACCAAGCAATTGAAAGACCTGTGTGACAAGAACTTCAAGTCTTTGAAATAATAAACTGAAGATTTTGGAAGATGGAAAGAACTCCCATGATCATAGATTGTTAGGATTAACATACTAAAAATGGTCATCCTGCCAAAACCCATCCTCAGATTAAATGCAATTCCCATTAAATTCCAACACAGTTCTTTACAGACCTGGAAAGTTCAACCATTAACTTCATATGGAAAAATAAAAGACCCAGGATAGCCAAAAACATTCTGTATAATAAAAACTTCTGGCAGTATCAACATTCCTGATTCAAGCTATACTACATAGTAATAGAAATAAAACCTGCATGGTATTGGCACAGAAACAGACAGGTTGATCAGCCGAACCAAATTAAAGGTCTAACTAGATGTCTGCATGTAGAAAATGCAAATAGACCTGTATGTATCATCCTGCACATACTCAAGTCCAAGTGGATCAAAGACATTGAAGTAAAACCAGAGACTCTAAATCTATTAGAAGATAAAATGGAGGAAAAGCCTGGAACTCATTAGCATAGCAGACAATAGAATGACAATAGAACAAGCTCTGAGATCAACAATTAATAAGTGGGATCTCATGAAACTATAAAGCTTCTGTAAACCAAAGAAATCAAAGAACAAAACAGCAGCTTACAGATTGGGAAAAGATCTTTACCAACCCTACATCACAGAGAGGGCTGATATCCAAAATACACAAAGAACTTAAGAAATCAAACATCAGCATATCAAATAATCCAATTAAAACATGAGGTACAAAGGTAAACTGAGAATTCACAGCAGGAATCACAAATGGCTGAGGAGCACTTAAATTCTCAATGTCTTTACCCATCAGAGAATTGCAAATCAAAATGACTTTAAGATTCAATTTTACTCCTGTCAGAATGGCTAAGATCAAAAACTCATGTGATAACACATGCTGGCAAGGATGTGGAGAAAGGGGAACACTCCTGCGTTGCTGATGGGTGTGGAAATTTACACACCTCTCTGGAAATCAAGCGGGCAATTTCTCAGAAAACTGGGAATAGTTCTACCTCAAGACCCTGATATACCACTCCTGGGCATTTACCCAAAATATGCTCTACCATACAACAAGGACATTTGCTCAGCTATGTTTATACAGGGTATATTTTTAATAACCAGAAACTGGAAACAATTTAGATGTCCCTCAGCCAAAGAGTGGGTAAAGAGATTGTGCTACATTTACACGATGGAACTGTACACAGCTGTTAAAAACAAGGAAATCATGAAATTTGCAGGCAAATGGTGGGAACTAGAAAAGATCATCCTGAGTGAGGTAATCCAGAAGCAGAAAGACACATGTGGTATATATTCACTTACAAGAGGATATTAGACCTATAGTACAGGATAAACCTACCACGATCTGTTGGAAGCCATTGCTCTGGTAGCTGCTTTGATATTTAAATCTCAACAGGAAGACTGCTTTTACCAGGCCTTCACTGAAGCCAGGGAAGAATTTGCAAGTCCATCTCCCTTTGTTTGTGACAGCAGGTGGGAGAGCTTTTCAAAATCACACCTATTGTTTCACCTCCTCATAAATTTAACCCATTTTTCTGAGCTGTTTTTACTCTGGCTTAAAAGCTCTCTGCAATAAAGTCAGGCTGCTGGCTGGTCGAGTCTAATATCTCCACTGGAGCCTCTTGGAAAAGGCCCATGTGTGTTGTGTGTTAGTTTTTTAATTTTAATCCTCACTCCCAACTCAAGAACCGTTCAACTCTGCTGGCGGGCTCCGGCAACAATCCACAGACACGAAGAAGATAAGTAAGAAGGAAGGTCTAAGGGAGAGTGCTGGAATGTCACTCAGAAGGAGACATAGATTAGACAGCAGAAGTGGATAAAGAGGAGGGACTGGATAAGAGATGTAATTGGGAGAGAAACAAGAGTTGGGATCAGATGTAGGGACAATGTCAGTGGGAGGTTCTAGGGCTGGGAACAAGAAGGGAAACTAAGGTAATATATTTGTCAAGATGGAGGTCGGTGGGAGTATGTGGGTGTTCCTATAACTGAGACCCCTAACAGGGAGAGACGTGAAGCCTGAAGTGACCACCTCTTGGCCAGGTAGGACTAGTGGAGTTAGGGGAAATCAACCCATTAACAAAACCTTTGATCCAAAACTTACCCTGCCTACAGGAAGTGCAGGAATAAAGATTGAGGGAAAACTCCAAATAATAATTGACCCAACCTGAGACACACCACAACAGTAGAGAGTCTTACAGAACAGGTTTCTGGGAGGCTCCACCCTGTAGTTGGTTGATGATACTGGGACAAGCATGGGGTGGAGTTCTATCCATTTTGTGGAAGTGTTGGAAGGCCCTGGAAGTGACAGGAACTCCAAAATAAGACTAACAGAGACAACTAACTAAGAATCATGGGGGTTTACAGAGACTGATACATCAACTAAGGAGCATGTATGGTCTGGGCATTGGCCCTCTGCACATAGTTGGCCAATGAGTAGTTTGTTCTTCATATTTGTAGCCTGGCAAATGTAGTTGGAGGGGCTGAGGCTGTTTCAAACATGAACTCTATTGCCTCATTTTGGAGCACTTTCCCCTGGCAGGCTGGCTTGAACTGGCCTCAGTGGATGAGATATGGTCAGTTATGATGTGACTTGATGTGTTGGAGAGGGTTGATATGGTGGGAGGAGAGATCATTTTTTTCTGGGGGAAAGAGAGTAGGAGAGAGGAAAAGGAGGAGAGGGGAAGCTGAGAGGTGAGGCAAGAGGAACCATTTTGGGGGATGTAAAGAAAGTGAACTGAAATTTAAAAACATTTATTTAAAAATATCTAAAAGACATCACACAATTAATTTTAGTAATCCTTTACAAATATTCTCTACAAATTAAATATTGAAAACTTCCAGACCTGATTGAAGTTGCTTGGCCATTTAATCAGAACTTCATTGATGAAAAAGCCTTGATCTTGTGGACTCTTGAAGACAAACTCTCCCACTTTAACTAGTAATGAAATGTGCTGAGTATGTTCCACAAAATTTTGTATATCATACGTTTCCATAATTTTCTTGTTCTCATCGAAGCTTATTTCATCTCCAGCAGCATTTGTCACTTTAATTTTACTCAGAAATGGATGCAGCTGAAGAGAGACATCATTTGATATGAGTGGCCCATACAAATTACTGTTTGATGACCTTTAAGAGAAATCCATTCTCTCTCTCTCTCTCTCTCTCTCTCTCTCTCTCTCTCTCTCTCTCTTCTCTCTTTCTCTCTCTAACATAGCTTTGTTTTTGAAGAGGCTTAGTTTGTTTAGGTGTCCCCCCACACTTGTTTTAGTGAGATGAAAAGTTCTCCCCATGAAAGTAATACAAGAGCTACTGAACACAAAGAGAAATATCTAAGGTATGGAACATATGGAGCATGTTCTTAGAGTAAACAAGGCCCTGTAACTTTCCCCAGCACCAGCAAAATATTTCTAATTAGAAAATATAATTTTTTAGAGAAAATCAGTGGATTCATATGTCTTAAGATATGTCTTTTCTGATGCCACACAATGAATATGAGTGTATTTCAATTTGGTAAATTGGTATACATGTATATGAGATTACAATGAGATAATATTATTAGGAGTTTATGCAAAACTCCAGATTCATTTAAAAATGTACAATAAATATGTGCAAACTTTATGTCAGTTATAATTCAGGAAACTGAAAAGAGACCCACTACCTGCCTTCATTTCTCGTTGGTTTGTTTTCTGTCACAACATTTGACTTTCAGCTTTGATATGAACACTATCTGGTACAATGTTCACTACAAATGTGTCTGGTGCCTCTGGAGGCCAGAAGACGGTACTGCCCAGAGTAGAGTTACAGATAGTTGTAAGCTTTTATCTAGATAACAGGTATTGTGGGTCTTTAAATAGCACGAAGTACTTCTAAACACTGAGCCACTTCAGGCCCCCTACATATGTGTTATTTTTGTTTTTGTTTATTGCCTACAAGTGTGTATACATGTACACAAAGTACATATCTGACTCCTGCAGAAAGCAAAAGAGTGTGTCAGATTCCATGGAGCTGGAATTAAGACAGTTGTGAGCCACCATATGTGTGCTGACAACCAAACTCAGGGACCCTGTATGAGAAGCACATGCTTATACTTGCTGAATCATGCCCCTAGCGTGATTTAATTCCATATTTAACAAATTAAACAGGTTAATGTTTCAAATTATGATGTTCAATATTTTGTTACCTAATTCCTACTCATATTATAGAACTGTCACTTAGGTACTCTGTTATCTAGAGAAGGCTTATACAAACTTACCTAATATCACATCTCTGGTAGACCATGTTCAGAAACCATGACAATGTCTATGTTAAATATTATTGCTTTCCATAATACTCAAGATTACATAGTACACTATATATTCAGAATTTATTTTTTGTTCATCTGTCTTTGACAGAATTTAAAGTTAAATTTACTTGTTCAACAGTCTTCTTAATGATACCCTATTTGAAGGTGATCATCAAGGCTCCTATGTGTGTGGATGATTCCTGTTTATATCTTTTTGGTTTAAAACCTAAACACATCCATTTATCTCTAATGCATGGAGATATAGTCTCAGCTTATTAACTGGTTTATGCTCTAACCTTTAAGATGGAAGCATTGTTTGGTTTTAACTTCATTTTATGCAATTAAGAATAAAGAACTTGTACAAGCAATTACTTTTCAGTTACTCATGACTCTAGAACAGGGAATTTATTTTCCATGAAAGGTTCTTCTTATAGTCTTGTATTATTAACCTAAATTTCATTTTATGTGAAAAAGCAGCTTTGGATGTGGTCACTATGTCTATACCTCATGGAACTTGGCATATTCCATGAAAGCACATCAATTTTAATATTAAACTTGCTTTATCTTTACATGGATTACATTTATATGTTACAGAATTTCATCTCAAACTATGAAAGTATTTGTTAAAAGACATTCAAACTTACTGTCTTCAAGTCAGTGCTTTCAGTCCCAAAATCATATAAGATAATTACAGATGTATACACATACACTGTGACAGAAGCTTTTCCATTTTAACTTATACTTTTAATTATAAAATGAGAAAAACGTTTTAATGGCTTGACCACAGTAATTACTTAGTAATAATGTTAGATCCTGAGCTTCCCTTGCATATGAGTGAGACTTACCTGCAATGGTAGAAGCCAGTCTGTGTTTCTGTCTTCGGTAGATCCCATTTCAGTTTTGTTCAATAGCAGTTTATGGAGTGCATGGGCCATGGAATACATTGCATTCCATATGGAATAGCTGGACTCAGAAATGGTCATCAGATCAATTTTTTTGTGATTAATCTTTAGGGAAATATTCGCTGGGCAGGGATTAAGAGATTCACATGGCAAAGAAGGAAGTGAACAAAGAAAATTGTCAATCCAGAATTTAGAGAAATAAAAATCTCCTCGGTATCTGGAGGGTGTAAGATCCTCAAGAAAGTTCTTGAAACCAGGGATAGTTCTCTTCTTTGAAAATGATACACTTCCTCTGAAAAAGTATATCAAATAATACTCATCTGCTGCAGAATCTAAATGTATTAAGTGTTGCTTTGCCATGATCCACACCTTCCCTCTGGCTAAAAATATTCTATTATTAAGGCAGAATATCAACAAGTCATCTATATCACCATAGAATACCTGTACATTCACTTGCGTATGTTGGTTCAGGTCCACAAAACCAGCAATATTTGTTAACCCTAGCTTCCAATAAGCAGGGATTTTTTGTGTAAAAGCCACACAGATATCTTCTGTTGCCATTTCTGCTTTCAGGTGAGAGAGTAACTCTTTTCCATTCAGATCATCAACCACAAAAAGCCCCACCCAATTCCAGCCAAAGCACAGCAATAAAGAGATCACACCATGGGTTAGGCCTCTGTCTTTAGGAGACATCTGATAAAGGGATGGGAATGTAACTTTGTCACTTAGCTCGGCATTAAAAGGTCCATATGTGACCTGAAGAAACACAGGAACAAAAGTGATTCTGATGTTCTATGTATTTGGGGCCATCACCTTAAGAGAGGAAATAGGTTCATTCTTCACATATGAATTGTTTAACTGAGTGATAACAATCAGAGCCACACTGTGGGTTTTGTGATCTTGATTATTCCCTACCCTTACACTCACCCAATGTTTTCTTTGTTTATACTAATGCCTTTTGATGGATGCTTTGCTTCAGTATAGGCTGGCAATAGTCAGTATTTGGAATATACCTATGTAGATATTCTTTGCTCTCTGAGGTGTATTATCCTGAATGATATCATAAAAATTCCTTGAAAATTTTTCATTTGAGGATTGTTGCAAATTTAGTAACATGTCCTGTACTTTTTATTTTCTTATGTCAGATATTGACCATTCTATGTATTATGAGATATTTATATGCAAGATTTGGCACTTAGGTGTTGTAAAATTTGACTTGTGAGCAAATACAGCCTCAGTATTCACAGAACATCTTGCCAGCATTTAGAGATAGAATCACGAGTATTATTAAGTTATCTGCTTTGAAATTATCAGAATATACTGCTCATGTCCTGCTCATGCTTTTCACCACACTCTTTCCCCTACTAATCATTGCCATACTAAGGTAATTCATTCAATGATTTTGAAATCTGTCTAAAGTAAACAATTGTTTGTTTTCTTTTGGTCAGGTTTCCTAAGTGACTGTGAACAAAAATACTTTCCTAACTTACTTGTGTGACTTTGCAGAGCTCCAAAAGTGTTCCAATAGCAGCAGAAAATTCTGGCCAGGTTCCTGAAATGATTCCTAGAGCTTTGTGTTTTGTTTTGCATTTGTAATTAGGGATATGATCACTCCTCCCAGACAAGAACATCAGAGGGCCCTCCAGGGTTCTTTTGTTAGAATTAAAGGAATTGTAGACATGGAAACCCATGGTTATATTAGGAAGCAATTGTTTGTCCTTATTGATCTCCTCCATGGCAAAGTATACAGTCAGCAAAATTTGATAGTTTTTCCATTTCATTCTAAACACATAGGGATAGAGCGATGAGTATAGTCAGTCAATTTTTTTCCAGAAATTCTTTATCAAATTCAGAAACTTAGAGGTCTTAGGCCATGACTTTTCCTGTGACATTTGAAGCTTTTGTGAATGAGCCCAGACAACTTAGGAACATCATAGAATGGCTCCTAAAACCTAAGAAATTAAACTGCATCTAGTAATAGTTTTTTTTTTTCTGTGCATTGTCACTTATCTATGTCGTATGACTGCTGAGTATATAGGTGCTGATGATCTTTCTGTTTGTGGAGGCATTGGGGTATGGAAGAGTTACTAAGGTGTTCACTAGGAATATGATTAACCACTTCATGTCCTTTTATTTTGAAATGATTTAATTTTATACTCACTTAAAAATTTTAAAAAGTTTGTATGCACTCTTACTGTTAAAGTATCTCTTTGGTGGATAGGCAGATGCCCAGGCATTTAAGCACACAGACCCCTTTGAGTAAAAGCTAGTATCAGTTCTCAGTGCCCACTGGGAAGCCTTGGATCCATGTGTAGCTCTAGGTCATAAAATCCTTTCTGGCATCTTTGGGCACCAGCATACCTGGGCATTCACACATATACAAGAAGGTAAGCACTCAAGACATGAAATAAAAATAAATAAACCTGTGTAAAATAGTGTTCTAGGGCCCTGAGAAATGACTGATATGTTATGACTACTTGCTGCTCTTGTGGAGGACCCTGATTCAAGTCCCAGTAGCCAGTTTTAGGTTCCAAAAATATGTACCACCACTTCTAGGGTATCCACATCCTTCACTGGCCTTTGAAGTAACCATGCACACACAGACATGTAGGCAAAACACATGTAAATCTAATGTAAAAATTAATTTTCTTTACAAAATGTAAATAGTAATAACTAAAGAAAAGGTATTTCATGAAGCTTGCAAATTAAATAAAGAATTAGAGTTTCCTAGGTAAGGCAGTGAAAGAAAAAAGTAAGTTATACTAGCATATAAAAGAGAGGAAAACCCCAAGCATTTTAAGACAGTACAAAAGTGCTCTCAAGGGGAGGTGGCGTAACTTTGTTGCAGGTTGGTTGGCTGAACGTCCTTGGGAGGAGGTGTAACTTTGTTGCACATAGGTGGGCTGAACTTTCTCACTCATGGCCTTCAGTGTTTAGGGAAGGGACTTCAGAAGCTTCTTTCAAAACCTGTGGTAGATAAGAGTCTGGGTAACCCTTACAGAGGGAGCTTAACAGAAATCATGAGTCTATAGGCCACTAGGTTCTACTGAAGGAACGATTCTGCTTTCAGCCCTACCATCACTGGGAAGAAACACCATTTGGTTGTACTGCATTAATCTGAGATATATGGCCAGATGCTATGTTAAGAGAGAATCTATTGGTCAACACCAGGCAATGAGGAACAACTGAGAGAAAGAAAATTAGTCTTTCCCAGGGATTATCCCAAAGTAATATTGAACTGTATGATTGTATACATGTATCAATGAGAACTCCTGGAAACAGCTGTGTCTGCAAAGACTGGCTATAAAAACTTTAATGATATGGAGAGATTGGAATGTAGTAGCTCTGGGGCCTCATTACCATAGTCCAGACTACCTGACACATCCTGAGTCGCCGTTTCTTGGACACCTCTAATGTTGAGATGATCTCTTACAGACAGTGAACAAAATCATTTTGGAATTCAGTAACCCAGAACACCACTGGCTTCTGCCTCTCTAAAAGACAAGAATTACATCATACAGCATCTTAGGCCTGTATGATAAATTTCTCCATCTTGCTGTCTACCTCCTCTCTGATGTTTCCAGTGATATATTGGACTTATAGCTGTCTTTATTCACTTACTATGAAAAATGCATGAATCTACTTCCATATTGAAACATGGGATTTGGGATGACTTTAATTGTGTTCCCAGACTCTCAAATTTATTCAACAATAAATTCATTCTCCATTTTTTCCATTTGAGCTGAGTGCTGATGTTTTTCCAATCACATAAAAGTAATTCTAAAGAGTAAACAATTGATTCAGTTGGTTATATCCATATACTCATTCATGTATATATGTGTGACAGGAACTCCACATGAAGATTATCAGGGCCAATGCAACAGGTCCCAGAGGGTTCTACAGTGTCTGAAGCACCACCAAGGACAATGCATGGTTTGAACTTAGGTCCTCTACATATAAGTAGTTGAAGGGATGATTAGGCTTCATGTGGGTCCAGTAGTTAGGGAAGAGGAAGATAACTCCGACATGCAATATGTTTTCTGATTGTTGATCACTTTCCCCTGATTGTGCTACCCTAACAGACCACAGGGGATGGAGACAACTCACTTATCCTAAGACTACAGGAGCTGCAGTGTGTATTTATGGGAAAAGATAGGGGAGGGGGATGTGGGAGAGAGGGTGGAATTGGGAGTAAAGAAGGGTGCAACATATTACTAAGATGTGAATTGATTTAATTAGTAAAAATATTCAAGTGAAAAGGTATGGTAATAAATGAGATGCTCCTCCTCAAATCCCAGAGAGCTCTGTCAAATATGGAATTAATTTAATGAAAAAGGCTTTCTCTGACAGACATCTGGAGTCATTAGCTATGCCTATCCACAAATAAAATGGACAGAAATGGCCTTTTCTTTGATCATATTTTAACTGCGGTAATGCTGAAAACTGAACAATGAATTGCCACATGTTTCTCCCACCAGTTTGTCCCTGCCCAACCTATGGAAATTGTAGAGTTAAATGCCATACTCTGCCTGGCTAGGGTAGGTGAATTTTCCCAAGTGCCTCCTTCATAAAAAAATCTTTCAGGCCTCATGAGTCTGGTGTTTGGAGGATGATGATGCCCTGTGTGGCAGTTGAAGCCTTAATGTTGTTTGGTGTGGCATCAAAAGACTGCCAAACTCTGATGGCTATGAAGTCTTTGAGATTGCCATGGAGGATCTCCGACTGGGTGCCAGGGATCTGTTAAGTCTCTGTCATTTTGACAGATATAAAAGAAATTTGGATTATACTGCCTGCTCAAATTTCTCTCAGATCTCTTGACATGTTGACAGTATGGCTAGTCTTGTCATAGTTACAAAATCAAACATTTTAATGTCCTTTCATTCCTGCTGAAGATATACCTCAATGCTTCTCATTGTGCTGAAATCTTATCTGCCATTACACATTCAGAGAGAGGAAAGGCTGTTCATTTTGTAGCCCAGAACCATCCTTTTTGGTACCCCAGCTTTAGCTCTAAAGCATGAGTTTAACCCAGCTGTTTACATACACTTGCTTTTCCTAAAGTGAGGATTTCAGAATAGATTACAGATTGTGGACATGTTAATATATTTAAAATTTTATTTCTTTGTGTAAACTACTTCAAGGAATTAAGACTAGATCCACCTATCACAGGACAAACAGAATCTAGATTAAGACTTCTGTCAATTAACAATTCGGTCTTTTCTGTCTCTTGTCTATCTCTGAGGATTGGCTCTTTCCTTCCTCCTGTGTTGGAATTCCTTCTCTCTCCAGCGGCAGTGAGCTACTGAACTATGGTTTCTCCATCTTGTGAAAGCATTCCTAAGAGTCCCTTACTTCCAAAATAAATTAGGAATTCTAGTGTGTCTGTTTTTCTATTTAAGTACTCCATAACAATACAAGTACCAGGACCACAGGCTTGTATGTTTGTTTCCTGCTCAGAGAGGAAATATGTATTGAGGTTTCAATAAGGTACTTTTCATCAAAGGACCACACTAATCCCAAAATTGATGTTCAGATGAACATGTGTACCATTTATAGTATCAACTAAACAATAGAAATATGAAAAAGCCTAAAGACTCCTCTACAGTATCATAAATAACCAACAACCTAACTCACAGTTTATCAGAGAGATAAAGTGGCAGATGAATACTTCAGAAAGTAAAGAGATGAACAACAGAAAAGAAGACAGAATCAAGCAATGAATTCAACTGGGCATTGAGACAAGAATCAACAGTTTCCAGGAGAACTTCGATGAGGGATAGAATAAACAGCAATACACAGACAATGCTCAGTACCATGTAAAATAAATCCTAAGATAAAACTGATATTCTGAAGGAGGAGAAAGACAGAATGGTTGGAAATGAAAATCATAGAGCTTCCAATCAAATCACAGAACACTGGGTTTCCAGCAGATCTAAGTAGAAGACAGAATATGGGCATGAAACACACGAATTTCAGAACAGTATATTACAATGTCAATATTAATAAATAAGTAATGATTATGACCACAGCGTCTAAACTCTGAGATACTTTAAAGATACTAAAGCCAGAATATGAGAAACATGAGATCCTAAGAGTTGTACTGAAGACATAGGGATATTCAAGTTCAATTTAGCAGAACTCTCCAAGTCTCTGGAAAGAAACAGATATTCAAACATAAGATCTTTAGATGGCTAAATAGACCTGAGAAGAATGGAAACTTATCAGGACATATTAGAGTCAGTGTGTTATTAATATATAAGCCTGACCATGGAATCACACATTGGATCAGACACAAAAGTTAGTTTTTTCCTATCCCTGATTTATTTCTGGCTGGAAACATAACACAGAGAAGTGTAAATGTTTGCAATGCACAATGAAGCAGAAAAAAAAAATGTGAAACTGTTTTTCACATTGTCCTCTATCTAGTTCATTATTCTCAATGGAATTACATGTGTTTAGCAGGTCATGTACTGTCTTTTAACCAGAACAACCATAGCACATTCAAGCAAGTACTCACAGATCGGCATTCCATAGTTGACTTGGTTCTCTGTCAAAAACATTCCGGACTTTATAATGTAGGTCAAGTGGGCTGGAAATGGGAATAAATGTAGCAAGGTTAACGTCTGCCTCCATGTAGTTGTTGGGCCCCCAGTAATAACCACAACTGAGCAGAGGCATCCTCATTGATGTAAACAAAGGTTTCAGGAGGAGGCTGAGACAAAGCAAAGGAAGGGACATGTCAGACTCTTCACTATGCAGAGACAGTCCCCTGCATTGAGGCTGATCCAAGGAGATTCCTGGCTTAGGTCCTGTAACAGGCTCAGACCTCAGCAGTGTTAGAGAAAACTTTGTATGCTACAGCTGCTTCCTACTGTTGCTTCAGGCTCTTAGTCTGTGCATACCCAAAGTTTTACATGACAGGTCAGTACAAACACTGTAGCAAAGTCCAGACAACTGAGGGTCATAGTACTGAGATATTTCTGTCACTGTAGCCAGACTTGCTCTGAATTTGCTGTCTTTTTGTTGTTCTATTTCCCTGTCATCCATGTACTCTTGGAATCCCATAGCCCTGGGGCTCTACACCTGGTTCCTCCAGGTGAAAAACATGTTTGGTTCTTTCTTTCTTCTACAACCTGTATGATTTCATCATGGTCCACAGTGACTTTGGAGAACACCAGGGTCTGAGACAAAATTGTAGGTCATAAAAAACAAAAAAACAAAAACAGCTTGTTTGTTTTGGATTGCTGTTGTGAAGGGTACTTTGAACATTTGATTTCCTTTAGTAAGGGGAGCAGGGGCAGTCACTCTTTGATCACTTTGCTACCTCTTTGATCACTTCTTTCAGTCAAAGTGGCTAAACTAAGCAACAGGGAAAGTAGATCCCGACAATTTTGATGAGACTTGATAGGCTACAGTAAGATAGTAGAGGAGGAGGACATCCCTTATCAGTGGACTAGAATAGGGACATTGGTGTGGGGGCTGGAGAGGGAGAGAATTCATTCATATTTTGACATGGGGTTTTGACCAAGAAAGTAAATACTAGTGACTCAGCCTTATGCAGGACACCTGGGTTCAGGGTTCTCAACTCAGCTTTTGTATTCAGATTTCCTCCTGGAAGTCTGGCACCAAATTCAGAATTATACAGGACCAAAAGAGGGGGCAAGCTGCTCATAAGCAATTTAAATCAAGACAGACAACAAATTTATAAGTTGTATGCTTAGCTTAGATTATCAGCCACTTTCCTCTTTACATTCTTTCCTGATTAAAAGACAAACATTAATCACTTTAAGAATCAGGATAGGAGTAAGTTTTGAAGCCTGTGATTATGAACTCAGTTTTGAACCTGGCAACAGAAATCTTGATGTGGCTGGGCTCAGTCAACTATCTCATAACAACAACCAAAACGAAAAGTACTTCATCTCTATACTTTTCTAGTTTACTGTAATACTGTTTATCATAATTACTACTGATATAATTTCATGGTATTTTTACTATATACATTATTATAATGAGATATATACAATATAATGCAAATCAAAATTTGATATGTAACTTATGTAAACTCCATTCATGAAAACGCAGCCATGAAATTTCAAGAGCTAAAACTGCAAGAGGCTTTGAATGTAGGAAAGTGAAAAAATGATGTACTGTTAACTCTTATATATAAACAAACAAAATAATTAATTGATGCCTCCTATGTATAATCTTGCAATATTTGGTTATTGGAATTTAAAAATACATATACAGATTACACACATAAATCTATTTCTCTCTCTCTCTCTTTCTCTCTCTCTCTCTATATATATATCAATTCAGATATAGATAAATGTACCTATATAGTGAAATTTCTATGTAGGCACTAGCTTAATTTCTCTATATTCAGTGAGTTGTGTAAATGCTGTATTCAGCGATAGAGACTTGTAGTGAATTTATGGAGAGCAAATTATAATCTTGATAAAAGTGTGCATTGTTTAGACATTCTAATAAGACTCTTTTGTCCACCACCTCAAGTAGATATAACACATACTTCATTTGATGACAAATGACATGCTGTTGGGACTCTCTCGTATTATTTCATTTGGATCACCTTCAGATATGTATACATTTTAGGCAGCTTTTGCTGTATTAGGTTACTACAGTAATATTCAATTGATATTTCATCTTCACTGTCTCTCTTCATATTACTTTCCATAATGTCCTTTTCCCCACTTCCAACCGATTCTTCTTTATGAGCCCATCTTCCATCTATCAATAACTATTTTATTAACCTCTCCTAGGGAGATCTAGTTATTTGTTCTCAAACACTAGTCCTTTATTCTGTGTGTATCCTACATGGTTTTATGTGCTGTACATTGCTTATCATTCACTTTAAAAGTAATATTAACATGTGAGAAGATACGTGCCATATTTGTATTTTTGAACTTGTGTTACTATATACTCAGAATGATTTTTTTCTAGTTTGCTTGCAGATATGCATATTCTTTCGAATTTCATGATTTACTTTGTAAAATGACTGAGTACTGTTTTGTTGCATAAATGTCCACATTTTCTTTATCTATTCTTCTGTTATGGACATCTGGGTTTTATCCAATTTCTGGAAGTGTTGATTAAAGCAATCATAAACATGTTTGCATAAATGTCTCCATGGAAAGATGAAACATTCTTTGGATATATGCCCAAGAGTGGTATAGCTGGTTCTTGAGGCAGAACATTCTCCATATTGCTGAGGAAAAGCCACAAATATGTCCTTAGTGGCTATACATTTTTGTACTCCTACTAGCAATGTCTGAATATTCTTAGCCAATGTGACTCTCTTTAGACCATACCTGAAACTACTTTTGGTTTCCATTTCCCTGGTGACTATCGATCTTGCACATATCTTTAAATGTTTCTCAGCCATTTGAATTATTTCTTTAAGAATTCTCTTCTCATATGTTTTTCTATTTCTTTCTTCAGAGACTGAAGTTTTTTTTTTCATACAAGTCTTTCACTTGTTTGGTTAGAGTTACATCAAGGTACTTTATGTCCTTTGTGGCTATTGTGAAGGGTGTTGTTTTCCCAATTTCTTTCTCAGCCCTTTTGTCTTCTATATACAGGAGTGCTACTAATTTTTTTGAGTTGATTTTGTATCCTGGCACTTGGCTGAATAGATTTATCAGCTGTAGGTGTTCCCTGGGAAAATTTTTGGGGTCACTCAGGTCTACTACCATATATCATCTGCAAATTGTGACATGACATGAACTCATGGGCTGGCTCTTTGATCACCTCCATGTGAGGGGGTAGCAGCCTTACCAGTCCACAGAGGAAAACAATGAAGCCAGTCCTGATGAGCCTTGATAGACTTGTGTCAGATGGAAGAGGATGAAGTCCTACGATATCATTGGACTGGGGGAGGGGCATAGGAGAAGAAAAGGGAGGGTGGGATTGGGAGGGGATGGGGAGGGTGCTACACCTGGGATACAAAGTGAATAAACTGTAATTAATAATAGTAATAAAGAATTCTTTATTTAGAATTATATTGTATATTATTCGTATTGTATATTTTCTTGATATCTAATTTTTCTTTTGACTTATTTATTCATTTGAATATTAGAATATATTTGGGTGTGTAGTTGGTGAACGTATTTTAGCTTTTTGTACACTTCTTCATTTTCAGAATGATGGCGGTCCTTTGTTATGAAGAAGATTTTCAGTTATCTGCTGTAATATTGAAGATGGTTTATCTTTATGCCTGGGCAAGGGCTAGGAAGATCTCCCCTACTCATTGACAACTAAGATTAATACAGCAAAACTCTCCATCATAAAAAAAATGCAATCCTCATTGCAATCATTCAGTGCAATCTTCATCAAAATTCCAGACAATTCTGTTGCCAATTGTTGAAAGGACAATTGTTGCAAGGACAATTTTCAGCTTTAAATAGAAGCACAAACAAACCATGAAACCTAAAACAATCCTAAATAAGAACTGCAAGAGGGATCACCCATCCAAAGATTAAATTGAACTAAAAACTATAGTAGTAACAGCATGGTACTGGCAGAGTAACAAACACTTTGCTTGATGATGAGATGAAAAACCCATGCAGAAATCCAAATACCTATGGACAGTTAATATTTTTAAAATAAGAAATCTTGAAATAAACACTGGAAAAAAAGACAGCATCTTCATCACATTGTTGTGGTCAAACTAGAAGTGTGCACATAAAATAATTCAAAGGATCCTTATGTATCACTCTGAACAAAACTCACCAAAATAGATTAAAGAGCTCAGTAAAATCAAGAATCAGAGAATATGATGGATGAGAAATTAAGGAATAGTATTTTTCTCTAGTCATGAGAATGTCTTTTTCATGTTTTGGACTGTGTTGGTGAGGCTTATCACTTGAGTTTTTGTTAGACTTCTTCAGCCATTTTTTTATTTCTAGATATATCTCAGTTTTTCATTTTATCGATTCCTTTTGTAATAAAATGTCTTCAACTATCTTCAGTGTTTTATTTCACTTTTTGTTTTCACAGACATCATTGAGGTTTTATATATATCCTGTGCTATATCCTTGATTTATCTTTGTTTTGAAATCATTGTCTTGTTCTGTGGCTATATTGAATTCCTCAGGGTCTCCTCTAGTAGGGTTGTGGTGATTTGCTGTCTTGGGTGTTAATGATTTTGATTTCACTCTGGTGTCTAGTTATCTGGGTTTGGGATAATTGTGATTCTAGTTGTTGCTATCTTCACTTGTCTATTTTAGGTTTATGATGTTTAATTTCTTCACTTCTGTTTCTCTCTCTGGATCTTAGGAAAGGATGTTGGCTGTTTATTGTCTTGTAGAGAATTATTCTGAGTGTGTGCCTTGATAGATAGGTCATTAGGGATACTATCAAGAGAGTGTTCTGAGGTGTGGGTGATTACACTAAAAAATAATGATGCATAAAGATAGCCCTTACCTCAGAGTATAGGGCTGGAAAAGGTTTTGAAAGCAAATTGACCCAAAAAAAAAAACACAAGATGAAGTAGCCATTTTCATGTCTCAAAATAAGTTTTCAATCAAAATTAATCAAAAGAGATGGGGAAGAACACTTTATACTCACTAAAGGAAAAATCCACCACTACAACCATTCAATAATGAACATCTATGATGCAAATGTAAGGGTAGTGTCATTCATAAAAGAAATATTACTAAAGCTTAAATCACACATTGGATCTCACACATTAATAGTCAGAGACTTCAGCACAGACTTTCTCCAAAGGACAGATCAAGACAGAAAGTAAGTGGGGAAATAAATAAACTTACAGACATCTTGAATCAAATGGGCCTAACAGATATATACAGAACATTTCTCAGTGGCTCGGGAAACCTCCAAATTTGACCATAAAATCAGTCACAAAGCAAGCCTCAGAAGATATAAGAAGATTGAAATAACTCCATGAATCTTATTAGACATCCATGGATTAAAGCTAGACTTCAACAAGAGAAACACCACATGATCATGGAAGAAACAAAGTAAGAAATAAAAGACATTTTAGTTTTCAATAAAAATGAAGGCAAAACATACCCAAGCTTATTAGACACAATGAAAGTAGTCCTAAGAGAAAAGCTCACAGCCTTTTGATAAATGAAGTGCCTTCATAAAGAAATTGGGGAGATCCCAAATTAGTAATTTAGCAGCATACTTGAAAGCTCTGTAAGAGAAGGAAGCAAACACACCGACATGTAGCAGTTGACAGGAAATATTCAGTCTTGTGGCTGGAATCAATACATTGGAAGCAAAGAGACTGATACAAAGAATCAATAAAACCAAAAGCTGATTCTTTGAAAATATCAACAAGATAAACAAACCCTTAGCCAAACTAACTAAAAGACAGAGGGAGAGTATCCAGGTAAACATCAGAAACAAAAAGGGGAACATAACTACAGACAATGAGGAAATAAAAAAAATCATTAGGACTTAACTCAAAAGCCTGTATTTTACAAAATTAAAAAATCTAAAGTAAACAAAGGATTTTTCTGGATAGATTTCACCTACCGAAGATAAATCAAGATCAGGAAAAAGTTTAAACAGTCCAATAACCACTAAGAAAATAGAAGGAATCATTAAAAACCTCCCATCAAAAAAAAAAAAAAAGCCCAGACCCAGATGGTTTTAGTGCAGAATTCTGTCAGACATTCAAAAAAGAACTAATACAGATACTCTTCATATTGTTCTACAAAATAGAAACAGAAGGAACATTGCCAGATTCATTCTATGAGGCCACAGTCATGCTGAAACCTAAACTACATAAAAACCCAACAAAGAAAGATAATTCCAGACCAATTTCATGCATGAACTTCCATGTAAAAAAACTCAATAAAATACAAACTGAATCCAAGGACACATCATATACATTATCCCAGGGATGCAGGGATGGTTCAACATACAAAATGTCTTCAATGTAATCCACCACATTAAAAAATTTAAAGAAAAAATCACTGTCATCTCATTAGATGGAGAAAATGTGCTTGATAAAATCCAACATCCCATCATGATGAAAGTCTTAGAGAGGTTAAGGATACAATATCTACATTTAAACATAATAAAGACTATATACTGCAAGCTAATTGCAAGCATCAGAATAAATGTGGAAAAATTCAAAGCAATTTCATTAAAATCAGGGACAGAAGAAGAATGTCCACTCTTTCTGTACCTCTTCAATATAGTACTTTAAGTTCTAGTTAGAGCAATAAGACAATGAAGGGAGATCAAGGGCATACAAATCAGCAAGGAAGAAGTCAAAATATTGCTATTTTCGGACCAGGTGTCAGTGTATGTAAGCGACCCCAAACATTCCACAAGAGAACTCCTATAGCTGATAAACAGCTTCAGCAAAGTAGCTGGATACAAGATTAATGTTTTAAAAAAATCCATAGCCCTCCTGTACATATGGGACATATGTGTTGAGAAAGAAATTAAGAAAACTTCACCATTCATAATATCCACAAATGTTATAATGTATCTTGGTGTGACTCTAACCAAATAAGTGAAAGACCTGCATGAAAAGAACTTCAATGGTCTGAAGAAAGAAAATGAAGATGTCAGAAAATGGAAGGATCTCCCAATTTCCTGGATCCATAGGATTAACATAGTGAAAATGGCCATCTAACCAAAGGCAATCTACAGATTCAATGCAATCACATCAAAATACTAATGCAGTTCTTTTCAGATCTTGAAAGAACAATTCTAAACTTTATATGGAAGAATAAAAAAACCCAGAACAGCTTAAACAGTCCTAGACAACAAAAGAACTTCTGGAGTTATCTACATCCCTGACTTCAAGCTACAACACACAGCAATAGTAATAATACTGCATGGTGCTGGCATAGAGATAGACTGGTTGGTTGATCAATGGAATTGAATCAAAGACGCAGAAATAAACCCACATACCTTTGATCAATTGATTTTTGACAAGGAAGCCAGAACCGTACAATGGAAAAAACACAGCCTCTTCAACAAACCATGATGGTCTAACTATCTCTGCATGTAGAAAAATGCAAATAGATATATATTTTTCTCCCTGAAAAAAAATCTCAAATCCAAGTGGATCAGAGACCTCAATATAACTGCAGAAATACTAAATCTGTTAGAAGAGAAACCTGGAAAGAGCCTTGAACTCATTGGCACAGGAGACAACTTTCTGAAAAAAACACCAACAGATCTATAAGGAGTAAACACTATCAATGGAACTAAATGTCAATCTACACATTAGGAAAAGAACACATCAATCCTATTTTCAACAAATATCGAAACTATACAATGGACTCAAGAAATCAAACTACAAAGAAAATGACCCAATTAAATAATTTTACAGAACTAAACAAAGAATTTTCAAAAGTGAAATCTTGAATGGCTTAGAAGCACTTAAAGAAATGCTCACCTTCCATCATCATCAGAGAAATGCAAATCAAAATTACTATGAGATTCTATCTCATACCCAGTCTGAAAGGCTAAGATCAAAAATCTCAAGTTGTAGCAGATCCTGGTGAGGATGAGGACAAAGGGGAACAAGCCTTCCTTGCTGGTGTGAGTGGAAACTTTTACAAGCACTTTGGAAATCAATCTAGCGATTTCTCAGAAATTTGGAAAGAGCTAGCTATACCACTAATGGATATATCCCCCAAAGAAGCTCTATAAGAAGGACACCTAATCAACTACATTCATAGCAGTTTTATTTGTAATAGTCAGAATCTGGAAACCACTTAGATGTCCCACAACTGAAGAATGGATAAAGAAACCTTGGCACATTTACACAAAAGAATATACTCAGCCATTAAAAACAAAGCAATCAACTTCCACTGCTTTCCCCAGCCATCTGTGAGATTATCTGAATTCTCTGTTTCTTATCAGGGAAAGAAATCTTACTCTGAGCCTGCATAGACACACCTTACCCACTCCACCCCATACCCTCCTCCATATTGGCTACATATGACAACAATTTCACGATCAGATCGGGACCTCTGAGAAAAAGAAGTTTCTCTAGGATTACAGTAATCAGAATAGAATAGGATAGAATAGTGTCATAGTGATTATGACATTTAAGGAGACCACAGGCCACAAATGCACACCCTCATGGTTTCATAAATGATAAATGCACCTGGGTCAGGCCTGCACAGGTAGATGATGAGAAACATTTAAGGGTGAGGGGAGGAAGACCCTCTCCTCCTCTTCAGGGATGCTCTCCAAGCTCAGACACACATAGGAACCTTCGCAGAGGAATTCATCCAAACCCCTGGATGAGAGGAGTTCTGGAGGAGTTTTGAATTCCCTGCAGTCACCAGAGAGGTTAGTGCCACCTGAATTCACTATGCCAATTTCTTGAGAAAAAATTTGAAGCCACTGCCTGACCTCCACATGGGCTGAGATGCTGTGGCTCCTTCATGGGTCTTTCTCGAGTTCTGTTTAAGTCCCTCAGTTTCCTATTCTTGTATTTGAAGAATGACTGACACAAAGGAACACAGAGAACATTACAATATGACAATGGAAATCATATTTCTTTCCCATAAGCCAAGTTCGGGAAACTGCCACTGTAGTGAAAGACTGTTGACATAGAGCCTCTTTTTCCTTTCTTCAGTAAGATCTGACTGAAGCCTGGCCTGAGAGTTCAAGGCCAGCCTGGTCTACAGAGTCCTGGACAGCCTAGAAAAACAAAAACAAGCAAACAAACAAAATCCAACCATCCAAAACAAATCAAAACAGACAAACACAAACAGCTGCTATGGGAAGTTGAAATTGTATGTATTTTACTATATAAAATTTAGGAAATAAACCCAGCTTCTATCTTGTCATGGCCTTAACTCAACCTTCTCATCCACACTCACTTTTCTCTCTGTTCCCCAGTGCCTCCTACTGAGGAAAATAACTGCTGAGGTCCTAGTGAGTACTATTTCTCTTCTATTTCTTCTGCAACAATTTCACAGTTGAATCATATAAGGACAGGCTGGAAAGGGCAGCAACTGAACCTCTTTTTAGATAGGATTCACTACAGAGCAGTTGCATCAGAGGCAAGAGAAACGATTCGGCCATGAGACAAGCAGCCTTGGATTCATCCCTGGCTTGGGTTTCAATTCTGATTTGATGCGGCATCAAAGGGTTCCATTATTTCTCTTCCCTTGTTTTCCCTCCCTGCCACCCGCACCCCAATGAATCATGTCCCTGCCCTTCGATGATGAGCTCACTAGAATGAAGTCATGGGCCAACAACCTACTCCTCTCTGTAGTCTTCCCACCAGCAACGAGAAACCATAACCATGAATTACATTATCCAGTGGTTCTTTGGAATGTATAAAGCAGAGCCTTGTGATTTTGCCAACTTTTCAAGATGTGCATACACGAGTGTAAGGCTGTGTCAACTCTATATGCACTCTCATCTGACGATTAAAGGTTTGTTTTTTAGTAACATAAGTCTGGTGTCCTGCACTACTAGGGTACTGTGTGAACAAACAATCCATAAATATATAAAATATATCTATATAAATATATGTATATAAAAACCAATCAATAAATATATAATTATATATAAATATATATGGTATACATAATATATATATAATATATCTCTATAACTATATTAATATATTTATATAAAATAACAATCCATAAATATATAAAAATATATAATATATATACAATTACATATAAATATATGTTATACAGTATATATCACATATCTATATTAATATATATATAATATATTAAAAATAAATTTTGTAAACCCAATTAAGAAAAAATCACTATGCTTCTGCTCACTGAATGCTTTATAATATTAACACATCATGACTTCTGAATCATGGGAGGGTAGCAATTCTTTCCTATTTTCTTATAAGTGCTTGTTATGTTTTGTTTTTGTTTTTTTACAATTCTGCTTTATTTGGGGGTGTTTAAGCCTCAGCCTCCCCATTGTGGGGAATAGGTAAAACAGACCGCTTTACTTCTCTGGGCTGTTGTTGATCAAGGGTCCTTTGAGAGTCTCCATATCAGTCCCCATCAACTGCAGATACAGCCACCTTCTCTCTACTCCAGGATGTGCTCAGAGGCCCTCTCAGTGCACGAGGCAGGCCTGTTATCAGCTGTCAAAAAACCATGTCCTGAGAGACCATTAATAGGTGTGGATGAACTATGTGCAAACTGAAATCCCACACTTGGGATTAAGATGGAAACAAATTCACACAACATTCCCAGCACTTCCATTCTGTCTCCTCACTGTGGCCTCCAACTGTCGGGAACCCATTTGACTCCAATCAGGCTTGTTACCCTGAATAAAAGGAGGAGGCCGCCACCCAGGTTCTAGTTATGCAAAAGCCAAAATAGACAGAGACACTGGACACATATAGAAGTAGGACCAACTTCCAGGGACAACTCAACCAAAACCACCATTATCCCAAAAGGACTTAAAGCAATGTGTCTTTTAAGAACTGGGGAGACATCTCAGATATGTCTATGTGCTGCCGAACTTGCTCTTGTGTATTTTTACTGGCTGAATGCATTGTTAAATAAGGCCACTACGAAACATTTTTGTTTCCATTCAAGCGAGTCCTTGCACAACCAAGAGTTCACATAGTGACTTAATATCTTTCCTGCAAAAATCAAACTAGTATGCAGGGCCCATATCCTTCCCATATAGTCAGTTCCTGCACCTTCCCCAAACATGTCCATTTCCAAGGGAAACCATCTCATTAAGGGCCTCCTCCACAGCCAGAATTTGCACTGTTTCCTTTTGGAGACATTGAGGTGAGAACTTTTTTTTCAGATTACAGGCCTCGACTTCCCCTCCAAAGTTCAATATAATCTTGTTCAGTTTAAGTGAGGACTGTGTTTTCAGAACAGCCCCTGATAAGAACTTCTGGAAGGTTTGTACTTTGGGAGCCAAGGTGACCCTGACCTGGCTGTGGATAGGCCTGTCTTTTAAGTGGTTCACCAGCATACTGGCTCCCTTCAGATTCTTTGGATCTGCACCAAACAGAGCATATGTTTTAAGCTTTAAACCTTAAAGAGAAACCCATGAGTTGTTTTTTTTTAATATTTATTTATTTATACATGAGTACTCTGTCTGAATATATGCCTGTATGAAACAAGAGAGCACCAGATCCCATTGTAGACAGTTGTGGGTCATCATGTGGGCTTCTGGGAATTGAACTCCAGACCATCTGGAAGGGCAGCCAATGCTCTTCACAGCTGAGCCATCTCTCCAGCACCCACCCATGAGTTTTTAAATCAGATAAGGCCATTCAGCTCTTCAGCCCTTAAGTTCTGGTTTCTCATGATTCCCTATCAAAGCACCGTCACCAAATAAAGAAAAGTGTCCGGCTTTTTTGTGCAAATTTTTTATCTGCAGGGAAAACCTCCACAAGACCTGCACATGCACACACACACACACACACACACACACACACAACCTCTCTCATTGGTCCTTGCGGGCACACGGTTTTTCACAGGTACCAGGTGAAACTTAGGTGCAGTTATCTGAGCCCAGCATGAAGCCACAAAACAAAAATATTGTTTCTTGAAATTTCTCTGATAGGGGAGGTCCTCCTCCCCTTTCATCTGACCCTAGCCTATCAGGTCTCATCAGGACTGGCTGCATTGTATTACTCTGTGGCCTGGTCAGGCTGCTCCCCCCCCTGTAGGAGGAGGTGATTAAAGAGCCAACTACTGATTTCATGTCAGAAACAGTCCCTGTTCCCCTTACTAGAGTTCCCACATGGATACTGAGCTGCCATGGGCTACATCTGAGCAGGAGTTCTAGGTTATCTCCATGCATGGTCCTTGGTTGGAGAATAAGTCTCAGAAAAGATGGAGTGGGGCATGGATGGAAATGAGGGAGCAAGGGTGAGATCGGGAGAGATTGAAGGAGGGGCCTATAGATGGGATAGAGAGTGAATAAACTTGGAATATTCTAAAAAATAAAATGTTAAAAAATATCATTTATATTCAGAAATGAAATGTATAAGGAACTCAGTCTCAACCCAAATTTTGTTAGCAGCTTTTACACTTTTTGCCAAGAGGGCATTTTGCATTTATTACAAAACACAATCCATATTGTTCTCTGAGAAGACTATATGACTCCTGTGGGAGTCATTTATAAATCCTAATAAACTCCTCTGTAGTACTTGTAAATCACTGTAAACTCGACATTTCACCAAAGATGAATATGATGTAGCATAACTTAAGAATCCTGCAATCATTTTTGTCAGCATTGTTTGATTCTACTAAGTATGTTCTCTAGACATATTAATCATATTAATCATCTCACAAGAATGGGCTTCTTGGTGTATGTGATTCCTACCTTTTATATATTATATTATATTATATTATATATGTATATTACTGCTAAAGCATTTAAACACCATGGTAATTTAATAAAGAATTCACCTTAATTTGTATTTTGTTCTTTAATTATAAAATGTATAAATAATTAAAAAAATGCTCTTTACTTGTTAATATTCAAGGGCACCTTCCATTTGTGGAACAGATGGGTAACTCCACTGCAGTTGAGGAATGGGCTAAGGAAGCCTGATCCACCAGGAGGAAGAAAGAGAACTGCTTACTGAGTGCTGTGGGGCCTCCGGCATGCCCTGAGATCTTGAATTTGGGAGCCTAGGGTCCCTTCCCACAGAGGAGAGCAGCAAGTGGCTGAGCGGCAAGTGTGGGAGGGCTGGGTGGTCCCGAGGCTGGGAGGACAGGCGTTAGTGCTGCTGAAATGTGAATCTCCTTAGACCTGAAGAAGGCACGGTCCTGGCCTGGTCAGGGAATAACGGGCTGAGTCCCTTCCACACACTCTAACCCTAAGGGAGACACCCTAACCCTAAGGGAGCCCTCCTGTCACACAAAAATCTCTGGCCAATCAGAGCCTCTGACCGGACCTGCCAGTCAAGAGAGGGGGCGTGTTCTTCCCTGTGCCTTTGTATGGGTTCAGCTCCTGCTGCTGAGCAGGTTCTCAGGGTTCCAGGTGAAGAGCTCTGATCGCTGCCGCCGCTGCTTGGGTGCTGTAAGGGAACTGAGGCAAGCTACAAAGTTGCAACATGGTGAGTGCAGGGAGAAGAAGGCGGCTGAGCGGCGGGAGCTGGTGTGCGGGGTCTCTTCCGGGACTGGCTAGTCAGCGGCAGCCCCTGGGGAGGAACCTTGTGGTCCTGAGCTCTCGCTGGAACCAGTGGTGGCATCTGAGTCACTTCACTGAGGGGATCGCATCCGCGCAGAGCGTTTGCAGCAGGGGTTCTTGTGCAGAATCATCCTCGTGGCTGGACACCAAACTCGGAATACTTGAGTTTGTCTTCAGTGTTCCAGTTTCTCTAGTGTCTTCTACAAGTTCTGCTCTTAGCATTTAACCTTTGGGTGTGAGATCCATTCAGAGGTAGTTTTGTGGGGGTTGGAAATGGCATCTCGTGTGTTGGGTAGCACTCCAATATTAAGCTGTGATGAGGAAGAGTAGAATTGATGATGTAAAGGATTGGGAAGTATAGGTGACACTAAATAGAATTTAGCCAGGGGAGAGGACTGCCTCTCAGTCACCCCACAGGTATGCTAACCAGGCCTGTTAGAGATTAGCATGCTAGCATACACATGCTGACCGGGCTTGTCCAGAAATTTGGCTCTAACCCTAGCAAAAAAGAGAGATAAATGTGATTTACAACCAGCTACCGGGCCGTTCCTCATATCAAAGCACAGGCCTCTACGGAGTGGCTCAAGGCGGTCTCAGGGTCACTACCAACATTATAGCCTGTGGTGACATAAAGGTGTTAAAGTAACATTTATTCCCTTGATGTAGTTTTCCTCCAGGAACTTAGTGCCTTCATCTGCTAACCTAGGCCTAGTCCTGCAAGCTTCTAGCCTCCATACAATCAAATCTAGGCTTAGAATGTTTTCATCCTCTGAGACTTGGTGCTGAATAAACTCACCCTTTCTATTTCTTTTAGAACTCTTGCTAGGCTGTTCAACTCAGCTGTTCTGGCTCAGACTCCCCTCCAGTCTGGCTTCTCTTCGTTTCTGACTGAATTGCTCTGTTTGACCTCATACTAACTTTGGCAATATGTTATAATCCTCTAGATGGTTCTCATTCTCTGGCTCTGTCTGTCTTCACCTGTGCCTAGTTTCTCTCTTCAACTTGTGTCTGTAAAAGTCTCCCAGTAAAACTTTTTTTCTTAATTCTGCAAACTCAATTTGACTGCATTGCCTCTCAACTCACTGACTCACTCAGCTGAACAGCCTGAGCAGAAATGGCTAGAACTCAAACATCTGCATGCCTCAGTTTCCTGAGGGTTAGGATTAAAGGTTTATACCATCACACCCAGACCTAAGCTTTTCTTTCCTGAAGCTTGCACTATACCTGGCTTGCCTAGTCCACAAGGATCAGCTTATCTCTCTCTCCTGTGATTAAAGTTGTGTTTGTATTCCAACCAGACTGTATAGACCTAGAAAGTCTTTGGATTTGATCTCTTGCTAGAACAGTCATGTTCTGAATTAAAATTCATTTACCTAAAGGTCCAGATTTGTTTTTGGGAAAAGAATAGTTTTTTCCACAGGGGCAAGTCTATACTGGTTGACAACACTTTGAAAAGGAAAACAACAACAACAGAAAAAACAAACAAACAAATAAACAAAAAATGTCGTTGTGTTCATGGCTGACATGATCAATGAAGGCATTCCATGAGGCCTTCATGTAAGAGGAATGGCATAGTTCTTTCTCAAACCCATTAACATTCTTGGCATAGCCAGTAACAGACAGGGGCCTAGGCCTTGGGAGCTTTCACTAAGTTATCCATGTATTTAGAATAAAATGGAGTTCCTTCTCAAAAGCGAGAAACATGTTTGGGAGAGCCTGTAATGGTCTGAGTCCCAGGCCTTTGCGGGGGGGGGCATTGCTTCAGATCATAAGATACTAGCTCTTTCCACCACTTGGGGCTGTGGTTGTCACTTCCAAGGCCACTGTAGGCTTAGTTAATAATGTTCTTGAGAGACCCTGTGTTCCTCTTAATGCAGCTTTGTTTCATTAGACTCCTCATGAGTTTGTTCCTACATATGATATTTTCTGCTGACATTATAGAAGTTAACCATTTCCTTCCATTTCCCCTGTGTTGATATATTTTTTAATGTATACACCTTACCCTTGTTCATTCAAATACTGATTTCTTCTGCACCCCACCCCCAACTCTCTGGTTTCAATCCGGATATTGCATTGTGATACTCATTTTAGACATCCTGTCTCAACTCTTGTGTAAACAGGACAATATAAAGCAACTAAACACAATGTTGAGCAGGGAGGAGGCAGAGGACAGGAAAGAGGGGAGGAGCCAGAAAGCAGGAATGAGTGGGAGGAGCAGGGGTGAGAGGAGAGTGAGGAGAGCAGAGCTGGAGGAGAGATCTTGGAGGACATGGAACATGAACCAGACCTAAGATTTCACAAAAAGCAAGTTTAATGTGGGAAATCTAAATATTAGGAAACTGAGGGCTTGGAGGTTTAGGAGGGAGTAAATATTGCCCAGCATTGTGTTCTAGGTTAACTAAAAGCTAAGTCTCTGTGTGGTGATTTGGTTATACAGCTGTTTAAGATTAACTGCAAGCATTACCGGTAGATAAACCAATAGTAAATATTAATCGTCTTCTACAAAACCCTTGAAAGTAGTATACCAGATGTTATTCTTGAGAAGCTAACATGGCCATGGACCTCTCAGAGGCTGAACCACCAACTAAATAGTATTCATGGGCTGGACATAGAACCCCTCCACATATGTAGCAGATGTGTATCTTGGTCATCATGTAGCTCTCCTAACAATGGGAGTCCTGGCTGTTTCTGACTCTGTACCTGGGTTTGGATCACTTTCCTCCACCTGGACTGCCTTGCCTAGCTTCAGTGGGAAAGGGTAAAATTGGTTCCATTTAGACTTGATGCATCAGGGTATGTTGGTACTTAAGTGGGGAAGGAGATCTGCTCCTATGAGGATAGAGGTAGGGAGGAGTGGGGTGTGGGGATGAGACAGGGAGGAAAGGAGGGTGTATTTTTCCATCTGGCTGTTAAGTGATTAAATAAATGAACTGAAGGATAAAAATGCTTACTCAGCTTAACACATAGCTTGTATAAGACATCCCCACCCCAGCTTTTATTTTTTCCAAAGTTGCCTTTTTCTCTTCTGGCACACTCACTTCAGGACCCTGTCACTGAAGAATGACCTGCTGTTTGAGGGCACTAGTCTACTTCTGACAATATTTTTGCTGTGTAAATCTTTCTAAGTGGCTAGACTTACAAGTCTCCAGTCCCCATTTAAATTGTTGAAAACATAACCTGGGGACTGAACCTCAAAGTGACTTAAAGGTTACAAGATATGTGTAATGCAAAATTTTGTCCTCAGCTGGCTCCTTTTGAGCATTGGCCAGAGCTGAATGTATGCTGTCATTAATTGCATGCTGTCTTAATCTTTTAATTGTGTTTGCAGTGATTTCTCCTTGGGAGGGGATATTAATTCTAGACCAGCTGCATCTTCAGCCTGGTAGATAAATGTTTCCAAGACAAGCTATTCAGACTGAGGTCACCTTCATCCCAGTCTGTTTCTTCCTAGGGTAATGACCTTGATTTCCTCTTGATTAAACTTTCTAAATTCTTTAGTTAAAGGGTTGTACCAAAAAAGAACTTTATATTTTGAATTAGTGATATACTGTCCATTGTAGTTACAGTGAAAGGATTTCCATGTGGAGCATGGTTTCTGCCTTCTGTTCAGAACAGGAAGAACATTTTTTTATGTACAATTGCTGGGTGAAACAGGATAGGCAATAGCTAGATCAAGGACTAAAATTTAAGGCAGTCAGCTGCAGGGGTCACCCTATGAAGGACATGATCCCCACAGTGTTAGTGAGATTTTTCAATTTCTAGCACATATTAACTTTTGCATGTGAGTGAAAATAGACCAGATTGGTGGGTGTTCAATTTAGGTAGCTTAGATGGAGCCAGTGAATATTGAATTTCCAAGTAAGGTCTATCCTATGCATTTATGTGCAGTCTTCTTGGACAGGACTATGTCTGCTCAGAAATTTGAGACTAGTGCTAGTGGCAGTAATCTCAGCAGCTAACACTGCAGGTAGAATCAAGTCGAAACTGTATCCAATCAATGCCAATAGCTCTACCAGAAAAGGGCCTGCTTTTATTAAAAGTCAGTATACCTACACATTTTTCAATTATATTTATCTTTCTAAAAAAGTCAATTGTTGGTATTACTTACTAAGTTTTATTTTCTTTATGTATCACTGCTCTAATCTCTTATTTGTTTCTCTTTTCCAACATTTCCCAGTTATTAAGAATTTCATTCCTGGGACAGGAGACATGTCTCAGTGGTTAAGAGCACTGTCTCTTTTTCTAAAGGACCCAGATTCAATTCTCAGCACCCACATAGCAGCTCACAACTGTATGTAATGCTAATTCCAAGGGATCTGATACCTTCACAGTACTGCACAAAAAATAATATTAAATGATTTTTTTAAAAGAATTTCATTCCCATTTAAAAAGGGATTTCTCATTAGTTTCTGTTTAGAGCACTGTCTCCCAAAATGCATCCTTTCTTCACGCTGTGTAGTTAAGAGTTACTTTGAACACGTAATCCTGCGTCTGTGTCCCAGTGCCTTGCAACTCATTTCAGGCTGGACCTTAACCTGGTCAGTGAAATGGAAAAGAGACCAGTGAATGAGGTTCCTCAAACATCCCTGGCTTTTATAGGGTGGGCAATTACAAATAAAGAGGGACCTGTGTATGAAATGAGTTCACTGACCAACTATGAAGCTGGTGTCATCATAGCACAAAAAGGGATGGAGAAGAAGGATGGTGAGAGCTTTCCTGCTTGGACAGGAAGTGTCAGTTATTCAATTTTAGATGGTTAGGAAAAGTCCAAACTAGTAATACTTGGATTTCACATACCAAGGCAATTAAGATTCTGGAAGAGGAACTAAACTTATTTCTAGAAACCAAACTTCTGTAGTTACATTGATTCAACAAACACAGAAGATCTGGACAAAATGGTGTGGCCGAGCCTAACAGGAATGTTATTACTCTAACAATAATGGTGCGTCCCAAGATAAAAGGAGTGAATAATACTTGGTGTGCCCTGTTAGGCATCTCTAGTCCTAGAAAACTATTGGAGCATGAAACCTGTTTCAACTTTTACAACAGTTTTTGAGATTATAATTAAATCATTTCAGCCTCCTCATTCTTCCTTACTGTTAAGTCTCAAATGCTGGGACAAATGGCTGAGATACCTATTTAACAACTCAAAGCAGGCCCAGTTGCTGGTTCTCCCAGCATAATTCTGTTTCTACCTGCCATAGGTTAATGGTTGGCATTTCAGCCTTCTAGCCTAGGGTCTGAGTTCCCCTTCCCCTGGATGGTCTTACTAATGTAATCCAACCATTTTGGTTACCTGGTCTTTTTCATCTATTATTTAATATCCTAGCCTCTTGGTCTGGCTTTGCCCTCTCCTCTCCTCCCTTTCCTTGTAAGGCTCTCAGTCATGTCCCCTCTGAACTCTCCCAGACATCCCTGCCTCTTGCTATTCTGTCTCTTTTATGTATAATAAACTTTCTACTGTAACATACCTAGAATCATTCATGTCCTTACCTTTTTTTCTTTTTTTCATTCATTTCTCATTTACCACTCCTTACTTTTAAATTCATGGTCACTTTTTGCTGTAATTGTTGTTACTGTTTGACTTTGACTTGTTTGGCTTTGGGATTTCTCAGCTATGAGGTAGGGATAGCTGCACTGAACATTGATTGTGTGTAGGAATATGCACACAAAGGACCCTGTGTCTTGGAAGAGGAACTGTCTCCTTGTGTCTTGGAGGCTGGAATGTTGTACTAAAATACAGATTTCTTATAGTAGGTCTCTGTCTGACCCTAAGGTGGAAGGGCCCAACTAGGAAGGCCTCAGCTGTCTGAGCCTTTTGATTGGATTCCCCAGTAGAGGAGCTGCTACTGTCCTGAAGCCCAGCCAGGTGGCTGAAGGAAACAAGGGACTCTGGGCAGACCTACCAATCAGCAGCACTACTGGAAGGTAGCTCATATTTTCTTTTCAGGATTCTTCTCTGATGCAGCTGAAGAGAACTGTGAGGGGAACCACAAACCATGCAATGGTGAGTCTGTGGGCCACTGTCCCAAAAACCAGGAGGAACAGGTCTGCTAAGCTCTCTGAGTCTGATATGGTGATGCTGAGACTGTGAGTCTACTGTAGTTCTGTTGATCTATGTGGTGACTTGGGGAGTGGTCCTTTGTCACTGATTCTCCCTTGAGTATGGATTTCTTGGGGGCCTTGGGTGGGGATCTGGGAGAATTCCTCTGCAGCCCTGGCAGTTTAAAATGATGCTTAAAATATCACTGTCCAGTGTGCACACACATACATTGCTTTTGGTGTGTACTGGGAAGACAGACTGGAAAACTAATTGTCTGCTCTCTAGAAGTTCTGAACCTTGCATTCCACATTCAGGTTTGTGTGGACAATTTTATAAATAGTTTTAAAGCTGGTAGAGAAGGGGCTATGTGCATCCTCCAGCAATTTTTGTTTGCAATCTTTTTATCTTTTCACTACTTTCAACCACAGTGTTGTGACTCAGGAAAATTTAATTTCAGGACACAAAGTGAATTTCTGAAATGCAGAGGTTTTTAAGGTGTGCATGGTGTTGGGTAGGTGTGTAATGCAGATTCCATATCTTGTGGCACAATCCATGTGGGAGTAAGCAAACATGAAAACACTCACCACATCGGTTTGTGTGTGGCTTTCATTGGGGCTGGATTTGTCTGAAACCACAAGAATGCATGAGGGGCTGTAGAATCGTAGCCTACTTTTTGGATCACTTTTTTTTAACAGAGAGCTCCAGAGCATAGAGCATGTTTTCTCTCCTTTTGGAAGAACAATCTATAGTAGCTGGCGGGTCACAAATATACTTTAGCGGTCAGTTTGAGTTGCTTTTGTAAGAGTTTTGAAGTCTGTTTATTTAATTTCTACACATATATAACCAAAGGTAACTTGGTCAAGTACACATTTTTCCTGGCAGAGTTTCATTGGGAATTTTGAGGGAAATTGGAATATATTTTTAAGCTTATGGTTTTCACTTTTTCTCTTCATCTCCTAATTTTGTCAAAACTGTTGTACACATTCTTGGTAGTTGTAGCTCTGAGATACATTCTGAGGTCACAGCTGTCCATGTGTGTACTCTTACTTCATAATCCTATTTGGAATTCTGTATCATTTTTCATGGGATATAGCTTTGGAATCATCTTTCCTCTTAGAAATTCATAGAAATTTTCTTCAGATTCTGTTGAATTCATGTTGAAAAATAGCCAACATCTTTGTATTTTTAAATAGATCATTTCATTAGTGTCGTTTAGTATAAAAGGGTAAATGATATTATCCTACATAATCATTTGTTTAGCAAACTACAGTTAGTACATAAAATTGAAAGTGATATGAAATAATTTTCAATCTATAAAAAGAAGACCAGTATAGAGTTTACTGACAGAAAAAACGTTGTTACAGTCAGAAAAGCTATCTCATCAAGTATAATTTGAGAAGACAAAAAGTGAAAATAATACATGGTCCAGAATTGAACTATAAATTTGAATGTGATATGGGATCGTGTATTAGCATACAAAATCAACTCTTGATAGCAGAATTTGGGATTTCCTGTGGATAGAAACTAAAATTAGGTAACATCAAGTAGTTTTAGAGTCAATGTAAAACTGCAAGTATTTAATGTATGTAATCTGATGGTTTTGCAGATATTACCCCTACCCACACACCCTCATTACCAAAAGCAACACAATAAACCATGTTTTTACACATTTTCATTGTTTCTATGTTTATGTGTGCCTACATTGCACAGAGCTCTCATAAAATGACAGAATTGCTATGGATCCTAACAGACTTCTCAGTAAATTTTCAGGTACTTTAGATTGGTTTTAAATAAGTATCTGAATTCTCATGCTTATTGCATTTATGTTCGTGGTGGCATACCTTTCAAAATAACCTAATTCTTCATTTGTTGAGGTCACTCTGAGTATCTCAGGAGGACAGTATGGTAAATAAATGAAGACAATAGCAATGGTTAAAGGATTACACACTTTTAAAAGACTCTCACAGTCAGTGCTGTATTAGTCATGAAAGAGGATATAAGTACAGCATAAACAGTGTTAAATCAACAAACTTCTCTTTCTCTCTCTAATTTCAATCTTTCTGCATTTCTATTTGTCCATTGGGTAGGAGACGTTCAATTATCTTGTCTACCTAATGAAAGGCAGAAACAACACAACCTAGGTGAAGCAATCACTTTCAAAGAATTTTTATAACATTTTTTAGTTGGTATGTGGAGAAGGAAAATCAAATATCAGACTTTTTAGAGCAAAAGTTGTTATGGAAAAAAAGCAAATGTGCTTTTATAGTATAGTATAAAAATGCAGATAGTTGGTTTATTTTGATGGTCTGAGAGCTTTATGCCAATGAGTCATGAAATAATTTGTTATGGAACAAAATTATTATGGAAAAGTTGTTATGGAAAAAAAGCAAATGTGCTTTTATAGTATAGTATAAAATTGCAGATAGTTGGTTTATTTTGATGGTCTGAGAGCTTTATGCCAATGAGTCATGCTACACGAAGTGAAAATGAGTTAAGAAACAGACTGACTTGTTTTGTTTGAATTGAAATAATGACAATAAATTACAGTTGATTAAAAATGTAATAGTCTTACACAAGTGACACTTTTCTTAGTTTTGTTCTGATCAGCTAACCTGTCTTAGATGGTAATACTTTTATTTTTATTGGAAAAACATGTCTAAACACTTAACATTTTAAAACATCAGTTTGTATATACTTAATGTATTATATATTTAATGTATAGTGTATAACATTATGCATTTATTTCTGTTATTGTGAATATTATTCAAACATTCTTTTTGGTTGCTTCTTTTTAAAGATTTTATTTATTTAATTAATGTTCTGTCTGCACATGCGCCTGCATGCCAGAAGAGTGCAACAGACCACAGTATAAATGGTTGTGAGCCACCATGTGGTTGCTAGGAATTGAACTCAGGAGCTCTGAAAGAACAGAGAGTGTTCTTATCTGCTGGGCCACCTCTCCAGCTCCAAACTTTAGTTTTTATTATAGAGAAGAAAGAGTACTCTTTTGGAATTAAGTGAGCAGGGACCCCTATAATTCCACATAACAGCAGAAAATTACCATTTTTTTTACCTGCATGATATATATTTCACATTGGTGAGAGCAAAACTTCTGATTTCACAGATCTAGATGGGACTAAAGAATAAGCTTGTTAAACTCCTGAGTGATGCTTTCTCTCTATGCACAGAGAACAATAACTGTACGTCATGATTGTGTTTGCCTAGTCATCACTATTTCACTTCTCTTTGATTGCATCCCTTCTTCCCATTTTTTAGGTAGGAAAATTTAATTAATGCTTTTTAATTGAAAAGGATTCTTCCCTCATACAATATATTCTGACCACTGTTTACCCTCCCTCTACTTCTCCCATGTCCAGCATACCTCCCTTCTTCCCCAGATCCACTCCTTCCACTCTGTATCCTTTTCAGAAAAGAACAGGCTCCAAGATAGGACTGCCAAACAAGACCAAACAAGATACAAAACGATAAAGCAAACAGACCTCACATTGAGGATTGAAAAGGAACCTGATAGGGGAAAAAGATTCTCAAGAGCAGGTGAGAGAGTCAAAGCTACACCTGTTCCTAATGTTAGGATTCCCACAAAAATACAGAGCTAACAGCCATGACACCTCAGTAGAGGACCTGGTGCTGAGACATGCACATGCAATGCTTGCCATTTATGTCTCTGTGACATTCCTGGCCATGCAGGGAGTGGGTTCCATCCCATGGCTTAGGCTGCAAGTTAAACCAAACATTAGCTCACCACTCAAGCAAGTTTGGTGCCACCACCACCCCTTTACATCTTGTAAGCAGTACAGATTTTAGGTGGAGTGGTTTTTATTCTGGGTTTATATCCAGGTTTCTCTTTTGGGAGCCTGTACAGTACTGTCTCACCCCAAAGAGACTAGAACATAGTGGTGAAGTCTTTCAGCCTGCACCTGGTCCACCTCTCCACCTTCAGTATGAGTGAGCTGTCGCTTGTCCTGATAAACTTCACCATTCTGACATGTGTAAAATTAAACCTCAAACCTTAAAGGCTAAGGATGCTGAACCTGAACAGTGTTTCTCAGCTATTTGAGATTCTCCTTTTGAGAATTCTTTATTGAGATCTCTTCTCTGTTTTTTATTTTATATTTTTTTAAATATAAGTTACAGTTTATTAACTTTGTATCCCAGCTGTAGCCTGCTCCCTCATTACCTCTGATTCCCACCCTCCTCCCTACCCTTTTCCAAGTCCACTGATAGGGGAGGTCCACTTCCCCTTCAATCTGACTTTAGCTTATCAGGTATCATTGGGACTGGCTGCAGTGTCCACTTTTGTGGCCTAGCAAGGCTGCTCCTCCCACAGAAGAGGGAGGTCAAAGAGCCAGCCATTGAGTTCATTTCAGAAATAAACCCTGTTCTCCTTACCAGGGTACACACTTAGATACCAAGCTACCATGGGCTCCAACTTAGCAGGGATTCTAGGTTATATCCATACATGGTCTTGGTTGGAGATATAGTCTCATAAAGGACCCCTGTTCCCATATATAATTAATTGGTCCTTGTGGCACTCCTGTCCTCTCCATGTAATACTAACTCTCTCTTCTTTCATATGATTCCTTGCCCTCAGAGGACCGGACCCACAGTGCAATTGATGCTCAGCACAGAACTCACTGCCTGGTGAGATGTTTTTCAAAAAAATAAAATAAAATTTCTTAAGAATAAGATTAAAAGCTCTGATATAAGAAGGTTTTGTGAGGATGGCAGCAATGTCTGATTTAACGTCTGTGCACAGACAATAATAATTAGAGGTCCCCTCATCCACCCACTCAAAAATCTTATAAAAATTTAGTTATATAAGAAACCCTCCCTTAAACAAATCCTTAAAGCCTAAGGTCTTGCCAGTCATGCTTGCACAAGCCTTTAATCTAGGCACATGAAAGGCAGACACAGGCTGTTCTTTGTGAGTTCAGGCTGGTTGACAATAACAGGCCTAAACAAAACAGAAAATCTGAGATGGATTTGGTGGCACAGGCCTTAAATCCCAGTCCTCTGGCAGAAAGAAGCAGGCCAGTCTCTGTGAGTTTAAGGTCAGCCTGGTCTACAGATCTAGTCCAAGACAGCAAAGGCTAAAAGGAGAAGCCCTGTCTCAAAATACCAAATCATAATATATATCTCTGTGTCTGTATGTGTGTGTGTATACATATATGTATTAGCTGTATACATACACAGAGAAATTTATTCTGTCAGTTCTTTTCATGGGTAGAGCCTTCACTAGTATAACTTTCTGTTTTCTACATCTTCCCATTGAGGAGAAATTTTTACCTGATGATAGTACTCCAATGTGTCATGTTTTTCCTGCTTTTTTTTTCTCCTGGGTTTTCTCTGATCTTCCAGGAGAAAAGTGGCTGCAGTTTACCTGACCCCAACGTGAATTCACAGAACATAAAATCTCCTTCCCTTTTCTAAAATCTCTCTATAATTTTTAATACTCTTGGCACCCTTCCTCCTGTGGGACAGGCTGTTCGCTCTGCTACAGGTTGAATAACAGTTGTGCAATGTCCACTTGATTCCAGTGGGAAGAGGGAAATTGCATTGTGAGTGTGGAAGACAGAGGGTAGGCTGGGGGAGGACAGGCACAAATGATGAAATGCAAATCTCTGCATATCTGAAGAAGATTTGGTACTGAAACCGAAGCCTGAGCCATAGATAACTAAGCCTTGTCCCTTCATTACAGTGTAAACCTAAGGGAGGTGCTCATGTCACTCAAGACTCACTGGCCAATCAGAATCTTCCATCCCTCCATTTGAGGAAGAGGCTGGTTCTTCTTGGCGACATGGTGCATGTTCCCTCTATAGCTGAGTTGGATTGAATGGTTGGTGTGCTCTGGTATGAGTGCAGCTGCTGTGTGCTGTGAGGCGATTTCAGACAAGTTTGATGAGTTTGTGGTCAGTGCCCCCAACCTGGTGGAGCAGGAGGCTGAACGACAAGAGCTTCTGTGTAGGGTCTTTCATGGGGCTGGGTGGGAACCAGCAGCCAGAATCAGCCATGGGAGATGGGAGATGTCCCTTTTCCTAGCTCTGAACAGAGCAGAGCATCTGAATATCTTGGCTATGTTAGCTTTTGGTTGGGAGCAAAGAAAACTCATTTCCAGAACAGAAGGTTAAAATGAAAGCTTTATTTTCTGAGCTCAGGGAGGCAGCCAGTTCAGGATCTGAAAGGTGACCCAGAGTAAGCTTTATTGTATATTTAAAGAGTTAAATCCACACGGCGAGGGCCCCTTGGTGAGTCCTGGGGTCATCCAATCAAATTTTAACATTGTGGGTTAGGCAAGGGAGTTTCTGTTGGAGGCTGTGTTGATCCACTGGGCTCAAGGCCTTTAACTGTTTTCCAAGACATTTGGTCTGGATTCCAAGGCCCTTCATTTATATCCCTTGACACGTGGTCTGGAGCTCAAGGTGATAAAGAAACAGAAACAAAGACATGAGTGCTCTGTCTGTAATAAGGCAGGGCTTTGTAAGTGATATATTTTTACAATTCAGGCACATTGGTTAAGGTAGCAGCAAGTTTTACCAGTTAACTGATAATTAGGAAAATGTTTCAAGGGGTTCAGTGGGAGATGGCGCTGAAAGGTTTGGAATGTGAAGTTAATTTAATCTTGCTAGTAAAGTGGAAGAGTTGCTTGGAGAGGGCTGGGGCACTGGAGGATGCCTCCTTACACACTATGGGCTTGCATGTTTACAAAGTATTTGCAACAGGGGCTTGAACACAGAAATGTCCTTGGTAGGATGCAAACTCAGAGAGGCCTAGTTTCTAGTATCTTTTCCAAGTACTGACCTTGGCATTTAACATTCAGGTATAAGATTCCTTTGGAATTAATTTTGTGGAGGTTGTAAATAACATATGTGTTGAGTAGCACTTCATTATAAAGCTGTGGTGTAAACACCTAGAATTGTTCATGTAAAGGATTTACCAATACTTAGGTGACAGGAAGTCACACCAAGTAGAATTTAGCTAAGGGCTACATAGATAAGTAGCATGCCAACCAGGCATGCTTGAGATAAGGATGCTAGGTAATACATGTTTGCATAAGACGATAGTCAACAAATTTGTCTACAGCCATAACCAGGGAGACAGCCCTGATTCATATGAAGCACTGGCCCATGTCCATGTCAAAGAACAGGCATCTAACAAGCTGCTTAATTGCCATTACAGACTGACAGCCAGCATTAAAGACTGTTGTGCCATAAAGTTACAGTTTTCTTGAGAAAAGCATAGCTCTGTCACATGGGGAAGACATCTGGTGAAAACCAATTGAACAGGGAAAACACTGCCCTGATCAAACAAAGCTTTCCCCAAGAGCCTCGTGTATGGAGAGTGACCTAACTTCTTCTCGTACTCCTCAGATATGCTTGGCAGAACCAGATCAACCTGTGGCCTAGTCTTTGGGAGATTTGCCCAAGATTATGAGGTATTTGAAATAAAGCACTGTTCCTATTCTAAAACCAAGAATAGGGTGAGCTGCATGTTCAGGGCATTTGAGGAGTGTTTCCTTCAGATTCTGAGAACCCAACTCTTTCTAACACCTGGAGATACCCTCATCAGTTCCAAAGTCACTGTGTTCTTAGTAAATAATGTTCTTGAGATCCTGTGTTCCCCTTGTGCAGTGTTGTTTATTAGACTTTTCATGGTTTTATACCATTGTATGAGATTGTTTGATCAATTCATAGATGTCTCCTGTTTCCTTGCATTTCTCCCCAAGGAGTGTACAATATGCTATGCTCCTTAAGAAGCTTAATTAGGATAAGATATAGTTTGTGCAAAACCTTCCCACCCTAGCTTCTACATTTTCTACCTTCTACTTTTCCTAATATTTGAAACCTCTGAGACATCTCACTTATACCCTGTCACTGAATAATGACCTACTGTATTAGGGGAGTGGAGTACATAAATCATTCTAGGAATATCTTTGCTATGTAAATCTCCCAACTGGCTCAGTGGCTAGACTTGAACTCTCTGGTCCATATTGAAATTGTTTAATATATAAACTGGAGCCTAAAAGAGACTTAAGGAAGACTGCATGTATGGAGTACAAAATCAGTTTTAGGTTGTCTTATAGCATTAACTAGAGCTAGATACATGCTATTATTAAAGAAAACTTTTTTAATTAACCATTTAATTGTGTGTGGCATACATTCTCCCTGATGGTGGATATTAACTCTAGAATAGCTGCATCTTCATTGTTTTGGAAAAATATTTCTGAGACAAGTGTTGTTGGCTCAAGTCACATTTTTCCTAGTCTCTTGTTCCCCAGATGCATAACTTTGCTTTCCTCTTGGTTAAAATTCCTAAATTCTGAAGTTAAAGGCTGTGCACATCAGAGTCTTAAAAATTACTCATTTGAGACATACAATGAGCTGTCTACTGTGTGTGCAGTAGGAAGACAGCTTGGAAAAAATGAAAGTCAGATTTCAAGAAGCTTTAAACATTGTTTCCTAATTCAGTTGTTTTGTGATGAATGTTACAAGTTTACAAATAGGCTTCAAAATGGTGTTAAGGAAGAAATGTAGATCAGTCTTCAGCAGTATTTGCTTAGCATCCTTTTATGTTTCCACTCACAGCAGCCACGATGATGTGACTTAAGAACAGAATTCCAGGATTAAAAGGAGTTTTTGAGCTGCAGAGATATCTCAAGTGTACATAGTGTTATGCAGTTACATAGGACAGATTTCATATCTTGTGCTGGAATACATGTGGCAAGAACGAGACTTAAAATTACTATTTCACATTGTTTTGTTTATGGGATTCAGTAGAACTGTGTTTATCTTCAATCACTGGGGGCACATGAGCTATAACCCCATAGCCCACCTTTCTGGTGACCTCCATTTACAGATAGAGGTCTAGAGCATGGGTATTTTCTTTGAAAAATAATCAGTTATATCTAGAAGATAATTTGTTTTTTTTTAATTTTTTATTAATTACACTTTATTCATTTTGTATCACTCCATTAGCCCCTCCTCCTCCCCTCCCGATCCCACCCTCCCTCCGCTTTCTGCAGGCATGCCCCTCCCCAAGTCCGCTGATAGGGGAGTTTCTCTTCTCCTTTCTGATCTTAGTCTATTAGTTCTCATCGAATGTGGCTGCATTGTCATTTTCTGTGGCCTGGTAAGGCTGCTCCCCCCTCAGGAAGGAGGGTTTGAAGAGGGTTTCCTTCAGATTCTGAGAACCCAACACTTTCTAACACCTGGAGATACCCTCATCAGTTCCAAAGTCACTGTGGTCTTGGTAAATAATGTTCAGATCAAAGAGCAGGCCAATCAGATTATGTCAGAGGCAGTCCTTCTTCCTATTACTATGTAACCCCCTTGGACACTGAACTGCCATGGGCTACATCTGTGCAGGGGTTCTAGGTTATCTCCATGAATAGTTCTTGGTTGGAGTATGAGTCCCTGTGTTCAAATTTTCTTATTCTGTTGCTCTCTTTGTGGAGTTCCTGTCATCTCCAGCTCTTACTATTTCCCACTTCTTACATAAAATTCCATTCACTCTGCCCAACAGTTGCCCATCAGGCTCAGCATCTGCTTTGATAGTCTGCAGGGTAGACACTTTCAGAGACCCTCTGTGGCAGGTTCCTAGTTTGTTTCCTGTTTTCTTCTGTTTCTGATGTCCATCCTCTTTGCCTTTCAGGATGGGGATTGAGCGCTTTAGTCGGGGTCCTCTGTCTTGCTTAGTTTCTTTAGATGTACAGATTTTAGTGGGTTTCTCCTATGTTGTATGTCTATATGAGTGAGTATATACCTGGTGTGTCTTTTTGCTTCTGGGACGACCCACTCAGGATGATCCTTTCCAGGTCCCACCATTTGCCTGCAAATTTCATGATTTCCTTATTTTTCATTGCAGAGTAATACTCCATTGTATAGATGTACCACAATTTCTGCATCTGTAGATAGCTTTTGGTAAAATGGCCATTTTTACTATTTTAATCCTGCCAAGCCATGAGCATGGGAGATAGTTTCATCTTCTGATATCTTCTTCTAATTCTTTCTTCAGAGACTTGAAATTTTTTTCATACAAGTCTTTGACTTCCTTGGTTAGTGTTATACCAAGGTACCTTATGTCATTTGTGGCTTTGTGAAGGGTGTTGTTTCTCTAATTTCTTTCTCAGCCCTTTTGTCTTTTGTATACAGGAGGGCTACTGATTTTTTTAGTTAATTTTGTATCCGGACACTTTGCTGAAAGTGTTTATCAGCTGTAGGAGTTCCCTGGTAGAGTTTTTGGGGTCACTCACGTATACTATCATATCATCTGCAAATAGTGATAATTTGACTTCTTCCTTTCCAATTTGTATCCCCTTGATCTCCTTCAACTGTCTTATTGCTCTAGCAAGGACTTCCAGCACTATGTTGAAGAGATATGGAGAGAGTGGGCAGCCTTGTCTTGTCCCTGATTTCAGTGGGATTGCTTTAAGTTTCTCTCCGTTCAGTTTGATGTTGGCTATAGGTTTCTGTATATTGCCTTTACTATGTTTAGATATGTGCATTGTATCCCTGATCTCTCCAGTACTTTAAACATGAATGGATGTTGGATTTTGTCAAAGGCTTTTTCAGCATCTAGGGAGATTATCATGTGTTTTTTTTCTTTCAATTTGTTAATATGGTGGATCACATTGATCGATTTCCGTATAATGAACCACCCCTGCATACCTGGGATGAAGCCTACTTGGTCATGGTGGATGATATCTTTGATGTGTTCTTGTATTCGGTTTGCGAGTATTTTGTTGAGTATTTTTGCATCAATGTTCATATGGGAGATTGGCCTGAAGTTCTCTTTTTTGGTTGGGTCTTTGTGAGGTTTAGGTACTAAGGTGACTGTGGCTTCATAGAATGAGTTTGGTAATGTTTCTGTTTCGATTTTGTGGAATAGTTTGAAGAGAATTGGAGGTAGCTCTTTTTTGAATGTCTGGTAGAATTCTGCACTGAAACCATCAGGTTCTGGGCTTTTTTTGGATGGGAGACTTTTGATGACTGCTTCTATTTCCTTGGGGGATATAGGACTATTTAATTGATTTACCTGGTCCTGATTTAGCTTTGGTAGGTGGAATCGATCAAGAAAATTGTCCATTTCATTTAAATTTTCAAATTTTGTTCCTTATAGACTTTTGAATTAAGTCCTAATGATTGCTTTGATTTCCTCAGTGTCTGTAGTTATGTCCCCCTTTTCATTTCTGATTTTGTTGATTTGGATGGTGTCTCGCTGACTTTTAATTAGCTTGGCTAAGGGTTTGTCTATCTTGTTGATTTTCTCAAAGAACCAGCTCTTGGTTTCATTGAGTCTTTGAATTGTTTTATTTGTTTCTAATTGATTGATTTCAGCCCTGAGTTTGATTATTTCCAGCCGTCTGCTCCTTCTTGGTGTATCTGCTTCTTCTTTTTCTAGGGTTTTTAAGTGAGCCATTAAGTTGCTTGAATGTGCTGTCTCACATTTCTTCTTGAAGGCACTTAGTGCTATGAACTTTCCTCTTAGCACTGCTTTCATTGTGTCCCACAAGTTTGGGTATGTTGTGTCTTCATTTTCATTGAGTTCTAGGAAGATTTTAATTTCTTTCTTTATTTCTTCCCTGACCCAGCTGTCTTTTAGTAGCAAGTTGTTCAGTTTCCATGTATGTGTAGGCTTTTTGCTATTTCTGTTGTTACTGAGGTCCAGCTTTATTCCACGGTGATCAGACAGGATACAAGGGATTATTTCAATCTTCCTGTATTTGTTGAGGCTTGCTTTGTGACCAACTATGTGGTCTATTTTGGAGAAGGTTCCATGAGGTGCTGAGAAGAAGGTAAATTCTTTTGTGTTTGGGTGTAAGGTTCTGTAAATGTCTGTTAGGTCCATTTGATTCATGACCTCTGTTAGAGATATTGTTTCTTTGTTTAATTTCTGTTTTGTTGACCTGTCCTTTGTTGAGAGTGGGGTGTTGAAGTCTCCCATTATTAGTGGGGATCTATATGTGGTTTAAGTTTTATCAATGTTTCTTTCACAAATGTGGGTGCCCTTGTATTTGGGGTATAGATGTTCAGGATTGTGTTCTCTTCTTGGAATTTTCCCTTGATGAGTATGAAGTGTCCTTCCCCATCTCTTTTGATTAATTTTGGTTGAAAGACTATTTTATCAGATATTAGAATGGCTACTCCTGCTTGCTTCTTGCGTCTATTTGCTTGAAAAGCCATCTTCCATCCCTTTACCCTCAGGTAATGTCTATCTTTGTGACATAGGTGTGTTTCTTGTATACAACAGATTGCTGGGTTTTCTTTACGCATCCATTCTGTTAGTCTGTGTCTTTTTATTGGAGAATTAAGTCCATTGATATTGAGAGAGAGTAATGACCAGTGGCTGTTAGATCCTTTGAACTTGATGTTGGCTGTGGTCATACAGTTGTGTGCTTGGTTGTTTTTTGTTTTACTGTAGTAGGGTTATTTCCTGTGTTTTCTTGAATGTAGCTAGCTTTCTTGGGTTGTATTTTCCCTTCCAGTGTCTTCTGTAATGCTGGATTTATTTGTAGGTATTGTTGAAATTTGTTTTTGTCATTGAATATCTTGTTTTCTCCGTCTATGAGGACTGAGAGTTTTGCAGGGTATAGTAGCCTGGGCTGACATCTGTGTTCTCTTAGGGTCTGCATGATATTTGTCCAGGCCCTAGTCTCTGTCGAAAAGTCAGGTGTGATTCTAATGGGTTTGCCATTATATGTTACTTGGCCTTTTTCTCTTGCAGCTTTTAGTATTTTTTCTTTGTTCTGTATACTTACAGTTTTAATTATTATGAGGCGGGAGGATTTTCTTTTCTGGTCTAATTCATTGGGTGTTCTATAGGCCTCTTGTATTCTTATTGGCCTCTCCTTTAAGTTGGGGAAATTTTCTTCAATGATTTTGTGGAAAATAATTTTTGGGCCTTGGTGCAGGGAATCTTCTTTTTCCTCTATTCCTATTTTTCTTAGGTTTTGTCTTTTTATGCTGTCTTGAATTTCTTGGACGGTCTGTGTCAGGAATTTTTTAGATTTAACATTTTCTTTGACAGATACATCTATTTCTTCCATTGTATCTTCCACACCTGAGATTCTTTCTTCCATTTCTTATAGCCTATTGGTTATGCTAACCTCTGTAGTTCCTGCTTTCTTCCCTAAGTTCTTTCTCTCCACAATTTCTTCCATTTGTGGTTTTTTTTTTTTTTTTAATTTTTCCAATTCTATCTTCAGGTCTTGAGCTATTTTGTTGGTTTCCTTCCCCTGTCTGACTGTATTTTCATGTTTTTCTGTCAATTCCTTCAGCTGTTTGTTTGAACAATCCACTGTTTCTTTTATTTCATTCAGTGATTTAAGCATTTCCTCTTTAAAGGCCACATACCGTTTGGCTGCAGCTTCTTCTATTTCTTTTCGTATTTTATTTGTTTCCTCTGTTATCATCTTCTTGAACATAGATGTTAGGTCGTCTCCTTGAATTTCATTTATGCTGGGCTGTCTAGGGCTATTTGCCCCTGGATAACTGGCTTCTGGAGATGCCATAATGCTCTGGCTTTTGTTGGTTGAACTTTTACGCTGTCCTCTAACCATTGGGCTATCTTAGTTGTTTGAATTTAGTTTCTGGTTGTTCCTGGACTGTTGTAGTGGAGAGAATCCCTTTGGCAGGAAAATGGTTTTTCCTGAAGGAAGCCTTCTCAGCTTTTTGGGTATAGTCCCTGGATGTCTGGTGTTTTTCAGGAGTTGCTACAACTCACCTCAGATATAGAGACCTGGGTGGTAACTGTGGTCCTGATTAGTCAAGAGGGCTTTCCTCTCACCGGGAGAAGTACTGGAGACAGCTGCCCTCCTTCTGGATTTTCTTGCTGTAAATTTAGTGATCAGCTGCTGTAACCTGTGTGTCCCGTGGTTTGGTCGCTTTTGTTAGGGATAACTGGTTGAACCTTGGAGCAGTATCTGGGGGTTGATCTAAGGGTTCCCGGTCTTTTGTAGGTCTGAGGTTGGGGCTCTGTGCCCCAGAACCCAAGAGATAATCTGTGGCGGGTGAGTACTGCCCTGGTGTCTTGGGGCACTCAGTTCTGTCTGTAAGGAGTAGTTGCTATGAAGCAGGCCTCTGAGCTGGTGGAGTGTGCTCCCACCTGCTAGTCTGCGGGAGCTGAGTTTCCAATCACTCTGTGTTCCCTGTTTGCGCCCAGATCTGTGATGGCTGGCTGTACTCTCCTGTTTGCAATTTGCAGTCTGCTAGACTTTCCCTAGGTAACCCCAGCAGCACGGTTTCTTCCTTCTCTGTGGGGTCCTCTCCAGACAGGGGTTCCCAGTCCCTGTTGTACTGGGGCGCGCAGCTTGTCTGTACTGCTGAGCTGAGCGCAAAGCTCTCCATGCACGGCAGGAGCTCGACTGTGATGGTGGCAGAGACCTTCCGGGGAAAGACTGGGTGACCTGCGATCATACCCGCAACCCTGCTTCCCCGTGGGGTTCCCCCACGACTGGGACTCCCAGTCTCATGTACCCTTGTGCCCACAGATCAGTCTGGGAAAGTGACTGGGACACGCCTGCTTGCGGCTCCAGCCTGGATACCCAAAGCCTGCGTTACCTGGGATTTCTTCCGGATTCTGGCTGGGTAGCCGTGAGAGGACCCGACCAATTCACATGCTGTGGGAGCCTCCCCTCACCTGGGAAACACGATCGATGTAGTTTCAGGGCCCTGAGTTCAGTCTCCTGGTCTCTGCACGGAGAGTGCTGTCCTGCTTCTCAGACGCGCTGTTCTCCCGGCGCCGCCATCTTGGCTTCCCCTAAAAATATTTTAAATGAAGGGTACATTTCCAGTATTCTAAATATCATGCTTTCTGTTTTACATGTGTGTGGATATTTTAGACAGCATTGACCTACAATGATGTGCATGTGAATTTCACTCGAGAAGAGTAGGCTTTGCTGGATCCTTCCCAGAGGAATCTCTACAAAGATGTAATGCTGGAGACCTACAGGAACCTCACTGCTATAGGTAGGACAGTGAATTTTTTTTACCTTTTAAAATATGCGGAAAACTCTTTATTCATTATTGAAGTGCTTCTGCAATTTCTCTTGAGGATGAGCAAGAATGAGGTGAATGGATCTTTCATTGACCATAGAGCAGGACTTAAATTTTGTCTTATTTCCGATAATGAATCATACATATTGTGTTATTGTATTTTAGGCTACAATTGGGAAAGTCATAATATAGAAGAGCATTTTCAAAATTCTAGAAGATATGCAAGGTAATTTTTATGAATGAATATAGTTCTGAGAAAATTTTAATATGTTCTGGAAGTTTGAAAGAGAAGGGAGAATGCAAATGAACTGTTTTAAGTGTATTTATTGATGATGTCTAACTTGTTACTAAACCATGTACCTCCATGTTAGGTATTTGATATGTGCTTGCAAGGCACTCCTCAAAGAAAGAATGCAAGGAAATCATACACAAGATCAATGTTTAAATTGTTTACTCATTAGCGCTATGAGGTAAAAGTGAAATTTGTTTAGTCTCCTACAACTCAGATATGTGTGAATGCATCATGAAATCATCTTATTTATTATTATTCTTTAATAGTGATATAATCATGTATCACAATGTATACAAGTCATTATAACATATGTATATTGAAAGAAACAATGTACCACCCAGAACAACTAAAAGGTATAGTAGTCCCCATTTTGAGCGGATGTTTAAAAATTGATACCTATTATACTTTATATGGGCTATTTAGAGCTGCCAGCAGTACAAATAATGACACAGAGGCTTTTTAATATTTTAAAGCTTAGGCAATTTAACTGGGCAGATTCTGAACCCTTTTTTCCCTAACACAAACCTAGCACAGTGTCCGGATGCATGGCCAGCTCTACTTCTTTGTTCATGGTCATGTCCATCTGTTAACCTCACTGTCATGATGGTGAGTAGCCTATCATTTGCTTTCTTCCCAGCAACCCTCTCTCACTCAGAAGTTCTGTCCTCCATTTTGTGCAGTGCTATCACTTGTTAGCTCTTTATTATTTCCAATAGATAAGTAAGGAAGGACAAATGTTTACAAAATATATGACAGGTGATCAGCCATAGAACCAACAATAATATGATTTCGTCAGTACTTAGCTGGTTGCTGGCTCATCAATCAGCATTCACAGGTACTGGCACATTTTCACAGAATATACACTAACATCATTTACCTGGCTATTCACCTTCATTAGGAATTCTCACAAAATCACACTGCAAAAAATATAAGTTTTAGGAATATACAAATTATTCTTTTTCTTACAATTATCTTTACATATTTAGTTTGGCGCACAGTATAGGGAAATTTATTAATCCAGTTAGTGTGTTAAAGCTCTGAGGTATTCTAGTTTTCTATAAATATGTGGTAAAACATCTTATAGAAGAAAGTATATGATAAATGTGTGCCAGGTAAAAAAATATTTTTACCATCACAGGTATTTTCAAATATGCAAAACAACCCGTAGATAAGAACATCATAAATATAAAAATAATGATGAAAACTCAAAATGTAATTCTTCTTTACCTTTAATTCAAATTGCAAAATTAAGTCATGTGTCAAAAACATTCATTAGTGTAATGAATGTGGAAAAGGTGTCATATGTGCCAATTATCTTTGCAGGTATGAAAACAATCATTGTGCAGACAAACTCCCTGAAGATACTCAATATGAAGTCTTTGCACATCACAGTAGTCCCCACACATGTAAAAGTATGCATACTGGTGCAGATCACTATGAATGTAGCCTATATAGCAATGCCTTTGCACATAAAAGTCATCTGCTAAGACATAAAAGGATACATAGAGGAGAGAAACATCATGAATGTAACCGATGTGGTAAAGCCTTTCTACGTAACAGTCATCTCCTAATACATAAAACAACTCACACTGGAGAGAAACTTTATGAGTGTAATGAATGTGGTAAAGCCTTTGCATGTAACAGTCATCTCTTGCTACATAGAAGAACTCACAGTGGAAAGAAACCTTATGAATGTAACCAATATGGTAAAGCCTTTGCACGTAACAGTAGTCTTCTAGTACATAAAAGAACTCACACTGGAGAGAAACCTTATGAATGTAACCAATGTGGTAAAGCCTTTGCATGTAGCAGTAGACTTCTAGTACATAAAAGAACTCACACTGGAGAGAAACCTTATGAATGTAACCAATGTGGAAAAGCCTTTGCATGTAACACTGGTCTCCTAGTACATAAAAGAACTCACAGTGGAGAGAAACCTTATGAATGTAACCAATGTGGTAAAGCCTTTGCACGTAACTGTACTCTTCTAGTACATAAAAGAACTCACACTGGAGAGAAACATTATGAGTGTAATGAATGTGGTAAAGCCTTTGCATGTAACAGTCATCTCCTGCTACATAGAAGAACTCACAGTGGAGAGAAACCTTATGAATGTAACCAATGTGGTAAAGCCTTTGCATGTAACAGTAACCTTCTAGTACATAAAAGAACTCACACTGGAGAGAAACCTTATGAATGTAACCAATGTGGTAAAGCCTTTGCATCGAACAGTCATCTCCTAAGACATAAAAGAACTCACACTGGAGAGAAACCTTTTGAGTGTAATGAATGTGGTAAAGCCTTTCCATGTAACAGTCATCTCCTGCTACATAGAAGAACTAACAGTGGAGAGAAACCTTATGAATGTAACCAATGTGGTAAAGCCTTTGTAGATAACAGTGTTCTCCGAAGACATAAAAATTCATGTTGCAGAAAATCCTTATGAATATAACTGATGTCATGAAGTCTTTTCATGTAAGACTTATCTTGAACAAGAACACTTATTGGAGTGAAACCCTATGAATATAACCAATGAGTGAAAAAGTTTGTATGCCATAATAATCTCCATGTACATAGAAGAAGCACACTGGATAGAAACTTTATGAATGCAACCAATGTGATAAAGCATTTTGACATAATAGTAATCTCCTATGACATAAAGAAAGCACACTAAAGAGAAGCCTTATGAATGTAACTAAGGTGATAAAGCCATTGCATGTAACAGTAGTCTCCTAATACAAAAAAGAGCTCACACTGGAGAGAACTCTTCTGGATGTAATCAATGTGTGAAAGCCTTTGCATGTAACAGTCATCTCCTAATACATAAAAGACCTCACCCTTGAGAGAAACCTTAATAATGTAATCTATGTGGTAAAGCCTTTTCACAAAACAGTCATCTCCTAATAAAAATTTGCTCTTCACAATTATCTTCAATGTCATGAAAGAATTCATACTGGAACAAAAGACTATGAGTGTATTTACATGGTGAAGCTACTCCACATTTGTATAATCTTTGTCATCATGAAAGAATTCATACAGAGAGAAAATTTATGAATGTGTTAAAATGGGAGACCTTTGCACATATCTATATTCTACATCATCATAAAAGTTTCAAAATGGAGAGAAAAATCTGAGAATATAATGAATATGGTAAGGCTTTTGTGTTCTTCTGTCCACTGAATCGAATATAACTCAAACAGATCAATATGGATAAAATAAATATTGTTATCCAGTTTGATGAAGGACACATAATGTTGAACTGTGATGCCTACCCATCCAGTGAGCCAGAAAGTTACAGAGGTTCTGAGCTTGAAAATCATAAACATCTTTAGCGTTTTACAACTGAATTATTTCCATTAGTCATGGTTTAGGGATATGGGATTTGTTTATGTCTTTGAGGAAGTCACCTGATGCAAAATGTAGGTTTAACAGTCTAAACAATCATATCCATTTGTTCTTTTGTGGTTAGGAAAAGGCATTGTGTTTTAGTAAAGATATTCTGTGGTTTGGGTCAGTCATTATGTTAGGGGACCAGAACTCATGGTATAGAACAGTCATGTTTTGGGCAACAAAAGTTAAGTAATTAAAGCCGGTCAGCTATTGAGAACTCTACAGCTTTCCTAGGGACTATGAACTTAAACTTATGTTCACCCTATATATCAATGAATGCTGGTAACTAAAAGGAAATACTTAGAACAAATTGCTTTTGCATGTTCCCACATACAATTTGCTTTTACATGTTTTGCATATCAAAGTCATCTTCAAGTGTACAAACGATCAGATAGTAGAGAGAAACCTTATACATGTCTTCAATGTGATAATGCCTTTTCTTAATACAGTTATCTCCAAATACATAAAAGAACATACACTGCAGTGAAACCCTCTGAATAAGCAATGTGGTAAATCCTTTTCATAGGGTTTTCTTTGAAATCATGAGAAAATGTCATGCTGCAGAGAAACCCCATGAATGTAGTCAGTATGGTAAGGTTTTCTGCTTCATGCTACCATTATATAAGAGTAAAAGCCTTACTGTGTGGGGTACATCTTAAAGCCTTTGCATATCAGGGTAGTCTTTGAGAACCTAAAAGAACTCATTCTGTAGAACATCTATTAGAATAAAAGATTTGTTAAGTTTTTTGACCCACCAACTTGCATTCAATTACACTAGATTATTTTGCAGGAAAATTCTAACAATTCTAATGTCAACAATGTATGCATGCATTTGTGACATCCATCCTTATTTTGTTTCCAATTGAAATCTCATGGACTGAAGGCATATGAATTGAAACAATAAGATAATCCATTTTTATTTCACAATTCACTTCAATTACATGAAATAAATCATCCAGTTGTAAAATTTATGTGTGCGTATTAGTGCATTTTCTGTGACCAAACACAAGGTCTAAGGCAACTTCCAAATATGTTTACTTTGCCTTATGATATGAGAGAGGATATGGGATCACTTTAAATTGGGCAAAACAAGTGTCATACATGGCAGCTAAAGTAGGAAACTTGGAGCTCACGACCTCCACCTTTAGCATGAAGCAGAGAGTGGGAACTACAGAAAGTATAAAGCTGAACATTATCAAGCACACCCAAATAACATACTTTCTCCAGCAGAGATACATTTCTTAAAATTTCAAAAATGATACCACCAACTGAGAACGATTCATTTCTATGACTTCAAACCTATGTGTTTGATTTCTGTTACATGAAAGAATTCATGATGAAGAAAATATTTGTAGGTAAGCCTGTAGTTGCCTCAACACCTGAGTTCAGTAATGAATGCTTATATAAGTAAAACATTCATGAGTAAACATATATTTGTTTAAGAATTTGTTTTAAATTCCATTATGTAATAATACTTTGTCTTTGTGTGTTTATGTGCCCCTTCATTCTAGTTTCCATGAAGACCAGACCTTCTCATCTGCTCTTCTTGAGAAGAGATTGTCTTATACCAGGAATTATAGAAAGTTCTCAAAACCTAACCTAGGTCCTGGGAATGAAATTTGTCTTAACTGCAAAGCCATGTCTCTAGTACTGTAAATATGTTAAATCTTTATGGATCATTGTGATGTCAGGAAGTACAAAAGAATTCATAAAAGGAAGGAACCCTATTTATGCAAAAGAATTGATTATTTGGGACATAATAAATATATTTACTTTCAAGAAAATAAACTTTTTCGAATCTGTTTTTATCATAACCTTGCAGGAAGTAAATTATTTACCATGTTCCCTTAAATGTAATGGAGGAGATCACCAACTGATTGTGGTCTGAATTTTGAAACATTGGAGTAGGGATTGAATTTTCTGTATGTGTAGCAAATCCATTCACAGAAGTTTATTAGGTTGTTCTGATATTCCTTCTGTGGTGGTTATTCATGTTTTAATGCATTTCAACCTGGTAATAGGTATTTTTCTGTGCAATGTATAGAATGGGATCCCCATCATCTATGTGGTCCATTGCTTATTTATATCAGCCAGTGTGTGATCATAGTTTTAAAAGAAGGGTCTCTGAGAATGTGTGGTATTTTTTTTATGTTTTCACAGATTCATTTAAGATGTTTGTTTTTAGTCCTTGCTTGGATATCAATATTTAATTAATGGTTAATAGTATGTGTGTGTATATATATGTATGTATTGTTTAAAGTTCCATGCTTCTACATGTTCCCATATTTACTATATATAAACATATATTTGTTTAAGAATTTGCTTTAATTTCCATTATGTGATTACACTTTGTCTTTGTGTGTTTATGTGCCCATCATCTTCCTAGAGATTTATCTAGCTTTCTTAGAGATTTATCTAGCCTTCTTAGAGATTTATCTAAGAGGTGCTAATTAATGTAACAGCAATGAGATTTATTTCAAAACATGTTGTGTGTTTAGTGGACTATTCGTTCTTAGGCTATGGCAGATATATGAAGACTGTGTGACACTTTGTGGGGTTTATTTTAGTCATACTTATATGATCTTCAAGTTTATGTTGTCAGTTTCGCACAACACAAAGTCTTCCCACTAAGCTCATTGAGATTCATAAAACTTAGTTGAAACATTACATCAGTACAATATTGTATTTTATTCAAATTATGAATATATTGTCATCTGAGGATGGAAGAATATAAAATGATTTGAATAATAAATGCTACTTGCAAATGAAAATTATACACTCCTGTCTCATTTTGGTTCGTTTTGGTTCTTTCTTAGGAGTAAAGACTTGTTCATAAGACTTTCTCAAAACTGCAAGTGAATGTCAGAGAATTGTCTCAGTGGGTAAATTATTAGTTATTGCTAAGCCTGATGATTTGAGCTCAATCTCTGAGTAGTCCATGTCACTGCTACAGATTTTTCTAATGTTTCTATATTTGGTTGCTGTATATGCAGATTCACACACTAGCAGATACATAAATATATTTTCAGGCTAAATAAGGGCCAGTGTGGTCATTGGCCAAAAGACTCTATGTGTTCCATGTCAGGAACTTATATATGGAATGTAGATAATAAATAGCAATAATTTGTACTCTCACTAGCACGTATACACAATAACATGTATGTATACACAAACACACTCCAGCATTTTTAAATTCATTTTTATTTTTATTGATTACAGTTCATTCACTTTGTATCTCTTCTATAGACCTCTCCTCATCCCCTCCCAATCCTACCCTCTCTCCCTCTTCTCCTATGCCGCTCCCCCAATCCACTGATAGGGGAGGTACTTCTCTCCTTCCATCTGAACCTAGTCTATCAGGTCTCATCCGGACTGTCTTCATTGTCTTCCTCTGTGGACTGGTAATGCTGTTCCCCCCACAGGCAGAGGTGATCAAAGAGCCAGGCCCTGAGTTCAGGTCAGAGACAGTCTTTTTTCCCATTACTAGGGAACCCTCTTGGACACTGAACTGCAATGTGTTAAATCTGTCAGTGGTACTATATTATCTCCATTTGTGGTCCTTGTTTGGAGTATGAGTCTCCAAAGATCCCTGTGCCCAGATTTTTTCCTTCTATTTCTCTCCTTGTGGAGCTCCTGTCCCCTCCAGGTCTTTCTATCTCCCCCTTCTTTCATAAGATTACCTGTACTCTGCCCAAAGGTTGGTTATAAGTCTTAGCATATGTTTTGATACCCTGCTCGATACAGTCTTTCAGTGGCCCTCTGTGGTAGGTTCCTGTCCAGATCCCTGTTTTCTCTGTCTTCTGATTTCCATCCCGTTTGCCTTTCTGAATGAAGATTGAACATCTTACCCAGGGTCTGCCTTCTTAATTAGCTTATTTAGCTGTACAGATTTTAGTATGATTATCCTATATTATATGTCTAATATCCAGTTATAAATTATGAAATTAATAAAGCAATGCAGCCACTTATAGATGACAGAATTTTTTTTTTTGTAGAATTTGAAGACTTATTGCTGTTCATTAAAAGGAAATGGTTCTTTTGTACATCTTATTTTATCCTTTAATTCATTCATTCAAGAATAGACCACTTAAAAATCATAGCTTGGCTCAGACGTGCATCCCTCTCATCCTAAACCTAGGATTCAGTGGCAGGCTGATCTCTCTGAGACTGAGGCCAGATTGTTCAACAGAGTGTGTTCTCTGTTTTTGTTTTTTGTTTTTTTTTTTTTTTGAGACACAACTTTGTTGTGTAGCTTTGCCTGTTCTGGACTCACTTTGTAGTCCCAGGCATCCTCAAAATCACATAAATCTGTCTGCCTCTTCTTCCTTGAGTGCTGGGATTACAGGTGTGTCCCACCATGCCCAGCTCCATGGACAGTTCTAAAACAGCCATGGCTATGTAGAAATATCATGTATCAAAATGATTTCAAAATGAAAACTATATTTAAAGTTATAGATTTTTTTCCTGAGGGATAGTATACACAGGGATGCTAGAACTTTTCTGAATTTATGCTCTCTGTCCTTTGTGTAAGTGAGAAAAGTAGCATTGAAACATCCCCCTCATAGATCAGACGTCGTGATTACCAGATGGCATTGCCTCCTGTGCAGTCTAGTTTCATGGCCTCATTTACTTCATTTTCAGTTAAGAACTTGTGATCACAATTAAAAATCTAAGTGTCATTTCTGTCCATTTTAAAAATTTTACATATTTCCACATGACTTTGAGCCAAAAGTGCCTTTTTATTTCTGATTTTACAATATGATGACTTTCAGAATAGGACTTAATTTAGCATGGCTCTGAGTAGGGAACCCACATTTGAACATATCCACATGCCCTAAGTTAAATCCTGGTGCTTGCTTTGTTGAAGAAAATCATTGCTTTGGAAAGGCCTCTTGTGCTCCTCTTGACTGTGCCAGGAAAATATCTTTCTCAGGTCTTGTGTCTTGGCTGGTGTAACAAAACACCAACAACACAGGCTCTAAGCAACAATCAATAAATGGGACCTCATGAAGCTGAAAAGCTTCTGTAAAGCAAAGGACACTGTCTACAGATTGGGAAAGAATATAGGGTTCACTAACCCTATATCTGACAAAAGGGCAAATATCTAGAATATATAGAAAACTCAAGAAGTTAAACAGCAACAATTCAAGTAATCCAATAAAAAAAATGGGACACAGAGCTAAACAGAGAATTCTCAATAGACGAATGACAGAGAAACACTTAAAGAAATGCTCAATGCCCTTAGTCATCAGGGAAATGCAAATCAAAACAGTCATGAGATTTCACCTTACAGCCATCAGAATAGCTAAGATCTAATGCTCAAATAACAATACATGCTGAAGAGGATGTTGAGAAAAAGGAACCCTGCTCCACTCCTGGTAGGAATGTAAACTTGTACAATCACTTTGGAAATCAATCTGTCACTTTCTCAGACAATTAGGAATAGTGCTTTCTCAAGATTCAGCTATACCACTCCTAGGCATATATCCAAAAGTTGCTCAAGAATACAACAAAGACATTTGTCCAACCATGTTTGTAACAGCTTTATTTGTAATAGTCAGAAGTTGGAAACAACCCAGATGCCCCTCAACTGAGGAATGGATACAAAAATTTTGGTACATCTACATAATGGAATATTATTCAGCAATAAAAAAAATAAGAAAATCATGAAAATTGCAGGCAAATGATGGGGACTGGAAAAGATCATCCTGAGTGAGGTATCCCAGAAGCAGAAAGACACACATGGGATATACTCTCTCATAAGTGGATATTAGATATATAATATAGGATAAACATACTAAAATCTGTACAACTAAAGAAACTTATGAAGGAGGAGGACTCTAGCTAAGATGCTGAATCCTCATTCAGAAAGGCAAAGAGGATGGACATCAGAAGAGGGAGTAAACAGGGAATGTGATAGGAGCCTACCACAGAGGAAATCTGAAAGGCTTTACCCTTCAGGGTATCAGAGAAGATGCTGAGACTTGTAGCCAAATTTTAGGCAGAGTGCAGAGCACTTCATGAAAGAAGTAGGAAATAAGACATGGAGCAGACAGGTGCTCCACAAGGAGAGCAAGAGAACCAAAATATCTGGGCACAGGGGTCTTTTCTGAGACTGATATTCTAACCAAGGACCATTTATGGAGATAAACTAGAACCCTGCACAGATGTTGCCAATGGCAGTTCATTGTCCAACTGGGTTCCATTGTAATGGGAAGAGGGACTGTCTCTGACATGAACTGATTAGCCTGCTCTTTGATCACCTCCGCCTGAGGGGAAAGCAACCTTACCAGGCCACAGAGGAATCCAGTGAATCTATTCCTGATCAGCCCTGATAGACAATGATCAGAAGGAGGGAGAGGAGGAACTTCCCTATCGGTGGACTTGAGGAGGCACATGTGTGGAGAAGGAGGAGGGAGAATGGGATTGTGAGAGGAGGAGGGAGGGGGCATGGAGGGAAAAATGGAAAGAAAAAAAGACACAGAAGCCGGATATATAAGCTCTCATTGGTCAAATGACAAAACAATTTAAACATCAAAATGATCTGCATATCTATATCCTCCCAAAATTCCTGTATTGAAGTCCTGAGACCAAAAGTAACATAACTGGGTGAGATCTTTGGGAGGTACTCAGGTCTGGGAGGTGAAGCCCTTATAAATAGGTTCATAACCTTATTGAAGAGATCCTATAAAATCATGTGGCCATTTAAAACACTGAGTTTAAAGTGAGAACATGACTGTAGACAAGCATGGACCCAACTAGACCTCATAATTTAACTTTAGACTTTCCAGAGTTCACTACTATGAAAAGTAAAGCCTTTGTTTATAAATCATTTGTCACTTAGCTCCAGCAGACTAAAACAAACAGTAACAGTCAAGTCCACTACAGAAGACACATAAATCATGAATCCATATTGATGTAAGTGTATGGCAAATGCATTAACATTCTGATGAGCACCAAAGACACAGAATGTCAAGGTACTCATGGGGGTGCAGGGTGTTAACTGTGTAGCAGAAAAGCCTGGAAAACACTGATTACAAGTAAGCAAAGTGAAAATATGTCCCACCTGATAGGACACAATGTGTTACACTTTTGTGATACCCTTGTCCCAGTTTATGTATTGATGCATGAGAACACAGAGAGCTTATAGAGAGACTATAAAAATAACTAACCTGGGATATTAGCCATATAGTACAAGATAACCATGTTACAACCCACAGACCTAAATAAACTAAATAACATGGAGGGTAGAAGAGAGGATACTTGAATCCCACTAAGGAGGGGGCAGACATGGGAAGTGGAAGGAGAGAGGAAGTGGGTGGGAGAGGGAATGAAGAGAGAAACAGGATGGATCAGGTGGGGGAAAAGTGCAGATGGGGATGAGAGGGCTAGGAGAGAAGGGAAATTAGTGTTGCAGCATCTCTGAGATAAGATGAAGACCTGAAATTCTGGAGGTACCTGGAAAAATATGTGGTTCTCTTGTGTACCTGAGATGCCCAGCAGCAGGGATATTGAGACTGAAGTGGACCCATCTTGTAGCCAGTGGAGGGAGGGGGACACCAATCAACTCACAAAACCCTCCACCCAAATTTGTCACCTACAAGACATGCAGGAATAAAAGATGGAATAGAGATTGAGGAAATGGCCAACCAATAACTGGCACAACTTGAGACCTAACCCATGGGAAAGACTCAACTTCTGACACTGTTAATAATACTCTGTTATGTTTGTAGATAGGGGACTAGCTTAACTATCATCTGAGAGGCTTCATACAACAGATAATGGAAACAGTTACAGAGACCCACAGCCAAACAAACATTAGGCAGAATTTGGAGAGTCTTGTGAAAGAGTTAGAGGAAAGATTTAGGGAGCTGGGGGGGGGGTAGTACACCAGAAGACTTACATATCCAGCTCACCTGGGACTATGGGGCCTCATAGAGACTGAACCACCAATAAAAGAACATGCCTGGACTAGTCCTAGGACCCCTCCACATATGAAATTGATGGGCTGTTTGTCCTCAAGTGGGCCCCCTAACAACTAGATCAGGAGCTGTCTCTGACTTGGGCTCCTATCTCTGTTCCTCCCTCTGGATCCCATTTTCCTAGCAGGGCTGCCTTGTCTTGCCTCAGTCAAAGAGGAGGCACTTAATACTGATGTAACTTGATGTGACAGGGTGGGTTGGTTGGTGGCTATTTGGGGAAAATGGGTGAATGGGATGAGGGCGGGACTCAGAGAAGAGGAGGGAATGAGGTTGTGAGTGGGATGTAAAATCAACAAATAAATAAATTAATGAAAACAAAATACAATTGACCCACAGTCATCAAAAGTGACAGGATCATGAAAAAGATGATGGAACTCTTACATATTGAAAGAGACTAAAGAGATAAGGAAACAATACAACACTTAAATGTACCAACTTCCTCGACAATTATGTGAGTAATAACATAGTCAACATAGCCCAAATTAAATGCAATAATGTGTCAGTGTGAATTACCAATTTTGATAACTGCACTGTCATTATGTAAGACAAAGTTCTTGTTTGTATAAAATCGACACTAAACCATTCTGAGTGACAGGGCAAAAGGTCAGCAGCTTCCTCTCAAAATGTCCAAAGTGAAAGAGCAATTAACTGTACGTAGTTGGTACAATCTTCAAGTTTGTTATTGTTTCAAAATTGTTGTGGGAAAGCTGCACGTGGTCTTTAACTCTAGCACTTGGGAGGCAGAAGAAGGCAGATCTCTGTAGGTTCAACACTAGCCTGGTCTACATAGGGAAGCCCAGGACAACCAGGTCTCTGTAGAGAGAATTTGTTTCAAAAAAACAAACTAAATAAAATTGTTGTAAGGAGAACAATGTAACTGAAAACTGAACAAGATTAAAAACAAAGCTGATTCTCCACACTGGCAGTCTGGATAAGACTATGTAAGAGATTGAAAAATGAAATGTCATGACATTTTGGAGCAGCAAGAAGATTCTCTAAATACAGCCCACAGTCTTATTTTTTTTATTGTGTATGTGTGAGTGGGAGGAGTGTTCATGATGTAGGTAAAGGATGAATACTAGTGAGCACATGGGAAGGTCAGATGACAACTCTGTGCCTTCCACCTTTTCAGGAATTCAGGGATCAAACTCAGGTCTCCAGGCTTGCCCAGCAAGAGCCTTTATCTGCTAAGCCATCCTACCGACCTGCAAGCGATTCTCTTAAATGACCTCAATTAGGTAATAATGAGAAAAAAAATGTGAAGGGTTCCTTCTCCTAAACAATTTCTTAGGGATGAATAAACAATGAAAAAAGAGAAGAGTAGAACATTAGTACACTAGTGCTACCAACGACTAACAATCATCCAAAAACAACCTAAGCACCTCCTGAGACAAGAGGATGCTGGGCTGGTAGCTAAAATTCCTTGCAAGTGTAAAACTGGATTAAACCTGAAATAAAAGAGCTTTCCCAGCTCTACAGTAACCTTGTTTTTACATCCTGATTATCTACACATAGCAACACAAAGAAATACAAATAGGAAAATAAGCCGGCATGAACCCTTCATACTCCTGGTTGTGCAAGTCCATCAAAGTATAAACAGCAATGTATCTGCCAAACTGTTCCTTATGAAGAATTCTCTGAGGAATAAAGAGAACAATCAAATCACGTGAAAGCTAAGTGTGAGAGAGAGAGCACCTGCAGTGGCTGTCTTTACTTAAGAAGAGTCACTTTATTCTGGAATGCCTGCACATATGTCCTCAAATGATGTTCCTAGAAATGTGCATGGATTCTGTGGACTTTCCAAGTACCCTGCTTTCTTTTGAACCGAATGTCCCAGCTCCCCCACCCCACGAGCCCCAGGGCAGGCAGGAGGCAGAACTGGACTCTCTGTACTTCCTTTCCAGGAGGCCTGGGCCTGAATCACTCTTCCTCAGGATGCAGGGCGCAAAGTGTATCCCTAGGAACTCCACACAATATGCTCCCGCCCTCCCATCACTGGTGGCCAAAGGGGGCGGTCCCGGGTACCAGTAGCCAGCACAGAAGCTCTTGTCTGAACACGGGCAGGCACTCCCGACCCGCCTAGCCCGCCAGCCCCTGGCTGCAATGCTGAGGCTTAACCCTGCGACCGCCTGCCGGGTGGTCCCTCACACGTGCCCATAGCCAGCCAGGCTCCGACACCTGACCCGCTGTTCCTCCACCGTGGGAATCAACCTTCTAGCCTCCCCGCCACCCAGCCTCAAAGCCCCACCCCGCCCAGCCTACTGGAAGGCTGCAGGGCTGGAGGCGGAGCCAGGGGCGGGGAGAGGCGGAGGGGGAACCCGTGGGGAGGCAGAGCGGAGGAGGGAGGCGGAGGCAGAGCCAGGGGAGGCGGAGCCCAGGCGGCGCCCACCCCACAGCCTTACCTGGCTTCTCCTGGTCTCAGCCTACCACGATGAAGTAGTCCACTAGCGGAGTGCCTGGAAGAGGGTTCCCGTTGCTGCCCTCGCCGCCGCCGCCCACCAGGTCCGGGAGGAGCTCAGTTTTCCCTTCAGCGTCTGTAGCTATAGCAACGGCACTTACATCACTCTTGACAGTGGAGGCTCGCACTGCGCCTGCGCCGAGCCTCGCGACAGCCCCTCCCCCACCCCACCCGAGAGGGCGCAGCCTTCGGGTTCCTCCGAGGCCTCTGGGACCCTCAGCTTGGACAGTGGGCGGCTGGGCGCATTCTCACCACCAAGGCCGAGCTCTTAGATGCCCGGCCTCTGCCTCAATGCCCCCCTCCCCTATTCTTTATTTTCCTGTATCAGGGGTCTTTCCTTCTGCGTTCTCTCTCCCTTTTGCAGTGTGGGGAGAAGGGCATGGAGGATCGCGGGGTCACTGGAAAGTTTGCACTTCCCTGCTGCCTGCTTGCCACTAGGTCGCACAGCAGAGATTCTCCCGCCCTCTGCTGGAAGGTTGGAATTTGCACCTCCAAGGCTTTTTGCTGCACGTTTCCTGTTTATGTTGTGCAGAGGGAGATTTTAGAAACAAGACACCGAGCTGGCGGGGGGAGGAAAAGACTTGTGCAATCTTCAGAAGCGCCTATGGTTTCTGGGATTCCTGGGCTGGGGGCGTTCACCTTGTGCTTTCCTCTGAGTGCCCAAGAGAGTTGGGTTCCTCCTAGGGACAGGGCATCAAGGCATCCCAGGGATCCTCCTGAAATGGCCCTGTATCCTCCCCCCCAGCCCTGCCCACCTGACTTTCACTGCTTTTTTGTTTCAAGGCTCTGGTAGCTGAAGTAGGTGTTAACTTCCAAGTTGTTCTGCTGTGAAAACACAATTGAATAAATTCATCGGGCTCTTTGTCCAGTCAAGAGATTATCCTAGTCAATTGAGTTTATTTTGTATTTCTTTATTTTTATTTTTTTAATTTCCATTAGTTACAATTTATTCACTTTGTATCCCCCCATAGCTCCCTGCCCCTTCCCCTCCCAAATGCCACCCACCCTCCCCCATCTCCACCCATGTCCCTCCGCCAGTCCACTGATAGGGGTGGTTTTCCTCCCCTTCATTCTGATCCTAGTCTATCAGGTCTCATAAGGACTGGCTGCATTGTCTTCCTCTGTGGACTGGTAAAGCTGCTCCCCCCTCAGGGGAAGGTGATCAAAGAGCAGGCCAATCAGTTCATGTCAGAGAGAGTCACTGTTGTCAAAATATCCGCTATTGATGTTTTCAGATTTGGCTGGCACAACACTTGGATGAGTTTACTTTGTCACTTCTTAATGATCATGAAGTTTTAGTAGTTGAATATGTACCCAAATTAAGACTGAAGTTTTCAGAACCTGTGGTTTAGAAACTATCTTTGTGAGGACATCATTAGCTGAGGGGTTTGATCCTTACATGTTGTATATAGTAGATGCCAATGTGCTTAGTGCAACACATACACCCTCTGCCAATGACTAGCAGAATGCTAGTGACTAGAGCTGTGAACTCAGAGTCATGAGCTCAGACGCTCTGATTGACTAGTTCGCTTTTATGGGCCAGCGTTTCCCTTCCCGATTCCGTGCTGGTAATTGAACTTATGGTCTCATACATGCTAGGAAAGCCTTCTACCATTAAGCTATATTCCCAGTGACAGGGCAGACTTTTTCAGCAGGGGTCTGAGTGGCCCATTTGGGCCGGGCCATGATAGAAGAATTGAAACTGAGGGGGTCCTTTAAGTCAGGACCTCCTTTGTAAATGGTTCCTCGTCGGCCGGGGGAGTCAGCATAAGTGATGAAGAGTAGGTTGGTTTTCAAAATAATTAAAGCAAACAAAACCTCTCACCACACTTCCTGTAGACATTTTCCCCGTCATGTCCCTGGGAGCTCTTCCTCTACCTTTTCAGTAAAGAATAATCTCAATTCCTCGAGAGACAACCTGTTCCATGGCTTAACAGCAGAGTTATGAAGTCAGAGTTGGCCCCCTGTAATCTCCCACATGTTCTCTGAAGCTACCAGAAGGGGAGGGACACCACATGACTGTGTGTGATTTTTTAAAAAAATTATTCATGTGGGGTCCCCTCCCCCACCAATTTTACCTTCTTTTTGAAATTTGAGATAAGGGACTGGAGAGATGACTACACAGTTGAGAGCACTGTGTTTCTCTTCCAGAAGACCAGATTTGACTCCCAGCATTTGCTTGACAGTCCACAACCATCCATCTGTAACACCAGGTACATGGGATCCTCCTCTGGTCTCCTCCAGAAACAAACATGCATGGGGAACATGAACATGCAAAATCCACACACATAATTTTTTAAATCTTTTTATACCTGTGATAAAGTTTATATATCATCAAATTATATGTACACTCCAGTGGCATTTAATATATCTCACCGTTGGACAATGAATACATCTATCTAGTTTCAAAATATTTTCTTCTTCTTCTTCTTTAAAATCCATTAAACAGACACTACCATTTCCATCTCTAGTCCCTGCCAATAACACTTGCTTTCTGATTCTATGGGTTTACCTATTTCATATTGTAATGCCAGGTTCATGGGACCCTCAGAGACCACCAGGAGATGGTGCAATAGACGTGATGCAATAGCAAGAGAGCTTTATTCTGAGAGTGATCGAACTCAGGACCCAAGTCCCACTGACACAGCAGTAGAGAAGTGTGACCATGAGCTTTGAATGAATAGGATTTTTAAAGGGAAAGTCTGATCAGGGGGTGGGTTTCCATGGCAACAAGCAGGGGAGGACAAGTCTTGGCTTACAGAATTGAGTTTAGCAGTGAGGGGTGACCTTTTCTGAGGCACACAATCACAATGGCTACATATAATCACAATGGCTATTTTTTTTTCAAGCATATCTGAAACATCTAAATTTTCCCACCCAATTTCCAACTGATTCCCATTGATTATTGCAAGGGAGTTTGTCTCTATTTTCTATGAAGCATTTATTCTGTTACATTTCCTGGAGGCTGTTGCTAGGAGAGTTAACTTTGTTTTCTGCCAGGTGTACATTCTTTGATATTTCCTGGTACCTGAATTCAGTTTCCAGTCATGATCTTTATTTCAAAATGGAGTTATATTCAGGCTAACTTAAACTCTTCAATATAACTTGAATTAATCATGATTTGTATATTGTTTCCTAGGTTTTTGGGTTTTGCTTGTTACTTGGGTTTTTGAGACAGGGTTTCCCTATGTTGCTTTGGCTGTCCTAGAATTCTGTTTGTAGACAAGGGTGGCCTAGAACTCACAGACATCTGCCTGCCTCATGCTCCTGAGTGCTGGTATTAAAGGTGTGAGCCACCACACCATTCCCTGGCTTGTTTCCTAGTTTTATCCCTGCTGTATCATTAGTACTCCCTTCTTCTAAATCAGATCATCAGTAATGCATTCTTCCTTATTGTTGAATAACCCTCCACTGTATGTACAAACCAGGCTTTGCTTATCCACTCGTGGTTTGGGGCATTATTTCTGTCTAGCAACATGACCATGTATAGAAAGTATGTGAGTGGGGCTAAAGAGATGGCTCAGTGGTCTTAACTCTAAAGCACTGGTTGCTCTTCCAGAGGTCCTGAGTTCAATTCTCAGCACCCACATGGTGGCTCATGACCATCTGTACTGGGATCTGATGCCCTCTTCTGGCATGCAAGTATACATGCAAATAGAGCACTCACATAAAATAAATAAATCTTAAAAGAAAAAAAAATGTATCTGAGTACTAGTTTGCAATTCTCTTTATATATAATTAGGAATAGCAGTATTGGACAGTAGTGAATTACATATGGTAACGATTTTATCTACCAGCACTGAACAAGGATTCTAACTTTATTTTTAACTTTATATCTTTGTCAACACTTGTTTTCTTGGTTGTTTTTATTTTTAATATTTTGGACATCTTAGGAGGTATGGATTACTTTTCGTTTGTTTGTTTAGGGTTTTCTTGTTTTGGTTTAGTTTTTGTTTGCTTGCTTTTGAAGACACGGTTTCTCTGTGTAGCCCTGGCACTAACTCTGTAGACTAGGCTACCCTCAAACTCAAAGATCTGTCTCCTAGTACTCCTGAGTGAGTGCTGGGATTAACAGAATGCCCTACCACTGCCTGGCCCAAAAAGTATGAATTATTAACCTTTGCTCTTGCTCTTAAGACAGGGTATCACTAGAGACCTAACTAATCTGTAACCTAGTTTACTCTTGAACTCTGGACCCTCCTACCTAATTTTCACCCCCAATATTGAGGATAACAGCATTGATTTAAACCACCAGGCCTAGCTGAGTAGATACCTTACTGTCCTCCTGATTTATATTTCTTTAATGACTCATGTTGTCATTATTGAATTATTGAATCCATTATTGAATATTGAATTATTGAATCCATTATTGAATTTGACATCATGAAGATCCACTTCTATGTAAGCTCTGCATAGTTATAGCTCTTATATTTGGGTCTTTGATCCATTTTGGGTTGACATTATAATGGTAGGGTTCTCATTTTACCTTTTAAAAAAGATCTATTTTTATTTTCTGTGTGTGTGTAACTCTGTGTGTGTAAATGTGTATGTGTGTTCCTGTGATGACCAAAAGACTCTGTCAGAGCTCCCAGTGCTGGAGTTAGAGGCAATTGTGAGCTACCCAGCATGGATGCTAGGAACTGAACTTAGTTCTTTGGATGAGAATCAAATTCTCTTAAGCACTGAGCTATCTCCCCAGTCCACATTTGCTCTTTAAATGCATATTGTTTAAATTCTATTTGCAAATATTGACATTAACCCAAGGTAATCATTATTCCCCCTACTAATACTAAACTACATTCCTAACCTGCAAGTTATTTTAATTTCTTTCTTTTGATCAAAGTTGTTTCTCAAACCTAGAATTGAGCACTACCTTCCTGAGTATTTTTATTCTATTAAGGTCTTAGATGGACTAGTAGATATTTAAATTGATGCTTTGTAAATGAAGTTTTACCATGGCATAAGGTAAAGGCCTAAAGGTCCTGTGTGTTCCTATCTACACATGAACACATTAGCATCCACTGAAGCTATACTTTGATTTCTCACCCAATAACTGCCAGGCTGCTGAAACTGATAAGCCCAGACAGGGCAGGTTGGCTGAAGTCCATCTCACCCCTAAGATAACTACAATTACCTTTCACTAACAAGGGATAGAATAAAGCAAGTCCAGGTTTGTTTTGCTAAGGGCTGGGAGCCTCAAGGGAGGAAGGCTATACATGTTCCTGTGCTGACCAAAAGAAGGTGTCAGAGCTCCCATAGCTAGAGTTAGAGGCAATTGTGAGCTACCCAGCATGGATGCTAGGAACTGAACTTAGTTCAGTTAGCAATAAAGCTACACAAGAGAGACGACAGCATTTCTTGCCTTAGAAGAGAAGATGGAGATGGTTCCACCTTGTGGGGAGTATTTCTTACCCTGGTACTCCCCCAGTAGGCTGTGATGGGATAAGTGGTTTCACTGTACAGTCATTGCAAGTGCTTCCTGTGGTTTTACATATCTCAGGCTAGCCTCAAATGTGCCAAGCACACAAAGATGATGTTGAACTTCCAATCCTCCTGATTGCACCTCCTTATTGGGTTTACAGGTGTGTACCAAAGGAAAGGTTTCATGGATACAAGTGTTTACCAGATGAGCTATATTCCAAGTTCAGGCAGGCAGTCTGAGAGTTGGATTTGACTGTATGCCCTGCAGGCACAACAAAGGCCCCTTCAGATTGCTTCTCCCAACCCATAACAAAGGAGACTGATAGATTTGTTGGAAATTTTCCTGATACATCACCACAACTCAGACCACTCACTTGGGTAAGCAAGGATCTTAATGACTGCTACCCTTGATACTGGCCTTTCTCTCAGTCCCACATTTGTTATTCAGTCCTGTTGCTCCTACTTCCCACATGTCCACTTCACCCGCACATCATTGTCATCTCCCATCTTGTTAGTTTATAATAACTTCCTCACCTGTTTCCCTGTTCATTGGTTCCATGTATGTAAAAGATGGCTTTATATATGTAAAACTTATTTTTAAGATCAGGTTTTATGTATCTTAGGCTAGCCTCAAACTTGCCAAGTAAACAAAGATGACATTGAACTTCTGATCCTCCTGACTCCATCTCCTTATTGGGTTTACAGGTGTGTACCAAAGGAAAGGTTTCATGGATACAAATGTTTATCAGATGAGCTATATTCCAAGTTCTTATATAGAAAACCTAAGGACAAAAAGCAGGCTATCGACTTAAAATTAAGTCTGTTTTAAAATTAAGTCTGTAATCCAGGCACAGTGAGGCATATCTGTGAGCCCAGCACTCAGAGAGGCTGTTAGTTCAGTGCCACCCTGGTCTACAAAGCCAAGACAGCCAAGGCTACACAGAAAATCCCTGTCTTGAGAAAAAAAAAATGTTTGTGTACCAAGAACACCATTTTCAATTTGAACTATGTTTGGGGTGCAAGAAAGAGAAATTCAGAGGTTGCTGATCAATTGTGTCCTAGGCCATTGAGTCTTGACATTTATTTTGAAGTAACTGTGACTGCAGTGGCTACAATATAAATAGGTACTGTGATGCTTTGCAGGCTGCTCTTACTTAGATTGCATGTTTGGTAAACAGGCCTTGGCTACATAATTTGCAGAGTCCAGTGCAAAACATAAGTGAAGGACCCCTTGTTCAAAAGTTAATAGTGCTGTCTCAAGATCCAGCCATACCACTCCTAGGCATATACCCAAAAGAGTCTCAAGTACACAGTAAGGACATTTGCTCAAGCATGTTTGTAGCAGCCTTATTTGTAATAGCCAGAACCTGAAAACATCCCAGATGCCCCTCAGTGGAGGAATGGATGCACAAATTGTGGTATATCTACACAATGGAATATTATTCAACAATAAAAAAACAAGGAAATCATGAAATTTTCAGGTAAATGGTGGGATCTGGAAAAAATAATCCTGAGTGAGTTATCCCAGAAGCAGAAAGATGTACACAGTATATACTTACTCATAGATGCATATAATATAGGATAAACCTACTAAAATCTGTACACCTAAAGAAACTAATCAAGAGGGAGAACTCTTGCTAAAATGCCCAATTCCTATCCAGAAAGGCAAAGAGGATGGACATCAAAAGGAGAAAAAAGGAACAAGTCTGGAGCCTGACACAGAGGACCTCTGAAAGGCTCTGCCCTGCAGACTATCAATGCAGATGCTGAGACTTATGGGAAACCTTTGGGCAGAGTGCAGGGAATCTTAGGAAAGAAGTGGGAAACAGTAAGATCTGAAGAGGACACGAACTCCACAAGGAGAGCAACAGAACCAAAAAATCTGAGCGCAGGGGGTCTTTCCTGAGACTGATACTCCAACCAAGAACTATGCATGGCGATAACCTAAGATCCCTGCACAGATGTATCCCATGGCAGTTCAGTATCCAAGTGGGTTCCAATAGGAACAGAGATGGTCTCTGACATGAACTGATTGGCCTGCTCTTTAATTACCTCCCCCTGAGGGGGAAGCAGCATTACCAGGCCACAGAAGAAGACAATGTAGCCACTCCTGATGAGACCTAATTGACTAGGATCAGAAGGAAGGAAAAGAAGACCTCCCCTATCAGTGGACTTGGGGAGGGGCATGCATGCAGAGGGTGGAGAAAGGGAGGGATTGGGATGAGAGGAGGGAGGGGACCACAGGGGGAATACAAAGTGAATAAAGTGTAATTAATAAAGAATTAAAAAAAGAAGAAGAATTTCAAGAGCTTTAGCAGAACATTAGAAGGAAGGTGGGCTCCTCAGAGGGCAGATAACGAGCACCTAAACAGGGTGCATTTCCACAAAGCTGGCTGTGTTGGCGCAGTGAATTTGCATGCTGGAGTGGGGAGGGATGCAGATGGCATGGAGATCTGGTGCAAGCTCTATCCTGGGTGCTACCACCGTTTTTCCTTTCCTGCTCTTCTAGGCCATCCACCACATTCATTAATAGAGATGATACTCAGCTTTTGCTTTTTTTTTTTTAAAAAAAACTAAGATTTATTTGTTTATTCTGTATACAGTGCCAGAAGATAGCACCAGATCTCATTATAGCTGATTGGGAGCCAAAATGTGATTGCTCGGAATTGAATTCAGGACCTCTAGAACAGTGGCTAGTGTTCTTAATCTCTGAACCATCTCTCCAGCCAGGTTTTTTTTTGTGCATATGAGTGCTCTACCTGTATATACACCTGCATGCCAGAAGAGGGCATCATATCCCAGTACAGGTGGTTCTGAACCACCATGTGGTTGTTAGGAGTTGAACTCGGGGCCTCTGAAAGAACAGCCAGTCCTTTTGGAACTGACAACGGGACCTAGAGCCACTTGTACATGCTTAGCACATGATTTATCACTGAGCTACACATCCCAGCCTCAAAACAATCTCTTGTTGCTGTTGTCTTGTCATTATTTTTGAGATGATCTCAGTATATAGCCCAAGATCACAATCCTTCCACCCCAGTCACCTGAAAGCAAGGATTACAGCAGTGTACCATTACACACAACCATCAGTCTTCCTTTTGTAGATGTATTACTCCATCTGAAAGTCAAGGTTGGTACCTCCTAAGTAGGATCCTCCTGCAAGGAATTTGAGGACATCCTCCTCCTTCATCTGCAGGATATCAAGTGCTCAGGACATTGTGTAAATTTCCCCTTGAAGTTACTATAGGAATCAAGAAGAGCACCATATGGACCCGTCTCTGGGCAGCACAGAAATGTGTGTGTGTGTGTGTGTGTGTTAAATTTCTGAAATCTTACTATTAATTTTGCAGGGCAGAAAGATCTTTGAGGTAAGTGTACATCAAATCATTTCTCTCCTGTTTTCAAACCCTTGTCTTAGTTACTTCTCTATCACTGTGCTAAGATATAATGGCCAAGGCAGCTTATAGAAGAAAGTTGGTTGGGTACCTAGAGTTTCAGAGGGTAAGGCCATGACCATCATGGCAGGGACCATAGTGGCAGACAGAATGGCAGGCAGAGCACCAGAGGGAACAGTGGCTGAGAGCATTCATCCTGATTTGCAAGTATGAGGCAAAGAGCAAACTGAGAATGGTATGGGATTTTAAAATCTTAAAGCCCACCCACAGTTACACACCTCTTCAACAAGATCACACTTCCTAATTTTTTCCAAAAAAGTTCCACCAATGGGGGATCAGATTTTCAAACATATCAGCCAAACAACTACACTCCTCAATAGCTTCCTATATAGCCAGGAATTAAGTTAAAAAATTTAAATGTCCAACATGATCACAGGCACTCAGATTCTTGTGCAGTTTTGTTGTTCTTGCTGCTGTTTTGTTTCTGAGACAGTTTCATATAGTTCAGGTTGACCTTCATTCCTGACCTTCCTGATGCTCCATTTACAGGCTTGTGTCATCACACTTACTCACTTACTTTATGATCTTTTTTATTTGTTTTTTTTTTTGTTGTTGTTGTTTTGTTTCGCTTTTCAAGAAAGGCTTTCCCTGTGAAGCTTTGCCTGGACTGGACTAGCTCTGTTGACCAGGATGGCCTCGAACTCACTGAGATCCACTGTGAGCCACCACTCCCACTGACCATTTTTTGAGGGGGGTATTTTTATCTTTTTCATAGATGAGTGATAAGAGTATTTTACTTGTATATATATAAGTATACCACATGGGTGCCTTATATCCCAGGAGGTCATATGGCATCAAATTCCCTGAAACAGGAACTACAGAAGATTGTCAACCATCATTGACATGCTAGGAACTCTGCAAAAAAAAAATCAGAGAATGATTATTTTTTGTTTTAAGATTTATTGTTTATTATGTATATGATGTTCTGTCTGTATGTATACTTGAACGCCAGAAGAGGGCACCAGATTTCTTTATAGATGGTTGTGAGCCACTATGTGGTTGCTGGGAATTAAACATATGACCCCTGTAAGAGCAGCTGAGCCATCTCTCCAAACCCACAGGAGGTATTTTTCATCACTGAGTCATCTCTTCAGCCCCTCTAGCTTCCTCCTTAATCATTTATTATTATTATCATTATTATTATCATTCCTTTCCTCTTCCCTAGTATATTCCAAACAAATTCACCTTCTTTCATTTTCCCTACTGAACTAAAATGTTCTTACCTCTCAGCCTTTGAATATGTATGTTCTTTATCCCTTCTGGGGTTTTATGTCCCTCTTGCTTTCCTTTAGATTTCATAGTGGAATGTATATTGATGTATACATTTCTGTGCATGGTCTATGGGTTTGTTTATGGTGGATTACCCCACAAGACTGTAAGCTTATAGAGAAAGAATAGTGTTTGCATGAATAATGTTTGTATGTTCAGGAATTAGCACAGTATTGGGTACCTAATTCACAAACAGCAACTATCTGGAAAGGGGCAAATAAACTTTTAACAAGTAAATGCCTTTAACAAAGTCTTCATAATCTGATAGTAATACAGAATTCCCACCTAGAGGATGGGGGCATGTAGCTTTTTATTTGTTAATGCCAGCCATTGTACCAACTGTAATAAACTTCTCCTGAAGTCTTTATCTTCTGTTACTGCTGTTACCAGGACAGCCTCCTCTATGCCTGTTGCCTTCTCTGTATTGTCTTTCATTTATCCCATAACAAGTTACTTCCTTTCAACTTTAGTGAGATTTAGCATCTGGCTTTATGATATGCAAACACTATATCTGTCTGTTTTGTACAGAAGCTAGGAATATAGCTCAAAGGTAGAAGATTGCCTTCACATTTATGAGGTAAAGAAAGAGGAGGAAGAGGAGGAGGAAAAAAAGGAACAGATGCTCTGCCTTAAATACAGAGGTTAACAGTCTTCCTGTCTCTGCCTTCCAAATAAGATAGAAATTACAGGTACAGCAACAGTGCTACTTATTTGGTGTTAGTTTTTATCCTGGTCCTTCTCCTGACATTTGCTGTATACATGCTTATACATGGTTTTATGTACATGTTCATTTTCTGAGAAGAATCTATATTTTCATTAGGTTTTATGAGAGGTCAGGTCCCCAGAAAATATCCTGGGCTTTGCATCCTGCCATACTTATCACTAGGAGACCATATCCACAAAGCTGATTGTGTTCTCTCTGTACATCATTAGATGTTATGACTTCAGGATGCATCTTGAACCTTGTTTTCAAGAGCATGTGGTAAACAAGCCCTAAGCTTAACAGGCATTTTGTTCCTCATGAAAAGATTTCATCATAAAATGACCTGTCTGAAAAGATCATCTGAGATCATTATACAATGCACTCACTTACTTTCATTTTAGTCACTAACATTATTAGTACTGTTTATTGTTTTTCATTACTTGTCTAGAGACCCAAGTATGATGACCCTGGTATAATGGACTGTGGACACACTATTAACTAAGAAAATAAAACAACACATTCAAAACAAGCAAAACTTCCAAATATTGATAAGAATTAGGTCTAGATTTAGGGCCCAAAAATAATTCAGTTGAAGTGTAAGGAAGACATTGAAACACCATTATTCAGCAAGCTTTTTCATCATATATGTAAATATGATGAAAGGATGTACAAATAAACAAACACAACTTAAGAATTCCTGAACACACAAAAGGTGGAAATTCATTAAGCAGGATTTTTTTTCCTTTTAGTTTTCTTGCCAGGAAGATTTTGAACATGTTCCTTCACTCCCCCTCCATTCCCCTACTCTCTCCTCCCCTTTACTTTCTTCCCATTTTTTTCCTTCATTGCTCAGTGAACATTGCAGGTGAATGGATAAAATTCTGCAAAAGCATTACCAAAAGAACCCATGCAGCCTCACTTTTAGACCTTGAACTTAAAATACTTTCTAGCTATTTTTTTCATGCACTAGTGATTAAGTAAATCAACTCATTTTCTGGGGGGAGGGGTAGATACCCAGATATGGTGAATTACTCATCTATCCCTCTCCCCACCCTCCACCACACCCTCCACTTATATCCTTTTGTACTTTGGAGAGCACATTGACAGAAGTTCCCTGAGGAGTTTAAGTTAGCCTGTGTGACTCCATTTCAAAATAAGGCACCATCTTGAAAAGGAGATGAACTCAGGTACCAAGAAATATCACAGAAGTCCACCTGGCAGAATACAATGTTACCTCTCCAAGCAACGGCCTCCAGAAAATATGACAGAATAAATGTTTAGTAAAAAATAGAGACAATCTCCTGGGGAATTGTGATTATGTAAATGGTCACCCCTCCCCTATGGCTTCTACCCAATTCTGTAACATCAAGGCATGAACCCCCCTGCTTTCTCTCATGGAGACATGTATCCCCCTGCTCTCTGTTATGGAAACCACCTACGTAGAGTCTTTCCCTCTAAAAATCCTGCTCAGTCAGGGCTCAAGGTCTCAGTTTTCTACTGATGTGTCAGTGAGACTTGGGCCCCGAGTTCAATCACTCTTTTTTTTTATTGTTTTTTACTTTTTTATTTTATTTTATTTTTCAATGCAGTTTATTCAGGAACCTTGAACAATCCTCGGACCCTGGGGAAAGCCAGCCCACAGCTTAAATAGCCTCTGGGTAGCCAACCCAGGCATGCCACGTGGGCAATGCAGATAGGTCCACATACATGGAAGCAAGCCAGATCCCCAGCCTTAGCCAAATGTGGAATTGTTCGTGACAGAGAGCACTCACCATCGGGAAGGTGGAAGGCGGAAACCAGCTCCATCTTTAAGGCATAGCATTCCGCAGCTCTCTACAGTTCCCCCTTTTTGTTTTAGACGCATCAGGCAAGAGTAGAGGTCTGATCTCTGGTATTAGAAATAAATTGGGACTTTGTACAGATGTTCATTTAGGTGTCATCCACCCAAAGAGCATCAGACCCGTCTGATACCTTTTTCTCAGAGGCGGGACCTCTTATAATAAAGCTTTCTTGCTCTTGCATCAAGTCATCTCCTGGTAGTCTCTGAGGGTTGTGTGATCCTGGTATTACATCCCCACCCAAGCAAACCACAAATGTTCTAACAAACTTCTTATAGTTGCCAGTCTGAGACCTCGCCTAAAAAAAGAATTGGGTGGGCTGGAGAGATAGCTCAGAGGTTAAAAAACAATGACTACTCATCCAAAGGTCTTGAGTTCAATTCCCAGCAACCACATGGTGGCTCATGACCATCTATAATGAAATCTGGTGCCCTCTTCTGGCCTGCTGTCACACATGCAGGCAGAACACTGTATAAATAAAAAAATAAATCTTAAAAAAAAGAAAAATAATTGGCTTAGTTCTCAGGTGACAATTTCATAAGTGCAGTCAGGCTAATAAACCATGTGCCAAGGTGCTCAGGTGGGTATTCTCAGAACAGTGTCAGTACACAGGCACAGCCCAGGATCTCAGTGAAGCCAAGCCTTCTCCTTTTGGGTTCAGTCCACTTCCTTGTTGAAGCCACCTATGGTTCAATATAAGAAGTTTGAGGGATTGGGGGTGTAGCTCAGTTGATAAGATGTGGAGAAGAAGGATCAGAAATTCAAGGTCATCTTATAGCTGTTTAGTTTCAGGTCAGGATGGGCTACAGGGACCCTAACCAAATAATTACAATAGTAATAACCACAATACATTTTGGCTAAGAGCATATTTGGCAATCATTGTTCCAAGCCAGAGCTAACCTCTGGTCACCACCTTTCCTCAGAGAAGAAGCAAGGAGGCAAAGAGGTCCAGCCCAGCAAGATTTTCTGCACACAGACCCCTCTCCAACTGAGCCTTCCCAGCCAACCATGTAGAAATGTGTGCTCCCACTAATGACCAGAGGTGCCATGGGGAAGGAAAAGTCACCAAGAAGCACAGATGTTTGGTCACTGGCCTGCTGAGACCATCAAAAACAAACAAAACCACAAAAGAACAACACAAGAAAAGAATGTACCAGGTACAATGTGCACAAATGGAATAGAAGAAGAAAATACTAAAACTCAGAACAGTGGCCTGTCTCTCTATTGGCCATCTATCCTGTTCCATTAGTGGTGGCCTACCACCAAATCAGGATCCACCCAACTACACCAGTGTTTGGAATGGCGAGTGCATTCAGCCAGACCATAGAATGGAGCAGCAACATATCTTTTGATCTCTACCAGATCATAGGCCAAAGCAGCAGCCAATATCCACCAGACCAGAGACCATAGCAGCAGCCAAGCTCTGCCAGACCAGAGGCCAGAGAACATTTGCAGAGGTGCCAAGATTGGGGCTCCGTATACCTTATCCGTCCCATGGTGTCTCCTTGCCACTGTCACTGGAGCCTGTGGAGCATGGCTCAAGCCTCCTGAAATGGGAAAGAATCAAGTAAAGGGGATAGAAGGATTCTGTTACATATCCTCAGTCAGTCCCAATTAAAAAAAAGGCAGCTGGCAGCAACAGACAATACAGTCAACCAAAAGACACAAACAGCCACAACCCACTGCTTGTGCAACAGAAAACACAGGGCCAGACAACAAATCCCACTACTCATGCAGCAGAAAAACTGAAAGTAGGACATCAGTCAATCAGTGCTGCAGGAGCTACCTGTCTTGTCCTTATCCAAAGATTCAGAGATCACAGAAAACTGGGTTCTCTCCCACCCTTTACAGATAGGGGCACATTCATCATCTCTCCTGGTGACCTTGGGGTAGAGTCAGTAGTCTGGTGACCTTTGGGTGACTTTTTTTAGGCCTAGTCCCTGGTGACCTTTAGGGGTGTCAGGTCTGGTTCTCTCAGTTCTTAAAAATCCATTTGGACTTTGTGGGAATTGTAAATTGTATGTCATGTGTCAGAGAGCACTCCAATAGTAAACTGTGATATAGAAGAGTAGAACTGATGATGTAAAGGATTTCCTATTGCTGAGAAACTAGTGGCACCAGTTAGATTTTAGCTGAGGGAAGACTGCCTGTAAAACATTCCACAGATAAGTAGTGTGCTAACCAGGCCCGTTAGAGATTAGGATCTGGGGATACACATGTTTGCTCACCAGGATTATCTAGAAATGTGGCAGAGTGAAGTTTTTTAATTTGTAATTTCCCAACCTGTATTTATCAATTCATGAATCGGAATGAAAACAGACTTGATTGGGGGGTGTACAATTTGGGTCAGGTAGCTTGATGCAGTGAATATTGAATTTTGAATTAAGGGACTATCCTATGCCCATATGTACAATCCTCATTGACACAGTTCTGTCAGTTCAAATTTGAGACACAGGCTATTGGCTAAAGCTTTGTCAGGTTACAGGTCTCAGCAGCTAATATTGTACACAGGGACAGCATCAAACAATATCTTATTAATGGATTTCCCTCTACAAGAAAATGGCCTGTGTTTTTCAAAGTCAGTATGACTATGTTTTGATTTTTTTTTCAACTCTGAGGTTGATTACAAATAAAGAGGGACCTGTGTAAGAATTGAGTTCACTGACCTACTTTGAAGCTGGTGTTGTCACAACACAGAAAGGGAGGGGGAGGAGGGAAGATGTCAATGTGTCAGGTAATCCATTTTAGATGGTCAGTAAAAGTGAAAAGTGTACACCTAGGCCTGGGAGTTTGCTGAACTTGTTTCTGGAAAGCAAATTCCTACAGTTACACTATTTCAAACACACAGAAGATCTGGACAAAATGGTGTGGTAGTGCCTAACAGGAATGCTTTCTTCTCCCCCCATTTGAAAATGCACAACCTGAGAGAAAAGGTGTGAGTAATACTTGGTGTGTTTTATTACATACTTGAATTTCCTGAAGAATATTGGACCATAAAGCCATTTTCAACTTTTAAAAATAATTTTTGAGATTATAATGAAATCATTTCATCCTTCTCATTTCTCTCTACTCTTACATCTCAAATGCTGGGATGAATTGTTAAGGAGGATACTTAACAATCAAAGCAGACATGGCTGTCAGGTTCTCCCAGCATCCCTCAGTCATTACCTGTAACAAAGTATGGGTGTCAAAGACAGATCTCTAGTCCAGGTTTTGAGCTGCCCTCTTCCCAGCAGTCCTTCCTTTTGTATTCTAACCGTTTTGATTACCTGGTCTTTTTCATTTTATTATTTATCCTCCTGGCCCTTTCTTCTGGCTCTCCACTTACTTCTCTCCTCTCGTCTCACATTGCTCAGGGTCATGTCAACTTTAGACTGTCCCAGATGTCCCTGTGTCTGACTATGTTCTCTCCTCTATCTATAATAAACTTTCTACTCCAACATTCCTAAGTACAGACATATCCTTTTTGTTTTATTTCTCATTTTCATTGATCTCCCATTAACTACTCCTTGCTTTCAAATTCATGGCCATTTGTTTCTTTTATGGTTGTTACCATTTGGCGTTGACTGAAGTTTGGCTGAAGGACTTCCCAACCATGAGGTAGAGATGACTGCACTGGACACTGATCATGTAATGGAATGTGCAACATAAATGACGTGTATCTTGGAAGATTAGCAGGTGCCCTGGGAAAGTGGAAGACTGTACTTTAAAACATTTCCAAGATGAGGTTGTTGCAGGCTATTTGATCCCAGTGTGATCCATTAGATTGTGAACTGTAAAAACCTGTGCTTTGTTGGTATGGTTAAGCCCTAACACAAACCTTAATTCCAAGAACTTTCTGTTTATTCCAAACAGGTGATTATGGTATGGTTCCATCAGCCCTAGAACATGCCTTTAATTCAAAAGCTCTCTGTGCATAGAGTTTAAGGCAAAGCAAGAAACCAGCTGACAGGGATTAAGGAGTAAGTGGAACTTTCAGCTGACATGTATTTAAGACAGAGTGTAAAAGTGGAAGGAGTTTTAGCTTGGTAGCTTTTGGGCTTTTTGAGCTTTGATCTAGAAAGCTTTGGCCTTGGGTTCCTTTGGTCTATCCCCCCTGAGCTGTCATCTGAGCTGGTGAGCTTTTGGGGCTTTTTCCTCTTGGTGAGTAACAGGGTCAGATGGGTCTTTTCTCTGCCTCTCTGTGCTAGCAGGTTTTAAAATCGATTAATTGGGATTTTCATTCTTTTATAAAAACACTAGGGTTCTGTGTGCCCATAGGGGTTAGGGCAAAGCTAGAATGCCTCTGCTATCTGCATTATTTGATCTTTGATCCACTGGTAGAGGAGCTACTACTATCCTGAGACTCAGCTCTATTGTTCAAGCTAATGAGGGGCTCTGGGCAGGTCTAGCAGTCAGGGGCAACAGTGGGAGGTAGTTTATGGGTTTGTTCTGGAATTATCCTCTGATGTAGCTCTAAAGAGCTGTGAGTCAGACCAGAGGCCAAGTCATGGTAATTGTGGAGCCATTGTCCTCAGTCCAGGAAGAGCAGTCTGCTGAGCTATCACATTCTGCTATGCTTTGAAGGAGATGGACTGTGGTTCGGTCTGTAGTTCTGTTGGTCTCCATGTGGTGATCTCAGCAGAGACCCTTGGCCTCTGACCCTTCCTGAGTGTTTATTGTCCAGAGAAGTGAGGATTTTGTGGCCTCAGCAGTAGAAAGTTGTGGTGCTTATAATATGACTATCTACTGTGCACACACAGACATTGGTATTGTAGTGGACAGACTGGAAAACTGAAGGTCTCATTTCTAGAAATAATGAATGTTGTATTCCACATACAGCTTTGTGTAACAAATTTTGCAAATCATTTGAAACTGGAAGAAAGAGGTGGTGGTGGTCATCTTTCAACAACACTTGATTTCTTTTTTTTTTAGCCTTTCAACTACCACTAGTCACAATGGTGTGATTTAGGGAAATTCAATTCCAGGATACAAAAGGAATTTCTGAGATGTAGAATTTTGTCAGGTGTGCCTGGTTTTAAATAAGTGGATAGGGCAGATTCTACATCTTGTGACATAATTCATGCAGCAGGAAACAGATACTAAATTATTCTCCAACATTTTTTGTGTGTGAGTGTCGGCAAGGGCTGGGCTGTGCCTGAACCCACAAGGGGACATGAGGGAATGTAAGCCATAGCCCATCTTTATGATCACCTCCATTTTCCAAGAGACTTCCAGAGCAGAAGGACTCTCTGTAAAGGATGTTAGTAGTATCTGGAGAATCAGAAATATAACAGTTTAGGTGTCACTTTATGTTTGTCTTGTAGAAGTTGTGAAATCTGTTTATTTAATTTGTATTAATTAGAAAATGAAAGGTATCTCTGGTCCAGTGCACATTTTTCATGCTAGAGTTCATTACATCTTTTCATGTAAACTTGACTATATTTTAGGCTTATGTTTTTGGCTTTTTCTCTCACTCCCTCATGCTTTCACAAACACTGTACACATTCTTGATTATTGAAGTTTGTGGTAAGTACAGAAGTCACATCATGCCAGAAGATTATGAGATTCGTGACAATAGAATCATCACTTACTTTTCTGTTTTCCTTTGTTTCTTACCAGGTGGCTTTTCTGTTATGAGATAGAGATTTTGGATTGTTCTTTAGCAATCACATAAAGACAATTTGCACTTATGTCTATAGAAGGCAGAAGAGACAACATGAAGGTGAGTGATACCCGTTGGCCAGCTTACTCCTTCTCTTTTGACATTTTCTTTTGGTGATCTGTCATTTTCTCAGAAGTTGCATGTGTCCAGTGCTCTCCATATTCTAAGGTGGGTGATTTTATTCTCCTGAAAAGATTAAATCAAAACCCTGCCCCATCCCTAATTCAGGGATGAGGGATGTACCTTTTTAGGCATGTTATATCTTTTAAAGGGCAAAATGATATTTTTGGAAATGGAAAAGTATAATATCTCAATTAAAGTTTAAAAAATCTTTGAAAGTTTACAAATATACCTTAAAGTGTATTTATTTATAGATAATAAAGGGCATTCACTTTGATTTTCAGCCTGCCTTTTATAAGCAGCTTTTAAATAAAATCACTGTAAATTTTATGTGCCTGCCTCTGCCTCCCAAGTGGTATGTAAAAGGCATGTGCCTCCCAAATGCTGGGATTAAGGCTATGAACCACCAACACCCTGTGATTGTAACTGCTGAATTTAAAAAAACAACTAATTAATAGAGAACTGCTTGTCTCAACTGGGATTAAATGCATGGTTTATCACCACACTGTTCAAGTATGTTATATTCACTCCAAATTATTCCAACTCAAACAAGTTTATACCTTTGAATTTACTTCAAACATTTTAAACCTCTTAACTCTTTTAAATATGAAATGACAAAAGTATCCTTTTTTATTTGAGAAGAAAACTATAGTCTTTATTAAGTTAGTTTGGACTGAATGACCACACTATCTGATGAACAGTTACCTCTGCTTATTCAGGAGATCTCTACTATTCAAATCTAATCATTATCAATTTTGATAGGATCCACCTTTCTTTTCCTGTGGAAACATTCGGTTTTACCAGTGAAGACACAGTTCAGTAATTTCTCACTATCTACTTTTAGTTTTGTTTACTTCTTTTTTTTTCTAGAGTATTTAGGTGTGCTGTTAAGTTGTTACTAAGAGATCTTTCTGATTATTTTTTCTGAATGTACTTAGTGGTATGAACTGTCTTCTGGTCAACAATTCCGTTGTGTACTATGACTTTTGATATGTTGTGTCTTCATTTCATTGACTTTTAGGAAGTCTTTAATTTCTTTATTTATTTCAGTTTTGATCCATTTTTTTATTCAATAGAGTTGTTCAATTTCTATGAGTTTGTAAGCTTTCTATTGATTTTGTTATTGGTGATGTGATGCTTTAAACCTTAGTGGTCTGATGGGATGCAGAAGGTTATTGCAAGTTTCTTTTATATCTTTTGAGACTTCCATTGTTCAAGTATATCATCAATTTTGGAGAACAATATATGTGTTGCTGAGAAGAGGGAACAATCTTTTGTGCTTGGGTGGATGTTCTGTAAACATCATTTGTGTATATTTAGTTTTTTGATGTTAGTTAACTGGAGCATTTCTCTGTTCAGTTTGGTCAGGGGGAGCTGTCCATTGATGATAGTTATATATTGAAGCCTTCCCCTATCAGTTTATGAGGACCAGGATGTGATGCAAGCTACAGAAGGGTTTCTTTTATAACTTGGGTGCTCTTATATTTGGAGCATAGATGTTAAGTATTGATATGTTTTATTGCTGGTTGTTTTATTTTAATATATCATGTCTTTTGCCATCTTTTGTTTAGTTGTTTTTGAAGTCTGTTTTGTTAGATATTAAAATTGCTATACGAGCTTGATACTCTAGTCCATTTATTTGGAATATCTTTTCCAACACTTTACCTTGAGATAATATCAATCTTGATGTGAAGCTGTGTTTGATGTATTTAGAAGGGTGGATTCTGTTTTATCATCCATTTTGTGAGCCTGTGTCTTTTTGTTGGTGAATTTGGGTCAATGGTATTAAGAGATATCAATGAACAGTGATTGTTAATCTTGGTATTTTGGTGGTGAAAGTGGTGGTGGTTTTAGCACCTTGTGTGGGGCTGTATTTATAGATACATATTGTTTAAATTTGACCTTAACATGCAACATCGTATTTTCTCCATTTGATGATTGAAAGGTTCTGGGCATAGTTAGTAATTTTTCTTGGCTTCTGTAGTTTTTTAGAGTCAGAAGCACAATGTCTATGTCCTTCAACCTCTAGCATCTTTACTGAGAACACAGGATTAATTCCAATAGATCTGCCTTTGTTTATTTTTTGGTTGGTTTTTGTTTGTTTTGGTTTGTCTGTTTTATTGGTTAGTGTGGCCTGTTTGATTTTTTTTTCTATTACAGCTTTTAATATTCTTTATTTGTTCTGTACATTTAGCGTTTTTATTATTCTCTGGTAAGAGGACTTTCTTTTCTGGTCCAGCGTCTTTGGTATTTTTGTATGCTTCTTGTGCCTTGATAGACATCTTCTTTAGGTGAAGAAATTTTTCTTGTATGATTTTGTTAAAAATATCTTCTGGACCCTTGATCTCATCCTTCTGTTAATCTGATTATCAACATGTTTTGTCTTTTCATAATGTCTCAGAATTCCTGGATGTTTTGTGATAGGGAACTCCAGGATTCCCTAAATTTCTGCATTTATAAAATAATTTTCTTTTGGATTTTTGAGCCTGGGATTCTCTGTGTAGCATATGCTGTCCTTGCCTTGCTTTGTAGACCAGGCTAGCCTCAAAGTCACTCTGCCTCTACCTACCCAAGTTCTGGGATCACAGGTGTGCACCACCGTGGCCAGCTTGTTTTTGCTTTCTTTATTGATACTATTTCCATATTTCTAGAATGTGCTTCATTCTGTCATTCTCCATTCAGCGGAGGCCTGGAGCTCAGCTTTCAGATGGAGAACAGTGGCTCCATTTCTCTCAGGGACAGCTAGAACAGTTTAGGGCAACACCCATTTTCACTAGATGGGGGTGTGGAAAGAATTTTCTATTGACTATTACAGGTAGCTAGCTCTTTTGAAATGAAATCACCAGTGGTAGTGGAAACTTTGGTATTCCAGAGCCTATGGCAATACCAAAGTGTTACCATTCTTGGATAAGCTGCTGTGCCTTGCTCTAAGGACTTTCACCTCAGAGGTTCAAGTAAAAGTCCATGCCTGGTTGGCTTGCAACCAAGACATAGGCCTAGTGAGACACAGACCCAGTGAGGCCTAGGCCCAGTGGGCCAGTGAGCAATCCCAGATGGGAATAAATGATGAATCTCAGAGGCCATGATGGAAGGCTGATGGTATCAGGTGGCATACAACCTACCAGAACACATGCACCCCCTGCATGGGCTGGATTTCTTAGGAAGAACATTTAATCTGTTGAATGGTTATTATTAATGAGACCTTCAGGACCACAGTGGAAGAAAGAGTCAAGTGGAGCAGAAATAAATGTAGTCTTTGGTTTGTAGAGAAAAGCATCACTAGGTAGTTTCAGATGGCAGTCACATGCTGAAACAGAGACAGGAATTTTTAAGGAGATCATCATCAAAGAGAATGTCCTAGGTCTGGATTTGAAGCCTAAGTTTATGTCCTTAAATTAACACTCCCTCCTGATAATTCTTCCATTAATCAAAGAAGTAGGCTAAGTGATTCCTAATACCAGGAAAGAACTTCATATAAAACCTGCTCCAAATGTGTTCCAAGTGTGGCAAGATCCATCCCATTTTGTCCATCCCTACTTAAAATCCAACTTGACAGTCTCACTCATGTTTTGCACATTCTGGAAACAAGAAGAATGCAAAATTTAAGATAATAGATTCTTCCTTTTTGTTTTCAGTTCAACACTGTGCCAGCCATCTGTGTTTGGCAGAGTCAGCTCCCCAGGGAAGATACTGTAACTGTTTATTGCGTGAAGTGGTGAGAGTGAAGCCTGAGTTGCATCTTGACACTACAAGATGTTGAGATACCTAAGTTAGGAGACACCTACCATATAGTGCTGCCTATAGGCAGTGGAAGTAAGCAATCTTGGGGATGTATGAGATGTTTCAGGGATAAGACCATCTAAGCCTTTCCAAACAGCATCAGGGTTTGTTGTTTTCCTTGCTGATCTTCTTTCCTTGGTCTACTCTTCCCTAAAAATGTACACATTCCTCTCTACAAGAATTGGAAAGGGGTATTCTGTGCATCTATGTTGGAATGATATAACTTGCTTCTGATGTTACAAGATGTGGCACCCAAGAGATTCTCTGTGTATCAGAAGAGACTGTGAACATTTGAACAGTGTATGAGCTATGGCAGAATTTTAGGATCATTGAAGTTAGACTACATTTTCGTCATGGGATGACAATAAGCTTATAGAGAACTTGGTCAGAACTTATTTGATTGAATCAAAAAAGCTCCCAGAGAAGATCATGTTTCTGTTTTTGACACTGAAAAAAAAAGTTTCTTTGTAGCCTTGGCTGTCCTGAAAGTTGGTATGTAGACCAAAAAGGTTTTGAACTTACGATCTAACTCCAGTTTAGTGTTGGTCTTAAATTTAGATCAACATGCCTGGCCTCAACATCAACATCAACATTGGCTGCTGAGCCTGGAATGTAGCATTTTGTTTTGTTTTGTATATGTAAGCATAGGTTGTTGTGCTGATCTTCATCCACATCTTACCTTTGAAATTTGGCAGAGAGTATATCTAATTTCTTAGGATGGCATGTATTCATGACACTAACAGTGTCTGAGCTTTCTGAGTTATTGAATTTCATGTGTATGACATTCTTTCTACCTGTTGTGTTCATGTTTTAAGACTTTATTTATTTATTTTATTCAAACTTAACTCATTTTAATTTAAATTTGTTTTTCTATAATTTATTCTCTGACATGAACTCAGCTCTTTGAACACCTCCTGCTGGGGGGTACACTCTTGTGAGGCCACAGAGGAATATACTACAGCCATCCTTGATGAGACCTGATAAGCTATGTTCAGACAGAAGGGGACGAGTTCCTCCGCTATCAGGAGAATATGTAAGGGGCATAGGGTGAGAAAGAGAATGGCTGGGACAGGGAGGAGATGGTGGAGGGGGCTACAGTGGGTATACAAAGTGAATAAACTGTAATAAATAAATAAATAAAATTTAAAAATAATTTATCCATTAACATCCCAATTTTACCCCCCTCCCTAGTCTCTTCTTGGTTTCACCCCTCTGTTCCTCTTTCACCCTGATCCCATTTCCAATTCTCAGATAGGGGGAGCCCTCCTCTCCTACCATCTGACCCCAGCCTATCAAGGCTCACTAAGACTGCCTGCATTCTCTTCCTTTGTGGTGTAGCAATGCCCCCTCTACCAGAGGGGAGTGATCAAAGAGCAGGTAACAGAGTCCATGTCAGAGCCAGCCCCTACTTTTCTTACTATGGATCCCACATGAGACTGAGCTGCCTATCAGCCATAACTGAGCAGGGTTCTGGTTCCTCTTCATGAATGGCCTTTGGTGGGTCCATCAATCTCTGCAAGTCCCCATGAGCCCAGATTTGTTGTCCTTGTTGGTCTTCTTATGGCAGTCCTGCCATATCTGGCTCTTTCTACTTTCTACCCCCTAGTCTTTTCTATGATTCTTTGTGTTTTACCCAAAGTTTGGCTGTGAGTATTAGCCTCTGCTTTGATCCCCTGCTGGGTAGTCTTTTGAAGGATATGAAGGATATGTATGTTAGGCTCTCATCCTGTTCCATCTCCTCAGTCACTTCTGGTGTAGATTCTATTTGCCCTTTTGAATATGAATCGACCATCCTCCATAGGGTCTTCCTTTTTATTTAGCTCCTTTAGGTCTGTGGATTGTAGTATGTTTATCCTATATTATGGCCATTATCCACTTATGAATGAGTACATACCATGCATGTCTTTCTGGTTTTGGAATAACTCACGTAAGATGATCATTTGTAGTTCCATACATTTGCCTGAAAATTTCATGGTTTCCTTTTTTTTTTTTAAATACCCAAATAGCATTCCATTGTGTAAAAGCACCACAATTTCTGTAAAACAGTGGTTCAGTTGAGAGACATGTAGTTTGTTTCACTATTCTGGCTATTATAAATATAGATGCTATGAACATAGTTGAGCAAATATCTTTGTTGAATGGTGGAGCATCTTTTTGATATACTCCCAGGAATGGTAGAGCTGGGTCTTGAAGTAACACTATTTTCAACTGTCTGAGAAAGCATCAGATGGATTTCTAAAGTGGTTGTATAAGTTTGCACTCCTACTAGCAATGCAGGAGTGTTCCTCTTTCTCCACATTCTCACTAGCTTGCTGTCACTTCAGCTTTTGACATTATCCATGATGGGTTTAAGATGGAATGTCATTTGCATTTCTATGATGACTACAGATATTGAGCATTTAATCTCCACCATTTGATATTCCTCTGTGGAGAATTCTCTGTTTAGTTCTGTACCCCAGATTTAAAGTGGATTATTTGGATTGCTGGAGTTAAATTTCTTGATCTTTTTATATATCTTGTTTATTAGTCCTCTCTGTTGTATGTAGGGTTGGTGAAGATCTTTTGTCAGGCTGTAGGCTGTCATTTTGATCTATTGACAGAGTTCTTTGCTTCATAGAAGCTTTTTGTTTCACGAGATCCTATTCATTAATTCTTGATCTTAGAGCAAGTGTTCTTGGTGTTCTGTTGAGGAAATTACCTTCTATGCCAATGACATCGAGGATCTTTCCCACGTTTTCTTCTAAGAGATTTAGTGTATCTGGTTTTATGTTGAGGTCTTCGAACAACTTGGACTGCAGTTTAGTGCAGGGTGATAAATATGGATCTAGTTTCATTTTTCCAGATGTAGACATCCAGTTAGAACAGCACCATTTGTTGAAGATGCTGTCCTTTTTCCATTGCATGGTTTTGACTTCTTTGTCAAAAATCAAGTGTCCATAGGTGTATGGGTTTATTTATGGGTTTTCACTTCAATTCCATTGACCCACCATTCTGTTTTTATTCCAGTACCATGCAGTTTTTATTACTATTAATTTATAGTAGAGCTTGAGATCAGGGATGGTTATACCTACTGAAGATCTCCTATTGTACAGGATTGTTTTAGCTATTCTGGCTTGTTTATTTTTCCATATGAAGCTGAGAATTGTTTTTTTTTCAAGTTCCTTAAGGAATTGTGTTGATATTTTGATGGGAACATCATTGAATCTGTAGATTGTTTTTGATAGGATGGCAATTTTTACTATGTTGATCCTACTAATCCATGAGCATGAGAGATATTTCTATCTTCTGGTATCTTTTTCAGTTTCTTTCTTCACAGACTTGAAGTTGTTTTGTTTTGTTTTGTTTTTCATAGAGGTTTTTCACTGTCTTGTTGAGGATAACATCAAAATATATTTTTTTTCCTGGCTATTGTGAAGGGTGTTATTTTCCTAATTCTTTATCAGTCCATTTGTCATTTGTATACAGGAGTGCTACTGATTTTTTTCTGAGTTAACTTTATATCCAGCCACTTTGCTGAAGTGTTTTTCAACTGTAGGAGTTCACTACAGTAGAATTTTTGGGGTCATTTTTGTATACTGTCATATCTGTGAATAGTGATATTTGATTTCTTCCTTAACAATTTGTGTCCCCTTGATCTCCTTTAGTTGTCTTATTGTCCTAGATAGGACTTTGAGTACTGTATTGAAGAGATTGAGAGAGAGTGTATAGCCGTGTCTTGTCCCCGAGTTCAGTGGAATTGATTTAACTTTCTTTTCATTTAGTTTGATGTTAGTTATGGGGTTTCTTTACACTGTCTTTACTATTTTTAGATATGTGCCTTTGTCCCCAGTCTCTCCAAGACTTTAAACAAGAATAACTGTTGGATATTGTCAAATGTTTTTTCACCATTTAAGAAAATGATCCTCTGTTGTTGTTTTTTGTTTTTTCAATTTGTTTATATGGTGGATTACATTGATGGATTCCATATACTTAAAGTCTATTTTATTAGACATTAGAATGGTAACTCCTGCATGTTTCTTGGGTCCATTTGCTTGGACCCTCCTTCCAGCTCTTTACTCTCAGGCAATGTCTATCTTTGTGGCTTAGATGTGTTTCTTGTATGCAACAGATTGTTGGGTCTTGTTTACATATCCATTCTGTTAGTCTGTGTCTTTATTGGAGTGTTAAGTCCATTGATGTTGAGGGAAATTAATGACCAGTGGCTGTTAGATCCATTTATTTTGATGTTGCTTGTGGTAGTGTGTTTGTGTGCTTGGTTACTTTTAGTTTTGCTGTAGTGACATTATTTATTTCCTGTGTTTTCCTGAATGTAGTTAGCTTTCCTGGGTTGTAGGTTTCCTTCTAGGAGCTTCTGTACCTCTGGATTTGTGCGTAGGTATTGTTTAAATTTGTTTTTGTCATTAAATATCTTGTTTGCTCCATCTATGATGACTGAGACTTTTGCTGGGTATAGTAGCCTGGACAGTCATCTGTGTTCTCTTAGGGTCTGCATGATATCTGTTCAGGCCCTTCTGGCTTTCATAGTCTCTGTTGAGAAATCAGGTGTGATTCTAATGGGTTTGCCATTATATGTTACTTGGCCTTTTTCCTTTGCAGCTTTTAGCATTTTTTCTTTGTTCTGTATACTTACCATTTATTATGTGGTGGGAGGATTTTCTATTTTGGTCTAATTTATTGGGTGTTCTGTAGGCCTCTTATATTCTTATAGACCTCTCTTTTAAGTTGGGGAAATTTTCTTCTATGATTTTGTTGAAAATATTTTCTGGGCATTGGAGGAGGGAATCTTCTTTTTCCTCTATTCCTATTATTTTTAGGTTTTGCTTTTCATGTTGTCTTGGATGGTCTATGTCAGGAATTTTTTAGATTTAACATTTTCTTTGATAGCTACATCTATTTCTTCCATTGTGTCTTCCGCACCTGAGATTCTTTCTTCCCTCTCATAGTCTATTCATTATGCTTAACTCTGTAGTTCTTGTTTTCTTCCCTAAGTTCTTTCCACAATCTCCTCCATTTGTGTTTTCTTTAATTTTTCCAATTCTATCATCAGATCTTGAGCCATTTTATTGATTTCCTTCACCTCTCTGACTAGTTTCCTTCAATCCCTTCAGCTGTTTGTTTGAACAATCCTCTGTTTCTTTAATTTCTTTCAGGGATTTAAGTATTTCCTCTCTAAAGGCCACAGATTGTTTGGCTGCAACTTCCTGTATTTCTTTAAGGATGGCCACAATCACTTTGTCTTTATCTTCTTCTATTTCTTTGCAAATGGCAATATTCTGTTTGACTTTATCTGCATCTAGGTCTTTATGAAGTTTATTTGTTTCCTCTATTATCCTGTTCATAAGCACAGATGTAAGGTCATCTTCTTGAATTTCATTTACGCTGGGTTATCCAGGGCTGCTTGCTCCAGGGCTGCTTGCTCCTAGATAACTTGTTCTAGGGATGCCATATTGCTCTGTCTTTTGTTGGTTGAGCTTTTATGCTAGCCTCTACCCATTAGGCTATCTTAGGTGTTGGGGGTTAGTTTCTGGTACTTCCTGGGATCCTGTGGTGGGTGGAATCACCTTGGCAGGAAGATGATTTTTTCCCAAAGAAGCTCTCCTCCGTTTTTTAGGTATGGTCACTGAATGGCAGGTGTTTTTCAGGAATTGCCACAGCTCATCTCAGGCATGCAGACCTGAGTAGTAATTGTGGTATTCATTAGTAAAGGGAACTACCCTCTCATCCAGAGAAGTCCTGGAGACAGCTTCCCTCTTGCTGTAAATTTAGTGAGCTGCTGCTGTAACCTGGGTGCCTTGTGGTTTGGTCAGTTTAATTAGGGAAAACTCATTGTCCCTTGGAGCAGTATTTGGGGTTGATCTTAGGGAACCCAGGCTTCTGGAGGTCTGAGTTTGGGGCTCTCTGCCCCAGTACCCAAGTGGTAATCAGTGGCATATGAGCACTACTCTCATGTGTGCAGCAGGAGGCTAGAGCCTGGAGCCTGTGGATAACCAGAAACTTTTATAGAGCTAGGTGTCCTGAGGTAGGGCCAGATATTTCCGCCACCTTTGGGTTTTTTCTCAACAGAAAAACCCAGTCTGTACTGTTAGGGAGGGGGCGTGTGGAGTGAGTAGGCACTTGCTTGTGAGTGGTGGCTCCAAGCTGGTGACTGGACAGGAAACTGAGAACTTTTTCTGAGAACATTCCCGTATGTGTGGTGTTAGTGGTGGTGGGGGGTCAGCTGAGTACTCTAAGCTGGGACCTGCTGTTTCCCTCCCTGTGGGGTTTTCTCCCAACAGGAAAACCCAGCCTCTAGTGCCCTGGGGTACACAGTTCTGTCTGTGATGGAGAGTTAGTTGTGGGGTTGGCAGCTGGAGCCCCACTCAGGGCTGGCTGCTTTGTGCCTGCAGGTCTGCAGGACCTTTTCCAGGGATAGACTGGTTGACCTGAGGTCAGCCCTACTTGCTTCCTTCTCTGGGGTTTTCTCAAGACTGGGACTCCCAGTCTCTTGTGCCCTGGGGTGCACAGTTCAGCCTGGGAAGGTGATCAGGACATGCAAGAGTGTGCTTCTGGTCAAGTGACCCAGTGACTGTGTGACCTGGGGTTTCTTCTGGGTTCTTGCTGGGTGACCTGAGAGTAGACCCAACTTATTCCCACTCCGTGGAGTTTCCTCTTACCTGAGAAACACAATTGCTTTTGTTTTAGTGTCCAGAGTTCAGCCTCTTAGTCACTGTACCAATATTGCTGCCCTGCTCCTCAGACAGTGTCATCCCAGCACCGCCATCTTGGATTACCCCTTTCTCATCTCTTTCAATTAATTTTTGGTGAAAGTCTGTTTTATTAGATATTAGAATGGTTACTCCTGCTTGCTTCTTGGGTCTATTTGCTTGAAAACCTTATTCCTGCTAAAACATCCCAAGAAATTTTCAAGGGATTAGCTGAGTGCTCTGAGGTTGAACCCGATTGCTTTTCTCATCTCACCTGGTAAATACAGTCAGTGGTGTTTGGAGGCTTACAGTTCCAGCTATTGGTCACTGTGCAGTCTCTGCTACCCTGCTGATCAGACACAGTGTGAGTTCAGCCCTTCCAGCTGGGATCTGTTTTTAATTTTTACTGAATATGAGTATTTTGATTGTATGCATGAATATGCATCTCTTGTGTGCCTGATCTTCACTATAGTCTGAAGATGTGTTCAGAACTCATGAACTGATAGTAGTGGGTTCCAGGTGAACAATGACAATTGAGCCCACTTATTTGGAAGAGTAGCAAGAGCTCCTCACTGCTGAGCCATCTCTTCTACCTTATGTTGCTTATTTATGATCAGCATTGACATTGCTAATATTTTCATTTTTCTATTTTTAGCTGTTTAAACATGCATTCCCTTTTAGTAAGATGTTATTAGAGTTAAAGTTTAAGCTGGGGCAGTGCAGATTTCTGGAAAAGGAATGCACAACTGGAGTGGATGTATAATTTCTTGTACAAGCTTCAGTTAAGACCTCTGAGTTCTTTCAATCTTTTATGATTGTTTGATTGACTTTTAGGGGAGGCTCTGTCTTACTATATAGGTCTAGCTGTCCTGGAACTTTTTGCATAGATCATGCTGGCATCCAATTCAATAAGATACACCTGCGTCTGCCTCCTGAGTGATGGAATTAAGGCATAATAGAATACACCCAGCTTGTCCATAATTTTTGTAGTTAGTAACTGTTCATAAATTTCTCTGATGTGTACTTAGTACTGCTCATCTCTTAATTTCTCTGTGTGTCTCTGTCTCTCTCTTTCTATTTCGCTCTCTTCTCTCTGTCTTTGTCCACATTAATTACCATGACTATTCAAAAGCTATATCCTATTCAAAAGAGTTCAGATATGACATAGTTAAACTTCATTATTCAGTTTTCTTCTAAAATGACTTAGTGATAACATTAACACTTACGTTTTAATAGAAAAGTTTTAATCTTTATTTTTAAACTGTAGACTATACATGATTTAGAAAGGAGAATAAACAAAACAATGATCAAAGAATAATCATGTGTTCTATGCCTTTTCTTTTGTCTGGGAACTCAGAAATATGATGTTATCAGCTATGATTATTGTTGCTTGCCACTCACATTATTTTTATCCATCTGTTCACTGTAGTACAATTTCCCTTCCACAAATATATGAGCCCCCATTTTCATATACTGGTATGCCACATCTCTGATCCCTGGTCAAAACATGATATCCAGTGCCATGTTGTCTTTTGACTGACACCACCCATCTGTTCACTGTCACATGATAGCCACATCTCATTTGTTGCTAGATAAAATATCATGCTTGTGTTTTTTTCCTTCCACCTGTCTCATGAAAGTGTCCTGACCTACTCACCCAAGTAACTGGAGATGATTCATAGATCACTCAAGAACCCAACTAATGGCTACTTCATATTCATGTCTTACAAACCAATACAAAACCTTTAACACAGGTTTTCAAAGAAAGCCTTTTTTTCCTTTACAATCTAACCTTTAGGCTTTTTCTTCTCCCATCCTTTACCTGATGCACAGCACTCAAATGTCTAACATTATCACTTCTGTGTCAGAAAATAAATGGAAGAAGCATTAGAATTATATGATTATATTGCCAATGAAATATAAATTTATATTGTTGCCAGTCTTTCTTTTTTACAAATGTATGGTATATTTTAGAATTCAGTGACCTTTAATGATGTCCATGTGAAATTCAGCCAAGAAGAGTGGGCCTTGCTGGAACCTTCCCAGAAGCAACTCTACAAAGTTGTGATGCTAGAGACCTGTGAAAACCTCACTGCTATAGGTAAGACTGCAATTTTTCTTTCACTTTTAAAATAAAAAGACAACTCTTACTTTGTTATTGATCCTCTTCTGTAATTCCAATTGAGAATGAGGAGGAATGAGGTAAATAAAACAGGCATGGTTCTAAGAGTCACAGAAGATAGTGATTTAAGTTTTGCCTTAATAATAACATGATATTTCCAATAATATATATTTTCTGGTACTATATTTTAGGCTACAATTGGGATGACCATAATATTGAAGAACATTTTCAAAGTTCTACAAGTAATAAAAGGTAACTTTATGTGCATGTTGATACAGATATAAATCTTAAAATTTAATGTGTCCTGGAAGTTTGGTGTTTTTTTGTTTGTTTCTTTGTTTTTTTTGTTTATTGGCTGCTTTTTATTTTCTGTTTTTGAGATAGAATTTTTTCTGGGTATCTGTGACTTTCTTAGACTTGCTTGTTAGACCAGCCTGACCTCGAAATCACACATATCTGCCTGTTTCTGCCTCCATGAATGCATGGATTAAAGGCACGTAGCAGCACACCTGGCTGTGTCCTGGAGGTTTTAAAGAAAAGCAACAGTGTAAAAACAGCACTGCTTTAAGTATAATCTCACAATTCCATTTACCTCAATGTCAGGTATCTGATTTGTGTTTGCAAGGCATTCCTTAAGATAGAAGAAAATAAAATAATGTTGTAACAGAAAATACCATTTAAATCATATAGACATTACAGCTACTGAGTTGAACTGCCAATATGTTTAGTCTCATTTTATCTACTCAGATATTGTAAGAGGTATACATATTGAATAGGTGATCAGTATGTGTCCAAAACTTTCTAATAACAACCACTGTTACTCATATTCATGCAGTCATATTGTAAAGTTTAGTGAAAGGAGCAGCTTATGAGAGTCAAGAATATTGTTGTGGAGAAACCTTAATCCCTATATGACATGTCTATGATGAACAAAAAACAAACTGTGTTAATTCAGTGAGGGAATCCTTTATTATTCTTGTAATTTAAATAGGTATATCATATGTCACAATGTTTGTAAGGCACATGAGCAGAGGAATATTGAAAGAAGCAGTGTACCTGTCTTTCTCCAAGAACAATTAATTTTGTAGTAGTCCCCACTTTGAGTAGATTTTCTGAATACGATAAATGGTTACTATTAATTGCTTTTGCAACTTCACTGAGAATTCATCAGCAACTAATACTGCTGAAAATACCTATGAATACTAAGAATTTGGAACTTCTTCTGCTTCTCGTGGCTCACTTTGCAAAGGAAGTGTCATTCATACAGTAAAAACAATGCAAATGGGATTGCTGTGGTAAAGGTCTGTATTCTTACAATAATATATATGTATGTATATATATATATATAACTCTTATAGAAAAATGAAGCTATAAAAGTGAACCACGTAACAAATGCTCTTACCATCACAGAGATCTTCAAAAATACCCATAATGAAGGGAAAAACCATTCATGTAAATAACATGATAAAACTTTAAAATTTGATTCTCCTTTACCATTAGATCAAATTATGAAATTAATTAATATAGATGAATATATTTATTAGTGTAAAGCACTGATTGTGGTAAATCTTTCACATGTGGTAATTATCTGTGCAGGCATGCAAGCAGTCGTACTGGAGAGAAACCTTCTAAATGCACTGTATGTGGTAAAGTCTTCTCCTATACCACTGATCTCATAAGGCATAAAAGAGCACACACTGGAGAGAAGCCTTTCAAATGTAATCAATGTGGTAAAGTGTTTGCACAAAAGAGTCATCTCATAAGCCATAGAAGAACACATACTGGAGAGAAACCTTATGAATGTAACCAGTGTGGTAAAGCCTTTGCAGAAAACAGTACTCTCTTAAGACATAAAAGAACACACACTGGAGAGAAACCTTATGAATGTAACCAGTGTGGTAAAGCCTTTGCAGAAAACAGTACTCTCTTAAGCCATAAAAGAGCACACACTGGAGAGAAACCTTATGAATGTAACCAGTGTGGTAAAGCCTTTGCAAAAAACAGTACTCTCTTAAACCATAAAAGAACACACACTGGAGAGAAACCTTATGAATGTAACCAGTGTGGTAAAGCCTTTGCACAAAACAGTCATCTCTTAATCCATAAAAGAACACACACTGGAAAGAAACCTTATGAATGTAACCAGTGCAGTAAAGCCTTTCCACAAAAAAGTCATCTCATAAGCCATAAAAGAACACATACTGGAGAGAAACCTTATGAATGTAACCAGTGTGGTAAAGCCTTTGCAGAAAACAGTACTCTCTTAAGACATAAAAGATCACACACTGGAGAGAAACCTTATGAATGTAACCAGTGTGGTAAAGCCTTTGCAGAAAACAGTAATCTCTTAAGACATAAAAGAACACACACTGGAGAGAAACCTTATGAATGTAACCAGTGCAGTAAAGCCTTTCCACAAAAAAGTCATCTCATAAGCCATAAAAGAACACATATTATAAAGAAACCTTATGAATATACCCAACATGATAAAGCCTTTGAACAGCAGTGTGGTATCCACAAAAAAGAAAAGACACACAGTGGAGAGAAGCCTGGTGAGGGTGATTAGTGTGATAAAGCCTTTGCATGTAATATTCATCTCCTAAGACAACAACACATTGTGCAGTGAAACCATATGAATATAACTATGTGGCAAAGCCTTTGAACATAACTTCTCCTAATAAATAAAAGAACACATACTGGAAAGAAGCTGTCTGACTGCAATCAATGTGAATAAACTTTTGCACTTCATAATCAATTTCAAACTCATGAAAGAAATCCTAATGGACAAAAAGCCTATGAGTGCTTTTAACAAGGCGAAACTATTCCACATTTGTATAATTTTCATCTTCTTGAAAGGATTCATACTGGAGAGAACTTATGAATGTGTTAAAATGGTGAGGCCTTGCACAAATCTAGAGTCATCATCATCATCAAAATTACCTTACTGGAGAGGAATTCTGTGACTACAAGCAATGTAGAAAGACCTTTGTGTTCTTTGGTCCAATGAGATCCAACAGAACTGAAAAACTAGCTCAATGGAAATGACCTCCCATTTCTGGAGGGGAAAGGGAATAAGGGCAATAGGAAAGGAGGGTAGTTCTGGGGGAGAGAAGGGAGGGGGACTATGATTGGAATTTAAAGTAAATAAACTTATTTTTAAAAAGAATACAATGAATGGTAAATATCAATTGAATGCAACAGTATTATATAATAAGGTGTTTATGGAAGACTTATTGATAATCCTGATTCTCAACATTTATTGTTTTCAATTGCCTCACTTTACACAAAAAAACTTTTAATCCAGTGGATGAATATGTAGGGAATGGTGAACTAACACCAGCCAGGAAGTTCTCTGAGAGTAACACAACAGTGGTAGCCTGTAGAATTTTCTTTGTGTACACATACCTATTGTTCCAGGGGTTCTATTGAAAATCATCACAATCCACACTGAATTTTGAGATATGAGGGAGGAGGCTTTCTTTTCCATGTATGACTCTGCTTCTGGCCTAGATGGGTAACCATGTCAATGGTGCGTTTTCTCTGCCTGACTTCATCTGGAGAGTATCTTTAGACATGGAAACCACCAATCAAATTTGATAGATGGCCTTTGACACAGATCCCTGATAACTCTCCCCTCCCTTCAAATATAGGATAATTTGGTTCTGTGTTCTTGTTCTTCTTATTCATATAATAGGAATGTGCTTTTTAATGCAAATCTAGCATTCTTGAATTTCCTAGTATTAAACAATTATCTACACCTATGCTTGGAGCATCCCAGGTACTCCCCAAGGAATATAAGCCACTGTGTTCTGTTTTCTGGAATTAAAGTTGAACTTACTTTCTGAGGTGGCTCCCAGAGTGGCTAACCACTGTTATGCTCGTGAGCTTTCCAAGCTTTATACTACTCATCTTCTGCCCCTCATGCCTTCCTGGGCTGGTGGGAAACAGCCCTCCAGGCAGCAAGAGAATCACATTCTCTGAAATGCCTGTGATAAAATATTTCAGACTGCATAGCATTTCAAATTTCACATGTTTCTGGATTTGAGATGGTCAATCAAACAGTATCTTGGGATGGGACTCATTAAAATGAGTTATACTTAGTGTTTAGTTCAAGGTAAGGTTGCAGGCAAGCTTCATGGTATGAAATCTTCTAAGGTGAGTACAGTGGCCCATGGAAAATAAATACAAGCAGAAATTTTATTTTTCTGTTTTTAATAGCTGAGTACTGTTCTGATAATGTAAGGGTGAATGGCAGGGGAGAGGAACTCTCCTTTTGAGTAGTCTACGAGAAGGGGATGGGGGAAGGTGGAGGGAGGGACCAGTAGGAGTTGAGGGAGTGACCTTAAATCAGCATATATAATGAATAAATTGTGAAAAATAAAAACAATTAATAAAATAACATATAGTAAGGAAAACAAAGCAAAACAGCAAAAATTTGAGTCTAGTTTGGTTAACTGCCCTCCCTCAAAGAAAAGAAAGAAGATATATAGAAAGAAAAGAAAAACAGAATCTTTGTCTTTGTCACCTTTCTTCCCTGTGAGCTCAGTTGAAGATCATTATGCAATGGAGACCATGATTCTCTCTCTGAAGTTTATGTTACCATAGAAGTAGGATTCAAACCTGAAACTAATGGCAGAGTTTCCTAGTTAACATATCAAATCAAACCTACCTGCCATTTTCTCTCAGAAATCCTTCAGTCCTTCCATGTTATCTGTCCGTCCAGGCTAGTACAGCCCATGCAATACCCTGAATTCTCCTTCCCAGGGCCTGGGATAACCTTACCCCCCCTCACCCACATATAGGCAAATTATTTGGGCTACCTGGTTCTGTCAAGCACCATGCAGGAGCAACAGCAGAACAGCTATAGAACTCATGGAATGTGGCTCCCTTGTTAGCATAATCATGATGAGTTTGTCTTGGAGAAGCATAATCCCAAGAACTGATTTTCCTGATGACTTTGTGTTCTTATGTAGCATATCTCTGCTTGTTGCCTTTGTGATGCCCATATTCCTTATAACATGAGTTGTATGAAAACTTTAAGAAAGCTTCTATCTCATCACTGGGCAATATCACTGGCATTTAAAATTAACAATGCTTGATCTCTTTTCACATGTTTACTGGAGCAGTTTAATGAATTAAGCACTGCCCTTGAAATGAGCTATAGATATAGATTGTTAGCAATGACCATTATACTTAGAAAGAATTTGGAAAAAAATAGATTGTTTAATAAGGTCAGGGAAGATGTTTTTGCTAAAGGCTCTGTTGTAAAAACTCTTAGAGAACAATTTAAATTTAAGAAAAGTACACTATTAATAGTAAAGCCATGGATGTTTTAAGGTTGATGAGCTGAAACAATAGCCCAAGGTAGCATTGGCTGTCTGGGCACCCTCAAACTGGGTCTAAAACTAAGACAGCAGTTGATTCCTCTATATTTGTTTTTTCCCCTCAGCTTCTTGATATGATTTAATAAAAATGATTAATGAGTAGATGCACACCCCTTTAAGATTTAAAGTACCGTTGCCAGTACCATGCCATTTTTTATTACTGTTGCCCTATAGTACTACTTGAGATCTTGGATGAAGATACCTCCAGAAAATATTTATTGTGCAGGCATTTTTTTTAAATCAATTCTGTTTTTTTTGTTTTTCCATATGAAACTGAGAATTGTTCTTTGAAGGCCTGTAATGAGTTGTGCTGGTATTTTGATTGGTATTGCATTGAGTCTTTAGATTGCTTTTGGTAGAGTGGCCATTTTTACTATGTTAATCCTCCAATCCTGGAGTATGGGAGATCTTCTGATATCTTCCTGAAGTTCTTTTTTTTTTCATACAAGTCATTCACTTGCTTGATTAGAGTCACACCAAGGTACTTTATGTTATTTGTGGCTTTTGTAAAGGGGTTTTGTTTCCCTAATTTCTTTCTGAGCCCATTTGTCTTTTGTATAAAGGAGGGCTTCAGAATTTTTAAATTTAATTCTGTATCCAGTCATTTTGCTGAAGTTGTTTATCAGCTGTAGGAGTTCCCTGGTTGAATTTTTTAGTGTTATATCACATCATCTGCAACACAAGCTGGAATGGATGTGGAGAAAAGGGAACCCTTCTCCATTGCTGGTAGGAATATAAACTTGTACAACCACTTTGGTTATCAATCGGGTGCTTTCTCAGAAAATTATGAATAGTGCTACTAGAATATTCATTTATACCAACCCTGGGCATATACTCAGAAGATTATCAACCATACAACAAGGACATTTGGTCAACTATACTCATAACAGCATTATTGACAATAGCCAGAATTTGGAAACAACTTAGATGTCCCCAAACCGATAGACAGAGAAATTGTGGCACATTTATACAATGCAATACTATTCAGCAATTAAAAAGAAGGAAATAAGCAGGCAAATGGATGCAACCAGAAAAGATCACTCTGAGTGAGTTATCCAGAAGCAGAAATACGCTCATGGTATATACTCACTCATATGTGCATATTAGTCATATAATATAGGAATAAAATACTAAAATCTAGAGTCTTAAAGGATCTAAACAACAGAAAGAACCGTAAGGAAGATGCTTAATCTTCATTCAGAAGGGCAAATGGGATAGACATCTGTAATGGGGGAAGATAGGAAACAGGGCAGGAAACTACCACAGAGGGCCTCTGAAAGAATCTACATAGCAGGGTATTGAAGCAGATTCTTAGACTCATACCCAAATTTTGTGCAGAAAGCATGGATTAATATGGAAGATTCAGGAGCTAAAAAAGCCTGGATGGGAGAGGCCCTCAACAAGGAGGCCAATTGAGCCAAAAAAAATATGGGCCTAGGGGGTCCTGTTCCAACCAAGGACCATGCATGAAGAACACCTAGAACCCCTGCTCAGATGTAGCTCATAAGTATCTCAGTTTCCATGTGAGTTCCCTATTAAGAGTAACAGGGGCTGTCTCTGACATGAACTCAGTGACAGGCTCCTTGATCAGCTACTCCTGGAAGGTTCAGCCTTGCCAGGCCACAAAGGAAGAAGGTTCAACCATTCTTGGTAAGACTTGATAAGATAGGCTAGGATAAGATAGTGGGAAGAAGGACTTTCCCTATCGTGGACTAGGAGAGGGGCATAGCGGGAGAAGAGGAAGGTAGGTTGTAACTGGTTGAAGATGAGGGTGGGGCTTACAGCCAGAAAATAAAGTGAATAAAATATAATAATCAATAAAAAAGAAAAAAAAGGAGGATTTTTTTTTTCCTGAGATGGCTGGACTCAGGCAACTGTCTCTTAAAAACAACTAGAAAGAATAGTATTTCATCTCTACTCATTTTCCTTTTGCCTGTAATACTATATATAATAAATACCCTTGATAAAATTCAGTGGTTTGTCATATATTCCTAGTATTATAATATTGTAAAATATTTTACAATTCAAATTTTGATGTTAAGTGTGTAAAAATAGTTTATGAAAAAGTGGCTTGAATTTTCAAAGAAGCAAAGAATGATTACTCAAAACTCAGGAGGGTGAAAATAAAAGGAAATTGATGGAAGAATAAATTATATATAAAAAATTAATATCTCTTACACAGTAATTAAAACATTTTGGTTATTGAGATTTAAAAAATATACACAGAATATTTCTCAAGTAAACAATGTAAGCTATTAGTAATAGCTCCTATGCATGCACCCTGAAGTATTTCTTTAAATTATTCCTCTTGTCACTGAAATGTGTTCTTTGACAAGTCATGCCACTACACCCTGATGTTCAAGCTCTAATACTGGCCATTCAATTCTTATTTCAGGGTACTGACTGCTTATAGCCCAATTAGGAATGAAGTCAGACAATGTTTGATTTCTGTGTCTAGCTAAGGTCACAATTTTTGATGATATGTTTTTAGTTCGTCCACAATTTCAAAGTAAAATGATTGACTTTCTTGAAATGTTAAATGTTCTCTCTCACATACATGCACACACACGCATATATAATGTGTGATACATGTAATAGGAGTTATTGGCAACACAAGACTTGAAATTGAAAGAGCCAAAAGAGGGGTGTATGGGAGATTTTGTAGGGAGGACAGAGATGTGAGAAATAATGTGATTATATTAAAATCTCAAAAAAATGTATATGTTTTCCATGAATAAAAAAACTGAATATTATAATATTTTGCACTGATGTGATTCAGGACAATCAAGTCTATTCTATCTTAGCACACAGTCAGCTGTGTTTCAGTAAACATGAGTATATATGTGTGCTGGACTTGCGCAAGTCATCTGTTGTTTTCATATGGATAATGGTAGAACTCCTCATTCAGTGTGTACAGTATATATTCTCTTTTAAATTGACTCAAGAATTGTAGGAATTTTTTGTGCGAACTGTATAAAATAAAGTTCCCCTAAACTTCTATCTTGGTCCACATTCTTCTACTGTCTCCTTACATCCTTTTACACAGAAATGCTATCTAACCTGGATGGTAAAGAGTGTTCAGTAGATGAAGCAGAAGAATGGACATTTTTTGTCTAGTCCATTCTGTTAGTTCCTTTCCTTCTGTTGGAGAATTGGACAACTGAGTTCAGAGTTTTCAAAGAACAATGTTTATTATTTCCCTTTATTTTGTAGTTATGGTGTGTGGGTTTTGCCTCTTTTTATTTGATGCTTGGGATAATTCATTTTTTGTCTTTTATTGGATGTGATTAACATTTTTAGATAGGAGTTTTGCTTTGATTGGCTTCTGTAGTGAAGGAGTTTTACAGAAATACTGCTCATATTTTGGTTTATTGTACAATATATTTTTATTCACCATTTACTATTGAAAGTTTACAGGATATAGTAATAAGGATCCCTTAAAGATCATATACAATCGGTCTCAGCCATTCTAGGTTTAGAATCTCTCTTGAGAGATCAGGAGTTACTGTAATGAGCCTGAATGTATATGCAACTTAGTCTTTTCAACTTGCAACTTTTAATATACCTTCTTTGTTTAATATACTTTTCTTTACTTTTAGGGTTTTGATTTTATGTGATGAGCACAATTTCTTTTCTGGTAGGCTTTGTTGTTTTCTCTACTTTTTGTACTTTTATAGGTTACCCCTTCTTCATTAGGTTAAGGATATATTCTATTATTTTGCTGAAAATATTTCTGGGATTTTGATGTGAGTTTTGTCTTCTTCCTCTATTTCTATTATTCATAAATTATTTTTTTGCACTTTTTAAATATTCTGGATCTTTTGTGCATGGCTATTTAACATTTCTTTTGATGCAATTATCCAGTTGTTGTTGTTTGTTTGTTCTTGTTGTTCATAATAATCATCTTCATCTTCATTTCTTTGTCCTCCTCCTGCTTCTCTTCTTGCTCCTCCTCCTCCTTTTTTTCTTTTCAAAATAGTCGCTTTACTCATATATTCACCCTGATTAAAGTTTTCCCTTCCTCTAACCCTGGCAACTCTTTCCTATCTCCCCTTCTATCCTGTTTAAATTCACCCTCATATAAAACAAGGAGGGCTATAATGTATAATAAGAAAGTAAAATAGAAAAAAGACAAAAACAATCACATCTTATTAGAAAAAACAAAGAAAAGAAAAAGAGCTCAAGGGGAGAAAAGATGTAGACTTGTTCACACATGCAGAAATCTCATAAAATATTAAACACAAAACAGTAGTACACACAGAGGGTCCATGTAGCTTTAAAACTAGTAAAAACTCTTCAGCAAATTAAAATGAGAACTGTGATAATTTTTTTAAAATTCATGCCAGAATTACAGGACATGAAAATCCAAACATGCCAGTGAGCAAAATTTTTGCCATCTACCTTTTGGAATGTATGCTTAAAAGTACAATTAAGAGTAGTCCCTCGGATAAAATGAGTGTACCTTGGAGAAAACTACATTTTCATTTGCAAGCACTTATCAATTAGAGATTTGGCTAGGGACAACATTAAATGCCTTGTGCATGCTGCCTCACATGCACAGCTTATATATTCTTCAGTCCTCTTAATTTAAAATGCTTTCTTCTTTGATATCCTCTATCCTTTCTGGCTCTTATACTCTTTTGGCTGAATTACTGAAGAGCCTGGAGGGCATATTCTGAGGTCTCTCACTGACTGTCTATTTTCTTTATGGGTCTCTGAATTTGTTTCCATCAGCTGCAGGAGGAAGCTTCTTTCATGATGGATGAACAAGATACTGGTCTATGAGTATTGCAGAATGGTGGCAAGGTCCATTTTTATTACTTTTAGTAGAATGTAGTATTTGCTTTTTCCCTAGAACCCTGGGCTATGTAATTTCTATTTCTTGATCAATAATCCAGTGTCAGGTGTGGATAGCATCATGTGAAGTGGACCTTAAATCAAACTATAGATTGGTTATTTACTCCTATAACTCTTGCACTAATATGTCTTACAGGTAGGACTATGTTATAGTTCAAAAATTTGGTAGCTGGGTTAGTGCTTATATTTCTCCTCTTGTAGTTGCAGAGTACTTCTCATATCAAAATTGCTAGAATGTAAGTGTGAAGGTTATATGTAGGCACAAGCTCTATTTATCTATGTTCCATGTAAGTGTAAGTGTTGTCTCCAGCAATACTGCATTGCAGTCAATTTATGGAGAGCATCCTATAGTCTTGGCAAAAGCCTGTATTGTTTTGGCATTAAGATCACACTACTTTGGCCAATACCTCAATTAAACATAAACTATTACCAGTACTGGATGCTTTACTTAGTGACAAGAGATTTCCAGTTGGGACTTTCTTGTGTGGTGATTTCATTTATATTGGCTCTTAATATGAACGTAACTTAAAAATATTTCTATTGCATTAGTTTTCCACTGTACCAAACAAATGACCCTTAATTTTACCTGTGTTTCTCATGTTACCTTTTCATTGCCCTCTTCCTTTCCCAATCCCCTTCAATTCTATATTTTTAGCCCAACTTCCATTTGTACAAAGTATTTTATTTCTCTTTCCTATGGAGAAATCTCTGGCTCCCCTAACCTCCAGTTCTTAATCTGTATGTATCCCCTGCATTATTATGTTCAGTTGCTTGCATATCATACAACTTGCAAGTAATATATATGTAAAAGCAAATACACACCCTATGTGTCTTTTGGGGTCTAGGTTCTCTCACTCTCAGTTATCTGCAAAGGTGAATTTACCTTCACATTTCATGATTTGATTTTTTAAATGTCTGAGTAATATTTGATTATGTAAATACACTAGCATTATAACAAAAAAATAGAAATACACACCTGAAAGCTAGAAATGCACACTGGAAAAACAGGTAAAATCTTCACAAATGGTGCTGACCAAACTAGATGTCTATATGTAGAAACATAGAAATAGATGCTTATTTTCTTTCAAAAGTCACCTCCAAATGGATTAAAACCTCACCAAAGTTTACATATAATTAAAGCCATGAAGTCAGCACAGCTATTTGACAAAGATCAAGCACAGCTGAGCTGCATGTTACAATAGACTTCATGCTATCTTTCAGGCTTGGTCTTGATCTCCACTTGTTACATGCTTAGAGAGCTTTCAATACATGGACAACCTGGGGGCATTGGAGCAATGGGAAAATTTTTAATGAATCATTTATGCCTTCACCCTGGAGTACTGCTTCTAAGCTTCCCCAGGAAAAAACCTAAGCAGACTGCCCCTTTCATTTTTAGGGGAAATATCAATTATCTGGCCCTAAATGAATGTCTTCCTCATGGAAGTTGTAACTCACATAAAAATGGCATATAACTCCTTATGAGACTTCAGCTCCAAGATAGTCTTGCAAAATCTACCCTTGTGCTTCCTCAAGAAGAAAATAATCAGAACAACATTTTCTTAAAAGGCAAACAAAGTTTGTATTAGGACTTCCTTTTCTTAGATATATTAGCTTGCACAGTATCACTGTGGTGTTGTATGACCAAATTAATGAAAGAATACTTAGATTTAGCACATAAATAAATTCTACAAAGATATGAAGTATAGACATTGCGTTATGACAAGAATTTGATTTTCATTTCTCATATTTTTAAGGACGTTGGGCATTTTTAAGTGTTTCTACACCATTCAATATTCCTCTGTTGAGAATTTCTGTTTAGCCTTGAACCCTATTTTAAATTGGATTATTTGATTTGTTGGGTTATTTATATATTCTGGATATAAGCCTTCTGTCAGATGTAGAGTTGGTGAAGATCCTTTCCCAGTCTGTAAGCCATCCTTTTGTTCTGCTGGCAGTGTCCTTTGCGTTAGAGAAGCTTTTAAGTTTTATGAGATCCCATTTATTGATTGTTGATCTTAGAGCCTGTGCTGCTGGTGTTCTGTTCAGGAAGTTGTCTCCTGTGCCAATGTGTTCAAGATCTTCCTCACTTTTTTAAATAGCAGATTAAGAGTGTTAGTTTTATGTTAAGGTATTTGATTCACAAGGACTTTACTTTTGTGCAGGGTGGTAATTATGGATCTATTTGTATCTTTCTATATGTGGACATCCAGTTAGAAAAGCACCATTGGTTGAAGATATTCTTTTTTCCATTGAATGGTTTTGGCTTCTTTGTCAAAACTCAGGTGTTGTAGGTGTGTGGGTTTATTTCTGGGCCTTTGATTCAATTCCACTGATTCACCAGTATGTTTCTATGACAATAAAACACCATTTTTACTGTTTCTCTGTAGTACAGCTTGAGATCCAAGATGGAGATATCTCCAGAAGCTTTTTTTTTTTTGTACCAGATTATTTTAACTATTCTGGCTTTTTTTGTGTGTTTTTATGTGATGTTGAGAATTGTTCTTTCAAGGTCTGTAAAGAACTGTGTTGGTATTTTGATGGGAATTGCATTGAATATCTACATTTCTTTTGGTAGGATGGCCATTTTGCTGTTATTCCTACTGATCCATGAGTATGGGAGATTATTCCATCTTATGATATCTTCTTCAATTTCTTTCTTCAAACACTTGAAGTTTTTTTATACAGATTTTCACTTGCTTGGTTAGAGTGACACCAGTGCACTTTATGTTATTTGTGGCTATTGCAAGGTTGTTTTTTCCTAATTTCTTTCTCAGTCCTCTTGTCTTTTCTATACAAGAGGGCTTCAAATATTTTTTAGCAACTTTGTTTTCAGCCACTTTGCTGAAGGTGTTTATCAGCTGTAATAGTTCTCTGGTAGAATTTTTAGGGTCACTCATGTATACTATCATATCATCTGTGAATAGTGATACTTTGACTTCTTCCTTTCTGTTTTGTATCCCCTTGATTTTCTTTAGTTGTTTTACTGCTATAGCTAGAACTTCCAGTACTATGTTGACGAGAAAGGAGAGAGTGAGCAAACTTGACTTGTCTCTGATTTCAGTGGGACTGGTTTAAATTGCTTTTCATTTAGTTTGATGTTTGCTATAGGCTTGTTGTATATTATCTTTACTGTGTTTAGGCATGTGCCTTTTATCTCTGATATCTCCAAGACTTTAAACATTAATGGAACTTGGATTTTATTAAATGCTTTTCAGCATCTATTGAGATGATCATGTGGTTTTTCTTTTTCAGTTTGTTTATGTGGTGGATTACAATGATGGTTTTCTGTACATTGTATCTCCCCTGCATGCCTAGGATGAAGCCACTTGGTCATGGTAGATGACATTTTTGATGTTTTCTTGGATTCATTTTGCAAGTATTTTATTGAGTATTTTTGTTTCAATATTCATAAGAGAGATTGGTCTGAAATAATCTTTCTTAGTGTATCTCTGCCTTTTATTTAGCTCTTGTGAGTTTTAGGTATCAAGGTGAATGTGGCTTCATAGAAAGAATTTGGTAATATTCTTTCTTTTTCTGTTTTGTGAAATAGTTTGAAGAGTATTGGAATTACCTCTTCTTTGAAGGTCTAGTAGAATTCTGCATGGAAACTATCAGGCCCTGAGCTTTGTTTGGCAGGGAGACTTTTGATGAATGCTTCAAAAGGGCATGTAGGTCTATTAATTTAGTTACCTGATCCAGATTCAACTTTGATTAGTTGAATCTAATCAAATATTAGAATCTAGCAAGAAAATATTCCATTTCATTTAGATTTTCAAGTGTTGTGGCATATAGACTTTTAAGGTGAAACCTAATGATTCTTCAAATTTCCTCAGTGTCTGTAATTATACCCCCTTTTATTTTCTGATTTTGCTGATTTATATAGTGTCTCCCTGTGTTTTAGTTAGTTATACTAAAGGTTTGTCTATCTTTGTCATTTTCTCCAAGAACCACTCTTGCTTTTGCTTATTCTGTGGATTGTTTTCTTTGTTTCTAATTTATTGATTTCTGCCCTAAGTTTGATTATTTCTAGCCATCTACTCCTCTTGTATATGTCTGCTTCATTTTGACTAGGTCATTCACGTGTGTTGTTATGTTGATTTGAGATGCCTCATATTTCTTTATGAAGGCACTTAGTTCTATGAACTTTCCTCTTAGAATTACTTTCATTATGTCTCATTAGTTTGGGTAAGTTGTGCCTTCATTTTTGTTAAATTCTAGAAAGTCTAATTAGTTTATTTCTTCCATAATCCAGCTGTCATTGAGTAGAGTTCAGTTTCCATGCATATGCAGGCTGTTTACTATTTTTTGTTATTATTAAGGTCTAGTTTTAGACCATGTTGTTTTAATATGATACAAGAGATTATATTGTTATAATATTCTTTTGTTGGAATGTATACAATTTACCCTTGTTCATTCAAAAGCTGATTTCTCTCCTCCATTGTCTGGTTTCAATCCAGATACTGCATTGTGATGCTTTTTATAAGCATCACCTGTCTCAAGTTTGCATAAACATGCCACCATTTGTTCTCTATATTGTCAATTAAAACAACCAGCCCAAATCCTGAGTAATGGAGAGGATAAGGTGAGACATCCTGGTCCTGGGAGGAAGAGGAAGGAGACAGGAGAGGAGAGGAGGAGAATCTCCAAGAGAGGTCTTGACACCACATGTAGAAATGAACTGGAACTAAGATATCACTAAACGCCATATGATGGGTGAATCTGAATGGTAGGAAACTCTGTGGGCTTAGAGGTTTAGGATGGAGTAACTGTTGGCTTGCATTGTGCTCTAGGTTAATTAAATAAATCCTAGTCTCTGTGTGGTGATTTGGTTATACAGCTGTTTAGGAATAACCACTGCTTAACTAAAATATTTATCAATAGTAAATATTAATAATATACAACAAATGGCACCCAACTCATCTAAGTATCCACACACTTTAAATCCTACTTTAATATAATTTGCTGGGGGAGAGGAATAAGCTCTCAGCAATACAACCCAAACTTTAAACCTAAAAACTCCCAGATAAATTACTGGCTCTTTAAAAGAGACTCTTAAACATGCCTCAGAGCAAAAGACAGACTACTGTGGGCAGACCTGAGACTGAACAAAACTGGTTGCCACTACAGTCTAACAGGATGAGAGAAACATTAAAACAGACTTCTTTGAGCTTGGCTGATAATCTCTTCTACTGTATTAAGACAGAAATAAAGGAAAGTTTAGAAATTATGACTATGGTTACATTCATATTCCTCAATTTAACTTTAATAATTGATTTAGCCTTTTATGTATTCTCAAAGGCAAAGGCTTTATAAAAGATACTGGAACAACACAAAAAAAAAAACAAGTAGAACAATATAAAGAAATAATGAAGGTTGGAAACAGGAAATAAAATTAGAGATACAAAAACTTACAGAACGTAAGAAACAACAGGAAAATAGGACAGAGGTTTTAGAAAAGATACTGGAAAACACAACAAACAACAAGAACACTATAAAGAAAAAATTAAAAGTTAGAAGAGAGGCATAAAACAAGAGATTGAAGAGATTATTGAACAAAACAAACAACAGAGAGATAGTTGTGAAATATGGGTACAGACTTTAAAAATTGTTTAGAATACTAAGTAAAGAAAATACTCAGGCAGAGGCAAAAGATAATAATAAGTAAAGTCAAACAAAGGTGGTTAGAAAACAAACATTAGCTTATCCAGTCAGTGTACAACAGAGACCAGCAGATGATGATTTCCCACAGGATTACCATGAGGCTGAATGGCACCCTGTGGAAGTGCCAGATTAGAGAAAATTTAAAGAAAGTGTCAACAATTTTGGAATGCATTCACCATTTTTAAAATAAGTGCTGAATTCCTGGCCAATCAGTAGAGTAATCCCAAAGGACTCTGGAGGATATGGCAAAGGCAATAAAAGAACCTGAGCCATATTTACAATCGCTTTCATGGTGAAGAGAAGAGGCTAGAGAGATAGCATACAAAAATAGAGTCAGGGCTGTTGGTGTTTCTAAGGAACAGTTGTTTGGTGATGGCCAATAGGCTGACACAGAGATACAAGCTGTATATAATGAAGAAACCTTAGCATTATGTCACTTAGCAGCCTTAAATACCTGGGACAAGGTTGAGGAATCAGGAAAAAGGCTTGATCCATTCTCTCAGGTCATACAAGCTCCATGTGAAACATTCATTAATGTTTTGCAAAGATTGACTTCAGCTGGGGATACAAATATATCACATCCACTAGCTAGAAAATTTTTTGAAATGCAAAGATTTTGAATGCAAAGAGGTAATACAGCCATTAAAAGCAAGGTGTGCACAAATAGACAAATGGGTTATAAATACAATTGACAACAAACCTCAGTCACCCAATTTAGCCTTGATAGGAGAAGCTACCCCTAAAGACATTGGGAAATGTCTTAATTTTGATGGGCAAACGGAGTTACCAGAAAAAAACAAAATAATTCAAAAAGGAAGCCTATACTTCCTAGAATATGCAGCAGATGTGGCAAGGGTTGACATCGGATAAGTGAATATAGAGCACAGATAAATGGGGTAATCCTTTATCAAAAACTGCCTGAAGGGGCCTTTCTCAGGCCCCAGTACAGGACAGGGATACTCCTCCACAAGAAAGATAAACACCACTGCTCTGGGAATAAACATTAAAAATTTCAACAGTGAGGCCAGGGTAGGTTTTATAGGTAATTAAAAAAAAAAAGGAAGGGAAGGGAACAAAAAAGCAAATATATTGGCAAACCTCTATAAATGATCATAGGGCAAAGTTAAAGATAATTTTAAATAGTATTGAAATTGAAGGTGTGGTGGATACTGGGACTGATGTCACAATTATTACTTGTAAATCCTGGCCTCCAAATTGGCCACTTCAGGAGGTGGATATTCAATTCCAAGGAGTTGGGACTTTATCTAAAGTGAAACAAAGTGTTAGATGGTTTAAATGTACAGAACCAGAAGGTCAAATAAGAAAACTAAGACCATATGTGGCTGAGATAGCCATAAACTTATGGAGAAGAGATGTGTTACAATAATGGAAGACCCACATTAACATCCCCCCATGTTATGAGGCAAAAAACAGGTAATACTCCTGATAAAGAAGCTAAAATTATTTTAAAATGCCATCAAAAACAGTTTCAGACTGTCCAGGCTGTCCATAAACAAAATACAGCAGAGGCCATTTTTTCAACTGCCTGTTGGAAAGCCACTGCTGATAAAATTCCCACAGCCTTACCACTAAGGTGGTTGGAAAACCAACCTATTTGTATTGAACAATGGTCTATGAGTAAAGAAAAATTACTGGCACTAGAACAGCTAGTCCTGGAACAACTGGAGGCTCAGCATATAGAGGAGTCCAACAACCCTTGGAATTCTCTGGTATTTGTCATCAAGAAGAAATCTGGCAAATGGAAGATGTTAACAGATCTCAGAGCCATTAACAAAATTATTCCAGCAATGGGGTCATTACAATCCGGAATCCCATTGCCTTCCGTGTTACCTAAACAATGGCCTATTATAGTGATTGATTTAAAGGATTGCTTTTTCACAATTCCTTTACATGAGTATGATAGGGAAAGGTTTGCTTTCTCAGGACCCACTTTGAATAGAAGCTGTCCAATAAAGAGATACCACTCGAGGGTCTTACCACAAGGGATGTTGAACAGTCCTACTTTGTGCCAATATTTTGTACAACAACCGTTGGAGGTAATTTGTAAGCAGTTTCCTCAATCAATAATTTACCACTATATGGATGATATCTTATTGGCTGATTCAGATAGAAAAACATTAGAAAATATATTTGATGAAATAAATAGAACTTTGCCTTGTTGGGGTTTAGAGATTGCGCCCGAAAAAGTACAAAGAGGAGATTCTATTAATTACCTAGGATACAAAATAGGTCTACAAAAAAACTCAACAACTTGGAAGAACCCAATTAAAAACTCTCAATGATTTTCAAAAAATTACTGTAAGATATTAACTGGCTATAGCCTACATTTTGTTTAGCTACTCAAAGCTAAATAACTTATTTTAAACGTTATATGATGATAAGGACTTTAAATGTCCAAGAACGTTATCAACTGAAGATGAAAATGAATTGTCTCTGGTAGAAAGGAAATTACAAGATGCATATATAGACCATATTGATCCAAAGACGGCCTATATTTTGGTTATCTTGCTTTTCACTCATTCTCCCACAGGAATTCTAATGCATAAGGTGGACTTTGTCTTAGAATGGGGTATTTTTGGTACACAAGCAAAATAAAAAAAAATAAAAATCGATATAGAAAAGTTCCTGAATTACTCTTAAAAGGAAAAATGAGACTTCATCAGTTGGCTGGAATAGATCCAGCTGGAATTGTGGTGACCTTTCCCAATGCTGAGATTGTATCATTATGGGCAGTGAACGGATATTGGCAAAGAGCTTGTTGTGAGTTTTTCGGAGAAATCAGCAACAGATACCCCAAAATCAAGTCACTTCAGTTTATAAAAAGAAACAATTGGATTCTTCCTCATATAATAAAAGGAACTCCAATTTTTGGAACTCCCACATTTTATACGGATGCCAATAAATCAAAAATGGCAGGTTCTAAGTCAGAAAATCTGAATAAAGTGATGGAGAGTCCTTATGATTCAGTTCAAAAATCAGAATTATATGCAATTCTCTTGGTGTCATCAAATTTTCAAGAATCTCTTAATATAGTCACTGACTCTCAATATGCAGAAATTATTGTTCTACATATAGAAACTTCTGATCTAATTCAGGATTATTTGGACTTAACTTCACTGTTTCTTCAATTACACCGAGTAATAAGAAATAAAAATAATACATTGTATATAACATAGATCAGATCTGATATGCATCCACCAGGCACTCTAGCACAAGGCAATGATGAAATTGATCAACTATTGACAGGAAGTTTGTTAGAGGCCTCAGAATTTCATTTTAAAAACACTATGTTAACAGCAAAGGTTTAAAAAGAGAGTTTTCTATCACTTGGCAACAAGCCAAAGAAATTATGCGAAAATGTCCCACTTGTTCTTTATATAATTAAACTCCACTACCTGCAGGAAGTAACCCAAATGGTAAACAAAGAAATGAAATTTAGCAAATCATGTGTTTTATTTTATAGAGTTTGTTAAACTGAAATATGTGCACCATACTATAGACACATATTCAGGGTTCCAATGAACAAAAGCCACAAGTTCTTTTTTTTTTTTTTTCAATGCAGTTTATTCAGGAACCTTGAACAATCATCTGACCCTGGGTAAAGCCAGCCCACAGGTTAAATATCCTCTGGGTAGCCAACCTCAGCATGCCACGTGGGCAATGCAGATAGGTCCACATACATGGAAGCAAGCCAGATCCTCAGCCTTAGCCAAATGCGGAGTTGTTTGTGACAGAGAGCACTCACCATCGGGAAGGTGGAAGGCAGAAACCAGCTCCATCTTTCAGGCGAAGCCACAAGTTCTAAGAAGGCTGATTTAGTTATTACAAATTTATTAGAAGTTCTGGAAGTTATGGTTATGCCTACACAAATCAAGTCTGATAATGTTACAGCATATGTCTTTAATAAAATGGAAAGATTTTTTTACATATTATAAGATAAAACATGTAACAGGTATTCCGCAGAATCCTGCCAGTCAAGCAGTCATTGAAAAATTGAATCATACTTTAAGGGACATGCTTAACAAACAGAGAGGGGCTTTAACCCCCCCCCACGAGATAGATTACATAATGCTTTTTTGACCTTAAATTTCTTAAATGATAATGAACAACAAACAACAGCTGCACAAAGACACTGGGTTATAGAAAAAAATTGCTGAATTATTTCAGCCTATATATTTCAAAGATACCCTAACTTCACAATGGACAGTAGGGGATGTGTTACATACTGGGGAAGAGGTTTTTCATATGTTCATACAGGAGAAGAGAAATTATGGGTTCCTTCAAAACAAATAAAAATCAGATATCACAGAGGAAGACCACCCGAAAACCTTGGTCACACACAAGAAGAAAGAAATTAAGAATACCAAACAAAACAGGCAATATAAATTGATAATCGCTTCACATAATTCTAAAGCTGACTGAGACATAAAAAATGTCTCTAGCCAGAACTTCAGCAGTACATGACCAATAAATCCTTGGCTATAATATCCTCAATATTTATTATGCCATTCTTTTAATTGGCATTGATAAAATTGGTTTACAGTTTAATTTCATTCTGAACATCTCATACATTTATAATTTTAGAACTGTATAATGCTTGTGAGAAATTATATGTTTGCAGAACAAAAGAAGTGAATACTGGAGATGCTGGACAAAACCTGACAGAATACTCCTTCCAGCATGCTGAGACATTAACACATCTGTTTCAGAATCTTGCATGTTCCAGAATTCTGCTTGTTTCTGCCTCAACTGCTTCAATTGCTGTTTCTCATCACAGCCTGTTCCCAAGAGAGCTTTGAAGAAAGCTACAAATCTTAATTGGTCCCGCATTTTAGACTGTTCTAAACAGGACTTTTACTAACTTATTATTTTCTCAACATTCAAAGACTGGACCACAAATATTTCTTATTTAATTAAACATTTTTTCCAATTTTCTTTGGGTCCCCAAAAATATTTCTGCATGTCCAAAATGTCAGCTAGATGAAATCAATGAGAATGATGTCCTATATTCCTTAAGGGAGATTGGGTAGTTTTTGGGTTGTTTCCTGTGGCTACAAGTGTTTATTGTCATTGGAAGATGTTTACAAATTACTAATGGTCTTATTCAGAGTGAAACTGTTATGCCCAGTTTGGGAACCCCAAAAGCCCAGGGGTACACTCTACTGTAAATACATGAGGTTTTTAAAATTGTATACATGTTCAGACATGGGACACAAACTTCCTGTGGACACAGGAGAGGAATGTAGCCCTGAGATCTAGGGAAGCAATGTTTTTATGGGGCAAAACCGCAAGCAGGGACTTACATGCTTTGGTGTTATGTGATTGTGAAATGGAAACTGACTTTTGAAATGGTTGGTCCACTTTGGGCAGCAAGAGTACAAACAGTTCTGGCCTGGCCCTATGGGCCAGTTTCCTAGCAACTGTATAATTAGTGGGCAGAAAAGAATGTAGTAAGGCTAATTTGTCCCCTCAGGGCATTAAGGCTAGTTCTTCCTCAAAGGAGGTTGGACATGTCTCCAACTAACTAGTCTTTATTCATGCTTCTGCTTTAAACTTTAAAACATTACCCACTGACTTTAAGGCTTTGGTTTCGCTAATCCACTAAGAATTAATGTAATTGAGATTTTAAAAATGAAATAAAATGAAGTTTAAAATCTTTCTTCCATCTGCTATTTTTCCCATAAACTCTACTGTGTGCCTTCCTTGTGAAAGGAACCTGGGTCTGGCAATGTGCCAGCAGGCCAGGCTCTGATTTTTTTATTTCAATCTTATTATTATTATCATTATTATTATTAATTTGGGTTTTTGAGACAGGGTTTCTCTGTGTAGCCCTGGCTGTCCAGGCCTCTTTGTATACCAGGCTGGCCTCAAATTCACAGACATACTCACAGACATCTACCTGCCTCTGCCTCCCGAGTGCTGGGATTAAATGTGTGTGCACTGTGCTTGGCAGGGCTTTCTTATAGCCTGGTTGAAGTCATACTTCATGACTTAGGACATGTCTAGACAAGTGAGCGTGAAGAGCTGGCAGGGGTGCAAACCCTTGCTTTTGGAGACAGGGTTTCTTTTGTGGCCTTGCCTTGTCCTGAACTCGTTTTGCAAACCCATATGGCCTGGAATTCAAACCAGCCTCTGCTTGCCCCACTGACAGCCACAGGCATGCGACACCACACCTGGCTTCTTATTATAGTCTTTAAAAATGACTTATAATCTCTATTTGCCTTCCTGAAACCAGCCCTGTTTTGACTGGGAGAGTTGGCACTCACAAAAAGAAAGGGGGGCAGGGGCCCCTGGATTCCTTCTGCAGTGAGCAGGGAATGGCTGGGCCCTGGCTGAGCAGGGAATTTTGAACTGGCACATTTAAACTGGGAATACATAAATTTAAGCTGGGGCTGGGTGTGCAATGAACTAGCTTTAATTACTAATGGACCCTTGTGCTTTTTCCCCCTCTTCTAAGAAGTGTAAATCCCATCTATTAGTTTATTTTCACACGTATGACTGTTTTGCCTGCATGGATAGGTGTGCCTGTGTACTAGGTGGATGCCTGGTGCCTGAAGAGGCAGCATTGACAACCCACAGTATACCCTTGAATTTTTCTGTTGCCATCTGTTGCTTCTCATGGGACCTACACATTAGTCTGGTTTGTTGTCTCAATGAGTCCCTTGGAGAAAACTAAGATTTTCATTAATTATTATTATTATTATTAAGGGGAATGAGTGTTCTTTTTGGAGGGATGGAAACTTTATTTATGATTCATAGTGTAGTTCTCTTTATTATGGAAGATTTGTTTATTATTTGCACACTATTCTGTCTGCATGCCAGAGGATGGCACCAGGTCTCACTATAGATTGATATGACCATGTGGGTGCTGGGAATTGAGCACAGAAAGTCTGGAAGAGCAGCCTGTGATCTTAAACTCTGTGCTATCTGTCCTGCCCCCTTATTTCTTATTTTTATTTTTTAAATTTTTATTTATTCATTTTACATCCCTGTCTTAGACCCCTCCTTCTTCTCCTCTCAGTCCTACCCTCCCTTTTTCCACTATCATCCCTCACCTGGCTCTTCAGAAAAGGGGATCACACTGCCTTTCCTGTGCATACCCACCCACCCCAGCATATCAAGTGGCATCAGGACTGAACACATACTCTTTGCCTGGCGAAGCAACCCCAACAGGGGAAAGTGAAAGAAAAGCTAGCTTGTGGGTCAGGGTGCATTCATATATGTGTTGGTCCTGCTGTGTTTACAAGGCCTTGTTACCCTTGTGTCCTTCATCCACTCTGGCACTTACACTCTGCACGCAGAGTTTCTTGAGCCCTTAGGGGCATGGGTTTCTTGGAGACATCTTATTTAGGGTGGAATGGTCCAAGGCCTCTCACTGTTTGCATATCGAATGGATGTGGGTCTCTGTATTTATTCCCATCTGCTGCAGGAGGAAGTTTTCAATGATGGCCTAGCAAGGCACCAATCCACGAGTATGGCTGTGGTCCTTTAGCACAACTGTAGCATTTAGATTTCTCTAATGTACTTGGCTTCTGTGGACTCAGGTTCCTGGCCACTCAAGCAGTATTGGATCAAGGTTCCTTCTCATGGAGTGGGCCTCCATGGCAGGGTTGGTGTGTACTTTTCTCTCCTGGTGGCATGCAGCATATGTTCCAGTATCACAAACAACAGTCTATATGGGTGAAGGTTCTTGGTAGGTGCCAGCTGGGATTCGCTGTGTTCAATGACTTGTGAAGGTGTTGTCCTCAGCAACAGAATCTTACCATCAGGTTGAGGAGAGCACTGGAGGATGGACACAGGTTGGGTAGCCCCAGGCCCTGCTTTGATCTAGCACAGAGACCTCCTGCGTCCCGACTCCACAGGACTCTGGGAAGCCTGCTCTCAAGACAAGCCCTTGTCTGTTCTTATTAAATTGAAATAAATACATAGTATTAAATGAAAACATCACATATATAAAGCTAGTTATTAAGTGACACGTGTGAGCCACCAGAGGGCACCAGATTCCTTGACAGATGCTTTGAGCGCCACCGTGTGGTCCCTGGGATGGAACCTGGCACCTTGCTAAGAGAGGCATTCTCTGTATCCCAGAGCCCTGGTAGTTGCGATGACAAAGGTCGGCGCTTTTTTTTTAAGATTCATCCATCCATTCATTCATTCATTCATTCATTCATCCATTCATTCATTGTACAGCATTCTGCCTGTGCACCAGAAGAGGACACCAGATCCCATTACAGATGGCTGTGAGCCACCATGTGGTTGCTGGGAATTGAACTCAGGACCTCTAGAAGAGCAGCCAGCGTTGTTAACCTTTGAGCCATCTCTCCTGCCTCCATTTTTTTTTAAATATTTAAAAAAACATTTATTTTCCATGTGAGCACGTTTCTGCCTTCCCAAGACTAGTCCTGCTTTGACTGGGAGACTCGAAATTAATTTTAAAAGGGAGGAGCGACCCCAGGATCCCTTCTCCAGGGACCAGGGACCAGCTGGACTGCGTCTAATCAGGAGAATTAAAAGCGCACATTTTTTTTTCTGCACACAAGTGGCTTCCAGCAGCCCTGAGTGTTTATTTCCTGTACCAGGGGGCGGGGCGATGACCCCACAAATTGATTCTGAAGACTTCGAGGGGCGCAGGGAGGGGACATTTACAGAACTCCGGGGACCAGGGAAAACGCTGTGTGCGTTGTGGAGCGGGGAAAGTGCTTCCGGGGGATACTTCTGGGTCCTGACAAAGCTCCAGGCTAAGTAAGGAGGAGGAAGATGGCTTCTGAGTGTGTAATGTAGTGCGTACAGCATTCTGGGAATTGTATTTCTGCGTCTGCGACTCGGCAAAGCGGATGATACAGTGAGACCTGGCTATGTGACTACAAACAATCCCAGAAGTCCTTGCTCTGAGGCAGTTCTCAGCAGCCCTCACAGAGGCTCTCACAGAGCCGGCACAATGCACTCTGGGATTATTTGTAGTTCCCTGGCTATGGAGTGCTTGGCTTTAAGAATTTCCGTGTCTGGGACATTTCGTCATGAGTTCAGTGCCCTTTCGTAAGGATGTTCACAGTCGTACAAGATAAAACAAATACTTTTTTTTTTTTTTGTCTATGAAACACCTATAATACAACGTGAGTGGCTAGAAGTGGAGCTGAACTGCAGTAGATAGATTTAAAGTCTGGACAGCTCCTAAGAGGGTGGATGGGGTATTGGAGCTTTTGGACAGGACTGTACCGAATGTTAAGTGGAACGCGAGCACCCACAAGCATACATGCCATGTCTTCAATGTGTTATGTACTATTGAAAAAGCAGGCACTTGAGGAAAACTATAAGGTTATATTCCAAGAAGCTGGCAGTTGGTGGAAATTCAAAGTTCAAGAGTTAGGGCGGCACTCTTCATTTTCCTAATTCCTCATCCTGCATCCTGTTATTTTCAGGTATTTCAGACCGAACAAACAGCATCTTTTCTGGCTGGAAATCGACTGTGGTTTTCAGTTCAGATGGGTAGTAGCACATAATTTTTGAGGATTCTCTTATAAAACCCTTCCTAATAACTCAAAAGTTGACTTATCATGTCTAGTGTTGGAGTTTTTGTTAGATGGAGGGACAATTGTCATCACAGATGGCAAAATTTCATTGAAACTAAATTTTAGTTTTATACAACAGCTTACATGGGTTATACATATCTTAGATAGTTACTAGTATGATTCCATATTACTTTTTCAGACATCCTTACTGTTATTTTACCATCTTCCCTTTTGTATATCTTTCTGTCTTGCCTCCGAAATTATTATACTCCCTTCAAGTTTTTTCCCATTTCCTCTTTCAAATCTCTATACTCTTATACTTCCTACTGCCCCCACACACTTCCATTCTCACCTTGGAAATGGTCACTATTTCATTCTTGGTTTTTTAATTACTTCCAGATATGGACTCACATATGAGTACACACATATTCAGTTTAGAGCTGGGAAACTTAGAAGAGAGAATATGTGAAGTTTGTCTTTCTGTGTTTGGATTACCTCATATAATATGTTTTTTTTTCTAGTTCCATCTATCTACCTGTAAGTTTTATGTTTTTATACTACTCAATAGTGATGCATTTTAAAATCATGACCTAAAGAGCTAATATTTAATTCATTTTTAAGGTTATTTAATAATTACATCATTTTGTGCCTTCTCTTTTCTTCCCTCCAAACCTTCCCATAGACCTCTTCTATTTCTCTTTCAAATTCATCTTCTTTTTTCAAATTGGTATTATGCTCTAAATATAAGTTGCTCAGTTTAATAATGTTACTTCCATTCATGTTTTCAGTGTTGATTGCTTGGTATTGGATAACTGATTTTATGCACTTTCCTGGAAATAGTTATTTTTTTTCTCACACTCTCAGCATTTATTAGTTCCCTGCATATATTTTCATAGGATTAAGGACAGTGGCTTCTTCCTAGGTCACTTTTGCATATCTATTAGCATTTCCAATTTTCAGCTCGTTTTTATACAGGTATATGGGTAAGCCTTTTTTTTCTTTATTTTTTTATATTCGTCCATTATATTATGGGTGTAGCTTCTGGTATTATTAGGAGACACATTACCAGAACATACTCTGATCCTCTGTGTTATATATATATATTTTTACCTCCTGTTATGCATGATCACTGAGTCTTATATCTGGGATTGTTTTGTAGATGTATCAGATGTGACTGTTCTCCAGAATTCTGCCTTGTTATTGGTTGTGGTTTTCAAACATGATTTTGGTTCAAGGAAAAGCTTCCTTGGTCAGTGTTGAACTATACATATCTATGTGCATTATTAAAAGTATTTAGGTTGCAACATGTTTATATTCATGCATGTACTTACATGTATTATAGGGATTTTATGTAGATAATTCACAGTATGATTGCTTAAAACTATTTCAAAAATTTACTGTTATTTCACTCACTTACTTCTTTTATATTTATCCTGTAAGACCTGGGGTTTCACAGCTCAGGAGTTCAAGATTGCACCCTTCTCAGGAATTCCCAGAGACCACAATCGATGCAAAAACAAGAGTTTTTTTTTTTTTATTTCAATCGCGATAGGGTCACCCCACCAAAGGCAGGAGATGACTCAGAGCATGCAAAGCACAGTGTTTTTATACTTAAAAATCTGGCCACTTTTGCTCTATACATTGATTAGTCAGCAAGAATAGCATGAAGATAGTTTATAGCTAGTTGTTTGCAGTTTTTGGCTGTTTGTGAGTTTTCTCAAAACAACTCACCCTCCCCTTCAAGAGCTACCTACCTCTGGCTTCAAATCAAGGCTATATTGGAGCAGTTCATCCTGCCATATGAGAGCTATGTGCCTCTGGCTTTAATTCAAGGATGGGAATGGCCACAGCTGTTTTTCTTTTACAGTTGTTTTCATTCTCGGATGGGCTCTCATCCCCCCTTTTCTTTGTGTTCCAATTTTAACCCTAAAATTGTGGATCAACCTCAGAGGTTGATACTGCCTCTGGAGCATCAGGACCTGAACCACACTTACACATTCCCTGACGAAGGTGAGTAATCGGTTAACAATACAGGGTACTATTGTGACATGGAGCAAAAGGGTAGCAAATAGTCCCAGTAATAGAAGCACATAGGGGAGCCGACCATTATCCCATTTCAAAAGGGAGATTCTATTAATTCTCATCTCCTTTTTTCAAGATCTTTTTGTAATTTTTTAATCTTTCCTTTGACAATGCCTGATTTATTAGTGTAAAAACAGCATTTCTCCTGTAGGGTTAAGCAGATTCCTCCTTTTTCGGCCATAAGGAGGTCTAATCCACTCCACGTCTGGAGAACTACTTCTGCTAAGGAATTGAGCTGGTCTTCGAGGTCATTGATGGTGCTCGAAAGCAATTGTACATCACTAATTAACTGTTGGGACAGTTTGTTGTACAGTTGTACAACAAGAGGTAAAAAAAAAAACTGTACCCAAACCAGCTGACCCAGTGCCTATGGAAGCAGTCAGCCCAATTCCCACTAACAGAGGAATGAACTGAATGGCTCTCTTCATTCTTCCAGCCATCAAGTCAAAGCTGGAGACGGACTGGCTCATCCCCTGGAATGATGCTAAGATCAGGGAGTTGCCTGTACACAGGTCCCAGTCAAATCTGTGGGCAAGAACGTATTGGGTATATTATTCCTGCATAAGAAAACAGTGTTATTGTCAGGGCAGAGAGCTGTGGAGATGTCAATTGTTGAATCACAAATGGCAAAGTAGCATCCCCTACAGGTAGATCTGAGCTATCATTTTTGTAGGGTTTGTCAAACAGGTAACATGTTGGTTGAAGAGAGGCTGCACTCTCATAGGGGGTGCTGAGTGTCAGGACCCACACAGCAGTGGAATAAGTGGCATAAGAAGGGGGTAGATCCAGAGGAACAGGGTGCCCTTGTCAGAGGCAGAGCCAGCAGTCACTTTCAAGCAAATGATTGGTGTCATTTAGGAGGCTATGAGTGGCAGTAATAACATATAGTCTGGGGGTCTAAAATAAAGTTTCCTCTACTATCAGGAAGAACCAGAGGGTGGTAATTGAGGGATGAGTATTCTTTTTTTTATTAACTCTTCAATATATTGTTTAACCTGTTCTTGTCTGACCTTATCCTGCAGCCCTCCTCCATCTGAAAGGTGAATGGGAGGTACCTTTCTTCAGCATACAGGCTTCCCTACTGTCCCCCAAAAAAGGTCTTGGGGTAATTTAGATCCATGGCCTCCTGTTGGCACACTGTGGGACCAATCGTCTATCCTCATCTCCTCCCTGACTTGGTTCAATATGGCAGTGAAATAGGTGATGTTATCTTTTCCAGTACCTTGTTGCACAACCCTATAGCAACTGCTATGCACAGCCTGTTGATAGGTATCACAAGGGCAAGGCCTGGGGTACTGGGATTGGCGGGCAACTGCAGCCAATTTCTTTGCCCTCAAGTGAATCCATTTATACATCTGAGTTATTATTCTCTCAGCGTCTTCCTCTGGTAGAATGATCTTACCTTTGGAGTTAATCCATGCCCCCATGTCGGTGTCAAATATCCCCTTTTTTTGCCATATTAACTTTAAGTCACTTTCTGAGTAGTTTAGTCATTCTTCTCTGGGCAGTTCAGCAGTTAGTACCATTGGGACAGAGTTTCCTCTAGCAGCTGCTTTAGCCTCCTGATCGGCCATGTTATTCCCCTTTGCTGCCCTGGAAGTCCCCTTCTAATGTCCTGGGCAATGAATAATGCTTACCTTGTCCAGCGGCAACAAGGCATTGAGCAAAGCCAAAACCTTGTTTTTATTTTTTATCTCTTTACCAGCTGATGTTAGCAGGCCTCTCTGCTGATAGATGGCCCCGAGCTCATGGGCTGTTGGTAAGGCGTACCAACTATCAGTGTAGATGTTTATCTTTTTTCCCTTTTCCAGAGATAATGCCTGGGTTAAAGCAATCAATTCAGCTTGCTGAACAGATGTGTCCTCCGGCAACGCCTGGGCCCATATTACTTTATGTCCATCTACTACTGCTGCCCCTGCCTTTCTCTTCCTGTTCTCAAAAAACTGCTCCCATCCATATAGTATGTTACCTCGGCATTGGGCAGAGGCTGATCTTTCAATTCCTTTTGCAATCCCTGTTCCTCTACTAGAACCTGCAAAAAATCATGCTCCAGGGGCTGAATTTCTGGATCCTGCAATATGGTGGCAGGGTTTAGCCTTGTAGCCAGAGCAAAAATGACTCTATCATTATTCAAGAGCAAGGCCTGGCATTGTGTCATGCGGGCATTCATGAGCCAGCAATCAGGTGGCTGCCTTATGACACTCTCAAGGGCATGAGGAGCACAGATGGTGAGGTCCTGTCCCAGAGTCAGTTTGTCTCCATGTTTCTCTAGTGCCGCCACTGCTATTATTTACAGGCAGGTTGGCCATCTTGCCACTACTCAATCAAGCATTTTGGATAGATAGGCTACTGGTCTCTTCCAGGGTCCAATTTTCTGTGTTAGCACCCCATTGGCCATTCCCTGATTCTCACACACATAGAGATAGAAGGGTTTGGTTACATTAGGGAGTCCCAATGCTGGGGCCAATATTAAGGCTTGTTTGATATTACCAACTGCAGCTTGTTCATCCTTTCCCCAGATGAAAGAGTCACTGCCCTTTGTAAGGGCATGCAGAAGGGCTGCCATCTTGGCAAATCCCGGAATCCATAGCCGGCAAAACTCCGTTGTACCTAAAATTTCCCTCAGTTGTTCAGTAGTACGTGGAGAGGGAATATGAAATACAGTCTCTTTTCTAGCCTCCGACGGCCATCTCTTTCCCTCTTTTAATATATATATCCCAGATAACTGACCTGTTTCCTGCAGGATGGGACTATTTCGCTGTAGCTGAGCTCACCCATCTCTTGCAACAGCTGGTTGGTGGCCTCAAAACAGCTTTCTTTACAATCTGCTGCTAATAGTATATCATCCACATATTGGAGATGAGTTACCTGGGGATTGGTGGCCCGGAGATGTGCCAGGTCCAGGTGTAGGGCTTCATCTTCCTTTTGGGACAATCCTGGATCCAGTGTCCTTTCTCCTTGATATAGGCACACTGATCCTTAGACAGAGGGCCCCTCCGATTTCCAGGAACTCTCCAGGATCCTAGTCAATTTTCTGTCTTGCCTCTTATCCTTTCTCTTTCTCTCCCTTCCTGCTCTTTCTGCTTTCTTTCCTCTTTCTCTTCTTCCATCTCCTGGCTGTAGAAAACCTTTAAATCCTTCAAAGTCTTGTCCTGTAAACCCTGTATTTTCTGGAATTTTCTACAAATATCTCTGGCTGACGGGTCTATAAAGGTTATAGTCACCATTGGCTTAGGCTCATCTGAGATAGGGTCATAGGGCGTAAACCAACAGTATGCCTCTATCAGCCATTCAAGAAAGGCTGCAGGAGATTCATCTGGAACCGGAACCATCTCTCTTACCTTTGTCAAATCGGTGGGATTTCAAGCGGCCCCATGGAGACCCGCAATTAGGGAATAGACTCTACCTCCAGATGTGTTGTAATCCCAGTTGGTGCGGGTGAGGGGAAAGCCATCATGAATCTCATTAGGGAGGATGGAAGGCCTCCTGTCCATTCCAGGCACAGTCTTTCTTGTCCCAATGAGGACCCGTCTCATTCCTCAGTAGTTCAGAGTGCCTGCAAGTGTTTCTGGCAATCATCCCAAGTGGGCTGGTGAATAGGACAGATTCAAACAAATATGTGCCTTTTATCTCACCTCCAAGAAATGATAGTCACTGCCTGTCCCATAATAAAGTCGTCCATCAAGAAAGTCAAAGAAGCAACAATGATAGAGACAAAGAGAATAAGACAGGCAGTTAGACAAGGACAACCTTACCGGTGGTACCATAGAATTCTGATTGAGAGGCTGCCTCATGGCAGCTGTCTCTGAAGAGAAACAGATAGGAGGAAGACCATCAGGACCTAGCCTCCCCAAATGGAATCTGGAACATCCTCCAGTTCCCAGTCAACCGATATTCTGACAAGTCTGTCTATCTCAGGTACTGAGAATATGACCAAAAATATCCAGATAGGTGACTAAAGAGAAACAGTGGTATACCAGAAATCAGACTAACCTGCTCAGAGCTTGACCTCTGAGCCCAGCCAGTTGAGGGTTAAGGAAGGGCACACTGTTTTCTGGGCAACACACCAAAATGTAAGACCTGGAGTCTCACTGCTCAGGAGCTCAGGATTGCGCCCTTCACAGGAACACTCACAGACCACAACTCAATGCAAAAGCAAAAGGTTTTATTGCTGTCGAGATAGGGTCGCACCTCCAAAGACAGGACATGACCCTGAACATGCAAAGCACAGGATTTTTATGCCTGAAAATCAGATCACTTTTGCTCTATACTTTACAGCTGGTTGTTTCTCAGAACAGTTCATCCCGCCCTTCAAGAGCTATCTGCACCTGGCTTCAATTCAAATAATCACAGTTGTTTTTCTCATTCCCAGGTGGTCCCTCATTTGTTCTGATGATGAAGTCACTGAATAATGTCATGTTGCAGTGTTAAGAGTGCAGGGATCTGTTAAGGAGCCTGTACAAAACAACAGCGTCATTCACTAAGGTAATTCAAGACCCTAGAGAAGACTGTTCACTAACTTCATACAGAGATTGGGTTCAGCTCTAAAGAGGGCAGTACCAGACTGACACCAGATAAGCACTGATGCCATTCTTGGCGCATGATACTGCAAATACCACATGTAGGAGAGTATTTAGAGCATGAAAAGGAGGAGCGGCCCCAAGAGATGAATGATTAAGAGAGACAACTGCTATTGGCTCTCAGGAGCATCATGCCAACCTCACAGGACAAGCTACAGCTAGAGTTCCCAGTTCTCAAAACACCCGGTGTGCTATTTTGGGTGAATCTGGGAATTTACCAAAAAAAACTGTGAGTTTAAAATCTCTAGAATGCAAAATAGGAGGTGTGTTAACACAGAGGCAAGTGGTCCCTTTACTCACAGAAGGGAACAAGCAGATTCTGGCTCCAAGGGAATGCAAAGGTTCCCGGGGTTTCATGGCAGCTGTGGCAAGGGAAAGCACTGGTCTAGAGATCATTGCTCCAAGAGGGACATACAGGCTAACCTCTTGCCATCAGGAAACCAACAGAGGGGCCTGTCAGGCTTAGGCCCCTCATGCAACAATACGAGCTGTCTCCCATCAGGCAGCCATGAGGTACTAGGCAGGTAGGAAAATCTCAACTGAGGATTTCAGATTTGATACACACCACTGCATGCAGCAGCACAGCTTTGCATCTGGCTGCAGATAAACCTCTGACCCTATCCGCAAGAGTTCTATGTCACAAAGGAAATACAGATGTTTATGGACCTGTGTATTCAGGGATGGTAAAGAGGATCTCTGGAAGAAGCAGAATAACTTCTAAAGGATCTATTGTACACCCAGGTACTGTCAATGGGGACTGCAAGAAAAAAGTTAAAATTATGGTGCATGTAAAACAGGAGATGCAAAAATAAGGCAGGAGTAGAATTGCTCAGCTGTTACTGTTCTCCTCCATCTAGGGCAAAGCCGCATCATTAAAAGGACAGGCACATTTGGCAGTCCCAGAAATTGTGTGTTCTGGAAAACAGTGCCTAATGATCAGAGATGCAAATTAATGGCAGCAACAAGTAGTGTTAGTTGAAATGCAGGAGATGACTTCAGTATCCTCTCCCAAAAGTCTTGGGATCCACAATGTGTGCTTCTGAGGTTTATACACAGTTTCTAGGAATCTGTAAAATTTCTCCAGTAGGACAAAGTGTACTGTGGATTAAATAGGTGGAACCAGAGGGGCCAAAAGGGAACTTGACACCTTCTGTGGCCTGCCACTGAAGGAGAAATTCAGAAATCATTCCAGGAGTCTTTCTGCAGGATAAGTCTTCTCTCTGCCCAAATGCTTAGACTTGCACGGTCCTAACCATATTTAGATTGTTGAAATCATACACCAGGAGACTGGAGCTGAAAGGAACTTAAGGCAGACAGCACACGCAGAATGCAAGATCTGTTCTAGCCACGTTCCTCCTTGAGCATCAGCCAGAGCTGAATGAATGACCTTGTTAAAGTAGGCAAAGGCTGCTCGTGGCTTAAGCCTCTTCTCCTTGCCTGATCATCAGAAGCCGTGCCTTAGACTCTCCCCTCAAACTCCTTGTGGGCCAACACAGGTGTGTATTGTGAGCTACGGAGTGGAATTAAGGTAGAACACAAGACCACCTGTTTCTGGAAAGGCTGCTTTAGGGTGGGCTATGGGAAAATTCGCAGGAGGAGGGAAGGGTTGCACAGATTGGAAGCAGAAGAATGTTCCACGGTTTAGCCTGTAATAGGAGGCCCTTAGGTAGTGGGTGGGGCCTCAGGTTGGTATTTCAAGGGGAGTAGCAGGCCCCTTTACGCATTTGACATAGCCTGCACCATCCTGGGAGTTGTTCTGAGTAGACACTGGAGAGGAAGAACTCCTGTCAAAGTGTCCTCGGCAGGATGAAAGATCAGGCAGATGTGGGTGGCTGCAGCACGGCAAAGACATCCCGGCGTCAAAAGACTGTTTGGCAGGCCAAGCAGAAGGAGGTCTTGCTCTCAGTTTTCGCCAAGACACCTTACCCGAGCTTCAGGACCAGGCAGGAACTGGCCAGGGAATTTGGGGTTCCAGAGTCCTGCATCCGCGTGTGGTTTCAAAACCGAAGAAATAGGACTGGCGTGTTGAGGAAGACCTCAAAACAGACCACGCAGGCTCCGCCATGAAGCCTCCCAACAGCCTCCTGAAAAGCTTGTCGCCAGGATACAACAAGCAAGAGGCCCGCCCTCAGAACGGAGAAGGCCTTGAACGCGGCTTAGTCCAGCGCAGATCAGCATGCTAGTGTAAGCTTTTGAGATCTCTCCATCCCCAGACTATGCCACGAGGGTGCAACTGGCCCTGAGCACAGGTTTGCCTGAGGACACCGTCCACATATGGTTCCAGAACAGAAAGGCTAGGCAGAAATGCTGTTGGAGATAAGCCCCGAGAAACTTCTGACCTTTTCTCATTCCCCCCCACCCTGCTGTACCTGGTTGGCCAAAATCCTGCTTGACAGTTACAGAAATGTGCTAACTGTACCTTGACATCCTAAAATAACTGCAAAGTGTTCCAGGCCCCGGGCCAAGACGATTCTGTAACTTCCACCCTGCCCCTTCCTGATCTGAGAGGCTCTAAAGTAGGCCTTTCCAACCTGTCCCTTCCTGAGCTGAGAGGCTCTAAAATAGGCCTTTCCAACCTACCCCTCCTTGAGTAAAAAGGATTCTGCACTGTGCTCCTCCCTCGCCCCGCCCCTATCTAAGGTTGGCCTTAAAAGCCTACTTCGGTTCAATAAAATTTGACTCGTGACAAGTGCACATTTGCTTGAGTCCTTCCTTTCTCTGGGTCGGGGCAAGTGGCGCCCAACGTGGGGCACGAGGTATGGGTCAAGTCGGACGGACCCCCAGAGTAAAGACCTTGATCAAGGCAGTCTCTGAGGAGCAGCAACGCCTGGTGAGTTTCTATTTTACATTTCCGTCCCATAAAGATGGGCCATTCTTTGTCTAAAGAAGCCGCTTTTGTAAAGGATTTAAAGGCTTCTCTCAGGGAGAGAGGAATACGGGTTAAAAGAAAAAGGACTTAATTAAGTTCTTTGTTTTTGTGTTGGACATTTGTCCATGGTTTGCTATTGATGGGCCAGAGATAGGCCGAAAAGTAGGATCAGGTTGGAGCCTGCCCTCTCGAGGACCTTAGAGAAAGAGGTCGAGATAAAGATAATAATTATCCCCCCGTCATTACTGTTAATTCCCTAGCTTTCCCCATTTTTCCCAAAGAAGGCCCTGACCAATTAGACCCCTCAGAGGAGAGTGATTTGAAAGAGGCTTCCAGGTAGCATAACTCTGATTGGCCACCTACACTTGGCAGTGCAAGCAAATGTTAAGAGATAGTACATAAAAAAGAGCTGGTACCAAAAAGCCTCCTAAAGAAGAGATAGACCTCATCTCATTACAAATTGAGGATGAAACAGTGTCAGGAGAAGAAACTCCTAAGTCTCATAGCCTACTTCCTTTGTGCTGCTTCCCTTCCACCCAAAACAAAAAAGGCCCCTAGGTGGGCTGGGGCAAAGGGCATGGATCAGAGCCGTAGCCGTAGCACGGTGAGCAGGAGGAACGGGGACTCTACTTGTCTCCTTCCCACTCCCCTACCGAGGGTCAGGCTTGCGGAGAACTGGGTGGATGAGAACGCCCAAACCCTCAGAGGCCTAAGACCTGCCTCTGCCAGCTGCAGAGCTTAGCAGGACTGCAATTTACTTCGCCCCCTCCTACCGGCTTCAGCCAGTGTCAGCTTCAGCCAGCTCTCGAACAGAAACCAGAAAGATGGAGCCACTTCTAGTTTTAAAGATTAAATTGTGTTCACTGATAAATTCTGAATTTTTCTAGTTCTGACTTAAAATCATGGTTATGCTCTGTATATATATTTAAATGTTTAAAAAGCATGTACCGCGGTTGTTTTTTGTCTTTATCTCTGTGTTTTGTTTTTGTGTGCCGGCCATAAGTGTCTAAATGTTTCTGTGCAATGTTTGTGCATGTAGTACTTTCTGTTCTCTATTCTGAAAATTCCTCAGAGCTCGAGGTGTCTGTATCTGGGTAGCAAGACGTGATCAAAGTGGTTGCACTGGTGGTCACAGCTGCCGAAGTTCAGGGGGACGCCCCTAGCTTCATCAGTATTTTCAGCATTTTGGTGGGTAATCCGTACACCTGGTCCCAGTGAGTGCCACTCAGTGTCTCCTGAGGCAACAGCCATGTGGTTTGCATTAATTGAAAAAATTACAGTTTTTAAAATGTATCTTGGTGAGAGCTGTTTGTTAAGCTGCTTTGTTTATGGAAAAACATGTTTTCACCTAATTTCTTAAAACTTGTTCTAAGTTCCTTGGAGTTTATTTATGTTACCTTTATGTTATCTGTTACAGGAAAGTAATTAAAAAAAAATATTTGGCAGCTTCAGAACTTTTTGTAATAATGTAACTTGTTTTTGATTTGCCTTTAAAAAACAAATTGTAGATGCTGGGCTCCAGCAGGATCATGTTAGGATGGAAAGGATTTTGATGAGAGTTTTGTGTTGTCTAAAAAGCAAGAGAGAGAGAGAGCAAGAAAGTAAGAATGTATGGTTAAGCCAGAAAAAGGAAGCTAGGAACCTGAAGGTATATAGGATGTTGCAGAAGGTTAGTAAATGTGTTATAAAAAGCCAGAAAGTTAATATGATTTGAGAAAGAACTGTAAAATATGTTGTTCTTCATTTAAAAAGGTTGGAGACTCTTCAATGCAAAATGTTTGCTTGTGGTTTTTTAAAAGGAAAAAGGAACTGCAGTTCCATGTTAGTCCAGGGTTATGCAGGGTTATTTTCAGATCATTGTTAACCATTATATAAAATATATGCCTGGCTGCCAGCGCCTAAATAAATAAATTAATGTGGTTTCTTTCTGGCCTATAGATTTGGTATGGCCAAAATACTCTATTTTTGCTGAGGGCTACAAGCTGAGTTTAGTTCTCTGTTTAATGCTAAATAAAAATTTTGTCCTTTAATTTTTTGCTATTAAGTCTTAATGCAATATGGTAGGATTAATAAGATTTGCTAGCCTCTTTATAAACTATGCCTGATTAAAAGTTTTGCTTTAATTTTAGTTTAAAAAGAGCAGATTTAAAGTTATGCTAAAGATTATAGTTAAGTATAAGATTGAGCTTTACCTAGTCTCATTGTTTAAGTTGTTGTTCTGTTTTTAAAAAGGTTAAATCTAAAATGGGTAACCATAAAATCTGACTATATAGATTTACTTAAAAATTGGCTATAAAACATGCATCAAAAAAATATATCAAAATTGGAAATTATGGCATCCTGTTTTATAGGATGCAATTTAGAGCAGATGATAAAGATAAACAAAGAGTAACTCAAATATGCTGGCCTTCAGGCTTGTCAGAAATCCAATAAATATGACATTTTAACATATGTAAGCTTATTTTGACAAAGTCCAACCTGTTGATGCATCTTTTCAAGTGCCTAGCACATCTGTGCAAATAAAAGAGTTACCTGCAGTATTGGCTGTGTTTTAAAGTTTTAATAAACAGTCTTTAAACATTTTTACAGATAGTGCCTATCTGAATCTGTAATCTGAAGAAAAAAAAAAAAAGATTTCACCTCTCACCGCCATGTCCCCAAAAGGGAACAATACGTATTCTGGCGGTGGCAGAAGACCTTAATGAGACCATTTCCCTTAGAAATGGGCATTTGTTTGGGGAAGGTGCAGGAATTGACTATGTGGGAAGGATATGAGCCCTGCATACCAGTCTGATTTTTGCAGGAAGGATATGAAGTCACTCAATGAACTTTTGGTTATGCAAGGACTTGCTTGAATGGAAACAAAAGTATTTCCCAGTGGCCTGATTTAACAGTTCATTCAGCCAGTAAAAATACACAAGAGCCAGCTCTACAGCACATAGACCTAGCTGAGATGTCTCCCCAATCCTTAAAAGACACACTGATTTAAGTCCTTTTGGGATAATGGTGGTTTGGGATGAGTTGTCACTGGAAGTTGGTCCATCTTCTATATGTGCCCAGTGTCTCTGTCTATCTTGGCTATTGCATAACTAGAACTTGGGAGAGGCCCTCCTCCTTTTATTCTGGGTAACAGGACTGATTGGATTCAAATGGGTCCCCGTGAGTTGGAGACCACAGTGAGGAGACAGAAGGGAAGTCCTAGGGATGTTGTGTAAATATGTTTCTGTCTTAATCCTGTGTGTGAGATTTCAGTTTCCACATAGTTCATCCACACCTGTTAATAGTCTCTCAGGACATGGCTTTTTGCCAACTGATAACAGGCCTGCTTCATGCAGCACCAAGAGAGGTGTAGTGTAGGCTTCTGAGTGTATCCTGGGGTAGAAGGTGGCTGAGTCTGAAGTTGATGAGGATTGATATGGAGACTCACAAAAGATCCTTGACCCCCAACAGCCCAGAGAAGTAAAGTGGTATTCTCTCCCTCTTCCCCCTATAAGGAGGCTGAAGCCTAAACACCCCCCCAAAAAAAAAACCATAAGCACTACAAGGAAACAGGAAAGAATTACCCTCCAATGATTCAGGAGTCACGATGGATTAATACAACAGCGTTCAGTGAGCAGAAGCAAAGTGATTTAAAAAAAATTGAGTATATAATATTTATTTTTAATATATTTTACATAAATATATAAATATATTTATATAGATATGCATTACATATTATATTATATAACATATAGATTTATATATTATATATTTTATATATTTATGGATTGTTTTTTAATATACTTATGATTGTTTTATATAAATCTGTTAATATATTTTTATAAATATATTTATATATAATTTTATATATTTATGGATTGTTTTTAATATATTTATGGATTGCTTTTTATATTAATATAGATATATTTTATATATTTATGGATTGGCCTGTTCTCAGAGTATGCCAATAATGCAAGACACCATACTTACGTTACTAAAAAACAAACCTTTAATCATCCGATGAGAGTGCATAGAAAGTTGACACAAGGCTTATGCTCATGTATGAACATCTTGAAACAGGGACAAAATCACAGTGCTCCTTTTACATGTTCCAAAGAAAAACTGGATAATGCAATTCCCAGTACCATGGTTATGGTTTCTCATTGCTGGTGCGAAGACTACAGAGAGGAGTAGGTCATTGGTCCATGACCTCATTCTAGTGAGCTCACCATCAAAGGACAGGGACATGATTCAGTAGGGGAGAACAAGGGAAGGGAAATAATGGAACCCTTTGATGGCCTGTCAGATCAGAATTTAAACCAAAGCCAGGGATGAATCCAAGGCTGCTTGTCTCATGGCTGAATCGTTTCTCTGGCCTCCAACAGAACTACTCCATAGTGAATCCTACCCAAAAAGAAACAGGTTCAATCCCTGCCCTTTCCAGCCTGTTCTTATGTGAATCAACTGTGAAATTGTTGCAGAAGAAATAGAGGGGATATAGTACTCACTAGGACCTCAGCAGGTATTCCCCTCAGTAGGAGCCACTGCAGAACAGGGAGAAAAGAAGGTATGTGTGTGTGAGGGTTGAGTTAAGGCCACAACAAAATAGATAGAAGCTGGATTTGTTTTCTAAATTTTATATAGTAAAATTTATACAATTTCAACTTCCCATAGCAGCCATTTCTGTTTGTCTTGATTTGTTTTGATTGGTTGGTTTTTGTTTGTTTGTTTTTGTTTTCTGAGGAAGGCTGACCTGGATTCGCTCTGTAAACCACGTTGGCCTTGAATTCACAGAGGTCCAGGCTTCAGTCAGATCTCCCAAAGAAAGGAAAAAGAGGTTCTGTTTCAACAGTCTTTCTCTATCATGGCAGTTTGCCAAACTTGGCTTATGGGAAAGAAATATGACTTCCATTGTCATATTCTAGTGTTCTCTGTGTTGGTTTATGTAAGTCATTCCTCAGATACAAGAATAGGAAACCAAGGGGCTTAAATACAACTTGAGTGACTGCAGGGAACTCAAAAGTCCTCCAGGACTCCTCTCATCCAGAAAGAGCTTGGATGAACTTCTCTGTGAAGGTCCCTGGGTGTGTCTGAGCTTGGAGAGCATCCCTGGAGATGGGGAGAGGATCTTCTTCCACTTGCCCTCACTGTCTCCCATCATCTACCTGTGCAGGCTTGACCCGGGCACATTTGCTATTTTAAGACTGTGAGGGTGTGCATTTGTCTGTGGTCTCCTTAAATGTCATAATCACTATGACACTATCCTGTCCTCTTCTGTTCTGATTACTATAATCCTGCAGAAACTTCTTTATCTCAGGGGTCCTGAACTGGATGTGAAGTTGTTGTCATGTGCAGCCGATATTGAGGGGGGGGTTGAGTGGATAGGGTGTGTCTGTGCATGCTCTACACAAGATTTCTTTGTTTGATAAGAAATAGAGAATTCAGAAAATCTCACTGCTGGGGAAAAGAGTGGAAGTTTGGCTTTTCTGCTTTCCATCTTAGATGATCTCTAAACAGACACAGCAGCTGAGGTGCAGTCAGCCAAGTGAGGTTTTCTTTGGAGCCCCCAGCCATTTCAGTGACATAGTCTCCCTCATTGCTCCATCAAATGGCGTCTTGGGAATTTGCTCAACCTAATTGGTGTGTGTTACTCAGCCCAGCCCTGGTGAGGGATGACCCCTCACACACCCCCACACCAACCGGGTAGTGTTGCCCTAAGTTAAATTCCAGAGATCACATGTCCTCTTGGTAGCATCTTGGTGGTTTGACAGTTGGCACTGTCTTGTTGAATGCATACATGTGCAAACACATACGTGTCTGAACGCACACGTGTGTTTCAGCGTCTCTGATTCGGAAGACTTGCCTGCTCCCTGTCGTCTGTTCTTCTGAGCCAAGACAAATCACAGAGAAGTTTTTCCTGTCTTATGTTTCTAGGGTGGGGTGGGGGTGCCTCCCAGGTAGGTACTATCCTTGTTTTCTCCATGTTCTAGAACTCCAATGTGTAGTGTCTCAGCCAATAGGGTCATGCCATCGGGTTCTGGAGAGCAACCTATAGCCCTGGCCATACCCTGTAATATTTGGGGGGGGGGGGGGGAACGGAGGAACACCACTGACCAACCCTCCAAAAAAGAATCAACTATTTTTCCTTGCACTGGCCTTCTTTTCTCTTCAGCCTCTAGAAGGGGGCTCATTCCAAGTTTAAAGGTTCCTTGTCTCCTTTCCCCCCTAAGTTAGTGTTTTGCAAATGGGATCCCCTTGGCCTGGAAAAGCACACTTCCAATAGGATTATGTGGGTTCTGTGGCACACTCATATCAACTCACCTGACAGGCCAGTCAAATATTAACTGCAGGAATAGAAGTCATCTCATTGGAGTCTACATTTTCCTCCCCCCTGCCCCTGTTCCTGCAGCTTCAAAGTTACTCTGCATGAGGCTGCCTTACTTCTGGTGACCTTTTCAGAGCCTGTGACCTCTAGCCACCAAAGCTCCCTGCTGAGTGCTCCCAGACAGGTTCTTTTCGGCTCCTTACAGCCTGGCTTAATATTTTCCAAGGGAGAGATTCACTAGCACAAATTTTCAGAAGTGACCTTTTTTGGGGGGAGGGGTGAAGTCTGCTTTGATTGGGGGAGGGCGAAAGAAAAGCGCTTTCAGATGCAAATGTCCAGAAATGCTGCTACAAGACTGGGAAAGGAAGGAAGCCATCTGAACTTCTTTCTGCTAATTTGACTCTTGATTGACCACAAACTGTCTATTATTATTATTATTATTATTATTATTTACTTTCTGTCATTCGAGTCACCCACACACACACCTGCTAGAAGAAAACCTCTGTTCCTGATGGAGAGGCTAGAGCTGTTGGCAGTGGAGGATTTTACAAAGTCACTCAGAATTCTTCGGAAGGCAGGGATCTAAATTCAGGCCTTCTCAGAACACTCCATGAGTTCCAGATGGAATGTCTAGCATTCTGCTCTCTTGGCTTCCACCACCCAGAGCCTCCTCTGGGGCCAGTCCAGTCACCTCAGCCTCATTACCAAGGTCTTTTTGACACCCAAGGGTGTTGCCCCAGATGTGTAGGATTAAAGGCAGAGAATTAAATTTTAAAAAAAGAGGGGGTGTGGGCAGGGAGGGCAGCTTCTGGAGACATCCAAAGCTCCTCACCACCTTGGGTAAATTATGATTATTTGAGAAACTGGATTAGAGGGTGTTGGGGATTCCTTTTCCTAGGATAGGGAGGGGGATGGGGGTTATGACCTGGAAGACATTGAAATCCATGAATAGCATGTTTAATGCATCTCCAAAAAAGAGATCCTTGTTTTGACCTTTTAAATCATTTAGGTGATAAAGTAAATTTATTTATTAAAAATTTAGTTCATTAAAATTTTATTATTTATAGTTATTTTTTTATTTTTTAAAACTGTATCAGAAGTTGGTAGACATAGCATATTGGTTTTTTGTTATTTTGTTTTGTTTTGTTTTATTTTAAAGCTCATCTGTTTTGGAAGGAAGGGAGTTTCACCGATTTGACTTTGCTCTTGGAGGTTTGCTTTTGAGGTTGTGCTCAGCGTTGAGTCTGAGCATGACTGACTAATCCAAGGCCCTGGCCTGAGCTTTCAGGTTATCATGAAGACATGAAGACACACTTGGTCATAGCTTGCCACCAAATGAAGGGATGACCCCAGCATCTGCTATCTGCCCTTTATTATAGAGGCAGGCCTGTCACATAAATAGACTGTTTATAATAACCAGAGAAGCATCTGGAAATTTCACACTGGCATTCACTTATAAGATCCCACCAGCCTCTTCTGGGAGGCAGAGGTAGTAGCATCTTGTACGACCAAATGTTAAGTGTGATGACAGAGAGAGAATGAATGAGTGAATGAGTGAATGTTGGGGGTTGTTTACACCGAAACATTTAGACCAAGATGCTCAGGATCCAGAAGGCCCTCTCCCCGGGGCTGCTCTGTTATGGGTCTCTTTCTCAAAATGGCCAGGGAGCACACCTGAGACCTGTCCCTCCTGTTCTGGAGTAACATGTTCCCATTGCTGTCCCTGGCTCCACTACTGTGAGCATGTCCTTCACTGGAGATCAAATCCAATAGTCTTTTCTGGTTAGGGCCTTCGGATGATCACTCATAGGCATCCTTGGGATGAAACATCTTTCTGCCTCAAAGCTGTCCTTCATGCCCGTTCTTATCTTCCCAAATCAGTGTCACTGCCTCTCCTGTTGGAAATACATGGGTTTGGGGTTTTTGTTTGTTTTCATGTTTGTCTTTCCTCTTCCTTAAATGCCCACGGAACTGAGAGCTTGTTTGTCTTAGGCCTCTGTGGTTCAGGAACTGTTTCACAGGATGTTCCCTGACAGACACCATTATCCCACAGCTGTGATACAAGTCAGACCCATATACTCCAGACCCATATACTCTTAGGCTGTACCTAAGAGGACTTCCTGCCTTCAAGGTGAAGAAATTAACCTTTTGGATTACAGACAGGCAGAGGCTGACCTTGGGCATCCCAATAGGGCTAAAACCAACTGCCCCTGCCGTTCTCACATGCATGCCACAAAGAAACAGGCCAAGATTCTGATCAGTGACAGGGAGTGAATTTTGTACAAATAAAAGATCAGCCCTTGACTGGAAGGACATTAAAGTGGGGTGGGGGTTGGGGTAGGATGGAGGGGCTATTAGCTTTAAATAAAAAAGAGTATGAAATCTCTTCTCTCCAAAAGCATAAAATTTCAGGGGGCATCTTGCTTTAGAATGAAGATTTTCCTCCCGAAATCTTCAAGAGAAGACAGGTCCTCAGGCAGGTGGCAGTTCCCACAGTTCTTACATTGAGTCCAACCAACAGTTGCTTTGGAAAGGCAGCAGGTAAGTGTCCTATCAGTCCAGGTAAGATGAATGGTAAGATGAAAAGAGTGTGGGCTCTTCTCTGGCCCTCACTGCGATGTTTGAGATGGAGGGGTTTAACTTTGTCTTTTAGTTTCATTTTGTTCTTTGAGACAGGGTCTCTTCATGTAGCCGTGGCTGTCCTGGACTCGCTCTGTTGAGCAGGCTAGCCTTAGATCCTCCTGCTTCCACCTCACTGGGCACTGGGATTTATAGGCATGTGCCACCACAGCAATGAGTTTGGTCTTTTGACAGCAACTGGCAACACACCAGGAAAAGTGACTATGAGTTCGCATCCCAGTTATCGCTGAAGAGTGAAGGCCCCATGCCTCCCTGCACGCTGACACTCAGATGCCACATGGGGTTCGCTGGGGTTTGACTCTGCTGTCATTCTGGCTAGTAGCAGGCCACACCCTCTCCACACCACGATCCCTCCCCCCAACCTCCCAGCCAGTCTCCAAAAGAGAGCCTGCAAATTGTAGAGCCATTATGGCACATTCAGGCAAATTCACTTTCTGGGGACAGCAAAGAGAACAGGCCGCCTTCTGAATTTGTGTGTGTGTGGATGATAGAGCCTTCTGGCCCTTCAGGCTTGTCCTCGGGTCCAGGGTGATCCGCAGGAGAAAGTTACAGGCTTCCCGGGGGTGTGGGGAATATTTTCACAGGTTCTTCCAACAAAGGGCTATTTCTTTCCACACAGCCCCTACTTATCCCAGAAAGCAGGCCACTTTTTTGCAAACGGACCCAAAGCTTGGGTGTCACACACCATCTCTGGGGAGTGTTCCAGTGGGTGTTTTGGGTTCAGTTTGTCCGAGGAGGAGGCACCAACAGGGCCCTGTCTGGGGAGCAGGTGGCGAGGATGTCCAGGGGCACCTCATTTCTTCCAGTCACTTTCCCCACCCTGTATGTCCAGTCCAGTATCGGTGCAAGAATGCCCCCTCCTGCAGTGGCCCCATCCTTCACCTTAGGGTCCTTGTTAGTCCCTGTCTCCCTTCTTGGCATAATTTCACAAACTTCTGCTTGCTGCAGAAGACCCATCCAGGCCTATCTGTCTTAACTGACTGTGCCTCTGGCTTTTCCAACTCAGGGTCGCTCATATCCAGAATGTGCTGGAGGGCTTGGGAACTCTTGGAGGCCATAAGCTATGTTTATCCAGCTGCTTTGCCACTTGGTGCACTCGTCTGCCTAGTCAAGGTTTGCCAGAGCCCTGGGGCCCTTCTGCAATGGTGGTTGCACCTTTCAAAACGTTCAACACTGTGGGTTTGTTTTTCTGTTTTTGTTTTCCTCCTTCCTGTTTTGTAGTGTTTAGAACTCAGTATCACAGACTCGAATTCTGTTTGCTCTATTCCCTGAACATGGCCCTGACTACAAATGTAAATTTGATCTGAATTATCAGCACTGAATTCATAAGTTATTCTTTGTCTTTTGTTGAGGCCCTTTTGGTTCCGAGACTCTTCACAGGCCTCTAGTGGACATGCAGCAGAACTATCGAGATGGAGATGGCGAATAGGACCTCAGTGTGGCCCAGAGAGCCAGGAAACTTCCTCTCTTTAAATTTAAATACCTCAGGCAGTCACATTTCGAGACCAAGGACAGAAGTAAGCTGTGTCTGCCCTCTCTCAGCTTCTGCCTACTCTTTTATTTATTTTAGTTTTCTTTTTTTATTATTGTTAATATTATTATTAGTTACATTTTATTAATTCTGTATCCCAGCTGTATCCCACTCCCTTATTCCCTCCCAACACCACCCTCCCTCCCTCATCTCCTCCCTGCCTCTTTCCAAGTCCATGGATTGGGAAGGACCTCCTCCCCTTTTATCTGACCCTGTTTTATCAGGTATCTATGGATTTTTTATGTGTGTGTGTGTGTGTGTGTGCATTTTGGTGCCTGTATGTCATGGGGTGTGGTGTGGTGCGTGAAGGTCAGAGGGTAGCACAGGGTAGTCTGTTCCCTCCTTATGTCATGTGGATTCTGAAGATAAATAAAGAAAAAAAGAAAAAGAACATGGCTGCCACAAGGAATAGAGGGGGTTCGTCATAGATCTAGAGGGAGGGCATAGCAACGGACCATCTGGAAGATTCTAGAGGGTGGCCATGACCCTGAAACATGTGGAAGTGGGGGAGGGACAGGAAGAGGGGACAGAGCAGGGAAGCAAGGCACAACAGCCAGGAGGTCCAAAGGTAGAAAAAAAAAAGGAGGTAACCAAATGGTTGGCTTATATAGGGAAAGGCAGAGCTAGCCCCTGGGCTGGGAAATTCAGAGTAGAAAACTGGGGACATGCCAGGTATGAGGGCCCTGGACTGAGGGCTGGCCAGGGTCAGGACTGGGGGATGCTGTTTGTCTGGGGTTTGAGACCCAAAGAGCTTCCAGGAATGGATCTCAGTGTTTCACCCTCTGTTTGTCAGTCTCTGGCCACAAACATCCCCACCACCCCATCCACCTAAGAGCATTCTCCCTGGCCCCATGCAATTATTAACTGAGCTGAGTCCTCTCACTGAAGAATCCTTATAGACCAGTAGAGAATCGTATTTTGTACAAGCAACTTGATTTTTTTCACCTCACTCAATCATTTCAAATCAAACTGTGGCATTCAGGAAGTATTTGAAATCCCTGCTGTTTTAAGAAGATCAATGGTCAGATGGTTTGCTCCTCCTCAGGTAATCTGAATGTCAATTTGCCCCTGTGAAGAGATATGTGAAGAACCAATAGGCCAATAGCTCTGCCCTGCCTCAAAGCCACACACACACACACACACCACACACCAGCATACAGTGATTTTCCATGAGGGTTTCCTGTCCTTTGCACACTCCTGTGCCTTGAGTTCTTGCTCCCTTTGCCTGAATAATTTTGTCCTACCAGCATCTACTATCCTGGCCAAATCATCCATGTCCTTACACATGCAAATCAAATGTTCTTTGGTTTCTGTTGTTGTTGTCTTTTTTTTTAATTGTTTTGTTTTGGTTTTCTTTTTTTCTGGCAGTTCTATCACACACACAGACAGATACACAGACATACACACACAGTAGATTCTGTTTCATGACTGTACATTTATTGTAGTTTCTCAAGGGCCTGTTTCCATCTGCTGATGGCCCAAGGGCTTCACATGGCCTATCACAGTATATTTTTGCCAAATGGTTAAGTTCACTGTGTCCCTGTACTCTGGCATTAAGTTAAGGGTTTTTGTTTTGTTTTGAAGTTGAATGCTATACCATGGGGTGCATTTCCTTGGTAAATAGTGGGGGAAAAGTGTCACATCTCATTTTTTTTAATTGTGTGTGTGTGTGCCCTCAGGAGCCAGAAGAGAGCATGAGGTCCCCTGAAGCTGGTTTACCCAATGTGGGCACAGGGAACTGAACTCAGGTCCTCTAGAACATTGGGTGAGAATGGCCGAGTGTTCTGGAAAAGAAGGCAGTGCTCCTGAACTCTGAGCTGTCTCTCCAGCCCAAATGTCTTTATGGTGGATTTCTGTACGCAGCACCCACACTTCTTCTGTTTGCCTCCTTCCTCCACAGCCATCTCAAACTTAAGATGGATTTCACTGTTTCATGGTAGTTGTAACTTATCTGGAATTCAAAATGAAGTGGCTCTCCAGAGCACCAGCAGAACTAAGGATCCCAGGCAACTACACTGGTGATAAGGTTCTTGGCATGACAGATTGCTGGCATCTCAGATGTATCAAAAGCTGTCCTCTTTCTTTTAAATTTAACTTCTATTGTATGTGTTTGTATGTTTACCTGTGTGTAGGATGGTATGCCATATGTGTGCCTAGGGCCTGAGGAACCCAGAAGAGGGCGTAAGGGAACACACCTTGACTGAGACTGTTTAGATGTCATTATCACTGGCCTCCAAGGGAAACTAGTCTCCCTTCAGAACAGACTTGGGAGAGTCTTTGTGTTTCTTTGTCACTCTTCGCAGTGTGGCCACATTGAGCAAATGGCCCTTTTCCTTCCTTCTTTCTACTTTTAACTGAGTTCCTTGAATTGGCTTGTTGGGGACAGGTAGCTGAACCTGACTTAGGGCACAGGTTGCAACCCCCACCCCAAGTTTGATAACATTGTGACATTATGAAGGACCCAGATGGACCATTCTCTACTGTCTTTGGTGAACCGTGCCCTCACAGTGCTAGCTGCCAAGATTTGTGGCTTATTTGTTAGGGAACCACAACCTGGCCCATCATAACAGAGGTAAATATAAAAAAGTAAGAGCTGTGTTCAAGATCTAAGTCAGAGAAGAACGATATAAAGTCTCTCAAAACTGAAATAGAAATATAGAGAGATGGAAGCATTCTGTGAATGAACATTTTCCATCTTCGTTTCTGGTCACAGTGTGTGAGTTAAAGTCAGACAACTGGTCAACCAGTTTCCTCGCCTTCAGCACTTTACAGGTTATCATAATCACCATTTAACTTTTCTCTCTACTGTGAACTCAGATGTGCTCTGGATCATGCAACTGAAATTCCTCAGGGTGGAAAATGTGATGGGTTCAACCTCTGTAGAATGTTTTTGACTCTCAGTTGTCTCTGGACATTGCTGAGCAAATTTGACACCTATAAATTTTTTAACTGTAAAGAAAATAGTGATACACATTTAGTGGCCATCTCATATCCCCCAGGCCCTCTGATAAGTGCTTAGACGTGTGAACTCATTCATTCCCACCTACCTGACAGAAGGGCTGCTGCTATCCCCACTTTTCATGGATACTCAGGGAATGCACTTCAGACATGCACATAGGCCACCAGACAGTGAATCCTGATTTCTCTAAGCATGATTTTGAAAGATGAGCTTCTGAAACGTGGTCCTCACCCTTTGCTTTAAGGCAACAACATGAAGCATTGCAGCGGAGGTGGCAGAGGCAAAGAGCTCAGTGTGACTGAGAGCTGCCTGAACTCTTATCCTCAGATAACTTAATATTTTCATCCAGGCTCTCAGCTCTACCAGTGCTTGCCTGGTGACCCAGGACAAGCCTAATAACTTCCACCAAGCTTCTTCCTTTTTTTTTTTAAAGCTATCGGATTTGAACTTAATTAGTCTATGGCTTGTTTTCAGAAATTAAATTGTCTAGTCATCCCAAGTAGGAAAATAGTCTCCCATGAAAGTTACTGTATTTGCCAATCATTTAATTTATCGATGTTTCACAGATCAGCAGCGACCATGAAATTAATTCCAACTCAGAAAAGGGTCACAGCCCGGGGACAAGGAACAAGTTACGGGCAGACAAACTAGGGTCTCTTTAGAGTACAAAAGGCATGTTCTCTGTCACCATCATTTTGTTGGTTGCCAAGAATGTCAACTGGCCGAGTGTTTTTTAGTTCCTTGCTATTTATATATATGGAGACAGGCCAGATGGGGCCTTATCTGTGACACAGATCTATGAAGACTTGGTGGAGGCAAGGACACTATAGAAACGAAATACAGAAGTGGGGACCAGGAAAGGGCAGCAGAAGATGGCCTGTAAATGTTCCTCCATCTATTAATAGGTGCAGAACTCAGAAAGGTCAGGGTCTGTAGCTTCCACTTTGAAACCACTTCAATGTTTTTATTATTATTATTATTATTACTACTACTACTACTACTACTACTACTACTACTACTACTAGCTGTGGCAAATTACAGGTAATGAAAAGTCCCCTTTGTTATGTTTTTTTTCAAATACATTTTTATTTTTTTGGCGTGTAGAAAGCCAGGAGAGGGCATCCGACACCCCTGGAAACAGTGTGACACGAGTTAGTTACCACGAGGGTGCAAGGAACTACGTCAGGGAAGAGGAAACAAGGTTTTCTTGCTTAAGAAATTGCCCAGCTGGCCGGGAGTGGTGACACACGTGCCTGTGAACGTAGCCCTTTGGGGAGGCAGAGGCAGGCAGGTGTCTGTGAGTTCGAGGCCAGCCTACTTTACAGAGTGAGCACAGGATGGCCAGAGCAACACATATGGACCCTCTCTCAAAAATCTAAAGTGTGTGTGGGGGGGTGCCCAAGGCTTCCAAAAGGATGGACAGTGGACTTGTTTACCTTCCAGGGAACCTTGTTTCCCTCCAGCCCTGCCAGGCTGGAGGTTCCTGCTTCTTGGAGCAAATCTCTTGCTCCCAAATGAGTAATGTGCTTTTGTTTGTTCATTTGTTTGTTTGTTTGTTTGTGAGATTCTGAAGAACAAAATTTAAACAAAACAAACTAACAACAACAAAAAAAAAACAAAAAAACAAAACATTAAAAAAAACGGGACGTGTTTGCTCGCGGTTCAGAACCTTCTCTGGGGTCTGCAGGCCCCTCCAGGTTTAAAGGCGAGTTTTTAAAAGATCTAGAAACCTCTTTGACGCAACCTGGGGCTCTATCTAAGGCCAACCCTCTGCCAGAAGAGCCAAAGGCTCTTTAGGAAACTGGGGGATGTGGTTAAGTCTGTCAGTGTTCCCAGCAGTGGACCAGGCCCAGTTTGCACGTGAGGGGGGAAGGGGAGGAAGGGGACAGAGGTGGGGTAGGTTCTGGGTCACAGTGACCTGAGGCCTTACTTTCTCTTTAACTGAGGCTCTTTTGTTGGAGTCTATTGGACTGTTAATTAAAGCCAGCCCTGTTGCTCCCTCGGATCTCTCTGCCCAAGATAAAAAGATACCACAGCTAAAAATCTTGGAGGAATAGAAAATCTGATACCTGTCAAGTCCTGGGTCCCTAGGCAGTAGGGGAGAAGAGGACCAGACAGAGTCCCTGGGCTGCTGGGGAGACCCAGCCCACTGAGGGCGGAGCCATCTCCAGGCTGGTGGTACAGGGTCTATAAGAAAGCAGGCCAAGTGAGCCTGTGAGCAGGGCCCTAGGGGGAACCTTCTTAGTTACTGATGGTGAGGAGGCCCCGCCCACTGTGGGTGAAACTATGGTGGTTGATGAGTAGTTCCTGCCCACTGTGGGCGGTGCCATGCCTGGGCTGGTGGTCCTGGGTGTTATAAGGGACCCCTGCATCTTCTTGATAAATGATTGATGGAGAGTCCAGCCCACTGTGGGCAGAGCCATTCCCTGGCTGTGGTCCAGGGTCTGTAGGACAGCAGGTTGAGCGAGCCAGTGAGCATCGACCTCCGTGGGCATCTTCTTAATTAGTGATGGATGGGATGCCCTGCCCACTGTGGGCAAGTCACACCAAAATCAGAGCCTAGTGGGGAAGGCAGGCAGATAGCTTTCAGGTGGAACCTGAATGGTTTCTTGAAACTTTCGATTGTACATGTGGGAGGCCAGACAGCGGGAGCCGAGCCTAGAAGAAGTGAGCTTGCTTGTGTTCGAACTCTTGTATGCTTGTGCATGTGTGTGTTTGCACCAGGCTGACGAAGGGCACCCTTCTTTATTTTCTTTCCGTCTTACCAAACTTCCCCTCTTAGAGGGGCTGGAGAGAAGGCTCAGAGGTTAAGAGAGCCAGCTCCTCTCCCAAAGGTCCTGAGTTCGAGTCCCGCCACCCACACAGTGGCTCAAGACCTTCGGTAGTGAGATCTGGCGCCCTCTGCTGGCATGCAGCATACGTGCAGAGAGAGCACTCAGATTTGCTGTTAAAGAAACAGAATAAGGCCGAAAGTGTTACTAAGGAACAGATCCTAGATCCTATTTGATTGGGAAAAAATATTCTCTTGTGGGGAGAGAGATAGAGAGATAGAGAGACAGAGAGATAGAGAGATAGAGAGATAGAGAGATAGATAGACAGACAATAGCCATGTGTGGATATATGTACATATGTCTGTGTATACTTTACATATATGAAATATGTGTTTATATGGGATATCCCAGAGTGAACTATTGCGTTTACATGAAAAAAAAAAATCAGGACACAGCAATTGTTTAGGGAGGAAAATGAAATTAGTAGCTGTGAATAGTAAAAACGTGCTATCAGACTTTTGCTCTGTATCCTGCAGTGTTAGGACTTTACAATGAGCATTATTTTAACGTATTGAATATTGTAGGTGCTATTTTGATTTTAAAGCGGTCTAAAGAAATATTTCAAATGTTATTTTGAAGTTTTTTTTAAAATGTGCCCATTGTTCTTTGAAGTAAAAAAAAATATTTATGCCTAGTTGCAGTGGTGCACGCTTATGATCCCAGCACCCAGGGAGGCGGAGGCAGGAGGATCTCTGTGAGTTCGAGGCTGGCCTGGCCTACAGAATGAGTTTAGGACAGCAAGGGAACACAGAGAAACCCCGTCTCAAAAACAAAACAAAACAATAATATCAACAATTTATTTAAAAGGGACATATCAATCTTATGAGGATTATATCTTTACATTTAATTACACCCATAGAATATAACAGCAATGTACAACATATCTCTAACCTTTGTTTTATTCTTAATTCACTAATTACTTAGCATCTAAAAAATCCAACTGGGTTAAGTCTTGACATCTCTCCATGCGTTCTCTGGTTGAGCAAACTGGAGCTTCCAGCTTTCCTCCATGTCCTATGGGCTTCAATATGGGTACCCAACAGGACCAAATCCCTCCAGACACGAAGACCCCACTCCCTTTTTGACACAGGTCTCACTCTATAGCCTAGGCTAACCTAGACCTCTTTTTGTAGCTCAGGCTGCCCCAAGAACTCCCTTTGTAGCCCTTGCTGGCCTGAAACCAGTAATTCATAAATAGATTCATACCACATCGGTTGGTTCCCGTGAACTGTGAGCAGATTTGAAATGCTCCAGCTGTTCACTGTCCTTTCAGATGTCTCAGCCACAGATACCCACATGCCCTGTGGGCCGGCCCTAGCAGGGCCACCCAGCAAAGAGAGATCACAGGTCCTCCCAATCCATTTCAAAGGGCTGGCATTGCCTCCTGCATCACCGCCTCAGTCCCTTCTCATAGTTTGTCCCTCTCAGTCAGGAGTGCCTGAGTGTGCAAATTCTCTCTGGATTCTCCTACTCCCCAGCAGAGTTACTGTTTCTTCTCCTCCCACTCGCCTTCTTTGCACACTGTGAGTTTAAGGCCAGCCTGATCTACAGAGTACAGTACAGCCAAGGTGACACAGAGAGAACCTGTCTCAAGAAAGGAGGGGAAGGAGGAGGAGGGGGAGGAGGATAATTAGGAAGAGAAAGAGGAGGAGGAGGGGGAGGGGAAGAAGGAAGAGGAGGAGGGAGAGGAGGGGCACAAGGAGGATGGGGAGGAGGGGTAAAAGGAGATGGAGAAGGTAGAGGAGGAGGAGGAGGAGAAAAAGGGGGAGGGGAGAGAAAGTAAAAAGTTTTATAACATGAAACCTTGCTGCACAGATTTTCCCAAAGTGTTACATAAAAAATACAGGCCAAAGTGTATGATGCATACATGAGATATGTAAACTTTCTATTTAAACTTGGCTCCCATCCCCAGGACATTTCATCAGAAACACATACAAGGGGGCTGGAGTGACGGCTCATAAGTGAAGAGAGCTGCTCTCCCAGAGGTCGAGAGTTCGATTCCCGACACCCACACAGTAGCTCATGACCATCTATAGTGAGATCTGGCACCCTCTGCTGTCAAGTAGGTGTATATGCAGCCAAAGCACTGTATACACAATAAATAAATAAATCTTAAAACAAACAAACAAAAAGAAACACATACAAATACTCTAAAACCTGAACAGCCCTGCTTCCCAATATTGCATCTGTCCTTATGACTTTGAAGTCCTGACGGGGAGCTTAGATGGGGAGCTTAGACAAGAACACAGACAGACAGCAGCATCGGCAGTGAGGTGCCATACAGGTTAGGCAAGCAGGCACCTCCCCCCTCTTCTGCCTTTTCTTAACCCGGGTTCTGAGCACACAGCCCTGGGTGAAGGAGGGAACCCTTGACTCAGAAGCTCGCCTCTTGCTTGGCTACAAGCAAGGGCTTTTACAACAGCCATTAAGGGACATTGACCCAAAAGGCCCATATGTTTTTATTCAAGGGATGTTTAGAAACACCCTGGCTCCTGATTCAGCCGGCTTGTCAGCTGGATGACTTTATCTTCCTAGAGGAAGGGGGTAGGGGGAGGAGGAGGAGTAGAAGAAGGAGAAGAAGGTGGAGATGCAGGAGGGGAAGGAGGAGGAAGAAAAAGCTGGATCAGATCTGCCTGGAAGTAACTGGTGTATTCCAATTTCAAGCTAAGGTCTCTCGCATTACTCCATACTCCAAAAGCTTGGAGCCTTATCTCACCAAACTCTGAGTTCTCCACCCCCCATTCACCAGTTGTGTGTTTCTGCCTATCAATCCATCCATCACGGGCTTCCCAGACAAATGGCACAGTGCTTCTAGGATTCCATCATGTGAGACTGAAGAGAAACCACCGAGGTACCGAAAGTTCACCTCTCAGGACCAGCAACTTAGCTCAGTTGGTAAAGCACCGGCCTTGCAAGCACGGGAACCTGAGTTCAAGTCCCAGAACTCGCCTCAATGTGAGACAGAGGCAGGAGGATCTCCGTGAGTTCCAGGCCAGCCTGGTCCACAGAGCGAGTCTTCCAGGACAGCCCTGGCCACACAGAAGGACTGTGTCTCTGAGGTGGGGGAAGAATTCAAATATTAAAGCCAGAACATTTTTCCCATGACCCTCATTGTCTGTGGTGGGGATGGTCAGGTTGCATTTGCTGAACAGATGAAAGCAAAGTGGCCTCCACCAGCTCCTCATGGTATTTTGCCATGGCGCCACACACTTTTTGGGGGACCACCCAGGTGTGGCCAGAACTTCTTGACTGTTATAATGATGTGCAGACCCTTTTAAGACTGAAAGCCTGCTAGTCCAACTTCTTGACTGTTATAATGACATACAGACACTTTAAGACTGAAATTCCTGGGCTGGAGAGATGGCTCAGTGGTTAAGAGCACTGTCTGATCTTCCAAAAGGACCCGGGTTCAATTCCCAGTACCCACATGGTAGCTCACAAATGTCTATAATACCAATCCCAAGGGATCTGACGCCTTCAAACTAATGTGTGTAAAATAAAATTAAATAAATTATTAAAAAGACTGAAAGTCCTGCTAGATCTTCAAGCAGTTGACCTACTGATCTAACCTCAGTCCTTCTTTTACACTTGCTTTCATTTCAGTACTTATGTAAGTGTGTGCGTCCTTGTGCACACATCTGTATGTCATATCCGTATGCCACATGGCAGACAGGAAGTGAACTCCACAACCGTAGTATGTGCTCTTTGCAGCCTTGTCTCCAGCCAGGAAATGGGCAGCCTGTCTAACCACCTCCAGGTCTCCTTCAAGTGAGGCTGAAGATGAGAAAACCTGGACGTGCTTGCCAGGGGGACAAGGAAAAGCTATGCAGATCATGGGAGCTTTTTCTGATCTTGCACTTTGTGGCTCTTCAAAAAAAAAAAGTGGCTAGTAGAGGTGAATCCCATTCCCATGAGTGTCTCTGCGTGTTGAATCAGGATGAGAGGGGCAGTGCCAGGTCCCAAGTGACCCTTAGGGTGCACCCCACTTTCAGTGCTATCAGTAGCCATGCCAAGGAGATGGGCTGGCAGATGGTACAGCTTTGCATTCTGGCCATTATGAGGCATCTTTAAAGATGATTCAGGATGCTCCTGGGTGATCATGTGCCCTGTGCCCTTCAGAGTACATGAGATCACTCCTCTGTTTTCTGTTTATGTGATGAGAAGATGTCCACCTAACAGATGAATATTGGCAGGAGAGATGGCTTGGTGGCTAAGAGCACCCACCGGCTGCTCTTCCAGAGGACCCAGGTTCAAGTCTTAGCACCCACACAACTGTCTGTGGCTTCTATTCTGTGTGAGGATCTGACACCTTCATGCAGATGTGCCTGCACTCAGAACACTGATATTGGTACATGAAATAAAAATTGAAAGAATCAGACTAACTTTGTAACCTATGTTTCTTTTAATTGCCTTATAAATTATATTTGCAAGTTTTAGGCCCATGTTAATTAAAGCCTCTTAGTGCTTCTCCAGAGAACTGAGGAATGTAAAAGTTCCTGACATTAGCCATCTCTGAGGGCAGAGATAAGGAGGAGAACAAGCAGAGATCTCTACTAAATGGAGAAAAAACAGCCGGTGAGATGGGCTTTGTTTGGAAACTGGAACAAATGGCCCCTATCCTTCTCCTGACCTTTGATCCAAAGCCTGTAACCCCCACTCCTCAGAACAGACATGGGATGAGTTAATCACACCTCCCCCACATTTAACTGTGCATGGCAGGAAATGCCAAATTGACTTGAAGATCAGATATTTACGACAGGGCTGACTAGACATAAGGGTGACCAGAACTAACCAATTATTTTAAAAGTTAGACACTTCATCCAATCCTAACTTGCCAAGAAGTCAACCCCAGGAGATTCCCACCTTGTGTCTTTTAAAAACCTAAGCTCTTGGTCTCCCGGTGCCACTCCTAGCTGATCAGCAGGGGTGACCCCATTGCAATGGTTAAGAAGAGTGAGTCTCTTGCGTTTTTGCATTGATGGATGATTAGTTTCCTGAGTTCTCTTCATACCTTCTTATATTTAGGCTCTTGCTGGGCCTAACATTATGGGGGCTCGTCTGGGATTTAGGGGTACTGAGGAGAACTCTGGACACTGGCTATCGGAGGACTCATCTGAGCTCAGAAGTAGGTACCGCAGTTGTCCTTGTCCTGTGTCTCTTGTCTGTTACATGTTTGTTCTGTTATACCAACAGTGGCAGTATTGGGTTTATGGTCTGGCTCGCAAGCATCTGTAGAAGGGGTTCGAGTCCCCTGAGTGGTTCGAGGCCACTCGCCTGGAATGGTCTCATTAAGGCAGACAGACGTGTCATTAATGCTGAGACCGCGGGGCATCCTGTAGGATGCTAAGCTTGTCCCTTTCTGTGAAAAGGGAGGAGGCGGAGAAATTCCGATCCTCCAAGCTGGATTGGGGGCTGCTCCCCCAACAATCTGAGTCTGTGCGCCTTGGCCAAATAAGGCAAGCTGGCAATTCCTGTGTCTCTCATGTATGTATGTGTTTTTCTGTGTCTGTTTCTTTGTAGACTTGGACTGACAAAAATTTGGACAGAGGACAGTTAAAATTAGGACTTGTTCTCGGCTGGGGAGGGCACATGGCTGCATGGCAGGTGATACCAAGCAGTGTGCTCTCCCTCCCGAGGAGGAGGGAGTGCTTTCAGGTGGCTGGGGAGACGTGGTGGAGCTGGCTGCTGGGGCTGAGGTTGGGCACTTGAGCCTCCGTGGAATAACAATGCACACCCAGCAGGGCACGGGTTTGATGTAGCCCCTTATGATGGGCAGCCAAAGAGGGAGAGGCCCGGCTGGGAAGCGGGTTCAGGACCTTTGGGGGAGGTAAGCTAGGGTGAAGCTCACAAGAGAGCCAAGGGAGCAGGCAAGGCTCATGGGCTTCCTTGGTGGAAGTCCTTGTACATGGCTAGGCAGGGAGCAGCACCCGACAGGAACTGCTCAGGCCACTGAAAGTGAGGAAAAACTCCTCCCCCTTGCCTTCAAGTCAGCTCAGCAGGGAAGTGAGCAGCAGGAGCTCACCAAGGCCTCTTGCTCCTCTCTTCCCTCCTCCCACCTAGGGGGCATGAGTCAATTGCAATTTACAGATCAAACAAAGATGTAGGAAGAAAATTGCAGTTGCTGTAATGTTTAGAGTTACAGCTGAGTCTAAATTTTAAAAAAAAGTTTTGTCTGTCTATTTAAATATATGGCCATTTTATAATTATTTTCAACTGGTCTTAAATGGTTGGTATGATAAAAAATAATTGGGTATGTTTTAAGGTTAAAATTCAAATTCTTGTTTAAAACATGTATATGTGCCTATGTGTTTATTAGGTTGTTTTTCTAAGGTTAAATTTAGGATGGGTAACTATGAAGTTTGCCTATATAGATCTACTTGAAATTTGATTCTAAAACATGCATCTAAGAAATATGCCAAATTAGAGATTATAGCATTCTGTTTTATAGGACACAATTTAGAGCAGATGATAAAAATAGACAAAGAGTAACTCAGATATGCTGGCCCTCAAGCTTGTCAGAGATCTGATGAATATGGCATTTTAACATGTGTAAGTTCATTGTGACAGAAAGTCCCAAAATCTTGGCAGTAGCTCCCCAAGGTCTCCGAGAAGATTTGGACAACAACAGATGACCGTGACTCTGGATTGTGGTATGCTAACCACTGGGCAATACTGCCTCAACTGGCCCACTGCTAGAGCCCAGCCTAACTGTGGATGCAGCTGTGGACACCTGCAGAGTCATTGTTTCACATTGTCTGAGGTGAGGTGAGGTCAATCTCTCCTGTTCCTCTCTCCACAGCAGCAGTTTCTCATCCTCTATGCCTGATGGCTGGATTGCCTCTGCTCCGGAAGCCAGGAGACCACATGAGCCAGGGACACTGCCTAGGTAATGGACTAACTAGTCATCTCTGTCATTTTAGTTGGTACATGGATTGGTACATTTACTTAGCTCATAATTTATCCTTCTCAGGCCTCTGATCACATTGATGGCTAGGCTGGAAGGCTAGGCTAAGTTAACTGTAGCTTGGCAGCTAAAGAGCAGACAAATAGGTCCACTATCAGCTCATTGGACAGTTCATTAGTTAGTTAGAACTACTAGGTACTATATCTTTTGTGTAAAAAGAAAAACAGGTTTGCCCTGCTCACAGGCTTTATATCAGTTGCCTGTGTCTTATGATAAGTAGTTGGATAAAAAGATATAGAGCTTATGTAAGGTCGGAGGATATAGGAGTTTAGGTTATGATGATTTAATTATTTATTGCAGAGCTGGGAATTGAACCTAGCACCTCAGACTTACTAGGCAAGTTCTACCACCGAGCTACATTCTCAGTGCTCAGAAGTTTAGGTTATAAAAATAAAAAAATGTTGTTTGGTCTAAAAAAAAATGTTTCAGGGTTGATTATTGCAAAAAATTTAGAGAGTCTAAATGTTTTAAAATATATAAAAATGAGTTATAATGATAGAAAAATGATTTAAGACATATTAAAAAGGGGAGATATTTTAGATTTATTCTCTTTGCTACCCTTGTGCTTATACTGGTATAAGATTTCAAAAGTTCAGAATTTTGGCATTGATCAATCGACTTCTGATAAGTTGATGGGACGCTGACTGCTTACTATTCAGTCACAAGCTTGAAATTTTAATTTCCTTTGGTTGTTTTCTGAAAATAGATTTAAAGGTACTTATCATCATGCTAAAAACATCTGTTTAATGTATATATCTGACTGAAAAGTCATAGCTCTTATTATGGTATTCTTAATGTCTGCCATTTCTGGGGTAGACTTTGACACAGAAATATCTTAAACCTACTCCTTCTAGTTTCTTTGTTAAGAAAAATCTGAGCATCCAGGGTTTAGCAGTAAAGCCATTAATGTATTCCTGTCTAAATGTACAAAAGGTAGCTGAGCTCCTTTAATGGCTGATTACCAACAGGGCTCACAGTTAAAATGTTAGAGTTTCAGACTGTGGACAAACTTAAGTTGTTTATAAAAGGTACAAAACAAACACCTGACTGGTGCCCATTCTGTTGGATATAGTTTTACCTGTTACTCTCAAAATGTTGTTGTATTAGATTTGCTGATATGTTACTTTTCTGAGTCTTTTAATATATATTTTCTTTTGTGCACGAAAAATTCATATGAGTTTATAGAAATCAAAAGGTCATGAGACCTAGATCTGGCATAGCTCAAACGGATCCCAGATGAGTTTTTCCCTGGTCTTAGGATTCCTCATTTTTTCCATGTAATAGACAAATCTTAACTTCTGTCTCTAGTCTGAATTTGTCTCAGCAGATTTTCACCTGGTTGACTCTATTTCTGGGACCAGCTATGGACTACAAGCTGAAATCTGGACTTTTTGGAAGCTGACATGACTGGTCCCCATCTCTTCAATTGAATCAACTAACCAGAGACTGTTAAGGACTGCCTTGCCTCATTGACCAGACTTTGACTGCCTCCTAGTAATCTTTACTAAATTAGGAAAAACTTATAATTGGACAAAAGGCCATGATTTTGGCATCAAAATAAGAGATTCTAGTATCTTGGGTGAGAGCTCTAAAGATCCAGGAGAAATTCAGTTAAAAGCAACTCCCTTGGGCACTCAAGAAATAGGACCCTTAGCTACTCTGCTTGTTTTTTTCAATGTTTGAACCCTGCATTGTAAATCATCTGGTTATGTTTATTAGGAAAAAGATTAGTGCAGTGCAAGTGCTTACACTAAGATAACATTACCGAAGAGTAAATATGACTGGACATAGAATGAAAACTAAAACCCAGATAATTACAGACTAAGGTAACTACCCACGTACTCACCCCAACTTTTGACCAGCATTTCAGCCTCTTTCAAACTGAGATATCAACAGCCCAGTCATCAACATAAAGAAATTCCAGAAGACGGATCTTCGACCCACTGTCCCATTCTACAGGCTGAAATGTTGACTCAAAAGACAAAATTTTCTTAAAATAGAATCCTCACTCTACAGCTGCTTCATGATTGAAGCAGTTACAAGGAGAAGGGGGAAATGAAAGAATCAGACTAACTTTGTAACCTATGTTTCTTTTAATTGCCTTATAACTTATATTTGCAAGTTTTAGGCCCATGTTAATTAAAGCCTCTTAGTGCTTCTCCAGAGAACCGAGAAATGTAAAAGTTCCTGACATTAGCCATCTCTGAGGGCAGAGATAAGGAAGAGAGCAAGCAGAGATCTCTACCAAATGGAGAAAAAAATCACCGGCTGGCGCCGGTGAGATGGGCTTTGTTTGAAAACTGGGCCAAATGGCCCCAATCCTTCTCCTGACCTTTAATCCAAAGCCTGCAACCCCCACTCCTCAGAACAGACATGGGATGAGTTAATCACCCCCCCCACATTTAACTGTGCATGGCAGGAAATTCCAAACTGACTTGAAGATCAGATATTTACGACAGGGCTGACCAGAACTAACCAATTATTTTAAAAGTTAGACACTTCATCCAATCCTAACTTGCCAAGAAGTCTACCCCAGGAGATTCCCACCTTGTGTCTTTTAAAAACCTAAGCTCTTGGTCTCCCGGTGCCACTCCTAGCTGATCAGCAGGGGTGACCCCATTGCAATGGTTAAGAAGAGTGAGTCTCTTGCATTTTTGCATCGATGGATGATTAATTTCCTGAGTTCTCTTCATACCTTCTTATATTTAGGCTCTTGCTGGGCCTAATAAAATGAGGACTCCATTGGTCCTCTGTAAGGCTTGGGATGTCTGAAGAGGTGTTGCCTTCACTGTGTCAAGTAGTAGCTCACTCCTTCCAGGGATGTGACACACACACACACACACACACACACACACACTCTGTTCTGAAATATGGTGCCCAAATTTATTCTCCTTAAAGACAGCTCCATCTGAGTAAATCCCGCTCTCCAGCAAGACAGGAAGAACAGAGGGAAACAACTGAAACCGTTCACTCTGGTCTCACAAAAGTTCTTACACAAGAAGTGAAAAAACATGGGGAAAGATTAAGATGGTTTTTTGGGTTTTTTCTTCCCCCCTTAAGTTTTCCCTGGAAGTTCCTGCAAGACTGTGGCATTTCTCTGTATTCAAATCTGGGTCTACTTACAGAATTGCCACAAGCCCTTAAGGAAATAACCTGTTTCTAAACATGAAATAAGTACATCGTATTCCCAGGCATCATATGTGTTAGTATTTTGTAACACAACCTGCTTCTGGGTTGCTCAGCAACCTATGATGTCATCATATGTCATCTGCCAGTGGTCACCCCTGGAAGGCATGGTTACCGTGCCCTCATAAAAGGGCTGATCCTACATGTGGTCGCTCTCTTACTCTTGCTCTTACTCCTACCCTTACACCCTCTCTTCTCTCTCTTGGGGCACCCCTCCTTTCCCCTTCCCTATCCCCCTCTCTTTTCCCTGCTACCCACTTCCTCCATACCCGCCTCATAAACCTCTCACAGAGAATACCAGTTGTCCCCCTGCTTCATCTATTTTTAGTTTTTAACAATTTGCACATGGGCTCTGTCCCACTGTCCATTGCTGTGGCTCTTCTGCTTCATGAAGGCAAGAGGAGGCCTCAGGACCATGTCTGTGAGCTCTCACTCAGGAAGGATCCTTCTCTTTCTCTTTGCACAGGATGCGTGAAAACCAGCTCTAGCAAACCTTGGGGTCTCTGGGGTGACCCTGAACTAATAGCAAAACAGCACAGAAACATTGGCTTTAAGAGAACATATTTGCTTAGGCTACAGGGGCAGGGTTAGGGGTGCATAATCGGATTATGCCCTGTTATCAGTGCCATTTGAAGTCCCCCACCATGGCTGTCTTGTTAATCACCATGGAGTTATGCAGGATATAGCTGGCAGGTAGCTATGCTTGTAATTAATGTAATTATAGGTGAGCGGACTGACCTGTCTTTTTCACTGTTTACCAACCTATGGCTAGCTGTGTGCATGCATTTCTCTGATGGCTGTCTCCAAAGCGGTGTTGGTAAAGTCAACCTCAGAGTGTCTGTGGACTTTGCCTGGGCAGCCAGCAGCACAGCCTGCTCTGATGGTATCCAAATGTCCCCCTACCACTCCTCAGCCTTTACCTCCATCCATTAAAGCTTCTAGGGGTTTTGCTCCACAAGGAAACCCAGAGTTCTCCTGTAGAACTTTCCAGAAAGCCACCGAGAGCACTGGAGATTGTTGCTTGGCTATTCCACCTGTTCCCCTCATTTATTGGTCAGCAAGTTCTATTTTTAGCAGCCTTTGATAAACCATTCCTTATGAGGTATGATTTTTTCATTCATTATTCTATCTGGTGAGGTATTAATAAATATATGTGTGTGTATGCCTATATACCTATAGGTGTATATACATATTTAATTATACATTTAATATATATATTTATATATTTAATTATATATGTTTATACACATATTTAATTATATATTCAATATATTTAATATATTTATACATTTTAATATATTTAAGTATACATACATGTATACATACATATTTAATTACCGATAATTGCATGTGTGTTTATATGTATATGTATATGTGTATATATATATATATATATATATATATAAACTATATTAGCAATTACTGCTGTATTTTTATCCATTATGTATAGCATAACTTCACTGAGAGGATTTGGAAGAGTTTACATTTATAGACGAACACTAGGAGCAAAAACACTTTTTCCAAGGTTACGAGGCCTGGGTCACCATATTTAAGCTCGCTGAGCCCGGGTCTTTTTCTTTGTCATGGTGGGAGGAGATTAAATGACCCTTTTGCTTAAGGCACTGGGCATCAGGCCTCTCCTGTCTGGTCAGCAGCAGCCACTGTTGGGAGCCACGTGGCTCTGACAGCTGCTTTGATATTTAAATCTCAGCAGAAAGACTGCTTTTACCAGGACTTTACTGAAGTCAGGGAAGAATTTGCAAGTCCATCTCTTTTGTTTGTGACAGCAGGTGGGATAGCTTGTGAAGATCACACCTCTTGCTTCAACTCCTTGTGAATTTAACCCATTGTTCTGAGCTGTTTTTACTCTGGCTTAAAAGCTCTCTGCAATAAAAAGTCAGGCTTGCTCCTTGCTGCTGCTATGGCTGCTGCTGTGGCTGAGAGTCTGGAGCCTCTTTAAAAAGTCTCCTGTGTGTTGTGTGTTGATATGATTTAATAAAAGTTATTAATGAGCAAGTCTGCACCCCTTCAAGATTTAATGTAGAGGTGGCTGATCGTTTTATACTTATAAATGTTTAGATTTGTGATCCTTTTAAGATGTTTATAAGATTACTTTTTAATATAATTGCTTCTTGATTACCCCAAATTTCAGCTTGCCAGTAAAGAAAAGCTGTCTGAGAAGTTATGTTGCTTGCTCATCTTCTTTATCGATTACAAGTTGGTTAATTACAAGTGCGTTTCGGGTCTTGGGGATAACTTGATTTCATATTTGTTTTTTACCCATAATAGATAAAACATTTGATCATGTGAAGGTATTGGAGAATATGTGTTTTATTTTGCATATATTTATTGTACTCATTCACTTAAAAACAGTGTTACCACATTTTGTGTTTAGTACTCCTTGAGAGATCTTGCTGGGATAGATAAGCTGTGGAAAAAGAGTAAAAGTGTCATCTGAACAGGCACTCTGGGTCTTGTTCTGTCCACCAAGGTATATGTACATAGGGTGGTTTAGACCTCACTCTTTGGAGTTTGTTTCATCCACAAAGATGTATATATATATACATGTATATATATATATGTATATATATACATGTATATATATATATATATATATATATATATATATATATATATATATATATATAAGGTTGGGATAGAACTTGCTCTTTTGTGTTTGCTCCATCCACCGTGATGTATATGTATGTAAGGTGGTTTGGTGCTTGCTTTTTGGAGTTTGTTCCATCCACAAATATGTATATATGTAAGGTGGTTTGGAACTTATTCTTCAGAGTTTCTTCCATCCACCACATTATAGATAGATAGATAGATAGATAGATAGATAGATAGATAGATAGATAGATAGAATCTATCTATATATAGATATCTATAGAATCTATCTATATATCTATAGATAGATAGAATCTATCTATATATCTATAGATAGATAGAATCTATCTATCTATCTATAGATAGATAGAATCTATCTATCTATCTATGTAGGATGGACTGAAACTCCCTCTCTGGAGTTTGCTCCATCTACCCAGTATGTGAATGTGTATGTATGTATGTATGCAGGTATGTGTGTATGTATGTATGTGACTGTGTACAGTATAAGAAGCCTGTAAGAGAAGCTATATGAAGAGAAGTTTAAATAAAGAGAAGCCTTGCGAACCTACTTGCTGGAGTCTGTCTTACTTCATTGTCAAGAATAAGTGGTGTGTGTGTGTGTGTGTATGTGTGTGTGTCTGTGTGTAAGTATGAATCTACGGGCTACATCTGAGCAGGGGTTTTAGTACTTCTCCATGCATGTTCTTTGGAAGGGGTGTCAGTCTCTGTAGGGTCCCCAGGGACCAGTATTTTTGGGGACTGTTGGTCTCCTTTTGGATCTCTTTTCACCTCCCCCCTTCTTTCATAAAATTCCATGTATTCTTTCCATAGTTTGGCTATGAGTCTTAGCCTCTACTTCGATATCTCCATCAGTGGATTCTTTCAGAGTCCATATGTGGTAGGCTCCAGTCCTATTCCCTGTCTTCTCTTGCTTTGGATATCTATAGCATTTGCCATTCTGAACTAGGATTGAGCATCTTCCCTAGGGTCTTCCCTGTTGTCCAGCTTTTGCAGGAGTATAGATCTCAGTATGTTTATCCTCTATGTCTAATAAGCACGTATGAGTGAAAATATACCATGTGTGTCTTTGTGCTTCTGAGTTACCTCACTCAAGATGATCTTTTCTTGTTTCCACAATTTGCCTGCCAGAAATCTCCTTCAGCTGACAAACACCATCAGCAAAGTGGCTGGATAAAAAAGATACTCAAAAACATCAGTAGTCCTCTTGTATACAAAAGACAAAAGGATTGATAAATTAACAATACCCTTTACAATAGCCACAAATAACAAAAAGTAACTTAGTGTGACTTTAACCAAGCAAGTGAAAGACTTGTATGAAAAAAAAAAACATCCTATTGGATTTTAAATCTCCTCAGTTTCCACTCTTTCATCCCTTTGACCTGATTGCCTGGTAGGAATAAGAATATTCTAAAGACATTTATATCTCTCCCTTAGGCAAACATCTAGTGAAACTGTGGAATCCATGAAATTCTAATTTCCCTTCAAATCTCTTTCTGTGAAAAGGCTGATTTCTCCAGATGAGAACTTCTTTGCTAAATAAACATTAACTGAATGTCTGATTGTTAGGGCCAGAATGAGCCTAATTTTAAGAAGGTATAAAGAGAACCCAGGAAACTAATCACCCATCACTGCAAAATTGCAAGAGGTTTATTTTGACCATTGCACATGGGATCACCCCTGCTGGTCAGCAAGGAGTGGCACCAGGAGACAAAGAACTTGGGTTTTTAAAAGACAAAGTGCAGGAATCTCCTAGAGTTGCAATCTTGGCGATTCAGGATTGGATGAACTTTTAAAATAATTGGTTGGTTCTGGGCACCCCTAGGTCCAGTCAGCCCTGTCGTAAATATCTGATCTTCAAGTCAGTTTGGAATTTTCTGCCATATGAGATATAGCCACAATTAAAGGTTGGAGAATGATTAACTCATCCCGTGTCTGTTCTTAGGAGTGGGGTTACAGGCTTTGGATCAAAGGTCAGGAGCTATTCAGGAAAATGATTGGGGCCATTTGGCACAGTTTCCAAACAAAGCTCATCTCCCAGGTGCCAGCTGGTGGTTTTATCTCCATTTAGTAGAGATCTCTGCTTGTTCTCCTCCTTATCTCTGCCCTCACAGATGACTAATGTCAGGAACTTTTACATTCCTTGGCTCTCTGGAGAAGCACTAAGAGGCTTTAATTAACATGGGCCTAAAACTTGAAAATGTAAGTTATAAGGCAGTTAAAGAAACATAGGTTACAAAGTTAGTTTGATTCTTTCATGATTACCTTGTAGGAGATAATGGAGCTCAGAATGAAAGAGGGATTTAAGGATGGGAAAAAAATATTATATGGCTTGGTTAGATTATTTAGTGTTGTGTATCTTGCCTTCCATCTAAAACTGTTAGTGTTATGCCTGGTTTGCTAGCCCCCAAAGACTAGGGATAAATAGACTCCACTGCAAATACACAGGACTCAAAACCTCCTGTGAAACAAAACAGACATGCAGCCTCAAGGTCTAGGAGTACAGAGTTTTTAAGGGAAAAATGCAAGAAGTGACATACATCCTTTGGCATTACATGATTGGCTAAAGGAAACTGACTTTTGAAATGTTTGGTCCACTTTAGGTGCCAAGACTACAAACAATTATGGCCTGGTCATAATGGCTGGTTTCTTAGCAACTGTATAGTTGGAGGGCAAGAAAAGAATGCAGGAAGATAAGTTCTTACCTTCAGGGCATTACTGGACTAGTCTCCACCCAGATAGCCTTAGATTAGGCCTTAAACTTTATAATAATAACCCCTGATTTTTAATCTTTTGGTCTCTCATTAAGACCTCAAGGATGTATTAGTTACCTTATAACTTCATCACTGATCAAAACAACTGAATATGTTAATGTTTTCAGTTTTCATTAATAATTTCCTTTTGTCATTGTTTTCTCTCTTTTTTATTTTAAAAAATAATTCCAGTATGTATCTCTGGTTGTCTTGGCACTCAGTATATACCCACCTTCCCTCCAGAGTGCTGGCATTATAGGCAAAATGTCACAGCTTGGTAATTCAGTTTTTTAAATTGGCTTATTGAGGATGAATGGCTGAGCCTGACTGGTTATGGTAGTTAGTACAAGGGCTGTGGTCTTAACTCCAGTAACAGAAGAAGGCTCCCATCTAATGTAGCCCTCCTGGTTAAAGTCCACAGTCTACCATTTATGAGCAACATTGCTTTACTGTATCATCAAGTGTATAACTCATCTAAGACTAGGGCCGAGTTCCATCCTTATTCTACAGAGAGTGAAACTGAGACTCACAGAGATAGTGTTTTTGTAATATAGGTAAGTGTAACTGCTCATCTTACTTGTCACATCATTCTATTACACTACTAAATGAAGTTGAAGCCACCTCAGCCAGGTACGGTGACACAAGTCTGTAATCAAGGTGCTTAGAAAGAGGAGGAAGAATTTCAAGGTTTCAAGGTCACCCAAGGAGTGAATGATCAGTGGTATAGTGGGAGACCTTCAGAACAAAGAGAGGCAGTTAGTAGCCGAGGCCAAAGTCTGTAGTACTCCTTGCAGGTGCAAAATTCAGAGCCATGGCTCTAGAAATTGTTTGATGACATATTTACTGCTTTCTCTTTTCTAATGTGTCTTTTTCAAGGGAGCTTAGGTCACTTCAGGGTCAGACTCCTGTTAGTCATTAATGGATGGAACTCTCCTGCAAGTGGGGAAATCAGCCTCAGGCAGGGATGAGCTCCCTCATTACATATCCAATGGAAAGTCTTCAGCACTGAAACCATATAAACAGAACCAACAGAAAGAGATTCAGGTTTAATTCATAAATTTGCACATAACTGCTCACATACTTATAAGGAAAAATTGGAATGGACAAATTTGGTAAGGGATGATAAAAGGACATGAAAAGGGGAAATTGCTGTAATACATTTTAATTAGCATACAACAATAAATAAACCCAACAAAAAATGGATTCAGCAGGTATTGTTTATATATTTATACAAACTTACATACTTAATAGGAAAAAAATTGAAATAAAGTATATGGGAAGAGATGGAGAATGGAAATGTAAAGGAGGAAATGATGTAGTGTATTTTATTTAACATGTACAAAAATAAATTTTAAATGAAAAGTGCCTAGAAAGATACCATAGCAGTGAAGAGCACTGGGTGGTATTACAAAAGACATAGGTTCCAATTTACAAAAAAGCTCCTAGCTAAACAGCTCCTTAACTTCATTCGCAATGAATCTGATGCCCGCTTCTGGCCTCTGTCTGTACTCTACACCAATACATGGAAAAAATACTTCCATATATACATACATAAAATATAAATAAACCTTATGAAAGAAAATTCCCTGTGATGATGTCATACCCCTGAGATAGACTGCAGCCACGGGTAGTTGAAATGAACCCTTTCTGGTTCTGCATAGAAGCAGCTGTGACTCTCCTCTGAGCCTGCCTTCTCAGAGTCAGAAGCTGCTTTTGTTCTGCCCAATTCATGAACCCCAAAAGACAAGAATAACTAGCCTCCACTGAAATACATGAGGTTCTTTTTATTGTAAGTTACAAGCTGCAGCTTTGGCCCACACACACCCACCACCGAGGCAGTGGGAGCCGAGCACGCCGTGCCCAGGTTAGTTGGGTGATTTAAAGATTCTGGTCCATCCCAGCATGCCCAAGGCAGGGGCGATTCCTGTCTGGCAATCATCTATTGGTGAAAATGCTGCATTTTGAATTGCTTGGCTATAGGAAGGTCCCCAAACCATTAATGATCTGGTGTCCCTCCCTAGGGAGATGGGCCGATTTCCTAGCAACTGTATCTCTAGTGGGTGGGGAAAGAATGCAGTCAGGCAGGTTCTTCCCCTCAGGTCATTACTGGACTTCTCCACCCACATAGTTCAGGCTTTAAACTTTAATAATAACTGCTGATTTTTAATATTTTGGTCTCTCACATTACTCTGAATTTAAGAGTAGCTCAGCATATCTGTTCATCTATGAACTGCAAACACAGTGCTTAGAGGTAACTTTTCCTTGATGTTTTCTGTATTTGTGTTCTCTGTTCTTTGTGTGAGAATTGTGGCATTGATAAATTCTTTAGGTCTATCTTTTAGGGTATACATTTTGATCCAAAAGATAGATTTGCTCTGTAATTATCCCAGTACTTTAAGTGTGAGATTTGCAGTCTATCATTGCTAAGAATTAAAATTGTTCAAAGTAAAACCTGGGTCCTGAACCTAGAAGAGAATTAAGGATGACAGGATATGTGGAATGAAAAAACTCTATTTTAGACTGCTCCCATTTCAGTAGTATCCAGAGATGAAGCTATGCTACCATTTAAGATATTTTTATTTAATAATCTCTCAAGTGTATACAGCAATTTCTCCATATAAAGGTTAATAATTCTAGAGCAGCTGCCTACCAAGCCTTTTATAAAAATATTTCAGAGCCAAGGTCTCCTATGTTGAAGTATATCACCATGATATTATTCTATTGCTCCCCAAGGAAATGAGCTTGTTGTCTTTTTTATTAAGATAAATAACTTCTTCAATGAAAGGTTGGCACCATCACTCACTTTAAATATTATCCATTTGAATCATATAGTCAACTCTCCATTGTAGTAACAAGAAAAAAATTTGCATGTCATGCTCAGCATCTGCTTTCAGACCACAATAGAAGGACTAGTTTATTTTGTACATCCCAGAGAGAAAGAGGGTACTCAAAGAACTGCTGATTTCGCCATTGTGAAAATGAACTGATTGTGGCAAGGCAAGTGATTTTTAATATCCCAAGAATTAATAATTAATGTCAGATGAATAAAGACAGACCAGATTGGTGGGTGTACAATTTGGGAGGACAGCATTGTGGGAGTAAGGAGCCAGGTGGAGGAGGTTTGGGAGTGGTGACAGAATCCACACAGAATCCTAGGAAATCAGACTGAATGTACAGGTCTAACTATTGTCTAGTGTACAAGTCTTTAAATGACTGAAAAGCCAATGAGACCACCTCAAACACCAACAACAAAGTTTGGTGCAACTATAAGGAAATGTGTCACATTAGGAGACTTCTGTAAAGAATGGGGAAGCAGTCCCAGCCCTAGTTTCAGATCCATTTTGAGAGTTTAATAGTGAGCTAGACGTCCCTAGGAGATGAACACTGTATGCAGTAGATCAGGATCTTTTGAGGATCCATAGGAGCCACTGACATCACTCACCATTCCTTTTTGGGCCTCCAAAAGGATCATGTGGCCACTCCCCTCATAGTATGATCTATTGAATAGTGAATATCCAACTAGGGAACTGTCCTTTGCAGATATGTTCAGGCAACAGGCACATTTAAGTCAGCTCTGACATTTGAGACACAGGCCATTCATTATAGGTGTGTGTGTCAGGTAACAGCAGATCTAAACAAATAACATTGCTCTCAGGATTAAGTTCACACAATATCTTAATAATGTCTTTCCCTTTGCAAAGGAAAGGCCTGATCTTTTTCAGTGTCAGTTAGGCAACATTTAATTTGAATCTCTTTACCATTCCACTACCAGCAGCCACAGTGGTGTGATTCAGGAAAATTCAATTCCCAGTACAAAAGAAATTGCTGAGCTGCAGAGGTTTCTCAAGTGTGCATGTGTTATTCAGGTAGATTTCACATCTTGTGCCATTATCCATATGTCCAGGAAGCTGACATGAAAATATAGTTCAACATTATTTTGTGTGGGCATCACTGTGGCTGGGTTTGCTGAAATTACAAATAGGCTTGAGGAGCTGCAGATCCATAACAGACCTTTCTGATCACTTCCCTATACAGAGAGATGTATAGAACATGGGACCTCTCTGGAAGAGAAATAAGTAGTAGCAGGAGAGTCAGAAATTAGTTATTTTGTTTGAGTTATGAAATTTGTGTTTGTTTAATTTCTGTGCACACACAATTGTAACATTGGTCAGGTTCACATTCTTCCTGTTTCCTTAGGTCATTTAATGAAAACTTGAATATAATTTGGGGCTTATGTTTTCTGTATTTTGGTCTTCATCCACTTATTCTTTCACTAATACTGTATACCTTTTGAATATTTTAGTTTTAGGGAAGTACAGAAGTCATGTTGTACCAGTGTGTGTAAAATGTCTTCATAGTCATAATGGGAATTCTGAGTTTTTTGCATGGCACATGGCTTTTGAATCAGCTTTTCCTTAACAAATTGTTAGGAATTCTCTTTGAATTGTTTTTAATTCATGCTGCAAATTGAAAGTTCAAAGTCTTTTATCTTTTTCTTTTGAAAACATAGCTTAAGTGTTTGAAATGGGAGAAGATATTATATGGTCATTTTTTGGTGTAAAACAGTAAGTGTGACATTTAAACTTTTGTCAAATGATGTTCAAAGCTATATAAAGAGGGACAGAGTTTAGTGATACCTAATACATTCATATGGTCACATAACAACCACATTGATCAGAATTCTTATAAAAGGACAGAATTGCTATGGGTTAAAGCAATCTTCTCATTAGATTGTCTAGTCACATGTAGTTGGTATTTAGAAGTATCAGAGTTCTCATTTTCATTGCAGTTATAGTCATCATTGCCTACATATTAAAATATCTCCCATGCTTGTTTGCCCAGGATAATCTGGTGCCTCAAGAGGACATCATGATCAAAGAGTCAAGACAATAACAATCACTAAATGATTATACACTTATAACTGACTCTCACAGTCAGTACTGTATTAGTCATGAGACATCATGTAAAAGCAGGAAAGTCAGTGTCAACCCACCTTTTCTCCCTTCTGATTTTAATTATTAGTGCAGAGGTTTTTTTTTTTTTTCCAGATGGATAGGAGAGATTCGTCCATCTTGTCTACACTTCAGGTGGCAATAGTAAATGATGGGCTGAAAGCACAGAATCTAGCTCACTCAGTCTCCTTCAAAATGTTTTTCTAATGTTCTTTTAGGTTGTATGTGGATAAGAAAAATTAAATATCAAGATTTTGTAGCAAGAGTTGTTATAAAAAGGAGAAGCAAATGTGCTGTTACGATAGATTATTAAAAAAAATCCAGAAAGTTGATTTACTTGGATGGTATGAGAGATTTCTGCCAATAAGTCACACTGCAGGCAAAAGTACAAATGAGTTTAAAACACACATTGACATGGGTGAATTTAAACAATGACAATAAATTACAGTTGAACAAAAAATTATTTCTTAGAAAAGTGACTCATCTCTTTTTCTGATTAAATAATCACTGTAGATGATAAGAACTTCACTTTTGCTTTGGATACTGTGTTTAAACATGTAACATTTTTATACATCAGTTTCTTTATGTTTCACATATTATATAATAAATATATGTGTACTGGATAGTATTTCATATTTATTTCTATTTGAATAGTTATTCAAACACTTGGTTTCCTTACAAAGAAAGAAGAGTATTCTCTTGGAATGAAATGTGCAGGAACTTCTGTAATTCATCAATAAAAACTAGTGAAAAATAACACCAGAAAATGACCTGAGTTTGTTTTCTTTTCTTTTTTTAAGGAGTTATTTATTATTTATTTAACATTCTACGTGTACATCAGATCTTACTATAGATGGTTATGAGTCACCATGTGGTTGCTGGGAATTGAACTCAGGACCTTTGGAAGAACAGCAAGTATTCTTAACCTCTGAGCCATCACTCCAGCCCCTGAGTTTGTTTTCTTTGTTTCACTTTGCTGAGAACAATGCTTCTCATTTCACAGATTTAGACATGGCCTGAGAAAGAGCTTGTCATGAATTCCCATGTGATGTTCAGCCACTACACAAAAAGAGCGGGAGTTCTGTCTGTCAAAATCAAGCTTTTCCTATCTTCATTATTTTGCTCCTCTTTGTCCTTTATTGTTTCCGTTCATCCTGCAAATGTACACAAGAAACTAATCCTCCTGTTGTGGTCTGAAAGTGTAAGCTGATCATGACATGCTACAGCTGGGATACAAAATGAATGAACTGTAATTAGTAAAAAAATAATTAATTAATTAATTAATTGTAAATAGATGTAATGCTCATAGCTCCTTCTCCAGAACTATGCCTGCCTTTCCTCTATCATGTTCCCCACCATGACATAAACCTCTGAAAGTCTAGTATAGGTTATCCCAAATTAAATGTTTTCTTTTGTTGAGATTCCATGGTCATGGTATCTCTTCACAGCAATAGAAACTGTAACTAAAGCTAAAGTTGTTACCAGGAGCTGTGGTATTGATGCAATATGCCTTATCATGCTTTTCTATGGAGGAATGTGGATTTGGGAATTGTAGATTAGGAAAAGAGCTAGAGAAATTGAAATAAGGGAGTAGTGACCCCAAGATAAGACCCCATGCAGCCAAGCTTCCATTCCATGCATGCTTAGGGCCATGCATGGTGGTATGCACCTTCAACAGTAGCACTCAGGGGATAGAAACATGTTGATTTCTGAGTTCAGTGTCATTCTATGGAGCAAGTTCCAGCAGAGCCAGCCTTAATCAGTGAAGAAAAAGTTTGAAAAAAAGGAAGCTTGTATAGAATTCATTGAACAATGATTCCATGTTCCAGCCCCAAGCAAGCAGCAGAACTCAGCAGCTTCAGCCAAGTGGTTCTTCCTTTAGAGTTTAGAATAGAAGAATGTGGTTATACCATATTCTGCAGTGCTAAGATGGCTCACACAAGTAATCCAGCACTCAGGGAGGCAGAGGCAGGTGGATCTCTGTGAGTTTGAGGCTACCCTGGTCTACAAAAGCAAGTCCCCGACTGCTAAAGCTACACAGAGAAACCCTGTGTAGAAAAACAAAAAAACAAAAACAAAAAGAATCAAAGGAATAAAAAAAAAGAAAAGAAACAAATACCCTGAACTTACCAGTAAACCAAATTAGTGTAGTTCAAGTAAGTGACCGATTTATTTTATTTATATCTTTTGACATAGGAAAACCCTTCTTTAATTTGGACTATTTGAGGTGATAAACTCCCTGTTAAGCTAACCCACACATCTGGTGGCAGCCTACATAAATAATGGACATTGAAGATGGTCAATCTGTCTTTTTTTCTGCATGCCTAAACTCTGGCTAGTAAGTTTATTATTATTATTTTCACTGACATTAGTGACTACTTCTTTGAAATTCTGTAATATTCTGATAATCAAGAAGCTTAGTTATCCAGGCAAACGTTCTGAACAGCTACTAGATTCAACTCTCCACTGTCTGTGAGCCATTCTTATAAAACAACTTTCCACATACACAGAGAACTTCCTTCTAACAGTTTTGTTCGTATAGAGAGCCTTTACTAACACAGCTTTGTTTTTTCCACACCTTTCCATCGAGGAAGAAGTGCTAGCTGATATTAATACTCCAAAGTGTCATGTGTTTCCTGCTTTTTACCCCTGGGTTGTCTTATACCTTCCCAGAGGAAAGTAGCTGCGGTTTATGTGACCACAGCATGAAATCACAGAACAAAAATCTCATTGCATTTTCTAAAATTTCTCTTTAATTCTAATATTCTTGGCAACCTGCCAGCTGTAGGTCATATGGTTCACTCTGCGGGTTGAATAATGGACTGTGTGGCATACAGGCACCTTGATTCCAAGAGGAAGAGGGAAATTGCCCACTGAGTGTAAGACAAGGTAGGCTAGGGGAGGACACGCACAAATGATGATGAAATACAAATCTCTGCAGGTCTGGAAAAAGTCTGCTCCTGAAATGGAATCTGTGCCAGGAATCACTCACTGTACCTTTTTGCTCCCATACGATGATGTAACTCTAAAGATGTGTTCATGTCACTCAAGACTCACTGACCAATCAGGACCCTGAGGCCATCCCTCCAGTCAGAGGAAGAGGCGGGTTCTTCCTGTTGCATTGCTCACTGTTCGCTCTGTAGTTGAGCAGGTTTGAAGGTCGGTGTGCTGTGGTCTGAGCGCTGCTGCTGTGTGCTCTGAGGGGTTTCAGGCGAGTTCCAAAGTCACAACATGGTGAGTGTGTGGCTGCTGCCCCCAACCTGGGGGAGCAGGAGGCTGAACAGCAAGGCCTGCTTGTCGGGTCCTTCCTGGAATGGGTGGGAACCTGCAGCCAGAGGCAGCCACGGGAGAGATCCTTTGTGCTAGCCTTGAATGCTTTGGGGGCATCAGAATATCTTCACTATATTGCGTTAGCAGTGGAAGCCGAGAAATCTCACTTTGGGAACAGAAGGTTAAAAGGAAAGCTTTATTTTCTAAGCACAGGGAGGTGGCCTGTTCTGGATCTGAAAAGCCCCCAAGGGAGTAAGGTTTGCTGTATTATTAAAGGGATAAATCCACAAAGCTAGGCAACCTTGGTGAGTGTCTGGGTCATCCAATCAAATTTTAAAATTGTGGTTTAAGCAAGGGAGTTTCTGTTGGAGGCTGTGCTGATTCAGGACACTTCGGCTCAAGGCCTTTAACTATTTTCCAAGACATTTGGTATGGAATCCAAGGTCCTTAATTCATCGCTAGACTTTTGGAGATCTAAGTGATGAGGGAACAAAGAAGTGAGTCCTCTGTCCATAGTGAGGGCTTTGTAGGTGATGCATTTTTACAGTTTAGGCACCTCTGTTAAGGTAATAGTAAGTTTAACCAGTTCACAGATAGTTAGGAAAATATAAAGGGGGTAGGGTGGGAGATGGCCTTGCAAGCTTGGGAATGTGAAGTTAATTTAACCTTTCTAGTAAAATGAAAGAGCAAAACTTAAGAGTTGCTTGGAGAAGGATGGGCTCTGAACGGCTGCCTCCTTACACACTATGGGACTGCAGGTTCACAAAGCATTTGCAGCAGGGGCTTGAAAGTGGAAATGTCCTTAGTAGGATGCAGACTCACAGAGGCCTAGTTTCTAGTATTTTCTCCAAGTTATGATCTTGGAATTTGACATTTAATTATAAGATTCATTTGGAGTTAATTTTTTGGAGGTTGTAAATAACACATATGTTAATTAGCACTTCATTATAAAGATGAGATGTAAACGATTAAAATTGTTGATGTAAGGGATTTACCAGTGTTTAGGAGACAGGAAGTCACACCAAGTAGAATTTAGCTAAGGGCTGTTTTAAAACACCCCATATATATGTATCATGCCAACCAGGGCTGTTAGAGATTAGGATGCTAGGAAACATGTTTCCTTAAGATGATAGTCAACAAATTTGTCTCCAACCAATAACCAAGGAAACCTCCCTGATTCATACCAACCATTTTCCCATCTCCATGTCAAAGAAGAGGCATGTAACAAGCTGCTTAATGGACCATTAGGGAATCATAGCCAACAGTAATTCCTGGGGTACCATAAAGTTGCAGTTTCCTTCTTGAGAAAAGCATAGTTCTGTCACATGTGCAAGACATCTGGTTTGAAAGAGAGATCAGTAGGAGGTGAAGGGTTAGAAATACAACAATTTAGGGGTCAGTTTGAATTGTTTTGTAGGCGGTGTGAATTCTGCATAACTTTCTTTTACATATAGAATGAATTTAACTTGGGTCAGATTCACACCCTATATTATGTTAAGTTTAGGTGAAAACCCCAAACAACAGTTCAGTAATATCTGAGCAGAAAAACCCACCAATTCCTGAGCTACAACCCCCCCCACCCACAGACATTATCCATGAGTTGGAGTTCAGACCTATCTCTGAACAGGAAAACCAGGAAATCCTGAACTCCCCTAAGTGCAGAATTTGAAAACCTCCCAATCCTCACTCTGAAAATCTCTGCCCTAGAAAGATCCACGCCATAACAAATCACATTAAAAGGCTGTGTCTGCTCACTTCTCTGCTGCCTTCTCCAGGGAGCAGAGGCAGCCACTCCTGGATTTCTTCCTGCACTGGCTAGATCCTCCAATATAAACCCCTTTTATGAGATTTACTGCCAGGTTTGACTCTGCTTGGAAGGAGCCAAGAAACACAGCAAAGGAGAGGTGAAGTAGGAGTAGGGCCAAGGCTCCTGATGTCCTTCCTCAGTTCAACTGGGGATACCCTCCCATGGGAGCTGCGACACCTCTGCTGAAGAGGCCTCCTCTCAGAGTTCTGTGGTTCTTTGACCCTCCTCTCTCAAAATTCCATTCCATAGGGACATTGTCCCACCTCAGAGCTGTGTGGTTTCTGGGCTCCCATATCTCAGGATGCCTTTTCATTGGGATACCGTCTCTCCTCAGATCTGTCTTGTTCCTAGGCTCACAAGTCCCAGGACAGCTTCCCAGGCCAAAAATATGGGTTTTATCTGGAGAACCAGTACATTGGTGAGAATTGCCTGTCATACTAGGAGCCAGGTTCTTTGGGGAGTCATGCTAGAGATTCTACTTTGTAGCTGATCAGGCTCGAATGATTCTGTGTGAGGTGTTCTGAGCACTGCTACTAGGTGTTCAGAGGGAACCTCAAGCAAGTTCCAAATTCTGGACTTGGTAAGTGGCGGGTCACTGCCCATAAATGGGATGAGCAGGCTGCTGATCAGAGCTAGATGTAGTCGTGGTTCCTGCCTGGAAATAGTTGGGAAGACAGATGGAGGACAGGCACAAGTGCTACTGAAATCCAAATCTCTGCAGGTGTGGAAAAGACCCAGCACTCATCTGGAAACCTTGGCCCAGGAGTATGATGTTGTGTCCCTCAGCACACTCTATCCCTAAGAGAGGGGCTCATGACTCACTGGCCAATCAGGGTGTCTAGGCAGCAGAGAAGGCAGGTCCTTCTAAGTGCCCTGCTCTAGGTAATGCTCTATTTCTGAGTGGAATGTCCATGTGTGATGAGATGTAAGAGCTGCTGCTGGATTTGTGAGGGAAGCTAGAGCAAGTTCTGAAGTCCGAAAATGGTGAGGGGAGGTTCATTGACTACAAATGGGAGGAGCAGGCTGCTGAACATAGCTGTCTGGAGTGGAGGGTCCTGCCTGAGGCTGGATGAGAAGACAGATGAATAAAATATGAGAGGACAGGCACAAGGGCTACTGAAATGAAAATGTATGCACATCTGGAAAAGGCCTGGCCCTGAACTGGAAGCTTAGGATTTGTAGTGTTATGCTTTTCCCCTTCACCACACACTAACCCTGAGGGGCTCATGTCACTCAAGACACTGTCCATTTAGGGCCTGCAGGCATAAGAGGAGGTGTGTTCTTCCAGGCCCCCAGCTGCAGGTTCTGCCTTTTCTGAGCTTATTGCAGCACCTCTGAGCACCACAGGCTGCTGTGAGGGGAGATCTGAAGTTGCAACAGGGTGAGCTCAGGTTCACTGCCCACAACAGGGAGAAGCATGAAGCTGAGCTCCAGGAGCTGGTGAGGTGTATTCTCCCTGAATTTGGGTGGTAAGCAGCGACCATGTGCAGCCACCTCTTAGGTCTCTTGTGGTCCTAGTCATTTCTTTAACCCAGGGTGGCCTCTGAATAACTTCACTATGAGGCTACATTTGGCCAACTTTTGGAGCAGGGGCTTATGTGTAGAAGCATCTTTCTTAAGATGCCAAACCCAGAGAGCACTAATTTCTCTAAAATCTTCAACAAGTTCTGCCCTTAGCATTTAACATTCAGGTGTAAGATCCATTTAGAGTTAATCTTATGGAAGTTGTGGCTCACATTCCAGGCATTTTTGTTTTGTTTTTATATTATTATCTGATAGGCCTGGAATGTAGGTTTTGTACATGTCAAGCATATATTCTTGTATTGATCTTCATTATGATATTAATACTACTTGAACCTTCTGAGTCACATTATTTCAACTGTGTGATATTTTTTTCCTTTTCAGTGCTTGTCTTAATTTTTTTTAATGAATACTATTATTTTTTTATAAGTACTTCATGTGTGTCTGGTCCTCGAAGCAGTTAGAAGATGGCCTCAGAACTCCTGAACTTAGAGTAATGGATAGGTGTGTGCTCCTATGTATGTAAAGGTAAGCCTTTCAGAGCCGCATAGGGAATGACAAGTGAAGCTTCAGTGACTACTATGACTCCTTGAAAAGTCCTGATCCACTGCACACAGTGTTGATCTACTGGGGAGTGTTAGCACATTAGTGAAGTGTCAAAATGGATGTTAGCCAAGGGCAATGACTGCTTCCCCCTTCTTTATGAATCTCCTAAGATGACCTTGCCTCACCACACAACTACCACATTTCCTTATAGTTGTACAAAATAAATTCATTGTTATTGGTACTTGAAGCTAACATGGGATGTTCTGATTGGGCTTTCAGTCGTTTACAGGCTGTTACAATGGATAATGAAGTTAGATCTGCCCCTTTTAGTCTTGTCTCCAGAGTTTGATTACCAGGATTTTGCGTGGGCTCTGTTTCCACTCACTGCAATTCTCTGTGGTTCCTGATTCCCACATTTATGTCGGTATTGGCAATCAGGACTAATTATTTGAAAGACCAGCGAAAACTCTTTACTGCTGAGCCAACTCTCATTCCCTATGTTGCCTATTTTGACCAACATTTACATTGCTGATGCTTTAAATTTTTTTTTGTAACTGTTTAAACATAGATTTCATTTTAGGAAGATCATATCAATGTTACAATTTAAAGTGAGGCACTTCAGGTTTCTAGAAGATGTGTACATAACTAGCGGGAATGAATAGCTCTATAGCTCTTTGCAGAAACTTGAGCAAAGATCTGTCAGTTCTTTCTATCTATTGTTTGTTTGATGCGTTTTTGCAGAGTATTATGTGCCTCTGACTATCCTGGAACTCATTACATAGACCAGGCTACCATCCAACTCTATAAGATATACCTGCCTCTGCCTCATGAGGATTGTTGGAATTAAAGGCATGGCAAAATATACCCAGCTTGCCCACTGTTTTATACTTAGGAACTGTTCATACAATTTCTCTGAGGTGGTCTAATAACAGTTGATCTGTTTACTTATTTCCCCTTCTTTATGTCTGTTAGCATTTCTCTTACAAGGCTACATCTTTTTTTGTATTTTTAAATTTATTTTTATTAATTACAGTTTATTCACTTTGTATCCTCCTCCCATCTCCTCTCCCAATTCCACACTCCCTCCCTCTCCCTTACCAATGCCCCTCCCCCAGTCCACTGATAAGGGAGGTCCTCCTCCCCTTCTCTCTGATTCTAGTCTATAAGGACTCATCATGAGTGGCTGCATTGTATTCCTCTGTGACCTGATAAGGCTAGGTGTGGGGAACACACCTACAGGGTAAGCACCCAGAAGGCAGAGGCAGGAGGATCACATTTTCAAAACTTTTTAAAGATTTATTTACTATTTATACAGCATTCTGCCTGCACACTAGATCTCAGTATAGATAGTTGTGAGCCACCATGTGGTTGCTGGGAATTGAACTCATGAAGATTCTTTGGAAGAATAGTGAATAGTGCTCTTAACCTCTGAGCCACCTCTCCAGCCTCATCCAAGAACATTTTTAAGAAGGAATTTAAGGTATTAATTTGTTCATGGCCCTTTCTTTCTTTCTTTCTTTCTTTCTTTCTTTCTTTCTTTCTTTCTTTCTTTCTCTCTCTCTCTTTCTTTCTCTCTCTCTTTCTTTCTTTCTTATTTCTTTCTCCCTCACTCCCTTCCTTCTTTCCTTCCTTCTGATTTATTTATCTATTTATCTATTTATCTGTTTATTTATTTATTTATTTATTTCACAGTATTCGCCTGCATGTACCACTGCAAGCCATACGAGGGCATGAGATCTCACTATAGGGGGTTGTGAGCCACTATGTGGTTGCTGGGAATTGAACTCAGGACATTTACAAGAGCAGCCAATGCTCTTAACATCCGAGCTACCTCTCTAGCACTGGTCCCACTTTCCTTTACTTCACATTACTTAAATTTTCTAAAACATAAATGATGTGTTACAAACATATGTAGAAGGAGGCATTTTTTTTTCAAGGAAGAAAATGAAAAGATGATTAACAAATGTCTTAATGATTCTTTACTATGGTCACACATAAGTTTGAATGAATACTGTCGAGTATATCTCAACAGTTTATGTCACCATGTGGTGAATCAAATTTATCATTGTGTTTTCAGGATGGTGTTTCTTACTCATGACCACTAGGAGGCTGTATGCTGCCTTAGCTGAGCTAATTGGATGGATGAGTAAATTATGCCTTTTCATCAGGAAGTGGGGAGGCCAACCTTGAACTTGTGATCCTCCTGTCTCAGCCTTCTGAATGCTGGGGTTCAAAGCTTGGGCCACTAAAGTAAGAATACTGAAGCAGATGGTATATTTATCTGTTTGTGATGATTATCACCTTTTAAGATTTCCAAACTTGACATGTTTAATATATCTCCCACATTTAATAAGATATTAAAATGTATCACTCTGCCATGTCAGGCAACCCCTAACCAACTGAAATTCCAATTCCAGGGAATCCAATATCCTCTTCTATCCTCCAGGGACACACACACACACATGAACAAATGTGTCTTTTAAAAAGTAAATGTGTAATCGGCATCACAACCAGAAAAACACATTTTGAAGAGATACAGCTGAGAAGCACCATGATAATGTGACCTTAATGTGCAGAATATTTCCTCAAGTGTTTCATACCATTCTTCTTCAGTAGAAGGTGTTCACATGTTCTCTATACAAAATAAAAATAGAACCCTGTGTCTCCCCCTAGCCCTTGCCCCATGGGTCTTCTATAGTTTCTCCTGCCATCTTTGACTTCTTTTGTTTTCAACCCATTAAGAATTTCTTATAATGGAGATTTAAATATTGAAATAAAATCAAGATTTAAATCTTTCTTCCATCTGCCATTTTTTCTATTAACTCTACTGTGTGCCTTCCTTGTGAAAGGAACCCTGCAAACTGCCTGCAGGCATGGCTCTGATGTTTGGTTTAATATTATTATTATTATTATTATTATTATTATTATTAATATTTTGAATTTTTTGGACAAGGTTTCTCTGTGTATCCCTGGCTGTCTTGGACTTGCTCTGTAGGCCAGGCTGGCCTCAAACTCAGAGACATCTTCTTGCCTCTGCCTCTCCAGTGCTTGGATTAAAGTTCTGTGCCACCATGCTTGGTAGCATGCTCTTATAGCCTGGTTAAAGTCATACTATGTAACTTAGAACATGTCTAGATATGTGAGTGTGATGAGCTGGCAGGGGATCCAAGCCCTCGTTTTTGGAGACAGGGTTTCTCTGTGTGGTCTTTCATGTCCTGGACTTGCTTTACAAACCTGGATGTCCTGGAACTGACACCTGCCTCTGCTTGCCCCACTGATGGTCACAGGTGTGTGACACCACACCTGGCTTCTTGTTATAATCATTAAAAATGATTTATAATCTCTGTGTATGTGTCTGCCTTCTTGAGACCAGCCCTGTTTTGACTAGGAGAGTTGGCACTCAGTAACAGAAAGGAGTCAAGTCTGCCTACCCTAAGCACAAGGTACTCTACTCTCAACCGCTGAGTCAGTGAGGGTGTGGGCCCTATAGCTTGTAATAAAAAGATCCTCATGTGTTCTGCAATGGATTCAACTCCTGGTGGTCTTTTGTGGTCTCGCGAACTGAGCACATTTGAGGTAGTCACACGAAGTATTTCTACTATAAGAACAGCCATAAATTCTCTCAGTTATACCTTACAAAAGTGGGTTATGGCAGAGCATAGAAAAACTCAGGTATGGGCCTCCAGTGCCATCAGGTAAAATTCTTAACACCGGGTCTGGTAGAAGTTTGTGTTACAGTTAGCACAACCGTACAGGTATTCCTCAGTCCTAGTAGAGTAGGTCCACCAAAGAGGCTGGCAAAGAATGGCCAATAATGGCTAAAGATGGCCCAACACAAATCGTTATTAGGCTCTGGACATACCAACATCATCATATCACTGCAGATGAAGCAGCAGCAGCATCAGATAATCAAGATATGTCTTAGAATTCTGGGATCCTCAACAAAGGGTCAAGGCTTAGTAATCTACACAATGACCAGAACCCACAGCAGTGATAACAAAGACCAACAGAGCTGTGCCAAAGCGATAACCAGAGGACCCTAAAAGGTGGGGCAGATCACTTGTTTGGGGAAGTGGCTTTATCTCACGGACACACACTTTCCTATTTCATGAAGAGGAAATTGTTAGGCTCCAGTTTTCCAGAAATCATTAAAATGATTTACATGTCTATTGTAATTAATAAAATAGCAAAGAAAGAACATGTGGGATACATGTGGGTGCAGTGATACAGATGTCCATTCACAAAGAAATAGGATAAAAGCATGAAACCAGAAGCCATAATGTACACAAAGGAACAGTAAATAAATATATGTGTGTGTGTGTGTGTAGGCAGAAGTGTATATATATATATATATATATATATATATATATATATATATGTTTATATGTGTGTGTGTGTGTTTATATACATATAAAGCATTGACAAACCACAAGTATACCCTTGAGCTTTTCTGTTGCCATCTGTTGCTGCTCATGGGACCTAGATGTTAGTCTGGTTTGTTGCCCCAATGAGACTCCCTTGGAGAAAACTAAGTTTTTCATTTATTATTATTATTAGTAGTAGTAGTATTTAAAGAGGTAGAGAGTGTTCTTTTTGGAGTGAAACTTTATTTATGATTCGTGGTGTAGTTCTTTTTATTATAGAAGATTTGTTTATTATTTGTACAGTATTCTGTCTGCATGCCAGAGGAAGTCGCCAAGTCTTATGATAGATGATTATGAGCTGCCACGTGGACGCTGGGAATCGAACTCAAAACCTTTGAAAGAACAGCTGGTGCTCTTAAGCTTTGTGCCATCACTCCAGCTCCCTTAATTTTTATTTGTATTTATTCATTTTACATCCCTGTCATAGACCCCTTCCTCCTCTCTTCCCAGGCCTACCCTCCCTGTTTCCCCTATCACCCCTCACCTGGCTCCTCAGAGAATGGGATCTGCCAACCCCATGTCCACCCATGTCAGCATATCAAGTCACATCAGGACTGAGAGCATCCTCTTCCCCTGTGGCCTGGTGAGGTAGCCCTGAAAGTGGAAAGTGATAGAAAAGATAGCTTGTGGGTCAGGGTTCATTCTTATGTGTGTTGGTCCTGAAGTGTTTACAAGGCATTGTTACCCTCCTGTCCTTCATCCCCTCTGGCACTTACACTCTGCACACAGAATACCTTGAGCCCTTAGGGGTGAGAGTTTGCTGGAGACATCTCATTTACGGTGGGATGGTTCAAGGCCTCTCTCTCTCTGCAGGTCGACTGGACATGGGCCTCTTTATTTGTTCCCATCTGCTGCAGGAGGAAGTTCCCAATGATGTCCAAAGAAGGCACAGATCTGTGACTATGGCTGTTCTCCTTTAGAGTAACTGTAGCATTTAGATTTCTCTTATGTTCCTGGCTTGTGTAGACTCAGGCTCCTGGGAAACCAAGCAGTATTAGATCCAGGTTCCTTTTCATGGAGTGGGCCTCCTGAAACCCAACCAGATATTAGTTGGTCACTTCCATGATGTTTGTGCCACAAGCGCACCAGCAAATCTTGTAGGCAGGTCACCATTGGAGAGCGAAGGCTGTATGGCTAGGTTGGTGTGCACTTTTCTCTTCTGGTGGCATGCAGGGTATGTTCCAGTATCATGAACAGTAGTCCATAGGGGGTGAACATTCTAGGTAGGTGCCAGGTGGGATTACCTGTGTCCAATGACTTGTGGAGTGTTGTTCTCAGCAATAGAATCTTACCATCAGGTTGTGGAGAGCCCAAGGGGGTGGACACAAGTTAGGTGGTCCCAGACCCTGCTTTGATCTAGCACAGAGTCCTCCCACATCCCGAGGCCACAGGACTCGAGGAGGAGGCCAGCTTTCCAGACACTCCTTGCTCTGTTCTTATTAAATTAAAATAAATATATAGTATTATATTAAGTACAACATCTATGTAAAGCGCGTTATTAAGTGACACATGCTTGCCACAAGAGGGCACCACATCACTTGGCAGATGACCCTGTGGTCGGTGGGGATGGAACCAAGCACCTAGGGAAGAGAGAGGGATTCTCTGCTTCACAGAGCCCCCTGGCTTTTGGGATGACAGGCATGAGACACTGAGTCCGGCGTTTTGTTTCTTTATTTTTTTAATTCATTCATTCATTCATTCATTCATTTATTCATTCATTCTCCAGCATTATGCCTGTGTTCTATAAGAGGGCACCATATCTCATTATAGATGGTTATGAGCCACCATGTGGTAGCTAGGAATTGAACTCAGGACCTTTGGAAGGGCAGCCAGTGCTGTTAACCTTTGAGCCATCTTTCCAGCTTCCGCCTTTTTGTTTTTAAACTTTAAAAAATATTTATTATCTTTGTGAGGGCATTTCTGCCTTCCTGAGACCAGCCCTGCTTTGACTGGGAGAATCGAAATGACTAAAAAAAGGGGACAGGGACCCCAGAATCCCTTCTCCAACTATGTCAGATCAGGAGAATTCAAAGTGCACATTTTTCCTTCACACAAATGACTTCCAGCAGCCAGGCATGTTTACTTCCAGAAGCAGATGGGCAGGGCAATGGCATCAGGAATCTTCTCCCTGGAAGCTCTGGATCCTGAAGAAAGCTAGAGGCAAAGGACAGGGACATTTACATGACACGGGGTGTGTGTGGAGGAATGCTGTGTGCTCTGTGGCGACAGGAAAGGGCTTCCGGGGATACTTCTGGGTCCCCTGTATGTTTTCAGGGTTGATTGTTTGGTGTTGAATAACTAACTGATTTTATGCTCTTTTCTGAGAAGGTTTGTTTTTTTTTTTCCTCACACTCTCAGTTTTTATTAGTTCACTGCAGATTTTTGCATAGGATTCAGGACAATGGTTTCTTCCTGGACCACTTTCGCATGCCTATTGGTGTTTTCCATTTTTCAGTTCAAGTTTGTGCAGGTATATTGGTAAGCCTTTTTTTCTTTTTTAATATTGGTTCATCTTATGTATGTAGCTTCTGGTATTATTAGGAGGCCCACTACCAGAACATACTCTGATCCTCTGCCTTATATGATTTTTCATCATCTGTTCTGCATGATCTCTGAGCCTTAGATCTGGGAATAGTTTTGTTGATTTATCAGGTGTGAGTGTTCTCCAGAATACTGCCTTGTGATTGGTTGTTCTTTTCAGTCATGATTGCTGTTGCAAAGGAAAGCTTCTTCTGACAGTGGTGAACTATACTTATCTGTGTGCATTATTAAAAATATTTAGGTTGTAACATGTTTATATTCATGCATGGACTTACTTGTATTATAGGGATTTTATGTAGATAATTCACAGTATGATTGCTTAAAACTCTTTCACAAATATTTACTGTTATTTCTCCCACTTCCTTCTTTCATATTTATCCACCTTGATAATTAGGGAACCTTCCCCACATGTTCCCAATCAGATCAATTTTTCCTGCTATTGTATTGCTTGCCCAACATGTTTTATTTCTAGAATTATTCCATGGTGATATTCACATCTGAAACTTTGGAGCTAGATGCCCCAGAGTAGAGAATGAGAGATATTTTTCTTCTGGATATGAGTTACCTAAATTATAATTTTTCTACTTACAAATATTTATGTGTATGATATTTATCATGTTAAACATATTTATGATTTTCCATTTTTTACCTATTGTGAACACAATAGCAATGAAAGTGACTGAGCAAGTATTTGTAGAGTGGGTTGTCGAGTCATTTTTACCTGAGTCTAGGAAAAGAGAGCAGGGTCAGGCAGTAGATTTATTTTTATTTTTACCCTTTAGAAAATTCTCTACTCTGGTTTCTGTAATGGCTCAACCTGTTTAAAAGAAACACCACCAACCCCTTTCCAGAAATTGATTTTCATGCCTGGTCTATAGAAGAATCTCAGATATCACTGAAAGCCCTGTATACACACCAAATTAACAAAGAAAAGTATTTAGTTCATGTACTATTTATCTCAATTACTTTCATGTAATTACATTTTGAATATGTATATTGTCCAAAAAATAATAAATAATATGCATAACTTACTTAAATGTGTTTTCAGCAGCCGCTTCTATTCTAAAATAGAGTGTCTGTGATTGCTCTACAAAGTGAGGGGCTCTTATGTTTGTTTAAATATACATTTAAGAAAAAAGTTACTTAAAAGGTAAATAATTTAATTTTAGTATACAAATGGGTTTTATTAGAAAAAAGAAAACTAATACATCAAAATGATCATTTTTATATGCTATTTTTTGTTTTTAGTACATCTCAAAGAGTTTTTATCAGGTCTTTAGAGAATAATGTAGCACTTTGGGAAAAAGATGCACCCCAGCAGCCCTGTACTAGAGGCCAATATGGAGAAGACCTCCACAGCCACGACGGTTTTGCCCTTGGTGCTCTGGTAGACAGGGATGAAGATGACCCAGACACTGAGGAAGACCAGCATGCTGAATGTCAGGAACTTGGCCTCATTGAATGTGTCAGGCAGGTTCCTTACCAGGAAAGCCACAGTGAAGCTGCCTAAGGCCAGGGTCCCTAAGTAAGCCAGCACACAGTAGAAAGCAGTGACTGAGCCCTTGTTGCATAAAATGATGACATGAGCATGTTCAGAGTGTTCATCTGTGTCAATATAAGGAGGTGAGGTTCCCAGCCAGACTGCAGAGAGAATAAGTTGGATCAGGACACAGATGGGAATGACAGTATTATAGACGCCTGAGACAAACAACCTTCTCATTGTTCTTCCTGGTTTCATGACTCTAAAAGCCATAATTACAGTTATAGTTTTTGCCAAAACAGTGGAAAGAGCCAAGGTGAACACAAGTGCAAATGTTATTTGTTGCAGTATGCAGGAGACTGTGTTTGGGCGTCCAATGAAGAAAAAGGAGCAGAAGAAGCAGAGGAGGATGGAGGTGAGCAGGATGTAGCTGTGAGTCCGGTTATTGGCCTTAACAATGGCTGATTCTTGGTGTTTGAGAAAGACCCCCAGAACTGCAATTGTGCTGATAGAGAAGCACAGAGCTGTGCAGGCCAGAGCAATGCCCAGAGGATCCTCAAAGGAAAGGAAGGTCACTGCCTTGGGCAGGCAGTGGTTTCTCTCAGGGTTTGGGTACTCTTGACTTGGGCAAGGGATGCACTCCTGCTGATCTGTGTGGAGAAATTGGATCAACATTTCACCTTATATAAGTGTCTATTCATTGCACATTTAATTCATTAAAGTGCTTTCCAATGATGTGTGTACCCTGGTATATTCTGCATCCTGTTTACTGCCAAGGACATGACCTCTTTATAATTCGCATTGCTATTGTTTATCTTGTTTAATTAACAATAAGATTTCTGCTCAACAGTTTATAACTGTTTTTTTGGGGCAATGAAAACTATTTTCTTTATATTCAGATAAAGTAATACTGTTAAGTATGCCTTCAAATCCTTTTATTACACTTTGAGTTTCTAAATACGTGTACTTTGTGTTTTGATGACATCAATGCATAAAAATGCACTTCCTTGTTTCCATCATCATGGGTTCTTCTCATTTTTCTTGTTATTCACTGTTTCAGTGGATATTTGTTATCCCACTCCTATAATTTTTCTAAGGTAACATGGGAATAATTTAGGTCCCACCTCCATGACCTATGGAACAGTTTCTGATTTGGCAATAAATATACAACACTTGCATCAACAAACTCCCGCTATAATCTCAGACCAATCTTTACCTATCTCAGATGTGGAAGTTGCAAATAAATTTCTATAGTCTTTGATATCCTTTGATTCAGGAGAGGACTCTTGATTTTCATTATTAAGTCCAGAATAATCCTGGGAATTGTTCTAATTTTCACTCTTGTTCTTCCAGTAATATTCTGAAGACTAAAAAAATTACCTACATGTCATAAATACCATAACTCTACAAAATGTTAAATCAGAAAGGGAGAATGACAAAACCATATTCACTGAAATTGGTGAGAGTCATGAAACCAGTACAGTTATTGGTGCTATTCCAGCAAAGCTGAGCAGATTATTAAAATCATTGTTCTTCTATTTCTAACTTCTGGGTTTTTTTGTGTGTGTGTGTTTTGCATTACTGGGGTATTTCTGCACTAAGATTCAATTTCTGTTTGTTTTTTTTTTTTACAGAGAAATTATGTCTGAGTCATTTTTTAAATTAGGCATTTTAAATTAATTATAGTTTCTTCACTTTGTATCTTAGCTGTAGCACCCTTGCTCATTCCCTCCACACCTTCCCATGCTCATCTCCTCTCATGCCCCTCTCCAAGTCTTCTGATAGGGAGGTCCTCCTCCTGTTCCCTCTGACCCTAGCCTATCAGTTCTCATCAGGACTGGCTGCATTGTAAGGGGACCAGGGACTGCCTCTGACATAAACGCAGTGGCTGGCTCTTTGATCACCTTCCCTTACCAGGCCATAGAGGAAGACAATGCAGCCAGCCCTAATGAGACCTAAGCCTTATGATAATACTAAACTTAAATTTATCTATCCACTGTTTAAAAATCTTTGTGACCTGGAGATTGTTAAGCAGAGTTAAGCAGAGAGAGAGAGTTGAGGCCATTATTTCAGGAATTTTCTTGGGGTATATGCCCCTAAACAGTATATTGGTGCAGGGTAAACAGAGGCAATGTGACTACCCTGAGAGGCCTGGAGATTCATGTATAGGTTTAAGATCCTTTATTATAGGCTTAGAGCTCCCTGAAAATGTAGTTTAAAGATAGAATGTCACATAGGGTACACTCCTGACAGAATAAAACTTAGTAAATAAGATAGATTGACTTAAATAAACTTTTTCTAGTTTGTAGCATAGATGGTGATACATATAGTAAAGGGAGCTATTTATTTGTATTTGCTGTGCATAAAAAGACCAGTTAAAGTATTTTCTGTTTCTCTGGACTGCACTCATACTGCAAACAATGCCAGCCTAAAAGCAGACTTTCACATATTAAATGTGTTTTCTTTGAAGGAGACATTCTTTAGATTATTTAAAGAAGAGTTATAGGGCTAATAATGATAATCAAATATGTTCTGTGTGTACTTTTTAAATTGTAACTGAGCTTTTTTATTCCTGTATAATAAAAAAAATCAAACACCCATTCTGTACCACTTGTATAATCATCTGTGTTCGCACTGTGAAACTTGTATAAACAAGAAGAGCCTTGTCAACAATAAGTCAGAGACAAAGAAAGGTCTGAATTTTAGACGTCAGCTGCTAGATTACCCTGACCACTTGAGCTGACTAACTTCCTCTCATTGCTGACCCCTCATCTGCTCTCTGGAGCACCCTGTAGGCAAAGACCTCTCTTTTCCATGCTCAGAATTGCCCCACAGAAAGGCTCCTGGCACAAGCTCACAGAGAATCAACTCCCAACAATAGAGCACGCATAGGACAGATATGGGATCTCTGCACATACATAACAGTTGTGAAGCTTGGTCCTTATGGGGACACATAACAGAAAGACCAAAGCTGGCTCTGACTCTTTTTCTCCTAATTTTACTGCTTTGTGTAGTCTCAATAACAGAAGTTGTGCTTAATCTTATTGCAACTTTATATGCCAAGGCTGATTGATAGCTATAGGGAACTTCTTTTTTTTTAAAGAAAGGGAAGAGGGGCACATTAGGTTGGTAGGTGAGGTGAGAGGGAGGGTCTGAGAGGACAGGTGTGAGCAGATGCTGTGATAGTACACAAATTAATTAATAATATAATAAAAAGAAATAATAACATTGTAATGGAAATGAGTGAAAGAGAAACAAAGAAAACAATACATACAATTAACCAAAGGAAGAGCTGGCTCTTTCTGAAGAGAAAGAAAATTGACAAACCTATATATCAAGTGAATAAAGGAAAAAATTGAGTACTGAAATTAAAGGAAATTACAGAAAAAAACATTACTACAGAATTCAATGAAATTCAGACTATTCTAAGGAAATATTTTTAAAATATACTATATTCTAGTCAGCTTAAAAATGAGATGGATGCTTTAGATTTAGTCAAGCAACCATTATTCAAAGATATATTCAACAATAATTCAGCAACCTAAATAGACCTAAATAGACCTAAACAGACCCAACTCTAAATTCAAAAGATCAGAAAATGCTCCCACCAAAAAAAGAAAATGATGAGAGATCAAAACAAGGAGACTCCAATATGGTGGAGACCAGTGTGCACCATATCTGAGGGGCAGAGATTCAGAGACTCTGAGACCAGTGTATGGACAGGTGGCTAGATCCAGAGCATCAACTTTGCTGCTTCCTGTTCTGGACAGGTCATCCAGGAAATGGAGTTGATCTGATCCAGGCTCTCTGTGGCCATCTCACGGAGTCAGGAGTAGCAAAATTTGGGCCACCTGCCCCTTCACATACTCCAGTGAGTTTGGATCCCCATATCCAGGGACGGTTTGCTCTAGCAGCCAGAATTCAGCTCCCTCCTGCTTCCTGTAGAGCAGCTTCAGGATTTCTGGGAGAGCATCCAAGCCACCAAGCCACTGTTCTACTGGTCATCCTCAGAGGAATCTGAGTACAGGGAGCACCATTTGGGGCAGGCCTGTAAGTGGCAGCCCAGCTTTAATCTGAGGAATCCAGGGATGCCACTTGGGGCACCTGAACCTTGATAATGATGAGCACCAGTACCTGCACCCCAAAATTCATGGTTCCATTGCAAGCACACACTTGTCTTCAATTCACCAGTCCCTACATGTTTATGTGTCCATATGCTGCCATGTGCTTTGCCCTTCAAGGTGCTGGCATCTGAACTGCCAGTATCCATTCTTGAGCCACTGCACATTTGACATCTTCCTGAATACTACTCTAAACTCCAAAGACAGGAGGATCCAGTCTTTGCTGCAGTTTCCAAGAAGAAACAGGTAAGGCTACAGACAACCAGATGGCTAAAGGCCAGCATAGAAACGCAGTCAACAAAAACTGGGACAACCTGGCTCCACCAGAACCCACCCCCAAGAGAAATGAATATTCTAATACAGCTGAAACACAGAAAAAGCACATTAAATATATGTTTATGCAGTTATTAGAGACATATAAAAAGGAAAAGAACAAATGTTTCAAAGAAATACAGGGCAAACAAAGAGAGGCCATCAAAGACAAGAAACCACAATTAAACAGGTGAAGGTAATTATTAAAATTATTCAATTCTTGAAAATGGAATTTGAATCAGTAAGGAAACAAACAAAAAACCCTGGAGATGGACTACGTAGAGAAGAGATCAAGTACCACAGAGATAAGCATCATCCACAAAATATAAGAAATGAAGGAGAGAATCTCAGGCATTGAAGATACAATTGAAGAAACTGATCTATCTCTCAAAGAAAACATACAATCAGAAAAGTTCAAGGACTCCATGAAAATGTGAAACCTAAGAACAATAGGAATAGACTAAATAGATGATTCCAGGCTCCAAGGTACAGAATATATTTTTTAAAATCATAGAAGAAAATTTCTCCAACCTTAAGAAAAAGATAACCTTAAACATACAAGAGGCTTACAGTACACTAAATAGACTAGAACAGAAAATTTTCTTGCCATAAAATAATCAAAGCAATTAATCTACACAATGAAGAAAAGTATGTCAAAAGCACAAACGAAAAAGATCAAGTGACATATAAAGGCAGACTTATCAGAATCACACCCAACTTTAAAACAGAGGCTATGAAACTCAGAAGGGCCTGGGGGATGTCATGTAGATGTGAAGAGACCACAGATGCCAGAGCAGGCTACTGTACTCAGCAAAACTTACAATCAACAGAGATGGAGGAATCAAGATATTCCATGACAAAACTAAATTAAAACAATGTCTATGCACTATCCCTGACCTTGAGAAGCTACTAGAAGGAAAACTCCAACCCAATGAGATCAACTACACCCACAAAACACATGATATAGATAACTTCGAAACAAAAATAAAAAGAAAATAAGCACACAAACACACTATCCACAATAACACCACAATAAACGGAGCTCATATTCATTGGTGACTAGTATCTCTTAACATCAATGGAATCAGCAATCTAATAAAAAGACACATGCTAACAGAATAGTTATGGAAACAAGATCCACATTCTGCTCCATACAATAAACACACTTCAGCCCCAAAGATAGACACTACCTTGGAGTAAAGTGCTAGAAAAAGGTTTTCCAATCAAATGGACGCAAGGAGCAAGTGGCAGTATCAGCTTAACATCTAATAAAAAAAGTCTTCTTACCAAAATTAATCAAAAGAGAAGTGAAGGATACTTCATTCTCATTACAGAAAAATCCACCATGAGGACAACAATATCTTGAACAAGTATGCCCCAAATAAAAGGGCACCTGCATTTGTAAAAGAAACATTATTAAAACTTCAACCACACATCAGTCACAACACAGTAATAATGGTAAATTTCATTACCTCACTCTCACCAAGTGACGGATCATTGTCACAGAAGCTAAACAGTGAAATAATGAAGCTTATATAGGTCATGAATCAAATACCTAATAGAAGTCCTCAAATATTTTCACCCAGGCACAAATATGCCTTCTTCTCTGCAAATCAAGGAACTTTCTCCAAAACTGAACATATATTCAGGCAAAAAGCAAGTCTTAACACATACAATAAGACTGAAATAATCACTTGGATCCAATTACACAACCATGTTCTAAATCTGTACTTCAACAATGACAGAAAGAGCAAAATGCCTACTCATACACATGGAACCTAAACAACTCTACTCAATGACAGGTGTCATGGAAGAAATAAAGAAAGTATTTAAAGATTTCCTAGAATTCAATAAAAATTAAAGCACAACATGCCCAAACTTATGGGACACAATGAAAGCAGTGCTAAGAGAAAAAAAATCATAGCACTAAGTGCCTTCATATAGGAATTTGAGACATTTCTTACAAGCAATCTAATGCCACAACTGAAAGACCTAGAATAAAACAAGATGTAGACAGGGCCAAGAGGAGTAGAGGTCTGGAAATACTAAAAATCAGTGCTGAAATCAACATACTATAAATGAAATGATTCAGTGAATCAACAAAACCAAGAGCTGGTTCTTTGAGAATATCAAACAAAGAGACAACCTCTTAGCCAAAGTAACTAAAAGGCAGAAAGACACTATCCAAATGAACAAAATAAAAAAGGAAAAGAATGATAGAAGTACAGAAATCAAAGAAATCATTAGGTCTTACTTCAAAAGTGTATACAGCACAAAAATTTAATATCTATATAAAATGGACAATTTTCGTGATAGATTCTACTTACCAAAGTTAAATCAAGATCAGATAAATAAAACATCCTATCTTCCCTAAGGAAAGAGAGGAAGTCATCAAAAGTCCCCATCCAAAATGCCCAGGGCCAGATGGTTTCAGTTCAGAATTTGATCAGACCTTCAAATAAGAGTAAATACCAATACTCTTCAAACTATCCCACAAAAAGAAACAGAAGGAACATTAACAAACTGATTCTATGAAGATGCAGTCACATCACAGTCAAGACCCAAGAAAGATATGAACTTCAGACCAATTTCCCAAATGAACACTGACACAAAAACCTCAGTAAAATACTTGCAAACTAAATACAAGAACACATAAAAGATATCATCCACCACTGTCCCATAAGCTTTATCCCAGGTATGCAGGAGTAGTCCAGTCTATAGAAATCCATCAATTTAATACACCACATAACCAAACAGAAGGGTAAGAATTCCATGATCATGTCCATAGAAGCCAAAAATCCAACGCCTGTTCATGTATAAAATTTTTGAGAGATCAGGGACACAGACCACATACCTAAACATAGTAAAGTCAATATAGAGCAACCCTACAGAAAACATTAACCTAAACAGAGAGGAACTCAAATCAATCCCAATTGAGGACTTCTATTAGGTATTTGATTCATGACCTATGTAAGCTTCATTATTTCACTGAAATCAGGGACAAGGCAAGGCTGCCTGCTCACTCCATATCTTCTTAACATAGGGATTGAAGTCATGTGTCACTCTGCAAGGAATTTAACCCATGATAGCTTTAGAACTTAGAATTAATTTTCAACATTTGATCATTTGCAATAATATATAAAAAATTCTGCTTTTATTATGGTTGTCTAAGGATTGGCCTTTTTAATATAATAAATAATAGATTCTCATCATTATATTAATGTATTTTCCTTCTGACTTTTTATTTTCTTGTAAAAATTTTTATTTTAAAAATAATATAATTACCTCACTATGCTTCTTCTTTTTCATTTCTCTAAACGTTCTCCTGGACCCACCTTATATTTATTCACTCTCAAATACATAGCCTCTTTTCTCATTAAATATGTTTGTGTCTTTGTGTGTGTGTTTGTATATAACAATGCAACCTGCTCATTCCATATGATGTTACTTATATATGTTATCACACAGTTGACCACAACCCTAAAAAGGCAGCCATGTTTTCATTTGCAAAGACTTGCTTTTTTTCTATTGTTGATACTGAAAATGACAACTGTGTTGTAAATGCAGTTCAGTTTCTTGTACATTCAGAAACAATCAGACATGTAGTTTTTCTGGAGTTACTTTGAGGCAAGACTCATTAGGCTTGTTAAAGACAGAAATACAAATAGATCCTGGACAACTGGAGATTTCATATTTAATGGGGAACACTGCAAGAGCTGGTACACTGCAAGAGCTAAGATGGCCTTCCATGCACCAAAAAGCAGATTTTTAAAAGTAGGGAGCATATGACACAATAGCATGAAAATTGCTACTCTAAACTTCACACATTGTGTGGCTTCAGCAATGATTAATAATGGATTAAGGGATGAATGTTAAAGACATAGGGAGCAGCACTACATTATGACACCAAGGTCACTTCTTAACTTTCCCCGTCTCCATTCCCAAACAGTTTGAGTAAAAGTATTATTTTTCTACCTGTCTGGTTAGAAATGTGCTGCTCTGGACAAAATGCACAAGAAAAACAGCAGACCGGTCTTTCTTTTTGTAAAACTTTCCAGAATCCTGGACCACAGCTCTGTGTGCATACAGATTGAGGAGTCTGAAGGCAACACAGAAAAACTGGTCACTTTTTGAACATCAGCTTAAAATAGTTTGGGCTAAATACATGTAACCTATGGAAATTGTATTTGTTTATGAGGAACTCTGAGGTTTTAATGTGGGAATGTAGAATGGAGATTTTAAACTTACCATGCTTTCCAATACTAAATGTTCAACATCCCTTTATGGTGACCAAACCATGACTCACTACTGCCTAGCCTGTGTGAAATGTATAGGACATCAACATATTCTCTTCTGTGATGCAGCAAGCAGAACTCATTTTATTGTATGAATTTTGGAACAGTTAGTTTTTAAGACAATAATCCAATCATACTTGCCTCCAAGCACACATGTTTTTACCTTTATATTTCCAGTCTTGTAGTAACACCCATGCACTCTGATTCAGCTGCAAAAGGAATTTCAATTTTCTCATGAAAATGGTTTGGCCATTGGTGAATTATAATCTGTTACTGTGACTTTTACCCTTGACTCCCAATGCTAGGGATTGTTCTATGCCTTTCTTTTCAAACGTTAGTGACAACATCAAATCGGACTTTCACCAGTTGCATTCTTCATCACATAACTAATAAAATTCTAATGCAATTTTAGTTTGTTATATGTCAGTAATTTTGTAGGACAGGAAATATTTCTATCTTAAACCTCTTTTCTGCCTTGGTTTGGATTCAGTTTCATATGGACTAACAGAATATGTTTCTGGATAACTGGATCAGCTGTTAAGAGTTCGTACAGCTCTTGCACAGAAATATGAGTTCAGTTCCTGACACACATATTGGGCAGCTCATACACATTGTTTACAGAAATGTCTTGTGTCCAAAGCCATAATTTATTAATTATATATGCTAGCTGACAACCTTGTAAAATTATTGATATGCTTGAGTATGAATCGTGTGAATGGAAGAATGCTTGATCAACAGCTAGCCTGTATAATTAATATATATGAAAATTTACATTTTTGTGTGCATGTGTGTTTACATATAGAAACACTCATACATGCCTCTATATAACCAGGGGTTCTCAAATATTCATTCACTGCATTATGAACAAACATAAACATTCAAATTTAATTTATCAAATTCTAGCTAAGGAATTAGCTGACATTATGTGTGCATTTGTATGTATATTTATATGTGTATGTGTGTATACATATATGTAATTCTGAAATATTGGTTCATTTCTGATTTAAAGTTATCAAACAGAACTAAAGAGATGTTTTAGTATTTAACACGCATGCCACATAAAGAGTAAAACGTGAATTTGATCATGATGAAAAGATGGAAGAAAAGTTGGGTGCAGAAAGATAGGACTGTAATCCAAACTTTGGATCATGAAGACAGAGAGAGGACCTAAGTAATGCTGTCCACTAAGTTCAGAAAATCAGAAAGTAAATGTTTCACAGAGATAAAAATATAGTTGACAGCAACTGAGGAAGATAACCACAGTTGACTGTGGACTTAACAATCACATGTTCTCATGTGCATGAACACCCACACACAAGCTCACAGTCACAATAGAGCTAAGAAATTAAAAGTTCACAATTATTTTAAAAGTTCAAAGAATCATTACACAATCAATTTTTATAATTCTTTAAAAATAATTCTCTTCATATTAAATACTGAAAAAATTCCAGACCTGTTTGAAGTTGTTTGGCCATTGAATCAGAACTTCATTGATGAAAAAACTTTGATCTTGTGCACTCTTGAAGACAAACTCTCCCACTTTAAGTAGTAATGCATTTTGAAAACTATATGCAATAAAGTTTTATATATCATACATTTCCATAATATTCTTATTCTCACCAAAGCTTATTTCATCTCCAGCAGTATTTGTAAATTAAATATTCCTTAGAAATTGATGCAGCTGAAGAGAGGCATCATATGATATGAGTGGCCCACACAGATTACCGGCTGACTTTAAAGAGAAGTTCATTTTCCTTCTCTCTAACATGGCTTTCTTTTTGTAAGTGCTTAATTTGTTTATTTGTCTTCCCAGTTGTTTAGTGAGATTAAAATTATTCCCCATAGAAATAATGCAAGACCTACTGAACACAAGTAGAATTATCTTCTATGAGATGTAAGACAGTATAGTGTGTATCATGTCCTTATTTGGAAAAAAGTCTTGTGATTTTCTCCAGCACCAGAAAATAATATTTCAATTTAGAAGATGTAGATTTGAATAAGATTCAAAATGGTGGCACCCAGTGCACATAGTTACTAAGGCTTTAAATGTAGTGACTTCACAGCAAGTGAGAGGCCATGCTGTGGAACTGAAAATGCTAGTGTCTATGCTTCACATCTGTAAAGAAGGTACTAGAAGGAAAAGCCCAACCAAAGGAAGTAAACAACACCCAAAAAAACACAGAAAATAAATAACACCACTGCTGCAAAACCAAAAGAATAGAAACACAAAAAAATTTGTTACAATCATAAAAATCAAAATAACAGGCACTAGCAATCAATAATCATTAATATCACTCAACATCAATGGACTCAGTTCCTCAATAAAAAGACAGACTAACAAAATGGATGCATAAACAGGACTCATCAATCTGTTGCATACAAAAACAAAACAAAACAAAACACACATCTTAAAAAAATAGAGGACATTACCTCAGAGTGAATGCCTGGAAATAGCTTTTTCAAGGATACTGACCCAAGAAGCAAGATGAAAGGCATTCTCATATCTAATAAAATGATGTTTTAACTGAATTTATTCAAAAGAGATGGGAAAGGACACATATCATAGCAAGAGGATACATATGATTGCAAAAACCCACCAAGATATGTCTCAATTCTGAATATTCTGCTCCATATACGAGGGCACCTACATTTGTAAAAGTAACATTACTAAACTTTAAATCATAACAGTAATACCACCACAGTAATAGAGGGAGACTTCAAGACCCCACACTCACCAAAGAACAAGTCATGAATACAGCAACTAAGTAGAGAAACAATTTAATGGAAGAGATCAAATGGATTTAATGGACTTGCACAGATTTTTGACCCAGACAAAAAGGAATATACCTTCTTTTCAGCACCTCACATATTCTCCAGAATTGCCCATTGACATGGTCAGAATGCAAGCCTCAACAGGTACAAGAAAGTTGAAATAACCCCTTGCATCTTATCATACCACCATGGATTAAAGCTAGATTTCCATAACAATGGAAATAAGAGAAAACCTAAAAAAAACTCATGGAAACAGAACAACTCGGTAACCACTGAGACAGGGAAGAAATAAATTAAGGTTGTTCTAGAATTCAATGAAAATGAAGGGACAACATACCTAAACCTCTGGGACACAATGAAAGCAGTGCTAAGAAAAAGGTTTGTAGCATTTAGTGTCTTCCTAAATATAATTAATGAATTCTCATAGTAGCAATTTAAAAACACATGTAAAAGCTCTAGAACAGACTGAAGTAAACACACACAAGAGGAATTAACAGCAGGAAATAATCAAACTCATGGATGAAATTAGAATCATAGAAAAAAATGGAAACAATACAAAGAATCAGAGACACCAAGTGATATTTTTTTTGAGAACATCAACAAGATTGATACCTCTAGGCAAACTAACAAAAAGTCAGAAGGAAAGTATTCAAATGAACAAAATCAGAAATGAAAAGGGGGGATAAGTCCAAAGAATCATTAGATCTTATTTCAAAATCCTGTATCCCACAAGTTTGGAAAATATAAATGAAATGGAAGATTTTCCTGATAGATTTCACTTAGCAAAGTTAAATCAAGATCAGTTCAGCAGGTTAAACAGTTATAAACAGTCCTATAACTCCTAAGAAAATAGAAGCAGTCATCAGAAGACTCCCAACCAAAAAATAATAATAATAATCCACAACCAGATGGCTTTAGCATGGAATTCTACCAGACTTTCAAAGAGGAGCTCATACCAGTACTTCTGAAACTATTTACAAAATCAAACAGAAGGGACATTGCCAAACCCATCCTTTGAATCCACAGTCACACAGGCACCTAAACCACACAAGGACCCAACAAAGAAAGAAAAGTTCAAATCCATTTCCCTTATGAACTTTGATGCAAAAATACTCAACAAGATACTGGTAAACCCAGTCCAAGACCACATGAAATATATCATCCACCATGATCAAGTAGGCATCATCCCAGGTTCAACATATTTAAATCTATCACTGTAATTCACTGAAAGAAAAAATAAATAAACATGTTCATTTTATTACATGGAAAAAAAGCCTTTGATGAAATCAAACACCACTTCATGATAAAAGCCCTGTAAAGATCGGGATAGAAGGCCCTACATAAACATAATAAAGGTAATATAAAACAAGTCAATAGCCAAATTCAAATTAAATGTGGAGAAACTCGAAGCAATTACACTAAAGTCAGGAACAATACAAGGCTGTCCACTCTCTTCATATCTTTTCAGTGTAGTGCTCTATGTTCTAGCTAGAGCAGTAAGACAACTACAAAAGATCAAGGGGTCAAAAGTATTGGAAAGAAAGAAGTCAAAATATCCCTATTCACAGATGATATAATAATATATATATGTATAAGTGACCCACGAAATTTTACCAGAGATATTCTACAGTTAATAAACCCCCTTTAGTAAACTGGCTGTTATAAATTTAACTTATAAAATCAGTAGTTCACATGACTGTAAATAATAAATGGGCTTGTAAAAAATTAGGAAAACAACATATTTCACAGTAACCAGAAATAATATAATATATCTTGGTGTAAGTAAGAGAAAGACCTCTATGACAAGAATTTTATATCTCTGAAAAAAGAAACTGAAAAAGATATCACAAGATGGAAAGATCACCCATGCTCATGGGTCGGTAGAATTAACATATTAAAAATGGCCATCTGACTAAAAGCAATCTACAGATTCAATGCAATTATTATCAAATACCAACACAATTCTTCACAGACCTTGAAAAAACAATTCTCAGTTTCATATTGAGCACAAAGACAAAAACAAAAAAAACAGAATAAATAAAACTTTTTATATAATAAAAGAACTTCTGGAGGTATCTCCATCCCTGACTTCAAGTGAAACTACAGAGAAATAGTAATAAAATCTTATGGGACAAAAAGAAAGCAGTGCTAAAAGGAAGTTCATAGCATAACGTGCCACCAGAAAGAAGTTTGAGACATCTCATAAAAAAAAAAAAAAACTTAATGACACACCTAAAATCCCTAGGAAAAAAAATAAGCAGTCACACCCAATAGGAGTAGACATTTGGAAATAATCAAACTCAGAGCTGTACTCAATGAATTAGAAACAAAGAAAACACTTCAAAGAATCAATGAGACCCAGAGCTGATTCTTTGAGAAAATCAACAAGATAGACAAACCCCTAGGCAAACTAACTAAAAGGCAGAGAGAAACTATCCAAATCAACAAAATCAGAATGACAGATACTGAGGAAATTCAAACAATCATTAGGTCTTACTACAAAAGGCTATATGCCGCAAAATTTGAAAACAAACGAAATGGACAATTTTCTTGATAGATTCCATTTACCAAAATTAAATCAAGATCGGGTAAATAGATAAAATAGTCCTGTATGTCCCAAGGAAATAGAAGCAGTCTCAAAAGTATCACTTACCAAAAAGCCAAGGGCCAGAGGGTTTAGTACAGAATTTTACAGACCTTCAAAAAGAGTTATCTCTAATTCTCTTAAAAATATTCCAAAAAAACAGAAGCAGAATGAACATTACCAAACTCATTCTATGAAGCCACAGTCACCTCGATATCTAAACTTAACAAAGACCCAATAAAGAAAAGAACTTCAGACCTATCTCTCTCATGAACATTAATGCAAAAATACTCAATAAAATACTTGCAAACCAAAACTCAGAATACATAAAAGATATCGTCCACAATGACCCAGTAGGGTTCATTCCAGGCATGCAGGTTCAATATACATAAATCCATCATTGTAATCAATCATATAAACAAAGTGAAGGAGAAAAACCACATGATCATCTTCTTAGATGCTGAAAAAGCATTTGACAAAATCCAATACCCATTCATGTTCAACATCATGGAGAGATCAGGGATACAAGGCACATCCCTAAACATAGTAAACACAATATACAGCAAGCCTATAGCCAACATCAAACTAAATGGAGAGAAACTTAAACCCTTTTCCATTTTAACTTATACTTTTATTTATAAGATGAAAATGTTTTTATTGGCTAAACCACAGAAAATTACTTACTAATAATGTAAGATGCCAAGCTTCCCCTGCTTGTGAGTGAGGCTTACCTGCCATGGTAGAAGCCAGTCTGTGTTTCTGTCTTCTTTAGATCCCATTTCAGTTTTGCTCAATAGCATTTTATGTAGGGCATGGGCCACTGCATATACTGCACTCCATATGGAATAGCTTGGCTCAGAAATAGTCATTACTTCATTTATTTTATCCTTAGTATTTAGGGAAATATTCACTGGACAGGGTTTATAATTTCCACATTTTGAAGCAGGATGTGAACAGTTAAAATTGTCAATCCAGAATTTAGAGAAGTAAACATCTCCTGGGAAATGGGAGGGTGTAAGGGCCTCAAGAAAGTGCTTGAAGCTAGGGATAGTTCTTTTCTTTAAAAATGAGAAGCATCCACTGAATAGGTTTATCATAACATGCTTTTCATTTATTATAGATTCTAAGTATGTCCAGTGTGGCTTTGCAAAGATCCACACCTTCTTTCTTGTTACAAATATACGAATGTCTACACAGAATAACAGCAAGTCATCTATATCCCCATAGAATAAATTCACATTTACTCGTGTATGTTGTTTCAAGTTCAGCAAACCATAATCATATTTTACCCTATAGTTCCACTTATCTGGGAGTTTTTCTGTAAAAGCCACACAGATATCTTCTGGTACCATCTTTACTTTCAGGTCAGAGAGAAACTCCCTGCCTCTCTGATCATCAGACACAATGAGCCCCACCAACTTCCAGCCAAAGTGGAGCAATAAAGAGATCAGCCCTTGGGCTAGACTTTTGTCTTTAGTAGACATCTGATAAAGGGATGGGAATGAATCTTTGTCACTAAGCATGGAATCAAACAGTCCATATGTGACCTGAGGAAGCAAAGAAAAATAGTGATTCTGAGTTTCAGGCATTTGGAATCTTCACCCTGAGTGAGGAAGTGACTTCATTATTCAAATATGAGGGTTAAAGGACTGAATATTGTTAAGGAGGATGTCTTCCGTGAGATTAGCTTGTCCCTAAATTATGTGGTGGAGTACAGTCTTTTACAAATACCATAGGCTCCAAAGTTACTAAGGTGCCTGAGGCAGCCAAGAAGAAAGCAATAAGCTGTTCATTGGCTTTGAAAGGCACTATAGACCTCTTTGTTGCAGTAACAATGCAAAAGAGTATCTGAGGTAGAGAAAACTACAGAAAGCATTAACAGGTACTTTCTAGTCACATAACACCATATTTCCAAGAACCTTCACTTTTAGTAAAGCAAATACAAAAAGAAACTAACAAAGCTTTTAGAGATTCAGTTTCCTTAGTTAAAATGGTGCAAGTTTTGATGACCTGGGGTCTCATTGTCAGGGTTTATTGTATCATCCCTCTCAATAGATTTGATAGAGAAGAAACTTGGACAGATGTAAATTATTGTCTTTTACTTTTTATTACATTAGGTTAAAATACATTAACAAATTGTTTAACTGAATGATAACAATGACAGTTACCGTGTGAGTTTTTTAATCTTGATTATTGCTGACTCTTGTGCTCACAAAGTATTTTATCTGTTTGTAGTAATGCCTGCTGACAGATGCATTTCTTCAGTGTAGTCTGGCATGAGTCAATTGCAACGATACAGCTAAATGGTTGGTCTCTGTGGCTGCTATTCTGAGATCTACTTTCCTGAATGAGATAATTAATTCCTTGAAAGATTTTCACAGTGATGGCATTAAATATTGTTCCAAACTTACGTTATATGTCCTGGATTTTCTTTTTCCATATGTCCAGTATTGACAACGATAGGAATTTTGAGATGTTTATATGCTAGATTGGGTAGTTAGGAATCTTTGCTGTAGAATTTGACTTATGATCAAATGCAGACTGAATATCTACAGTACATCATCCATTGTTTGGATATAGAATCATAGATAGTGCTAAATGATCTGCTTAGAAATTCCCAGAATTTGCTGTCCATGCTTTTCACCACACTCTGTCATCTGTTAACTATTGCTATATCAAAATAATTCATTCACTGCTATTTGAAATCTGCCTACACTAGACATAATTCACTTCTTTGTTTTCTTTTGTTTGTTTTGTAATTAATTTGTTTGTTTGTTTCAGTCAGGTCTAAGATGTGATTGTGCTTAAAAATATGTTTCTAACTTACTTTTGGGACATTGTAGACCTCTGAAAGTGTTGCAATTGCAGCAGAAAATTCTGGCTTGTTTCCTGAATGGATTCCTAGAGCGTTGTGTTGAGTGTTGCACTTGTAGTTAGGGATATAATCACTCCTTCCAGACAGCCACATCAGAGGGCCCTCCAAGGTTCTTTTGTTAGAATTAAAGGCATTGTAGATGTGGGAACTCAAGGTCATATTGGGAAGCAGGTTTGAGTCCTTATTGATCTCTTCAATGGCAAAGTATAAGGTAAGCAAATATTGATAGTTTCTCCAAGTCACTCTAAACCAGAGGAACAGAAGGATGGGTATTGTCAGTACATTTTTCTCAAAAAGTCTTTATCAAATACAGGTACCTAGAAGTCTTAGCCTTTGACTTTTCCTGTGACATGTAAATCTTGTGTGAATAAGCCCATAATAACCCAGGAACATCATCAAACGAAAGTTTAACTGTTTCTAATATTTTTTGGTGTACATCGTGTGCATAAAATATCACTTGTTTGTATCTTATGAGTACTGAATACATAGGTGCTTATGATGTTTGGGTTCATGGAAGCACTGGGTTATGGAAGAGTCACTAAGCTGTTCACTAGGAATATAAGTAAGAGCTTCATAACCTTTTCTTTTGTAATGTTTCAATTTCATACTCACTTATGAAAATTCTATCAAGTTTTGTGCACTCCTAGTGTTAAAGTGTCTCTTTGTGGTATAGACAGATGCCCGGGCATATATCTATAAATAGACCATTTTGAATAAAAGCTAGCATCAGTTCTCAGTGCCCACAGGGTGGCCTTGGAAACATGTGTAGCTCCAGTTCATAAGATCTCTTCTGGCATCTTTGGTCACCAGGCTTACCTATGGTATTCACATATATATAAGAAGGTGAGTTCTCAAGTACATGAAATAAGAATAAATAAGCATGTGCAAAATAGTGTTCTTGGGTTTGAAAAATGATTGATATATTATGACTAGTTGCTGCTCTTGTGGAGGAACCTGATTCAAGTCACAGTAGCCAGCTTTAGGTTCTAATTGTGTGTAACACTAGTTCTAGGGGATCCATGTCCTCCACTGGCCTCTGAAGTGACCATGTACACAAGTGGTACACACACAAACATGTTGTCAAAACAATCATAAACATAATGTAAAAATTAATAAATCTTTACAAAAATTCAAAAGTAAAAAAGTAGTAAAGGAAAGGTGTTTCTCTAAGCTTGTAGATTAAATGAATGAGTAGAGTTTCCTGGGTAAGGCAGGGGAAAAAAGTAAGTTAAAGTAACATATAAAAGAGAAGAAAACCCCAAGTACATTAAGATGGTACAAAAGTGCTCACAATGGGAGAACCTGGAAACTTGTTGCAGGTAGGTGAGTTGAACTGTGTCACACAGAGCCTTCAGCACTTGGAAATGGGCCCTCAGAAGCTTGTTTCAAAATCTGTGGTAGATAAGAGTCTGGGTCACCTAATAGAAGGAGCTTAACAGAAATCATTAGCCTAAAGTCCACTGGGTTCTACTGAAGGAAGGATTCTGCCTTCTGACCTGCCATCACCAGGAAGAAATTCCATTTGGTTGTACTACATTAATCTGTTATCTGTGGCTGAATGTTCTGTTAAGAGAGAATCTATTGGGCAAAAGCAGGAAATGAGCAACAACTGAGAGAAAGAGAATTATTCTTCCCCAAGGATTATCCCATAGTAAATCTTGAACTGCAGGAATGTATGCATGTATAAATGAGAACTCCTGGACAGAGCTGTGTCTGCAAAGACTACCTATGAAAACTTCATTGATGTGGAGAGATTGCAATGTTATAGTTAGAGAGGCTCATTACCTTAGCCCAGGCTACCTGCAGCACCCCAAGGAGCCATTTCTTGGACACCTCTAGGATTAAGATGATAACTATATCTATATATGTATCTGTATATCTCTCTCTCTCTGTGTCTATCTATCTATCTATCTATCTATCTGTCTATCTATCTATCTTTCCTATAGCTGATGAATAAAATAATTTTAGAATGTAGTATCTCAGGACACTCCTGGATTTTTCCAATCTAAAAGACAAGTGACATCACATAGCCATCTTGGGCCTGTATAATAACTTGCTCCATTTTGCTGTTAACGTCCTCTCTGAGGTTTCCAGTAGTGTATTGGATTCATAGTTTTCTTTATTTATTCTGTTACTATAAACATTCATGAAGCTGCTTCCACATTGTATCAGGAAATTTGCGATAACCTAAATTTTTTTTTCCTAGACTCTCAAATTTATTCAAGAAGAAATTCTCTCTTTTTTCATTTGTGCTGAGGGCTTATGTTTTTCCAGTCACATAAAAGTGATACTAAAGACTAAAGAATCGATTCAGTTGGTAACATCTGTACACTTATTCATTTATATTTGTGTGACAGGAATGCCACCAGAAGATCATCATTGCCAATCAACCAAGTCCCAAAGGGTCCTAAAGAGTCTGATGCACGCACCAAGGACAATGCATGGTCTCAACCTAGTCTACATATAAGTAGCTGATGTGCTGATTATGCTTCACATGGGCCCACTAGTTAGTAGAGTGGACATGGACTATATTTTCTGTTTGTTGCTCACTTTCCCCTAATGGAACTGCCCTAACAGACCACAAGGGAGGAAAATGAACTCAGTCATCATAAGACTACAGGGGCTGGGACGTGTAGGTAGGGGACAGAATACTGGAGGAGGATGTGGGAGAGATAGTAGGATTGGGAGGAGAAGAGGTGGGGCCTATGACCAAGATGTAAATGGAATTAATTAATAAAAAGTATTCAAGTGAAAAAATATGGCAATAAGTTAGATGCTCTCCCTCAAAGCCGTCAGAGAGTTCTGCTGAGTATGGATTTAAGATGTAATGAAAACGATTTCTCTGCCAGACATCTAGAGTCCGTAGCTAAGATAGGCAGAAATGGCCTTTCCTTTGATCATATTTCAACTGTGATGTTGACGACTGAACCATGAATTGCCACATGCTTCACCCAACAATAAATCCCTGCCCAACCTTTGGACACTGTTGAGTTAAGTGCTCTGGTCTGCCTGGCCAAGATAGGTTACGTTTCCAAGTTGCTGCTGCATAAAAAACATCTCAGGCCTCAGGAGTCTGATGTTTGGTGGGTCATGATGCCTTGTGTGGCAGATGAAGACAATGTTGTTTTGTGTGTCATGCAAAGACTGTCAAGCCTTGCTCCCTACAAAGTCTTTGAGAATGCCATGGGGAACCCCAGACTGGGTGCCCAGGTATCTATTAAGTCTTTGTCAATTTGACTGATATTTGGATTATACTGATATTTGGATTATACTTCCTACTCAAACTTACCCCTCTCAGATCTCTTGTCCTGTTCACAGCAGGTTGTCACTATACAAGTTTAGCAGAGCTTATGAAACTTTAGGCAGCTCCTCTGAACAAGGCTGCAGCTGCATGGTCAGTCCATATCATACATGAAAGTCAGGCCTTGTTCTTTTCTACAGATACTAGATTCCCTGCTGAAGAAGGCATTACCTTGCTGGCTTCACACTGAAAAATCTAATCTCACAAAATTAGATTTAAATGAGATTCAAACTGAAGATACTAATACCTAAAAGTTTACATTTTATGGTTCTTTCATTAAAAAAAACTTGCTTGTCAATCATTTCAGTTATCAAACAAATCTGTCTCCGGGTAAATGCATAGATGGGGGAAACAAACACTTTAAAACTGATGGAAATTTTGAATGTTTAAGAAACGGATTTAAGGTATGTAAATGCAAGTTGTAAATGTCTGAGAAAGTGTTTTAAAGTATGTGAAAATGAGACTTAAAGAGCTTAAAATATCAGAGTTTTAAAATATTAATTAGTGGAGTTTTGATATGCTATGAAAAACACATTTTAATGTCCTTTCATTCCTGCTCAAGATATACTTCAATGTTTCTCATTGTGCTGAAAGCTTATCTGTCATTACATATTCAGAGAGAGGAAAGGTTGTTCTCTTTTTAGCCCAGAGCCATCCTTTTTTGGTGCCCAAGTTTGTCTGTAAAGCATTAGTATACTCCAACTGTTTACAGACACTTGTTACCTGCTTTTCCTACAGTGAGAATTTCAGTGTAGATTATAGATTGTGGTCATGTTAATATATTTAAAACTTGTATATCTCTGTGTAAACTTTAAACAACTATGATTTAATCTTCAAGGAGTTGAGACTTGATCCACCTATTACAGTTCAAACAGAATCTAGATTAAGACTGGTCAATTAACGATTTAGTCTTTTCTGTCTTTTATCCATCTCTGAGGATGAGCTCTTTTCTTCCTCCTGTGTTGGGATTCCTTCTCTCTCTTGCTGCAGTGGGCTACTGAACTATGGTTTCTCTATCTTGTGAAAGCATTCTTAAGAGTTCTTTACTTCCAGAATAAATTAGACATCCTTGGTCGTTGTTTTGTTTTGTTTTTTTTTTTTTTTTTTTTTTGTATTCAAGTACTCTATAACAGTAAAAGTACCAGGACCTTAGTCTAGTATGTTTGTTTCCTAATCTGAGGGGAAATAGGCATTGAAGTTTCAAGAAGGTACTTTTCAGCAAAGGACCACCCTATTCACAACACTGATGTTCAAATGAACATATGTACCAATTATAGCATCAACTGAAAAACAGGAATATAAAAAGCCTAATGATTCCTCCACATTATCATAAATAACCAACAACCTACAATACAGTTTCTCAGAGAGATAAAGTGGCAGATAAATATTTCAGAAAGTAAAGAGATGAACAACAGAAGACAGAACCAAGCAATGAATTCAACTGGGCATAGAGATAAGAATCAGGAGTCTCCATGAGAACTCGGATGAGGGATAGAATAAACAGCTGTACACAGAAAAGACTGAGTAGCATAAAAGACAAATCATAAGTTAACATGGAGATTGTGAGGGAGGAGAAAGACAGATAGAAATGTTGTAAATTAAAATCATAAAACCACTAGTCAAATCAGACAACACTGGGTTTCCAGCAGAACTAATTAAGCAGAGAACAGAATATGGGCATAAATGACATGGATTTCAGAACGCTCTATTACAATATCAGTGATGATCAAATAAGTGATAAGTATAACCACAGTGTCTAAACTCTGAGATACTTTAAAGATAGTAAAGCCAGAACACGTGAAATTGGAGAGTCTAAAATTTGTACTGAGCACATAGGGATATTCAAGTTCACTAGAGCAGAAACTCTCCATGTCTCTGGAAAGAAACAGATATTCAAACATAAGACATTTAGATGGCCAGATAGACCTGAGAAGAATGGAAACTTATCTTGACATATTAAAGTCAGTGTGTTAAAAATATGTAAGCCTCGCCATGGAATCACACCATGGAGAGACACAAAAGTTGTTCTTTTTTTCTATCTCTGATTTCTTTCTGAATGGAAACATAACAAAGAGAAGTGGAAATGTTTTCAGAGGCACAATGAAGCAGAAAAAAAAAGTGAAACTGTTTTTCACATTGTTCTCTAGCTAGTTCATTATTCTCAATAGAATTACATGTGTTTAGCAGGTCGTGTACTGTCTTTTAGCCAGAACAACCATAGCACATTCAAGCAAGTACTCACAGATCGGCATTCCATAGTTGACTTGGTTCTCTGTCAAAAATGGTCTGGACTTTATGATGTAGATCAAGTGGGATGGAAATGGGGATAAATGTAGCAAGGTTAACATCTGCCTCCATGTAGGTGTTGGGCCCCCAGTAATAACCACAACTGAGCAGAGGCATCCTCATTGATGTAAACAAAGGTTTCAGGAGGAGGCTGAGGCAAAGCAAAGGAAGGAACATGTCAGAATCTTCACTATGCAGAGACATTCCCCTGCATTGAGGGTGATCCAAGGAGATTCTTCGCTTAGGTCCTGTAACAGGCTCAGACCTCAGAAGTGTTAGAGAAGACTTTGTAAGCTACAGATGCTTCCTACTGTTTCTTCAGGCTCTCAGTCTGTGCATACCCAAAGTTTTACATAACAGGTTAGTACAAACACTGTAGCAAAGTCCAGACATCTGAGGGTCACAGTACTGAGATATTTCTGTCACTGTAGCCAGACTTGCTCTGAATTTTCTGTCTTTTTATTGTTCTATTTCCCTCTCATCCATGTACTCTTGGAATCCAATAGCCCTGTAGCTCTGCACCTGGTTCCTCCAGGTGAAAAACATGTTTGGTTCTTTCTTTCTTCTACAACCCGTATGATTTCATCATGGTCCACAGTGACTTTGGAGAACACCAGAGTCTGAGACAAAATTGTAGGTCACAAAAAAACAGCTTGTTTGTTTTGGATTGCTGTTGTGAAAGGTAGCTTGAACATTTGATTTCCTCTAGTAAGGGGAGCAGGGACAGTCACTCTTTGATCACTTTGCTACCTCTTTGATCACTTCTTTCAATCAAAGTGGCTAAATTAAACAAAAGAGAAAGTAGATCCCCACAATTTTGATGAGACTTGATAGGCTACAGTAAGGTAGTAGGGGAGGAGGACATCCCTTATCAGTGGACTAGAATAGGGACATTGGTGTGGGGGCTGGAGAGGGAGAGAATTTGTTCATATTTTGACATGGGGTTTTGACCAAGAAAGTAAACAATGGTGACTCAGCCTTATGCAGGACACCTGGGTTCAGAGTTCTCAACTCAGCTTTTGTATTCAGATTTCCTCCTGGAAGTCTGGCACCAAATTCAGAATTATACAGGACCAAAAGAGGAGGCAAGCTGCTCATAGGCAATTTAAATCAAGAGAGACAACACATTTACAACTTGTATGCTTAGCTTAGCTTATCAGCCACTTTCCTCTTCACATGCTTTCCTGATTAAAAGACAAACATTAATCACCTTAAGAATCAGGATAGGGGTAAGTTTTGGAGCCTGTGAATATGAACTCAGTTTTGAACCTGGCAACAGAAGACTTGAGATGGCTGGGCTCAGTTAACTATGTCATAACAATAACAAAAAAGAAAAGTACTTCATCTCTATACTTTTTCTACTTTACTGTAATACTGTTTATCATAATTACTACTGATATAATTTCATGTTATTTTTATTATATATATATTATTATAAGATATATAATGCAAATATATATATATTTGCAAATATAATGCAAATCAAAATTTGATATGTAACTTATGTAAACTCCATTCATGAGAATGCAGCCATGAAATATCAGAAGAGCTAAAACTGCAAGAAGATTTGAAGGTAGGAAAGTGAAAAAAATTATGTACTGTTAATTCTTCTATATAAACAAAATAATTAATTGATGCCTCCTATGTATAATCTTGCAATATTTGGTTATTGGAATTTAAAAATACATATACAGATTACACACATAAATCTATTTCTCTCTCTCTTTCTCTCTCTCTCTGTATATATATATATATCAATTCAGATATAGATAAATGTACCTACACAGTCGAATTTCTATGTAAGCACCAGGTTAATTTCTCTATGTTCAGTGAGTTGTGTAAGTGCTGTGTTCAGCAATAGAGACTTGCAGTGAATTTATGGAGAGCAAAATATAATCTTGATAAAAGTGTGCATTGTTTGGGCATTCCAATAAGACTCCTTTGACCAATACCTCAAGTGGTGGATATAACCCATTCTTCATTTGATGACAAGTGACATCGTGTTGGGACTCTCTTGTATTACTTCATTTGGATCACCTTCAGATATGTATATATTTTAGGAAGCTCCTGCTGTATTAGGTTACTACAGTAAGTTTTAATTGACATTTCATCTTCGCTGTCTCTCTTCATATTACTTTCCTTAATGTCCTCTTTCTTCCCCACTTTCAACTGATTCTTCTTTATGATCCCATTCTCCATCTATAAATAACTATTTTACTGACCTATCCTAGGGAGATCTAGTCACTTGTTACCGAACACTAGTCCCTTATTCTGTGTGTATCCTACATGGTTTTATGTACTGTAGGTTGCTTATCATTCACTTTAAAAGTAATATTAACATGTAAGAAGATATATGCCATATTTGTATTTTTGAACTTGAGTTACTATATACTCAGACTGATTTTTTTCTAGTTTGCCTGCAGATATGCATTTACTTTCAAATTTCATGATTTACTTTGTAAAATGACTGAGTAATATTTTGTTGTGTAAATGTCCACATTTTCTTTATCTATTTTTCTGTTATGGACATCTGAGTTATATCCAATTTCTGGAAGTGTTGATTAAAGCAATCATAAACATGTTTGCATAAATGTATCCATGGAAGGATGAAACATTCTTTGGATATATGCCCAAGAATGGTATAGCTGGTTCTTGAGGCAGAACATTCTCCATATTGCTGAGGAAAAGCCACAAATATGTCCTTAGTGGCTATACATTTTTGTACTCCTACTAGCAATGTCTGAATATTCTTAGCCATTGTGACTCTCTTTAGACCATACCTCAAACTACTTTTGTTTTCCATTTCCCTGGTGACTATCTGTTAGGAGCCATCTGTGGGAACTCACTGACTTGACCATTCCCTCACCTGGAGGAAATGTTAGGAGCCATCCATGGTAACTCACTGACTTGACCGTTCCCTCACCTGTGGTAAGCATCCTGCTTGGCAGTTGCAGAGATGTGTGCACAGAGCCATGACTTCTCAGAACAACCTCCCTAACTGCAAGATGTTCCAGGTCCCGGGCCGAGAAGATTCTGTAGCTTTCCACCCACCCTACTTCCTCATTCTGTACCCCTTTAAAAAAGCCTAGCTGGCATAGTAAAGTTAGTCCTTGACAAGCACCTGTTTGCTTGGACTCTGTTATTTTCTCTCGCCCATCTTTCCACAGGACCGGGCCCTCCTCGATCGCCCTGAATAACTTAGCCCCAGCAGGTCCGGGGCAGGTGGCGCCCAGACGTGGGACTCGAGGAACGGACCCCTCTGGACAGAGAGCCTTGAGAATAGTGACCGGTCATCCTCGCGGAAGGCCACCACTTCTAGACCCTCGAAATGACAAGGCCTGATAAGTGTTGTTCTCCTTCATCATTCCGTCCCATCAAAATGGGCCATTCACTGTCTAAGGAAGCATGTTTCATTCGTGATCTCAAGGCTTCCCTCAGAGAGAGAGGAGTCAGGGTAAAGAAAAAGGACATCATAAATTTCTTTTGTTTTATTGATGAAGCCTGTACTTGGTTTATGATAGTCGGTATTCATCCTAAGAAATGGCAAAAGGTTGGAAGAGAATTAAATCAAAGAATGGAGGTCGAGGGGGAGTCTTCTGTTCCCCCTACTGTTTTCTCTTACTGGGGATTAATTAGAGACATTGTAGATAATATGGACGATGATCCTGGAAAGGGCCGACTCTTATCTGTTGCTGAATTCTGCCTCCACTCTGCCTCTCACTCCCCCTCCCATGCCACTTCTCGACCTCCTCTCAAGCCTCCGCCTCATTTTCTCTTTTAGAAGCCTCCTCTAATTCTAAGGATTATTCTCCCCAGACCCTCCCTCAACTCTACCCTCCCCTGCCTTCTGAACGCACCTATTCATCCTTGACCCTGGTGATGCCGCCACTCTGGAGGACGAGGCTGCCCGCTATCATAATCCAGACTGGCCCCCCTCTGGCTACAGCCCCTCCTCTGTATACTCCTCATGCGCCTCTGTCCTCGGCTCCTCCTCCTTTGCCTGCACCCTCTCTTCCGTCCTCTCTCTCCGAGACTAAACTCCACCTCTCCTCTCAAGTCCTAGACCTCACAGATATTGTTCGCCTCCAGGAACAGATCTCTCGTCTGTCCACCCATTGGACCGACCTCCAGACTGCCTGTGCCCCTCTCGTCCCTCCCCTGCCACTCGCTCCTCCACCTCTATGCCGCCTGTCCAAATGGCCTTTCCGGTGACCACCCGATCCCGATCTAGGCAAAATTCCACAGATAGTCTTTCTCACCAAGACCCCTTTGCTTCTAGCTCCACCTCCCGTGGCACACATAGAGATTGCTCTCAAATTCCCCTCCCCTCCTCTGATGAGGATGATTCGGCAGACGAAAAACAAAACGAAAGTGAGGTTGAAAATGATGCTGGTGACTGCGCCTCTACCGAGGATACTATCTATCGCCGTCTTCGCTTCAAAAACTTAGAAAAACTCAATTCAGCAGTGAAAAATTATAGGTCTAATGCCCCCTTTACAATTTCCTTGTTAGAAAGTTTGGGTGGAGGAGGATATTTAACCCCTGGAGAGTGGCTCACGGTTGTTCAATCGGTTCTTACGCGTGGCCAATTTCTCTCCTGGCAGGCAGATTGGACTGACGGCTGCCGAACTTTAGCGAATGCGAATGCCAAAAAATCTACATCTCCCTCTGCTAATTGGACTCTTGAAAAACTAACGGGTCAGGGTAAATATTCGTCTGAGACACGCCAACAAAAACTTCCCTTGGAGTTATTGGCTCAAACCGCCAATGCTGTACTGGCAGCCTGGAGATCCATACCCTCTAAAGGGTCAGTCTTATCTCTATTAAGTAACATTGTTCAGGGCAGTAAAGAAGAATTTAGTGATTTTATCGGCTGCCTCCTCGTAGCCCCTGAGAGGACCTTGGGTCCCGGAAAGGATGAGAATCAATTACTCAAACAACTTGCCTATGAAAATGCCTATTCAGCCTGCAGAGCTGTCCTGCGTGGAAAAATCAAAGATAAAGACCTCCGTGACATGATTCGCATGTGTCAAGATGCAAACCCTATTCTTCATAGAGTCTCACAGGCAGTTAATCTGGTGGTCAGTGCAGTTGTCCAGCCGAACAATTCACAAAGGCAAAGTTGTTATAATGCGGCCAAAACAGACACTTTGCACGACAATGTCCTCAAAGAGTTGCCACCCCTGGGCTTCAAGCCCCCGGACAAACAGAAATATTTGGCCACTCCCCACAACTGTTTGCCCTCCCTGCCGCCGCGGTAAACATTGGGCCGATACCTGTGAATCTAAAACAGATATTTCAGGCAATCCCCTCCTGCCCCTGTCGGGAAACGGGGTGAGGGGCCAGCCCCAGGCCCCCCAACCTGTAACCTTTCTGCCAGCCTCGGGGGACAGCCAAATACAACACAACCAGGCTGCCAACCAACCTCCTGCCTCCGCAGGGCAACTCCTGGGAGCGCAGGACTGGACTTGTGTGCCTCCGCCGATTCAATATTAAACCCTGACGATGGAGTTCAGATTATTTCTACTGGGATTTTTTGACCACCCCCGCCTAAAACTTATTACTTAATTTTAGGAAGAGCCTCTGCTACCCTAAAAGGCATCACCATTTTTCCCTTGGTAGTAGATAATGACTACACGAGAGAAATGAAAATTTTGGCTAGTAGTTCACAGGGACCCCTTTTTATTAAACAAGGACAGTGATTGGCCCAGACCCTTCCCCTACCTCTAGATTTATCCGACCCTTCATTAAGCCTCATTGAGGATGTTCTATACCAGGGTCCTCAGATATTTATTGGATTCAAGAGATCACCCCAAAACGTCCCACTCTCAAACTTGAGCTCAATGGAAAAAATTTTGAGGGCATTCTAGATTCAGGGGCTGACTCCACCATAATCTCACAAAATGCCTGGCCTACATCTTGGCCCCTCCAGCCCTCAATGACTCACTTACAGGGCATAGGTCAATCCATTAAGACCCTTCAAAGTTCCCAGCTTTTAACATGGAAAGATGCTGAGGGAAACTCTGGACATGTTAAACCTTTTGTAGTCCCGGGCCTCCCAGTCAATCTCTGGGGGAGAGATATTTTAACTCAGATGGGAGTCTTTATGTTTAGCCCCTCAGAAACCATGACTCGTCAAATGCTTGATCAAGGATTTATTCCTGGAAAAGGACTGGGCAAAAATAATCAGGGTGCCCCAGATCCTATTGCAGTCACCCCTAAAATGTCCAGGACAGGCCTTGGTTATGACTCCCATTTTTTCTAAGGGCCATTGCTCCTCCTGCACACCAGGCAGACAAAATAACCTGGAAGAGTGACATCCCTGTCTGGGTAGATCAATGGCCCCTTCCACAAAATAAATTAACGCCTGCCATGCAGTTAGTGCAGGAACAGCTAATGGCTGGCCACATTGAACCATCCACCTCCCCTTGGAATACCCCCATTTTTGTCATTCAGAAAAAGGGAGGAAAATGGAGATTGCTCCAAGACTTAAGAGAAATAAATAAAACTATGATGCCCATGGAGGCCCTCCAGCCTAGCCTCCCCTCACCAAGAGCTGTCCCTTCGGGCTATGCAAAAATGGTTATAGACCTTAAAGACTGCTTCTTTTCTATACCTTTACACCCAGAAGATTGCAAGCACTTTGCTTTTAGCTTCCCCATTATAAACTCTGTGGGACTGTCACTACGTTTGCAATGGAAAGTTTTACCACAGGGAATGGCTAATAGTCCAACCTTGTGTCAAAAATACGTAGCACAAGCTATAGATCCCTTTTGGCTCCTTCACCCAGATCTTTATATCATTCATTATATGGATGATATTTTGCTTGCAGGGCCCAATATGGAACAATTACTAAATGTTAGCCAAAGTTTGATTAGTGGACTCCAAGATTATGGACTTCAAATAGCCCCCGAAAAGATACAAATTCAGCTCCCTCATTTATTTTTAGGTTTTGAGCTATTTCCTAACAAAGTCATAACAAAAAATTCAGCTGAGAAAAGATTCCCTAAAAACGCTTAATGACTTTCAACGACTTTTGGGAGACATTAATTGGCTGTGACCATATTTAAAGTTAACCACTGGAGAATTAAAACCTCTATTTGATATATTAAAGGGGGACAACAACCCCTCCTCTCCAAGGGATCTTACCCCGGAGGCTAAGCTTTCTTTATAAATTGTTGAAAGAGCAATTCAAGATCAAAATATTAAATATTACTCTCCTGCTTCCCCCTTGTGGCTACTTATTTTCCCTACAACCTTTTCCCCTACCGGCCTCCTGTGGCAGAAGGGACCATTATTTTGTGTTCATTTACCTGCCTCCCCTTCTAAAGTTTTGTCTACATACCCGTCTATAGTGGCACAAATTTTAAGATTGGGTCGAAAATATTCCTGTAAATTATTTGGAAAAGATCCTGACACTATTTGTGTCCCTTATACTGCCTCTGAAGTCCAGTGGCTTTTACAGCTTTCTGGTGAGTAGACCGTTAATTGTATTTCCTTTCAAGGAAAAATAGACAATCACTACCCTGCTGATAAGCTGGTTCAATTTTTGTATAAACAGCCCATTGTTTTCCCCAAGCGGACCAAGAAATCCCCCATCCCTGGGGCTGTATTGGCCTTTACTGATGGCTCCTCTTCTGGGATTGCAGCCTTTAATATTAATAACAAAAATTTTCAGTCTCAGACTAAATTTACCTCAGCACAACTTGTTGAATTAGCTGCCATTATCCAGGTTTTTAAAGTTCTTGCTGATCAACCATTTAATCTTTATAAGAATAGTGCCTATGTAGCCATGGCGGTTCCCCTTCTTGAGACCGTTTCTTATATTCGCCCTTCTACAAATGCTTCACCTCTTTTTGCCAAACTTCAACAATTAATACTAGCAAGAGATGACCCTTTTTTTATAGGACATATTCGGGCACAATTCAGGACTCCCCTGACCATTAAGTAAAGGAAATGAACTTGTTGATCAGGCCACACAGAATATTGTTGTAACTGGCATAGTTGCCACCATGGCCTTGCCCGATCCAGTAACTCAGGCACAAGAGGCTCATCAGTTACATCACTTAAATGCCCAGACTCTTCGACACGTTTTCCATCACTCGAGAACAGGCTCGACAAATCATTCAACAATGTCAAGGTTGTCTGACACTTCTGCCTGAGCCGCATTTGGGGATAAATCCCCGAGGTCTCACCCCCGGAGAGCTATGGCAAATGGATGTGACCCACTATCCACCATTTGGCAAGCTAAGATATATCCATGTTTCCATAGATACCTTTAGTGGATTCCTATGTGCCTCATTACAGACCGGGGAGGCCACAAAAAATGTTATTAGTCATATAAAGGCCTGTTCTGCCTTTATGCCCTTACCTAAGATTATTAAAACAGATAATGGGCCTGGTTATATACTAGCTCCAGATTTAAGCAGTTTTGTGCTCAGCTTAATATTAAACACCTTTCAGGCATCCCATACAATCCCCAAGGACAGGGCATTGTAGAAAGAGCACATCAAACCTTAAAAACCATGCTTACTAAATTACAACATTCTGGAGGAGTATTATACCCACTTAAAGGTAATTTTAAGACCTTGTTAAATCATGCTTTGTTTGTTTTAAATTTTTTAACCTATGATAATAATGGAAAATCTGCAGCTGATTGGCACCCTACCATGGCTGATTCCTATGCTCAGGTCTTATGCAAAGACCCTCTAACCTTTAAATGGTCTGGACCCAACCCAGTACTCATTTGGGGAAAAGGCCATGCTTGCATCTATGACTCCAAAGATCAAAGTGCTGGATGGCTTCCTGAAAGGCTAATTAAATTGGCTGACCCTCCCAGGGAAATCCCTGAGAAAGATTATTATTGTGCTTAATTACAAAACCATGAACATTCTACAGACCTCCCTTGTTATATGGTTGGCAACCCGGCTGGTGGTAAGTGCCCCCTCATTATATACAGTTTATAATTTTACATGGGTTATACAAAATCAGGCTGGGGATGTAGTCAACTCCAGCTCCCACATCAGAGCCGAGCCACAATGACCCAATCTAGAGGTCTACCTTTTCACCCTCGCCCTTGGAGCACACCCTGATTGGGGGACGGCAGAAGTCCTTTACCATCCAGGATCATCTGCTCCTCAGTTGCAGGCACGCCATCCTATAGTCCCCAGCTGCTGCAATGATGTTGAAAGAGCTGACCTACATGGCCGTTGGCAATCTATGTCTGCCCAGGAAACCATAGAGACAAGAGACTCAATCACAAATGCGGCTGGGCTGAGAATGCCTATTTTTGTGCATCCTGGGGTTGTGAGACTACAGGAGATGAATATTTAAAACCCTCCTCATCCGGGGATTACATTACTGTTAAAAGAAAAAGTCGTTACCCCAGTGCGACCCCTAATCATATCCCAGACCAACTAAAACAACAATGTAATGCCGCTAATAAAGCTACAAAAGGATGGTGTAATCCCCTCCTGATCCAGTTTACTAATCAAGGAAAACAAAAAGATTGGACAGGCCGAGGATATCAATGGGGACTTAGAGTATACATGTATGGAAAAGATATTGGTCTGACGTTTAAGATAAGCTTAACTAAAAACATTCCAAATAGAGGCACTGCAGCCATCGGGCCTAATAAAATATTACATCAGCTTGCTAAGCCTGCCCAAAAGAATAAGCCCACCATTCTGCCCACTATTACCATGCCATCATTAATTGCTCCCTTTCAACCTACCATCCCTGATGGTCCTCCCTCATACACTGATCTCATTATCTTCTTGGTTAATGCTTCCCTTGAAGCTATTCATAATACCAGCCTACCCGAATACCAAGAGTGCTGGATTTGCTTTTCCCCCACAGCTCCCTTTTATGAGGATATTGCCTCCTTTGCAAACCCCATCCCCACTAATGATGCCAATTTCCTTTCAAGAGCCACTGATACATCTGGGGGCCTCACTCTTAGCATGCTATCAGGCTTAGGACATTGCTTACTAGGACCAAATATGCTTCCCCCTGCTTCTTTATTACAAGTTTGCAATCAAACCTCTATTGTAAATAATTCCTTCACCTATACTAAAGCTCCTGATAATACTTATCTGGCTTGCTCTCTTGGATTAACTACCTATATAGTTAATTCGGTTTTTTTACAAAAAGGGATTTTTGTGTAGTTGTTTCCATTTTCCTTCAGCTTTTTATACATAATTCGGATAATTTTCTAAACTTTTGGGAGAGAAAAACCTATTCATCAAGAACCATGAGAGAGCCTCTCACAGCAGTTACACTTACTGTCATCCTTGGCCTGAGTGCCACTGGGGCCGGAACAGGCTTTGCTTCTCTTGTTACGCACAATTAACTGCTGCTGTTGATAAAGATATCCAAGAAATCCGCCAAGGAATGCAAAACCTCAAGGATTCTCTAGCCTCCTTATCAGAAGTGGTTCTCCAAACTGGCGAGGCTTAGATTTGGTCTTCCTCAAAGAAGGGGGACTGTGTGTAGCTCTCAAGGAGGAATGTTGCTTTTATGGCGATAAGACCAGATTAGTACAAGACAGTCTTAATAGAGTCAAACATAGTTTGGAAGAAAGGAAAAGAAAGAGAGAACAACAAGAATCCTGGTATCAAAATTGGTTCTCTACTTCTCCCTGCATTACTACTCTGCTCCCAAGCCTGTTGGGACCTTTTGTTGGCATTCTCTTACTCCTCTCCTATGGCCCTTGGGCCTTTAATAGATTAACCAGCTTTGTTAAGTCACAGGTAGACTCAGCAGTGAAACCCATTGCAGTCCATTATCATCGCCTGAGCACCACGGAGGACCCCCCCCCCGTGGACTCCACCATGGACAAGAGCAGCACAACACCTCAATGCCTTGGCTTCTCATTCCTCAAAACAATTGCGGGGAGGTCTTGGCTTCGCCTGTTAGTTAGGGACAAATAAGTGTGGAAGTTTCCCTAATGGTTCCTGCAGCTTCCTAATTATCTGTTATAATTGGCTAACATTTACTGTGGTAAAATGTGATAAAAATTGACCAAGATTGGCTTTCCAAATTCTCCATGGCCACTTTTGGGCGAGCTATCTTATATCTTGTGGGCAGGCGATCTAAAAAAGTGTTACTTTCCACAAAGTGAGTGGTCTGGTAAGTCAGAGACGGAATGAACATATAAGCCTTTGTCCACCTAAAACAGGACGACCTCTCCTGGAGGAGGCTGCTCCCATGACGGGTAAGGCCCAAGCCTTGTCATTCTAGAAGGCTCAGACCCCGTTTGTGCCCCATGTTTGCATTGATGACTGGTGGTTGCAGACTTGGGCCCTCAAAGCAGGACCTGAGTGCTAGCCCCCAAGTCGTCAATTCTGGGGGACGCAATCTGCCTTGCCCGCAGGTCTCTAACATTCAGTCCTCTGACCTCACTACCACAGTTTCTATCCCCTATCATAAAATTAAAAATTTCATTTGGCAAATTAAAAACAATTGACCCCGATTTACAAAGTTCCCCACCTTACGAGCTGCAGCAAATCATCCCTTTCCTCCATTTTATTTAGACTAGAGAGGGGGAGATGTCAGGGAACACCTGTCAGGGACCACCAGTGGGAACTCGTTAACTTCAGGGACCACCTGTGGGAACTCACCAACTTGCCTCAAATTGCCTGTTCCCTTACCTGTGGTAAACATTGGCAGCAGCAAAGATGTGCTCATAGAACCGCAGCTTACCACAAGATCTTTCCAGGCCCCAGGCCAAGAAGAATCTGTAACTTTCTACCCACCCTACTTCCTCATTCTGTACTTCCTCATCTTGAACCCTTTTTAAAAGCTGATTTTGCTCAGTAAAGTTAGTCCTTGACAAGCACCTGTTTGCTTGGACTCGTTCTTTCTCTCGCCCATCTTTTCGCAGGATCAGATCCTCCTCGGCCCCCTGAATAACTTAGCCCTGCGGGCTAGGGCACATTATACAGAGTGAAAGTATGCTGTCATTAAAGGGAATTTTCTTTATTAATCTTTTAATTGTGTGTGCAGTGATTTCCTTTTGGAAAGACATATTAATTCTAGAACAGCTGCATCTTCAGCCTCATAGAAAAATGTTTCTGAGACAAACTATGCTGTCTCAGGTCACCTTGATCCCAGTTTGTCTTTCCTCAAGGCATTGAACATGTTTCTTTTTCATGAAACTTCCTAAATTCTTTAGTTAAAGGGCTGTACCACAACACAGTTTTAAAATTACTCATATGGATCATTTAATGAAGTCTCCATTTCATAACAGGAAAAGGATTTCCATGTGGAGCATCTATGTTCAGACAAGAATAGGAGGAACAGTTATTATGTACACTTCAAGGGGAAACAGGACAGGCAATAGCTAGATCACAGACTAAAGTGTTTTGTTGTTGGTGTTGTTTTATGGTTTTTTGTTGTATTTGTTTTTGACACTGGGTCTCTCTATGTAGTCCTGGCTATCCTGTACTCACGTTGTAGACCAGGGTGGCTTGGACCTCATGGAGTCCACCTACTTCTGCCTCCAAATTGCTGGGACTAAAGTATACACCCCCACTCCCTCCTTGATCAGACTAAAGTTTAAGGCAGTCAGCTGGAAGGGGTAGCATTATGAAGAAGGACCGAATTGAGGAAGGGGAATGTTTTTTTTTTATTTGTAATTTCCTAATACTTATTTATTAATTCATTAATGTGAATGAAAAGAGATCACATTGGTGGATGTACAATTTGGGTCAGGTAGCTTAATCCAGTGAATATTGAATTTCGAATTAAGGGACTGTCTTATGCCCATATGTACAATCCTCATTGACACTGTTATGTTATGTCAGTTCAAATTTGAGACAAAGGATATTAGCTAAAACTGTGTCTGTCAAGGTGTAGGTCTAAGCAGCTAACATTGTACATAGGGACAATGTCTAATACTATCTTATTAATGGATTTGCCTCTACCACAGAATGGCCTATTCTTTTTCAAAGTAAGTATGTTTATGTGTTTTTTCAACTCTGAGTTTAAGAACACTGGCTGCTTTTCCAGAGGTCATGAGTGCAATTCCCAGAAACCACATGGTGGGGCACAACCATCTATAATGAGATCTGGTGCCCTCTTTTGGCATGCAGGTGTACATGCACACAGAACTTTGAATATATAATAAAGAAAATTTTTTTAAAAGTCAGTTGTTGGTATTGTTAAATTTTATTGTGTTGATGCATCACTGCTCTAGTATCTTATTAGTTAATATTTTCTGATAATACCCAGTCATTAAGAATTTCATTCATTTTTCTCTAGTGCTTTGATATTTGTTTTTGTGTAAAGCAAAACAAAACAATATTTGTTGTCTCCTGTAGATCAACCTTTCACATGTTATGTAACTGAGACTTTCTTTGCAGACTAAATGCTGCCCTTACTGCCCAGTGCCTAGAACATAGTCCTGCAGATCTTTTTATGTGGAGCCTGACTGGTGAATGTGAAGTAAAAGAGACCAGTGAATGAATGTCCACTGAGCACTCTGATACTTTTTGGAGGTGGGCAATTACAAATAAAGAGTGACCTGTGTAAGAATTGAGTTCACTGACCTACATTGAAGCTGATGTAGTCACAACACAGAAAGGGAGGGGGAGGAGGGAAGATGGCAATGAGTCAGGTAATCAATTTTAGATGGTCAATAAAAGTGAAAAATGTACATTTGGGAGTAGTTATACACAAAGGGAGTCAAGAATATGGATTAGTTGCTGAACTTATTTCTGGAAAGCAAATATCTATAGTTGCACGAGTTCAAACAACACAGAAGTTCTGGATAAACTGCTGTGGTAGTGACTAACAGGAACGTTTCTCCTTCCCCCATTTGAAAATGTACAACCTGAGAGAAAAGTTGTAATACTTGGTGTGCTCTAATACATATTATAAGTCCCTGAATAATATTGGACTGTAAAACCATTTTCAACTTTTAAAAATAATTTTTGAGATTATAGTGAAATTGTTTTAACCTTTTCATTCCTCTCTACTCTTACATCTCAAATGCTGGGATGAATGGTTAAGGTGGCTACTTAACAATCAAAGAAGATAGGGTTGTCAGGTTCTCCCAGAATTTCTCAGTCCCTACCTGTTACAAGTTATGGGTGTCATACCCAGATTTCTAGCCCAGGAGTTGAACTGCCCTCCTCAAAGCTGTCTTTTCTTATGTATTCCAACCATTTTGGTTACCTGGTATTTTTCATTTATCATTTACCCTCCTGGCCTTTTGTTCTGGCCCTCCACTTTTCTCTTTCCTCTCTTCTCACATGGCTCAAGGTCATGTCATATCTAGACTGTCCCAGATGTTCCTGTATCTGACTCTGTTCTCCCTTCTATCTGTAATAAACTTTCAATTCCAACATATCAAGGAACAGCCACATCCTTTTTGTTTTATTTATCATTTTCATTGAGCCCCTATTAACTATTCCTTGCTTTCAAAGTCATGGCCATTTGTTTCTTTAATGGTTGTTACTGTTTGGCTTTGACTGAAGTTTGGCTGAAGGACTTCCCAACTATGAGGTAGAGATGACTGCACTGGACACTGATTCTGTAATACAATGTGCAGCATAAATGACCTGTATCTTGGAAGATGAGCTGGTGCCATGGGAAAGTGGAAGACTGTATTTTAAAACATTTCTAAGATGAGGGTGTTGCAGGATATTTGATCCCAGTGTGATCCCTTAGATTGTGAACGGTAAAAACCTGAGCTTTGTTTAGTGTGGTTGAGCCCTAACACAAACCTTAATTCCAAGAACTTTCTGTTTATTGTAAACAGGTGATTCTGGTGGTGTTCCGTCAGCCCTAGAACATACCTTTAATTCAAAAGCTCCCTGTGCACAGGATTTAATAATGTTAACCCTAGGTCAGGAAGCAAAGCAAGAAACCTGCTGACAGGGATTAAAGAGTAAGAGGAACTTTCAGCTGAAATGTATTTAAGACAGAGTGTAAAAGTGAAAGGAGGTTTAGTTTGGTGGCTTTTGGGCTTTTGGAGCTTTGAGGTAGAAAGCCTTTGGCCTTGGCTTCCTTTGGCCTATCCACCCTGAGCTGTCATCTGAACTGGTGAGATTTTGGGGCTTTTTCCTCTTGGAGGTGAGGTGAGTACCAGGGTCAGATGGCGCTTTCTCTGTCTCCCTGCGCTAGCAGGTTTTAAAATCGAATAATTGGGGTTTTCATTCTTTTATAACAACACTAAGCTATTAGCTAGTGTTTCCCTAACTGTGCCCAGAGGGGTTAGGGAAAAGTTAGAATGCCTCTGCTATCTGCATCATTTGATCTTTGATCCACTGGTAGAGGAGCTACTACTCTCCTGAGATTCAGCTGTATTGTTCAAGCTAATTGGAAACCCTGGGTAGGCCTAGCAGTCAGGAGCAACAATGGGAGGTAGTTTATGAGGTTTTTTTCTGGGATTTTCCTTTGATGTAGCTCTAAAGAGCTGTGAGTGTGACCAGAGGCCATGTCATGCTGAGTGTGGGGTCATTGTTCCCAGGCCAGGAAGAGCAGGCTGCAGAGCTATTATAGCCTGATCTGCTTCGAACGATATGGACTGTGGTTCAGATTGTGTTTCAGGCTGTGGTTCTGTTGGTCTCCATGTGGTGATCTCAGCAGAGATACTTGGCCTCCAACCTGTCATGAGTGTTGATTGTACAGAGAAATGAGGACTTTGCAGCCTGGGCAGTAGAAAGTTGTGGTGCTTATAATATCACTATCTAGTGTGCATACTCAGGCATTGGTTTTGCAGTGCACAGATTGGAAAACTGAAGGTCTCATTTCTAGAAATAATGAATGTTGTATTCCACACATGGTTTTGTGTAACAAATTTTACAAATAGTTTTGAAACTGGAAGAAAAAAGTTGGTGATGATCATCCTTCAGCAATAATTATTTGTTTTTGATTTTTTTTTACCTTGCATCTACCACCAGGCACAATGGCATGCTTTAGAGAAATTCAATTCCAGGGTACAAAATGAATTTCTGAGATGCAGAATTTTGTCAGGTGTGCCTGGTTGTAGGTAAGTGGATAGGGCAGATTCTACAACTTGTGGCATAATCCATGCATCAGGAAAAATATTAAAATATTCTCCAACATTGTTTTGTGTGTGAGTGTTGGCAAGAGCTGGGCTGTGCCTGAACCCACAAGGGAACATGAGGGACTGCAAGCCATAGCCCAGGTTTATGATCACCTCCATTTTCCAAGAGACTTCCAGAGCAAAAGGACTCTCTGTAAAGGAGGTTAGTAGTAGCTGGAGGGTCAGAAATATAACAGCTTAGGTATCCCTTTGTGTTTGTCTTGTAGCAGTTGTGAAATCCGTGTTTATTTAATTTGTATTAATTAGAAATCAAAGGAATCTCTGGTCTAGTGCACATTTTTTATGCTAGATTTTCTTTGTCTATTCATGTAAACTTGACTATATTTTAGGCTTATGTTTTTGGCTTTTTCTCCCACCCCCTCATTCTTTCACAAACATTGTACACATTCTTGATTAGTGAAATTTGTGGTAAGTACAGAAGTCACATCATGCCAGAAGATTATGAGATTCATGACAATAGAATCATCCCTTATTTTTCTACTTTCCTCTGTTTCTTACCAGGTGGCTTTTCTGACATGAAATAGAGATTTTTGGATTGTTCTTTAGCAATCACATAAAGACATTTTGCACTTATGTCTGTAGAAGACAGAAGAGATAACATGAAGGTGAGTGATACCAGTTGGACAGTTTACTCCTTCTCTTTCGACATTTTCTTTTGGTGATCTGTCCTTTTCTTCATAAGTTTCGTGTGTCCAGTGGGCTACATATTCTTAGTTGGATGATTTTATTCTCCTGAAATGATTAAATCAAAACCCAGCCCCATCCCTAAATCAGGGATGAGGGTTGTACCGTTTTAGGCATGTTATATCTTTTATAGGGCAAAATGTTTTTTTTGGAAATAGAAAAAGTATAGTATATCAATTAAAGTTAAAAAATCTTTGAAAGTTTACAAATATACCTTAAAGTGTATTTATTTTTAGATAATAAAGGGCATTCACTTTCATTTTCAGCCTGCCTTTTACAATCAGCTTTTAAATAAAATCACTGTAAATCCTATGTGCCTGTTTCTGCCTCCCAGGCAGTATGTAAAAGGCATGTGCCTCCCAAATGCTGGGATTAAGGCTATGAACCACCAACACCCTGTCACTGTAACTCCTGAATTTAGAAAACAACAAATTAATAGAGAACTCTTGTCTCTGCTGGGATTAAATGCATGGTCTATCACCACACTGCTCAAATATGTTATATTCACTCCAAATTATTCCAACTCAAACAAGTTTATACCTTTGAATTTACTTAAAACATTTTAAATCTCTTAACTCTTTTTAATATGAAACAACAAAATTATCCTTTTTTATTTAAGAAGAAAACTTTAGTCTTTATTAAGTTAGTTTGGACTGAATGACCACACTGTCTGATGAACAGTTACCTCTGCTTATTCAGGCGATTTCTACTATTCAAATCTAATCATTATCAATTTTGATAAAATCCACCTTTGTTTTCCTGTGGTAACATTCGGTTTTACCAGTGAAGATATAGTTCAGTAATTTCTCACTGTCTACTCCTTTTAGATTTGCTTACTTCTTTTTTTTTTCTAGAGTATTTAGGTGTGCTGTTAAGTTGCTACTAAGAGATCTTTCTGATTATTTTTTCTGAATGTACTTAGTGGTATGAACTGTCTTCTGGTCAACAATTCCGTTGTGTACTAAGACCTTTGATATCTTGTGTATTCATTTCATCGACTTTTAGAAAGTCTTTAATTTCTTTCTTTATTTCAGTTTTGATCCATTTTTTATTCAATAGAGTGTTGTTCAATTTTTATGAGTTTGTAAGCTTTCTATTGATTTTGTTATTGGTGATGTGCTGCTTTAAACCTTAGTGGTCTGATAGGATGCAGGAGGTTATTGAAAGTTTCTTATATCTTTTGAGACTTCCACAGTTCAAGTATACCATCAATTTTGGAGAACAATATATGTGTTGCTGAGAAGAGAGAACAATCTTTTTGTTTGGGTGGATGTTCTGTAAACATCATTTGGGTAGTGTTTTGATGTTAGTTATCTGGACCATTTCTCTGTTCAGTTTGGTCAGGAGGACCTGTCCATTGGTGAGAGTGATATATTGAAGTCTTCCCCTATCGGTTTATGAGGGCCAGGATGTGATGCAAGCTGCAGAAGTGTTTCTTTTATAACTTGGGTGCTCTTCGGTTGGGGGCATAGATGTTAAGTATTGAAATGTTATATTGCTGGATATTTTTTTTAATATGTCATGTCTTTTGCCATCTTTTGATTAGTTGTTTTTGAAGTCTGTTTTGTTAGATATTAAAATTGCTATACGAGTTTGATACTCTAATTCATTTATTTGGAATATCTTTTCCAGCCCTTTACCTTGAGATAATGTCTATCTTGATGTGAAGCTATGTTTGATGTATTTAGAAGAAGGGTGGATTTTGTTTTATCATCCATTTTTGTGAGCCCGTGTCTTTTTATTGGTGAATTTGGGTCAATGGTATTAAGAGATATCAAAAAACAGTGATTGTAAATCCTGGTATTTTGGTGGTGGTGGTGGTGGTGGTGGTTTTAGCACCCTGTGTTGGGCTATATTTATAGATACATATTGTTTAAATTTGACCTTATCATGAAACATCTTATTTTTATTCATTTGCTGATTGAAACTTTCTGGGCATGGTTAGTAATTTGTCTTGGCTTCTGTAGTTTTTTAGAGTCAGAAGCACTCTGTCTAAGCCTTTCAACTTCTAGCATTTTTACTGAGAATACAGGATTAATTCCAATATATCTGCCTTTTTTGTTTTTTGGTTGGTTTTTGTGTTTTTGTTTTTTGTTTTTGTTTTTTTTTTTTTTTTTTTTTTTTTTTTTGGTTTGTCTGGTTGGTTAGTTTGGTTTTTTGTTTGTTTGTTTGTTTGTTTTCAGTTGCAGCTTTTCATATTCTTTCTTTGTTCTGCATGTTTTGTATTTTGATTATTCTGTGCTAAGAGGACTTTGTTTTCTGGTCCAGTCTCTTTGGTGTTTTGTATGCTTCTTGTGCCTTCATAGACATCTTCTTCTTTAGGTTAAGAAATTTTTCTTGTATGATTTTGTTGAAAATATCTTCTGGAACTTTGATCCCATCCTCTTCTTCTAATCTGATTATCAGCATGTTGTGTGTTATCATAATGTCCCAGAGTTCCTGGATGTTTCCTGAAAGTTTGTATGTAGACCAGGCTGGTTTTGAACTTAACAGCTCTAACTCCAGTCAAGTGTTGGGCTTAAATCTAGGCCAACATACCTGGCATCAACATCACCATCATTGGCTGCTGAGCATGGAATATAGAGTTTTAGGTATTTATTTTCTTTTGTTTTGTATATGTAAGCATAGGTTATTGTGTTGATATTCATCAACATCTTGCATTTGAAATTTGGCAGGGAGTATATTTAATTTCTTAGGATGCCATTTATTCATGACACTAACACTATCTGAGCTTTCTAAGTCATTGAATTGTAGGTGTGTGAAGCTCTTCTTACCAGTTGTATTTGTTTTTTTTTTAATTTTGTTTGTTTTATTCACATTTAATTTATTTTTAATTTAAATTTGTTTTTTTTTATTTATTCTCTGACATGAACTTGAGTCTTTGATCACCTCCTCCTGGGTGGTGCAACCTTGCAAGGCCACAGAGGAAGATGATGCAGCCATCCTTGATGAGACCTGATAAGCTAGAAGGGAAGGAATCCCTCCCCAATTAGGAGACTAGAGAAAGGGCATAGGGGCAGGAGAAGGAGGGTGGGTGGGACGGGGAGGAGATGAGGGAGGGGGCTATGGTAAGGATACAAAGTGAACACATTGTAATAAATAAATAAATTAAATTAAAAATAATTTACCCACTTAACATCCCAATTGTAATCATCTCCCTTGTCACTTCCAAGTCTCACCCTCCATTCTTCTTTCGCCCTTATCCCATTTCCTATATCTCAGATACAGGGAGCCCTCCTCTCCTACCATCTGAACCCAGCCTATCAAGTCTCATTAGGACTGCCTGCATCCTCTTCCTCTGTGGCATATAAATGCCCCTCCACCAAGGGGAAGTGATCAAATAGCAGACAACAGAGTCCATGTCAGAGCCAGCACCTTCTCCCCTTACTATGGATCCCACATGGAGACTGAGCTGTCTATCAGCTACATTTGAGCAGCAGTCTGGGTCCTCTTCATGAATGGTCTTTGGTGGGTACATCAGTCTCTCCAAGTCCCATGGGCCCAGATATTTTGTCCTTGTTGGTCTTCTTATGGAGGTCCTGCCAGCTCTGGGTCTTTCTACATTCTATCTCCCCACTCTTTCCTATGATTTCCTGTGCTCTACCCAAAGTTTGACTGTGAGTCTTAGCATCTGCTTTGAACCCCTGCTGGGTAGAGTCTTTCAGAGAATATATATATATGTTAGGCTCTCATGCTATTCCCTCTCCTCTATCACTTCTGGTGTCAATTCTATTTGCCCTTTTGAATAAGAATTGACCATCCTCCATAGGGTCCTCCTTTTTATTTAACTCCTTTAGGTCTGTAGATTGTAGTATGTTTATCCTATATTATGGCCATTATCCATTTATAAATGAGTATATACCGTGCATGTCTTTCTGGTTTTGGAAAAACTCACTTAGGATGATCATTTCTAGTTCCATCACTTGCCCGAAAATTTCATGGTTTCCTTTTTTCTTTTTTAAATACCCGAGTAGCATTGTACTGTGTAAATGTACCACAATTTCTGTAAAACAATGGTTCATTTGAGAGACATGTAGTTTGTTTCCCTATTCTGGCTATTATGAATATAGATGCTATGAACATAGTTGAGCAAATATCTTTGTTGAATGGTGGAGCATCTTTTTGATATATGCCCAGGAATGGTAGATCTGGGTCTTGAAGTAACACTATTTCCAATTGTCTGAGAAAGCATAAGATTGATTTCTAAAGTGGTTGTATAAATTTGCACTCCCACCAGCAGTTGAGGAGTATTCCTCTTTCTCCACATTCTCACTAGCTTGCTGTCACTTCAGGTTTTGATCTTAGCCATTATGGGTTTAAGATGGAATGCCATTTGCATTTCCATGATGACTACAGATATTGAGCATTTAATGTCCATTTGATATTCCTCTGTGGAGAATTCTCTGTTTAGTTCTGTAGCCCAGTTTTCAAGTGGATTATTTGGATTGCTGGAGTTTAATTTCTTGAACTCTTTATATATCTTGTTTATTAGCCCTCTCTGTTGTATGAAGGGTTGGTGAAGATCTTTTGTCAGGCTGTAGGCTGTCATTTTGTTCTATTTACAGAGTTCTTTGCTTCATAGAAGCTTTTTGTTTCATGAGATCCTATTTATTAATTCTTGATCTTAGAGCAATTGTTCTTGGTGTTCTGTTGAGGAAGTTACCTTCTATGCCAATGAGATCGAGGATCTTTCCCACTTTTTTTTCTAACAGATTTAGTGTATCTGGTTTTATGTTGAGGTCTTTGAACAACTTGGACTGCAGTTTAGTGCAGGGTGATAAATATGGATCTATTTTCATTTTTCCACATGTAAACTTCAGGTTAGACCAGCACCATTTGTTGAAGATGCTGTCCTTTTTCCATTGCATGGTTTTGGCTTCTTTGTCAAAAATCAAGTGGCCATAGGTGTGTGGGTTTATTTATGGGTCTTCACTTCAATTCCATTGATCTACTGATAGTTTTTATTACAGTACCATGCAGTTTTTATTACTATTTATTTATAATAGAGCTTGAGATGAAGAATGGTGATACCTACTGAAGATCTGCTATTGTACAGGATTGTTTTAGTTATTCTGGCTTTTTTTATTTTTCCATATGAAGCTGAGAATTGTTTTTTCAAGTTCCTTAAGGAATTGTGTTGATATTTTGATGGGAATATCATTGAATCTGTAGATTGTTTTTGGTACGATGGCAATTTTTCCTATGTTGATCCTACTGATCCATGAGCATGAGAGATATTTCTATCTTCTGGTATCTTTTTCAATTTATTTCTTCAGAGACTTGATTTTTTTTTTCTTTTCATATAGGTTTTTCACTGGCTTGTTGAGGATAACATCAAGATATATATATATATTATTTTTTTCCTGGCTATTGTGAAGGGTGTTATTTTCCTAATTCTTTCTCAGTCTATTTGTCTTTTGCATACAGGAGTGCTACTGATTTTTTTAAGTTAACTTTATATCCAGCCATTTTGCTGAAGTGTTTTTCAACTGTAGGAGTTCCCTACAGTAATATTTTTGGGATCATTTTTGTATAATGTCATATCTTCTGTGAATAGTGATATTTGACTACTTCCTTATCAAGTTGTGTCCCCTTGATTTCCTTTAGTTGTCTTATTGCCCTAGATAAAACTTTGAGTACTGTATTGAAGAGATTGGTAGAGAGTGTGTAGCCTTGTCTTGTCCCCAAGTTCCATGGAATTGATTTAACTTTCTTTTCATTTAGTTTGATGTTAGCTATGAAGTTTCTTTACATTGTCTTTACTATTTTTAGATATGTGACTTTGTTCCCAGTCTCTCCAAGACTTTAAACAAGAATAACTGTTGCATATTGTCAAATGCTTTTTCAGCATCTAAAAAAATGATCCTATGTTTTTTTTTTCGATTTGTTTATATGGTGGATTACATTGATGGATTCCATATACTTAACCACCCCTGCATGCCTGGGATGAAGCCTACTTGGTCATGGTGGATGATATCTTTGATATGTTCTTGGATTTAGTTTGTGAGTATTTATTGAGTATTTCTGCATCATTGTTCATAAGAGAATGGTCTGAAGTTCTCTTTCTCTTGGAGGATCTTTGAGGATTTATCAAGGTGACTGTGGTCTTATGAAAGGAGTTTGGTCATGTTGCAGCCATTTCTCTTTTGTATTATAATTTGAAGAATATCAGTATTCGCTCTTCTTTGAAGGTCTTGTAGAATTCTGCTCTGAAATCATCTGGCCCTTGGCTTTTTTTGGTTGGGAGTATTTTGATGGCTCCTTCTATTCCCTTAGGCAGTTTAAGACTATTTAATAGCTTTACCTGATGTTGATTCAACTTTGCTGAGTGGAATCTAAAGATAATTGTATATTTCATTTAGATTTTCATATTTTGTGGCATATAGGCTTTTGACATAAGAGTTAGTGGTTCTTTGGATTTTCTAAGTATCTGTTATATTTCTTTCTTTCAGATTTTGTTGATTTGGATAGTGTCTTTCTGCCATTTACTTAGTTTGGCTAAGAGTTTGTCTATTTTTTTTTATTTTCTCAAAGAACTAGTTCTTGGTTTCATCAATTCTTTGAATTATTCCCTTTGTTTCTAATTTATTGATTTCAGCCCTGAGTTTGGTTATTCCTAGTGGTCTATTCCTGCTGGGTGTGTCTGATTATTTTTTCCTGGGGCTTTCAGGTGTGCCAATAAGTTGCTTGTATGGGATGTATCCAATAGCGTATGAAGGCCTTTAGTGCTATTAAAACTCCTCTTAGGACTGCTTTCATTGCATCCCATATGAAGTTCAGAATTTTTCTTTCAAGGTTTGTAGTTGTTTCAAGGTTTGAAGTTGTTTTTTTTAAATATATATATATATATATATATATATATATATATATATATATATATGTTTTTCACTGGCTTGTTGAGGATAACATCAGGATACATTATGTTTTTTTTCTGTTGTATTTTAATGGAAATTGCATTGAATCTGTAGATTGCTTTTGGTAAGATGTACATTTTTATTATGTTAATCCTGCTAAGCCATGAGCATGGGAGATAGTTCCATCTTCTCATATCTTTTTCTAATTCTTTCTTTAGAGACTTGAAATTTTTTTCATACAAGTCTTTGACTTGCTTGGTTATGGTCACAGCAAGGTACTTTGTGTCTTTTTTGTTATTGTGAAGGGTGTTGTTTCCCTAATTTCTTTCTCAGTCCTTTTATCTTTTGTATACAGAAGGACTACTGATTTTTTTGAGTTAATTTTGTATCCAGCCACTTTGATGAAGGTGTTTATCAGCTGTATAAGTTTCATGGTAGAAATTTTGGAGTTACTCAGGTATACTTTCATATCATTTGTAAATAGTGATACTTTGACTTCCTCCTTTCCAATTTGTATCCTTTTGATCTCCTTTAATTGTCTTATTGCTCTAGCAAGGACTTCAAGAACTATGTTGAAGAGATATGGAGAGAGTGGCCAGCCTTGCCTTGTCCCTGAATTCAGTGGGATTGCTTTAAGTTTCTCTCCGTTTAGCTTGATGTTGGCTATAGGCTTGCTGTGTATTGCCTTTACTATGTTTAGGTATGTGCCTTGTATCCCTGATCTCTCCAATACTTTAAACATGAATGGATGCTGGATTTTTTTCAAATGCTTTTTCAGCATCTAAGGAGATTATCATGTGTTCTTTTTCTTTCAATTTGTTAATATGGTGGATTATAGCGATGGATTTTTATATATTGAACCACCCCTGCATACCTAGCATGAAGCCTACTTGGTCATAGTGGATGATATATTTGATATGTTCTTGTATTGGGTTTGCAAAGTATTTTGTTGAGTATTTTTGCATCAATGTTCATAAGGGAGATTGGCCTGAAATTACCTTTCTTTGTTGGGTCTTTCTTGGTTTAGGTTACAAGGTAACTGTGGCTTCAATGATTGAGTTTCGTAGTGTTATTTCTGTTTCTATTTTGTGGAATAGATTGAAGAGAGCTGGAGTTACTTCTTCTTTGAAGGTCTAGTAAAATTCTGCACTGAAACCATCTGGCCCTGAGCTTTTGGTGGATTAGAGACTTTTGATGAATGCTTCTATTTCCTTAGTGGATACAGGACTATTTTATTGATTTACCTGGTCTTGATTAAGCTTTGGTAAGTGGAATAGATCAAGAAAATTGTCCATTTTATTTAGACTTTTCAATTTTTTTGGCATATAGACTGTTGAAGTAAGTCCTAAGATTGTTTGGAGTTCTTCAGTGTGTATTGTTTTCTCCTCCTTTTCATTTCTGATTTTGTTAATTTGGATAGTGTGTCTGCCTTTTAGTTATTTTGGCTAATGGTTTGTCTATCTTGATTTTCTCAGAGAACTAGCTCTTGGTTTCATTAATTCTTTGAATTGTTTTATTTGTTTCTAATTTATTGATTTTAGCCCTGAGTTTGATTATTCTACTCCTTTTTGGTGTATCTGCTTCTTTTTTCTAGGGATTTTAGGTGAGCAATTAAGTTGATTTTATGAGATGTAATAAATTTCTTCTTGAAGGCACTTAGTGCTATGAACTTTTGTTTGGCACTGCTTTCATTGTGTCCCATAAGTTTGATTATGTTGTGTCTTCATTTCCATTGAATTCCAGGAAGACTTTAATTTCTTTCTTTATTTCTTTCCTGAATCAGCTGTCATTTAGTAGTAAGTTGTTCAGTTTCCATGTGTGTGTAGGATTTTTGCTATTTCTGTTGTTGTTGAGGTCCAGCTTTAGTCCATGGTGATTAGATAGGATACAATGGATTATTTCACTTTTCTTATATCTGTTGAGACTCACTTTGTGACCAACAATATGGTCTATTTTGGAGAAGGTTCAATGAGGTGCTGAGAAGAAGGTAAATTCTTTTGTGTTTGAATGTAAGATTCCGTAGATATGTTAGGTCCATTTGATTCATGACCTTAGATATATTGTTTCTTTTTTTTTAATTTCTGTTTTGTTACCTGTCCTTTGTTGAGATATTGTTTCTTTTTTTTAATTTCTGTTTTGTTACCTGTCCTTTGTTGAGAGTGGGGTGTTGAAGTTTCCCAGTCATAATGTATGGGGATTTGTGTGCGGTTTAGGTTTTATTAATGTTTCTTTTACAAACGAGGGTACCTTTGTATTTGGGGCATAGATGTTCAGAATTTTGATTTCTTCTTGGCAGAATTTTCCTTTGATGAGTATGAAATGACCTCCCTCATGTCTTTTGATTAATTTTGGTTGAAAACCTACTTTATTAGATATTAAAATGGCTACTCCTACATGTTTCTTGGGTCCATTTGCTTGGAACCTTCCAGCTTTTTACTCTCAGGTAATGTCTATCTTTGTGACTTAGATGTGTTTCTTGTATGCAACAGATTGTTGGGTCTTGTTTACATATCCATTCTGTTAGTCTGTGTCTTTATTGGAGTGTTAAGTCCATTGATGTTGAGGGAAATTAATGACCAATGGCTGTTAGTTCCTTTTATTTTGATGTTGCTTGTGGTAGTGTGTTTGTGTGCTTGGTTACTTTTAGTTTTGCTGTAATGACATTATTTCTTTCCTGTGTTTTCCTGAATGTAGTTAGCTTTCCTGGGTTGTAGGTTTCTTTCTAGGAGCTTCTGTACCTTTGGATTTGTGGGTAGGTATTGTTTAAATTTGCTTTTGTCATTAAATATCTTGTTTGCTCCATCTATGATGACTGAAACTTTTGCTGGGTATAGTAGCCTGGGTGGTCATCTGTGTTCTCTTAGGGTCTGCATGATATCTGTTCAGGCCCTTCTGGCTTTCATAGTCTCTGATGGAAAGTCAGGTGTGATTCTGTTTGGTTTGCCATTATATGTTACTTGGCCTTTTTCCTTTGCAGCTTTTAGTATTTTTTCTTTGTTCTGTATACTTACTGTTTATTATGTGGTGGTAGGATTTTCTATTCTGTTCTAATTTATTGGGTGTTCTGTAGGCCTCTTATATTCTTATAGACCTCTCTTTTAAGTTGGGGAAATTTTCTTCTATGATTTTGTTGAAAATATTTTCTGGGCCTTGGAGGAGGGAATCTTCTTTTTCCTCTATTCCTATTATTTTTAGGTTTTGCTTTTCATGTTGTCTTGGATTTCTGGATGGTCTGTGTCAGGAATTTTTTAGATTTAACATTTTCTTTGATAGCTACATCTATTTCTTCTATTGTGTCTTCCACACCTAAGATTCTTTCTTCCATCTCTCATAGTCTATTGCTTATGCTTACCTCTGTAGTTCCTCTTTTCCTCCCTAAGTTCTTTCTCTCAACAGTTTCCTCCACTTGTGTTTTCTTTATTTTTTTTTCAATTCTCTTTTCAGATCTTGAGCCATTTTATTCATTTCCTTCACTTCTCTGACTGTATTTCCCTTCAATTCCTTCAGCTGTTTGTTCAAACAATCCTCTGTTTCTTTAATATCTTTCAGTGATTTAAGTATTTCCTCTCTAAAGGCCACAAATTGTTTGGTTGCAACTTCCTGTATGTCTTTAACAATGGCAATAATCTGTTTGACTTTATCTTCCTCCATTTCTTTGCAAATGGCAATGATCTATTTGACTTTATCTTCATCTAGGTCTTTACGCAGTTTATTTTTTCCTCTATTATCCTGTTCATAAGCACATATGTAAGGTCATCTTCTTGAATTTCATTTACCCTGGTGTGTCCAGGGCTGCTTGCCCCTGAATAACTGGGTTCTGGAGATGCCATATTGCTCTGTCTTTTGTTGGTTGAGCTTTTACACTTGCCTCTACCCATTTGGCTATCTTAGGTGTTGGGTGTTAGTTTCTGGTGCTTTCTGGAATCCTGTGGTGGGGAGAATCCCGTTGGCAGGAAGATGATTTTCCCGGAGGAGGCCTCCCTAGCTTTTGGTGTATGGTCACTGAATAGCAGGTATTTTTCAGGAATTTTCAAAACTCACCTCAGGCGTACAGACCTGAGAGGTAATTGTGGTCTTTGTTAGTCAAGGGGGCTATCCTCTCACCCAGAGAAGTCCTGGAGACAGCTGTCCTGCTTCTGGGCTTCTTGCTGTAAATTTAGTGAGCTGCAGCTCCAAACTGGGTACCCCATGGTTTGGTCAGTTTAGTTAGGGATAACTGGTTGTCTTTTGGAGCAGTATCTGGGGGTTCATCTTGGGGATCCCAGGCTTCTGTAGGTCTGAGGTTGGAGTTCTGTGCCCCAGTAGCCAAGCGGTAATCCATGGCAGGTAAGCACCGCTCTCACATATGCAGCAGGAGGCTAGAGTCTGGAGCCTGTGAATAAGCAGAAACTTTTCCAGAGCTAGGTGTCCTGAGGTAGGGCCAGATGTTTTCCCCACCTTTGGGTTTTCTCCCAACAGGAAGACCCAGTCTGTGGTGCTTGAGGTGATGTGTAGAGTGTGTAGGCACTTGCCAATGATGGCTCCAAGCTGGGGACTGAGAAAGAAGTTGGGAACTTTTCCAAGAATGTTTCTGTGTGTGGTGGTGGTAGTGTGTGTGGGGGGAGTTGGCTGAGTGCTCTAAGATGGGACCTTCTATTTCTCTGCCTGTGGAGTTTTCTCCAGACACGGAAACCCAGCCTCTGTGTCCTGGGGCACACAGTTCTGTCTGTGATGGAGAGAAGGGAATGCAGGACTAGCGGCTGGAGGCCCACTTAGGCCTGGTGGCTGTGCATCCACCAGTCTGCAGGACCTTTCCAGACTGGGTGACCTGAGGTCAGTCCTGCTTTCTTCTTCCTTGTGTTTTTTTGTTTGTTTGTTTGTTTGACTGGGGCTCCCAGTCTCTGGTGCCCTGGAGCACACAGTTTGGCCTGGGAAGGTGATCAGGACACACAGGTGTATCCTGTACCTGGGATATTTTCCGGGTTCTCACTGAGTGACCTGAGAGTGGAATTGAGTGATCCCCATACCACAGAGTTTCCTCTCACCTTGGAAACACGATTGCTGTTGTTTTAGGGCCAGAGTTCAGTCTTTAGTTGCTGTACCAACATTGCTGTCCTGTTCCTGTCCTGGTCCTCCTGGCAATGCCATCTTGGATTCCCCCTTCCTCATCCCTTTCAATTAATTTTGGTTGAAAGTCTGTTTTATTAGATATTAGAATAGCTACTCTTGCTTGCTTCTTGGGTCCATTTGCTTGAAAACCTTATTCCTGCTGCAACATCCAAAGAATTTTCACAGAGATTAGCTGGGTGCTCTGAGGTTGGACCCAATTGTTTCCCTCATCATTGGTTTTCTTCTTACCTTGGAAACACAGTCAGTGGTGTTTGGGGGCCCACACATCCAACTATTGGTCACTGTGCAGTCTCTGCTACCCTGCTGATCAGACACAGTGTGCAATCAGCCCAGCCATCTGGGATCTATTTTTAGTTTTTACTGAATATAAGTATTTTGATTGTATGCATGAATATGCACCTCTTGTGTGCCTAATCCTCACAGTAGTCTGAAGATGTCTTCAGAACTCATGAACGTATAGCAATTAAAAGTAGCAGGTCCCAGGTAAATACTAACAATTGAGCCCAATTATTTGCAAGAGCAGTAAGAGCTCCTCACTGCTGAACCATCTCTCCTATCTTATATTGCTCATTTATGATCAGCATTTACACTGCTAATATTTTGTCTTCTATTTTTACCTTAAACATGCATTCCCTTTTAATAAGATATCATTGAAGTTACAGTTTAAGCTGGGGCAGTACAGATTTCTGGAAAATAAATATAGAACAGGAGTGAATGTATAATTCCTTGTAGAGGCTTCAGTAAAGACCTCTGAGTTCTTTCAATATTTTGTGTTTGTTTGATTGACTTTTAGGGGAGGCTCTGTCTTACTATATAGGTCTGGCTGTCCTAGAACTCTTTGAATAGATCATGCTGACATCCAGATCAATAAGATATACCTGCGTCTGCCTCCTGAGTGATGGAATTGAAGGCAAGACAGAATACCCCAGCTTGTCCACCATTTTTTGTAGTTAGTAACTGTTAATAAATTTCTGTTATCTGTACTTAGTATTGTTCATGTGTTAATTTCTCTCTGTGTGTCTCTGTCTCTATGTCTCTGTCTCTCTATTTCACACTCTTCTCTCTGTTTGTCTTTGTCCACATTAATTGCCATGTCTATTCCAAAGCTATATCCTCTTCAAAAACTTCAGATAAGATACAGTTAAAACTTGTTATTCTGTTTTCTTCGAAAATGACTTAGTGACAACATTAACACTTCATTTTTAATAGAAAAGTTTTAATCTTTATTTTTAATCTATATACTACATTATTTAATAAGGAGGATATACAAAACAATGATTAAAGAATAATCATGTGCTCTATTCCTTTTCTTTTGTCTGGTCACTCAGAAATATGATGTTATCGGCTATGATTGTTGTTGCTTGCCACTCACATTATTTTTATCCATGTATTCACTGTAGTCCACTTTCCCTTCCACAAATATATGATCCCCATCTTCACATACTGATATGCCACATCCCTGAGCCCTCGTCAAAACATAATCAGTACCATGTTGTCTTTTGATTGATGTTACCCATCTATTCAGTGTCCCCTGGTCAACACATTTCATTTGTTGCTATATAAAAAATCATGACTGTGTTTTCTCCTTCCACCTGTCTCATGACAGGGTCCTGACCTACTCACCCAAGCAACTGAAGATGATTCATAGATTGCTCAAGAACCCAACTAATGGCTACTTTATATTCCTGTCTTACAAACTGATGAAACATAGGTTTTTGAAGCATGCCTTTGTTTTTTTTTTTCAATCTAACCTTTAGGCTTTTTCATTTCCCCTACTTCACATCACACACAGCACCCAACTGTATAACATTCGCACTTCTGTGTCAGAAAATAAATTGAAGAAGCAGTAGAATTATATGATTATATTGACAATGAAGTATAAATTTATATTGTTGCCACTGTTTCTGTTGTACAAATGCATGGCATATTTTAGAATTCAGTGACCTTCGATGATGTATATGTGAAATTCAGTCAAGAAGAGTGGGCCTTGCTGGAAACTTCCAAGAAGCATCTCTACAAAGATGTGATGCTAGAAACCTGTGAAAACCGCACTGCTATAGGTAAGACTGCAATTTTTCTTTCACTTTTAAAATAAAGAGACAACTCTTACTTTGTTATTGATCCTCTTCTGTAATTCCAATTGAGAATGAGGAGGAATGAGGTAAATAAATCAGGCATGGTTCTAAGGGTCACAGAAGATAGTGATTTAAGTTTTGCCTTAATAATAACATGATATTTCCAATAATATATATTTTCTCATACTATATTTTAGGCTACAATTGGGATGACCACAATATTGAAGAATATTTTCAAAGTTCTACAAGTAATAAAAGGTAACTTTATGTGGATGTTGATACAGATATAAATCTTAAATTTTAATGTGTCCTGGAAGTTTGGTATTTTTTGTTTGTTTGTTTGTTTATTGGCTGCTTTTTATTTTCTCTTTCTGAAATAGATTTTTTTTCTGGGTATCTGTGAATTTCTTAGACTTGCTTGTTAGACCAGCCTGACCTCAAAATCACACAGATCTGTCTGCTTCTACCTCCACAAGTGCTGGAATTGAAGGCATGTAACAGCACACATGGCTGTGTCCTGGAAGTTTTAAAGAAAAGCAACAGTGTATAAACAGCACTGCTTTACGTGTACTGATGATCATTAAAATCTCATAATTCCATGTACTTCAATGTCAGATATCTGATTTGTGTTTACAAGGCACTCCCCTAAGATAGAAGAAAATAAAATAATATTGTAACAAAAATACCATTTGAATCATATGGACATTACAGCTACTGACTTGAACTGCCAATCTTTTTAGTTTCATTCTATCTACTCAGATATTGTAAGAGGTATACACACTGAATTGGTGATCAGTATGTGTCCAAAACCTTCTAATAAGCAAAAATTTCATAGTAGAACCAGTGTTGCTAATTTTTGTGCAGTAACATTGTAAAGTTTAGTGAAAGGAGCAGTTTATGAGAATCAAGAATATTGTTGTGGAGAAACCTTAATCCCTATATGACATGTCTATGATGAACAAAAAACAAACTGTGTTAATTCAATGTGGAAATCTTCATTATTTTTGTAAATTAAACTGGTATATCATATGTCAAAATGATTCTAAGACACATGAGCATAGGGATATTGAAAGAAGCAGTGTCCCTGTCTTTCTCCAAGAACAATTGATTTGGTAGTAGTCCCCACTGTGAGTAAATTTTCTGAATGTGATAAATGGTTACTGTTAATTGGTTTTGCAACTTCACTGAGAATTCATCAGCAAAATCATACTGCTGAAAATACCTATGAATACTAGGAATTTGGAACTTTTGCTTCTCTTGGCTCACTTTGTAAATGAAGTATCATTCATAGAATATAAAAATTTGTGAATGGGATTGCTGTGGTAAAACTCTGAATTCTTATAATACTCTCCATATACGCGAGAAAACCTCTTATAGAAAAATGATGCTATAAAAGTGATCCACCTAACAAATGCTCTTACCACCACAGGAACCTTCAAAAATACCCATAATGAAGGGGAATACCATGAATGTAAATAAAGTGATAAAACTTTAAAATTTGATTCTTCTTTACCATTAGACCAAATTATGAAATTAATTCATATAGATAAATATATTTATTAGTGTAATGAAATGACTGTGGTAAATCTTTCACATATGCCAATTTTCTTTGCAGGCATGAAAGCAGTCATACTGGAGAGAAACCCTTTAAATGCACTCTATGTGGTAAAGCCTTCCCCTATATCACTGTTCTCATATGGCATAAAAGAACACACACTGGAGAGAAGCCTTACAAATGTAATCAATGTGGTAAAGCCTTTGCAAAAAGCAGTCATCTCACGCGACATAAAAGAACACATACTGGAGTGAAACCTTATGAATGTAACCAGTGTGGTAAAGCCTTTGCACAAAACAGTCATCTCATAAGCCATAAAAGAACACACACTGGAGAGAATCCTTATGAATGTAATGAGTGTGGCAAAGCCTTTGCAGAAAACAGTCATCTCATATGCCATAAAAGAACACACACTGCAGAGAAACCTTATGAATGTAACCAGTGTGGTAAAGCCTTTGCACAAAACAGTACTCTCTTAAGCCATAAAAGAACACACAGTGGAGAGAAACCTTATGAATGTAACCAGTGTAGTAAAGCCTTTGCAAAAAACAGTCATCTCGTAAGACAAAAGAATACATACTGGAAAGAAACCTTATGAATACACCCAACGGGATAAAGCCTTTGCACAGCAGGGTAGTCTCCAAAAACAGGAAAAGACACACAGTGGAGAGAAGCCTTGTGAGGGTAATTAATGTGATAAAGCCTTTGCATGTAACAATCATCTCCTAAGACAACAACACATTCTGGAGAGAAATCGTATGACTATAACTATGTGGCAAAGCCTTTGCACATAGCATCTCCTAATAAATAAAATAACACATACTGGAAAGATGTCTGACTGTAACCAATGTGAAAAAAATTTTGGGCTTCAGAATAATCTCCACATTCATGAAAGAAATCCTAATGGACAGAAAGCCTGTGAGTGCTTTTAACATGGTGAAACCATTCCACATTTGTATAATCTTCATCATCATGAAAGGATTCTTAATAGAGGAAAAACTTATGAATGTGTTAAAATGGTGAGGCCTTGCACAAATCTAGAGTCATCATCAACATAAAAGTATCCTTACTAGAGAGGAATTCTGTGAGTATAAGCAAAGTGTAAAGGTCATTGTGTACTTTGGTCCACTGAGATGCAACAGAACTGTAAAACTAGCTCAATGGAAATGACCTCCCTTTTCTGAAGGGGAAAGGGGATAGGGGCAATAGGAACGGAGGGTAGTCATGGGGCAGAGAAGGGAGGGGGATTACTATTGGAATTTAAAGTAAATAAAGTTATTTTTAAAAAGAATACAATGAATGGTGAATATCAATTACATGCAACGGTATTATATAATGTGTTTAGGGAAGACTTATTGATAATCCTGATTCTCAACATTTACTATTTTCAGTTGCCTCACTTTACACAAGAAACTTTTAGTCCAGTGGATGAATATGTAGGGAATGGTGAACTAACACCAGCCAGGAAGTTCTCTGAGAGTAACACAACAGTGGTAGCCTGTAGAAGTTTCTTTGTGTACACATACCTATTGTTCCAGGGGTACTATTGAAAAACATCACAGCCCACACTGAATTTTGAGATATAAGGGAGGAGGCTTTCTTTTCCATGTATGAACCTGCTTCTGGAGTAGATGTGTAACCATGTCAAGGGTGAGTTTTCTCTGCCTGACTTCATCTAGAGAGTGTCTTTAGACATAGACACCACCAATCAAATTTGATAGATGGCCTTTGACACAGATCACTGGTAAGTCTCCCCTCCCTTTAAATATAGGATAATTTGGATCTGTGTCCTTGTTCTTATTCATATAATAGGAATGTGCTGTTTAATGCAAATCGGGCATCCTTGAATTGCCTAGCATTAAACAATTATCTACACCTATGCTTGGAGCATCCCAGGCACTCCCCAAGGAATATAAGCCTCTGTTTTCTGTTTTCTGGAATTAAAGTTGAACCTACTTTCTAAGGTGGTTCCCAGAGTGGCTTACCACAGTTATCCTTTCGGGCTTTCTAAGCTTTATGCTAATCATCTTCTGCCCCTTATGCCTTCCTGGGCTGGTGGGAAACAACCCTCCAGGCAGCAAGAGAATCACATTCTCTGAAATGCCTGTGATAAAATGTTTCAGACATCATAGCATTTCAAAGTTCACATGTTTCTGGATGTGAGATGGTCAATCAGCAGTGTCTTGGAGTAGGACTCTTTAAAATGAGTTATACTTAGTGTTTTATTCATAGTAAGATTGCAGGCAAGCTTCATGGTATGAAATCTTCTGAGGTGAATACAGTGGCCTATGGAAAAGAAATAAGAGCAGAAATTTTATTTCTCTGTTTTTAATAGCTGAGTACTGTTCTGATAATGTATGGGTGGATGGCAGAGGAGAGGAACTCCCCTTTTGAGTGGTCTAGGGAAAGGCGATGGGGGAAGATGGAGGGAGGATGGGACCAGTAGGAGTTGAGGGAGTGACCTTCAATCAGCATATATAATGAATAAATTGTGAAAAATAAAAACAATTAATAAAATAAAACATAGGAAGAAAAACAAAACAAAAAAGCAAAAATTTGAGTCTAGTTTGGGTAACGGTCCTCCCTCAACGAGAAGAAGATATACAGAAAGAAACGAAAAAACATAATATTTGTCTTTGTCACCTTTCTTCCCTGTGAGCTCACTTGAAGATCATTATCCAGTGGAGACCATGCTTCTCTCTCTGAAGTTTAGATTACCATAGAAGTAGTATTCAAACCTGGAACTAATGGCAGAGGTTCCTAGTTAACATACCAAATCAAATCTACCTGCTATTTTCTCCCAGCAATCCTTCACTCCTTCTGTGTTATCTGGTCTTCCAGGCTAGTACAGCCCATGCATTACCCTGAATTCTCCTTCCCAGGGCCTGAGCTAACCTCACTCCCCCCCTTTCCCATTTATAGGCAAACTATTTTGGCTACCTGTCCCTGTCAAGAGCCATGCAGGAGCAACAGCAAAACAGCCTTAGAACTCATGGAATGTGGCTCCCCTGTTAGCATAGTCACAATGAGTTTGTCTTGGAGAAGCATAATCCCAAGAACTGATTTTCCTGAGGACTTTGTGTTCTTATGTAGCATGTCTCTGCTCGTTGCCCTTATGATGCTCATATTCCTCATAACATGAGTTGTATGAAAACTCTAAGGAGGCTTCTAGCCCATCACTGGGCAATATCACTGGCATTTAAAATTAACAATGCTTGATCTCTTTTCACATGTTTACTGGAGCAGATTAATGAATTAACCAGTGCCCTTGAAAGGAGTCATAGATATAGATTGTTAGCAATGACCATTATACTTAGAAACAATTTGGAAAAATAGATTGTTTAACAAGGACAGGGAAGATGTTTTTGCTAATGGCTCTGATGTAAAAAATCTTAGCGAACAATTTAAAGTTAAGAAAAGTCCACTGTTAATAGAAATGCCAGGGATGTTTTAAGGTTGATGATCAGAAACAATAGCCCAAGGCAGCATTGGCTGTCTGAGCACCCTAAAGCTGGGTCTGAAATTGAGATACCATGTGATTCACCTATACTTGTTTTTTCCCATCAGCTTATTGATATAATTTAATAAAAATGATTAATGAGTAGAGGCACACCTCATTAAAATTTAAAGTACAGGTGCCAGTACCATGCCATTTTTTATTACTGTTACGCTATAGTACTATTTGAGATCTCGGATGAAGATACCTCCATAAAATCTTTTATTGTACAGGCATTTTTTTAAATCAATTCTGGGTTTTCTGTTTTTCCATATGAATCTGAGAATTGTTCTTTCAAGTTCTGTAATGAGTTGTGCTGGTATTTTGATTGGAATTGCATTGACTCTTTAGATTTCTTTTGGTAGAGTGGCCATTTTTACTATGTTAATCATACCAATCCTGGAGAATGGGAGATCTTCTTATGTCTTCCTTGAAGGTCTTTTTTTTTCATACAAGTCATTCACTTGCTTGATTAGAATCACACCAAGATACTTTATGTTATTTGTGGCTTTTGCGAAGGGGTTTTGTTTCCCTAACTTCCTTCTGAGCCCATTTGTCTTCTGTATGCAGGAGGGCTTCACTTTTTTTTAAATTTAATTTTGTATCCAGTCATTTTGATGAAGTTGTTTATCATCTGTAGGAGTTCCCTGGTTGAATTTTTAGTGTTATTCATGTGTACTATCACATCATCTACAACACAAGCTGGACTGGATGTGGAGAAAAATGAACCATCCTCCATTGCTGGTGGGAATATAAACTTGTACAACCACTTTGGAAATCAATCTGGTGCTTTCTCAGAAAATTGTGAATAGTGCTACTAGAATATTCAGTTATATCAACCCTGGGCATATATTCAGAAGATTATCAACCATACAACAAGGACATTTGCTCAACTATGCTCATAACAGCTTTATCGACAATAGCCAGAATTTGGAAACAATTTAGATGTCTCCAAACCGAGGAATAAACACAGAAATTGTGGCACATTTATACAATGCAATACTATTCAGCAATTAAAAACAAGGAAATCAACAGGCAAATGGATGCAACTAGAAAAGATCACTCTGAGTGATCTTCTCAGAAAGACACTCTTAGTGTCTTAGTGGCTTTCTGAGAAGCAGAAAGACAATCATGCTATATTCTCACTTATATGTGGATATTAGCTATATAATATAGGGTTTAAAAATACTAAAATCTATAGTCCTAAAGGATCTAAACAACAGGAAGAACCCTAAGGAAGATGCTTAATCCTCATTAAGAAGGGCAAATGGGATAGACATTGGTAATGGGGGAAGATAGGAAACAGGGCCGGAAACTACCACAGAGGACCACTGAAAGAATCTACATAGCAGGGTATTGAAGGAGATGATTAGACTCAGCCAAATTTTGTGCAGAAAGTATGGATTAATATGGAAGATTCAGAAGCTAAAAAGACCTGGATGGGAGAGGCACTCCACAAGTAGGCTAATTGAGCCAAAAAATATGGGCCCAGGTGGTCCTGTTCCAACCAAGGACCATGCATGAAGAACACCTAGAATCCCTGCTCAGTTGTAGCTCATAAGTATCTCAGTTTCCATGTGAGTTCCCTATTAAGGGTAACAGGGGCTGTCTTTGACATGAATTCAGTGGAAGGCTCCTTGATCACCTACTCCTGGAAGGTGCAGCCTTGCCAGGCTGAGGAGGAAGAAGGTGCCGTCATTCTTTGTCAGACTTGATAAGATAGGCTAGCATAAGATAGTAGGGAAGTAGGACTTCCCCTATTAGTGGACTAGGAGAGACGGCATAGGTGTAGAAGAGGGAGGTAGGTTGTAACTGGTTGAAGATGTGGGAGGGGCTTACAGCCAGAAAACAAAGTGAATAAATTGTAATAATCAATAAAAAAATGAGGTTTTTTTTTTTCCTGAAATGGTTGGACTCAGGCAACTGTCTCTTAAAAACAACTAGAAAGAATTGTACTTCATCGCTTCACATTTTCCTTTTTCTTGTAATACTATATATAATAAATACCCTTGATAAAACTCGGTGGTTTATTATATATTCCTAGTAGTATAATATTATAAAGTATTTTAAAAATCAAATTTTGATATGTTAAGTGTGTAAAAATAGTTTATGAAAAAGTGCCTTGAATTTTCGAAGGAGCAAAGAGTGATTACTCAAAACTCAGGAGAGTGAAAATGGAAGGAAAATTGATGGAAGAATAAATAATATATAAATAAATTAATATCTCTTACACAGTAATTATAACATTTTGGTTATTGAGATTTCAAAAATATACACAGAATATTTCTCAAGTAAACAATGTAAGCTATTATTAATAGCTCTTATGCACACACCCCAAAGTATTTCTTTATATTATTCCTCTTGTCACTGAAATGTGTTCTTTGACAAGTCATGCCACTATACCATGATGTTCAGGCTCTAATACTGACTATTCAATTCTTATTTCAGAGCACTGACTGCTTTTAGCCAAATTAGGACTGAAGTCAGACAATGTTTGATTTCTGTGTCTAACTCAGGTCATAACTTTTGATGATACATTTTGAGTTCATCCACAATTTCAAAGTAAAATGATTGCCTTTCTTGAAATGTTAAATGTTCTCTCTCCCTCTCTCATACACGCATACGCACACACACACACACACACACACACACACACAAGCATGATACATATAATAGCAGTTATTGGCAACCCAAGACTTGAAATTGAAAGAGACAAAAGAGAGATATATGAGAGATTTTGTAGGTAGGACAGAGAAATGGGAAATAATGTGATTATATTAAAAATCTCAAAAAACAAAAGTACATGCTTTCCATGAATAAAAAAATTGAATAATATTATATTTTGCACTCATGTGATTCAGGACAATCAAGTCCATTCTATCTTAGCACACGGTAAGCTTTGCTTCAGTAAACATGAGTGTAGATGTGTGCTGGACCAGCCCTGTCATCTCTTTCATATGGATAATGGTGGAACTCCTCATTCGGTGTGTACAGTACATACTCTCTTTTAAATTGACTCAAGAATTTCTTGTATTTGTTTGTGTGAACTGTATAAAATAAAGTTCCCCTAAACTTCTTTTTTTTGGTCCAATTTCTTCTACTGTCTCCTTCCATCCTTTTACACACAGATGCTCTCCAACCTGGATGATAAAGAGTGTTCAGTAGGTGCAGCAGAAGAATGGACATTTTTTGTCTAGTCCATTCTGTTAGTTCCTGTCTTTCTACTGGAGAATTGAGCATCCAAGTTGAGACTTTTCAATGAGCAATTTTTATTATTTCCCTTTATTTTGTAGTTATGGTATGGGGGTTTTGCCTTTTTATTTGATGCTTGGGATTATTAATTTTTTGTGTTTTATTGGGTATGGTTAACATTTTTAGATAGGAGTTTTGATTGGCTTCTGTAGTGAAGGAGTTTTACAGACATACTGCTCATATTTGGTTTTATTGTACAATATATTTTTATTTCACCATTCATATTGAAAGTTTACTGGATATAGTAATAAGAATCCCTTAAAGATTATATACAATCTGTCTCAGCCATTCCAGTTTTAGAATTTCTTTTGAGAGATCAGGAGTTATTCTAATGAGCCTGAATTTATATGCAACTTAGTCTTTTCAACTTGCAACTTTTAATATACCTTCTTTGTTTAATATGTTTTTCTTTACATTTAGGGTTTGGTTTTATGTGGCAAAGACAAAGATTCTGTTTTTCTTTTCTTTCTATATATCTTCTTTTATTTCTTTGAGGGAGGGTTGTTACTCAAACTGACTTAAATTTTTGGTCTCCTGTTTTGCTTTTCTTACTATTTTTTTTATTTTATTAATTGTTTTTATTTTTCAAAATTTATTCATTATATATGCTGATTGAAGCTTACTCCCTCAACTCCTATTGGTCCCATCCTCCCTCAACCACTTTTCCTAGTCCATTCAAAAGTGGAGTTCCCCTCCTTTGTCATCCACTCATACCTTATCCACCCATTACTTTAAAAACAGGGAAATAAAATTTCTGCTCTTATTTCTTCTCCAATGGCCACTGTACTCACCTCAGAAGATTTTATACCATGACGATTGCCTTCAACCTTACTGTGAAATAAACACTAGGTATAACTCATTTTAAAGTGTTCCACCCCAAGACACTCTTTGATTTACCATCTCACATCCAGAAATGTGAAATTTGAAATGCTATGAAGTCTGAAACATTTTATCACAGCATTTCAGAGAATGTGATTCTCTTGCTGTCTGGATGGCTGTTTCCCACCAACCCAGAAAGGCATGAGGGGTAGAAGATGAGGTATAAAGCTTGGAAGACCCACAAGCATAACAGTGATCAGAACACTCTGGGAACCACCTCAGAAAGTAAGTTCAACTTTTTTTCTAGAAAACAGAGGGTATGTATCCCTTGTGGAGTGACTGGGATGCTCTAAGGATAGGTGTAGATAATTGTTTAAAACTGGGCACTTCAAGGATGCTTGATTTGCATTAAAAAGCACATTCCTATAATATGAACAAGAACATGGAACCTAATTATCCTATATTTGAAGGGAGGGGAGAGTTATCAGGGATCTGTGTCAAAAGCCATTTATCAAATTTGGTGGGTGGCATCTATGTCTAAAGACAGTATCCAGATGATGTCAGGCAGAGAAAACACACCCTTGCCATAGTTATACAACTAGGCCAGCAGCAGGGTCATACATAGAAGAGAAAGCCTCCTCCCTCACATCTCAAAATTCAGTCTGGGTTGTGATGGTTTTCAATAGAACCCCTGGAACAATAGGTATGTGTACACAAAGAAACTGCTACAGGCTACCACTGTTGTGATACTCTCAGAGTACTTCCTAGCTGGTGTTAGTTCACCATTCCCTACATATTCATCCACTGGACTAAAAGTTTCTTGTGTAAACTGAGGCAATTGAAAACAGTAAATGTTGAGAATCAGGATTATCAATAAGTCTTCCATAAACACCTTATTATATAATACTGTTGCATGTAATTGATATTCACCATTCATTGTATTCTTTTTAAAAATAACTTTATTTACTTTAAATTCCAATTGTAATCCCCCTCCCTTCTCTGCCCCATGACTCCCCTCCGTTCCTATTGCCCCTATTCCCTTTCCCCTTCAGAAAAAGGAGGTCATTTCCATTGAGCTAGTTTTACAGTTCTGTTGGATCTCAGTGGACCAAAGAACACAAAGGCTTCTCCACATTGCTTATAATCGCAGAATTCCTCTCCAGTAAGGATACTTTTATGATGATGATGACTCTAGATTTGTGCAAGGCCTCACCGTTTTAACACATTCATAAGTTCTCTCCAGTATGAATCCTTTCAAGATGATGAAGATTATACACATATGGAATGGTTTCACCATGTTAAAAGCACTCGTAGGCATTCTGTCCATTAGGATTTCTTTCATGAGTTTGAAGATGATTCTGAAGTGCAAAAGTTTATTCACATTGGATGCAGACAGCTTCTTTCCAGTATGTGTTCTTTTACGTATTAAGAGATGTTATATGCAAAGACTTTGCCACATAATTATAATCATATGGTTTCCCTCCAGAATGTGTTGTTGTCTTAGGAGATGACTGTTACATTCAAAGGTTTTATCACACTAATTACCCTCACCAGGCTTCTCTCCACTGTGTGTTTTTTCATGTTTTTGGAGACTACTCTGTTGTGCAAGGGCTTTATCATGTTGAGTATACGTATAAGGTTTCTTTTCAGTATGTGTTCTTTTATGGCTTAAGAGATGACTGTTTTGTGCAAAGGCTTTACCACACTGGTTACATTCATAAGGTTTCTCTCCACTGTGTGTTCTTTTATGGCTTATGAGAGCACTGTTTTGTGCAAAGGCTTTACCACACTGGTTACATTCATAAGGTTTCTCTCCACTGTGTGTTCTTTTGTGGCTTAATAGAGTACTGTTTTCTGGAAAGGATTTACAACACTGGTTACATTCATAAGGTTTCTCTCCACTGTGTGTTCTTTTATGGCTTATGAGATGACTGTTTTCTGCAAAGGCTTTACCACATAGGTTACATTTATAAGGTTTCTCTCCAGTGTGTGTTCTTTTATGCCGTATGAGATCAGTGGTATAGGGGAAGACTTTACCATATAGAGTGCATTTAGAAGGTTTCTCTTCAGTATGACTGCTTTCATGCCTGCAAAGATAATTAGCACATTTACACTAATAAAGATATTTATCTATATGAATTAATGTCATATTTTGGTCTAATGGTAAAGGAGAATCAAATTTTAAAGTTTTATCACTTTATTTACATTCATGGTATTCCCCTTCATTATGGGTATTTTTGAAGATCCCTGTGATGGTAAAATTATTTGTTACGTGGTTCACTTTTATACCATCATTTTTCTATAAGAGGTTTTTGTTTTGTATATATGAAGAGTTTTGTAAGAATTCAGACCTTTACCACAACAATACCATTCACAAATTTTTGTACGGTATGAATTACACTTCATTTAAAAAGTGAGCAGGACATGCAGAAGAAGTTCCAAATTCCTAGTATTCATAGGTTTTTTTCAGCAGTATGATTTTGCTGATGAATTCTCAGTGAAGTTGCAAAACCAATTAACAGTATCCATTTATCACATTCAGCAAATCTACTCAAAGTGGGGAGTACTACAAAATCAGTTTTTCTTGGAGAAAGACAGGGACACTGCTTCTTTCAATATCCCTATGCTCATGTGTCTTACAAACATTGTAATATATGATATACCAGTTTAATTTACTATAATAATAAAAGATTCCCACACTGAATTAACAGAGTTTGTTTTTTGTTCATCATAGACATGTCATATAGGGATTAAGTTTTCTCCACAACAATAATTTTGACTCTCATAAGCTGCTCCTTTCAGTAAACTTTACAATATTACTGTATGAATATGAACAACACTGGTTGTACTATGACATATATGCTTATTAAAAGGTTTTGGACACATACTGATCACCTATTCAATGTATATGCCTTTTACAATATCTGAGTAGATTGAGACTAAACAGATTGCCAGTTCAACTCAGTAGCTGTAATGTCTATATGATTCAAATGGTATTTTCTGTTACAATATTATTTTGTTTTCTTCTATCTTAGGGGAGTACCTTGCAAACACAAATCAGATTCCTGACATTGAAGTACAAGAAATTGTGAGATTTTAATGATCATCAGTATACTTAAAGCAGTGCTGTTTATACACTGTTGCTTTTCTTTAAAACTTCCAGGACACAGCCAGGTATGCTGGTACATGCCTTTAATCCCAGCACTTGTGGAGGCAGAAGCAGGCATATCTCTGTGATTTTGAGGTCAGGCTGGTCTAACAAGCAAGTCTAAGTCAAGCCACAGCTACACAGAAAAATAAACTATTTCAAAAACAGAAAATTAAAAACAACTAACAAACAAACAGAAAAACAAACGTCCAGGACACATTAAAATTTCTTAAGATTCATATTTGTATCAGTGTGCACATAAAGTTACCTTTTATTACTTGTAGAACTTTGAAAATGTTCTTCAATATTATGGTCATCCCAATTGTAGCCTAAAATATGGTACCAGAAAATATATATTATTTGAAATATCACATTATTATTAAGGCAAAACTTAAGTCACTATCTTCTGTGACCCTTAGAACCATGCCTGATCTATTTACCTCATTCTCAATTGGAATTATAGAAGATGATCAAAAACAAAGTAAGAGTTGTCTCCTTATTTTAAAAGTGAAAGAAAATTTGGAGTATTACCTATAGCAGTGAGGTTTTTACAGGTCTCTAGCATCACATCTTTGTAGAGTTGCTTCTGGGAAGGTTCCAGCAAAGCCCACTCTTCTTGGCTGAATTTCACATGCACATCATCAAAGGTCACTGAATTCTAAAATATGCCATTCATTTGTACAACAGAAAGAGTAGCAACAGTATAAATTTATACTTCATATGTAATATAATCATATATTTCTTGTGTTTCTTTGATTTATTTTCTGACACAGTAGTGCTACTGTTAGACAGTTGGGTTCTGTGCATCAGGTGAAGGAGGGAAGAAGAAAAAGCCTAAAGGTTAGATTGTAAGGAAAACCAAAGGTGTGCTTTAAAAACCTGTGTTAAAGGAGTTTTATTAGTTTGTAAGACATGAGTATGAAATAGCCATTAGTTGGATTCTTGAGTGATCTATGAATCACATTCAGTTACTACTCAGTGGGTGAGTAGGTCAGGACCCTGTCATAAGACAGGTGGAAGAAAAAAAAAACACAATCATGACATTTTATCTAGCAACAAATGAGATGGGGCTACCAGGGGACAGTGAACAAGTGGGTGACATCAGTCAAAAGACAACATGGCACTGAATATCATGTTTTGACCAGGGATCAGAGATGTGGAATATCAGTATATGAAAAGGGGAGCTCATATACTTGTGGAAGGGAAAGTGGACTGCAGTGAATACATGGATAAAAATAATGTGAGTGGCCAGCAACAATAATCATAGCTGATAACATCAAATTTTGAGTGACCAGAGAAAAGAAAAGGCATAGAACACATGATTAGTATTTGATCATTGTTTTGTATATTGTCCTTTCTAAGTCACGTATAGTCTATATTTAAAAATAAAGATTAAACCTTTTCTATTAAAAAACTAGTGTTAAGTTATCACTAAGTCATTTTAGAAGAAAACGGAATAACGAAGTTTAAAGGTGTCATATTTGAACTTTTTGAATAGGATATAGCTTGGGAATAATCATGGTAATTAATGGGGACAAAGACAAACAGAGAGAAAAGAGCAAAATAGAAAGAGAGAGACAGAGACACACACAGAGAAATTAAGAGTTGAACAGTATTAAGTACACATCAGAGAAATTTATGAACAGTTACTAACGATGAAAAATGATGGACAAGCTGGGTGTATTCTGTCATGCCATTAATTCCATCACTCAGGAGGCAGAGGCAGAGGCAGGTGTATCTTATTGAATTGGATGCAGCATGTTCTATGCAAAGAGTTCCAGGACATCCAGACCTATATAGTAAGACAGAGCCTCCCCTAAAAGTCAATCAAACACAAAATATTGTAATAACTGAGAGGTCTTTACTGAAGCTTCTACACGGAATTATACATTCACTCCAGTTGTGTATTCATTTCCCAGAAATCTGCACTGCCCTAGCTTAAACTGTAACTTTAATAAGATTTTACTAAAAGGGTATGCATGTTTAAACAGCTAAAAATAGAAAGATGAAAACAGCAATAAAAATGATGATCTTAAATAAGCAACATAAGGCAGGAGAGACGGCTCAGCAGTGAGGAGCTCTTGCAGCTCTTGCAAATAATTGGTCTCAAATGTCAGTGTTTAACTGGGACCCACTATTATCAATTGCTATAAGTTCATGAGTTCTGAACACATCTTTGGACTACTGTCATGATCAAGCACACAAGAGGTTCATATTCATGACTACAATCAAAATACTCATATTCAGTAAAAATTAAAAACAGATTCCAGATGGCAGGACTGATTGCATACTGATCAGTGGGGTAAAAGAGACTGCACAGTGACAAATAGTTGGAACAGTTGGTCCCTAAACAACATTGACTGTGTTTACCAGGTGATAAGAAACCAAATGATAAGAAAAACAATTGGGTTCAACCTCAGAGCACCCAGCTAATCCCTGGAAAATTTCCTGGGCTGTTTTGGCAGGAATAAGGTTTTCAAGGAAATAGACCCAAGAAGTGTGTCCTGATCACCTTCCCAGGCTGAACTGTGTGCCACAGACCACCAGAGATTGGGAGTCCCAATCTCAAGAAAAACCCACAGGGAAGGAAGCAAGTGGGACTGACTGAATGTCACCCAGTCTATACCTGGAAAAGGTCCTGTAGACTTTCAGGTGCACAGCAGCCAGCCCTGAGTGGGATTCCAGATGCCAGACCCACGTAACTGACTCTCCATCACAGACAGAACTGTGTGCCCCAGGTCACTAAAAGATGGGTTTCCCTGTAGAAAGAAAACCCCACAGGGAGGAAAAACAGCAGGTCTCAGCTTAGAGCACTCAGCTGACACTCCCACCACCACTACCATGACCACTACCACCACCACATATGGGAATATTGTCAGAAAAATTTCCCAGTTTCCTGTCCAGTCACCAGCTTGGAGCCACCATTTCCAAGCAAGTGCCTATGCACTCTACACGCCCCCAACAGTACAGACTGGGTCTTTCTATTGGGAGAAAACCAAAAGGTGGGGGAAATATCTGGCCCTACCTCAGGACACCTAGCTCCAGAATAGTTTCTGGTTATCTACAGGCTCCAGACTCTAGCCTCCTGCTGTACACATGAGAGTGGTGCTCACCTGACACTGATTACCACCTGGGTACTGGGGCACAGAGCTCAAAACTCAGACCTACAGAAGCCTGGATTCCCTGAGAACAACCCCCAGATAATGCTCCAAAGGACAACCAGGTTTCCCTAACTAAACTGACCAAACCATGGGGTACCCAGATTACAGATGCAGCTCACTAAATTTACAGCAAGAAACCCAGCAGCAGGGCAGCTGTCTTTAGAACATCTCTGGGTGAGAGGATAGCCCCCTTTACTAACAAAGGCAACAATTACTACTCAGGTCTGTACACCTGAGATGAGCAGTGGCAATTCCTGAAAAACACCTGCCATTCAGTGACCATACCTAAAAAACGGAGGAGAGCTCCTTTGGGAAAAAATCATCTTCCTGCCAAGGGGATTTGACCCACCACAGGATTCCAGGAAGTACCAGAAACTAACACCCAACACCTGAGATATCCCAGTGGGTAGAGGCTAGTGTAAAATCTCAACCAACAAAAGACAAAGCAATATGGCATCTCCAGAACCCAGTTATTCAGGAGCAAGCAGCCCTTGATACCCCAGTATAAAGACAATTTCAGGCCAATCTCTCTTATGAACATTGATGCAAAAATACTCAACAAAATAGTTTGCAAACCCAATACAAAAACATATCAAAGATATCATCCACTAGAACCAAGTAGGCTTCAGGCCAGGTATGCAGGGGTGGTTCAATATACAAAAATCTATCGATATGATCCACCACATTAACAAATTGAAAGAAAAATAAACACATGATAATCTCCTTAGTTGCTGAAAAATCATTTGAAAAAATCCAGCATCCATTCATGTTTAAAGTATTGGAGAGATCAGGGATACAGGGCATATACCTAAACATAGTAAAGGCAATATACAGCAATCCTATAGCCAACATCAAGCTAAACGGAGAGAAACTTAAAGCAATCCCACTGAAATCAGGGACAAGACAAGGCTACCCACTCTCTCCATATCTCTTCAACATAGTTCTCGAAGTCCTTGCTAGAGTAATAAGACAATTAAAGAAGATCAAGGGAATACAAATGGGAAAGGAAGAAGTCAAAGTATCACTATTTACAGATGATATGATAGTATACCTGAGTGGCCCCAAAAATTCTACCAGGGAATGCCTAAAGCTGACAAACACTTTCAGCAATGTGGCTGGATACAAAATCAACTCAAAAAATAAGTAGCCCTCCTGTATACAAAAGACAAAACTGCTGAAAAAGAAATTAGGTAAACAACAACTTTCACAATAGTAAAAAAGGACATAAAGTATATTGGTGTGACCCTAACCAAGCAAGTCAAAGACTTGAATGAAAAAATTTCAAGTCTCTAAAGAAAGAAATAGAAGAAGATATCAGAAGATGGAAACATCTCTCATGCTCATGGCTTGGCAGAATTAACATAGTAAAAATGGTCCTCTTACCAAACGCAATTTACAGATTTAATGTAATTACCATTAAATTACCAACACAATTCTATACAGACCTTGAAAGAAAAATTCCCAACTTCATATGGAATAACAAGAAACCCAGAATTGCTAAAACAATCTTCCATAAAGAAGATCTTCTGGGGGTATCTCCATCCTTGAACTCAAGCTGTACTATTGGAGCAACAGTAATGAGAACTACATGGTACTTCCAGAGACACCAACTAGTGGATCAACAGAATCGGATAGAAGTCTCAGAAATACACCCACACACTATGGACTCCTGATTTTTGACAAAGATGCCAAAACCATACAATGGATAAAAGATAGCATCTTCAACAAAAGGTGCTGGTCTAAATGGATGTCTACATGTAGGAAAATGCAAATAGATCCATATTTATCACTCTGCACAAAACTAAAGTTCAGGTGGATCAAAGACCTCAGTATAAAACCAGACATACTAACCCTGTTAGAAGAAAAAGTGAGGAAGAGCCTTGAACTCATTGGAACAGGAAACAACTTCCTGAACAGAACTTCAACAGTACAGGTTCTAAGAGCAACAATAAATAAATGGGACCTCATGAAACTGAAAAACTTCTATAAGTCAAAGGAAACTGTTGTCAAAACAAAATTACTGCCTGCAGATTGGGAAAGGATCTTCACCAACACTATATCTGACAGAAGGTTAATATCCAGTATTTATAAAGATTTCAAGAAGTTAAACACCAACAAATCTAGTAACCCAAATTAAAAAATGGGGTACAGTGCTAAACAGAGAATTCTCAATAGAGGAATATAGAATGGCAGAGAAACACTTAAAGAAATATTCAACATTCTTCGTCATCAGAAAAATGCAAATCAAAACCACCCTGAGATTTCACCTTACACCCATCAAAATGACTGAGACAAATAACTCAAGTGACAACTCATGCTGGATAGGATTTGGAAAAAGGGAAACCCTCCTTCATTGCTGGTGGGAATGTAAACTTATACAACTACTTTACAAATCAACCTGACACTTTCTCAGACAATTAGGAATAGCACCTCCTCAAGATCCAGCTATACCACTCCTAAGCATATACCCAAAAGGCACTCAAGTATACAACAAGGACATCTGCTCAACTATGTTTGTAATAGCTTTATTTGTAATAGCCAGAAGCTGGAAACAGCACAGATGGCCCTCAGTTGAGGAATGGATACAGAAATTGTGGTATATCTATATGATGGAATATTACTCAGCAATGAAAAATAAGGAAAACATGAAATTTGCAGGTAAATGATGGGAAATGGAAAACATCATCCTGAGTGAAGTATCCCAGAAGCAGAAAGACTCACAGGGTATATACTCACTCATAAGTAGATATAGGATATAAAATATAGGATAAAAATACTAAAATCTGTACACCTAAGGAAGTTAATCAGGAAGGAGTATGCTGGCTAAGATGCTCAAATCCCATGCAGAAAGGCAAAGAGGATGGACATCAGATGAGGGAGAATACAGGGACAGGACAGGAGCCTACCACAGAGGGCCTTTGAAAGGCTCTACCCTGCAGGGTGTCAAGGCAGATGCTGAGACTCATAGCCAAACTTTGGGCAGAGTGCAGGGAATTTTATGGAAGAACTGGGAGATAGTAAACCTGGAGAGGACAGCAAGGACACAAGGACAGTAACAGTTCCAAAAATTCTGGGCACAGGGGTCTTTTTTGAAACTGATATGCCAGCCAAAGACCACTCATGGAGATGGCCTGAAACCCCTAAACAAAAGGTAGCCTATGGAAGTTCAGTATCTATGTGGGCTTCATAGTAATGGGGACAGGGACTATCTCTGACAGGAACTCATTGGCCTGCTCTTTGATCACCTCACATTGAGGGGGAATCAGCCTTGCCAGGCCACAGAAGAAGAAAATGCAGCCACTCCTAATGAGACCTGATAGACTAGGATCAGAGTGAAGGGGAGGAGGACCTCCCTTATCAGTGAACTGGAAAAGGGTCAGGGGTGGGAAAGATGGAGGGTGGTATTGTAAGGGGTGGAAGGAGGGAGGTACAGAGGGGATACAAAGTGAATAAACTGTTATTAATAAAACTTTAAAAGGGACACAATAAAATGTTGAAAGATTTTTTAAAAACTATGCTGTTTCACATACTTTTAAACTTTAAAAATATTGCCTGATATTAGTTTTTGCTCCTAAATAAAAATAAATAAATAAATAAATAAATAGATAGATAAATAGATAAATAAATAAATAAAAATGAGGAAGGATACTTCATACTCACCAAAGGAAAATTCCACCAAGATGGCATCTGTATTCTGAGCAACAATGCCCAAATACAAGGACACCCACATTTGTAAAAGAAACATAATAAAACTTAAAGAACATATCAATCACCGTACATTAATAGTGGGAGAGGTCAACATGTCACTATCATCAAGGGACAGAGCAATGGAAAAGGACTTAAACTGAGAAATAATGACACAAATTGATGTCATGAATCAAATGAACCTAACAGATGTCTAGAAATTTGTTTAACCCAAACAGAAAAGACTCTATCTTCTTTTAGCACCTCATGGACCCTTCTCCAAAACTGAACATACAGTAGGTCACAAACCAGATACAACAAGATTGAAATAATATCTTGTATCCTATCAGACCATGATAGACTAAAGATGAACCTCAACAATAACAGAAATAATAAAAAAGGAACTTCCTACAGTTGAATGAAAATGAATGCACATCATACCCAAACTCATGGGATGCAATGAAAGCAGTCCTAAGAGGACTTTTAATAGCACTAAAGGCCTTCATAAGCTATTGGAGACATCCCATACAAGCAAATTAATAGCACACTTGAAAGCCCTAGAAAAAAAGAAGCAGACACACCCAACAGGAGTAGACCACTAGGAATAACCAACGTCAGGGCTGAAATCAATAAATTAGAAACAAAGAGAATAATTCAAAGAATCAATGAAACCAAGAGCTAGTTCTTTGAGAAAATCGAATATATAGACAAACTCTTAGCCAAACTAAGTAAATGGCAGAAAGACACTATCCAAATCAACAGTCTGAAAGGAAAAGAGAGAGAGATAACAGACACTGAGAAAATCCAAAGAACCATTAGATCTTATGTCAAAAACCTATATGCCACATAATTTAAAAATCTAAATGAAATATACAATTCTCTTGTTAGATTCCACTTACCAAAGTTGAATCAAATCAGGTAAAGATATTAAATAGTCTTTTACTGCCTAAGGGAATAGAAGCAGCCATCTAAATACTTGCAACCAAAAAAAGCCAAGAGCGAGATGATTTCAGAGCAGAATTCTACAAGACCGTCAATGAAGAGTCAATATTGATATTCTTCAAATTATTCCACAAAATAGAAATGGACGCAACATGACCAAACTCCTTTTGTAAGACCACAGTCACCTTGATAAATCCTCAAAGACCCCCAAAAAGAAAGAGAACTTCAGACCAATCTCTTTTATGAACAATGATGCAAAAATACTGAATAAAATAATTGCAAACCAAATCCAAGAACATATCAAAGATATCATCCACCATTACCAAGTAGGCTTAATCCCAGGCATGCAGGGATAGTTCAATATAGGGAATCTTAATCCATCATATAAACAAATTTAAAAAAAAGGATCATTTCCTTAGATGCTGAAAAAACATTTGACAATATCCAACAGTTATTCTTGTTTAAAGTCTTGGAGAGACTGGGAACAGAGGCACAGATCTAAAAATAGTAAAGACAATATACAGCAATCCTATAGCTAACATCAAACTAAATGAAAAGAAAGTTAAATCAATTCCACTGAACTCAGGGACAAGACAAGGCCACACACTCTCTCCAAATCTCTTCAGTACAGTACTCAAAGTCCTATCTAGGGCAATAAGACAACTAAAGGAGATCAAGGGGATACAAATTGATAAGAAAGAAGTCAAAGTATTGCTATTCACATATATGACAGTATATAAAAGTGATCCCAGATATTCTACTGTAGGGAACTCCTACAGTTGAAAAACACTTTATCAAAGTGGTTGGATATAAAGTTAACTCAAAAAAAAAAATCAGTAGCACTCCTGGATGCAAAAGATAAATGGACTGAGAAAGAATTAGGAGAAAAACACCCTTCACAATAGGCAGGGAAAGAAACCATAATGTATTTTGGAGTTATCCTCAACAAGCAAGTGAAAAACCTGCATGGAAAAAAAAAAACAAAACAAAACTTTAAGCCTCTGAAGAAAGAAATTGAAAAAGATACCAGAAAATAGAAATATCTCTCATGCTCATGGATCAGTAAGATCAACATAGTAAAAATTGCCATTGTACTAAAAACAATCTACAGATTCAATGATATTCCCATCAAAATATCAAAACAATTCAATAAGGAACTTGAAAGAACAATTCTCAGCTTCATATGAAAAAATAAAAAAGCCAGAATAGCTAAAACAATACTGTACAATAGAAGATCTTCAGTAGGTATCACCATTCTTCATCTCAAGCTCTATTATAAATCTATAGTAATAAAAAATGCATGGTACTCTAATAAAAACAATCAGTGGATCAATGGAATTGAAGTGAAGACCCATAAATAAACCCACACACCTATGGCCACTTGATTTTTGACAAAGAAGCCAAAACCATGCAAGGAAAAAGGACAGCATCTTCAACAAATGGTGCTGGTCTAACCTGAAGTTTACATGTGGAAAATGAAAAATAGATCCATATTTATCACCCTGCACTAAACTGAAGTCCAAGTCATTCAAAGACCTCAACATGAAACCAGATACACTAAATCTGTTAGAAAAAAAAAAGTGGTAAAGATCCTCGATCTCATTGGCATAGAAGGTAACTTCCTCAACAGAACACCAAGAACACTTGCTCTAAGATCAAGAATTAATAAATAGGATCTCATGAAACAAAAAGCTTCTATGAAGCAAAGAACTCTGTAAATAGAACAAAATGACAGCCTACAGCCTGACAAAAGATCTTCACCAACCCTTCATACAACAGAGAGGGCTAATAAACAAGATATATAAAGAGTTCAAGAAATTAAACTCCAGCAATCCAAATAATCCACTTGAAAACTGGGCTACAGAACTAAACAGAGAATTCTCCACAGAGGAATATCAAATGGTGGACATTAAATGCTCAATATCTGTAGTCATCATGGAAATGCAAATGGCATTCCATCTTAAACCCATCATGGCTAAGATCAAAACCTGAAGTGACAGCAAGCTAGTGAGAATATGGAGAAAGAGGAATACTCCTCCATTGCTGGTGGGAGTGCAAATTTATACAACCACTTTAGGAATCCATCTGATGCTTTCTCAGACAATTGGAAATAGTGTTACTTCAAGACCCAGCCGTACCATTCCTGGGCATATATCAAAAAGATGCTCTACCATTCAACAAAGATATTTGCTCAACTATGTTCATAGCATCTATATTCATAATAGCCAGAATAGGGAAATAAACTACATGTATCTCAAATGAACCATTGTTTTACAGAAATTGTGGTACATTTACACAGTGCAATGCTACTCGGGTATTTAAAAAAGAAAAAAGGAAACCATGAAAATTTCAGGCAAGTGATGGAACTAGAAATGATCATCCTAAGTGAGTTATTCCAAAACCAGAAAGACATGCACAGTATATACTCATTTGTAAGTGGATAATGGCCATAATATAGGATAAACATACTACAATCTTCAGACCTAAAGGAGCTAAATAAAAAGGAGGACCCCATGGAGGATGGTTAATTCTTATTCAAAAGGGCAAATAGAATCAACACCAGAAGTGACTGAGGAGAGGGAATAGAATGAGAGCCTAACATACATATCGTCTGAAATACTTTACCTAGTAGGGGTTCGAAGCAGATGCTAAGACTCACAGTTATCCTTTGGGTAGAGCACAGGGAATCATAGGAAAGAGTGGGGGGATAGAAAGTAGAAAGATGCAGAGCTGGAAGGACTTACATAAGACCAACAAGGACAACAAATCTGGGCCCATGGGGACTTGCAGAGATTGATGCACCCACCAAAGACCATTCATGAAAAGGAACCATTACCCTGCTCAGATGTAGCTGATAGAAAGCTCAGTCTCATGGGGGATCCATAGTAAGAAGAGTAGGAGCTGGCTCTGACATGGACTTGTTGCCTGCTCTTTGATCACTTTCCCCTGGTAGAGGAGGCATTGCTATACCACAAAGGAAGAGGATGTAAACAGTCCCAGTGAGCCTTGATAGGCTGGAGTCTGATGGTAGGAGATGAGGTCTCCCCTTATCTGAGAAATTAGAAATGGGATAAGGGTGAAAGAGGAACAGAGGGGTGAAACCAGGAAGAGACAAGGGAGGGGGGTAAAATTGGGATGTTAAGTGGATAAATTATTTTTAAATTTTATTTATTTATTTATCACAATTTATTCACTTTGTATACCCACTGTAGCCCTCTCCATCATCTCCTCCTAGTCCCACCCACTCTCCTTCTTCTCCCCCTATGCCCTTTCCATAGTCTCCTGATAGTTGTCCCCTTCTGTCTGACCCTAGCTTTTCAGGTCTCATCAAGGATGGCTGCACCATATTCCTCTGTGGCCTCACAAGGCTACACCCCCCAGGAGGACGTGTTCAAAGAGCCGAGTTCATGTCAGAGAATAAATTATAGAAAAACAAATTTATATTAAAACAAATTAAGTGTGAATAAAATAAATAAATAAAGTCTAAAAAAAAAACAAATACAGCAGGTAGAAAGAATGTTACACACCTGCAATTCAATAACTCAGAAAGCTCAGACCTGTTAGTGTCATGAATACATGCCATCCTAAGAAATTAAATATACTCTCTGCCAAATTTCAAATGCTGGATATGGATGAAGATCAGCACAACAACCTATGCTTACATGTACAAAACAAAACAAAATTAAAAAACAAAACCCAAAATGCTACATTCCAGACTCAGCAGATAATGTTGATATGTATGTTGATGCCAGGCATTTTGGACTATATTTAAGCCCAACACTAGACTGGAGTTAGATCTGTAAGTTCAAAACCTTTTTGGTCTACATACCAACTTTCAGGACAGCCAAGGCTACAAAGAAACTTTTTCTTCAGTGTCAAAGATAGAAACATGTTCTTCGCTGGGAGCTTTTTGATTCAATCAAATATGTTCTGACCAAATTCACTATAGGATTATTGTCATACAATGATGAAAATGCAGTCTAACTTCAATGATCCTAAAATTCTGCAATAGCTCATACACTGTTCAAATTTTCAGTCTCTTCTGACACACAAGAGAATTTTTGGGTGCCACATCTTGTAACATCAGAAGCAAGTTACATCATTCCAACATAGATGCACAGAATACCCCTTTCCCATTCTTGTAGAGAGGAATGTGTACATATTTAGGGAAGAGTAGACCAAGGAAAGAAGATCAGCAAGGAAAACAACAAAGCCTGATGCTGTTTGAAAAGGCTTAGATGGTCCTATCCCTGAAACATCTCATACATTTCCAAGATTGCTTACTTCCACTCCCTATAGGTAGCACTTTATGGTAGGTATCTCATAACTTAGGCACCTCAACATCTTGTACTGTCAAGACACAACTCAGGCTTCACCCTCACTGCTTCATGCAATGAACAGTTACAGTATCTTTCCTGGGGAGCTGACTCTGCCAAACACAGATGGCTGTCACAGTGTTGAACTGAAAACACAAAGTAAGAATCTATTATCTTAAATTTTGCATTTTTCTTGTTTCCAGAATGTGCATAACATGAGTGAGATTGTCAAGTTGGGTTTTAAGTTGGGATGGACAAAATGGGATGGATCGTGCCACCCTTGGAACACATTTGGAGCAGGTTTTATATGAAGTTCTTTCCTGGTATTAGGAATCACTTAGCCTACTTCTTTGATTAATGGAAGAATTATCAGGAGGGAGTGTTAATTTAAGGACACCATCTTAGGCTTCAAATTCAGACCTAGGACTTTCTCTTTGATGATGATCTCCTTAAAAATTCCTGTCTCTGTTTCAGCATGTGACTGCCATCTGAAACTACCTAGTGATGCTTTTCTCTACAAACCAAAGACTACATTTATTTCTGCTCCACTTGACTCTTTCTTTCACTGTTGTCCTGAACATCTCATTAATAATAACCATTCAACAGATTCAATGTTCTTTCTAAGAAATCCAGCCCATGCTGGGGGTGCATGTGTGCTGGTAGGTTGTATGCCACCTGATACCATCAGCCTTCCATCATGGCCTCTGAAATTCATCATTTATCCCCATCTGGGCTTGCTCACTGGCTCATGGGCCTAGGCCTCACTGGGTCTGTGTCTCACTAGGCCTATGTCTTGGTTGCAAGCCAACAAGGCATGGACTTTTACTTGAACCTGTGAGGTGAAAGTCCTTAGAGCAAGGCACAGCAGCTTATCCAAGAATGGTAACACTTTGGTATTGCCATAGGCTCTGGAATACCAAAATTTCCACTACCACTGGGGATTTCATTCTAAAAGAGCTATCTACCTGTAACAGTCAATAGAAAATTCTTTCCACACCCCCATGTAGTGAACATGGGTGTTGCCCTAAACTGTTCTAGCTGCCCCTGAGAGAAATGGAACCACTGTTCTCCATCTGGAAGCTGAGCTCCAGGCCTCTGCTGAATGGAGAATGACAGAATGAAACACATTCTGGAAATATGGAAATATGATCAATAAAGAAAGCAAAAACAAGCTGGCCATGGTGGTGCACACCTGTGATCCCAGCACTTTGGTAGGTAGAGGCAGAGAGATCTCTGTGACTTGGAGGCAAGCATGGTCTACAAAGCAAGGCAAGGACAGCATATGCTACACAGAGAATTCTAGACTCAAAAAAATTTTTAAATGCAGAAATTTAAGGAATCCTGGAAATGAAAAATTTAAAGACTACAGCAAAGAAATACAGAGGCAAGTTTCACACAGAAAACAGAGATCAATGAGATAAATTTATGCACTGAATACAAAATAGAAGAAATGGAAGACAGGTGTGTTTATACACTCTTTTAACACCAGAAGTCAGGGATGCAGAAACAGCTGGATTGTTGTGAGTTTGAGGCCATCAAAGTGATTCCAGGGCAGCAAAGGCTACAAAAAGCAATCCAGTCTGAAAATAAACAACAACAACAAACAGAAAAAAAAGATGAAATAGATACATGTGTCAAAGAAAATGTTAAATCCAAAAGTTCCCTATCAAAAAACATCCAGGAACTCTGAGACAATATGAAAAGACAAAACATGATTATAATCAGATTAGCAAAAGGAGGATGAGATCAAGGTTCTGGAAGATATTTTTAACAAAATCATACAAGAAAAATATCTTAACCTAAAGAATAAGATGTCCATCAAGGCAAGAAAAGCATACAAATATACCAAAGACACTGGAACAGAAAAGAATGTCCTCTTACTGGAGAATAATCAAAACACTAAATATACAGAACAAAGAAAGAATATTAAAAGCTATAACAGAAAAAAAAATTAAACAGACCACACTAACCAATAAAACAGACAAACCAAATAAATAAATACATAAATAACATAAAATAAAATCCAACCAAAAAATAAATTAAGGCAGATCTATTGGAATTAATCCTGTATTATCAGTAAAGATACTAGAAATTGAAGGATATAGCCAGTGTTCTTGTGGCTCTAAAAAAACTAGAGAAGCCAAGAAAAATTACTAACTATGCCCAGAACCTTTTAATCAGAAAGTGGAGAAAATAAGATGTTGCATGTTAAGGTCAAATTTAAACAATATGTATCTATAAATACAGCCCCACACAAGTGCTAAAACCACCACCACCTCCACCACCAAAATACCAAGATGAACAATCACTGTTCATTGATATCACTTAATACTATTGACCCAAATTCACCAATAAAAAGACACAGGCTCACAAAATGGATGATAAAACAGAATCCACCCTTCTTCTAAACACATCAAACACAGCTTCATATCAAGATAGACATTATCTCAAGGTAAATGTTTGGAAAAGATATTCCAAATAAATGTACTAGAGAATCAAGGTTGTATAGCAATTTTAATATCTAATGAAACAGCTTTCAAAAAACTAATCAAAAGATGGCAAAGGACATGATGTATTCAAAAAATCCAGCAATATAACATTTCAATACTTAACATCTATGCCCCCAACCTAAGAACACCCAAGTTATAAAAGAAACCATTCTGCAGCTTGCATCACATCCTAGCCCTCATAAACTGATAGGAGAAAACTTCAATATATCACTTTCACCAATGGACAGGTCCTCCTGACCAAACTGAACAGATAAATGCTCCAGCTAACTAGCATCAAAAAACTAAATATGCCCAAATGATGTTTACAGAACATCCACCCAAACACAAAAGATTGATCCCTCTTCTCAGCAACTCATATATTCTTCTCCAAAATTGATGATATACTTGAACAGTGGAAGTCTCAAAAGATATAAGAAACTTGCAATAACCTCCTGCATCCTATTAGACCACTAAGGTTTAAAGCAGCACATCACCAGTAACAAAAACAATAGAAAGCTTACAAACTCATAGAAATTGAACAATTCTCTACTGAATAAAAAATGGATCAAAACTGAAATAAAGAAAGAAATTAAAGACTTTCTAGAAGTCAGTGAAATGAATATACAAAATATCAAAATTCATAGTACACAATGTAAGTGTTGACAAGAAGACATAGCACTAATTACATTCAGAAAAAATAATTAGAAATATCTCTTAGTAGCAACTTAACAGCACATCAAAGTACTCTAGAACAAAATGAAGTAAACATAACTGAAAGGAGTAGACAGTGAGAAACTACTGAACTGTGTCTTCACTGGTAAAACTGAATGTTTCCACAGGAAAAGAAAGGTGGATCCTATCAAAATTGATCATGATTAGATTTGAATAGTAGAGATCTTCTGAATAAGCAGAGGTAACTATTCATCAGACAGCGTGGTCATTCAGTCCAAACTAACTTAATAAAAACTAGTTTTTTTCTTAAATAAAAAAGGATACTTTTGTTGTTTCATATCAAATACAGTTAAGAGGTTTAAAATGTTTTAAATAAGTTCAAAGGTATAAACTTGTTTGAGTTGGTCTAATTTGGAGTGAATAAAAAATTTTAGCAGCCTGGTGATAGACCATGCATTTAAGCCCAGCAGAGACAAGCATTTCTGTATTAATTAGTTGTTCTCTAAATTTAGGAGTTACAAGGACAGGGTGTTGGTGGTTCACAGCCTTACTCCCAGCATTTGGGAGTTACGTGCCTTTTACATACCACCTGGGAGACAGAGGCAGGCACATAGGACTTACAGTGATTTTATTTAAAATCTGCTTATAAAAGGCAGGCTGAAAAATCAAAGTAAATGCCCTTTATTATCTACAAATAAATACACTTTAAGGTATATTTGTAAACTTTCAAAGATTTTTAATTTTAATTGAGATATTATATTTTTTATTTCCAAAAAACACATTTTGCCCTATAAAAGATATAACATGCCTAAAAAGGTATGAACCTCACCCCTGAATTAGGGTTGGGGCAGGGTTTTGATTTAATCTTTTCAGGAGAATAAAATCATCCAACTAAAGAATATGGAGACCACTGGATACATGAAACTTCTGAAGAAAATAACAGACCACCAAAAGAAAATGTCAAAAGAGAAGGAGTAAACTGGCCAACTGGTATCACTCACCTTCATGTTTTCTCTTCTGTCTTCTACAGACATAAGTGCAAATTGTCTTTAAGTGATTGCTAAAGAACAATCCAAAATCTCTACCTCATATCAGAAAAGCCACCTGGTAAGAAACAGAGGAAAACAGAAAATTAAGGGATGATTCTATTGTCATGAATTTCATAACCTTCTGGCATGATGTGACTTCTATACTTACCACAAACTTCAATAATTAAGAATGTGTACAGTGTTTGTGAAAGAATAAGGGGGTGAGAAAAAAAGCCAAAAAATAAGCCTAAAATATAGACAAGTTTACATGAAAAGAGGTAAGTAATCTCTAGCATGAAAAATTTGCACTGGACCAGAGATACCTTTTATTTTCTAATTAATACAAATTAAATAAACACAGATTTCAGAACTGCTACAAGACAAACACAAAGTGACACCTAAACTTTTATATTTTTGACCCTTCAGCTACTACTAACCTCCTTTAAAGAGAGTCCTTTTGCTCTGGATCTCTCTTAGAAAATGGAGGTGATCATAAAGCTGGGCTATGGCTTGCAGTCCCTCATGTCCCCTTGTGGGTTCAGGCACAGCCCAGCCCTTGCCAACACTCACACACAAAAAAATTTTGGAGAATATTTTAGTTTCTGTTTCATGCTGCATGAATTATGTCACAATATGTGGAATCTTTCCTATCCACTTATTTAAAATGAGGCACACCTGACAAAATTTTGCATCTCAGAAGTTACTTTTGTACCCTGGAATTGAATTTCCCTAAATCACGCCATTGTGACTGGTGGTAGTTGAAAGGTTAAAAAAAACATATTATTGATGAGAGATCACCACCACCACTTCTTTTCTTTCAGTTTCAAAATGAGTTGTAAAATTTCTTATGCAAAGCTCTATGTGGGATACAACATTCATCATTTCTAGAAATGAGACCTTCAGTTTTCCAATCTGTCCACTGCAAAACCAATGCCTGGGTGTGCACACTAGATAGTGATATTATAAGCACCACAACTTTCTACTGCCCAGGTGGCAAAGTCCTCACTTCTCTGGACAATCAACACTCAGGAAGGGTCAGAGGCCAAGGGTCTCTGTCAAGATCACCACATGGAGACCAACAGAACCACAGCCTGAACCACAGTCCATCTCATTCAAAGCAGATCAGATCAGGCTGTGATAGCTCAGGAGCCTGCTATTCCTGGCCTGGGGACAATGGCCCCACACTCAGCATGACGTGGCCTCTGGTCTCACTCACAGCTCTTTAGAGCTACATCAGAGGAAAATCCCAAAACAAACCCATAAATTACCTCCCACTATTGCTCCTGACTGCTAGGCCTACCCAGAATCCCTCATTAGCTTGAACAATACAGCTGAGTCTTAGGACAGTAGTAGCTCCTCTACCAGTGGATCAAAGATCAAATGATGCTGATAGCAGAGGCATTCTAGCTTTGCCCTAACCCCTATGGGCACACAGAATGCTAATGTTGTTATAAAAGAATGAAAATCCCAATTATTCTATTTTAAAACCTTCCAGTGCAGAGAGGCAGAGAAAGCACCCATCTGACCATCCTACTCACCTCAACTCCAAGAGTAAAAAGCCCCAAAAGCTCACCAGTTCAGATGACAGATCAGGGTGGATAGGCCAAAGGAACCCAAGGCCAAAGGCTTTCTAGCTCAAAGCTCAAAAAGCCCAAAATCTACTATGCTAAAACTCCTTCCACTTTTACACTCTTTCTTAAATACATTTCAGCTGAAAGTTCCACTTACTCTTTAATCCCTGTCAGCTGGCTTCTTGCTTTGCCTCTTGATCTAGGGTTAACATTATTAAATCCTGTGCACAGAGAGATTTTGAATTAAAGGTATGTTCCAGGGCTGACGGAACCATACCATAATCACCTGTTTAGAATAAACAGAAAGTTCTTGGAATTAAGTTTTGTGTTAGGGCTCAACCATACCAAACAAAGCACAGGTTTTTACAGTTCACAATCTATGGGATCACACTGGGATCAAATATCCAGCAACATCCTCATCTTGGAAATGTTTTAAAATACAATCTTCTACTTTCCCAGGGCACCTGATCATCTTCCAAGATACTGGTCATTTATGTTGCACATTCCATTACATGATCAGTGTCCAACACAGTCATCTCTACCTCATATTTGGGAAGTCCTTCAGCCAAACTTTAGTCAAAGCCAAATAGTAACAACCATTAAAGAAACAAATGGCCATGAATTTGAAAGAAAGGAGTAGGTAATGGGAGCTCAATGAAAATGAGAAATAAAACAAAAAGGATATGGCTGTACCTAGGAATGTTGGAATAGAAAGTTTATTATAGATATATGAGAGAACATAGTCAGACACAGGAACATCTGGGACAGTCTACGATTGACATGAACTTGAGCCATGTGAGAGGAGAAGAGAGATGGAAGTCGAGAGCCAGATGAAAAGGGTGGGAAGGTAAATGATAAATGAAAAAGACCAGGTAACCAAAATGGTTGGAATACATAAGGAATAGGAGCTGGGAGGAGGCAGCTCAACTTCTGGGGTAGATATCTGTGTATGACACCCATACCTTGTAACAGGAAAAGATTGAGGGATGCTGGGAGAACCTGACAGCCAGGTCTGCTTTGATTGTTAAGTAGCCTCCTTAACGATTCATCCCAGCATTTGAGATGTAAGAGCAGAGAGGAATGAAAAGGTTGAAATGATTTCATTATAACCTTAAAATTATTTTTAAAAGGAGAAAATGGCCTTATGGTCCAATATTCTTCAGAGACTTTGAATATGTATTAGAGAACACCAAGTATTACTCACAACTTTTTTTTCTCAGGTTGTGCACTTTCAAATGTGGGGAGGGGAAACATCCCTGTTAGTCACTACCACAGCAGTTTATCCAGAACTTCTGTTTTGTTTGAACTCATGCAACTATAGAAATTTGCTTCCCAGAAACAAGCTCAGCAACTAATCCATATTCTTGATTCCCTTTGTGTATGACTCCCCCCAAATGTACAGTTTTCACTTTTATTGACCATCTAAAATTGATTACATGATTCATTACCATCTTCCCTTCTCCCTCTCCCTTTCTGTGTTGTGACTACACCAGCTTCAAAGTAGGTTAGTGAACTCAATTCTTACACAGGTCCCTCTTTATTTGTAATTGCCCACCTCTAAAAATTTAGGGTCTTCAGGGGACATTAATTCACTCTTCTATTTTACTTCACACTCACTAGTCAGGGCCCACCTAAAAAGAGCTGCAGGACTATGTTCTAGGCACTAGACAGTAGGGGCAGCATTCAGTGTTCCAATAAAGTGTAAACTACATAGCATGTGAAAGGCTGATCTACAGGAGACATTGCTTTAAAAAAACAAATATCAAAGCACTAGGGGAAAAGGAATGAAATTCTTAATGACTGGATTATCAAAGAATATTAACTAATAAGAGACTAGAGCAGTAATGCATTAACAAAATAAAATTTAATAATACCAACAACTGACTTTTTATTTATTTATTCATATATTTATTTATTGCGGATACAGTGTTCTGCATGCATCTACACTTGCATGCCAGAAAAGAGCACCAGATCTCATTATAGATGTTGTAAGCCACCATGTGGTTGGTGGGAATTAAACTCCTGACCTCTGGAAGAGCAGCCAGTGCTCTTAAACTCAGAGTTGAAAAAAAAAACACATAGCATACTGACTTTGAAAAACACAGGCTATTCTCTTGTAGAGGGAAAGCCATTAATAAGATACTGTTTGATGTTATCCTTGTGTACAATATTAGCTGCTGAGACCTGTAACCTGACAGACACAGCTTAAGCCCATAGCCTGTGTCTCAAATTTGAACTGACAGAACTGTGTCAATGAGGATTGTACATATGGGCATAGGACAGTCCCTTAATTTGAAATTCAATATTTACTGGAGCAAGATACCTGACCCAAATTGTACACCCACCAATCTGGTCAGCTTTCATTTGCATTCATGAATTAATAAATACACATTGGGAATTTACAAATTAAAAAGACATAACCCTGACACATTTCTACACAATCCTGGTGAGCAAACGTGTATCCCGGGATCCTAATCTCTAACAGGTCTGGTTAGCATACTGCTTATCTGTGGAATGTTTTACAGGCAGTCTTCCCTCAGCTAAATTCTAACTGGTACCACTAGTTTCTCAGCGATAGTAAATCCTTTACATCATCAGTTCTACTCTTCTATATCACAGCTTAATATTTGAGTGCTCTCTGACACAGGACATATAATTTATAACCCCCACAAAATCCGAATGGATCTTTTAGAATGGAGAGACATCTTCAAAGGTCACCAGGAACTAGGCCTAAAAAAGGGCACTTAAATTTCACCAGAATAGTGACTCTATTATAAAGCCACCAGGAATTGGACCATGGGTCACCAATTCCAAATAGAAGGTCGTAAGATTCCTTACCCAAGGAACAGCCTGAGGATAACCACAAGAATGGGAAGGTATCTTATCTCAAAGTGGGGCATTTGTGCTGAGCAGTCTACCAACTTTGATGTAGAACCTTCAGTGACAAAGAAAATACCCAACATTCCTGAGGCCTAGAGATAGCTCCCTCAATGTTAGTTATGTTAGCTAGCCAATCACTTTGTAAAAAGCTTGCCCTTGCTGAATGTCACCCAATCATGTAACTATTAAACCGGAACTTCCTGGTCCTTCCTAAAACCCCAATCAAAACCCTGCCATGCACCTGCTCAGGGCTCTCTCTGATCCACTGTGTTTGTGAAAATGGAGAGACCCAGCATAAGCCCAAATAAAACTCTTTGCTCTTGCATATGTGGTCTGGCTCCTGATGATCTTTGGTCACCCTAAGATCTGGCCATAACATATGGGTTCTTATATTGGATCCCCAAGTCTCCCAAGCACCCCAGGCACATGGAGCTGAACAACAGCCAGGAAATGAGCACTCTGTCTGTATCTGTCTGTGTCTTTCTCGGTGTTTCTCTAGTTTGTTTTTTTGGGACTCAAGGCAAAATGTGTAATATGTGTCGTCAGAAAGGTTAGAGCTGATGCTCTGGACAGCTGTGGGCCACAGGGGGTCTAGAAGACCCCCCCAAAAGGGCACATCTGTAAAGGGAGTTGAGCACCGAGTTTTCTTTGATCTCTGGATCTTTGGACGAGGATAATGCAGGTAGCTCCTGCAGCAGAGATTCACTGATATCCTACTTTCCTTTTTCCACTGCAGGAGTGGTGGGATCTGCTGTCTGGCTCTGTGTATTTTTCTGCTGCACAAGCAATGGGATCTAGTCTGTGTCTTGTTTAACTGTTTTGACTCTCGCTGTCATTTTTTGTCTCTGGGACTGACTGAGGACATGGGACAGAATCCTTCTATCCCCCTAGACTTGATTTTTTTCCCATTTCAGGAGGCTTGAGCCATGCTTCACAGGCTCCAGTGAGAGTGGCAAGAATGTGGCAATGGATTGATACAGTATGTGGAGCCCCAGGATTGGCACCTCTGCCAATGTTCTCTGGTCTCTGGTCTGGCAGATCTTATCCACTACTCTGGCCTCAGGTCTGGCAAAGTGTGTCCCCTGCTCTGGCCTCTGATCTGGCAGAAATTTGCTGCTGCTGTGGTCTCTGGTCTGGCAGAGTTTAGCTGGTGCTTTGGGCTCTGGTCTGGTAGACAGAGATCAACAAATATGTTGCTGCTCCGTTCTCTGGTCTGGCTGAATGCAGGTCATCATTCCAAACTCGGGTGTAGTTGGATGGAGCCTGATTTGGGGGTGGGTCACCACTAATGGAATAGGATAGAGGGCCCATAGAGAGACAGGCCACTGTTCTGAGTTTTGGTATTTTTTCTTCCATTCTCTTTGAGCGCATTATACCCAGTACATTTTTTTTTCCTTTGTTGTACTTTTGTGATTTTGTTTGCTTGTGATGGTCTCAGAGGGCTGGTGATCAAACAGCTGTGCTCCATTGTGACTTTGCCTTCCCCATGCTCCCAACACTACAAGCTGGGGCACCTCTGGTCATCAGTGGGAACACATATTTCCACATATTTGGCGAGGAAGGCTCTGTTGGAGAGGGGTCTGTGTGCAGATAATCTTTCTGGGCTTGACCTTGTTGCCTCCTTGCTATCTCTATGAGGAAGGTCAGTGACCTGAGGTTAGCTCTAGCTTGGAACAATGACCACCAAATAATGCTCTTAATTGAAAGGTATTGTAGTTATTACTATTATTATTATTTGGTTAGGGTCCCCTGTAGCCCAGCCCGGCCTTAAACTAAACAGCTATAAGATGACCTTGAATTTCTGATCCTTCTGCTCCACCTCGTATCAAGTGAGCTACACTCCCAATCCCACAAACTTATTTTTTTTTTTAGCCATAGGTGGCTTCAACAAGGAAGTGAACCAAACTCAAATAGGGAAGGCTTGGCTCCACTGAGTTCCTGGGTCTGAGCGTGTGTACTGGCACTGTTCACAGAATACCCACCTGAGCATCTTGATATGTCACTTATTAGCCTGGCTATACTTATGAGATTGTCACCTGAGAATGAAAACAATTCTTTTTTAGTTAAGGTCTCATACTGGCAACTAAAAGAATTTTATTAGAAAATCTTAGAAAGCACATGTATGATAGTGGTTTGAATGGGTGGGGAACCTCTGTCAATGTGCTCCCCAAAGTGCTAAAGGACATAAGCATGGGGAACGGGGAGGAGTAGATGAGGAATTCACCATGTCTGGTATCTACCCCTACCCCCCAGAAAATGAGTTGCTTTACTTAATCACCAATGCAAGAAAAAAATAGCTAGAATGCATTTGAGGTTCAAGGTTTAGAAGTGAGGTTGCAGGGGTCCTTTTGGCAATGCTTTTGAAGAACTGCATCCATTCAAGTGCAATGTTTGTAAATTCACACTGAGCAAGGAAGGCAGGGAAGGGAAGGGGAGGGAGGAGAATAAAAAGGAGGACAGGGGAGAAACAGGTTCAAACTTTTCCTGTCAAGAAAACAAAAAGGAAAAATATCTTAATGAAGTCCCACTTTTTGTATGTGTGCCCAAGAATTTTTTATCATTATTTATTTAATTTTTTGTGTTAAATATTTTTTTTTAATTTTTTAAACTTTTATTAATTACACTTTATTCACTTTGTATCCCCCCATAAACCCCTCCTTCCTCCCCTCCTAATCCCACCTACTTTTCCCTTTCTTCATGAATGATCCTCCCCAAGTCCACTGATAGGGGAGGTCTCCCTTTCCTTCCTTCTGATCTTAGTCTGTTAGGTCTCATAAGGAGTGGCTGCATTGTCTTCCTCTATGGCCTGAGATCAAAGAGCAGGCCAATCAGTTTATGTTACAGGCAGTCCCTCTTCCCATTACTATGTAACCCACTTGGACACTAACTGTCATGGGCTACATCTGTGCAGGGGTTCTAGGTTATCTCCATGCATGGTACTTGGTTGGAGTATGAGTATCTGGAAAGACCCTGGTGTTCAAATTTTCTCATTCTGTTGCTCTCCTTGTGGAGTTTCTGTCCTCTCCAGATCTTACTATTTCCCACTTCTTTCATAAGATTCCATGTACTCTGCCCAACACTTGGCCATAAGTCTCAGCATCTGCTTTGATAGTCTGCAGGGCAGAGCCTTTTAGAGGGCCTCTGTGGCAGGTTCCGAACTTGTTTCCTGTTTTCTTCTTCTTCTGATGTCCATCCTCTTTGCCTTACAGGATAGGGATTGAGCGTTTTAGTCAGGATCCTCCCTCTTGATTAGTTTCTTTGGATGTACAGATTTTAGTAGGTTTATCCTATATTATATGTCTATATGAGTGAGTATATACCGTGTGCCAAGAATTTTTAAGTTGTGTTTATGTGTACATTCCTTTCATCATATTTACATATATACTCTAAACGTTTGCTGAATAATGGTGTTTCAATGTCGTTCCCACATTTCAACTGAATTATTTTTGGGCACTAAATCTAAACCTAATTCTTATCCATATTTGGAGGTTTTACTTGTTTTGAATGTGTGGTTTTATTTTCTTAGTTAACAGTGTGTACACAGTCCCTTACACCAGGGTCATCATATTTGTGTCTCTAACAAAGGAATGAAAAACATTAAATAGTACTAATAATGTTAATGACTAAAATGAAAATAACTGAGTGCATTGTACAATGATCTCAGATGCTCTTTTCAGACAGGACATTTTATGATGAAATTTTTTTCATGAGGCACAAAATGCCTGCTAAGCTTAAGGCTTGTTTACAACATTCTCTTGAAAACAAGGTTCAAGATGAATCCTGAAGTCATAACATCAAATGATGTACAGAGAGGACATAATCACCTTTGCAGATATGGGCTCCTAGGGATAAGTATGGTAGGATTCAAAGCTCAGGACACTTTCTGAGAATATGACTTCTCATAAAACCTAATGAAAAAATTGATTCATCCCAGAAAATGAACATATACATAAAACCAAATACATATAAAGCAGGTAAATGTCAGGAGAAGGACCAGGTTAAAAACTAACACCAAATAAGTATCACTGTTGCTGTATCTGCAATTTCTACCTTATTTGGAATGCAGAGACAAGAAGACTGTTAACTCCTGTATTGAAGGAAGTACATCTGCATAAAGAAAAGCAATGTTTCGATTCTCCTGTTCTTTTTTTTCTCCTCCCCTTCCTCCTCCTTCCTTACCTCCTATATATGAAGCAAATGTTCTACCTCTGAGTTGTATTCCTGCCTTCTGTACAAAACAGGCAGAAACAGATAATCTTTAGATATAATGAAGCCAGATGCTAAATCTCACTAAAGCTTAAAGGAAGTAACTTGTTATGGGATAAATTAAAGAGAACACAGAGAAGGCAACAGGCATAGAGTAGGCTGTCCTAGTAACAGCAGTAAGATAAAAAGACTCCAGGAAAAGTTTTTTACAGATGGCATAATGGCTGTCATTAACAAATAAAATGCTACATGCTCCCATCCTTTAGGTGAGAATTCTGTTTTACTATCAGATTATGAAGACTTTGTTAAAGGAATTTACTTTTTAAAAGGTTATTTGTCATTCCACAGATAGTTATTGTGAATTAGGTACCCAATATTCTGCTAAGTCCTGAACACACAAAAATGATTGATGTAAACACCACTTTCTCTATAAGCTTACAATCTTGTGGGGTAATCCACCATAAACAAACCCATAGACCATGCATAGAAATGTATACATCACTATGAATTCCACTATGAAACCTAAAGGAAAGCAAGAGGTACCTAACACCCCAGAAAAGATAAAGAACATACATATTCAAAGGCTGAGAGATGAGAACATTTTAGTTCAGTAGGTGAAATGAAAGAAGGTGAATTTGTTTTCAGTATACTAGGGAAGAAGAATTGAATGATGATGATGATCATGATGATGATAATAATAATAATAAAAGATTAAAGAAGGATGGTAGCCATCCCTCTCTGCTGCTGCTGTTTTTTTCATCCTTGCACCCTCTCATGTGACTCTATGCCCTCTAGTGGTGACGGGAGGCAACTTCTCCATCATTTCTCTCTGGAACTGTTGATGGTTTGTTTAATCAGCAGAGCCTGCAGGGCTGATGGCCTCCAGGGAGAACCCATGAACTGGAGGCTCTGGCAGGGTGACTCCAGGAAGTGACCATGCTTCCTCAGCCCGGTTCCGGATGGAACTTGGAACCCTGGTTGCCAGGTAACGGGAGGCCAGCAGCAACAACAGCAGCCTGGACAGACCAGCTGGTCCAGAGGAGCTGGAGAGATGAGTCTGTTCTGCTTCCAGACCTCCACGGGCTCAGGTCTCAGAGAAGACAGCGGTGGTCGCCTGTGCCGCTGCTGGAGACATGTGGTGCGCTCCATGACACATTTCTGGCCTGTTCCCCACTGGGAGACCAAGGTAACCAGGGCTGTCCTGCAGCAGGGAAGCTTTCTGGTCCACCCCACCCCCATCCACCGCGATCGCAGCCTGGAAGAGTGTTCCTGTTGGGACACTGAGGAACGCTTTTCATGCCTGTTTCCCGCTTAGGTGTAGGGAAAGTGGTCATTGGTGCCCCTCAGGGTTTGCACACTTAAAGCATCCCTCCTGCCCTGGTCCTTCCTCATAGCGAAAGGTAGTGAGCCTTACTGCATGGCATCCTCATGCTCAGCAATGATCGCATGGACTATGTGAAGCAGATGATTCCCTATTTGCCCACCTTCTGGCCCTTTATCCAAAGATTGCCACCATCTGGTTGGTTCTGGACCTGATGCTGAAAAGGCAGGAGAGTGGTTCCACCGGGGATCTAGTCAGCTCTCAGATCTTCTCCTGCTGTTTCCCAGGGCCAGTGCCCTGTGCCCTCACAGAACCGGACGTGTGAGTCCCAGCAGCCTGAGTCCCAGGCCAGACGCCTTAAAGTGACATGGCCAAACATGGGTGATTGTGGCAGGGTGGGGCTCTAACAGGTACCATTCACCTTCCCCAGGGAATCTCACACACCACCCTTTCTCATGCCCTGAGCGACCTTTCCCAGTTTGTGTAAAGGATTCTGGACCCCATTTGCGGTGTTTGTTATGGATGGAGCCCCTAGCATCCCCACACCCATCCCTGGGAAGATTCTAATAGTTCCTTCTAGATGTCTGGGTGGCTTGGGGACACGGGGCAGTAGGGGTAACACCCCCGTGGACTGTCACAGGTATAGATCCTTCAGGCGGAAAAGCAGACAAAGACATGAGTAAGCTTGGGGTGGAGGGGGAGGTGAGCAGGAAGGGGCGTTTAAGGCCAGGGTGGAGGGCCAATTTTGGCCAGGAGCCTCACCTTTGGGGTTATCTACCTAGGGACTGTCCTCACGACCTAACCTGCTGGTAGAGGACAGAGGTTTCCCACTGGGCTCCTAGGTTTTGAGCAGCAGAGGGAGAGACAAAAAAGGAAAGGCCCTGGGGGATACCAATGCCCCCCCCACAGTTCCAAAGAGAAGCCAGGCTCCCGACACAGTGTCCCTTTTCCCTGCTCTCACCCACAGTGCCATCTTCTCGTTCTTGTCCCAGTGGCTGCAGAAATTCTCCCAGGATTTCTCTGGGGCCCCCGGACCTTGCCATCGTGAGACGGCTGCTGGACTATGCCAGGATCCATGTGCCCACTGCAGAGTTGGACTGCCAATCTGGGGAGATCCTCCGGGCAATGGATAAGCCCTAGATAAGCTGAAGCCTGAGAAGGAGGAGGAGAATTAGGAGGAGGATGAGGACCGGAGGGAGGCGCCTAGTGAGGTAGCAGCTGATTCAAACCCCGTGTCCCACAGGGGAAGTGTCCTGAAGCTCTGGCCAAGGAAGCAGAGGAGGAAGACTGTCAAATCGACTGTCCTGCGGGTAGGAGAGGGGACTGTGCCTTCTCTGGCATGGAGAGGCCATCTTGGGTTAGCTCACCCCATTCTGCGTGCCTTCAGGCTGCTCCCTTATCCCAGATGATGGCTCACCCCTTTTTTTGCTCAGATCCAGGGCTACTTGGGACCTCAACTGCAGAGCTGCCAATGCAAGACACCTTGGTGGCACAGGAGAAACGGAGCCTGGCTTTGGGGGCAGATGCTAAGCCCCAAGAGGATGCTGAGCTCTTGGATCCCATGGCTGCAGGATCCCCAGTCTTGCCAGAAGCTGGACCAGTGAAACCTCTGGCTTTAGTATCAGAGGATGCACAGGGCCTTGTGGACTTGGCTGATGAGCTACTGTTTTCTCCACTGTAGTGCACTTGGGGGCACCCAATCCCCTGTCCTCGCTGCCCGAGGTAGACATATAGTTGGTACAATTGCCGGCTGAGCTGCACCCTGCGCCTGCTCCCCTTAGAGAAAAGATTCCCTTAATTTTATATATTTTTAAATTGCTGTTTTTCACTCTTGTGTTATTATTGTTGGTTTCATACTATTATTATTAAAAAGGTGTTGCTTACTCAACTTAAGTGATGTATTCAGAGATGGGGCCTCCCCATCAGCCCACAGTGGGTGGCTTAGCCAAGGGGTATGGAGCCTGTTTTTGTTGAGAGTTTTCTGCGAGTTGGGCATGTGCATCCATTTATAGAAGATGCTGCCAGGTGTGTAGTTGGTGTGCAGGGGGTCTACTGGGATAGATTGAGCCCCAGAAAAAAAAAGCCCAGCAGGGCCAGTGCTTGACAGCAGAATTTGGGGGCCACAGCTGGGCCAAGAGCTAGGCTCTGAGGACCAGGACCAGGAACAGGACCAGGAACAGTACCAGGACGCAGCTCTGTGGACACTATCCCTGAGGGGGAAAAAAACCTATAATTTGAGATACAACGTACATTTTGGGGGATCATTTAAATACATGATATTTCTACATAGCCATGCCTGTTTTAGAACTCAGTTTTGGAGCTGGGCATGGTGGCACACACCTGTAATCCCAGCACTCAGGGAAGAAGAGACTTGAATTTGAGGCCAGCCAGGTCTACAAAGTAGATCTAGGACAGCAAAGACTACACAAGGAAATTTTGTCTAAAAAACAAACAAATAAATGAACGAACAAACACAAAAGAGAGCCAATTGTGTGGACCAAGCTGACCATAATCTCAGAAAGATTAGGTTTCCATGGACTCCCAGGTCTACGATGACAGGGATGCATCTCTGAGCAAAGCTAAGATATTTTTAATGACTTATTCTTGAATCAAGGAATGAATGGATAAAATAAGATGTACACAGGTAACATTTTTTTTCTTTTAATGAACAGTAATAAGTCTTCAAATTCTACATTTATTTACAATTGCAAAATCATTTCTGATGTTGTCAGTAAGTGGGTTGTCTCTTTTGCTTTAATTTCATCCATTGAAAAATGTTTGAGTATGTATGTGCCATGAGAGGACAACTTATTGCTGTTTACTATCTGTTTACATCCCATATATGAGTTTTCAACATGAAACCCAAAGAGTCTTTTGACCAGTGAAAGAACTGGCCCTTATTTAGGTTTAAAAATGATTTATGTATGTGCTGGTGTGTGAATTTGTACATACAAAGGCCCAAGTATAGAAATATTAGAAAAATTCTATAGGAGTAATATTGGCTACCCAGAAATTGAGCTCAAATCATCAGGCTTAGAAACAACCAACTATTCCCACTGAGACAACTCTCTGACATTCACTTGTAGATCTGAGACAGTTTTATGAATAAGTCTTTACTCCTAAGAATGAACTAACACATTCCAAAAAAATGACAGCATTATATCATTTTAATTTGTACATAGCATTTATTATTATTATTATTATTATTATTATTATTATTATTATTATTATTATTTCATGTTCTTCCATCCTTATAGGACAATAGGTTTATAATCTGGATAGAAGACAATATTTTACTGATGTAATATTTCAATTAAGTTTATTTGAGTATCAATGAACTCAGTGGGGAATGTCTGTGGTAAGCAAAACTGGCAACATGACTTTGAACATATAACAATGACTAAAATAAACCCCACAAAGCTGTCACCAAGTCTTCATACATTTGTCATGGCCTAAGAACCCATAGTCAGATTACACATACACACACAACATGCTGTTTTGAAATAAATATCATTGCTGTTACATTATTCAGCACCTCTAGATAATTCTCTCAGAAGGCAGTACTTCAACATTATGTGTCATGTAGTAACTAATGGGAACATAAGAAGAATGGAACTTCAAATAACATATATATGTGTGTATATATATTCATATATATTTATGCATATATACATACATACATATACACTATTAAGCATTTTAACATTAATGTTGGTAAAAATAGAACACATTGGGGGAACATCTTCCACCCTTGGACGTGTACTCAGAAAGCTGACATGAGAATCAAGACTTCAAATGCAGCTTTCCTAATTACTGACATCCAAATCAGGCTTGAAAACAAACATCTTAAAGGAATTTGTGAAAATGAAAAACAAAAGCACCATGCTTTCTCAGAGGCCCTTCATTGAAAAGCATGATCACATACCACATGGTATAAATAAGCAATGGTTCACATAGATGATGGGAATTCCATTCTATACTTTTCAGCAGAAAAATACCTATCAGCAAGTGGAAATGCATTAGATCAACAGCAGCCACAGAAAGAATAACAGATTTACCTAATAAACTTCTGTGATTGGATTTGATACACATACATCAAACTTCAATACCTACTCCAATGTTTCAAAATATAGAACACAACCACAATTGGTGACTTCCTCCATTACGTTATAAGTGAACATGGTAAATAATTTACTTCCTCCAAGGCTATGATGAAAAACAGATTAAAAAATTTTTTTTAGTAGATTCTTAGGGAGTACAGATTTTAGTATGTTTATCCTGTATTATATGTCTAATACCCACTTATGAGTGAGTATATACCCTGTGTGTCTTTCTGCTTTTGGGATACCTCACTCAGGATGATCTTTTCTAGATCCCACCATTTGCCTGCCAGTTTCATGATTTCCTTATTTTTAAATGCTTAGTAGTATTCCCATGTGTAAAAGTACCACAATTCCTATATCCATTCCTCAATGGAGTGGGACCTGGGTTGTTTCCAGCTTCTGGCTATTACAAATAAAGCAGCTACAAACATGGTCCAGCAAATGTCCTTGTTGTACACTTGATCAAATTTTGCATATATACCTAGGAGTGGTATAGCTGGATCTGGAGGTAGCACTATTCCTAATTTTCTGAGAAATTACCACATTGATTTCCAAAGTGGTTGTACAAGTTTACATCACGACCAGACATGGAGGAGTGTTCCCCTTTTCACACATCCTCTCCAGCATGTGTTGTCACTTGAGTTTTCGATCTTTTCTGTTCAGATAGGTGTAATGTGATATCCTGGGTTCATTTTGATTTGTATTTCCCTGATGACTAAGGAAGACTTTTGAGGGGGCAGGAGTTCCACAAGGAGAGCATTGGGACTGATACTCCAACCAAAGACCATGCATGGAGATAACCTTGAACCTCTTCAACTCCTGCCCAGATATATTCCATGGCAGCTCAGTCTCCAAGTGAGTTTCCTAGTAATGGGAACAGGAACTGTCTTTGATATGAACTCAGTGTCTGGCTCTTTGGTCACCTCCCCTTGATGGGGGAGCAGGCCACAGTAGAGGACAATGCAGCCAGTTCTGATGAGATCTCATAGGCTAGGGTCAGATGAAAGTGGAGGAGGACCTCCCATATCAGTGGACTTTAGGACAGAAATAGGAGGAAGTTAGGAGTTTGAATAAAGGAGGGGATGAAGGATGGAGCCACAGCATGGATACAATGTGAATAAACTGTAATTTACAAAAACATAAATTTTTTTAAAGTTAAAAAAAGAAACAACCTTCAGATACTAGAAGGTTTTTTTGTTTACATCCCAGGATATTGTTTTTTGAGAAAGAGATTTTCTGTATAGCCTTGACTGACCTGTCATACTTTCTAGAACAGGCAGGCCTTAAACTAACACAGATCCATTTCCTTCTGCCAGTCATAGTGCTAGTATTAGAGGCATTTGCCAACAATCCAGGCTTTGATTTTTTTAATTTAATTTAATGTTTTATTTTTGCGACATGGTATCTCAGTGCATCATGGCCAATCCAGGACTCTCTTTGTAAACCAGGCTGACCTTGAACTCACAGAGACCTACCTTCATCTGCCTCTCAAGTGCTGGGACTATGGATGTGTGTCACCATGCCTCGTAAGACTTTTTTATAGCCTTGTCACACTATGTGATTTCAGATATATCTAGCCACACATCTAGCCTGTTTTTTTAGACAATGTTTCTCTCTAGCCGTGCATGTCCTGGACTTGCTTTGTAGACCAGGGTGACACTGAACTTACACAGCAGCATGCTTGTGTCTCCTAGAGAGACAGGATTAGAGATATGTGCCACAAAGCCTGGCTCAGATTTTTTATTTCAATAATATATCTATATGATTAAAACATAAATTGAAACATATACATATGATTAAAACAAAATGTATATATTAATATATAACATATTTATTACATATATTGGTTTATATTACTATATTTAGTGAGAATATATTAATTATACATATGAATATTTTGGTATTTTGAGAGAGGGTTTCTCCTTTTAGCCTTGGCTATCTTGGACTAGATCTGTAGACCAGCCTGACCTTGAACTCACAGAGACTGGCCTGCTTCTGCCTGGCAGAGTACTGGGATTAAAGGCCTATGCCAACTCTTAGTATTTAGGCACCTGTTTCTGGCTTTCCTAGCAACCTGTGATGTCATTACGTGTTGACTGCCAGGGAGGGCAGGTGTGGTTACTTTGCTCCTTAAAAGGATCTGCCTGCCCACTTTGTCTCTCTCTTGGCCTCTCGCCCTCTTGCTATTGCCTTCTTGCGCTCTCCCCCTTCTCTGTTGGGGTGCCCCCTTCTCTCTCTTCCGCTATCATGTCCTGCTGTCTCCTTCTCTCTCTCTCTTCATCTCCATCTGAGAGACCACCTGAGAATGCAAACAACTGTAAAATAAAAAACAGCTGTGACTATTCCCATCTTTGAATTAAAGCCAGAGCCACGTAGCTCTCAAAAGGCAGGATGAACTGCTCCGAGATAGGTTTTAAAAAATAACGGCAGGGTGAATTGTTTTGAGAAAACTCACAAATGGCCAAAAACTGCAAACAAGTAGCTGTAAACTATCTTCATGCTATTCTTGCTGACCAATCAATGTATAGAGCAAAAGTGGCCAGATTTTTAAGTATAAAAATCCTGTGCTTTGCATGCTTGGGGTCGTCTCCTGTCTTTGGAGGGGTGACCGTATCACGATTGGAAAAACAAAAAACAAACAAACAAACAAACAAACAAACAAACAAAAAACTCTTGCTTTTGCATGGAGTCGTGGTCTGTGGGGATTTCTGGGAAGGGCACAATCTTGAACTCCTGAGCTGTGAGACCCCAGGCCTTACATTTTTAGTGCGTTTGACCGGGAAAGGGCGTGCCCCTTCCCCAACCCTCATCAGACTGAGTTCGGAGGTTGAGCTCAAAACAGGTTAGTCTAATTTCTGTTTTGCTTTGCTTGTTTCTGTCTTACCAATCTGTTTCTGTTTAGGCGCCTATCTAGACCTTTTTTTAGTCATCTGATCATTCATTGTGATAGACAGACGTATCAGACTATCACTTGACTGGGAACTGGAGGACGCTCCGGTTTGGGAGGCTAGGATTGGGACGCTCCTCCTCCCATCTATTTCCTGTTAGAGATGGCTGCCGCCAGGCAGCCTTTCAATCAGAGTTCTGTGGTACCACCCGCAAGAGCGTCCTTGTCTAAATGTCTGTCTTGTTCTCTTTGTCTCTATCTGTGTTTCCTCTTTGACTTTCTTGACAAACGACTTTATTATGGGACAAACTGTGACTACACCCTTATCCCTCACCCTTGATCATTTCTCAGAGGTGAGATATAGGGCACATAACATTTCAGTTGAAGTTAAAAGGGGAAAATGGCAAACTTTCTGTTCCTCAGAGTGGCCTACTTTTCAGGTTGAATGGCCACACGAGGGCACCCTTCACCTTGACAAGATCCTTGCTGTCAAGATTAAGACCCTCCAGACTCCAGGAGGCCCTCTGTCTAAGGATCAGTGTGCATATTGCAAGGAGAAAGGACATTGGATCAAGGATTGTCCTAAAAGGACGAAAAAGCCAGAAAAACCGAATGCCCAAGCCCTGGAGACCCAGGTCCTAACCCTGGATGATGACAGTGATTAGGGGGGGACAGAGTTTGACTCCTCACCCAGAGCCCAGGGTAACCCTTAAGATGGACGGGAAGCCAGTCGACTTCTTGGTGGACACTGGCTTCCAGCATTCTGTTCTGTTACAAGATTTTGAAGCTAAAAAAGAAGAAATCATCGGTCCAAGGAGCCACTGGATGTAAACAATACTCATGGACTACCCGAAGAATGGTGGACATTGGAGTGGACCGGGTATACCACTCATTCTTAGTTCTCCCTGAATGCCCATACCCGCTGTTAGGGCGAGATATTTTAACTAAGATAGGAGCCCATATCCATTTTAGACCAGATGGCCCACATTTGACAGACAATAAAGGAGATCCCATTCATGTACTGACAATTCAACTGGAAGATGAATGCCGCCTTTCTGAAAAGGTGGTAAGTCCAGAAAAAGACATTGACTGGTTGCTACAGAGATTCCCCGGGCATGGGCTGAAACAGATGGCCTAGGAAAAGCAGAGAAACAGCTCCAGTTCTGATAGAGCTGAAGCCTCAGGCTACCCCAATCACGGTGTAACAATATCCAATGTCTAAGATAACCCGTGAGGATCCACCCTCACAAACAGAGGTTCCTTGATCTAGGGGTTCTCAGAAGGTGCTATTCTGCCTGGAATACTCTATTGCTGCCAATTCAGAAGCCTGGATGCAATGACTATTGACCCCTACAGGACTTGAGGGAATTAACAAACAGGTCATGAACTTACACCCTACCGCACCCAACACATATAACCTGTTGAGTTCCCCTCCCCCTGACAGGGTTTGGTATATGGTCCTGGACCTTAAGGACACATTTTATTTTTTTGTCTCCAACTCAGCCCTACAAGGCAAGACATTTTTGCTTTTGAATGGAAAGACCCAGACTCAGGGGACTCAGGTGAGCTTACATGAACTCAACTTCCTCAAGGTTTAAAAATTCTTCTACTATATTTGATGAAGCCCTACACTGGGATCTGGCACACTTCTGGGCCACCAATCCCCAGGTAACTTTTCCCCAATATGTGGATGACATTCTATTAGCTGCAAATTGTAAAGAAACCTGCCTTAAAGCCACCAACTAGCTGTTACAAGAGCTGGGTGACCTTGGATATAGAGCATCAGCAATAAAGGCCCAGCTCTGCAGGAAACAGGTCAGTTATCAGGGATATATATTAAGAGAGGAAAAGAAATGGCTATCAGAGGCTAGAAAAGAGACTGTATTTCATATTCCCCCTCCACAGACTACTAAACAACTGAGGGAAATTTTAGGTACAGCAGGGTTTTGCCAGCTGTGGATTGCAGGATTTGCCAAGATGGCAGCCCATCTGTATGCCCTTACAAAGGGCAAAGACTTTCATCTGGGGAAAGGATGAACAAGCCACATTTGATAATATCAAACAAGCCTTAATGTCGGCCCTAGCATTGGGACTCCCTGATGTAACCAAACCCTTCCATCTTTATGTGGCTGAGAAACAGGGAATGGCCAAGGAGTTGCTAACACAGAAAATTGGACCCTGGAAGAGACCAGTAGCCTATCTATCCAAAACGCTTGATTCAGTAGTGGCAAGATGGCCAACCTGCCTTCGAATAATAGCAGTAGTAGTGGCACTAGTAAAAGATGCAGACAAACTGACTCTATGACAGGACCTCACCATCTATGCTCCTCATGCCCCTGAGAGTGTCATAAGGCAGCCACCTGATTGCTGGCTCACGAACACTTGCATGACACCTTACCAGGCTTTGCACTTGAATAATGATAGAGTCACCTTTGAACTGGCTATGGAGCTAAACCCTGCCACCTTATTTACGGATCTAGAAATCCAGCCCCTGGAGCATGATTGTTTGCACGTTCTAGCAAAGGAACAGGGATGGTGCAAGGACTTGAAAGATCACCCTCTTCATAAAGCTGAGGTGACATACTATATGGATAGGAGCAGTTTTTTTGAGAATGGAAGAGAAAGGCAGAGGCAGTGGTGGTAGATGAACATAAGGTAATATGGGCCCAGGCATTGCCAGAGGGCACTTCTGTTCAGCAGGCTGAATTGATTGCTTTAACCCAGGATTTAACTCTGGAAAAGGGTAAAAAGATAAACATCTACACTGATAGTCAGTACACCTCATAAACAGCCCATGTGCACGGGGCCATCTATCATCAGAGAGGCCTCCTAACATCAGCTGGTAAAGAGATAAAAAATAAAAAGAGATAAAAAATAAAAACAAGATTCTGACTTTGCTCAATGCACTGTTGCTGCCCAACAAGGTAAGCATTATTCAATTCCTAGGACAGCAGAAGGTCGAGACTTCCAGGGCACCAAAGGGGAATAACATGGCCGATCAGGAGGCTAAAGTAGCTGCTAGAGGAAACTCTGTCCCCGTGGTATTAACAGCTGAACTGCCCAGAGAAGAATGACTAAACTGCTCAGAAACTGACTTAAAGTTAATATGGCAAAAATGGGATATTTAACACCAATGTGGGGGCATGGATTGACTCTAAAGGTAAGATCATTCTACCCCAGGAAGATGCTGAGAGATTGATAACTCAGATGCATAAGTGGACTTACTTGGGGGCAAAGAAATTGGCTGAAGTTGCCCTCCAATACCCGTACCGAATACTAAACCTCACCATCCTAACTGAGAGAGTGACTAGGACATGTGAACCTTGCCAGAGAGTAAACATAGGTAAGAATTTCCAGAGCCCAGGAAAGCGGCTAAGAGGAAGTAGACCCAGAATGCATTGGGAAGGGGATTTCACTGAAATTAAACCAGCTAGGTATGACAATAAATATCTCCTGGTTTTTGTGGACACTTTTTCAGGATGGGTGGAAGGTTTTCCCACAAAGAAAGAAACCACAATGGTCGTGACCAAAAGATTCTGGAAGACATTTTTCCTCAGTAAGGTATTCCAAAGCTAATTGGGTCAGACAATGGGCCAGCCTTCCTTGCTCAGGTAAACCAGGAGGTGGCCAGATTTCTGGGACTTGATTGGAAGTTACATCATGCTTTTAGACCCCAAATCTTAGGACAAGTAGAGAGAATAAATAGAACTCTAAAAGAGACTCTCACAAAATTGACAATGGAGACTGGGGGTGACTGGGTGGTGCTTCTTCCCTTGGCCCTCTTTAGAGTCAGAAATACTCACTCCCTACTAGGCTTAACTCCCTTTGAATTACTATATGGGGTTCCTGCTCTCCTACCTTGACTCTTCTTGGGGACCCTCTTGACATAACTAGTGGTAACTCTGACTTGTCCAGGCTAAAAGGACTGCAGCTTTTGCAGAAAGAAATATGGAGCAAGGTTGACAGTGCATATGCGCCCAGGTCCTTGGAGGTGCCCCATCAGTTCCAGGTGGGAGATCTGGTATATGTGCAGTGACATGGCAGCCAGAATCTGGAACCTCAGTTGAAGGGTCCTTATTACATCGTGCTCACCACCCCAACTGCCAAAGTAGAGAGCATCACAGCTTGGGTCCATGTGTCACACGTTAAGCCTGCTCTTCATCAACCTGCAACACCTGGAAAGTCCAAGCCTACAGCAACCCACTAAAACTGAAACTCATCAAGGACAATAAACTCTCAGACCAGAACACCCCTTTGTCAGGGAAAGTATAAGTGAAGTTCAGGTCCTGATGCTCCAGAAAGAGTATCAACCTCTCCATGAGGTTGATCCACAATTTTAGGGTTAAAATTGAGGCAAAAAGGGGGGGTGTGAGAGACCACCTGGGAATGAGAAAAACAACAGTGATTATTTGAATTGAAGTCAGGTGTAGATAACTCTTGAAGGAAAGGGTCAACTGTTCTGAGAACAACTATCTACAACCACCTGTAAACTATCTACAACCACCTGTAAACTATCTACAACCAGCTGTATACTACCTAAAACCAGGTGTAAACTATCTTCATTCTATTCTTGCTGAACAATCAATGTATAGAGCAAAAGTGGTTTCAATTTCAGGTATAAAACCCTGTCCTTTGCATATTTAGGGCTGTCTCCTGTCTTTGGAGGGGGGACCCTATAGAAATTGAAATAAAACTCTTGCTTTTTCCTCAAGTTGTGGTCTATAAGTGTTCCTGGGAAGGGCACAATCCTGAGCTCTTGAGCAGTGAGACTCCAGGTCTTACAACATGAAACTAAAATGCTTTTGCAATCCATTCTTTAGGTGGTGGAGCAGCTTATAAAATGGGAAACCTCTTTACAAGCTATACAACAGACAGGTTCAATTCTAGACCATTCAAAGAAGTCATAAAATGTAAACATGAACAAAAAAAAAAAAAAAAAAAAAAAACAATCCAGAAAGATAATCCTCAGTGAGGTGTCCCAGAAGCAGAAAGACATACACGGTATACACTCACTTTCAAGTGGATGCTAGACCTATAAAATAGGATAAACAAACTAAAATCTGTACACCTAAAGAAGATAAATGAGAAAGAGGACCTAGGTTAAGATGATCAATCCTCACTTAGAAAGACCAATGCGATGGATATAGGCAAAAACAAGAAACAGGACAGAAGCCTGCTCCAGAGGACCAATGAAAGACTCTACCTAGCAGTGTATCAAAGCAGATGCTGAGACTCATATCCAAACCTTGGGCAGAGCACAGGGAATCATATAAAAGAACGGAGAGTTAGTGTGACCTGGAGAGGACAGGAACTATACAAGGACCAAATATATCAGCACAGGGGTCTTTTATGAGACTGTTTCTCCAACCAAGGACCTTGTATGCATATAACCTACCACCCCTGCTCAAATGTAGTCCATGTGAGCTCTGTATCCAAGTGGGTACCATACTAAGTGGAACAGGGACTATTTTAGACATGAATTCAGTGGCTCACTCTTTGACCTCCCCCCTCCCAAGAGAGAATCAGACTGCTAAGCCACAGAGGAGGATATTTCAGCTAGTCCTGATGATACCTGATAAGCTAGGGTCAGTTGGAATAGGAAGAGGCCCTCCCCTATCAGTGGACTTAGAAAGGGGTAGGGAAGAGATGAGGGAAGGAGGGTAGGATAGGGAGGGAATGAGGGACTGGGATACAGCTGGGATACAAAGTTAATAAACTGTATCTAATATTAAAAAATAAAAATAAAAAAGTGGGACATATAACAAATTTCCTAAAGATGAAACACAAAATGCTGACAGTTTTTTGTTTCTTTGAAAACAGAATTTTTTTTCTGAACAATTTTCCTGTCCCAGGCTCTCTTTATAGAACAACCTGTGCTTGAACGCACAGAGATCCACCTACCTTTAACTTCCTGAGTGCTAGGAATGCAGGCGCTCACCAACAGCCCTAGCTGCTGACAGTTTATTTAGTTTTAGCATTTTATTTTTGTTGTTGTTTCATGCACTACATCTGAACTGCAGTTTCCTCTTCCTCCACTCCTCCCAGACACAATCTATCCACCACTACTCTGCCCAACTCTGCCCAGCTCACCTCTCCTTCATCCACTGTTTTTTTTTCCATTTATTTTATTTTCAATGAAAAAAAATGTGATGGCATAGCAAGTTATAATAAAACTAGGAACAATCCCTCACATCAGAGTTGGTCAAAGCAATACATGACGAGAGAAAGTGTAGCTAAAGCAGGAAAAAGAGTCAGAGACACCCCCATTCTCACTGTTGGAAGTCCCTCAGCGAAATCAGGATAATAATCATAAGGTGTATGCCAACAACCTAGCTCACAAGACTCATAGAATGTTTATGTTTCTGTCCTTCAGTCTCTGATCCCCTATGAACTCAGTGGGCCATGTGCTTGTTGTGTCCTTAATATCTCTGGTTCCTACAATACATATTCCCTCATTTGTGGGGTTCCCCTGGATACATCATTGTGTTTGGATAAGGGTCTCTGCATCTGTTCCCATGAGATGCCTTGTGATGTCTCTCTGATGACAACTGGGCTAGGCACTCATCAATGATTATAGCATAGTATCTTTCATTGTCATTTTTTGTCTGTCATGTTTACAGATATCGTGTGTCTCTAGGTTATCTTGACTCTGGTTCATGGTCATCCAGGCAGTGTCAGGCATGGACTTCCCCTCATGGTGTGGGCCTCAATGTGTTTTCTGGAGTGTATTTCACATTATTGGGTTGGGGTTTTCCTTCTAGTATCTTCTGTAGGGCTGGATGGCTGCATATATACTGGGTATAGTAGTCTGGGTTGGCATCGGTGGTCTCTTAGTGTCTGCATGATATCCATCCAAGCCCTTCTGTCTTTCATAGTCTCTGCTGAGAATTCTAGTGTGATTCGGATAGGTCTACTCATTATTTGAATGCTATTTTGGTATTAGCAGTGTCATGCATAGAACAGTTAATTTTCATGGTGTCATCCCCATATAAAATAGAATCTCTGTAACCTAAGAAAATAAAAAATGAACACACTATAATGTGTGTTGAGTGAATTAAGACGAAGAAGGGACTAATTTGAGGTAAAAATAAACTATATATAAATGCTGCAAAAAATTAAAATACTTGTAATTCAATTATGATATTTTAGAATATAACTGCATCAAAAAATTTAATTCCTATGCCATCAATATACCCAAAAATGTATGTAGCATTTTGCCTTTGCATGATGATGAATATTTTTCTATAACTCCTCATATGAAAAGTACTGTTGTTTAAGTGATTTCTGAATGAATTACATAACATTATTAAAAGCAGAAAATTTGGTAGTTCTATGTGAAAGATAATTATATGCATAGTTTATGGTCCCTCTAACTCTCTCTTTATAGGAAAGGATTTATGAAAATGATTTACAATCTGTGAGTCAATTAATTCAACAGTGGATGCCAAAAAATGGAAAATCGAGGAATCTATCAGTGGCTTAGTCCATGAGGCCAGTTGGCTCAACTCACCTTCATATACACAGAACTCCTCAAGAAGAAGGTTCTATAGTCAATGAAGAAATAGACTTGCTACCAAAGCGAAAAAGAACAGGCAAAGAGTAAAACATTCCTTCTTCCATGTCCTTGTATAGGTTTCCAGTAGAAGATGAGGCAAAGATGAGTGGTTGGTTTTGCAGTATGAAGATATGGATTAAAGTTATATTTTTCAGCTTTATAGATCCAGAAGAGAAGTAGAGAAGACTATTTCAAACAAGCAAGAGTACTTTACAATTGTGTCCTTAATTTGGGTGTTTTGCTTAATTCCATATGCAGTCAAGTTAAAAACCAAGAGTCATGATCACACCTCTTTTCAGCTTGAAAGATAATCATATCTCCTCTTTACATTAACTTCCAAATGAAAAGAATAACAGGTCATAGTAATGCCTAAAAATAATTTAATGACGCAGAGTACAACAGCAGACAAATTACATATTTATCTTGATAATAACTGAAGCTAACATTATATAACTGTCCTTCAAAACCGTCCAGGTTAGAAACAACAAAGTCCAGGTTAGAAACAACTCTCCACCGCCGCTGGGCCACTCCACAACACCTCCCTCATAGGGCAACCCACAATAAGCACAAGGATTCACCTCCCACCTGCTACGTGTATGTAGGGTCCCTAGGTCCAGACCAAGCATGCTCCTTATTTGATGGCTCAGTCTCTGCAAGCCCCCTGGGGGCTGGGGCAGCTGTTTCTGTTGGTCTTCTTGTGAGGTTCCTCGCACCTCCAGGGCCTTCCATCTTTTCCCCAACACTTACTCAGGATCGCTAGAGCTCTGCACCTTTCTTAGGTGCAAGTCTGAGCATCTGTCCAAGCTTATTTCTGGCTGGAGTCTCTGAGACAATGGTCAGGTTAGGGTCCAGGCAACCGGGTTTTACAGTCCCAATTCTGGGCGTTCTCAATGTGGTCAAATATCGTCCAACAGAGCCTGATATTCTTCTTCTGTGAGAGGAGTCTCGAGTGTTGGTTCAATCTGCTCCCATGGTACATCTGGGTCCAGAGCGGCTGGTCCCTGTTCCTCTTCCACTGTTCTCACCAGTTGCTCCAGGAAGAGCTGGACAGGGCAGGAGTTGCTGGATTCAGGGTTGGCCTCTGTGAAGAAGGTGAGTTCGGGTCTTGACATCAACACTTCTGCACACTGGCCTCCTGCAGAACCCGATGTCAACAAGCTGTCGCGGGAAGCCTCCTGCTCAATGCAACACGATGCTCCAGGAGCCCTTTCCGGGTCAGGAGAGGCAGGCAGGTCCTCACCTTTAGCTGTGCTGCCTCCAGCGCGGCCTTTCTGCCTGGCCTTTCTGTTCTGGAACCATATGTGGACGGTGTCCTCAGGCAAACCTGTGCTCAGGGCCAGTTGCACTCTCGTGGCATAGTCTGGGGATGGAGAGATCTCAAAAGATTAGCATGCTGATCTGCGCTGGACTAAGCCGCGTTCGAGGCCTTCTCCGTTCTGAGGGCGGGCCTCTTGCTTGTTGTACCCTGGCGACAAGCTTTTCAGGAGGGTGTTGGGAGGCTTCATGGCTGGAGCCTGCGGTAGTCTGTTTTGAGGTCTTCCTCGACACGCCAGTCTTATTTCTGCAGTTTTGAAACCACATGCAGATGCAGGACTCTGGAACCCCAAATTCCCTGGCCAGTTCCTGCCTGGTCCTGAAGCTCGGGTAAGGTGTCTTGGCAAAAACTGAGAGCAAGACCTCCTTCTGCTTAGCCTGCCAAACAGTCTTTAGACGCCGGGATGTCTTTGTCTTACTGCAGCCACCCACATCTGCCTGATCTTCCATCCTGCCGAGGACACTTTGACAGGAGTTCATCCTCTCCAGTGTGTACTCAGAACAACACCCAGGACAGTGCAGGCTATGGCAAATGCGTAAAGGAGTCCGCTGCTCACCCTTAAATACCGACCTAGGCCCCACCCACTCCCTCGAGGCTTCCAATTACAGGCTAAACCGTGGAAACGCCCTTCTGCTTCCAAACTGTGAAACCCTTCCTTCCTCTTGCGAATTTTCCCATATCCCACCCTAAAGCACCCTTTCCAGATACAGGTGGTCTTGTGTTCTACCCAAATTCCACTGCTTAGCTCATAGTACGCACCTGTGTTGGCCCGCAAGGAGTTTGAGGGGAGAGTCTAAGGCACGGCTTCTGATGATCAGGCAAGGAGAAGGGGCAGAAGCCAGGAGCAGTCTTTGCCTACTTTAACGAAGTCATTCATTCAGCTCTGGCTGATGCTCAAGGAGGAACGTGGCTAGAACAGATCTTGCATTCTGCATGTGCTTCTGCCTTAAGTTCCTTTCAGCTTCAGTCTCCCGGTGTATGATTTCAACAATCTAAATATGGTTAGGACCCTTCAAGTATAAGCATTTGGGCAGAGAGGAGACTTATCCTGCAGAAAGACTCCTGGAATTATTTCTGAATTTCTCCTTCAGTGGCAGGCTACAGAAGGTGTCAACTTCCCTCTTGGACCCTCTGGTTCCACCTATTTAATCCCCCATACACTTTGTCCTACTGGAGAAATTTTACAGATTCCTAGAAACTGTATATGAGCCTTCAGAAGCACACATTGTGGATCCCAAGACTTTTGGGAGAGGATACTGAAGTCATCTCCTGCATTTCAATGAACACCACTTGTTGCTGCCATTAATTTGGATCTCTGATCATTAGACACTGCTTTCCAGAACACACAATTTCCGGTACTGCCAAATGTGCCTGTCCTTCCTAAGGGTGCGGCTTTGCCCTGGATGGACGAGAACAGTAACAGCTGAGAAATTCTACCCCTGCCTTATTTTTGCATCTCGTGTTTTACATGCACCATGATTTTAACTTCTTCCTTGCAGTCCCCATCTACAGTACCTGGGTGTACAATAGATCCTGTAGAAGTTATTCTGCTTCTTCCAGAGATCCTCTTTAGCATCCCTGAATACACAGGTCCATAAACTGCTGTATTTCCTTTGTGACATAGAACCCTTGTGCTTAGGGTCAGAGGTTTATATGCAGCCAGATGCAAAGCTGTGCTGCTGCATGCAGTGGTGTGTATCAAATCTGAAATCCTCAGTTGAGATTTTCCTACCTGCCTAGTACCTTATGGCTGCCTGATGGGAGACAGCTCATATCGTTGCATGAGGGGTCTAAGCCTGACAGGCCCCTCTGTTGGTTTCCTGATGGCAAGGTTAGCCTGTATGTCCCTCTTGGGCAGTGATCCCTAGTCCAGTGCTTTCCCTTGCCACAGCTGCCATGAAACCCCAGGAACCTTTGAATTCCTTGGAGCCAGAATCTGCTTGTTCCCTTCTGTGAGTAAAAGGACCACATGCCTCTGTGTTAACACACCTCCTATTTTGAGTTCTAGAGATTTTAACCTTACAGGTTTTTTGGTAAATTCCCGGATTCATCCAAAATAGCACACCGGGTGTTTTGAGAACTGGGAACTCTAGCTGTAGCTTTTCCTGTGAGGTTGGCATGATGCTCCTGAGAGCCAATAGCAGTTGTCTCTCTTAATCATTCATCTCTTCGGGCCGCTCCTCCTTTTCATGCTCTAAATGCTCTCCTACAAGTGGTATTTGCAGTATCATGCGCCAAGAATGGCATCAGTGCTTATCTGGTGTCAGTCTGGTACTGCCCTCTTTAGAGCTGAACCCAATCTCTGTATGAAGTTGGTGAACAGTCTTCTCCAGGGCCTTGAGTTACCTCAGTGAATGAGGCCGTTGTTTTGCACAGCCTCCTAAACAGATCCCTGCACTCTTAATACTGCAACATGGCATTATTCAGTGACTTCATCATCAGAACAAATGAGGGACCATCTGGGAATGAGAAAAACAACTGTGATTATTTGAATTCGAGGTGAACTTTTCTGAGAAACAACCAGCTGTAAAGTATAGAGCAAAAGTTATCTGATTTTCAAGCATAAAAACCCTTTGTTTTGCATGTTCAGGGTCATGTCCTGTCTTTGGAGGTGCAACCCTATCTCGACAGCAATAAAACATTTTGCTTTTGCATTGAGTTGTGGTCTGTGAGTGTTTCTCAGAAGGGCGCAATCCTGAGCTCCTGAGCAGTGAGACTCCAGGTCTTTCATTTTGGTGCATTGCCTGGCAAACAGTGTGCTCTTCCTTAACCCTCAACAGGCTGGGCTCAGAGGTCGAGCTCGGAACAGGTTAGTCTGATTTCTGGTATACCACTGTTTCTCTTTAGTCACCTATCTGGACCTTTTTGGTCGTCTGCTCAGTCACTGCGATAGACATATTTGTCAGAATATCGATTGACTGGGAACTGGAGGATATTCCGGATTCCATTTGGGGAGGCTAGGTCCTGCATGGTCTTCCTCCCATCTGTTTCTCTTCAGAGACAGCCGCCATGAGGCAGCCTCGCAATCAGAATTCTGTGGTACCACCCAAAAGGGTGTCCTTGTCAAATTGCCTGTCTTATTCTCTTTGTCTCTATCATTGTTGCTTCTTTGACTTTCTTGATGGACAGCAGTATTATAGGACAGGCTGTGACTATCATTTCTTGGAGGTGAGATACAAGGCACATATTTGTTTGAATATGTCCTATTCTCACACCAGCCCACTTGGGATGATTGCCAGCAGGCCCTTTTGACTACTGAGATGGGTGCTCCTTCAGGCAAGAAAGACTGTGCCAGGAATGGACGGGAGGCCTTCCATCCTCTTTAATGAGATTGATGATGGCTTTCCCCTCACCCACCCCAACTGGGATTACAACACATCAGGAGGTAGGGAATGCCTGAAGGTCTACCACCAGACTCTAATATCATGTGTCCATGGGGCCACTCAAAAGCCCACCAATTTTATGGAGGTAAGAGAGATGGTTCAGGGGCTGGATGAATCTCCCACAGCCTTTCTTGAACGGCTGATGGAGGCATACAGCTGGTTTACGCCTTATGACCCTACCTCAGATGAGCATAAGGCAATAGTGACTATAATCTTTATAGACCAGTCAGCCACAGATATTTGTAGAAAACTCCAGAAAATAGATGGTTTACAGGACAAGTCATTGAAGTATTTAGTGCAGGTGGCAGAAAAGGTTTTCTACAGCTGGGAGATGGAAGAAGAGAAAGAGGAAAGAAAGCAGAAAGAGCAGGGAGCAAAAGAAAGAGAAAGGATAATAGGCAAGACAGAAAGTTGACTAAGATCCTGGCCACTGTAGTGCAGTCATAATGATAGGGAGAGAGTTCCTGGCAATCGGAGGGGCCCTCTGTCTAAGGAATAGTATGCCTATTGCAAGGAGAAAGAACACTGGATCAAGAATTGTCCCAAAAGAAAGATGAAGCCCTACACCAGGACCTGGCACACTTCTGGGCCACCAATCCCCAGGTAACTCTTCTCCAATATGTGGATAATATACTATTAGCTGCAGATTGTAAAGAAACCTTACTTGAAGCCACAGATCAGCTGTTGCAAGAGCTGGGTGACCTCGGCTATAGACTGTCGGTGAAAAATGCCCATCCCTGCAGGAAACAGGTCAGTTAAGAGATGGCTATTGGAGGCTAGAAAAGAGACTGTATTTCATATTCTCCCTTCATGGACTACTGAACAACTGAGGGAAATTTTAGGTACAGAAGTATTTGCCAAGATGGCAGCCCCTCTGTATCCCCTTACAAAGGGCATTGACTCTTACATCTGGGGAAAGAATGAACAAGCTGCATTTGATAATATCAAACAAGCCTTAATGTCTGCCCCAGCTTTGGTACTCAGATTGTGACCAAAACCTTCCATCTCTATGTGGCCGAGAATCGGGGAATAGCCAACAGGGTGCTAACACAGTAAATTGGACCCTGGAAGAGACTATCTATCCAAAAAAATTGATTCAGCAGTAGCAGAATGGCCAACGTGCCTGTGAATAATAGCAGCAGTGGCAGCACTAGTAAACGATGCAGACAAACTGACTGTGGGACAGGACCACCATCTATGCTCCTCATGCCCCTGAGAGTGTCATAAGTCAGCCACCTGATCGCTGGCTCACGAACACCTGTATGACACATTACCAGGCTTTTCTATTGAATAAAGGGAGAGTCACCCTTGCCCTGGCTATGGAGCTAAACCCTGCCACCTTATTGCAGGATCCAGAAATCCAGCCCCTGGAGCATGATTGCTTGCAGGTTCTAGCAAAGGAACAGGGATGGCGAAAGGACTTGAAAGATCAACCACTTCCTGATGCTGAGGTGACATACTATATGGATGGGAGCAGCTTTTTGTAGAACGGGAAGAGAAAGGCAGAGGCAGTGGTGGTAAATGGACATAAGGTATTCTGGGCCCAGGCGTTGCAGGAGGGCACATCTGTTCATCGAGCTGAATTGATTGTTTTAATCCAGGCATTAACTCTGGAAAAGGGTAAAAAGATAAACATCAACACTGATAGTTGGTTCGCCTTACCAACAGCCCATGTACATGGGGCCATCTATCAGCAGAGAGGCCTGCCTAACATCAGCTGGTAAAGAGATAAAAAATAAAAACGAGCTTTTGGCTTTGCTCAATGCCTTGTTGCTGCTGGACAAGGTAAGCATTATTAATTGCCCAGGACATTAGAAGGGGACTTCCAGGGCAGTAAAGGGAAATAACATGGCCGATCAGGAGGCTAAAGCAGCTGCTAGAGGAAACTCTGTCCCAGTGGTACTAACTGCTGAACTGCCCAGAGAAGAATGACTAAACTACTCAGAAAGTGACTTAAAGTTAATATGGCAAAAAAAGGGGATATTTGACACCGATGTGGGGGCATGGATTAACTCCAAAGTTAAGATCATTCTACCACAGGAAGATGCTGAGAGATTAATAACTCAGATGTATAAATGGACTCACTTGAGGACAAAGAAATTGGCTGAAGTTGCCAGCCAATCCCAGTGCTTAATACTAAACCTCACCACCTTGACTGAGTGAGTGACTAGGACATGTGAACCTTGCCAGAGTGTAAACATCGGTGAGAGTTTCCAGAGCCCAGGGAAGCAGTAGAGAGGAACTGTGGCTTCCTTTTTGGAGTTAATGGCAAATTTTGAGTTAATGGCATCTGAGCAGTGGAATCCTGCCTCTTGGCTTTGGCTATTTTCCAAAGTCCAGTTTCTTATAAACTGACCTTGGTGGTCCTACAGCAGACTGCTCTGACCCTGAGAAAGTGTGTGCAACCATAGTAACCAGACAACAGGCTCTGTGTAACCTTGAGTGAGCTCTCCTATGTTTTGACCAAGTAAAGCTCCTAAATGAGAAACTTCTTGTACTTTTCTGCCTACTTAAGTGTTAATCTGACATCCATTAAATCAACACCTGGATCAGCATGTAGACTTGGTGTCCTTCTCTGTGTCACCCTGTCTCTCTCTCTCTCCCAGCCCTCTCTCAGGTGGTATTCAGGTGTCACTGCTGGCCTGTGACAAGGAACCAGACCTTGAATGCATTAGGAAGTATATTTCACTGAAATTAAACCATCAAGGTACGGCAATAAATATCTCCCGGTTTTTTGTGGAAACTTTCTCAGGATGGGAGGAAGCTTTTTCCACAAATAAAGAAACAACCCTGGTCATGGCCAAAAAGATTCTGGAAGACATTTTTTCCACAGTAAGGTATTCCAAAAGTAATTGGGTCAGACAATGGGCCAGCCTTCGTTGCTCAGGTAAGCCAGGAGGTGGCCAGGTTTCTGGGGCTTGACTCTAAGTTACATTGTGCTTATAGACCCCAAAGTTCAGGACAGGTAGAGAGAATGAATAGACTGTTAAGAGACTCTCACAAATTTGACAATGGAGACTGGTGGTGACTGGGTGGTGCTTCTTCCCTTGGCCCTCTTTAGCATCAGAAATACTCCCTCCATACTAGGCTTAACTCCCTTTGAACTACTATATGGGTTTTCTGCTCCCCTGACTCTTCTTGAGGACCCCCTTGACATAACTAGTGATAACTCTGACTTGTTGTCCAGGATGAAAGGACTGCAACTTATTCAGAAAGAGATTTGGAGCAAGGTTGGTAGTACATATGCACCCAGGTCCTTGGAGGTGCCCCATCATTTCCAGGTTGATCTGGTGTACTTGTTATGACACCGCAGCAGAATCTGGAACCTTGGTGGAAGGGACCTTATTGTGTCCTGCTCACAACCACAACAGCTGTCAAAGCAGAGGGCATTGCAGCTTGGATCCATGGGTCACACGTCAAGTCTGCTCTTCATCAACCTGCTGACACCTGGCAAGTCCAAGCCTCCAGCAACCTGTTAAAACTGAAACTACTGAAACTCATCAGGGACAATGAACTCTTTTACCAGTAAAGTGGACAGACAATGGTACCTCTGGGTGGTGCTGTTTGTACAAGCATTGTCTGGTAAACCCTGTGATTGCAAGGGTGGGGTGATAAATGGCAGAGCCTTACTTAATGGTGAGATTTGGAGCCCCAACAAGGCCTATGCTCAAGTTGAGTGTGGTGATACATGGGCATATAGAGCCCTACAACCTTCAGGGAGCACTCCAAGTATAGAATGGCATTGTGTAACCAAGCCTAAAATGATTCCTTATGTAAATGGGTGCCCCAGGCCTTGCCCTTGTGATACCTATCAACAGGCTGTGCATAGCAGTTGCTATAGAGTTGTGCAACAATGTATTGGAAAAGATAACATCACCCATTTCACTGCCATATTGAACCAAGTCAGGGAGGAGATGAGGATAGACGATTGGTCCCACCATGTGCCAACCGGAGGCCATGGATCTAAATTACTCCAAACCCCTTGTTCAGGGATGGTAGGGAAGCCTGTATGCTGAAGAAAGGTACCTCCAATTCACCTTTCAGATGGAGGAGGGCTGCAGGATCAGGTCAGACAAGAACAGGTTAAACAATATATTGAAGAGTTAATAGAAAAAAGAATACTCATCCCTCAATTACCACCCTCTGGTTCTTCCTGATAGTAGAGGAAACATTATTTTAGACCCCCAGACTGTAGATGTTATTACTGCACCTCATAGCGTCCTAAATGACAACAATCCTTTGCTTGCAAGTGACTGCTGGCTCCGCCTATGACAAGGGCAGCCTGTTCCTCTGGAGCTCCCCCCCTCTAAAGCCACTTATTCCACTGCTGAGGGGTCCTGACACTCAGCACCCCCTATGAGAGTGCAGCCTCTCTTCAACCAAAATGTTACCTGTTTGACAAAACCTTACAAAAATGATAGCTCAGATCTACCTGTAGGGGATGCTACCTTTACCATTTGTGATTCAACAATTGGCATCTCCACAGCTCTCTGCCCTGACAATAACACTGTTTTCTTATGCAGGAATAATAAAGCCTATACGTTCTCGCCCACAGATTGGACTGGGACCTGTGTACAGGCAACTCCCTGATAATAGCATCATTCCAGGGGATGAGCCAGTCCCAGTCCCCAGCTTTGACTTAATGGCTGGAAGAATGAAGAAAGCCATTCAGTTCATTCCTCTGTTAGTGGGAATTGGGCTGACTGCTTCCATAGGCGCTGGGTCAGCAGCTTTGGGTGTTTTATTATATAAATACAAGAAACTGTCCCAACAGTAAATTAGTGATGTACAATTGCTTTTGAGCACCATCAATGATCTCCAAGACCAGCTCAATTCCTTAGCAAAAGTAGTTCTCCAGACCCAGAGGGGATTGGACCTCCTTACGGCTGAAAAAGAAGGAATCTGCTTAGCCGTACAGGAGTAATGCTGGTTTTACACTAATAAATCAGGCATTGTTAAAGGAAAGATTAAAAAATTACAAAAAGATCTTGAAAAAAGGAGATGAGAATTAATAGAATCTCCTTTTTGGAATGGGTTTAATGGTATGCTCCCCTATGTGCTTCTCTTACTGGGACCTTTTGCTACCCTTTTGCTCCTTGTCACAATAGTACCCTGTATTGTTAACTGATTACTGGCCTTCATCAGGGAATGTGTAAGGGTGGTTCAGGTCCTGATGCTCCAGAGGCAATATCAATCTCTCTCTGAGATTGATCCACAATTTTAGGGTTAAAATTGGAGCACAAAGAAAAGGAAGATGATAGCCCACCTGAGAATGAAAACAACTCTAAAAGAAAAACAGCTGTTACTATTCCCATCCTTGAATTTAAAGCCAGAGGCATATGGCTCTCAAATGTGAAGATGAACTGCTCTGAGATAGCCTTGAATTGAAGCCAGAGGCAGGTAGCTCTTGAAGGGCAGGTGAGTTGTTTTGAGAAAACTCACAAATGGCCAAAAACTGCAAACAGCTAGGCATAAACTATCTTCATGCTATTCTTGCTGACCAATCAATTTATAGAACAAAATTGGCCAGATTTTTAAGTATAAAAACCCTGTGCTTTGCATGCTTGGGGTCATCTCCTGCCTTTTGAGGGGTGACCCTATCATGGTTGAAATAAAAAAAAATGCTTTTGATTTTGCATCGAGTTGTAGTCTGTGGGAATTCCTGAGAAGGGTGTGATCATGAACTCCTGAGCTATAAGACCCCAGGTCTTTTACAGGATAAATATAAAAGAGGGAAGAGGGTGAAATAACAGTAAATTTTTGAAAGAGTTTTAAGCAATCATACTGTGAATTATCTACATAAATCCCTCTAATACATGTAAGTACATGCATGAATATAAACATGTTGCAACCTAAATACTTTTAATAATGCACATAGATACGTATAGTTCAACACTGACCAAGGAAGCTTTTCCTTGAACCACAATCATGACTGAAAACCACAACCAATCACAAGGCAGAATTCTGGAGAACAGTCACATCTGATACATCTACAAAACAATTCCCAGATCTAAGACTCAGTGATCATGCATAACAGGAGGTAAAAAGAAATTATATAAGGCAGAGGATCAGAGTACTGTCTGGTAATGTGTCTCCTAATAATACCAGAATAATACCAGAAGCTACACCCATAAGATGGACCAATATAAAAAGTAAAGAAAAAAAATGCTTACCAATATACCCGTATAAAAACGAGCTGAAAATTGGAAATGCTAATAGATATGCAAAAGTGGTCTAGGAAGAAAACATTGTCTTTAATCCTATGAAAAAATATGCAGGGAACTAATAAATGCTGAGAGTGTGAGAAAAAAAAAACTATTTCTAGGAAAGTGCATAAAATCAGTTATCCAATACCAAGCAATCAACCCTGAAAACATGCATGGAAGTAACATTATTAAACTGAGCAACTTATATTAAGAGCATAATACCAATTTAAAAAAAGAAGATGAATTTGAAAGAGAAATAGAAGAGGTCTGTGGGAAGGTTTGGAGGGAAGAAAAGAGAAGGCACAAAATGATGTAATCATTAAATAACCTTAAAAATGAATTAAATATTAGCTCTTTAGGTCATGATTTTAAAATGCATCACTATTGAGTAGTATTAAAACATAAAACTTGCAGTTAGATAGATGGAACTAGAAAAAAAATCATGTTATATGAGGTAATCCAAACACAGAAAGACAAACTTCACATATTCTCTCTTCTAAGTTTCCCAGCTCTAAACTGAATATGTGTGTGCTCATATGTGAGTCCATATTCAGCAGTAATTAAAAAACCAAGAATGAAATAGTGACCATTTCCAAGGTGAGAATGGAAGTGTGTGGGGGCAGTAGGAAGTAGAAGGGTATAGAGATTTGAAAGAGGAAATGGGAAAAACTTAAAGGGGGTATAATAATTTCGGAGGTAAGACAGAAAGAAATACAAAAGGGAAGATGGTAAAATAACAATAAGGATGTCTGAAAAAGTAATATGGAATCATACTAGTAACTATCTAAGGTATGTATAATCCATGTAAGCTGTTGTATAAAACTAAAATGTAGTTTCAATGAAATTTTGCCATCTGTGATGACAATTGTCCCTCCATCTAACAAAAACTCCAACACCAGGCATGAGAAGTCAACTTTTGAGTTACTGGGAAGGGTTTTCTAAGAGAATCCTCAAGAATCATATGCTACTACCTATCTGAACTGAAAACTACAGTCCATTTGAGAGACCAAAAGATAAGCAGCGATTGTTAACACTATGTAGAGTAGGCGCGGGATAGCAGTAAGTTCCCTGAGGGAAGAGCTACCTCACTGCATTCTTTCCCGCCTTCCCGGTTCCGGGTGGGTACGTGACTCGACTCACAATCTGCCTTCCTGCCTTCCCTGTTCTGGGTACGTGACTTAACTACGGCTTTGTTCAAACCACCCAATCAGACCCCTGTAACTATGCTTCTCGCTTCTGTAACTGCGCCTCCTGCTCCCGAGCCCTATAAAAACCCGTCACCCCAACCGAGAGGCGCGCAAGTCCTCCGATAGGCTTGGTCGCCCCGGGTACCCGTGTATCAAAATAAACCTCTTGCGGCTTGCATCCGAAGGCTGGTCTCGCTGTCCCTTGGGAAGCTGGGTCTCCCCGTCTAGATAGGCTGCTGGGAGTCTTTCACATTTCCAGCCCGAAAAGATGCTGTTTGTTCGGTCTGAAATACCTGAAAATAACAGGATGCAGAATGAGGAACTAGGAAAATGAAGAGGTGCTGTGCTAACTCTTGAACTTTGAATGTCCACCAACTGCCAGCTTCTTGGAATATAACCTTATAGTTTTCCTTAAGTGCCTGCTTTTTCAACAGTACATAACACATTGAAGACATGGCATGTATGCTTGTGGGTGCTCGCGTCCCACTTAACATTCAGCACAGTCCTGTCCAAAAGCTCCAATACCCCATCCACCCTCTTAGGAGCTGTCCAGGCTTTAAATCTATCTACCGCATTTCAGCTCCACTTCTAGCCACTCACGTTGTATTATAGGTGTCTCATAGACAAAAAAAAAAAAAAAAAAGTCTGTTTTTTCTTGTACGACTGTGAACATCCTTAGGAGAGAGCACTGAACCAATGATGAAATGTCCCAGACACGGAAATTCCTAAAGCCAAGCACTCCATCCTAAAGCCAAGCACTCCATAGCCAGGGAACTACAAATAATCCCAGAGTGCATTGTGCCGGCTCTGTGAGAGCCTCTGTGAAAACTGCCTCAGAGCAAGTACTTCTGGGATTGTTTGTTGTAACAAAGCCAGGTCTCACTATATCATCGCTTTGCCGAGTCGCAGACGCAGAAATACAATTCCCAGAATGCTGTATGCGCCGAATTACACCCTCACAACCTATCCTCCTCCTCCCTACTTAGCCTAGAGCTCTGTCAGGACCCAGAAGTATCCCCTGGAAGCGCTTTCCCCGTCGTCACAAAGCACACAGTGTTTTCCCTGGTCCCTGGTGTTCTGTCAATGTCCCCGCCCTGTGCCCCTCGCAGTCTTCAGGATCAGGAGCCTTTCGGAGCCAATTTGTGATGCCATCGCCCCGCCCCCTGGTACCGGAAGTAAACACACAGGGCTGCTGCACTTGTGTGCAGGAAAAATGAGCGCTTTGAATTCTCCTGATCAGAGGAAGTCCAGCTGGTCACTGGTCCCTGCAGAAGGGATCCTGAGGTCCCTCCCTCTTTTTAAAATTAATTTTGAGTCGCCCAGTCAAAGGAGGACTAGTCTTGGGAAGGCAGAAACGCGCTCACATGGAAAATAAATGTCTTTTAAATATTAAAAAATAACCGGAGGCAGGAGAGATGGCTCAGAGGTTAACAACGCTGGCTGCTCTTCTAGAGTTCCTGAGTTCAATTCCCAGCAACCACATGGTGGCTCACAGCCAGCTGTAATGGGATCTGGTGCCCTCTTCTGGTGCACAAGCAGAATGAATGAATGGATGAATGAATACCTGGATGGATGAATCTTAAAAAAAAAAAAAAAAGTCGACCTTTGTTATCGCAACAGCCATCAGACACAGAGAATCCCGCTCTTATCAAGGTGCCAGGTTCCATCCCAGGGACCACACGGTGGCGCTCCAACCATCTGTCAAGGAATCTGGTGCCCTCTGGTGGAGCACACGTGTCACTTAATAACTAGCTTTATATATATGATGTTTTCATTTAATACTATGTATTTATTTCAATTTAATAAGAACAGACAAGGGCGTGTCTTGAGAGCAGGCTTCCCAGAGTCCTGTGGAGCCAGTACGCAGGAGGTCTCTGTGCTAGATCAAAGCAAGGCCTGGGGCCACCCAACCTGTGTCCATCCTCCAGTGCTCTCCTCAACCTGATGGTAAGATTCTGTTGTTGAGGACAACACCTTCACAAGTCATTGGACACAGCGAATCCCAGCTGGCACCTACCGAGAACCTTCACCCTTATAGACTGCTATTTGTGATACTGGAACATACACTGCATGCCACCAGAAGAGAAAAGTACACACCAACCAGGCCATGGAGGCCCACTCCATGAGAAGGAACCTTGATCCAATACTGCTTGAGTGGCCAGGAACCTGAGTCTACAGAGGCCAAGTACATTAGAGAAATCCAAATGCTACACGTATGCTAAATGGCAACAGCCATACTCATGGATTGGTGCCTTGCTAGGCCATCATTGGAAACTTCCTCCTGCAGCAGATGGGAATAAATAGAGAGACCCACGTCCAGTTGATATGCAAACAGTGAGAGGCCTTGGACCATTCCACCCTAAATGAGATGTCTCCAATAAACCCTAAGCCCCTAAGGGCTCAAGAAACTCTGTGTGCAAAGTATAAGCACTAGAGTGGATGAAGGAAACAAGGGTAACAAGGCCTTGTAAACACAGCAGGACCAACACACATATGAATGCACCCTGACCCACAAGCTAGCTTTTCTTTCACTTTCCCCTGTTGGGGTTGCCTTGACAGGGAAAGAGTTGTGCTCAGTCCTGATGCTACTTGATATGCTGGGGTGGATGGATGTGCACAGGAGAGGCAGGGTGATCCCCTTCTCTGAGGAGCCAGGTGAGGAATGATAGGGGAAACAGGGAGTGTAGGACTGGGAGGAGAAGAGGGAGGGATCTAAGACAGGGATGGAAAACGAATAAATAAAAATTAAAAAAAATAAAAATAAAAAAATGAGGGGGCAGGAGAGATGGCACAGAGTTTAAGATCACAAGCTGCTCTTCCAGAGGTCCTGAACTCAATTCCCAGCACCCACATGGTGGCTCATAACAATCTATAGTGAGACCTGGCACCCTCCTCTGGTGTGCAGACAGAATACTGAACAAATATTAAACAAATCTTCCATAATAAAGAGAACTACACCATGAATCATAAATAAATAAAGTTTCCTCCAAAAAGAACACTCATTCCCTTTTTAATAATAATAATAATAATAATAATAATAAAAATGAAAATCTTAGTTTTCTTCAAGGGACTCTCATTGAGGCAACAAACCAGACTAATGTGTAGGTCCATGAGAAGCAACAGATGGCAACAGAAAAACTCAAGGGTATACTTGTGGGTTGTCAATGCCGCCTCTTCAGGCACCAGGCATCTACCTGGTACACAGGCACACCTATCCACACAGGCAAAACAGTCATACACATAAAAATAAACAAATAGATGTAATTTACATTTCTTAGAAAAGGGGGAAAAAGCACAAGTGTCCATTAGTAAGTAAAGCTAGTTCATTGCACACACAGCCCCAGCTTAAATTTATGTATTCCTAGTTTAAATGTGTCCAGTTTTAATTCCCCTGCTCAGCCAGGGTCCAGCCAGTCCCTGCTCACTGCAGAAGGAATGCTGGGGTCCTTACTCCCCTTTCTTTTAGTGAGTACCAACTCTCTCAGTCAAAACAGGGCTGGTCTCAGGAAGGCAGACAGAGATTATAAATCATTTTTAAAGACTATAACAAGAAGCCAGGTGTGGTGTCGCATGCCTGTGGCTGTCAGTGGGGCAATCAGAGGCTGGTGTGAGTTCCAGGCCATCTGGGTTTGCAAAATGAGTTCAGGACATGCAAGGCCACAAGCGAAACCCTCTCTCCAAAAGCAAGGGTTTACACCCCTGCCAGCTCTTCACACTCACTTGTCTAGACATGTCCTAAGTCATAAAGTATGACTTCAACCAGGCTATAAGAAAGTCCTGCCAAGCACAGTGCACACACCTTTAATCCCAGCACTTGGGAGGCAGATGCAGATAGATGTCTGTGAGTATGTCTGTGAGTTCAAGGCCAGCCTGGTATACAAAGAGGCCTGGACAGCCAGGGCTACACAGAGAAACCCTGTCTCAAAAACCCATATTAATAATAATAATGATAATAATAATAATATTGAAATAAAAAAATCAGAGCCTGGCCGGCTGGCACATTGCCAGACCCAGGTTCCTTTCACAAGGAAGGCACACAGTAGAGTTTATGGGAAAAATAGCAGATGGAAGAAAGATTTGAAACTTCATTTTATTTCATTTTTAAAATCTCAATTACATTAATTCTTAGTGGATTTGAGAGACCAAAGACTTAAAGTCAGTGGGTATTGTTTTAAAGTTTAAAGCAGAAGCATGAATAAAGGCTAGTTAGTTGGAGACATGTCCAAACTCCTTCGAGGAAGAACTAGCCTTAATGCCCTGAGGGGACAAATTAACCTTACTACATTCTTTCCTGCCCACTAATTATACAGTTGCTAGGAAACTAGCCCATAGGGCCAGGCCAGAACTGTTTGTACTCTTGCTGCCCAAAGTGGACCAACCATTTCAAAAGTCAGTTTCCATTTCAAAATCACGTAACACCAAAGCATGTAAGTCCCTGCTTGCGGTTTTGCCCCATAAAAACCTTGCTTCCCTAGATCTCAGGGCTATATTCCTCTCCTGTGTCCACAGTAAGTTTGTGTCCCATGTCTGAACATGTATACAATTTTAAAAACCTCATGTATTTACAGTAGAGTGTACCCCTGGGCTTTTGGGGTTCCCAAACTGGGCATAACAGTTTCACTCTGAATAAGACCATTAGTAATTTATAAACATCTCCCAATGACAATAAACACTTGTAGCCACAGGAAACAACCCAAAAACTACCCAATCCCCCTTAAGGAAAATAGGACATCATTCTCATTGATTTCATCTAGCTGACATTTTGGACATGCAGAAATACTTTTAGGGACCCAAAGAAAATTGGAAACATGTTTAATTAAATAAGCAATATTTGTGGTTCAGTCTTTGAATGTTGAGAAAATAATAAGAGTTAATAAAAGTCCTGTTTAGAACAGTCTAAAATGCGGGACCAATTAAGATTTGTAGCTTTCTTCAAAGCTCTCTTGGGAACAGGCCATGATGAGAAACAGCAATTGAAGCAGTTGAAGCAGAAACAAGCAGAATTCTGGAACATGAAAGATACTGAAACAGATGTGTCAATGTCTCAGCATGCTGGAAGGAGGATTCTGTCAGGTTTGGTCCAGCATCTCCAGTATTCACTCTTTTTGTTCTGAAAACATAATTTCTCACAAGCATTACACAGTAATAAAATTATAAATGTATGAGATGTTCAGAATAAAATTAAACTGTGAACCAATTTCATCAATGTCAATTAAAAGAATGGCATAATAAATTTTGAGGATATTATAGCCAAGGATTTATTGGCCATGTACTGCTGAAGTTCTGGTTAGAGACTTTTTTTTTTATGTCTCAGTCAGTTTTCGAGTTGTTCCCATGTGAAGGGATTATCAAATTATATTACCTATTCTGTTTGGTCTTCTTGATTTCTCTCTTCTTCTGTGTGGCCAAGGTCTTCAGGTGGTCTTCCTCTGTGATATCTCATTTTTATTAGTTTTGAAGGAACCTATAATTTCTCTTCTCCTGTATGAACATATGCAAAACCTCTTCCCCAGTGTAACACATTCCCTACTGTCCATTGTGAAGTTAGGGTATCTTTGAAATATATAGACTGAAATAATTCAGCAGTTTTTTTCTATAACCCAGTATCTCCTTGCAGCTGTTGATTTCTGTTCATTAACATTTAAGAAATTTAAGGTCAATAAATCATTATGTAATCTATCTCTGGGGGGTCTTAATACACCTCTCTGTTTGTTAAGCATGTCCCTTAAAGTATGATTCAATTTTTCAATGACTGCTTGACTGGCAGAATTGTGAGGTATACCTGTTACATATTTTATCTTAAAATATGTAAAAAAAAAAAAAAAACTTTTCATTTTATTGGAGACATATACTGTAGCATTATCAGTCTTGAATAGTGTAGGAATAACCATAACTTCCATCACTTCTAATAAATGCATAACTGAATCAGCTTTCTCAGAACTTAAGGCTTTTGCTCATTGGAACCCTGAACATGTGTCTATAGTATGGTGCACATATTTCAGTTTACCAAACTCTATAACATAATACACATGATTTGCCAAATTTCATTTCTTTAGTTACCAATAGGGTTACTTCCTGCAGTTAGTGGAGTTTAGTTATATAATGAACAAGTGTGACACTTTCACACAATTTCTTTGGCCTGTTGCCAAGTGATAGAAAACTCTCTTTTGAAACCTTTGCTGTTAACATGGTGTTTTAATGAAATTCTGAGGCCTCTAACACACTTCCTATCAATAGTTGAACAATTTCATCATTGCCTTGTGCTAGAGGGCCTGGTGGACCCATATCAAATCTGATCTATGTTATATACGATGGATTATTTCTATTTCTGATTACTCTTTGTAATTGAAGAAACAGTGAAGTTAAGTCCAAATTATCCTGAATTAGATCTGAAGTTTCTATACATAGAACAACTCTTTCTGGATATTGAGAGTCAGTGACTATATTAAGAGATTCTTGAAAATTTGATAACACCAAAAGAATTGCATATAATTCTGATTTTTGAACTGAATCATAAGGACCCCACCACCACTTTACTCAAATTTTCTGACTTACAACCTGCCCTTTTTGGTTTATTGGCATCTGTAGAAAATGTGGGAGCTCCAGAAATTGGAGTTCCTTTTATTATACGAGGGAGAATCCAATTGTTTCTTTTTATAAACTGAAGTGACTTGATTTTTGGGTATCTGTTGATGATTTCTCCCAAAAACTCACAAAAAGCTCTTTGCCAATATCCGTTCTCTGCCCATAACGATACAATCTCAGCATTGGTAAAGAGCACCACAATTTCAGCTGGATCTATTCCAGCCAACAGATAAAGTCTCATTTTTCCTTTTAGGATCAATTCAGGAACTTTTCTATATAGGTTTTTAATTTTTTATTTTGTTTGTGTGCCAAAAATATCCATTCTAAGACACAGTCCACCTTCTGTATAAGAATTCCTGTGGGAGAATGAGTGGAAAACAAGATAACAAAAATACAGGCCCTGTTTGGATCAATATGGTCTATATATGCATCTTGTAATTTCCTTTCTGCCAGAGCCAATTCACTTTCATCTTCAGTTGACAATGTTCTTGGACTTTTAAAGTCCTTTTCATCCTGTAAGGTTTGAAATAAGTTGTTTAGCTCCTGAGTAGCTAAAACAAATGTAGGCTATAGCCAGGTAATATCTCACAGCATTTTTTGAAAATCGTTGAGAGTTTTAATTGGGTTCTTCTAATTTGTACTTTTTGTGGTCGATTTTCTGTAGACCCATTTTGTATCCTAGGTAATTAATAGAATCTCCTCTTTGTACTTTTTTGGGAGCAATCTCTAAACCCCAACAAGGCAAAGTTCTATTTATGTCATCAAAAATATTTTCTAATGTTTTTCTATCTGAGTTAGCTAATATCATATACCTTATAGATATATAAGATATATATAAGAAGATATATATATGTATATATATTTACCATATAGTGGTAAATTATGGATTGAGGAAACTGCTTATGAATTATGTCCAACAGCTGTTATACAAAATATTGGCACAAAGTAGGACTGTTCAACATCCCCTGTGGTAAGACCCTCGAATGATATTTGTTTATTGGACAGCTTCTATTCAAATTGGGTCCTGAGAAAGCAAACCTTTCCCTATCATGCACATGTAAAGAAATTGTGAAAAAGCAATCCTTTAAATCAATCACTATAATAGGCCATTCTTTAGGTAACATGGAAGGCAATGGGATTCTGAATTGTAATGACCCCATTTCCGGATTAATTTTGTTAATGGCTCTGAGATCTGTTAACATCCTCCATTTGCCAGATTTTTTTATGGCAAATACAGGAAAATTCCAAGGGCTGTTGGACTCCTCTATATGTTGAGCCTCCAGCTGTTCCAGGACTAACTCTTCTAGTGCCAGTAATTTGTCTTTACTCATAGACCATTGTTCAAATAGGTTGGTCAGCCAACCACCTTGGTAAGGTTGTGGGGGTTTTATTAGCAGTGGCTTCCCAACATGAAGTTGAAAAGACAGCCTCTGTTGTATTTTGTTTATTGACAGCCTGGACAGCCTGTAACCGTTTTTGATGGCATTTTAAAATAATTTTAACTTGTTTATCAGGAGTATTACCTGTTTAGCCTCTGAAATTGGGGTTGTTAATTTGGGTCTCCCATTGTTGTAACAGATCTCTTCCCCATAAGTTTATGGTTATCTCAGTCACATATGGCTTTAGTTTTCCTCTTTGACCTTCTGGTCCTATACATTTAAGCCATCTGACAGGTTGTTTTACTTTAGATAAAGTTCCAACTCCATGAATTCGATATCCACCTCTTGAATTGGCTAATTTGGGGGTCAGAATTTAGGAGTGATAATTGTGACATCAGCCCCAGTATCCACCATGCCTTCAATTTCAATATTATTTAAAATTATCTTTAACTTTGGCCTTTGATCATTTATACAGTTTTGCCAATATATTTGTTTTTTGTTGTTGCTCCCTTCCTGTTTTTTGTTTCTTATCTATGAAACCTGCTCTGGCCTTCCTGTTGAAGTTTTTAATTTTTATTCCCAGAGCAGTGGGGTTTAACTTTCTTGTGGAGGAGTATCCCTGTCCTGTATTGGGGCCTGAGAAAGGCCCCCTCAGGCATTTTTTTATAAAGAATTACCCATTTGTCTGTGCTCTACATTCACTAATCCAATGTCAACCCTTGCCACATCTGCATATTCTAAAAAGTATAGACTCCCTTTTGAATGATTTTGTTTTTCTCTGGTAACTCCATTTGCCCATCAAAATTAAGACATTTCCCAATGTCTTTAGGGGTAGCTTCTTCTATCAAGGCCAAATTGGGTGATTGAGGTCTGTTGTCAAATGTATTTATAACCCATTCATCTATTTGTGCACACCTTGCTTTTAATGTCTGTATTACCTCTTTGCATTCAAAATCTTTGCATTTTCAAAAGCTTTTCTAGCTAGTGGATCTGATATATTTGTATCCCCAGCTGAAGTCAATCTTTGCAAAACATTAATGAATGTTTCACATGGAGCTTGTATGACCTGAGAGAATGGCTCAAGCTTTTTTCCTAATTCCTCAACCTTGTCCCAGGTATTTAAGGCTGGTAAGTGACATAATGCTAAGGTTTCTTCATTATATACAGCTTGTATCTCTGTGTCAGCCTATTGGCCATCACCAAGCAACTGTTCCTTAGAAACACCAACAGCCCTGGCTCTATTTTTGTATGCTATCTCTCTAGCCTCTTCTCCTCATCCTGATAGCCATTGTAAATATGGCTCAGGTTCTTTTATTGCCTTTGCCATATCCTCCCAGTCCTTTGGGATTACTCTACTGATTGGCCAAGAAGTCAGCATTTGTTTTACAAATGGTGAATGCATTCCAAAATTGGTGACACTTTCTTTAAATTTTCTCTGGTCTGGCACTTCCACAGGGTGCCATTTAGCCTCATGGTAATCCTGTGGAAGATCATCATCTGCTGGTCTCTGTTGTACACTGACTGGATAAGCTAATGTTTGTTTTCTAACCACCTTTGATTGACTTTATTTATTATTATCTTTTGCCTCTGCCTGAGTATTTTCTTTACTTAGTATTCTAAACTATTTTTAAGGTCTGTACCCATATTTCACAACTATCTCTCTGTTGTTTGTTTTGTTCAATAATCTCTTCAATCTCTTGTTTTATGCCTCTCTTCTAACTTTTAACTTTTTCTTTATAGTGTTCTAGTTGTTTGTATTTTCCAGTATCTTTTCTAAAACCTCTGACCTATTTTCCTGTTATTTCTTATGTTCTGTAAGTTTTTGGATCTCTTGTTTTATGTCCTGTTTTCAACCTTCATTTTTTGTTTATATTGTTCTACTTCTTTTTTGTATTGTTCCAATATTTTTTCTAAAGCCTTTGCCTTTGAGAACACATAAAAGGCTAAATCAATTTTTAAAGTTAAATTGAGGAATATGAATGTAACCATAGTCATAATTTCTAAACTTTCCTTTATTTCTGTCTTAAAACCATAGAAGAGATTATCAGCCAAGCTCTGAGAAGTATATTTCAATTTTTCACTCATCCTGTTAGAATGTAGTGGCAGCCAGTTTTGTTCAGTCTCAGTTCTGCCCAAAGTAGGCTGTCTTTTGTTCTGAGGATTGTTTAAGAGTCTCTTTTAAAGAGCCAGCAATTTATCTGGGAGTTTTTAGGTTTAAAGTTTGAGTTGTATCGCTGGGAGCTTATTCCTCTCCCCCACCCAATTATAATAAAGTAAGATTTAAAGGGTGTGGATACTTAGATGAGTTAGGTGAAATTTGTTGTTGGTTATTAATATTTACTATTGATAAATCTTTTAGTTAAGCAGTGGTTATTCCTAAACAGCTGTATAACCAAATCACCACAGAGAGACTAGGATTTATTTAATTAACCTCGAGCACAATGATGGCCAACAGTTACTCCATCCTAAACCTCTAAGCCTATAGAGTTTCCTACCTTTCAGATTCACCCATCATACTTGCCTTTAGTGATATCTTAGTTCCAGGTCATTTCCACATGTGGTGCCAAGACTGCAGATTCTCCTTTTCTCCTCTTTTCCTCTTCTTCCTCCTTCCTATTCCTCCCACTTTGGACCAGGATGTCTCACCCTATCCTCTCTATTGCTCATTATTGTGGCTTCTTATTTTAATTGACAATATAGAGAACAAATGGTGGCCTGTTTATGCAAACTTGAGACAGGTGATGCTTAGAAAAAGTATCACAATTCAGTATCTGGATTGAAACCAGACAATGGAGGTGAAATATCAGCTTTTGAATGAACAAGGGTAAATTGTATACATTCCAACAAAAAATACTATACCAATATAATCTCTTGTATCATATTAAAACAACATGGTCTAAAACTAGACCTTAATAATAACAAAAAATAGTATGCATGGAAACTGAACTCTACTTAATGACAGCTGGATTATGGAAGAAATAAACTAATTAGACTTTCTAGAATTTAACAAAAATGAAGGCACAACTTACCCAAACTAATGCGACATAATGAAAGTAATTGTAAGAGGAAAGTTCATAGAACTAAGTGCCTTCATAAAGAAATATGAGGCATCTCAAATCACCATAACAACACACATGAATGACCTAGTCAAAATGAAGTAGACATATACAAGAGGAGTAGATGGCTAGAAATAATCAAACTTAGGGCAGAAATAAATAAATTAGAAACAAAGAAAACAATTCAAAGAATAAACAAAAGCAAGAGCTGGTTCTTGGAGAAAATGACAGATAGATAAACCTTTAGCATAACTAACTAAAACACAGGGAAACATTATACAAATCAGCAAAATCAGAAAATAAAAGGGGGTATAATTACAGACACTGAGGAAATTCAAAGAATCATTATGCTTCACCTTAAAAGTCTATATGCCACAAAACTTGAAAATCTAAATGAAATGGAATATTTTCTTGCTAGATTCCACTAATCAAAGTTGAATCTGGATCAGGCAACTAAATTAATAGACCTACATGCCCTTTTGAAGCATTCATCAAAAGTCTGCCTGCCAAACAAAGACCAGGGCTTGATAGTTTCAGCGCAGAATTCTACTAGAACTTCAAAGAAGAGGTAATGCCAATACTCTTCAAACTATTTCACAAAACAGAAAAAGAAGGAACATTACCAAACTCTTTGTATGAAGCCACATTCACCTTGATACCTAAACCTCATAAAAGCTAACTAAAAGGCAGAGTTACACTAAGAAAGATTATTTCAGACCAATCTCTCTTATGAATATTGAAACAAAAATACTCAATAAAATACTTGCAAAATGAATCCAAGAAAACATCAAAAAACTCATCTACCATGACCAAGTGGCTTCATACTAGGCATGCAGGGGAGATACAATGTACAGAAAACCATCATTGTAATCCACCGCATAAACAAACCGTAAAAGAAAAACCACATGACTATCTCAATAGATGCTGAAAAGCATTAAATAAAATCCAAGCTCCATTAATGTTTAAAGTTTTGAAGATATCAGAGATAAAAGGCACATGCCTAAACACAGTAAAGATAATATACAAGTGTACAGCAAACATCAAACTAAATGGAAAGCAATTTAACTCAGTCCCACTGAAATCAGAGACAAGTCAAGTTTACTCTCTCTCCTTTCTCGTCAACATAGTACTGGAAGTTCTAGCTATAAAAGTAAAACACCTAAAGGAAATCAAGGGCATACAATACAGAAAGGAAGAAGTCAAAGTATCACTATTCACAGATGATATGATAGTATACATGAGTGACCCTAAAAATTCTTCCAGAGAACTACTACAGCTGATAAACACCTTCACCAAAGTGGCTGGAAACAAAGTTGCTTAAAAATATCTGAAGCCCTCTTGTATAAAAAAGACAAGAGGGGTGAGAAAGAAATTAGGAAAAAAACAACCTTGTAATAGCCACAAGTAACATAAAGTTCACTGGTGTGACTCTAATCAAGCAAGTGAAAAATCTGTATAAAAAAACTTCAAGTATTTGAAGAAAGAAATTGAAGAAGATATCATAAAATAGAATGATCTCCCATACTCATGGATCAGTAGGAATAACAGAAAAATGTTCATTCTACCAAGAGAAATGTACAGATTCAGTGCAATTCCCATCAAAATACAAACACAATTCTTTACAGACCTTGAAAAAACAATTCTCAACATCACATAAAAAACACAAAAAAAAGCCAGAGTAGTTAAAAGAATTCAGTACAATAAAAAACTTCTGGAGGTATCTCCGTCCTGGATCTCAAGCTGTACTACAGAAAAACAGTAAAAACGGTGTGGTACTGGCATAGAACCATACTGGTGGATCTGTGGAATTGAATCAAAGACCCAGAAATAAACCCAGACACCTACAATGCCTGATTTTTTACAAAGAAGCCAAAACCATTCAATGGAAAAAAGAACATCTTCAATTAATGGTGCTTGTCTAACTGGATGTCTACACATACAAATAGATTCATACTTATCACCCTGCACAAAAGTAAATTCCTGTGGATCAAATACCTCAACATAAAACTAACATTCTTAATCTGTTATTAAAAAAAAATTGAGGAAGAGGCTTGAACACATTTGCACAGGAGACAACTTCCTGAACAGAACACCAGCAGCACAGGCTCTAAGATCAACAGTCAATAAATGGGATCTCATGAAACTGAAAATCTTCCGTAAAGAAAAGGACACTGACAGCAGAACAAAAGGATGGCTTACAGACTGGGAAAGGGTCTTCTCCAACTCTACATCTGACAGAAGGCTAATATCCAGAATATATAAATAACCCAACAAATCAAATAATCCAATTTAAAATATGTTTGAAGGCTAAACAGAAATTCTCAACAGAGAAATATTGAATGGTGTAGAAACACTGTAAAATGCTCAACATTAAAAATCTGAAAAATGAAAATCAAAACGACTCTGAGACTCCACCTCTCACCCATCAGAATGACTAAGATAAAAAACTCAAGGGACAACTCATGCTGGAGAAGATGTTCTGAAAGGAGAACCCTCCTCCATTGCTGGTAGAATGTAAACTTGTACAACCACTTTGGAAATCAGTCTGGCACTTTCTCAGAAAACTGGGAATACTGCTACCCCAAGACCCAGCTAAACACCTCCTAGACATATATCAGAAAGATGCTCAACCATACAACAAGGGCATTTGCTCAACTATGACTATAACAGCTTTATTCATAATAGCCAGTAACTGGAATCAAACTATATGTCCCTCAATGGGGGAATGGATACAGAAATTGTGGTACATTTACACAATGAAATACTATTCAGGTATTAAAAACAAGAAAATCATGAAATTTGCAGGCAAATGGATGGAACTAAAAACGATCACCCTGAGTGATGTATCCCAGAAGCAGAAATACATCTATGGTATATATTCACTTACAATTGGATATTATCCATACAATATAGATTGGACATACTAAAATCTACAGACTTTAAAAAGCTAAAGTACAAGGAGAAACATAGGGAAGATGCTTAATTTTCATTCAGAAAAGAAAACAGGATAGATGCCAGAAACCATAGAAGAGAAAGAACAGGATATAGCCTTCCATGGATGAACACTAAGTTACTCCACTCAAGAGGTGATTGAAGCAGATGCAGAGACCCACAGCAAAATTTTGTATAGAGCACAAAAAGTCTTATTGAAGAAGTGGGAGATAGAAGGACCTAAAGGGGATAGGAGTCACTCAAGGAGACCAACAAAGCCAAAAAATATCTGGGTCCTGGGGCCCTGCAGAGGCTGATGCATCAACCAAAGATCATGAGAGGACTTAGAATCCCTGCTCAGATGTAGCCCATAGACACCTCAGTCTCCATATGGGATTCCTAGTAAGGGGAGAAGAGACAGTCTCTGAATTCAGTTGCCTGCTTTCGGATCACTTCTCACTGGTGGGGACAACTAGTAAGCCCACAGATGAAGAGGATACAGGGAGTCTTAATGGAAACTGATAGACTAGGGACTGATACGACCTTCCCTATCAGAGGACTACAGGAGAAGGATAGGGGAGGAGGGGGGAGGAATACTGGGACATAATGTAGATGAGGGAGGGGGCTACAATTGGGATACAAGGTGAATATATTGTAAAAATTAATGATAAACATGGATGACAGAATGAAGCATAAATAAGACACAATTTACTGAGAAATACACAAAAAATACTCACCATCTTTAATCATAGATCTAGCTAGAAAAAAAAAAAAAACTTCAGCAACCAATACCTCAAATGACAAATAATGTATGTTTAGTGTCCTTCTTGTCAGTATAGTAAAAGAGAATGTGATAGGATGCACACAATAACATTGGAAATCTTTCTTCATGCACTGAACATGGAGTGACTTGTAGGAGTTGAGATGTTGATTTATTTTCTTCCCACAGATCAGCAGGAATTTATCCCTTGCTGAATTCAAGAGTACCCAAACCTTGAGAGAAATCACTACCTGCCCATGACAGTGACCTTCCTGTCATTTGAGGATCCTCTGGGCTTGGCCCTGGCCTGCATGGCTTTGTGCTTATCTGTCAGCACAGCTATAGTTTTGGGTATCTTTCTCAAGCACCATGACTCACCCATAATTAAGTCCAATAACAAGACTATAATAAAATGCCTTAGTGTCTTCAAATGAAATTATTTACCCCTACTTTTAGTAAGTTTATATAAAGTGTATATCTAACCATAATTAAAAGAGCCCTTCATTTAAGCAATGTTATATAGACACATTCTATTTCAGAATAGAAACTACTTCTGAAAACACATTTTAGTAAGTTATAGATGTTACTTTTTAATTTGTGGGCAATATAAGTATCCAAATGTTAATTACATAATAGTAATTGTGATAAATAATACAGGTACTATATACTTTTCCCTTAGTATTTTATTTTTCTGGAGGAAACAGGAATTAAGTTGACAGTTGACGGCTTCTGTTGGACAGGCAAAAACCTGGACCTCTGGCAAAGGGAGGTTGCAAAATTGTACATCCACAGCACAAATCAGTGTGAAGAATTCTCAAAATGATAAAAAAAAATCTACCATATGAACCACTTATAACTTTCCTTGACATATGTACAGTGGACTTAACATACTCCTTCAAAAATGTTTTCTCAACCATACTCATTGCTATTCTGTTCACAATAGGTACAAAATGGGAACACCTAAATATACTTCAACTGATATAGATAAGTGAAATGGTATGCACATAAGTAAATAGAAATATAAATAACAATATTGATTTAGGTAACTCAAATCCAGAAAACAGATATCACATGTCCTATCTACTCTGAAGCATATAGCTCTAGATCTTCAGTTGTGAGTATTCACCCTACTGTGTAAGAAAAGACAGAGTGTGGCAAAAGACTGGGGATCAGCCCCAGCAGTTGATAGTATCCAGAGAAGAGGGAAGAATAAGGTGGGGCAGAAATGAGTCAGACATGGTTGTCCAAAGAAACTGAGACTCTTAACTGGCAGGCAGTTAGAGTACTTCTTTATTTAGACAGAGTTCAATAATAAAAGATAGATTCACATTGTTCTAAAGCATAGATGATATCCTTTTTGTCCCCAGACAGGAGTTTTAACTGTCTCTTGGTCATAAATTTAGTCATTACTGATAAACCTTATCTTTTACTATTATTTTTCCTCATCAACCCCTAATCTGACATTTTTGAGAATCTGGAGGCATATTTGCCACAGCCTGGAAGCCCATTCTCAGGTTGGAAGCATTCTTAGATTCAATGGCAATAGATAGAAAATCATTAAGCAGGCTTGGACATATTGCTTGGTCCCAAGAAGTATATTATCAAATTTTAATGGACAACCTCAAGAAAAGCAATTTAGGCTAAAGCAGCAACAGTTACTATTCAATTCCTGACATAATGCAATGTCTATACTTCATATCTTTGTAGAATTTATTTATGTGCTAAATCTAAACATTCTTTCATTATTTTGGTCATACAACACCACAGTGATACTGTGAAAGCTGATATTTCTAGTAAAAGGAAGTCATAATACCTCACTTTTAAAATAATTTTCACAAAACATTCTTTGTCCTTCATTATAAATCCTAGTTTAAGGTGAAGATGTCTCCAGCCATTCATATACAGCTCAATCTAGTCACTGGGGGGCATATCATATGTAGCTCCTAATCTTATATGCCAAGTAATCACCTGAGGATACAGCAGTATGAGGTATTTAATCTCAAATGCTATCAACTCTTCTAGCACTACAAACTTTGGTTGCCTTTTTAAGAGTATGTTGTTCTGATTATTTTCTTCTTGGGGAAGCACAGGGGTAGATTTTGCAAGACTATCTTGGAGCTGAAGTCTCATAAGGAGTTCTCAGCAATTTTTTTGTGAGTTACAACTTCCACAAGAAAGACATTCATGTAGGGCCAGATAATTGATATTTCCCCTAAAAATGAGAGGGTCAGTATGCTCAGGATTTTTCTGGGGAAGCTTAGAAGCAGTACCACAGAGTGAAGACATAAATGATTCATTAAAAAAATTTCCATTGCTCCAATGACCCAGGTTGTATAAGTACTGAAAGCGCTCTAAGCATGTAGCAAGTGGAGATCAAGACTAAGCCTGAAAGATAGCATGAGCTGCATATTGTAACATGCAGCTCAGCTGTGCTGGATCTTTGTCAAATAGCTGTGCTGACTTTAACTGTATATGAACTTTGGTGAGGTTTTAATCCATTTGGAGGTGACTTTATGTGAAAATAAGCTCCTATTTCTATGTTTCTACATATATACATCTAGTTTGGTCAGTACAATTTATGAAGATTTTATCTGTTTTTCCAGTGTGTATTTCTATTTTTCGTTATAGTACTAGTGCATTTACATGATCAAATATTACTCACATATTTAAAAAATCAAATCATGAAACATGAAGGTAAATGCACATTTGCAGGTAAATGAGAGTGAGAGAACCTAGACCCCAAAAGACAAATAGGGTATGTATTTGTTTTACATATATATTAGTTGCAAGATGTATGACATGCAAGCAACTGAACATAATACCACAGGGGATACATACAGATTAAGAACTGGGGTTAGGGGAGGCAGAGATTTCTCCATAGGAAAGGGAAATAAAATACTTGGTACAAATGGAAGATGGGCTAAAAAGATAGAATTGAAGGAGATTGGGAAAGGAAGAGGGCAATGAAAAGGTAACATGAGGAAAGACAGGTAAAATTAAGGGTCATTTGGTTGGTACAGTGGAAACCTAATGCAATAGAAACTTTCTAAAATATATACATATAAGAAGCCAATATAAATGAAATCACCACACGAGAAGAAAGTCCCAACTGGAAATCTCTTGTCACTAAATTAAGCATCCAGTACTGGTAATGGGTTATATTTAACTGAGGTATTGGCCAAAGTAGTGTGATTGTAATGCCAAAAGAATACAGGCTTTTGCCAAGACTATAGGCAGCTTTCCACAAATTGACTGCAATGCCCTATTGCTGAAGACAACACTTACACTTACATTGAACATAAATAAATAGAGCTTGTGCCTACATAGAACCTTCACAGTTACATTCTAGCAACTTTGATATGGGAAGTACTCTGCAACTACAAGAAGAGAAATATAAACACTAACCCAGCTACCAAATTTTTGAACTGTAACAATGTTCTACCTGTAAGACATATTAGTGCAAGAGTTGTAGGCATAAATACTAATCTATAGTTTGACTTAAGGCCCACTTCATATGATGGAATCCACACCTGACACTAGTTTATTGCTCAAGAAAAAGAAATTACACAGCCCATGGTTCTTGGGGGAAAGCAAATACTGCATTCTACTAAAAGTAATAAAATGACCATTGACACCATTCTGCTATACTCATAGACCAGTATCTTGTTCAGCCATCAAAAATGTCATCCTGCATCTGATGGAGACAAATTCAGAGACCCATAGAGACAATAGACAGTCAGTGAGAGACCTCAGAATATGCTCTTCAGGCTCTTCAGTAATTCAGCCAGAAGAGTGTAAGAGCCAGAAAGGATAGAGGATATCGAAGAACAAAGCACTATAAATTAAGAGGACTGAGGAATAGATAAACTGTGAGAGACTAAGGCAGCATGCACAAGGCCTTTAATGTTTTGTCCCTAGCCTTATCTCTAATTGATAAGTGCTTGCAAATGAAAATGTAGTTTTCTCCAAGGGACACTCATTTTATCCAAGGGACTACTCTTAATTGTATTTTTAAGAGTACATTCCAAAAGTTAGATGGCCAAAAATTTCCCTCACTGGCAAGAGAGGAGGAGAAGGAGGAGGAGCAGGAGGAAGTGGAGGAGGAGGAGGAGGAGGAGGAGGAGGAGGAGGAGGAGGAGGAGGAGGAGGAGAAGAAGAAGAAGACAATTGTGTCAAAAGAAATGTTAAATAGCCATGCACAAAAGATCCAGAAAATCTAAAAGGTGAAAAAAAGTAATTTATGAATAATAGAAATAGAAAAAGAAGAAAAAATTCACATCAAAATCCTAGAAAATATTTTCAGCAAAATAATAGAAGAAGGTATCCTTAACCTAATGAATAAGGGACAGCCTATAAAAGTACAAAATGTATATAGAACAACAATTAAAGTGTACCAAAAAGAAATTGTGCTCAGCACATAAAATCAAAACATTAAATGTAAAGAAAAGTATATTAAACAAAGAAGGGCTATGAAAAGTTACAAGCTGAAAATACTAAGTTGCATATAAATTCAGGCTCTTTTGAATAACTCCTTATCTCTCAAGAGAGATTCTAAACCTAGAATGGCTGAGGCAGATTATATATAATCTTTAAGGGACCCTTATTCTTATATTCAGTAAACTTTCAATAATAAATGAGGAATAAAGATATATTCCATAATAAAACCAAATATGAGCAGTATCTCTGTAAATCTTCACTACAGAAGCCAATCAATGAAATACTCCAATGTAAAGTGTTAACTGTACCCAAGACAACACAAAAAATGAATAATCCCAAGCATTAAATCAGAAGGCAAAATCCCCACACCATAACTACAAAATAAAGGGAAATAATAAACATTGCTCATTGAAATCTCTCAACTTGGATGTTCAATTCTCCAATAGAAAGACAGGAACTAACAGAATGGACTAGACAGCAATGTTCATTCTTCTGCTGCATCTACAGAACACTCCTTATCATCCAGGATGGACAGCTTCTCTGTGTAAAAAGATGAAAGGAGACAGTAGAAGAAAGTGGACCAAAAAAGAAGTTTAGGGGAACTTTATTTTATACAGTTCACACAAACAAATATTAAAATTCTTGAGTCAATTTAAAAGAGAATATGTATTGTACACACTGAATGAGGAGTTCCACCATTATCCATATGAAACAGATGACTAGGGCTGGTCCAGCACACATCTACACTCATGTTTACTGAAGCAAAGCTTACCATGCGTTAAGATAGAATGGACTTGATTGTCCTGAACCACATGAGTCCAAAATATAATATTATTCATTTTTTTTATTCATGGAAAACATTTACTTTTGTTTTTTGAGATTTTTAATATAATCACATTATTTCTCGTTTCTCTGTCCTCCCTAAAAAAATCTCTCATATATCCCTCTTTTGGCTCTTTCAATTTCAAGTCTTGGGTTGACAATAACAGCTATTACATGTATCATGCATGTGTGTGTGTGTGTGTATGCAAGAGTGAGAGAGAACATTTAACACTTCAAGAAAGGCAATCATTTTACTTTGAAATTGTGGATGAACTCAAAATGTATTATCAAAAGTTATGACCTGAGCTAGACACAGAAATGAAACATTGTCTGACTTCAGTCCTAACTGGGCTAAAAGCAGTCAGTGCTCTGAAATAAGAATTGAATAGTCAGTATTAGAGCCTGAACATCAGGGTGTAGTGTCATGACTTGTCAAAGAACACATTTCAGTGACAAGAGGAATAATATAAAGAAATACCTCTGGGTGCATGCATAAGAGCTATTAATAATAGCTTACATTTTTTACTTGAGAAATATTCTGTGTATATTTTTTAAATCTCAATAACCAAAATGTTATAATTACTGTGTAAGAGATATTAATTTATTTATATATTATGTATTCTTCCATCAATTTTTCTTCCATTTTTACCCTCCTGAGTTTTGAGTAATCATTCTTTGCTCTTTTGAAAACTCAAGCCACTTTTTCATAAACTATTTTTACACACTTAACATACCAAAATTTGAATTGTACAATATTTTACGATATTATAATACTAGGAATATATGACAAACCACTGAATTTTATCAAGGGTATTTATTATATATAGTATTACAGGAAAAAGGAAAATGAGTAGAGATGAAATACTATTCTTTCTAGTTGTTTTTAAGAGACAGTTGCCTGAGTCCAGCCATCTCAGGAAAAAAAAACTCATTTTTTTATTATTACAATTTATTTACTTTGTTTTCTGGCTGTAAGCCCCTCCCTCATCTTCCACCAGTTACAACCTACCTCCTTCTTCTACCCCTATGCCCCTCTTCTAGTCCACTGATAGGGAACATCCTACTTCCCTACTATCTTATCCTAGCCTATCTTATCATGTCTTAACAAGAATGGCTGCACCTCCTTCCTCTGTGACCTGGCAAGGCTGCACAGTCCACGAGTAGGTGATCAAGGAGCCTGCAACTAAGTTCATCTCAGAGACAGCCACTGTTACCCTTAATAGGGAACTCACAGGGAAACTGAGATACTTATGAGCTACATCTGAGCAGGGGTTCTAGGTGTTCTTCATGCATGGTCCTTGGTTGGAATAGGACCCACTGGGCCCATATGTTTTGGCTCAGTTGGCCTCCTCTTACATCCAGATCTTCCTACCTCCTGAATCTTCCATATTAATCCATGCTTTCTGCCCAAAATTTGGCTATGAGTCTAACCATCTGCTTCAATACCCTGCTATGTAGATTCTTTCAGAGGCCCTCTGTGTTAGTTTCCTGCCCTGTTCCCTATTTTCCCCCATTACCGATGTCTATCCCATTTGCCCTTCGGAATGAGGATTAAGCATCTTCCTTAGGGATCTTCCTGTTGTTTAGATCCTTTAGGACTATAGATTTTAGTATTTTTAATCCTATATTATATGGCTAATATCCACCTATAAGTGAGTATATACCATGAGTGTCTTTCTGCTTCTGGATACCTCACTCAGAGTGATATTTTCTAGTTACATCCATTTGCCTGCTGATTTCCTTGTTTTTAATTGCTGAATAGTATTGCATTGTATAAATGTGCCACAATTTCTGTGTTTATTCCTCGGTTTGGGGACATCTAAGTTGTTTCCAGATTCTGGCTATTGTCAATAGACCTGTTATGAGCATAGTTGAGCAAATGTCCTTGTTGTATGGTTGATAATCTTCTTAATATATGCCCAGGGTCGATATAACTGAATATTCTAGTAGCACTATTCATAATTTTCTGAGAAAGCACCAGATTGATTTCCAAAGTGGTTGTATAAGTTTATATTCCCACCAGCAATGGAGGAGGGTTCACTTTTCTCCACATCCAGTCCAGCTTGTGTTGCAGATGATGTGATAGTACACATGAATAACACTAAAAATTCAAACAGGGAACTCCTACAGCTGATAAACAATTTCAGCAAAATGACTGGATACAAAATTAAATTTTAAAATAAGTGAAGCCCTCCTGTATACAAAAGACAAATGGGCTCAGAAGGAAATTAGATAAACAAAACCCCTTCACAAAAGCCACAAATAACATAAAGTACCTTGGTGTGACTCTAATCAAACAAGTGAATAACTTGTATGAAAAAAAAAGAACTTCAAGGAAGATATCAGAAGATCTCCCATACTCCAGGATTGGTAGGATTAACATAGGAAAAATGGCCACTCTACCAAAAGAAATCTAAAGACTCAATGCAATTCCAATCAAAATACCAGCATAAGTCAATACAGACCTTGAAAGAACAATTCTCAGTTTCATATGGAAAAACAAAAAACCCAGAATTGATTTTAAAAAATGCCTGTACAATAAAAGGTTTTCTGGAGGTATCTTCATCCGAGATCTCAGTTAGTACTATAGCGCAACAGTAATAAAAATGGCATGGTACTGGCACCTGTACTTTAAATCTTAAAGGGGTGTGCATCTACTCATTAATCATTTTTATTAAATCATATCAAGAAGCTGAGGGGAAAAACAAATATAGGGGAATCAACTGCTGTTTCAGTTTTAGACCCAGTTTGAGGGTGCCCAGACAGCCAATGCTACCTTGGGCTGTTGTTTTGGCTCATCAACCTTAAAATATCCATGGCTTTACTATTACTAGTGTACTTTTCTTAACTTTAAATTGTTCTCTAAGATTTTTTACATCAGAGCCATTAGCCAAAACATCTTCCCTGACCTTGTTAAACAATCTATTTTTCCAAATTGTTTCTAAGTATAATGGTCATTACTAACACTCTCCATCTATGGCTCCTTTCAAGGGCAGTGGGTAATTCATTAATCTGCTCAGGTAAACATGTGAAAAGAGATCAAGCATTGTTAATTATAAATGTCAGTGATATTGCCCAGTGAAGAGCTAGAAGCCTTCTTAAAGTTTTCATACAACATATGTTATAAGGATTATGGACATCATAAGGGCAACAAGCAGAGATATGCTACATAAGAACACAAAGTCCTTTGGAAAATCAGTTCTTGGGATTATGCTTCTCCAAGACAAGCTCATCATAAGTATGCTAACAGGGGAGCAACATTCCATGAGATCTACAGCTGTTTTGCTGTTGCTACTGCATGGCTCTTGACAGTGGCAGGAAGCCAAAATAGTTTGCCTATAGATGGGTAAGGGGGGAATGAGGTTAGCTCAGGCCCTGGGAAGGAGAATTTAGGGTATTGCATGGGCTATACTAGCCTGGAAGACCAGATAACATGGAAGGAGTGAAGGATTGCTGGGAGAAAATGGCAGGTAGTTTTGATTTGATATGTTAACAACAAACCTCTGCTATTAGTTCCAGGTTCGAATCCTACTTATATGGTAACATAAACTTCAGAGAGAGAAGCATGTTCTCCATTGGATAATGATTATCAAGTGAGCCCACAGGGAAGAAAAGTGGCAAAGACAAATATTTTGTTTTTCTTTTCTTTCTATATATCTTCTTTCATTTCTTTGAGGAAGGGTGGTTACTCAAACTGACTCAAATTTTTGCTCTTTTGTTTTGTTTTTTCTTAATATTTATTATTTTATTATTTTTTTCTATTTTTCAGAATATATTCATTATATATGCTGATTGAAGGTCCCACCCTCCCTCCATCTTCCCTCATCCCCTTTCCCTAGTCCACTCAAAAGGGGAGTTCCTCTCCTCTGCCATCCATCCATACGTTATTGGAACATTACTCAGCTATTAAAAACAGAGAAATAAAATTTCTGCTTTTATTTCTTTTCCATAGGCAAGTGTACTCAGCTCGGAAGATTTTATACCATGAAGCTTGCCTGCAACCTTACCGTGAAATAAACACTAAGTATAACTCATTTTAAAGGGTCCTACTCTAAGACACTGTTTGATTGACCATCTCACATCCAGAAACATGTGAACTTTGAAATGCTATGATGTCTGAAACATTTTATCACAGGCATTTCAGAGAATGTGGTTCTCTTGCTGCCTGGAGGGCTGTTTCCCACCAGCCCAGGAAGGCATGAGGGGTAGAAGATGAGGTTTAAAGCTTGGAAAGCCCACAAGCCTAACAGTGGTCAGCCACTCTGAGAACCATCTCAGAAAGTAAGTTCAACTTTAATTCCAGAAAACAGAAAACAGAGGCTTATATCCCTTGGGGAGTGACTGGGATGCTCCAAGCATAGGTGTAGATAATTGTTTAATACTAGGCAATTCAAGGATGCTTGATTTGCATTAAACAGCACATTCCTAGTATATGAATAAGAACAAGAACACAGAACCAAATTATCCTATATTTGAAGGGAGGGGAGAGTTATCAGGGATCTGTGTCAAAGGCCATCTATCAAATTTGATTGGTGGTGTCGATGTTTAATGACACTCTCCAGATGAAGTCAGGCAGAGAAAACTCACCCTTGACATGGTTACACATCTAGGCCAGAAGCAGGGTCATACAAGGAAGAGAAAGCCTCCTCCCTCATATCTCAAAATTCAGTGTGGGTTGTGATACTTTTCAATAGTACTGCTGGAACAATAGGTATGTGTACACAAAGAAACTTCTACAGGCTACCACTCTTATGATACTCTCAGAGATCTTCCTGGCTGGTGTTAGTTCACCATTCCCTACATATTCATCTACTGGACTAAAAGTTTCTTGTGTAAAGTGAGGCAATTGAAAACAGTAAATGTTGAGAATCAGGATTATCAGTAAGTCTCCCCTAAAAACCTTATTATATAATACTGTTGCATGTAATTGATATTCACCATTCATTGTATTCTTTTTAAAAATAAGTTTATTTACTTTAAATTCCAATCGTAGTTCCCCTCCCTTCTCTCCCCCAGTACTACCCTCCATTCCTATTCCCCCTATTCCCTTTCCCCTCTTGAAAAGGGAGGTCATTTCCATTGAGCTAGTTTTACAGTTCTGTTGGATCTCAGTGGATCAAAGTACACAAAGGCCTTTCCACATTGCTTATACTCACAGAATTCCTCTCCAGTAAAGATACTTTTATGATAATGATGACTCTAGATTTGTGCAAGGCCTCACCATTTTAACACATTCAAAAGTTTTTCCTCCATTATGAATCCTTTCATGATGATGAAGATTATACAAATGTGGAATGGTTTCACCATGTTAAAAACACTCACAGGCTTTCTGTACATTAGGATTTCTTTCATGAGTGTGGAGATTATTCTGAAGTCCAAAAGTTTTTTTTTCACATTGGTTACAGTTAGACATCTTTCCAGTATGTGTTCCTTTATGTATTAGGAGATGTTATGTGCAAAGGCTTTACCACATAGTTGTATTCATATGGTTTCCCTCCAGAATGTGTTGTTGTCTTAGGAGATGACTGTTACTTGCAAAGGCTTTATCACAGTAATTACCCTCACAAGGTTTCTCTCCACTGTGTGTTTTTTCATGTTTTCGGTGACTACTCTGTTGTGCAAGGGCTTTATCATGTTGAGTATATTTATAAGGTTTCTTTCCAGTATGTGTTGTTTTATGCCGTTTGAGATTATTCTTTTCTGCAAAGGCTTTACCACACTGGTCACATTCATAATGTTTCTCCCCAGTGTGTGTTCTTCTATGGCTTAAGAGAGTACTGTTTTGTGAAAAGGCTTTACCACACTGGTTACATTCATGAGGCTTCTCTCCAATATGTGTTCTTCTATGGCTTTTGAGATGACTGTTTTGTGCAAAGGTTTACCACATTGATTACATTTGTAAGACTTCTCTACAGTGTGTGTTCTTTTATGCCATACGAGTTCAGTGGTATAGAGGAAGGCTTTACCACATAGAGTGCATTTAGAAAGTTTCTCTCCAGTATGACTTCTTTCATGCCTGCAAAGATAATTAGCACATGTGAAAGATTTACCACAGTCATTGCATTATACTAATAAATATATTTATCTATATGAATTAATTTCATAATTTTATCTAATGGTAAAGAAGCATCAAATTTTAAATTTTTATCACTTTATTTATATTCATGTCTTTTCCCTTCATTATGGGTATTTTTGAAGATACCTGTGATGGTAAGAGCATTTGTTACGTGGTTCACTTTTATAATATTATTTTTCACAAGAGGTTTTTTGTATATACAAAGAGTATTGTAATAATTCAGAGCTTTATCACAGCAATTCCATTCACAATTTTTTGTACTGTATGAATGACACTTCCTTTGCAAAGTGAGCCAGGACACGCAGAAGAAGTTCCAAATTCCTAGTATTCATAGGTATTTTCAGTTGTATGCGTTTGCTGATCAATTCTCAGTGAAGTTGCAAAACCAATTAACAGTAACCGTTTATAGCATTCAGAAAATCTACTCAAAGTGGGGACTACTACAAAATTAATTGTTCTTGGAGAAAGGCAGGTCCACTGCTTCTTTCAATATCCCTATGTTCATGTGTCTTAGAAACATTGTGACATATGATATGACAATTTAAATTACAAGAATAAGAAAAGATTCTCCATTGAATTAACACAGTTGGTTTTTTGTTCATCATAGACATGTCATACAGCAATTAAGGTTTCTCCACAACAATATTCTTGACTCTCATAAGCTCCTCCTTTCACTAAACATTACAATGTTCTGCATGAATATGAGTAACACTGGTTATACTATGAAATATTTGTGTATTAGAACGTTTTGGACACATACTAATCACCTATTGTATACCTCTTACAATATCTGAGTAGATAGAATGAGACTAAACAGATTGGCAATTCAACTCAGTAGCTGTAATGTCCATATGATTCAAATGGTATTTTCAGTTACAACATTATTTTATTTTCTTCTATCCTAGGGGAGTGCCTTGCAAACACAAATCAGATACCTGAGATTGAAGTACATGGAATTGTGAGATTTTAATGATTATCATTACACTTAAATCAGTGCTGTTTTTACACTGTTGCTTTTCTTTAAAACTCCCAGGACACAGCCAGTTGTGCTGGTCCATGCCTTTAATCCCTGCACTTGTGGAGGCAGAAGTAGGCAGATCTTTGTGATTTTGAGGTCAGGCTGGTCTAACAAGCAATTCTATGTCAAGCCATAGCTACATAAAAAAACTATTTAAGAAACAGAAAATAAAAACCTGCCAACAAACAAACAAACAAAAAAGCAAACAGAAAATAAAAACCAGCCAACAAACAAACAAACAAAAAACAAACTTTCAGGACACAGTAAAATTTATTAAGATTCATCTCTGTATCAGCATGCAAATAAATTTACCTTTTATTACTTGTAGAACTTTGAAAATATTCTTCAATAGTGTGCTCTTCCCAATTGTAGCCTAAAATATAGTACCAGGAAATATATATTGTTGGAAATATCATATTATTATTAAGGCAAAACTTAAATCACTATCTTCTGTGACCCTTAGAAACATACCTGATTTATTCACCTCATTCCTCCTCATTTTCAATTGAAATTACAGAAGAGGATCAATAACAAAGTAAGAATTGTCTCCTTATTTTTAAAAGAAAATTTGCTGTCTTACCTATAGCAGTAAGGTTTTTACAAGTCTCCAGCATCACATCTTTGTAGAGTTGCTTCTGGGAAGGTTCCAGCAAAACCCACTCTTCTTGGTTAAATTTCACGTGCACATCATTGAAGGTCACTGAATTCTAAAATATGCCATACATTTGTATGGCAGAAAGAGTGGCAGCAGTATAAATTTATACTTCATTGGCAATATAATCATATAATTCTAGTGCTTCTTCCATTTATTTTCTGACACAGAAGTGCTAGTGTTAGACAGTTGGGTTCTGTGCATCAGGAGAAGGAGGGGAGAAGAAAAAGCCTAAAGGTTAGATTGTAAGGAAAATCAAAGGTGTGCTTTGAAAACCTGTGTTAAAGGAGTTTCATTAGTTTATAAGACATAAATATGAAGTAGCCATTAGTTGGGTTCTTGAGCAACCTATGAATCATCTTCAGTTACTTGGGCGAGTAGGTCACAACCCTGTCATGAGACAGTTGGAAAGAAAAAAACACAGTCATCATATTTTATCTGCAACAAATGAGATGTGGCTATCAGGAGACAGTGAACAGTTGGTGGCATCAGTCAAAAGACAACATGGCACTGAATATCAGGTTTTTTACCAGGGATCAGAGATGTGGCTTATCAGTATGTGAAGAAGGAGGCTCATATATATGTGGAAGTGAAAGTGGACTACAGTGAATACATGGATAAAAATAATGTGAGTGGCAAGCAACAATAATCATAGCTGATAACATCATTTTTTGAGTGACCAGACAAAAGAAAAGGCATAGGACACATGATTATTCTTTGATCATTGTTTTGTATATTCTCCTTTCTAAATCATGTATATAGTCTATAGGTTAAAAATAAAAAGTAAAACACTTCTATTAAAAAAGAAGTGTTGGGGGGCGGAGCCAAGATGGCGACTAGCACACACAGTTTCTGAGTGGTGGGATACCTGATCTTCTGAGTTGGAGAATGGAAGGACCCCCAACCCAGGAAAACCACAGCGAGGCTTTCTGAACACCAGGGAACATCGCAGAAGGTGAAAACTTTGGCCTCCAGTCACTGAGAGACTTGCTTGGGGAAGGAGAGAAACGATCCTTTGTTCTTGCTGCACTCCCTTCCCCCAGACCTCCTTCCTCCTCGGCACAGAGGCACAATGGACTCATCTTTCTCAGCACAGACCTAAATGCCTGGGGTATACAGCCACTGAGATGGAGCCCCAAGCACTTTAGCGGCAGACAAAAGCCAGCAGTACGTGCCCCGAAGTCCCAGATTCGTGCAGCAGCTGCACCATCCTCCCAGGGCGCGAATCTGCTAGACACCATACTAGCTCCGCAGGATCGCCATCACTGACGGTACGGCCCGCCCAATCCCACAGTGACAGAGAATACGCTATATACTCACCAAAACCAGGCAGAAATGTCATACAACCTGGACACACCAGGCGCTGGGCCTCCCAAGCTTGGAGAGCACAACAAAGAGATCCCAGGACTTCCCAGAAAGCATAGGGACTAGGAACCCAGTCTCCAGTTACAGCGGGAAGTGGCAGCAGAGCAGCATTGAACTGGCGGGGCACCACAGCCCTCCAGTTTAAGACTAACCAGGGCCAAACCAGAGAACAGAGAGCCTGGTTACCCCATCCCTGCTGAAGTGACCACCCTGAAATCTCCAGCTGCAGCAAGACCTCAGAACCTGGCAGTGACAGCAGCACAGAACTGGCGGAACACATCAAAGAAGCAGGGCCAAACCAGAGAGCAGAGAGCCCTGGATACCAAGATCTCTGCCAAGAGACCTGCCTGTACAGCTAGTCCTCAGCACATGCTGAGAGTTCTCAGCTTCCTGAAGAACTCTCCAGACACCAGAGAGAGACAGCACCAGTCTGATCTGCAGAATCCAAAAACAAACAGGGAAGGTTTCAGATAAGCCAATGGCCAGAGGTAGGCAAAAGAACACTTCCAACATAAATCAGGACATCATGACTTCACCAGCAAACCCCAAAATCGATGGATACACCAATTCAGCAGAAGCACAGGAAAATTATTTTAAAGCCATGCTTGCCCAATTATTTGAGGCTCATAAGGAGGAAATAAACAAATATTTCAAAGAGATGGCCAGTCAATTGGAGGCAAAGAAAGAAGAAATAGACAATATCCTTAAAGAAACACAGGCAAATATAGCCAAACAAATAGATACACAAGTAGAGGAAAAATTAGTGGCATATAAGAAGGAAATGAAAAAAGAAATAGAGACCATCATAGAGAGACAGGAATCCATATTCAAACACATGAAAGAAATGGTGCAAGGCATGAAAACTAAATTAGAATCAATAAAGAAAACACAAAATGAGAAAACCCTTGAGCTGGAGAACTTGGAGAAAAGATCAGGAACCACAAAAGTAAGCATCACCAACAGAATACAAGCGATGGAAGAGAGAATCTCTGGAGCTGAAGACACACTTGCAGAAATGGATACTTCTCTCAAAGAAAAAGTAAAATCAGAAAAGTTCCAATCACAAAATATCCAAGAAATCAAGGATGCTATGAAAAGACAGAAATCTAAGAATAATAGGAATTCATGAAAAAGAAGACTCCAGACTCCAAGGTCCAGAAAATGTTTTCAAGAAAATCATAGAAGAAAATTTTCCCAACTTAAAGAAAGAGATGTCCATAAATATACAAGAGGCCTACAGAACTCCAAATAGACTAGACCAGAAAACAAACACATCACGTCACATCATAGTCAAAACACTAAATCTACACAACAAAGAAAAGATATTAAAAGCAGCAAGGGAAAAAGGCCAAGTAACATATGAAGGTAGACCTATCAGAATCACACCGGACTTCTCATCAGAAACTATGAAAGCCAGAAGGGCCTGGGCAAGTATCATGGAGACTCTAAGAGATCACAAATGTCAACCCAGACTACTATACCCTGCAAAGCTTTCAATCAACATAGATGGAGAAAACAAAATATTCCATGACAAAACTAAATTTACATAATATCTACACAGCAAACCATCCCTACAGAAGATACTAGAAGGAAAACTCCAATCCAATGAAAACAAATTCACCCAAGAAAACAGGGCATACAGATAATGTCCCAACAAAAATGAAAAGAAAACAAGCAATGAAACAGGGTTAGATCATTGACTCCATTACAAAAGGAACTAACATGCATTGGTCACTATTATCTATCAATATCAATGGACTCAACTCACCAATAAAAAGACACAGGCTAACAGAATGGTTAAGGAAACAGGATCCAACATTCTGTTGCATCCAAGAAACACACCTATGCAACAAAGACAAACACTACCTCAGAGTAAAGGGCTGGAAAACTGTTTTTCAAGCAAATGGTTCCAGAAAACAAGCTGGAGTAGCCATCCGAATATCTAATAAAATAGACTTTCAACCCAAGTTAATCAAAAAAGATAAGGAGGGCCACTATATTCTCATCAAAGGAAAAATCCACCAAGAGGACATCACAATCTTGAATATCTATGCCCCAAACAAAGAGCACCGACATTCGTAAATGAAACATTATTAAAGCTTAAATCATACATTGATCCTAATACCTTAATAGTGGGAGATTTCAACACTCCACTCTCACCAAGGGACAGATCAACTAGACAGACACCAAATAGGGAAATAAAAGCACTTACAGAGTCCCTAAATCAAATGGACCTAATAGACGTCTACAGATCATTTCACCCAAACTCAAAAGAGTACACCTTCTTTTCAGCACCGCATGGAACCTTTTCCAAAATAGACCATATAGTGGGTCACAAAGCAAGCCTCAACAGATATAAAAAGATTGAGATAATCCCTTGTATTCTATCAGACCACCATGGATTAAAGCTGGACATCAACAACAATGGAAACAACAAAAAGCCGACACGCACATGGAAACTGAACAACTTACTACTCAATGACAGCTGGGTTAAGGAAGAAATAAAGAAAGAAATTAAAGACTTCCTAGAATTCAATGAAAAGGAAGGCACAACATACCCAAATTTATGGGACACATTGAAAGCAGTGCTCAGAGGAAAATTTATAGCACTAAGTGCCTGCAAGAAGAAATTCATAACATCACATACAAACAACTTAATGGCCCAACTGAAAACCCTAGAAAAAAAAGAAGCAGATACACCCAAGAGGAGCAGACGGCTGGAGATAATCAAACTAAGGGCTGAAATCAATCAACTAGAAACAAATAAAACTATCCAAAGAATCAATGAAACAAAAAGCTGGTTCTTTGAGAAAATCAACAAGATAGACAAACCCTTAGCCAAACTAACTAAAAAGCAGAGAGAAACTATCCAGATCAGCAAAATCAGAAATGAAAATGGGGACATAACCACAGACATTGAGGAAATCCAAACAATTATTAGGTCATACTACAAAAGCCTATATGCCACAAAATTTGAGAATCTAAATGAAATGGATAATTTTCTTGAAAGATTCCATCTACCAAAACTAAGTCAAGATCAGGTAGAAAGACTGAATAGCCCTATATCTCCCAAGGAAATCGAAGTAGTCATTAACAGTCTCCCCTCCAAAAAAAAGCCCTGGACCAGATGGCTTCAGCGCAGAATTCTACAAGACCTTCAAAGAAGTGCTAACTCCAATTCTCCTCAAGCTATTCCACAAAATAGAAACAGAAGGAACACTACCAAACTCATTCTATGAAGCCACAGTCACCTTAATACCTAAACCACACAAAGACCCAACAAAAAAAGAGAACGTCAGGCCTATCTCTCTTATGAACATTGACGCAAAAATACTTAATAAAATACTTGCAAACCGAATCCAAGAACACATCAAAGATATCATCCACCATGACCAAGTAGGCTTCATCCCAGGCATGCAAGGGTGGTTCAACATACGGAAATCCATCAATGTAATCCACTACATAAACAAACTGAAGGAGAAAAACCACATGATCATCTCCTTAGATGCCAAAAAAGGATTTGACAAAGTCCAACATACATTCATGTTTAAAGTCTTGGAGAGATCAGGGATACAAGGCACATACCTAAACATAGTAAAGGCAATATATAGCAAGCCTATAGCTAACATCAAACTCAATGGAGAGAAACTTAAATCAATCCCACTGAAATCAGGGACAAGACAAGGCTGTCCATTGTCCCCATATCTCTTCAACATAGTACTTGAAGTCCTAGCCAGAGCAATAAGACAACTAAAGGAGATCAAGGGGATACAAATCGGAAAGGAAGAGGTCAAAGTGTCACTATTTGCAGATGATATGATAGTATACATGAGCGACCCCAAAAATTCAACCAGAGAACTCCTTCAGCTGATAAACACCTTCAGCAAAGTGGCAGGATACAAAATCAACTCAAAAAAATCAGAAGCCCTCCTATATACCAAAGACAAAAAGGCTGAGAAAGAAATTAGGGAAACAACACCCTTCACAATAGCCACTAATACCATAAAGTACCTTGGTGTGACTCTAACCAAGCAAGTGAAAGACCTGTTTGAGAAAAACTTCAAGTCTCTGAAGAAAGAAATCGAAGAAGATATTAGAAGATGGAAAGATCTCCCATGCTCATGGATTGGTAGGATTAACATTGTGAAAATGGCCATACTGCCAAAAGCAATCTACAGATTCAATGCAATTCCCATCAAAATACCAACTCAATTCTTTACAGACCTTGAAAAAAAGATTCTCAGCTTCATATGGAGAAACAAAAAACCCAGAATCTCCAAAACGATCCTGTATGACAACAGATCATCTGGAGGTATCTCCATTCCTGATCTCAAGCTGTACTACAGGGCAACAGTAATAAAAACTGCATGGTATTGGCATAGAAACAGAAAGGAGGATCAAGGGAACTGCATAGAAGACCCAGAAATAAATCCACACACCCATGAATACTCGATATTCGACAAAGAAGCCAATTCCATTCAATGGAAAAAAGACAGCATCTTCAACAAATGGTGCTGGACCAACTGGATGTCTACATGCAGAAAAATGAAAATAGATCCATATTTATCACCCTGCACAAAACTAAAGTCAAAGTGGATCAAGGACCTCAACATAAAACCAGATACCCTAAATCGATTGGAAAAAAAAGTGGGGAACAGCCTAGAACTCATTGGCACAGGAGACAACTTCCTGAACAGAACACCAACAGCACAGGCTCTAAGAGCAACAATCAATAAATGGGACCTCATGAAACTGAAAAGTTTCTGTAAAGCAAAGGATACCGTCATCAAAACAAAACGACTGCCTACAGATTGGGAAAGAATCTTCACTAACCCTTTATCTGACAGAGGACTAATATCCAGTATATACAAAGAACTAAAGAAGCTGAAAAGCAGCAATCCAAGTAATCCAATTAAAAAATGGGGAACAGAGCTAAACAGAGAATTCTCGACAGAGGAATAACGAATGGCAGAAAAACACTTAAAGAAATGCTCATCCTCATTAGCCATCAGGGAAATGCAAATCAAAACGACCCTGAGATATCACCTTATACCCATCAGAATGGCCAAGATGAAAAACTCAAGTGATAACACATGCTGGAGAGGTTGTGGAGAAAGGGGAACCCTCCTCCACTGCTGGTGGGAATGTAAACTGGTACAACCACTCTGGAAAGCTATCTGGCGCTTCCTAAGACAAATAGGAATAATGCTTCCTCCAGACCCAGCTATACCACTGCTAGGTATATACCCAAAGTTTGTTCAAGTACACAAAAAGGACACTTGCTCAACCATGTTTATAGCAGCTCTATTTGTAATAGCCAGAACCTGGAAACAACCCAGATGTCCATCAACGGTGGAGTGGGTACAGAAATTGTGGTATTTTTATACAATGGAATACTACTCAGCAATCAAAAAGGAGGAAATCATGAAATTTGCAGGCAAATGGTGGGATCTAGAAAAGATCATTCTGAGTGAAATATCTCAGAAGGAGAAAGACAAACATGGGATATACTCACTTATATAGACCTATAAGATATGACAAACATAATGAAATCTATACACCTAAAAAAGATAATCAATTGAGCAGACATGGGTTAAGATGATCAATCCTCGTTTAGAAAGACAGATGGGATGTGCATTGAACGTATGACAGGAGTCTACTGAGCGCATCTGAAAGACTCTAACTAGCAGTGTTTTCAAAGCAAAGACTCATGACCAAACCTTTGGCAGAGTACAGGGAATTATAAGAAAGAAGGGGAGTTAGTCTGATGGGGACAGGATAGGAGCTCCACAAGGACCAAATATATTTGGGCACAGGGTCTTTTCTGAGACTGACATTCAACCAAGGACCATGTATGGATATAACCTAGAACCTCCACTCAGATGTAGCCTGTGGTAGCTCAGTAACCAATTGGTTTCCCAAAGTGAGGGGAACAGGGATTATTTCTAACAGGAACTCAATGACTGGCTCTTTGGTCTCCCCACCCCCGAAGGGAGGAGCAGTCCTGTTAGGCCACAGAGGAGGGCTTTGCAGCCAGTCCTGAAGATACCTGATAAAACAGGATCAAATGAATGGGGAGGAGGTTCCCCCCTATCAGTGGACTTGGAAAGGGGCACGGTGGAGATGAGGGAGGGAGGGAGGGACTGGGAGGGAATGAGGGATCGGGACACGGCTGGGATACAGAGTTAATAAAATGTAACTGATAAAAAAAAATTTAAAAAAAGAAGTGTTAATGTTATCACTAAGTCACTTTAGAAGAAAACTGAATAATGAGGGTTAACTGTGCCATATCTTAACTTTTTGAATAGGATATAGGTTTGGAATAGAAATGACAATTAATGTGGAAAAAGACAGAGAGAAGACATTAAAATAGAAAGAGAGAGACAGACATAGAGACAGAGACACAGAGAGAAATTAACAGGTGAACAGTACTAATTACACATCATAGAAATTTATGAACAGTTACTAATGACAAAAAATGATGGACAAGGTGGATGTATTTTGTCATGCCTTTAATTCCATCACTCAGGAATCATAGGCAGCTATATCTTGTTGAGATGAATGCCAGAATGATCTATGCAAAGATTTCCAGGACAGCCAGACCTATATAGTAAGACAGATCCTCCCCTAAAAGTCAATCAAACAAACATAAAAGTGTGAAAGAACTCAAAGTCTTTACTGAAGCTTCTACAAGGAATTATTCATTCACTCCAGTTGTATATTCATTTTCCAGAAATCTGTGCTGCCCCAGCTTAAACTGCAACATTAATGATATCTTACTAAAAGGGAATGCAAGTTTAAATAGCTAAAAATAGAAAGATGAAAATATTAACAATGTAAATGCTGATCATAAATAAGCAACATAAAACAGGAGAGATGACTCAAGAGGCGTTCTTGCTGCTCTTTCAAATAATTGGGCTCAATTGTCAGTGATTACCTGGGACCCACTACTATCAATTGCTATAAGTTCATGAGTTCTGAAGAGATCTTCAGACTACTGTGAGGATTAGGCACACAAGAGGTGCATATTCATGAATACAATCAAAATACTCATATTCAGTAAAAATTAAAAATAGATCCTAGATGGTTGGGCTGATTGCACACTGTGTCTGATAAGCTGGGTAGCAGAGACTGCACAGTGACCAATAGTTGGATCTGTGGGCCCCCAAACACCACTGACTGTGTTTCCAAGGTAAGAAGAAAACCAATGATGAGGGAAACAGTCGGGTCCAACCTCAGAGCACCCAGCTAATCTCTGGGAAAGTTCCTGGGATGTTGCAGCAGGAATAAGGTTTGCAAGCAAATGGACCCAAAAAGCAAGCAGGAGTAGCTATTCTAATATCTAATAAAATAGATTTTCAACCAAAATTATTTGAAAGAGATGAGGAAAGGGGGAATCCAAGATGGTGGTGCCAGGAGGACATTGGGTCTGAGGAGTAGGACAGCAATGTTGGTACAGCAACTAAAAGACTGAACTCTGGGCCTTAAAACAACAGAGATACTGTTTCCCAGGTGAGAGGAAACTCCACGGTGTGGGAGTCAGTCAGGTCCACTCTCAGGTCACTCAGCAAGAACCCGGAAGATATCCCAGGTCCCAGGATACACCTTTGTGTCCTGATAAACTTTCCAGACTAAATTATGTTCTCCAGGGAACCAGAGACTGGGAGTCCCAGTCTAGGAAAAAAAACAGGGAAGAAAGCAGGACTGACCTCAGGTCACCCATTCTATCCCTGGAAAGGTTCTGCAGACCGGTGGGTGCACAGCTGCCAGGCCTGAGTGCACCTCCAGCTGATAGGCCTGCATTCCCTACTCTCCATCACAGAACTGTGTGCCCCAGGACACTAGAGGCTGGGTTTCCCTGTCTGGAGAAAACCCCATAGGCAGGAAAACAGCAGGTTCCAGCTTAGAGAACTCAGCCAACTCCCCCCACAGACACTACATCCACCATACACAGGAACATTTTTTGGAAAAGTTCTCAGCTTCTTTCCCAGTCACCAGCTTGGAGCCATCATTGGCAAGTGCCTACACATTCTACACAGCACGTCAAACATCACAGACTGAGTCTTCCTATTGGGAGAAAATCCAAAGGTGGGGAAAATATCTGGCCCTACTTCAGGACACCTAGCTCCAGAAAAGTTTCTGGTTATCCACAGGATCCATACTCTAGCCTCCTGCTGTACACATGAGAGTGGTGCTCACCTGCCACTGATTACCACTTAGGTACTGGGGCATAGAGCTCCAAACTCAGACCTATAGAAGCCTGGGTTCCCTGAGATCAACCCCCAGATACTGCTCCAAAAGACAACCAGTTTTCCCTAACTAAACTGACCAAACCACAAAGCACCCAGGTTATAGCAGCAGCTCACTAAATTTACAGCAAGAAACCCAGCAGCAGGGCAGCTGTCTCCAAAACTTCTCTGGGTGAGAGGATAGCCCCCTTTACTAACAAAGGCAACAATTACTACTCAGGTCTGTAAGCCTGAGATGAGCTGTGGCAATTCCTGAAAAACACCTGCCACTCATTGACCATACCTAAAAAACAAAGGAGAGCTCCTTTGGGAAAAATCTTCCTGCCAAGGTGATTCGACCCACCACAGGATTCCAGGAAGTACCAGAAACTAATATCCAACACCTAAGATATCCCAATGGGTAGAGGCCAGTGTAAAAGCTCAACCAACAAAAGACAAAGCAATATGGCATCTCCAGAACCCAGTTATTCAGGAGCAAGCACCCTGGATACCCCAGTATAAAGACAATTTCAGGCCAATCTCTCTTATGAACATTGATGCAAAAATACTCAACAAAATACTTTGCAAACCCAATACAAAAACACATCAAAGATATCATCCACTACAACCAAGTAGGCTTCAGGCCAGGTATGCAGGGGTGGTTCAATATACAAAAATCCATCGTTATGATCCACCATATTAACAAATTGAAAGAAAAATAAACACATGATAATCTCCTTAGTTGCTGAAAAAGCATTTGAAAAAATCCAGCATCCATTCATGTTTAAAGTATTGGAGAGATTCAGGGATACAGGGCATATACCTAAACATAGTAAAGGCGATATACAGCAATCCTATAGCCAACATCAAGCTAAACAGAGAGAAACTTAAAGCAATCCCACTGAATTCAGGGACAAGGCACGGCTGCACCCTCCATATCTCTTCAACATAGTTTTCAAAGTCCTTGCTAGATTAATAAGACAATTAAAGAAGATCAAGGGGATACAAATGGGAAAGGAAGAAATCAAAGTATCACTATTTGCAGATGATATGATAATATACCTGAGTGACCCCCAAAATTCTACCAGGGAGACCCTAAAGCTGACAAACACTTTCAGCAATGTGGCTGGATACAAAATCAACTCAAAAAATAAGTAGCCCTCCTGTATACAAAAGACTAAAGTGCTGAGAAAGAAATTAGTAAACAACAACCTTCACAATAGTGAAAAAGGACATAAAGTACCTTGGTGTGACCCTAACCAAGCAAGTCAAAGAGTTGTTTGAAAAAAATTCAAGTCTCTAAAGAAAGAAATAGAAGAAGATATCAGAAGATGGAAAGATCTCTCATGCTCATGGCTTGGCAGGATTAACATAGAAAAAACTGGTCCTCTTACCAAAAGCAATCTACAGATTTAATGCAATTCTTATCACATTACCAACACAATTCTTTACAGACCTTGAAAGAAAAATGCTCAACTTCATATAGAATAACAAGAAACCCAGAATTGCTAAAGCAATCCTCCATAATAAAAGATCTTCTGGAGGTATCTCCATCACTATTCTTATGCTTTACTATAGAACAACAGTAATAAAAACTGCATGGTACTGGTATATAAACCAATTTGTGGATCAACAGAATCAGATAGAAGTCCCAGAAATATATCCACACACTATGGACTCCTGATTTTTGACAAAGATGGCAAAACCATACAGTGGAAAAAAGATAGCATCTTCAACAAATGGTGCTGGTCTAACTGGATGTCTACATATAGGAAAATGCAAATAGACCCATATTTATCACTCTGCACAAAACTAAAGTTCAGGTGGATCAAAGACTTCAGTATAAAATCAGACATACTAACCCTGTTAGAAGAAAAAGTGAGGAAGAGCCTTGAACTCATTGGAACAGGAGACAACTTCCTGAACAGGACTGCAACAGTACAGGCTCTAAGAGCAACAATCAATAAATGGGACCTCATGAACCTGAAAAACTTCTATAAGTCAAAGGAAACTGTTGTCAAAACAAAATGACTGCCTGCAGATTGGGAAAGGATCTTCACCAACCCTATATCTGACAGAAGGTTAATATCCAGTATTTATAAAGATTTCAAGAAGTTAAACACCAACAAATCAAGTAACCCAAATTAAAAAAAAATGGGGTACAGAGCTACACAGAGAATTCTCAATAGAGGAATATAGAATGGCAGAGAAACACTTAAATAAATGTTCAACATTCTTAGTCATCAAGGAAATGCAAATCAAAACCACCCTGAGATTTCATCTTACACCCATCAAAATGACTAAGACAAATAACTCAAGTGACAACTCATGCTGGATAGGATTTGGAGAAAGGAGAACCCTCCTTCATTGCTGGTGGGAATGTAAATTTATACAATCACTTTACAAATCAAACTGGCACTTTCTCAGACAATTAGGAGTAGTGCCTCCTCAAGATCCAGCTATACCACTCCTAAGCATATATCCAAAATGTGCTCAAGTATACAACAAGGACATCTGCTCAACTATGTTTGTAATAGCTTTATTTGTAAGAGCCAGAAGCTGGAAACCGCACAGATGCCCTTCAGTTGAGGAATGGATACAGAAACTGTGGTATATCTATATGATGGAATATTACCCAGCAATGAAAAACAAGGAAAAAATAAAATTTGCAGGTAAATGGTCGGAAGTGGAAAAAATCATACTGAGTGAGGTATCCCAGAAGTAGAAAGACTCACAGGGTATATACTCACTCATAAGTGGATATAGGATATAAAATATAGGATAACAATACTAAAATCTGTACACCTAAGAAAGTTAATCAGGAAGGAGTATGCTGGCTAAGATGCTCAAACCCCATGCAGAAAGGCAAAGAGGATAGACATCAGATGAGGGAGAATACAGGGACAGGACATCCATCTAAGCCTACCACAGAGGGCCGTTGAAAGGCTCTACCCTGCAGAGTGTCAAGGCAGATGCTGAGACTCATAGCCAAACTTTGGGCAAAGTGCAGGGAATCTTATGGAAGAACTGGGAGATAGAAAACCTGGAGAGGACAGGAGCTCCACAAGGACAGTAACAGTTCCAAAAATTCTGGGCACAGGGGTCTTTTTTGAAACTGATACGCCAGCCAAGGACCACTCATGGAGATGGCCTGAAACCCCTGCACAAAAGGTAGCCTATGGCAGTTCAGTATCCAAGTGGGCTTCATAGTAATGGGGACAGGGACTGTCTCTGAAAGGAACTAATTGGCCTGTTCTTTGATCACCTCCCATTGAGGGGGGATCAGCCTTGCCAGGCCACAGAAGAAGACAATGCAGCCACTCCTAATGAGACCTGATAGACTAGGATCAGAGTGAAGGGTAGGAGGACCTCCTTTATCAGTGGACTGGGAAAGTGACAGGAGTGGGAAAGATGAAGGGAGGGATTGGGAAGGGAGGAAGGTGGGAGGTACAGGGGGGATACAAAGTAAATAAACTGTTATTAATAAGAATTTTAAAAGAACACAATAAAATGTTGAAAGATATTTTAAAAACTATGCTGTTACACATATTTTCAAACTTTGGAAATATTGCCTGATATCAGTTATTGCTCCTAAATAAAAATAAATAAATATATAGAAATGAGGAAGGATACTTCATACTCATCAAAAGAAAATTCCACCAAGATGGCATCTATATTCTGAGCAACAATGCCCCAAATACAAGGGCACCCACATTTGTAAAAGAAACATTAATAAAACTTAAAGAACAAATCAATCACTGTACATTAATAATGGGAGAGGTCAACATGTCACTATCATCAAGGGACAGAGCAACGGAAAAGGACTTAAACTGAGAGATAATGAAACAAATGGATGTCATGAATCAAATGAACCTAACAGATATCTAGAGAATTTTTTAACCCAAACAGAAAAGAATCTATCTTCTTTCAGCACCTCATGGACCCTTCTCCAAAACTGAACATAGAGAAGGTCACAAACCAGGCCTCAAAAGATACAACACGATTGAAATAATATCTTGTATCCTATCAGACCATGATGGACTAAAGATGGACCTCAACAGCAACAGAAATAACAAAAAGCCTACACACACATGGGAACTGAACAACTCCCTACTCAATGAAATCTAGGTCAGGGAAGAAATAAAGAAAGAACTTCCTACAATTCAATGAAAATGAAGGTACATCATACACAAACTCATGGGATGCAATGAAAGCAGTCCTAAGAGGACTTTTAATAGCACTAAAGGCCTTCATAAGCTATTGGAGACATTCCATACAAGCAAGTTAATGGCACACTTGAAAGCCTAGAAAAAAAGAAGCAAACACACCCAACAGGAATAGACCACTAGGAATAACCAAAGTCAGGGCTGAAGTCAATAAATTAGAAACAAAGAGAAAAATTAAAAGAATCAACGAAACCAAGAGCTAGTTCTTTGAGAAAATCAAATATATAGACAAATTCTTAGCCAAACTAAGTAAATGGCAGAAAGACACTATCCAAATCAACAAATTCTGAAAGGTAGAAAGAGAGATAACAGACACTGAGAAAATCCAAAGAATACCAAAGTTGAATCAAAATCAGGTAAAGATATTAAATAGTCTTATACTGCCTAAAAAATAGAAGAGGCATCAAAATGCTTCCAACCAAAAAAAAAAAAAAAAAAAGCCAAGGGCAAGATGATTTCAGAGCAGAATTCTACAAGACCTTCAATGAAGAGCAAAACCGATATTCTTCAAATTATTCCACAAAAGAGAATTGGACACAACATGACCAAACTCCTTTTGTAAGACCACAGTCACCTTGATAAATCCTCAAAGACCCCCATAAAGAAAGAGAACTTCAGACCAATCTCTTTTATGCTCAATGATGCAAAAATACTCAATAAAATAATCGCAAACCAAATCCAAGAAGATATCAAAGATATCATCCATCATTAAAAAGTAGGCTTCATCCCAGGCATACAGGGATAGTTCAATATAGGGAATCTTAATCCGTCATATAAACAAATTGAAAAAGAAGGATCATTTCCTTAGATGGTGAAAAAACATTTGACAATATCCAACAGTTATTCTTGTTTAAAGTCTTGGAGAGACTGGGGACAGAGGCACAGATCTAAAAATAGTAAAGACAATATACAGCAATACTATAGCTAACATCAAACTAAATGAAAAGAAAGTTAAATCAATTCCACTGAACTCCGGGACAAGACAAGGCCACACACTCTCTCCAAATCTCTTCAGTACAGTACTCAAAGTCCTATCTAGGGCAATAAGACAACTAAAGGAGATCAAGGGGATACAAATTGATAAGGAAGAAGTCAAAGTATTGCTCTTCACAGATGATATGACACTATACAAAAGTGACCCCAAAAATTCTACTGTAGGGAACTCCTACAATTGAAGAACACATCAGCACTGTGGTTGGATATAAAGTTAACTCAAAAAATATCAGTTGTACTCCTGTATGCAAAAGACAAATGGATTGAGAAAGAATTAGGAAAACAACACCTTTCACAGTAGGCAGGAAAAAAAAAAACTGACATATTTTGGTGTTATCCTCAACAAGCCAGTGAAAAACCTATATGAAACAACAACAACAACTTCAAGACTCTGAAGAAAGAAATTTAAAAAGATACCAGAATAAATAAATATCTCTCATGCTCATGGATCAGGAGGATCAACATAGTAAAAATTGCCATCTTACCAAAAAACAATCTACAGATTCAATGATATTCCCATCAAAATATCAACATAATTCCTCACAGACCTTGAAAGAACAATTCTCAGCTTTATATAGAAAAATAAAAAACTCAGAATAGCTAAAACAATCCTGTACATTAGCAGATCTTCAGGAGGTATCCCCACCCTGGTCTCAAGCTTTACTATAAATCAATAGTAATAAAAACTGCATGGTACTGGAATAAAAGTACCATGGATATATGGAATTAAAGTGAAGGCCCATAAAAACAAACCCACATACCTGTGGACATTTGATTTTTGTCAAAGAATCCAAAACCATGCAATGGAAAAAGGACAGCATATTAAACAAATGGTGCTGGTCTAACTGGAAGTCCACATGTGGAAAAATAAAAATATATCCATATTTATCACCCTGCACTAAACTAAAGTTCAAGTTGATCAAAGACTTCCAACATAAAACCAGATACACTAAATCTGTTAGTAGAAAAACGGAAAGAGCCTTGATCTCATTGGCATAGAAAATAACTCCCTAAACAGAATACCAAGAGCACTGGCTCCAAAATCAACAATTAATAAATAGGATCTCATGATACGAAAAGATTCTATGAAGCAAAGAACTTTGTCAATAGAACAAAATAACAGCCTACAGCCTGAGAAAGACCTTCACGAACCCTACAGAGAGCTCTATAAAGAGCTCTATAAATAAAAAGCAAAATTATAAAGAGCTCTATAAATTAAACTCCAACAAACCAAATAATGCACTCTCAAACTGGGGTACATAACTAAACAGAATTCTCCATAGAGGAATATCAAATAGTGGAAAACACTTAAATAAATGCTCAATATCCATAGTCATCATGGAAATGCAAATCAAAACTACTCTGACATTCCATTTTAAACCCGTCATGGCTAAGACCAAACCTGAAGTGACAGCACATGGTCATGGAAATGCAAATCAAAACTACTCTGACATTCCATTTTAAACTCAACATGGCTAAGACCAAACCTGAAGTGACAGCACGTGCTAGTTAGAATGTGAAGAAAGAGGAACACTCCTCCATTGCTGGTGGGAGTGCAAACTTATACAACCACTTTAGAAATCTATCTGATGCTTTCTCAGACAATTGGAAATAGTTTTACTTCAAGACCCAGCTATACTATTCCTGGGCATATATCAAAAAGATGCTCCACCATTCAACAAAGATATTTGCTCAACTATGTTCATAGCATCTATATTCATAATAGTCAGAATAGGGAAACAAACTACATGTCTCTCAAACAAACCATTGTTTTACAGAAATTGTGGTACATTCACACAATGGAATGCTACTTGGGTATTTAAAAACAAAAAGGAAACCATGAAATTTTCAGGCAAGTGGATGGAACTAGAAATGATCATTCTAAGTGAGTTATTCCAAAACCAGAAAGACATATATGGTATATACACATTCGTAAGTGGATAATGGCCATAATATAGGATAAACATACTATAATCCACAGACCTAAAGGAGCTAAATAAAAAGGAGGACCCTATGGAGGATGGTCAATTCTTATTCAAAAGGGCAAATAGAATCTACATCAGAAGTGACTGAGGAGAGGGAACAGGATGAGAGCCTAACATACATGTCCTCTGAAAGACTCTGCCCAGCAGGGGATCGAAGCAGATGCTAAGATTCACAGCCAAACTGTGGGTAGAGCACAGGGAATCATAGGAAAGAGTAGGGGCATAGAATGTAGAACGACCTAGAGCTGGCAGGACCTCCATAAGAAGACCAACAAGGAAAATAATTCTGGACCCATGGGGACTTGCAGAAATTGATGGACCCACCAAAGACCATTCATGAAGAGGAACCAGACCCCTGCTCAGATGTAGCTGATAGGCAGCTCAGTCTCATGGGGGATCCATAGTAAGAAGAGTAGGGACTGGCTCTGACATGGACTCTGTTGCCTAATCTTTGATCACTTCCCCCTGGTAGAGGGGGCATTGCCACACGACAAAGGAAGAAAATGCAGGTATTCCTAGTGAGCCTTGATAGGCTGGGTTCAGATGGTAGGAGAGGAGGGCTCCCCCTATCTGAGAATTAGAAATGGGATAAGGGTGAAGGAGGAACAGAGGGGTGAAATCAGGAAGAGATAAGGGAGGGGGCTAAAATTGGGAAGTTAAGTGGATAAATTATTTAAAAAATTTATTTATTTATTTATTACAATTTATTCACTTTGTATACCCACTGTAGTTTCCTCCATCATCTCTTCCCAGTCCCACCCACTCTCCTTCTTCTCCTCCTATGCCCTTTGCATATTCTCCTGATAGGGGAGAAACTTGTCCCCTTCTATCTGACCCTAGTTTATCAGGTCTCATTAAGGATGGCTGCGCCATATTCCTCTGTGGCCTCACAAGGCTACACCCCCCCCAGGAGGAGGTGTTCAAAGAGCTGAGTTCATGTCAGAGAATAAATTATAGAAAAACACATTTATATTAAAACAAATTAAGTGTGAATAAAATAAATAAATAAAGTCTAAAAAAACAAATACAGCAGGTAGAAAGAATGTCACACACCTGCAATTCAATAACTCAGAAAGCTCAGACACTGTTAGTGTCATGAATACATGCCATCTTAAGAAATTAAATATACTCTCTTCCAAATTTCAAATGCAGGATATAGATGAAGATCAGCACAACAACCTATGCTTACATGTACAAAACAAAACAAAACAAAATTAAAAAACAAAACCCAAAATGCTACATTCCAGACTCAGCAGATAATGTTGATATGTATGTTGATGCCAGGCATGTTGGACTATATTTAAGCCCAACACTAGACTGGAGTTAGATCTGTAAGTTCAAAACCTTTTTGGTCTACATACCAACTTTCAGGACAGCCAAGGCTACAAAGAAACTTTTTCTTCAGTGTCAAAGATAGAAACATGATCTTCTCTGGGAGCTTTTTTGATTCAATCAAATACGTTCTGACCAAATTCACTATAGGATTATTGTCATCCCATGATGAAAATGTAGTCTAACTTCAATGATCCTAAAATTCTGCATAGCTCATACACTGTTCAAATTTTCACAGTCTCTTCTGACACACAAGAGAATTTTTTGGTTGCCACATCTTGTAACATCAGAAGCAAGTTAATCATTCCAACATAGATGCACAGAATACCCCTTTCCCATTCTTGTAGAGAGGAATGTGTACATATTTAGGGAAGAGTAGACCAAGGAAAGAAGATCAGCAAGGAAAGCAACAAAGCCTGATGCTGTTTAAAAAGGCTTAGATGGTCCTCTCCCTGAAACATTTCATACATTCCCAAGATTGCTTACATCCACTCCCTATAGGTAGCACTTTATGGTATGTATCTCATAACTTAGGCACCTCAACATCTTGTACTGTCAAGACACAACTCAGGCTTCACCCTCACTGCTTCGTGCAATGAACAGTTACAGTATCTTCACTGGGGATCTGACTCTGCCAAACACAGATGGCTGTCACAGTGTTGAACTGAAAACACAAAGGAAGAATCTATTATCTTAAATTTTGCATTTTTCTTGTTTCCAGAATGTGCATAACATGAGTAAGACTGTCAAGTTGGGTTTTAAGTTGGGATGGACAAAATGGGATGGATCGTGCCACACTTGGAACACATTTGGAGCAGGTTTTATATGAAGTTCGTTCCTGGTATTAGGAATCACTTAGCCTACTTCTTTGATTAACAGAAGAATTATCAGGAGGAAGTGTTAATTTAAGGACATGAACTTAGGCTTCAAATCCAGACCTAGGACATTCTCTTTGATGATGATCTCCTTAAAAATTCCTGTCTCTGTTTCAGCATGTGACTGCCATCTGAAACTACCTAATGATGCTTTTCTCTACAAACCAAAGACTACATTTATTTCTGCTCCACTTGACTCTTTCTTTCACTGTGGTCCTGAAGGTCTCATTAATAATAACCATTCAACAGATTCAATGTTCTTCCTAAGAAATCTAGCCCATGCAGGAGGTGCATGTGTTCTGGTAGGTTGTATGCCACCTGATACCATCAGCGTTCCATCATGGCCTCTGAGATTCATCATTTATTCACCTCTGGGCTTGCTCACTGGCCCACTGGGCCTAGGCCTCACTGGGTCTGTGTCTCACTAGGCCTATGTCTTGGTTGCAAGCCAACCAGGCATGGACTTTTACTTGAACCTCTGAGGTGAAAGTCCTTAGAGCAAGGCACAGCAGCTTATCCAAGAATGGTAACACTTTGGTATTGCCATAGGCTCTGGAATACCAAAGTTTCCACTACCACTGGTGATTTCATTCTAAAATAGCTATCTACCCATAATAGTCAATAGAAAATTCTTTCCACACCCCCATCTTGTGAAAATGGGTGTTGCCCTAAACTGTTCTAGCTGCCCCTGAGAGAAATGGAGCCACTGTTCTTCATCTGGAAGCTGAGCTCCAGGACTCTGCTGAATGGAGAATGACAGAATGAAGCACATTCTAGAAATATGGAAATATTATCAATAAGGAAAGCAAAAACAAGATGGCCATGGTGGTGCACACCTGTGATCTCAGAACTTGGGTAGGTAGAGGCAGAGTGACTTTGAGGCTAGCCTGGTCTACAAAGCAAGGCAAGGACAGCATATGCTACACAGAGAATCCCAGGCTCAAAAAACCAAAAGAAAATTATTTTTTAAATGCAGAAATTTAGGGAATCCTGGAGTTCCCTATCACAAAACATCCAGGAACTCTGAGACATTATGAAAAGACAAAACATGTCGAAATCAGATTAGCAGAAGGATGAGATCAAGGGTCCAGAAGATATTTTTAACAAAATCATACAAGAAAAATTCCTTCACCTAAAGAAGAAGATGTCTATCAAGGCACAAGAAGCATACAAAAATACCAAAGACACTGGACCAGAAAAGAAAGTCCTCTTACCAGAGAATAATAAAAATGCTAAATATACAGAAGAAAGAAAGAATATTAAAAGCTGTAGTAGAAAAAAAAATCAAACAGACCACACTAACCAATCAAACAGACAAACCAAAACAAACAAAAACCAACCAAGAAATAAACAAAGGCAGATCTATTGGAATTAATCCTGTATTCTCAGTAAAGATGCTAGAGGTTGAAGGACATAGCCAGTGTGCTTCTGACTCTAAAAAACTACAGAAGCCAAGAAAAATTACTAACTATGCCCAAAACCTTTCAATCATCAAATGGGAAAATAAGAGGTTGCATGTTAAGGTCAAATTTAAACAATATGTATCTATAAATACAGCCCCACACAAGGTGCTAAAACCACCACCACTTTCACCACCAAAATACCAAGATTAACAATCACTGTTCATTGATATCTCTTAATACCATTGACCCAAATTCACCAATAAAAAGACACAGACTCACAAAATGGATGATAAAACAGAATACACCCTTCTTCTAAATACATCAAACACAGCTTCACATCAAGATAGATATTATCTCAAGGTAAAGTGTTGGAAAAGATATTCCAAATAAATGGACTAGAGTATCAAACTCGTATAGCAATTTTAATATCTAACAAAGCAGACTTCAAAAACAACTAAACAAAAGATGGCAAAAGACATGACATATTAAAATAAAACAACCAGCAATAAAACATATCAATACTTAACATCTATGCCCCAAATATAAGAGCACCCAAGTTATAAAAGAAACCCTTCTGTAGCTTGCATCACATCCTGGTCCTCATAAACTGATAGGTGAAGGCTTCAATATATAACTCTCATCAATGGACAGCTCCCCCTGACCAAACTGAACAGAGAAATGCTCCAGTTAACTAACATCAAAAAACTAAATATACCCAAATGATGTTTACAGAACATCCACCCAAGCACAAAAGATTGTTCCCTCTTCTCAGCAACACATATATTGTTCTCCAAAATTGATGATGTACTTGAACAATGGAAGTCTCAAAAGATATAAGAAACTTGCAATAACCTTCTGCATCCTATCAGACCACTAAAGTTTAAAGCATCACATCACCAATAACAAAATCAATAGAAAGCTTACAAATTCATAGAAACTGAACAACTCTATTGAATAAAAAATGGATCAAAACTGAAATAAATAAAGAAATTAAAGACTTTCTAAAAGTCAATGAAATGAAGACACAACATATCACAAGTCATAGTACACAACGGAATTGTTGACCAGAAGACAGTTCATACCACTAAGTACATTCAGAAAAAATAATCAGAAAGATCTCTTAGTAGCAACTTAACAGCACACCTAAATACTCTAGAAAAAAAAGAAGTAAACAAAACTGAAAGGAGTAGTCAGTGAGAAATTACTGAACTGTGTCTTCACTGGTAAAACCGAATGTTTCCACAGGAATAGAAAGGTGGATCCTATCAAAATTGATAATGATTAGATTTGAATAGTAGAGATCTCCTGAATAAGCAGAGGTAACTGTTCATCAGACAGTGTGGTATTCAGTTCAAACTAACTTAATAAAGACTATAGTTTTCTTCTCAAATAAAAAAGGATACTTTTGTCGTTTCATATTTAAAACAGTTAAGAGGTTTAAAATGTTTGAAGTAAATTCAAAGGTATAAACTTGTTTGAGTTGGAATAATTTGGAGTGAATATAACATACTTGAACAGTGTGGTGATAGACCATGCATTTAATCCCAGCAGAGACAAGCAGTTCTCTATTAATTAGTTGTTTTCTAAATTCAGGAGTTTCAATGGCAAGGTGTTGGTGGTTCATATCCCTAATCCCAGCATGTGGGAGGCACATGCCTTTTACATACCACCTGGGAGGCAGAGGCAGGCACATAGGATTTATAGTGATTTTATTTAAAAGCTGCTTGTAAAAGGCAGGCTGAAAATCAAAATGAATGCCCTTTATTATCTAGAAATAGACTTTAAAGTATATTTGTAAACTTTCAAAGATTTTTTAACTTTAATTGAGATATTATACTTTTTCTATTTCCAAAAAAAAAAAAAAAAAAACTATTTTGCTCTATAAAAGATATAACATGCCCAAAATGGCACAACCCTCACCCCAGAATTAGGGATGGGCAAGGGTTTTAATTTAATCTTTTCAGGAGAATAAAATCATCCAACTAAAGAATATGGAGAACACTGGACACATGAAATTTCTGAAGAAAATGACAGATCACCAAAAGAAAATGTCAAAAGAGAAGGAATAAACTGGCCAACTGGTATCACTCACCTTCATGTTATCTCTTCCGCCTTGTACAGACATAAGTGCAAATTGTCTTTATGTGATTGCTAAAGAACAATCCAAAATCTCTATCTCATATAAGAAAAGCCACCTGGTAAGAAAAGGAGGAAAACAGAAAAATAAGGGATGATTCTATTGTCATGAATCTCATAATCTTCTGGCATGATGTGACTTCTGTACTTACCACAGACTTCAATAATCAAGAATGTGTACAGTGTTTGTGAAAGAAGGAGGGGGTGAGAGAAAAAGAAAAAAAAATAAGCCTAAAATATAGCCAAGTTTACATGAAAAGATGTAAGTAAACTCTAGTATGAGAAATTTGCACTGGCCCTGAGATACCTTTGATTTTCTAATTAAAACAAATTAAATAAACACAGATTTCACAACTGCTACAAGACAAACACAAAGTGATACCTAAACTGTTATATTTCTGACCCTCCAGCTACTACTAACTTCCTTTACAGAGATTCCTTTTGCTCTGGAAATCTCTTAGAAAATGGAGGTGATCATAAGCTGAGCTATGTCTTGCAGTCTCTCATGAACCCTCATGTGGGTTCAGGCACAGTCCAGCCCTTGCTGAAACTCACACACAAAAAATGTTGGAGAATAGTTTAGCATCTGTTCCCTGCTGCATGAATTATGTCACAAGATGTGGAATCTGCCCTATCCACTGATTTAAAACCAGGCACCCCTGACAAAATTCTGCATCTCAGAAATTTGTTTTGTACCCTGGAATTGAATTTCCCTAAACCACGCCATTGTGACTGGTGGAAGTTGAAAGTTTAAAAAACATAATCAAGTATTGCTGAAAGATGACGACCACCACCTCTTTTCTTCCAGTTTCAAAACTATTTGTAAAATTTGTTACACAAAGGTGTATGTGGAATACAACATTCATCATTTCTAGAAATGAGACCTTCAGTTTTCCAATCTGTCCACTGAAAAACCAATGCCTGATATTATAAGCACCACAAATTTCTACTGCCCAGGCCACAAAATCCTCACTTCTTTGGACAATCAACTCTCAGGAAGGGTCAGAGGCCACGGGTCTCTGACAAGATCACCACATGGAGACCAACAGAACTACAGCCTGAACCACAGTCCATCTCGTTCAAAGCAGATCAGGCTGTAATAGCTCAGCAGCCTGCTCTTCCTGGCCTGGGGACAATTGCCCCACACTCAGCATGACATGGTCTAGTCTCACTCACAGCTCTTTAGAGCTACATCAGAGGAAAATCCCAGAACAAACCCATAAATCAACTCCCACTATTGCTCCTGACTGCTAGGCCTGCCCAGAGTCCCTCATTAGCTTGAACAATAGATCTGAGTCTCAGGACAGTAGTAGCTCCTTTACCAGTGGATCAAAGATCAAATGATGCTGATAACAGAGGCATTCTAGCTTTGCCCTAACCCCTATGGGCACACAGAATCCTAGTGTTGTTATAAAAGAATGAAAATCCCAATTATACAATTTTAAAACGTGCTAGCTCAGAGAGGCAGAAAAAACACCCATCTGACCCTGCTACTCACCTCACCTCCAAGAGAAAAAAGCCCCAAAAGCTCACCAGCTCAGATGACAGCTCAGGGGGGGTAGGCCAAAGGAACCCAAGGCCAAAGACTTTCTAGCTCACAGCTCAAAAAGCCCCAAATCTACCAAGCTAAAACTTCCACTTTTATACTCTGTCTTAAATACATTTCAGCTGAAAGTTCCACTTACTCTTTAATCCCTGTCAGCTGGTTTCTTGCTTTGCCTCTTGACCTAGGGTTAACATTATTTAATCCTGTGCACAGAGAGCTTTTGAATTAAAGGCATGTTCTAGGGCTGGTGGATCCATACTGTAATCACCTGTTTACAATAAATTGTAAGTTCTTGGAATTAAGGTTTGTGTTAGGGCTCACCCACATCAAACAAAGCATGGGTATTTACAGTTCACAATCTCGGGGATCACACTGGGATCAAATATCCTGCAACATCCTCATCTTGGAAATGTTTTAAAATAAAATCTTCCACTTTCCCAGGGCACCTGCTCATCTTCCCAGATACAAGCCATTTATGTTGCACATTCCATTTCACACTCAGTGTCCAGTGCAGTCACCTCTACCTCATAGTTGGGAAGTCCTTCATTGAAACTTCAGTCAAAGTCAAAGAGTAATAACCATTAAAGAAACAAATGTCCACGAATTTGAAAGAAAGGAGTAGTTAATGCGGGCTCAACAAAAATGAGATATAAACCAAAAAGGATATGGCTGTACCTAGGAATGTTGGGGTAGAAAGTTTATTATAGATAGATGAGAGAACATAGTCAGACACAGGGACATCTGGGACAGTCTAAAGTTGACCTGACCCTGAGCTATGTGAGATGAGAGGAGAGAGGGAAGTGGAGAGCCAGAACAAAAGGCCAGGAGGATAAATGATAAATGAAAAATACCAGGTAACCAAAATGTTTGGAATACATAAGGAAGGACAGCTGGGAGGAGGGCAGATCAACTCCTGGGCTAGAGAATTGTGATTGACACCCATACCTTGTAACAGGTAAGGACTGAGGGATGCTGGGAGAACCTGACAGCCAAATCTGCTGTGATTGTTAAGTAGCCACCTTAACGTTTTATCCCATCATTTGAGATGTAAGAGTAGAGAGGAATGAGAAGGTTGAAACGATTTCATCATAATATTAAAAATTATTTTTAAAAGTTGAAAATGGCTTTATGGTCCAATATTCTTCAGGTACTTCAAGTATGTATTAGAGCACACAAAGTATTACTCACACCTTTTCTCTCAGGTTGTTCATTTTCAATGGGGGGGGGAGGAAACATGCCTGTTAGTCACTACCACAGCAGTTTATCCAGAACTTCTGTGTTGTTTGAACTCGTGCAACTATAGAAATTTGCTTCCCAAAAACAAGTTCAGCAACTAATCCATATTCTTGATTCCCTTTGTGTATGACTCCCCCCAAATGTACAGTTTTCACTTTTATTGACCATCTAACATTGATTACCTGACTCATTACTATCTTCCCTCCTCCCCTCCCTTTCTGTGTTGTGACTACACCAGCTTCAAAGTAGGTCAGTGAACTCAATTCTTACACAAGTCCCTCTTTATTTGTAATTGCTCACCTCCAAAAAAAATTATCAGAGTGCTCAGTGGACATTCATTCACTGGTCTCTTTTACTTCACACTCATCAGTCAGGGTCCACCTAAAAAGAGCTGCAGGACAATGTTCTAGGCACTGGGCACTAGGGATAGCATTCAGTGCTCAAAGAAAGTCTCAATTACATAAAATGTGAAAGGTTGATCTACAGGAGACATTGCTTTAAACAAAAACAAATATCAAACCACTAGAGACAAATGAATGAAATTCTTAATGACTGGGGATTATCAGAGAATATTAACTAATAAGAGACTAGAGCAGGGATGCATTAACAAAATAAAATTGAATAATACCAACAACTAACTTTCTAAAAAGTATATTTATTTATTATGTATACAATGTTCTGTGTGCATCTACACCTGCATTCCAGAAGAGGGCACCAGGTCTCATAATAGATGGTTGTGAGCCACCATGTGGTTGCTGGGAATTGAACTCTTGACACCTGGAAGTGTAGCCAGGGCTCTTAAACTCAGAGTTGAAAAAGCACATAGGCATATTTACTTTGAAAAATAATAGGCCATTCTGTGGTAGAAGGAAATCCATTAATAAGATACTGTTAGACCTTGTCCCTGTGTGCAATGTTAGCTGCTTAGACCTGTAACCTGACAGACACATATTTAGCTAATAGCCTTTGTCTCAATTTGAACTGACATAACAAAAGAGTGTCAATGAGGATTGTACATATGGGCATAGGACAGACTCTTAATTCGAAATTAAATATTCACTGGATCAAGCTACCTGACCCAAATTGTACACCCACCAATGTGGTCCGTTTTCCTAAATACATGTTAGGAAATTACAGATAAAAAACCTCCCCCTGTCTCAATTTGGCCCTTCTTCATAATGCTTCCCCTTCCAGCTGACTCCCTTAAACTTTAGTTTGATCAAGCAGGGATTGGGGGTGTGTACTTTAGTTCCAGCACTTTGGAGGCAAAAGTAGGTGGACTCCATGAGTTCCAGGCCAGTCTCGTCTACAAAGTGAATCCAGGATAGCCAGGACTACATAGAGAGATCCAGTGTCAAAAATAAATAAATAAATAAATAAATAAATAAATAAATAAAACACCAACAACAAAACACTTTAGTCTGTGATTTAGTCTATTGCCTATTCTGTTTCCCCCTGAAGTGTACATAATAGCTGTTCCTCCTATCTATTCTGGTCTGAACACAGAAGCCCCACTTGGAAATCCTTTTCCTGTTATGAAATGGAGAGTTCATTAAATGATCCATATGAGTAATTTAAAAAGTGAGTTGTGGTACAGCCCTTTAACTAAAGACTTTAGAAAGTTTAATGATGAAGAAACATGGTCAATGCCTTGGGAAAAGACAAACTGGGATCAAGGTGACTTGAGTCAGCATAGTTTGTCTCAGAAACATTTTTCTATGAGGCTGAAGATGCAGCTGTTCTATATGCTTTTCCAAGGAGAAATCATTGCACACACAATTAAAAGATTAAAAAAAATCCCTTTAATGACAGCTCACTTTCAGCTCTGGATAATGCTCAAACGGAGCCAGATGAGAACAGACTTTACATTCCACATATCCTGTTACCCTAAGTCACTTTCAGATTCAGGTCCCAGGTTGTGTTTTGAACAATTTAAATACGGACTGGAGACTAAGTGGTCTCGCCACTAAGACAGTTGGGAGATTTGCACAGCAAAGATATTACCCCAAATTATTTCTTAAATAAAAACAACAGGTCACTCCTCAGTGAAAAGATCCTAAATGGAATATCTCAGAGAATGAAAAAGATAGGAAAATTAGAAGGTCAAAAAGATAAAAGCTACAGTGGGAGGGCTGTTATTTTTTTTTTTTTTACAACATCTCAAATCATTCAATTTTACCAATGAAGACCCTGGAGCCAGAGAGTGAGGTGAAAGCCTGCTAGCTCAGAGAGGTAGATAATCATGCCCTTGACATTCCCAGGCCTAGGTCCCAGAATTAATCCTGTTTCCCTAGGCCTTCTAAAATAACCTCCTCATTACTAAATTTTCTCCTAATTCCAGGGCCTCTCTCTATCCTTCCTCCCACTCCCACTTCCTTTTTCTATTTTTCCTTAATAACCTATGTTCACTTCCTGTCACCTAGATTTTGCTCTGCAACTTGGCCTACCATTGACTTCATTTAATCCTGCTTACAATATTGAAACTGAAAGCTCTTGTATTAAGGTGTTTGCTATGGTTCAACCACACCACAACTTCCAGTAATTAACACAATCTTTGGGTTGAGAGTGTGAGCAAATATCCTGCATAGTCTTTTACAAGCTATGTCCCATGCCAAGTAATCTCATTAATCAAAACAGCATATTGTATATTTTCAGGTGAAAAATACAACGGGGAAAAAATGAATAAAATGGCTTCTATGAAGTCAACACAAACTATCACACAATGGGTTAAATTCAGGAGGCATCTAATAGAACAATGCTGTACAAAGGGAGCATAGGGCATCTCAATAAATTTATTGACCAAGCCTATAGTGGCCTTGGAACTGTCTACTATAGCTCTATGTGTTGGGAAGAGTGGGGTTGCCAGGTTCTAAAGCAATGCCTTCCCAAAGGCCTTGGACCCAGACCATTACCAGTTCTCAAAAGTAATACTTACTTTAGAGAAGGACCTCTGTTTTGCTCTCTATACATTGGGGCTAATGGAAAGCTCCCAAGTCCCTAGGCTGTTACTGGCTCTATCAAGCTTGTTGTTGGGTTTGGGAAGGAGCTATGCCTTTCTCCATACATGAGAACCCCAGGGAAATCCTTGCTTGATCAGGCTAACCCTCAACAGAACAGAGTTTTTTCCTTTTCAAAGAATTGTCTCCCTGTGTATTCTTGCCCATGGGGCAGAACTATGTTTTTATCAAGTAGAAAACTGGACCTTTATGGCACACCAGGCCTTAATGTTGGTTGTGACCCTGTAATGTCCCTTTGAGCAGATTGTTAGAGGCAAATCCTTTGATATGAAGATGGACCTCATGGTTGGTTTTAAATCAGTTTCCCTTTTGCTTTTGTTTAGAGCCACGTTTCTGTATAATCCTGGTGAGGAAATGTGTATCCCGGAATCTTAATCACTAATAGGCCTGGTAGCATACTACTTATCTGTGAAGTGTTTTACAGGCAGTCTTCCCTCAGCTAAATTCTAACTGATGCCACTAGTTTTTCAGCAATGGTAAATCCTTTACATCATCAGTTCTACTCATCTATATCACAACTTAATACTGGAGTACTATCTGACACAGGACATACCATTTGCAACCCTCACAAAATCCAAATGGATCTTTTAAAATTGAGAGAACCAGACCTGACACCCCCAAAGGTCACCAGGAATTATGCCTAAAAAAGGTCAGCTAAAGGTTACCCGGCTAGTGACTCTACCCCAAGGTCACCAGGAACTAGGCCATGGGTCAGCAATTCCAGAAACAAGGTTATAAGATTCCCTACCCAAGGAGCAGCTTGAGGATAACCACAAGAATGGGAAGGTATCTTATCTCAGGGTGGGGCATTTGTGCTGAGCAGCCCACTAACCTTGTAGTAGAACCATTTCATGACACAGAAATTACCCACCATTCTTGTGGCCTATATATAGCTCACTTTGAAGGGGTGTATCTGCAAAGGGAGTTTAGCACCCAGTTTTCTGTGATCTCTTGATCTCAGAGGGGATGAATGTCCCCCTATCTGTAAAGGGCGGTAGAGAATCCAGTTTACTGTGATGTCTGGATCTTTGGATAAGGACAAGGCAGGTAGCTCCTGCTGCACAGATTCCCTGATGTCCAACTTACAGTTTTTTTACTGCATAAGTGGTGGGATCTGTTGTCTGGCTCTCTTTGTTTTTCTGCTGTGAAAGCAGTGGGATCTGGATGTTTGTGTATTTTTGTTTGAATGTCTTATCTGTTGCTGCCTGTTTTTTCTTACTGGGACTGACGAGGACATGGTACAGAATCCTTCTAACCTCCTACACTTGATTCTTTCCCATTTCAGTAAGGCTTGAGCCATGCTCCACAGGCTCTGTTGACAATGGCAAGGAGGTGCCAAAGGATGGATACAGTATGGGGAGCCCCATGCTTGGCACCTTTGTAACTGTTCTCTGGTCTCTCGGCTGGCATAGCTTAGCTGCTGCTCTGGCCTCTGGTCTGGTAGAGGTCATCAGGTATGTTGTTGCTCCAGTCTCTGGTCTAGTGGAACGAAAGGCTGACATTCAAATCTCTGGTGTAGTTGGGTGAAGACTGATTCTGGGGTAGGCCACCACTATTGGAACAGGATAGAGGGCCCATAGAGAGACACACAACTGTTCTGAGTTTTGGTATTTTCTTCTTTTTCATTCTCTTTGTGCACATTGTGCCCAGTACCTTCTTTTATTGTGGTGTTCTTTTGTGGTTTTGTTTGCTTGTGATGGTCTCAGTGGGCCAGTGATCAAACAGCTTTGATCCATGGTGACTCCTCCTGCCCCATCCTCCCAGCACAACAATCTGGGACATCTCTGGTCACCAGTAGGAGCACACATTTCCACATGGTTGGCTGGGAAGGCTTGGTTAGAGAGGGGTCTGTGTGCAGAAAATCCTGCGGGGCTGGACCTCATTTTGCCTCCTTGCTTCCTCTCTGAGGAAAGTTGGTGACCTGAGGTTAGCTCTGGCTTGGAACAATGATCACCAAATATGCCCTTAGCCAAAATGTATTGTTGTTATTACTATTATTATTATTTGGTTAGGATCCCGTATAGCCCATCCTGGCCTGAAACTAAACAGCTATAGATGACCTTGAATTTCTGATCCTTCTGTTCCACCTCTTAACAACTGTGCTACACCCCCAATCCCTCAAACTCCTTGTTTTGATCCATAGGTGGTTTCAAAAAGTAAGTGGACTGAACCCAAAAGGAGAAGGCTTGGCTCCACTGAGCTCCTGGGTCTGTCTAAGTGTACTAGCACCGTGCCAAGAATGCCCACCTGAGCACTTTGACACATGACTTAATAGCGTGAATGAACATATGAGATTGTTGCTTGAGAACAAAGCCAATTCTTCTTTAGGCGAAGTCTTAGACTAGCAAGTAGAAGAATTTTGTTAGAAAATCCTGGAGAGCACATGTATGATTATGGTTTGCATGGGTGGGGAACCTCTGTCAATGTGCTCTCCAAAATAAGCATGGGGGGATAGATGAGGAATTCATCATGTCTGGGCATCTTCACCTTCCCCCCCAGAGAATACATTGCTTTACTTAATCACCACTGCATGAAAAAATAGCTAAAATGTATTTGTAGTTCAAGGTCTAGAAATGAGGCATCAGGGGTCCTTTAGGCAATGTTGTCACAGAATTATATCCAATCAAGTGCAATGTTTGTAAATTCACACTGACCAAGAAATAAAGGAAATGGAGGGAAGAGAAAGAAAGGACAGAGGGGGAGAGGTGGGGAGGGAGGGAAGGAAAATGTTCAAAATCTTCCTGGCAAGAAAAGAGAAAGGAAAAAAATCCTGCTTAATGAAGTTCCATATTTTGTGTGTGTGCCCAAAATTTCTTGCTGTGTTTATGTGTACATCCTTTCATCATATTTACATATATATATGTGTGTGTGTGTGTGTGTGTGTGTGTGTAAAGATATATATAAAAGCTTGCTGAATAATGGTGCTTCAATATCTTCCTCACATTTCAACTGAATTAATTTTGGGCCCTAAATCTAAAACTAATTCTTATCAATATTTGGAGGTTTTGCTTGTATTGAATGTGTGGTTTTATTTTCATAGTTAACAGTGTGTACACAGTCCCTTATAGCAGAGTCATTATACTTGGGTCTCTAAAAAATGAATGAAAAACAATAAATAGTACTAATAATGTTAATTACTAAAATGAAAGTGAGTGCATTTTACAATGATCTCAGATGCTCACTTCAGACAGGACATTTTATGATGAAATATTTTTCATGAGGCACAAAATGCCTGTTAAGCTTAGGGCTTGTTTACAACATTCTCTTGAAAACAAGGCTCAAGATGCATCCTGAAGTCATAACATCAAATGATGTACAGAGAGGACACAATCAGCTTTGTTGAAATAATCTCCTTGGGATAAGTATGGCGGGATGCGAAGCCCAGGACATTTTCTGAGGATCTGATCTCTCATAAAACTTAATGAAAACATAGATGCTTTGCAGAAAATGAACATGTACATAAAACCAACTACATATAAAGCAGGTACAGAGTGATTGTCAGAGAGGGACCAGGTTAAAAACTAACACCAAATAAGTAACACTATTGCTGTATCTGTAATTTCTATCTTATTTGGAAGGCAGAGATAGGATGACTGTTAACCCCTGTATTTAAGCAGAGCATCTGCATAAAGAAAAGTAATGCTTTGCTTCTCCTGTTCCTTTTCTTTCTTCTCCTCTTTCTCCTCCTTCTTTACCTTGTATATGTGAAGCAAATATTCTACCTCTGTGCTGTATTCCTAGCTCCTGTACAAAACAGGTAGATAGAGATAGTCTTTGCATATGATAAAGCCAGATGCTAAACCTCACTAAAGCTTAAAGGAAGTGATTTGCTCTTGGATAAATGCAAGAAAACACAGAGAAGGTAACAGGGATAGAGGAGGCTATCCTAGTAACAGCAGTAACAGAACAAGATAAAAAGACTTCAGGAGAAGTTTATTACAGATGGCACAATGGTTGGCCTTAACAAAATGCTACATATTCCCATGCTCTAGGTGGGAATTGTTTATTACTATCAGATTATGAAAACTTTCCTAAAGGCATTTACTGTTTAAAAGATTATTTCTCCTTCCACAGATAGTTCCTGTTTGTGAATTAGGTACCCAGTATTGTGCTAAGTCCTGAACACACAAAAAATGACTCATGCAAACACCATTCTTTCTCTACAAGCTTACAGTCTTGTGGGGTAATCCACCATAGACCATGCATAGAAATGTATACATCACTATAAAATCCACTATGAAACCTAAAGAAAAGCAAGGGTGACCTAACACCCTAGAAGGGATAAAGAAAACATGTATTCAAGGGCCCAGAGTTGAGAACATTTTAGTTCAGTAGGGGAAATGAAAGAAGGTGAATTTGTTTGGAATATAATAGGGAAGAAAAAAATTAATAATAATAATAATAATAATAATAATAACAATAATAATAATAATAATTAAAAAGGAAGCCAGAGGGGCTGAAGACATGGCTTAGTGATGAAAAATAATTTCTGTGGGGCTGGAGAGATGTCTCAGAGGTTAAAAGCACTGGCTGCTCTTCCAGAGGTCATGAGTTCAATTCCCAGGAACCACATGGTGGCTCACAACCGTCTATAATGTAATCTGGTACCCTCTTCTGTCATGCAGTTGTACATGCAAACACAACATTGTATACATAATAAATAATAAATCTTAAAACAAAACATTCTCTCTTTTTTTCCTAGAGTTCCTAGCATGTACATGGTGGTTGACAATCTTCTGCAGCTCCTGTTTCAGGGAATTTGATGCCATATGACCTCCTGGGATATAAGCCACACATGTGGTACACTTACTTACATGCAAGTAAAATACTCTTATCACTCATCTACATAAAAGATAAAAATACCCCCTCAAAAAAAAAAAAAAAAAAAAAAACAGGTCAGTGGATGTAGTGGCACACAGTGGATCTCAGTGTGTTCAAGTCCATCCTGGTCAATAGAGTGAGTCCAGTCCAGGCAAAGCTATACAGGGAAACACTGTACTGAGAAACAAAACAACAGCAAAACAAAACAATATAAAAACAAACAAACCAAATCATAAAGCAAGTGTGGTGACACATGCCTGTAAATGGAGCATTAGGAAGTTCAAGAAGGAAGGTTAATCTGGACTATGAAACTCTGTCTCAAAAACAAAACAACAGCAACAACAACAAAACTGCACAAGAATCTGAGTGCCTGGGATGCTTTGGGACATTCAAATTTTTATCTTAATTCTTGGCTCCATAGGAAGCTATTGAGGAGTGTAGTTGTTTGAATGAAAATGACCCCTATAGTCTCATATGTTTGAAAATATGGTACCCTGTTGTTGGAACTGTTTTGGAAAAATTAGGAACTGTGATCTTGTTGAAGAGGTGTTCCATTGTGGGTGGGCTTTGAAGTTTTAAAACCCCACACCATTCTCAGATAGCTCTTTCCGTCATACTTGTCGATCAGGATGTAGGCTCACAGCCACTGTTCTCTCTGGTTCTCTGCCTGCCATTCCTGTCTGCCACTATGCTCCCTGCCGTGATGCTCCTGGACTTACCCTCTGAAACTCTAGGTACCCAACCACCTCTTTCTTCTAAAAGCAGCCATGGTCATGATATCTTAGCACAGTGATAGAAAAGTAACTAAGGCAAGGGGTTTGAAAACAGGAGAGAAATGCTTTGATGTACACTTTTCTCAAAGATCCCTTTGTCCTGTAAAATTAATAACAAGATTTCAGAAATTTCAGGACTCACAGCGCCCCGACCCAGAAAGCCGAGCCCTCTCGGGTGGCGGGGGAGTTGGCTTGCGCGAGGCGGAGCGCAGGCACAGTGCGTGTCTCCATTGTGAAGAGTGACTGAAGCGCCATTGCTATGGCTACAGACACTGAAGGGAAACCGCTGAGCTCGACCCGGGCCTGGGGAGCGGTGGCGGTCAGGGTTGGCAACAGGAACCCGCTTCCTGGGCATGGTGGCAGCAATCATGGCTTGGCTAGCTGAATACTTCGTCTTGGTAGACTAAGACCAAGAGAAGCCAGGTAAGGGTGTGGGGCGGGTGCCGCCTCCGGGCTCCGCCTCCCTCTGCCCCCTGTCACCGCCTCCGATCCCGGGCTCCGCCTCTGCCCCACCAGGCTCCGCTTCCCTCTGACCCTGGGATCCGCCACCCCCGCTTCCCTGCTCCGTCTCCGCCCTCACTAGGCTCCACCTCTGCGCCCCCGGACTCCGCCTCCCTCCTCCCCAGGGCTCTGCCTTCACCTCCCAGGGCTCCGCCTTCCTCCGCTTCCAGGCCCCTCCCCGTCCCCGCTCCGAGCTCCGCCCCTGCCTCCACTAGGCTCCGCCTCTGCTACTGCGGGCTCCGCCTCCCTCCTCTTCCGGGCTCCTCCCCCTTCCCCGCCCCGGGCTCTGCCTATACCCCCTCGGGCTCTGTCCCTGCCCTGGGCTCCTCCCCCTCCTCCGCCTCTGGGCTCTGCCTCCGCCCCTAGCAGCCATCCATTGGGCTAGGTGGTGCTTGGCCTGGCGTCCCAGCTGGGAGGCAGGAAGGAGAGAGGGTTGGGTCCCGTGGTGTAGGAGCAGCGGATCCACGGGTTTTGGCCATCGCGGAGTGGCTGAACCTGGCTGGCTGTGGGCGTGTGTGAGGAACCCGCCGGACTGCGGTCTCAGGGCAAGGCCGGGGCTGTGCAGTTGGGGGCTGGCGGGCTGGGCAGGTCGGGAGAGCCTGGCAGAATTCTGCCAAGAGCTTCTGTGGAGGCTGCTGGTACCCGGGACCGCGCCCTTGGGCGGCCGGGGTTGGGAGGGCAGGAGCACACTGTGCGGAGTTCCTAGGGATACACTTGTGTCCTGCATCCTGAGAAAGAGTGATGCTGGGGCCAGTCCCCCCGGAGAGGAAGTACAGAGAGTCCGGCGCTGCCTCCTGCCTGCCCTGGGGCTCGTGGGGTGGGGGAGCTTGGACATCTGGTTCGAAAGAAAGCAGGTACTTGGAAAGTCCACATGATCCTTGAACATTTCTAGGAACATTGTATGAGGACCTATGTGCAGGCATTCCAGAATGAAGTGATTCTTCTTAAGTAAAGACAGCCACTGCAGGTGCTGTCTCTTACTTAGCTTTCACCTGATTTTATTGTTCTTTTTATTCGTCTGAGAATTCTTCATAAGGAACAGTTTGGCAGATACATTGCTGTTTATGGACTTGCACAATCAGGAGTATGCAGGGTTCAAGCAGGCTTATTTTCTTATTTTTATTTCTTTGTGTTGTTATTTATAGATAAACAGGATGTAATAACAAGGTTACTGTAGAGCTGGGAAAGCTCTTTTATTTCGGGATAATTCCAGTTTTACACTTGCAAGGAATTTTAGCTACCAGCCCTCCAGCTCCTTGTCTCAGGAGGTACTGAGGTTATGTTTTGCTGATTGTTAGTTGTTGGTAGCACTAGGGTACCACTGTTCTAGTCTCTTTTTATTATTTACTCATCCCTAAGAATTTGTTTAAGAGAAGGGATCGTTCACATTTTTTTTCTCACTACTGCCTAATTGAGGTCACTTAAGAGAATTGCTTGCAGGTCGGTGAGATGGCTCAGCAGATAAAGGCTCTTGCTGGGCAAGCCCGGAGACCTGAGTTCGATCCCTGAATTTATGAAAAAGTGGAAGAAAAGAAGTGATTGCACAGAGTTGTCTTCTAACCTTCCTATGTGTTCCCTAGTATGCATGCTTCACTGACATCATGAACACACACACACACACACACACACACTAAAAAAAGAAGACATTGTGCTGTATTTAGAGAATCTTCTTGCTGCTCCAAAATGTCACTTCATTTCACTTGTCATAGTCTTGATATAGTCTTCCCCAGACTTCTAGTGTGAAGAATCAGTTTTGTTTTAATCTTGTTCAGTTTTCAGTAACATTATTCTTCCCCCTACAACAATTTTATTTAGTTTTGCTTTGTTTTTTGTTTGTTTTTTTTTTCCTTGAGACAAATTCCCTCTATAGAGCCCTGGCTGTCCTGGGATTCCCTATGTAGATGTGGCTGGCATTGAACCTACAGAGATCTCCCTTTCTCTGCATCCAAAGTGCTGGGGTTAAAGACCATGCCCAGCTTCCCCCACAACAGTTTTGAAACAATAACAAACTTGATAAAAGTTCCAAGTATGTTACATAATTAATGCTGTTTTACTTTGGATATTTTGAGAGGAAGCTGCTGACCTTATGCCCTGTCACTCAGAATAGTTTAGTGTCAATTTTATACAAACAAGAATGTTGTCCTACATAATGACAGTGCAGTTATCAAAACAGGAAATTCACACTGACACAGTGTTCCCTTTAATTTGTTTTTTTTCTCTATGTTATTATTCACATAAATGTCAAAAGAAGTTGGTACATTTAAGTGTTCCATTGTTTCTTTATCTCTTTAGTCTCTTTCAATATGGAACATTTTCCTAATCTTTTTCATGATCATGTCACTTTTGATGACTGTGGGTCAGTTATTTTTTTCTTCATTAATTTATCTATTTGTTCATTTTATATCCCACTTACAACCCCACTCCCTCCTCTCTTCCAAGTCCCACCTCCCCACCCTTTTTCACTATAACACCCCACCACCAAACAACCTACCCTTGCACATAAAGTTACATCAGGATTAAGTATCTCCTCTTTCACTGAGGCAAGACAGGACAGCCCTGCTAGGGAAATGGGATCCAGAAGGAGGCAACAGAGTACAAATCAGAGACAACCCCTGCTCTAGATGTTAGAGGACCCACTTGAGGACAAGCAGCCCATCATTTTCATATGTGTGGGGCCTAGGACTAGTCCAGGCATGTTCTTTTGTTGGTAGTTCAGTCTCTATGAGGCACCATGATTCCAGGTTAGCTAGCTATATAGATCTTCTTGTGGTGTCCTACCCCTTCAGCTTCCTCAATCCTTCCTCTAACTCTTCCACAAGACTCCCTGAGTTCTGCCTAATATTTGTTTGGCTGTGGGTCTCTGCAACTGTTTCCATTATCTGTTGGTTGAAGCCTCTCAGATGATAGTTATGCTAGTGTCCTATCTACAAGCATAACAGAGTATTGTTAATAGTGTCAGAAGTTGGGGCTCTCCCATGGGTTGTGTCTCAAGTTATGCCAGTCATTGGTGGCCATTTCCTCCATCTCTGTTCCATCTTTTATCTCTGCATATCTTGTAGGCAGAAAATTTGGGTTGAGGGTTTTGTGAGTTCATTGGTGTCCTTCTCCCTCCTCTGGCTACAGGATGTGTCCACTTCAGTCTCAATATCCCTGCTGCTATGAGCCTCAGCCAAACTCACCACCCCCATATCTTCCCAGGCACCTCCAAAACTTTAGTCTTCATCTTGTCTCAGAGATGCCCAACACCAATTTCCCTTCTCTCCCAGCCATCTCACCTTCATCCCCACTTTTACCACACCTGATCCCCCATCCTGTTTCTCTCTTCACTCCCTTCTCCCACCCACTTCCTCTCTCCCTCCACTTCCCATGTCTGTTACATCTATTTTATTTTCTTTTTTTAGTGGGAATCATGTATCCTGACTTGAACCCTCTATGTTACTTAGTTTATTTGAGTCTGTGGATTGTACCATGATTATAGTGTACTATATAGCTAATATCCCAGGTTAGTTATTTTTGTAGACTGTCCCTCAGCTGTCTGTGCTCTCATGGATCAATACATGCATTTGGGCAAGGGTATCACAACAAGTTACACACACTGTGTCTTGTTAGGTGGTACATACTTTTACTTTGATTACTTGTAATTAGTAGCTGCAAGGCTTTTCTACTACAGAGTTAATATACTGCACCCCCATGAGTATCTTGACACTCTGTGTTTTGATCCTCATCAGAATGTTAAAGCATTTGCCATACTTTTAGATCAATATGGATTCATGATTTATGTGCCTTTTGTAGTGGACTGTACTGTTCTTGTATGTTTTAGTCTGCTGGGGCTGTTGCGATAAATGATTTATAAAAAAAGGCCTTTCACAGTTACTTTTTACCTTTCACACTTGTAAACTCTGGAAAATCTAAAGTTAAAATATGAGGTCTAGTTGGGGGCATGCTTGTCTACAGTCCTGTTCTCATTTTGACCTCAGTGCCCTAAAGGGGCACATGATTTTATAGGATCTCTTTAATAAGGTTATGAACCTATTCATAAGGACTTCACCTCCAAGACCTGAGTACCTCCAAAAGACCTCATGCAGTTTGTTTGTTGGGGTCTTGGGACTTAAACATAGGAATTTTGGGAGGACCTAGATATTCAGATAATTTTAATGTTTAAATTATTTTGTCATTTGAGCAATGAGAATTCTGTGCCTTTTTTCTTTTTTCTTTAAGAATGTATCTTATTTTTACAGTGTTCTGCCTGCATGTGTGCCTGCAGGCCAATAGAGGGTAACAGATCTCATTATAGATGGTTTTGAACTACCATGTGGTTGCTGGGAATTGAAGTCATGACCTTTGGAAGAGCAGCCAGTGCTCTTAATCTCTGAGCCATCTCTCCAGCCCCTTCTGTGTCTTTTTGGCATGTCCCATTTCTATCATTCTTTGAGCATCATTGCGTTTTGACCTAAGGTATTTCTGGCATACATGCATACCCATTTTTTCTCCTTTATGGCATTACACCTCTGATATGGGGCCACGTACACAATAAGCAAGCGTGGCCCTGTAATCAACTATTCTTCTAGGGATCCCTGCTTTCTCCCAGTGGAGACTAATTTACACTTTCCCTTGGAGCTCAGGCTAACTTGAAATTTATGATATAGTCAAGGATGACCTTGATATTGAAGTTATCATTTTCCTGCCTCTATCCCCACTGCTATGATTATAGTTGTGGACGCTCATGCCCAATTTCTATGGTCCTAGAAATGGAATCTGGCATTCTACATGGTAAGCAAGCACTCTTATCAATAGAGCTGCATCTCCAGCCTTAGCAATAACATTTTTTTTGTTTATATCGAGATGTAAAATAAAGTTTGTTCATTCATTCATCTGTTGGTGGATACTTATGTTTCCAGATTTTGGTTACTCAGAATAAAATAGATATTTGACAGGATCTTTGAATATTGGCATGTTTTTATTTTTCTTGGGTTAAAAACAGAAAAAAAAATCTTATATCATGGGCAAATATCTGCTTAAGTTTATATGAAACTGTCAACAGGTTGTCCCTTCTCATCCAGGAAGCCTCAGAGTTGATGTTCTGGCTTCAGTGCTCCTCCACTCACCAATTTTGGCATTTCAAATCCTGTGCCCCTCAAATCTGGTGCGTGTTGATCACTACCATCTTGGATTACCATCCTCTGCACTTTCTTATGATGAATCTTATAATGAATCCATGGAGCATTCACTCTGAAATTCCTCAGGGAAAAAGAATAGGCCAAGAATCAATCTTCTCATATGTAAAGGCAAGCCAATAATCAAGCATTTTATTTGAACAGTTTCTCACAATTTTCTTCTATATCTTGTTCTTTTTATTTTAGTCCTTAATTGAAATAATAAGCAATAAACATTACTTGTGTAAATTTGATAATGTCTTCATTTCCTGTGCAATAGTAATTGGTCTGTTACTTTTTAATTCATCCTTACACAATTTTTGAAGACAAGAACAGAGTGCAGTAGTTCTGTATCAAGGTGATATGTATGACAGCTAGATAATCAATGTTCTTGCTGTGCAAACATGACAACATAAATTTGATTCTCATAACTCACAGAAATGTGAAAGATATGTGTTAAATGAGATGACCTCTGCCTCCCACATGTGGCTGTCATTGCCTTGTGCAAAGACACCATGAGGTTAATTGTTAAAGAAGTTTAAGCATGTGTAAATGTACAGTATTATGTACTGTGCTTTTACATAGGAATGTGTCTAGAAGTGCACTAATGCTACCAAGTTTAGTGATGTATAAAAACACCTTAAGCAAAACTTTGCTAACTGCCTTCAGTTCATGTTATAAAGGAGTTTATTACCTTGTGCAAAGACTTAATGTGGTCAATTGCTTTAAAAACTGTGTGATGGTAAACTGAAATCTTAGGAATGGATTTTAAGCATGTGGGATAGTGGTGAATGAATCCAGTACCTCTTGAATGAAGGGACTACAAGGTTTCCCTGAAGAAGGAGCCTGACAAATCCCCTAAAAGTTTTACTTTTCGCCTTTCTGCAGTCCTTCCCCAGAAGGACCTACGACCTTTTACAAGAGTAATTTCACCCAAGGGTAAAGGAAAAAAAATCAAACTTTCTTGTATCTATTGTATGCTTGTTCTGAATTAATATGGATTCCTGGAGATACCAAGAAATATTGCAGCACTTCACATAAAGTAGGGACCTCTGGAAGTCAGGTGTTTAATAGAGTTTTGGTCAATACCCAAATTACAATAGGTCCAGTGATCCAATGATATTACCCAGTCTGAGAAGGTATAATGGGGTAGATTACATAAAAGATAGCAGAATTTTCACATTGCCACCTGTACCTGTGGAGTTTTTTTGGGGGGGTTCAGGAATAGCCGCACACTAACCACTTAAACACCAAACTCAGACTGGTGGAAGTTTATTGAATACTAAACAAAACTTGACCAGTCAGGGCCATAATCTGGAATCAGGAGCCAGACTATAATGCCGGTTTGTTTTTAAGGCAGGCTTTTTTATTCAAAAGGCCATAATCAAGTGACAACCAGGTAACCAGGTGGAGGAGACAAGATGAGATAGCATTACATTATTATTACATTTGACTAGCTAAACATAATCAATTTTGGTCTAAGTATTTGTTCCAAGTATCTCGTATCTAGACAAAACATTTTAAGGTAATTGGCTGGAATTTAGGGATGGGAGCTCTTAGGACCTTTCCAGGTTCCTGGGAGTAAGGGACATTGCTGGATGTTATGCTCTTAACCCTAACAGAACATTCATTTATCTTTAACTCAAGCACAACGTGCATTTATCATCTATTGTGTTATTCAAAGCAGCAATTATCGAACTATTGAATTGTATTCTGGTCTCAGGCATGTAGGGGGCCTTAGAACTTGAACTTAGTTTCACCTTATGATCAACATGGAGACAGAGAGGCAAAATGGCTTCTGATATGCTAAAGATTCAGTAGTTATTAACAAAGGAGCTACAGTTATGCTAAGAACTAAAATAGGTCTCAATGGAGGGGCGATAGAGTTTAAGCAGGTTATGCAGGTTAGAACAGAGTGAGAGTTATCATGCTTGAAAATGATAAATGGCAGGTTTTAATTTCCATGCCAATGAATACTATGTAAAAAGTATCACATTTGTCAATAAATAGCAATTATTCCCACCATCAAAAGCTTGAGACATACAGGAGTATGTTTTCCAACACATCTACGTTTAATGCTCTTATCCAGCTCCCATGAAAGATGACAGATGGACCTAGGAGAATGACAGCTGATAATCTGAAACTCAATCAGGTATTGAGTCTAATTACAGCTCCTGAACTACATGTTGCATCCTTTCTTGAGTAAATTAACACATCTGAAACATGGTATTCAGCTGTTGATGTAAGAAATGCCTTGTTCTCAGTACATGTACATAAGGACTATCAGAGACAATTAGCTTCCAGTTGGCAAGGCAAGCAGTATGCTTTTACAGTTTTACCTCAAGAATAAAGACACTCTTCAGGCCTGTGTCATTATCCTGTTAGAAAAGATTGCTATAATCTCTATCATCTGTTTGCATGTTGTTGTCCCCATCCCTCCACTGGAAGTCAAAGCTGGCTATAAGAGGTGGCCACTTCAGGCTGCATATCCCCTAATGCTAATAGTCTCAGCTAGGGTCACCCCATAGACACTCAGGAGCCCCATGAATACCACCCTGAACATAGCCAATCTTGTCTCGTGTTTTGTTTGTAATACCTGAGTTGTATTTCATTGTGTAAAATTACCACATTTTATGTATTCATTCTGTGGTTGAGGGACATCTAAGTTGTTTCCAGATACTTGCCTCTCATAAATAAAGCTGCTACAGACATAGTTGGACAAGAGTGTTTTGGAGAAGGATTGCTTGGGTCTTGAGGTAAGACTATTTCAATTTGCTGAGAAACCACCAGACTGATTTCCACAGTGGTTGTACAAGTATGCATCCTCACAAGCAACAGATGAGTGTTCCCCTTCTTCCACATCTTTGCCAGCATATACTGTCTCCTGAGTTCCTGATTGTAGTTTCTGACAGGTGTAAGATGGAATCTCCATGCTTCTCAGCCATTAGAAATTCCCGTTGAGTATTCTGTATTTTGTTCTGTACCAAATTTTTAATTGGCTTATTTGGTTTGCTGGTGTTTAATTTCTTGAGTTGTTTATGTATTTTGGTTATTAGCCCTTTGTCAGAAGTAGAGTTGGTGAATGTATTTTCCAATTCTGTAGGATGCCATTTTGTCTTCTTGACAGTGTCCTTTGACCTGCAGCTTTTCCATTGCATGAGGAACCATTTATTAATTGCTTATTTTTAGAGCTTGAGATGTTAGTGTTCTGTTCAGAAGATTGCCTCTTGCACTGTCATATTCATGGCTATTTCGATTTTCTCTTCTGCTAGACTTAATGTATCTCATTGTTTGTTGAGGTCTTTCATCCACTTAGATCGAGTTTTTTTCAGCATAAATATTTGCATTCTTCCACATGCAGACAACCAGTTAGCCCCACACCATTTGTTGAAGTTCCTCCCCCCACACACACTCTATAGATTTGTCTTCTTTGTTGAATATCAAGTGTCTGTAGGTGTGTGGGTTTATTTTGGGGGTCTTCAGTTTAATTCAATTGATCAACCTCTCCGTTTTTATGCCAGTATAATGCAGTTTTTATTACTAATGTTCTGTAGTAAAGTTTGGAATGAGAGATGTTGATACCTCCAGAAGTTCTTTCATTGGATAGGATTATTTTAGTTAATGTGAATTTTTAATTTTTCCACATGGAGTTCAGAATTGATCTTTCAAGGTCTATAAAGAATTGTGTTGGAATTTTGATAACAATTTCATTGCTTTTGGTAAAATGGCCAATTTTGCTATGTTAATCCTAAGGATTGATCCATGAGCAAGGGAAATGTTCCCACTTCCATTTTTTTCTTCATAGACTTAAAGTTCTTGTCATACATGTCTTTCACTTGCTTGGTTAGAATTACAGCAAGATATTTCATTTTATTTGTGTCTATTATGAAGGACATTGTTTCCATAATTCCTTTCCCAGCCTGTTATTTTTTTTTGTGTACAGAAGGAGTACTGATATGTTTTTTAAATTTAATTTTGTATCAACCACTTTGCTAAAGGTGTTCATCAGCTGTAGGAATTTCCTGGTAGAATTTGGGGGGGGCACTTGTGTATACTATCATATCATCTGTGATTAGCAATAGTTTGACTTCTTACTTTGTAGTTTATAACCCATTAAGTTCCTTTAGTTATCCTATTGCTTCAGCTAATTTTGTCTGTACAGCTGTCTTTTTACACATAAACTCACAAAAATTATTCCTCCATCAATTTTGATTCATACCTTTTCTGACTAGAACATCTTTCCTAACAGTGATGAAGTCTCAGGAGTAAAAGTATATCTTTTGATTTCCTTCTGATGTTAAAGTTTATTTCAAACATTTTGGTATTATTTTAATAGGCTTTCACTTTTGTAAGTTATTTGATCTTTCTCAATTCAAATTTAATAATATTTTTGTGTTTCTAATATTTTAAGTATAATACACTGTTAAAGTTCACATGCTAATCTCTCTCTGTGTCTCTTTTTCTGCTTTGGCATGTTTCAGGTTAGGATCTGGGACAGGATAAAGATTCCTTGTGCGCTTTATCACTTGGGTTACCATGCAACTTACCAGGAAGGATGATTGAAAGGAAAAAGAAGTGGGTATGGGTGAGAAGGCCAATATTTATTTTCTAAGATTAGGGACTAGCTACACTTTTGCTAAGGAGTAAAACTAAAACTGATTACATTTTTTTTCACTCTAACAAAAATTTTAAAAAGCAGCTTCTAGTCAAAGCGGAGCTGAGATTAGTTCCTCTGAAGGAACAGGCTTCTGCCGAGACCTTCATAGTTAGGTCCTAAATCTACCACTTATTTGTGAATTCATAAGAAAAAGAAAGATGAAAGTAAACAAACAGCATCCATGCACATATGTTTGATGGAAAGGGTGAATAAAATTAAAATCTTAAAGTTCAGTTTTAACAAATTTTCACATTTACATATGACGACGATGTTGATTTTAGCTAGCATCTCCTCTGTAGAAACTGCAGCAAGCTCAGGGTGCTGGTTCCAAAGTATCCACACACATAGATAAATGATCAGACATATAGAACTGTTCATATTCCTAAACACATTACATGGATAATATAAATGGGGCTCTTATGTACAAAAAAAGGCATACCCTCATGTAAAACATGTACATGATACAGACAGATGGATATATTTACGTATATAATACTTCTGGATAAATCAAATTCTAGCAGGCTTCAACCTAACAGGCTTCTACACAATACTTTTCTACCACCGGGCTTCAACCTTCATTTATTGTCTGGTTATTATATTATATGTCCCAGGCATTTAAGGCTGCTAGGAAGCAGAATGCTATGGTTTATTCATTATATGTTGCTTTTATCTCTATGTCAGCATATTGGCCATCACCAAGAAGCTGGTCCTTAGAAATACCAACACCTCTGGCTCTATTTTTTGTGTAATATCTCTCTAGCCTGTTTTCTCCACCATGATAGCCATTGCAATCATGCCCCAGGTTGTAATATTGCCTTTGCCATATCCTCCCAGTCTTTTGGCATTACTCTACTTCTGATTGACCAGGAAGTCAGCATTTGTTTTACAAATGGTGAATGCATTCCAAAATTCGTGATACTTTCCTTAAATTTCCTCAGATCTAGCACTTCCACAAAGCACAATTCAGCTTTATGACAATCATGTGGATGATCACCATCTGCTGGTCTTTGCTGTATACTGACTGGGTTAGTTAACTTTGGTTTCTAACTACTTTTGTTTGGCTTTCTTATTTTTATCATTTGCCTCTGCCTGAGCATTTTCTTTATTTAGTATTATAAACTCTTCTCTTAAGGTCTGAACCCGTATTTCATACCTATCTCTCAGTTGTTTCATTACTCAAGTGAACAAATATGCCAAGTATACCATGAATGGAAAAACAGGAAATATGGAAAACCCAAATGACTCCTCCATAATATCATACATAACCAACAAATGAACACAAATGTACTCAGAGAGATAAAGTGGCCAATGAATACATCAGAAAGTAAAGAGGTGAATAACCCAAAGGAAGATGAAAACAAACAGTGAATTTGACTGGGCATTGAGACAAGAATTAACAGTGCACAGGAGAACTTGGATGAGGGATCAAAAAGAGGAATACAAATAAAACATTCAGTACCAAAAACAACAAATCCTATGACAAAATTCAGATTCTAGAGGAGAAGGACAAATGTTAATATTGGAAATGAAAACTTCTAAGACCCCAATCACACCACAAGGCACTGTTTCCAGCAGAACTAAGTAGACAACAGAATATCATGCATGAAGGACATGACTTTCAGAGGACTGCATTAAAGTATCAGTGAGAAATAAATAAGCCATAACTATGACCACAGTGTCCAAACTCTGAGACACTTTAAAGAAACTAATGCCAGAGAATGTGAAACAGTAGATGCTCAGATTTGTATTAAGGAGGTGGGGATACTCAACTTCATTTTAGCTGAAAATTGCCAAATCTGGGGAAATAAACATTCAAGCAAAAAGATGCTTAAATGCCCAAATAAAGGTGCACAGAGTAGAAAATTACCTTGATGTATTAGAGTCAATGTGTCAAAAATATATAAGCCTGATCATGGAATTCTACAGTGGAGCAAACATAAAAGGTGGTGGATTCTCTCATTGATTTCTTCCTCTCTGGACATAAAAGGAAGAGAAATATAAATATTTGTAGATGTGTAATGAAGGAGGACAGTTTGAAACTGTCTTTTACATTTCTCTATAAGTAGTTGAATATTTTCAAAGAAATTACATGTTCACAGAAAAACAGGTACTGTCTTGTAGCCACAACACACACTGTACATTCACAAAGTACTCACAGAAAGACTTTCCATAGAAGACTTGGTTCACTGTCAAAAATATTCATGAATTTGATGGGTGCTTCTACTGTGGTGTAAATGGGGATAAATGCACCTAGGATTACATCTGCCTTCATGTATGTGTTGGGCTGCTGCCAGTACTCAATACAGCTGTGGTGAGACCCCTCCATTGATGTAAATGGAGACTGCAGGAGTAGTAAGAGACATAGCAAAGGAAAGGATATGTCAGGGTCTTCACAACACAGAGACAATGCACTACATCTATGTTGATCCAAGGAGATTATTTGCTTCGGTCATGCAGCAGGCTCAGACCTCAACCTTGTCCAAGACCTCAACCTTTGTATGCTACAGCTGCTTCCTACTGTTACTTCAGGTTCTTAGTCTGTGCAAAACCAAGGGTTCTCTTGACAAACCCACTCACAAACTGAAGCAAAGTCCAGACATTAGAATGTGGGTCACAGTGCTGAGATATTTCTTTAAGTGTAACCAGAGTCACTCTGAATTTTCTGGCTTTTCATTGTTCTATTTTCCTCTCATACTTGTGTTCTGGGAATCCCATAGCCCTGGGGCTCTGCAGCTGCATCCTCAATGTGGGTGAAAAACATGTTTGGTTCTTTCTTTCTTCCCCAACCTGCATGATTTCATCATGGTCCACAGTGACTTTGGAGAGTCCCATAGTCTGAAACAGAATTGTAGCTCATCTAAAACTAGCTTTATTGTTTTGGATTGCTGTTGTTAAAGGTGGTTTGAACAGGTGATTTTAAAATATAGCTGTATTCCACAAAACTGCACTTAAAATATTTCAAGATTGGCAACTGGTGGTGTCAGTCTCTTGTTTCTGCCATTCAAAAACAAAATAGCCATGTATCTATCTTGACTTCCTGATTTGTTTTCTTCTCTTTTCACCAATAATTATAACTTTTTTTAAAGTAAAGATATTACATTAAGTAAAGACATTACATGATCATTTTCTATATCACCCATTCATAATATTAAGATACTCAAGCATTCATCTCACAATCTGTGCTCTGCTAATAGCACACTCATGTACTCCACAATTAGATTTTTTAAATAAATCCAGTGTTGAATTTTGAAGCACCGAAACAATTCAAAAAGTCACAAAAGTCCAGGAAAACATGATCTTTATTTGAATTATGCATCAAAAACTGACCAGTCTGGGACAAAACACAAATTTGTGTACTGACTGATTTTCTAAACATTCCTCATAGTAAATATGCAAGCAGATGACAAAAATCTTACTGCATTCAGGCCACTGATCAATTAGGGCCTCAGAACAGACTTTGTAGCTGAACTACAATGTTAAAGTAAAATTGTACAGCACAGCATTTTTTTATTGGATTAAAATACAAATCAAGCGGGAGCAGGGAAGGCTGTAACATTTTCCAGTCATATTTTGACAGAGAGCTTTGATCAAGGAAATAAACATTGGTGACTGAGCCCTATCCAGGACACATACTTTCTGAGTTCTTGACTAAGCTTTTGCAATCACATCCCCTCCTGGCCTTACAGGAACTAAGAGGGGAAAAGCTGTTCATAATCAATTTAAGTCATGACAAGCAACACATTTACAACTTATGTGCCTCAGTTTAGATGATCAGCAACTTCCCTCTTTACTTTCTTTACCTATTAACAGGTAACACCTGAAGAAGAAGGTTAAGAGTTGGGTCTGGGGCCTGGGAACGTGAACTCAATTTTCACCCTGCCAGTAAAAAGCAGGTTGTTCCTGAGATGGCTTGACTCTTTCAACCATCTACTAACAACTAAAAAGAATAATACTTTACTTCTATACTTTTTCTGCTATTCTTTAATACTGCTTATCATAATTATGCTGGATATAATTTCATGGTTATATTATATATTATTGTTACTATAATACAAACAAAATTTTGAAATGTTACTTACATAAAAACAGTTTATGAAAAAGTGGCCATGAATTTTTAAAAGACCAAAAAGTGTTTTCAGGAGGCTTTGAAGGGAGGAAAGTGAAAGAAAAATGATTTATTTATAATTTTAATATATAAATAATACATGAATAAATAAAAGAGCCATGCCCAAAGGATCATCAAATGACAGGAAAGTCACTGACATGGGCAGGCAGTGGTTTCTCTCAGGGTTTGGGTACTCTTGACTCTGGCCAGGGTTAGGGTTAGGATTGATGCAATCCTGCTGATCACTGGGGAGGAAGACAATCAACATTTCAGCTTGTGTTCTTATTTACTAACTGAACATTTAATTCATCAGTGTGATTTTCTATGATATGTGTAGCCTGACATATTCTGCTTCATGATAGTGCCAATATCATGAACTTTTTATGAGTCCAAAATAGCAATATTTTGACTTCTTCCTCGCTGATTTGTATGCCCTTGATCCCCTTTAGTTGATCTCCTTTAGTGTCATGAGGTCCCATTTAATAGTTGTTGATCTTAGAGACTGAGCATTTGATAATCTATTTAGGAACTTGTCTCCTGTGCTAATGAATTCAAGGCTCTTCCCCACTTTCTCTTCTAACATATTTAGTGTATCTCCTGTTATAGTGAGGTCTTTGATCTACTTGGGTTTCAGATTTTTTGCAGAGAAATAAATATGATCTATTTCATTTTTCTACAAACAGAAAAACAGCTAGACCAGCACCATTTGTTGAAGATGCTGTCTTTTTTTTAATTGTGTGGTTTTGGCTTCTGTCAAAAATCAGTTGACCAAAGGTATGTGTGTTTATTTCTGCATCTTTGATTTAAGTCCATTGATCAATCATCCTATCTCTATCGCAGTACCACACAGTTTTTATTACTGTTGCTTTGTAGTATAGCTTGAAGTCAGGGATGGAGATAACTCTAGGGGTTCTATTATTGTATAGGATTGTTTAAGCTATTCTGTTTTTTTTTTTTCTTCCATATGAAGATTAGAATTGTTCTTTCAAGGTCTGTAAAGATCTGAGTTGGCATTTTGATGGTGATTGCATTGAATCTGTAGAATGACTTTGGTAAGATGGCCATTTTTACTGTGTTAATCCTCTGGATCCAGGAGCATGGGAGATTTTTCTATTTTCTGATATCTTATTCAGTTTCTTCAGACACTTGAAGTTCTGTTCAAACAGGTCTTTCACTTGTTTGGTCGCAGTCATACCAAGATACTTTATAGTATTTGTGACTATTGTGAATGGTGTAGTTTCCCTAATTTCTTCCTCAGCTCATTTCTCGCTTGGGTACAGGAAGGCTACTGAAGTTTTTTTAATTAATCCTGTATCAGCTACTTTGCTGAAGCTGTTTATCAGCTGTAGAAGTTCTCTGGTGGCATGTTTGAGGTCACTGACATACATTACCATTTCATCTGCTAATAGCAATATTTTGACTTCTTCCATGCTCATTTCTATGCCCTTGACCTCCCTTAGTTGTCTTGTTGTTATAGATAGAACTTCAACTACTATTTTGAAGAGGCATGGAGAGAGTAGTTATCCTACTTTTGTTCCTGATCTTACTGAAATCACTTTTGAGTTTTTCTGCATTTACTTTGATGCTTGCAATCAGCTTACTGTATATAGCCTTTATTAAGTTTAAATACGGACCTTGTGTCCCTGATCTCTCTAAAACTTTCATTATGAAGGGATGTTGGATTTTTGTTAAAGGCACTTTATGCATCTAATGAGATATTAATGTGATTTTTTTCTTTGAGTTTGTTTACATGGTGGATTACATTGATGAAGTTTTGTGTAATGAACGATCCCTGCATCCCTCGGATGATGCCTACTTGGTCATGTTGGATGATGTATAGTATGTGTTCTTGGGTTCAGTTTGTGAGTATTTTAATGAGTATTTCTGCATCGATGTTCATGCATGAAAGTGGTCTGAAATTATCATTCTTTGTTGAGTCTGTGTGGTTTAGGTAACAGGGTGATTGTGGCTTCTTAGAATGAATTTGGCAATTTTGCTTCTCTTTCTATTTTGCAGTATACTTTTCAGAGTGTTGGTATTAGCTCTTCTTTGAATATCTGCTAGAATTCTGCTCTAAAACTGTCTGGACCTGGGAATTTTTTTTGGGGGGTGGGAGATGTTGATGACACCTTCTATTTCCATAGTGGTTATAGGACTTTTAAAACTGTTTTCTGATCTTGATTTAGCTTTGGTATGTGAAATCTATCAAAAAATTATTTGTTTCCTTATCCCAATTTGTGGAATACAGGCTTTTGAAGTAGGACCTAATGGTTTTTTCTATTTCTTCATAATTTGTTATGTCACTCTTTCTGTTTCTGATTTTGTTAATTTGGATACTCTCCCTCTGCCTTTCAGTTAGTTTGGCTAAGAATTTGTCTATCTTGTTGATTTTCTTAAAGAACTAATGGTTGGTTTTATTGATTCTTTGTACCAGTCTCTGTTTCTAATATATTGATTGTAACCCTGAGTTTGAATATTTTCAGTCCACTACTGCTCCTTGGTGTGTTTGCTTTCCATGTAAGCTGTTTGAGAACTTTCAACAGTGCTACTACATTACTCATACAGGATCTCTCCAATTTTATTATGAAGGCACTAAATTCTATAAGCTTTTCTCTTACTACTGTGTTCATTGTGTCTCATAAGTGTGGGTTTGTTGTGTCTTCATTTTCATTGAAAACTAGAAAGTCTTTCTTTTATTGTTTCTTTCCTAACCCAGTAGTTACTGAGTAGAGTTGTTCAATTTCCAAGATTTTTTTAGGCTTTCTGTTGTTTCTCTTGTTGTCAAAGTCCAGATTTAATCCATGGTTGTCTGAAAGGATTCAGATGTTATTTCAATCTTCTTATATCTGCTAAGGCTTGCTTTGTGACTGAATATATGTTCAGTTTTAGAGAAGAATCCATGAACTGCTGAGAAATGTTCTGTAGATATCTTTTGGTCCATTTGATTAATGATATCTATTAGATTCTTTATTTCCACATTTAGTTTCTGTCTTGATGATCTGCCCATTGAACATAAGGATATGTTCATTATCCTTAGTCACCAGGAAAATGGAAATCAAAAGTTGTTTGAGATATAGTCTAAAAAGAGTCACAATGGCTAATAATACTCATACATTGCTGGGAGGACAAACATGTTTAGCCACTAAGGATACATTTGGGGCTGTTCCTCACCAGGATTTGCTTTGCACCAAGAACCAGCTATACCACTCTTCGGCATACATCTAAAGGATGCTTCATTCTACCACAGAGAGATTTGTTCAAACATCTTTATGTCTGCTCTAATCAACATGTCCAGAAATTGGATATAACACAGATGTCCATCAACAGAAGAATAATTAAAGAAAATATAGTACATTTACACAACAAAATATTACTCAGTCATTTGACAAAGTACATTGACAAAGTAAGTCAAGTAATTTGTACAATGACAAAGTAATGTACATTGTACATTGACAAAATAAGTCAAGTAATTTCAAAGTAAATGTGTATTTACAGGTAAACTAGAAAAAATCAGTCTGGGTATAGTAATACAAGTTCAAAAATACAAATATGTCATGTATGTACTGACATGTTAACATTATTTGTAAAGTGAATAATAAGCATGCTACAGCACATAAAAACATGTAGTATACAAAAAGAATAAGAGACTAGGATTCAAGAAGAACCAAATGGATCTCCAGAGGATAGGGTAATAAAATATTTATTTATAGATAGAAGCTGTGCTCAAAAAAGAGAATAAGTTGGAAGTAGGGAGGAAAGAGGGTAATATGGGAGGTAATACAAGGAAACACAGATAAAATTAAATGTCATCTGAATGTTACTGTTGTAACCTAATCCAGGAGAAGCTTCCTAAAGTATACATATCTGAAAGTGATTTAATGAAATATTATGAGTGAATACTAGCAGGATTTCACTTGTCATCAAATGAAGATTCCAATACTGGTAATGGGTAATATCTACTTGAGGTGTTGGCCAAAGGAGTCTTATTGGAATGCTCAAAGAGTGCAAACTTCTGTCAAGATTATAGGTTGCTCTCCACAAATTGACTGTAAGGCCCTACACTTACACAACTCACTGAACATAGAGAAATCAAGTTGGTGCATACATAGAAATTTCACTATATGTGTGTTTCTCTATATCCATAAAGACAGATAGATAGATAGATAGATAGATAGATAGATAGATAGATAGATAGATAGATAATAGATAGGGAGAGATAGATATAATTTGTGTGTATAATCTGTATATATTTTTAAAATTCCAGTAACCAAAATTTTGTACGATTGTGCATAGAAGACATCAATTAATTATTTTGTTTATTTGTTTATATATTAATCAATCACGACATCATTTTCCCATTAAAGCCTCTTGTAATTTTTGCTATTTGGAAAATCATGGCCATGTTTTCATGAATGCATTTTTCATAAGTGAGATATCATGTTTTGATTTGCATTATATTGTATATATTGGATTATAATACCAATAATATATAAGAATACAATAAAATTATATCAATTGTATTAATAATAAACAGTAATGCAGGAAAGTAGAAAGAGCATAGAGATGAAGTATTATTTTGTTGTTGTTGTTAAAAGACAGTTGCCTGATTCCAGGCATCTTAGGACTTCTGCTACAAGACTCAAAACTGAGTTCATACTCACAGGCCCAAGAACCTTATCCTATCCTGATTCTTCATGTGTTTCATGTTTGTCTGTTAATCAGGAAAAAATGTAAAGAGGGAAGTTGCTGATCATCTAAACTAAGGCACAAAATTTGTAAATGTTTTGCCTGTCATGACTTAAATTGATTATGAGTAGCTTTCCTCCTCTTTTGTTTATCTATAATTCTGAATTTGGTGCCAGATGTCCAGGAGAAGATTTGAATGCAAAAGCTGAGTTGAGAACCCTGAGCCCAAGTATCCTCGATAAGGCAGCGTCACTAGTGTTTCCTTTCTTGATCAAAACCTCGTGTCAAAGTATGATTAGAAAATTTTACAATTCACTCTCCTCCAAGTTGACTTGTGATTACATCCTGTAAAAATGCTGTACAATTTCACTTTAAGGGTGTAGTTCAGCTCTCAAATCTGTTCTGAGGAACTGACCAATCATTAGCAGCCTGAGTACAATAAGATTTTGTCATTTGCTTAAATATTTATACTAAGGTGAATGTTTAGAGAATTAGTCAGTGCCCAGTTCTGCACTATTGTCCCTGACTGGTCAGTTTTTGCCTCCTAATTCAAATAAAGATCTTGCTTTAGTGGAGTTTTACAACTTCTTGGATTGTTTTGGTATTTCTGACCCCAACATTGTATTTTATTGAAAAATGTAATTGTAGAATGGCTGGTACAGAGTGTAATAATGGCAAAACACGACTGTGAGACTAAGGCTTGAAAATCTGAATACTATGAAAGGGTGAGGTAGAAAAGGACCATCTATACTTGAGTGTAATATACTTACTCTTTTTTTTTACAGTATTATTATTATAGCTGCAAGGATGTTAAGATAGATACAAGGCTAATGTGATTCTGGATGATGGATACTAAAAACTGGCATCACCAGTTCCTCCTCTTAAAAAAAATCACTGAATTTAATATTATAAGTGTGTGCTTTGTGGAATGCAGCTAAGACTTTTTTAAAACCACCTGTTCTACTTTCATGACTTTGTCATTATTATTATTATTATTATTATTATTATTTACAGTTTATTTCACTTTTTATCCCAGCTTTAGCCCCCCTCCTTCTTTTCCTCCCTGTCCCACCCTCCACCACTCCTACCCCCAATGTCCCTCCCCTGTCCACTGAAAGGAGATTTACTCCTTCCCTATTACCTGACCCTAGCCTATCAGGTCTCACCAGGACAGACTGGATCCTCTTTTCCTGTGGCTTAGTAAAGCCATCATGACTGGGAGAAGTGATCAAAGAGCAGACAACTAAGTTCATGCCAGTGATTGCCCCTTCTCCCATTACTAGGAGAAATCAAATGTTCAAACTACCTTTCACAACAGCAATCCAAAATAAACAAGCTGTTTTTTGATGACCTTCTATTTGTCTCAGACTATGGTGCTCTTCAAAGTCACTGTGGACCATGATGAAATCATACAGGTTGTTGAAGAAAGAAATAAAGAACCAAACATGTTTTTCACCCACATGGTGGAACCAGGTGCAGAGCCCTAGGGCTATGGGATTCCAAGACTACATGAATGAGAGGGAAACAGAAAAATAAAAAGACAGTAAATTCAGAACAAGTATGGCTACAGTGACAAACATATCTCAGTACTGTGACCCTCAGTTTTCTGGACTTTGCTACAGTGTTTTTACTGACGTGTCATGAGAAGCTTTGAGTATACACAGACTGAGAGCCTGAAGCAACAGTAGGAAGCAGCTGTAGCATACAAAGACTTCTCTGACACTGTTGAGGTTTGAGCCTGTTCCAGTACCTAAGCCAAGAATCTCCTTGGATCTGCTTCAATGCAGGGGACTGTTTCTGTGTAGTGAAGAGTCTGACATGTCCCTTCCTTTGCTTTTCTTCAGCCTCCTCCTGCGACCTGTGTATGTATCAATGAGTATGCCTTTGTTGATTTGTGGTCATTACTCAAAGCCCAACACCTACATGGAAGCAGATGTTAACCTCGCTGCATTTATCCCCATTTCCACCCCACTTGATCTACCTTACAACGTTCAGAACTTTTTTGACAGAGAACCAAGTCATCTATGGGAGGCTGAACTGTGAGTACTTGCTTGAATGTCCTATGGTTTTTCTGTCTACAAGATAGTACATGACCTGCTAAACACATGTAATTCCATTGAGAATAATAAAGTAGATACAGAACAATGTGAAAAACAGTTTCACATTTTTTTTTCTGCTTCATGGTGCATCTGCAGAGATTTCCACTTCTCTTTGTTATGTTTCCAGTCAGAAAGAAATCAGGGATAGAATAAAACCAACTTTTGTGTCTGCCCCATGGTGTGATTCAATGGTCAGAGTTATATATATTTAAAACACTGACTCTAATATGTCAAGATAAGTTTCCATCTTCTCAGCTCTATTTGTCCATCTAAATGTCTTATGTTTGAATATCAGTTTCTTTCCAGAGAGTTGCAGAATTTCTGCTAAAGTGAACTTGAATATCCCTATGTTCCCAGTACAAATCTTAGAATTTTCAGTTTCATGCGTTATGTCTTTAGTATCATTAAAGTATCTCAGAGTTTAGATACTGTGGTCATACTTATGACTTTTTATTTATCATTGATATTATAATGCAGTGTTCTGAAAATCATGTCTTTCGTGCCCATATTCTGTCTTCTGCTTAGTAAGCTTTGCTGGAAACCGAGTGTTCCGTGATTTGATTTGATATGATTTTCATTTCCAACCTTTTCTTTTTGTCCTTCTCCTCTCCCAGAATCTAAATTTTGTCTTGTGATTTGTCTTATATGGTACTATTTCCTGGGTATTGCTGTTTATTCTATCCCTTATTCAAGTTCTCCTGGAGACTGTTGAATATTTTCTCTATGCCCAGTTAAATTCATTGCTTGGTTCTGTCTTATTTTCTGTTGTTCATCTCTTTACTTTCTGAAGTATTCATTTACCACTTTCTCTCTCTAAGAAACTGTGTGTTAGGTTGTTGGTTATTTATGATAAATTGGAGGAATCATTAAGCCTTTTCATATTCCTGTTTCTCTGTAGATGCTATAATTGGTAATTCTGTTCATTTGAACATCAGTTTCAGGATTAGAATGGTCACTTATTGAGAAGTGTCTTCTTGAAACCTCAATACATATTTCCTCTCTGAGCAGGAAAAAAACATAAAAACTTGTGATCCAGGCAGTTGTATTGTTATGGAATATTTGAATTAGAAAAAAAATACCTAATTTATTTTGTAAGTAAAGACCTCTTAGGAATGCTTTCACAAGATAGAGAAACCATAGTTCAGTAGCCCACTCCATCTGGAGAGAGAAGGAATCCTAACACAGGGGGAATGAAAGAGCCCATGCACAAATATAGACAAAAGATAGAAAAGACTGAATTGTTAATTGACAAAAGTCTTAATCTAGATTCTGTTTGACATGGATAGGTGGATGAAGTATCAATTCCTTGAAGCATAAATCATAGTTTTTTAAAGTTTACATGAAGATATAAAAGTTTTAAGTATATTAACATGACCACAATCTCTAATCCACACTGAAACCCCCATTGTAGGAAAAGAAAGTGTTTGTAAACACCAGGAGTAGACTCATGCTTTACAGCTAAAGCTTGAGCACCAAAAAGTATGGTTCTGGGCTAGAAAAAAAATGAAAAACCTTTCTTCTCTTTGAATATGCAATGAAAGATAAGTTTTCAGCACAATGAGAAGCACTGAAGTATATCTTCAGCAGGAATGGAAGGACATTAAAAAGTTTGATTCTGTAACTATGAGAGAGAAGCCAGTGCTATCACCTGAAGGTTTTCATAGCATATCAGGACTCCATTGATTCATATTTTAAAACTCTGAAGTTTTGAAATCTTTAAGTCTCATTTTCACATATTTTAAACCACTTCTCAGACATTTACACACCTTAAATCACTTTCTTAGACATTCAAAATTTCCATTAACTTTAAAGTGTTTGTTCCCCCTACAGGCATTCACCAGGAGACAAAGATGTCTGATTATTGGGAGAAATGATAGAGAAACAAGTTATTTTAAATTAAAGAACCATAAAAAGCAAACTTTTATGTATTAGTAGCTTCAGTTTGAATTTCATTTAAATCTAATTTTGTGATATTAGATTTTTCACAGCAAGGTAATGCCTTCTTCAGCAGGGAACCTAGGAGCTGTAGAAACAAATAAGGCCTGACTTTCATGTATGATACAGATGGACCATGCAGATGCAGCCTTGTTTAGAGAAGCTGCCTAAGGTTTTATTACCTGTGCTAAATTTCTGTCCTGACAACTTGCTGTCAACACATCAAGAGATCTGAGAGGGGTAAAATTGACAGGGAGTATAATCCAATTGGCCTCTATATGAGTCAAAATGACAGACACTTAATGGACACCTGAGCACCCAGTCTGGGATCCTCCATGGCAATCTCAAAGACTTTGTAGGGAGCAGAGGTTGACAGCTTTTGGATGCTACACAAAACAGGATTAAGGTTTCAGTTGCCACACAGGGCATCATCATCCTCCAAACACCAGACTCGTGAGGATTGAGAGATTTTTTTATGGAGGAGGACCATGGGAAAATTATCCTACCTTAGCCAGGCCAAGTATGGCATTTAACTCAACAATGTCCATTGTTTGGACATGGATGTATTAGTGGAAGAAGCATGTGGCAATTCATGGTTCAGCATTACCACAGTTGAAATATGATCAATGAAAAGGCCATTTCTTCCCACCTTATTTGTGGATAGCCATAGCTACTGACTCATGAAGTCTGTCAGACAAAGCCTTTCTCATTAAATTCCTTAATTCCATATTCAGCAGAACTCTGAGGGACTTGAGGGAGAGCATCTAATATATTACCATAATTTTTCACTTGAATGTTTTTATTAAGTCAAGTTACACCTTAGTCATATGCCACACTCTCTTCTCCTTCCAATCCAAATCTCTCTCCTACATCACCCTCTCCTATTCTGTCCCATAACTACACACCCCAACTCCTATAGTCTTATGACTGAGTTTGTCTTCCTCCCCTTTGCTCTTTTAGAGCAGTACCATTAGTGGAAATTGATTAACAAACTGAAAACATAGTCTATGTGAGAAATATCTCCCACTCCCCTAACTACTGGGCCCACATCAAGCCTAATCACCTCCTCAGCTAATTATATGTAGAGGACCTAAGTCCAGGCATGCATTGTCCTTGGTTGGTGCTTCAGACTCTAGAACCCTCTGGTCTCTGTTTGAGTGGCTCTGATAATCTTCATGTGGAGTTTCTGTTACACATATATAAATGAATAATTATATGGATATAAACAACTGGATCCATTGTTTAGTCTTTTGTATTACTTTTATGTGATTTGAAAAACATCAGCCCTCAGCTAAAATTGAAAAAAAGAGAGAATTTATTGTTGAATAAATTTGAGAGTCTTTGAACACAATTTACATTATCCCAAATTCCGTGTTATAACATGGAAGCAGCTTCATGCAGTTTTCATAGTAACAGAATAAAGAAAGCTATAAATCCAATACATTGCTGGAAACATCAGAGAGGAGGTTAACAGCAAGATGGAGAAAGTTACCATACAGACCCAAGATATTATATGATGCCATTCTTGTCTTTTAGATTGGCAGAAGCCAGAGGAGTGTTGGCTTACTACTTTCCAAAATTATTTTTTTCATTATCTATAGGAGATCAACTCAAAAGCAGAGGTGTCCAAGAAATGGTTATTTGGGATTCTGCAGGTATCCTGGACTATGGTAATGAACCCTTAAAACTATTACATTCCAATTTCTCCACATCATTAATGTTTTTATTGCCAGTCTTTGCAGACAAAGGTCTTTCCAGGAGATCTCATTGATACATGTAAACATTCATACAGTTCAATATTTTCTGTAGGATAACCCCTGGGAAAGACTCATTTTCTTTCCCTCAGTTGTTCCTAATGGCCTGGTGTTGACCAATACATTCTCATCTGGCCATATATCTCAAGTTACTGTAGTACAAACAAATGGTGTTTCTTCCTGGTGATGGCAGATCTGAAGGCAGAATCGTTCCTTCAGTAGAACCCAGTAGCCTTCAGGTTCATGATTTCTGTTAAGGTCCCTCTCTAATTGTCACCCAGACTCTTTTCTAACACAGGTTTTGAAAGAAGCTTCTGAGAACCAATCTGCAAACAATGAAGGCCATGAGTGAGACAGTTTAGACCACCTACCTGCAACAAAGTTACACATCTTCCCCTTGAGAGCACTTTTGTACTGTCTTAATGTACTTGGGGGTTTCCTTCAAACTTTGAGAAATACCTTTCTGTTAGTTACTACTTTTTAGACTTTTGTAAAAATTTATTATTTTTTACATTATGTTTACAAGTGTTTTGCTTACATGTTTGTGTATATACCACTTGTGTTCACGGTTCTGTCAGAGGCCAGTGGAGGACACAGATCCCCTAGAAATGGTGTTTCATATTATTGGAACCTAAAACTGACTACTGAAACTTGAATCAGGGTTTCAAGAGAAGCAGGGTTTCACAAGAGAAGCAAGTAGTCATAACATATCAGTCATTTCTCAAGGCCCCAGAACACTATTTTACACAGGTATATATTTTTTCATGTCCTTGAGTGATTACCTTTTTCTATATGTGTGAATGCCACAGATGTGCCTGGTGCCCAAAGATGCCAGGTGGGGTCTTATGACCTAGAGCTACACATGGTTCCAACGCCACCCTGTGGGCACTGAGAACTGATACTAGCTTTTATTCAAAGGGGTCAGTGTGCTTAGATGCCTGGACATCTGCCTATTCCCCAAAGAGACACGTTAACACTAGGAATGCATACAAACAAACTTGTTACAATTTTTAAGTGAGTATGAAATTGAATCATTTCAAAATAAAAGGACATGAAGTGGTTATTCACATTCCTAGTGAACACCTTAGTAACTCTTCCATATCCCAATGTTTCCATGAACAAAAACATCATCACCACCTACATATTCAGCAAGCATAGGACACAGATAAGTGACAATGCACAGCAAAAAACAATTACTAGATGCAGTTTAATTTCTGAGAGTTTAGTAGCCATTCCATGATGTTCCTGATTTGTCCTGGACTTAGTCACAGAAGCTTCATTAGTCATAGGAAAAGTCAAGGAGTAAGACCTCTAGGTTCCTGAATTTGATAAAAACTTTCTGAAGAAACTTGACTATGTATAATCATCTTTCTATCTCTATGTGTTTAGATTGAGATGGAAAAACTATCAAATTATGCTGACCCTATACTTTGCCATTGAGGAAATCAATAAGGAATCTCAATTGCTTCCTAATGTGACCATGGGCTTCCATATCTACAATGCCTTTAATTCTAACAATAGAACCTTGGAGGGCCCTCTGATGTTCTTGTCTGGAAGTAGTGATTTTATCCCTAATTACAAATGCAAAACACAACACAAAGCTCTAGGACTCATTTCAGGAACCAGGCCGGAATTTTCTGCTGCTATTGGAACACTTTTGGAGCTCTACAAAGTCCCACAAGTAAGTTAGGACAGTATTTTTGTTCATAGTCACATAGGAAAATATTACCAAAAGAAAACAAATAAGTGGTTTATGTTTACTATAGGCAGATTTCAAATAGTAGTGAATGAATTACTTTGATATGGCAATGATTAACAGTGGAAAGGGCGTGGTGAAAAGAATGAGCAGTACATTCTGAGAATTTCAAAGCAGATCACTTAGCAGTGCTCATGAGTCTATTTCCAAATGCTGGCAAGATATACTGTGGATACCCAGGCTGTATTTGGTCACAAGTCAAACTCTAAAACACAGATATCTATGTGTCCAATTTACCATATAAACATCTCATAACTCATACAGTGGTCAATATATGACATAAGAAAATAGAAAGCATAGAACATGTAACTAAATTAGGAAAAATCCTCAAGATGGTCACCAGTGAAAATGTTCCAAAGAAATTTTAAGATCTCACTCAGGATAATAGAACTCAGAAGAGCGGTCATAGAGAATATCTACTTAGGTATATTTCCACTACTGACTATTGTAAACCTATACTGAAGCAAAGCATTCATCAGAAGGTGTTAGTACAAACAGATAAACTATTGGGTAAGTATAAGTGTCAGGAAAAATCAAGAGTACAAAGCCCACAGTGTAACTCTGATTACTATCACTCACTTAAACAATTCATATGGGAATAATGAATCCATTTTCTCTATTAGGGTGATGACCCCAAATACCTAGAACATCAGAATCACATTATTTTTTCTTTACTTCTTCAGGTCACATACGGACCTTTTGATACTGAGCTAAGGGACATAGTTACATTCCCATCCCTTTATCAGATGTCTCCTAAAGACAGAGGTTTAACCCATGGGGTGATCTCTTTATTGCTATACTTCGGCTGGAATTGGGTGGGGCTTTTTGTGGTTGATGATCTGAAAGGAAAGGAGTTCCTCTCTCACCTGAAAGAAGAGATGTCAACAGAAGATATCTGTGTGGCTTTTACACAAAACTTCCCTCCTTATTGGAAGCTAAGGTTACAAAATGTTGCTGATTTGGTGGACTTGAACCAACATACACAAGTAAATGTGCAGGTATTCTATGGTGATATTGATGACTTGCTGTTGTTCTGCATTGCTAATAAAATCATTTTAGCCAGAGGGAAGGTGTGGATCATGGCAAAGCAGCACTTCATATATTTAGAGTCTGCAGCAGAGGAGTATCATTTGATAAACTTTTTCAGAGGAAGTGTCTCATTTTCAAAGAAGAGAACTATCCCCGGCTTCAAGAACTTTCTTGAGGATCTTACACCAAACCAGTACCCAGGAGATTTTTACTTCTATAAATTCTGGATGGACATTTTTTTGTGTTCACTTTCTGCTTTGCCATGTAAAGTTCTTAAACCTTGCCCAGCAAATATTTCCCTAAAGATTAAGCATGAAAAATTTGATATGATGACCATTTCTGAGCCCAGCTATTCCATATGGAATGCAATGCATGCAATGGCCCATGCCCTCGATAAAATGCTATTGAAGAAAACTGAAATGGGATCTATGGAAGACAGAAACATAGACTGGCTTCTACCATGGCAGGTAAGCCTCACTCATAAGCAAGGGAACCTCAGGATCTAACATTATTACTAAGTAATTTACTGTGGTCAATCCAATAAAACATTTTCATCTAATAATTAAAAGTATAAGTTAAAATGGAAAATGGTTCTGTAACAGTGTATGTGTATATGTCTGTAATTGTCTTATATGATTTTGGGACTGAAAGCACTGACTTGAAGACAGTAAGTTTGTATATCTTTTAACAAATGTTTTGTAGTGCAATATGGAATTCTGTAAGAAGTAAATGTAATCCATGTAAAAATAAAGCAAGTTCAATAATCAAAATTTATGTTCATTCATGGAATATGGTCATGTGCCATAAGATATAGATATAGAAACCATATCCAAAGGTGCTTTATCACATAAAATTCAATTTATGTTAATATCACAAGACCATAGGAGGAAATTTTTGTAGTAAATAAATTGCCTGTTCTAGAGTCATGATTAATTGGAAAGTAATTGCTTTTACAAATTCTTTATTCTTAATTGTGTAAAATGAAGTTAGATCCAAACTGTGCTTTCATCTTAAAGGTTAGAGCACAAACAGTGTTCATAAGCCAAGGCTATATCTCCATGCATTAGTAATAAATGGATGTGTTCGTGTTTTAAAACAACAAGATATAAAGCAGGACTCATCCACATATATGAGCCCTGATGATCACCTTCAAATAGGGTATCAAGAAGACTGTTGAACAAGTCAATTTAATTTTAAATTCTATCAAAGATAGATAAATAAAAATAAATTCTGAAAGTATAGTGTATTATGTAATCTCGAGAATCATAGAAAACAATAATATTTAACATAGACAATGACACAGCTTTCCATAGACATGTTGTGATGTCAACATGGCTTTCCAGAGATGTGATCTTAGGTAAGTTACTATATCCCTTCTATAGATAACAGAGTACCTAAGCAAAAGTTCTTTATAACACAAGTTGGAATTAGGTAACACAACATTGAATATCATAAGTTGAAGTATTAACCTGTTTAATTTGTTAGACATGTAATTAAATCATGGTGGAGGCATGACTCAGCAGTTATAAGCATGTGCTTTTCATGAAGGGTACCCGAGTTTAATTGTTGGCACACATCTGGTGGCGAATAACTGTCTTCAGCTCCAAGGAATCTGACACACTCTTTTGCTCTATGCAGGCTTCAGGCATTAGCTTTGTATGTAAATATATATATACTTGTATGCAATAAACAAAAATAACACATATCCAGATACCTGAGGTGACTCAGTGTTTAGAGGTATTTCATGCTCTTGAGAAGACTCATACTTGGTTCCTGGTATCTAGATAAAATCTTACAACTGTAACTCCACTTCAGGGGGGATCCAGCACCTTCTTCTGGCCTCCAGAGGCACCAGGCACATTTGTAGTGCATATTGTCCCACATAGTGTTCATATCAAAGCTGAAAGTCAAGTGCTGTGACAGAAAACAAACCAAAGAGAAATGAAGGCAGGGAGTGGGTCTCTTTTCAGTTTCCTGAGTTATAAATGACATAAATTTTGTACATATTTAATATACATTTTAAATCAATTTGGAGCTTTACATAAACTCCTACTAATATTATCACATCAAGGTACTCTGTATATACATGCATACCTTTTGAAATACACTCATATTCATTGTGTGACATAAAAATGGAGATATCTTAATACATATGCATACACTGAAATGATGTTATTTACATTATTACACAAAATATTTTCTACAAAAATCTACATTTTCTGATTCGACACATTTTGCTGGTGTTGAGGAAGTTCACAGGGCCTTGTTCCCTGTAAGAACAAGGTTTACATTTTCCATAACGTACACATTTCTTCTTGTGTTCAGTAACTCTTGCATTATTTTCATGGGGAGACCTGTTTATCTTGTAATGCCAGGATCACAGGACACTCAGAGACCAACAGGAGATGACTTGATGCAATAACAAGAGAGCTATTAAGAGAGCAATTGTACTTGGGACCCAAGTCTCACCAACGCAGCAATAGAGAAGTGGGACTCTGAGCCCTGAGTGAGCAGGGTTTTTAAAGGGGAAGTCTGTGATCAGGGAGTTTCCATGACAGCAAGTGTAGGGGGGGCACATGCCTTGATATTACAGAATTAGGTAAAAGTTAGAGGGGTGAAGTGACCTTCTCTGAATCACAATTACCTAAGGCATACAATCACAATTGCTATTCTTCTGAACTATATCTGAAACATTGGGGAGAATTTTCCCAGCCGATTCTCAACCAATTCTCATTGAATTTTGCCAGGATGATTGTCTCTATTTTCTATGAAGCATTTATTCTGTAATATTTCCTGGAGGCTGTTGCTAAGAGAGTTAACTTCGTTTTCTGCCAAATGTACATTCTGTGGTATTTCCTGGTACCTGAATTCAGCTCCTAGTCAAGATAGCTCTTTATTTCAAAATGGAGGTATACTCGGGCTAACTTAAACTCCTCAGTCTCACTAAAACAAATGGGGAGACACCTAAACTAAGCCTCTTCAGAAAGATAGCCATGTTTGGGAGAGAGAGAGAATGGATCTCTCTTAAAGATCATCAATCAGTAATTTGTATGGCCCACTCATATCAAATGATGTCTCTCTTCAGCTGCATCCATTTCTGAGGAAAATTAAAGTGACAAATGGTGCTGGAGATGAAATAAGTTTAATGAAAACAAGAATATTATAGAAATGTATGATATTCAAAATTTTGTGGAACATACTAAGCATAATTCATTACTAGTTAAAGTGGGAGAGTTTATCTTCAAGAGTCCACAAGATCAAGGCCTTTTCATTAATGAAGTTCTAGTTAAATGGCCAAGCAACTTCAATCAGGTCTGAAATTTTTCGATATTTAATATGTAGAGAAATATTTGTAAAGAATATTAAAATTGATTATGTGATGTCTGTTTGAAATTATATATATATATATAATTTCAGTTTATTTTCTTTACATCCCACAGGTGGTCCCACCCTCCTCACCTCCTAGCTTCTCCCTCTCCCTCTTTTCTGATTTCCCCCAAGAATAAAGGATCTCCCCTCCTACCATATCAACTCTTTCCAACACATAAAGTCCCATCAAGACTTAGTATACCAGCATCCACTGAGGCCAGGCAAGGCAGCCCTGTCAGGGGGAAGTGCTCCAAAAGCAGGCAATAAAGTCCAGGTTAGAACCCTTTTTCCCAGCTCCACTTGCCAGGTGACCCACATGAAGACCAAAGTACTCATTATCTGTATATGTGCAGAGGAACTAGGTCCACATATACATGCTCCTTAGTTAATGTGTCAGTCTCTGTAAGCTCCCATGGGTCTGAGTTAGTCATCTGTTGTTCTTATTCCTGTTCCCTCCAGGTGGAGCCTCCCAGACAACTATCCTGTAAGGCTCTCTACTGTGCAGTGGGTCTAAGGATGGGCCAATTACTGGTTGGACTTACCCTCAATCATTGTTCCCTCTTTATTCCCACTTCTTGTAGGAAGGGTAATTTTTGGATCAAGGTTTTTGTTGATGGGTTGTTTTCCCTTCACTTCAGTAGTCCTGCCTGGCTAGGAGGTGGTAACTTCAGGCTTCAGGTTTTCCTCCCTGTTAGGGGTCTCAGCTAGAGGCACACCCATATCCTCCCGGGAGTATACACTGTCACTGACCTCCATCTTGACAAAGCAATGACTCCCTTTGTGTTCCCTTCTTGTTCCCAGCCCTATAACCTTCCACCTCCATTGTCTCCACATCTGATCCCCACCCATGTTTCCCTCCAAATTAAGTCTCCTTTCCAGTTCCCCTTCTTCACCCACTTCTGCTGTATAATCTATTTCCCCTTCTGAGTGACATTTTGGCACCCTTCCTTGGGCCCTCCTTCTTACTTAGCTCCTTTGGGTCAATGGATTGTAGTATATTTATCTTGTATTTTAGGTCTAATATCTGCTTATAAGTGAGTATATACTATGTGTGTCTTTCTGCTTCTGGGTTACCTCACTCAGGATGATCTTTTCTAGTTCCATACATTTGCTGGCAAATTTCATGATTTCCTTATTTTTAATAGCTGAGTACTGTTTCATTGTGTAAATATAGCACAATTTCTTTACCCTTTCTTTGCTTGAGGGACATAACTGTTGTTTCCAGTTTCTGGCTATTAAAATATAGCTGTAATGAAAATAGTTTAACAAATTTCCTTGTGTATAGTGAATCATCTTTTGGCTATTTGCCCAAGAGTGGTATATCAGGGTTTTGAGGTAGAACTATTCCAAACTTTCTGAGAAAGTGCAGCTTGATTTCCAGAGAGGTTGTAGAAGTTTCTGCTTCCATTAGTAACAGAGGAGTGTTCCCCTTTATCCATAGCCTCTCTGGCATGTCATGTCACTTGAGTTTCTGATCTTAGCCATTCTGACTGGATTAAGATGGAATCTTAAAGTCATTTTGATTCACATTTCTCTGATGGCTATGGACACTGAGCATTTAAGTGCTTCTCAGCCATTTCAGATTCCTATTGTGAATTCTCAACATGTTTTAACTGGATTATTTGATTTGTTCATGTTTTTTTTCAGTTCTTTGTATATTTTGGATATTAGTCCTCTATGTGATGTAGGGTTAATGAAGATCTTTTCTCAATCTGTAGGCTGTCGTTTTGTTCTATCAACAGTGTCCTTTGACTTACAGAAGCCTTTCAGTTTTATGAGATCCCTTTTATTAATTGTTAATCTCAGAGCCTATGCTGTTGTTGTTCTATTGCCTCCTATGCTCATGAGTTCCAGATTTTTTCACCATTTTGTCTTCTAATAGATTTAGAGTCTCTGATTTTATGTCAAAGTCTATATCAAAGTCATCCTGGATTTTGTGCAGGGTCATACATAAGGTTCTATTTGCATTTTCTACATGCAGGCATCCAGGTAGACCATCAGTTTGTCTCCATGGACCAATCTGTCTGTTTCTTTGCCAAAATCATGCAATTTTTGTTACTATTGCTCTGTAGTATAGCTTGAAATCAGGGATGATCATACTGCCAGAACTTCTTTTATTGTACAGAATTGTTTTAGATAATCTGGGTTTTTTTTATTTTTCCATATGAAATTAATTGTTGCACTTTCCAGGTCGGTAAAGAATTGTGTTGAAATTTAATGGGAATTGCACTGAATCTGTAGATAGCTTTCAGCAGGACTGCTGTTTTTAGTATCTAAATTCTACTGATCCACAATAATGGGAGATCTTTCCATCTTCGAAAAAGCTTCACTTTCTTTTGTTCAAATACTTGAAGTTCTTGTCATACAGGTCTTTCAAGTTCTTTGTTGGAGTTACACCAAGATATTTTGTAGTATTTGTGGTTATTGTAAAGTGTGTTGTTTCCTTAATTTATTTCTCAGCCCTATTGTTGCTTGTGTACAGAAGGTCAACTGAATTTTTTTGAATTTTTTAGTTAATTTTGTATCCAGATACTTCACTGAAATTTTTTAGCCACTGGAGGAGTTCTGTGTTAGAATCTTGGGGGTCACTTATCATCTGTAAATAGTGGTAGTTCACGTTCTTATCTTCCAGTTTATATCCCTTTGATTTCCTTCACTTGTTTAATTGCTCTAGGTAGAAATTCAAGCACTGTATTGAGATATGGTGAGATTGGCAGCCTTGTCACTGATTTTAGTGGGAACGCTGAAGTTTCTGAACATTTAACTTGATGATGGCTATTGGCTTGCTGTACATTACCTTTATTATGTTTATGTATGTGCCTTGTCTCCCTGACTGTGTGATGTCTCTTTAAAAATTTAAAATGATTCATATATTCTATGATCCTAGCTCTATTGTTATTGTGAGTTTGTGTGTGACTGAGCACATATACTTGTTAGGTCCACACCCAACACTGGTTATCTTCCTCTGTTGCTCACCCTTATATTTTTATCAGTCTCTCTCTCTGAAACCTTTGGTTATTGATTTTACAGTATTCAGTAGACAGAGTTTCCTTGACTTTCTTACTGTCTTTATGATCACAAAATTCCTATTAGAGGTATATTTTCTTCACCCAACTTTTATTTCCATCTCTTCAGCATGATAAAGTCCAGGTATTCATGTTCATGTGACAAGCATGTTAAACACTAAATCAACTCTTCACTCCTATTTGATTACTTTAATTCAGAAATAAACCAGCATTTCATAATTATGTATATCTATATATGCACATACAAATATACATAAAAAAGTACTTCCTATAGATAGATCTACCTGAATTGAATTTCAGTGTGTGTTCATTCATGCTACAGTGAATGACTGAATGTTCTTGGTTAAATATATAGATGTGTAAGTGTGTGGGTTTTTCTGTGTGTACACGCACGTGCATACAAACCTATGTATATAATCACATATTTTTATTATACATGCATGATCAGGCTCAAGCATCCTTCCATGCACACAATTTATACTAAAGCATATCAATAGTTTTACAAGCTTGTGAACTAGCATGAACAATAAACTATGGATTTAGATACCCATTTCTGTAATCAATGTATATGAGCTGCCAGAAATATGTGTCAGAAACTTGTATTTCTCTGCAAAAGCAGTGTGCACTCTTAACTTCTGAGCCAGTTATCCAGAAGCATATTCCTGTTAATATATTCATATTTATGAGACAGAAACTGAATCCAAATCAAGGCAGAAAAGAGGTCTAAGAATAGACAGAAATAGTTCCTCTCCTACACAATTTCTAACATATAACAAACTAAAGTTGTCTTAGAAGTTTAGTACTTAATATGATTAATTAAAGTGCAACTGGAAAAAATCTTATGTGACAATGTCACTAATGTTTGAAAAGAAAGCATAGAACTATTCCTAGCATTGAGAGTCAAGGGTAAAAGTCACAGTAATAGATCATATTTCACCAAAGACCAAACCATCTTTCATGAGAAAATTGAACTTCCTTTTGCAGCTGAAGGAGAGTATGCGGGTATTACTACAGGACTAGAAATGTAAAGGTAGAAAGAGATGAGGCAGGAGTGACTGGATTTCTGTCTGACAATCCAACAGTTCCATAATTTATATGAAAAATGAGTTCTGGCTTGCTACCTCACAGGAGAGAATATATGGATATTGTACACATTTTGCAAAAGCTAGGAAGAAGTGAGTCATAGTTTAGACACCATAAAGGGATGTTGAACATTTAGCATTGGGAAATGTGCTAACTTACTCCATTCTACACTCCCATATTAAAACCTCTGAGTTCCTCATAAATACATAGATTTTACATAGGATGTATGCATTTAAGCTATTTAGCATAAAGTATTTTAAATTAATGTAAAATATTACTACGAGATTTTCTGTATTGCCTCAGACTCCTCAATCTGTATGTGCACAGAGCTGTGGTCCAGGATTCTGGAAAGTTCCACAAGAAGAAAGACCTGTCTGCTGTTTTTCTTGTGTATTTTGTCCAGAGCAGCACATTTCCAACTAGACAGGTATAAAAATAATATCTTTCCTCAAACTGCTTGGGAATGTAGAACAGGAAATCTAAGAAGTGACCATGGTGTCATAATGTAGTGCTCTTCCCTATGTCTCTTTCACTCATTCCTGCATCCATTAGTAACCACTGCTGATTCCTCTCAATGTGTGAAGGTTTGAGTGGCAGTTCTCTTGCTATTGTGTCAAAATCAACCTACTTAAAAATCAACCTACAAAAAAACCTACTTTCCTTTTGGTGCCTAGAATGGCCATCTCAACTCTTACAGTGATCCATGCAATAGGCTCCCCATTGAATGTGAGATATCCAGTTGTCCAAGGTCAAATTATATTTCTGTAATAAACAAATGTAATGATTGGTGCCTGAAAGTAACTCCAGGAAAAGTAGATGTGTAATTGTTTCCTCAATGCACAAGAAATGGAACAGCAATTAAAACAATTATAGTTGACATTTCAAGTATCAACAATAGCAGAAAAAGCCAATCATCGTAAGTAAAAGTATGGCTGCCTGTGGTCAACCATGTGATAACATATACATGTAACATTGCATGAAATGAGCAAGTAGTATTTATGAATACAAACACACACACACAAAGACACAAATACAACATTTAATGAGAAAGAGTCCATGAATTTGAGAGATAATAAATATAACATGGGTCCAGGAGAAGGTCTGGAAAGAAGAACAAAAAGAGATATAGTGAGGCAAATATGTTATTTTAAATTAAATTTTTTATAAAAAATAAAGTCAGAGGGAATACGCATTATTATAATGATGAGAATCTGTTATTATTTATTAAACTGAAAAAAGCCAACCCTTAGGCAATTTTATAAGAAACAGAACTTTTTATCTTTTATTTAAAACAATAAAATGTTGAAAGATTAATTAAATATTTCTTTATATTCTACAATAAAATGCTACCATGGGATAAATTTCTTGCAGTGTGCTATATGACTTCAAGTGTGTTGAAGAGATAAGGAGAGAGTGGGCATCCTTGCCTTGTCCCTGATTACAGTGGGATTGGTTTAAGTTTCTCTCAATTTAGTTTGATGTTGGCTATAGCCTTGCTGTATACTGTGCCTACTGTGTTTAGGTATGTAACTTGTATTCCTGATATTTCCAAAACTTTAAACATGAACAGGTGTTGGATTTTGTCAAATAATTGTTAGGCATCTAAGGAGATGATCATGGGTTGTTGTTGTTTTTTCTTTCAGTGTGTTTATATGATGCATTTCATTGGTGGATTTCCATTGATTGAACCATCAATATATGCCTGGAATGAAGACTACTTAGTGGTAGCAGATGATACCTTTAATGTGTTCTTGGATTCTGTTTGCGAGTATTTTATTGAGTATATTTGCATCAATGTTCATAAGGGAAATTGGTCTGAAGTTCTCTTTCTTTGTTGGCTCTTTCTGCAATTTAGGTGTCATGGTGACTGTGGTCTCAGAGAATGAGGTTGGTAATGTTCCTTCTGTTTCTATTTTGTGGAATGGTTTGAAGAGTATTGGATTTAGTTAGCACTTCTTTGAAATTCTGGTAGAATTCTTTGCAGAAACCATCTGGCTCAGGGCTTTTTAGGAAGAGTACTTTTGATGATTACTTCTATTTACTTAGGGGAGATAGGCCTATTTAATTTATTTACCTGATTTTCATTTCACTTTGGTAAGTGGAATCTATCAAGAAAATTGTCCATTCTATATAAATTTTTTGTAAAGTATAAGCTTTTGAAGTACCACTTAAAGATTCTTTTTGATTTCCCTGGTATCTGTTCTTATGTCCCACTTTTCATTTTCTACTTTGTTCATTTCAATAGTGTCTTTCTGCCTTTTGTTACTTTGGTTCAGGGTTTGTCTATGCTGTTGATTTTCTCAAAGAAATCAGAAAACGGTTTTGTTGGCTCTTTGAATAATTTTGGTTTTATTGATTTCAGCACTGAGTGTGATTATTTCCAGCCGTCTACTCTTCTTGGCTGTGTCTATAACTTCTTCATTATTTTTTTAGGTCGTTCACATGTGTGAGAGCCTTCTTTTAGGATGGCAGTGTTGCAGAATAATTGCAGTCCAGAGACATAGAAAATACATGAACTTGTCTTTTATGAATAGAAAATACTAATAAATAATTCCCTTCACTATATGTATTATCATCTATGCTATAAAGTAGAAAAAAGTCTATTTTAGTCAATTTATCTTATTTACTAAGTTTTATTTCATCAGGAATGTACGGTCAATTGCCTCATATCTCTAAACAACATTTTCAGGGAGTTCTCAGCCTATAATAAAAGAAACAAGAGATTTACCCAAATCTCTTGGCCTCTCAGGGTTTGCATATTGTCTTTGTTTACCCTGCACCAATATACTGTTTAGGGGTATATACCCCAAGAAAACTCCTGAAATAATGGCCTCATCTCTCTATCTGCTTGTCTGTGCTTAATGATCTGCAAGCCTTGTAAAGATTTCCAAACAGTGTACAGATAAAGTTTAGAATTTTCATAAAAAGACATAAACATAACTTCTGTAGAAAAAAAAACAAACAGAAATTGAATCATAGTGCAGAAAGTCCCCTGTAATGCAATACATAGAAAAAAACAGTTAGATATAGAATAAGAATAATCGTAACAATCTGGAATTGTGTCAAGCAACGGTGCTGGCTTTATGAATCTCAACAATTTCAGTGAATTTGGCTGTGTCATTCTCCCTTATGATTTAATATTTTATAGATTTATGGTACTATTATATGACATGTAGGTCATTTTTTTAGTCTTCAGAATATTACTGAAAGAACAAGAGTGAAAATTAGAATAATTCCCAAGATTATTCTAGAATTAATAATGAAAGATTATGATTCCTGTCCTGAGTCAAAGGATGTTAAAGATATAGAAATTTATTTGCAACCTCCACAGCTGAGATAGGTACTGATTGATCTGAGCAGATAGCTCTGTTTTTTTTATGCAAGTGTTGTATATTTCCTGCCAAATCATTATTCTTCCATAGTCCATGGAGGTCAGATCTAACTTATTCCCATGTTACCTTAGAAAAAAAAATATAGAAGTGGGTTAACAAATATCCACTGAAACTGTGAGTAACAATAAAAATGAGAAGAACCCATAATGGTGGAATCAAGGAAGTATATTTTTTTACACAGATGTGATCAAAATACTTTGTGTACATACTTAGAAACTCACAGTATATAAAAAAAGCATTTGAAGGATTGCTTGACACCATTACTTCATCTGAATAAGAATAATATATTTATATATTTCACTGCCTTAGAGAAACTGATAAATTCTTCAGCAGAAAGCTTATTATGAATTAAACAAGATAAACAGTAGAAATGGGAATTATAAAGAGATCCTTCCTTGGCAGAATCAGGAAGGAGAATATGCCAGGCTACACACATCACTGGAAAGCACTCTCATGAACTAAATGTGCAATGACTAAATAATTGTAAAAGCTGAAATGTTGATTCACATCCTCCCCACAGATCAGCAGGTGTGCATCCCTCTCCCAAGTCAAGAGTACCCAAACCCTGAGAGAAACTATTGCCTGCCCAAAACAGTGACTTTCTTCTCCTTTGAAGATCCTCTGGGCATGGCTCTAGCCTGCACAGCTCTGTGCTTATCAGTCAGCACAACTGCAGTTTTGGGGATCTTCCTTAAACACCAAGAATCAGCCATTGTTAAGGCCAATAACCCAACTCTCAGCTACATCCTGCTTATCTCCATCCTCTTCTGCTTCCTCTGCTCCTTTTTCTTCATTGGACACCCAAACAATGTCTCCTGCATACTGCAACAAATAACATTTGCACTTGTGTTCACCTTGGCTATTTCTACCATTTTGGCAAAAACTATAACTGTAATTCTGGCTTTTAGAGTAATGAAACCAGGGAGATCAATGAGGTTGTTTGTGTCAGGCATCTATAATGCTGTCATCCCCATCTGTGTCCTGATCCAACTAATTCTCTCTGGAGTCTGGCTGGGAACCTCTCCTCCCCATATTGACACAGATGAACACTCTGAACATGCTCATGTCATCATTTCATGCAACAAGGGCTCAGCTACTGCTTTCTACTGTGTGCTGGCTTACTTAGGGGCCCTGGCCCTAGGGAGTTACACTCTGGCTTTCCTAGTGAGAGATCTGCCTGACACATTCAATGAGGCCAAGTTCCTGACATTCAGCATGCTGGTGTTCTGCAGTGTCTGGGTCACCTTCATCACTGTCTACCAGAGCACCAAGGGAAAAGCCATGGTGGCTGTGTAAGTCTTCTCCATCTTGGCCTCCAGTGCAGGACTTCTGGGATGCATCTTTTTCCCAAAGTGCTACATTATTCTCTTAAGACCTGATAAGAACTTTTTGAGATGTATTAAAAACAAGAAAAATAGCAAATAAAAATTGGATCATTTTGATGTATTAGTTTTCTAATAAAACTCATTAGTATACTAAAATTAAATTATGTATATACTTTTAAGTAACCTTTTTCTGAAATGTATATTTAAACATAAATAAGAACTCCTCACTTTGTCTCACAATCACAGACATTCTATTTCAGAATAGAAGCTGCTGCTGAAAACACATTTTACTAAGTTATGCATGTTACTTATTAATTTATGGACAATATATATTCAAAATGTAATTACATGATAGTAATTGAGATAAACAGTACATGAACTAAATACTTGTTTTCTTTGTTATTTTGAGGAGTATAACAGGGCTTTGGGTGGTATTTGAGATTCTTCTATAGAACAGGGATGAAAATCAATCTCTGGAATAGGGAGGGGTGTTTTTTATACAGGTTGAGCCATTCCAAAAATCAGAGTAGAGAATTTTCTAAAAGGAAAAAATAAATAAATCTACTACTTGGCCCTGCTCTCCTTTTCTAGACATATGTAAAATGACTCATCATCCCACTCTAGAAATACTTGTTCAGTCACCTTCATTGCTATTGTGTTCACAATGTGTAGGAAATGGAAACTCATAAATATGCTTAACATGATAAATATCATACACATAAATAGTTGTAAGTAGAAAAAACATAATTTAGGTAACCCATATCCAGAAGACAAATATCTCTCATTCTCTACTCTGTGGCATCTAACTCCAAAGTTTCAGATGTGAGTATCACCATGGAATAACTTCAGAAACAAGAAAATATGTTGGGCAAGCAATAAAATGGTGGGTATAATTGATCTGATTGGGATAATGTAGCGAAGGTCCCCTAATTATCAAGGTGGATAAATATGAAAGAAGGAAGTGGGACAAATAACAGTAAATATTTGTAAGAGTTTTAAGCAATCATATTGTGACTTATCTACTTAAAATCCCTATAATACATGTAAGTCCATGCATGAATATGTTAGATGTTACAACCTAAACATTTTTAATAATGCACACAGATAAGTATAGTTCACCACTGTCAGAAGAAGCTTTTCTTTGCAACAGCAATCATGACTGAAAAGCACAACCAATCACAAGGCATAATTCTGAAGAACTCTCACACCTGATAAATCTACAAAACAATACCCAGATTTAAGGCTCAGAGATCATGCAGAATAGGTGATGAAAAAATTATATAAGGCGGAGGATCAGAGTATGTTCTGGTAATGTGTCTCCTAATAATACCAGAAGCTACAGCCATAAGACAAATCAATATAAAAAATTAAAAAAGGCTTACTAATATATCTGCATAAACATGAACTGAATAATGGAAAATGCCAATCGGCATGCAAAAGTGGCCCAGGAAGAAACCATTGCCCTTAATCCTATGCAAAAATCTGCAGGGAACTAATAAAAGCTGCGAGTGTGAGAAAAAAAAATCTTCCCATGAGAGCATAAAATCAGTTAGTTATTCAACACCTAACAATCCATCCTGAAAACATACAGGGGACCCAGAAGTTTCCCCTGAAGCCCTTTCCTGTCCCTACAGAGCACAGTGTTTCCCCTGTGTCATGTAAATGTCCCTGTCCTTTGCCCCTGGCTGTCTTCAGGATCCAGAGCATCCAGGAAGCTGATTCCTGATGCCATCGCCCCGCCCATCTGCTTCAGGAAGCAAACAGGCCCGGCTGCTGGAAATCATTTGTGTGAAGGCAAAATGTACACTTTGAATTCTCCTGATCTGACTTAGTTGGAGAAGGGATTATGGGGTCCCTGTCCCCTTTTTTTAGTCATTTTGATTCTCACAGTCAAAGCAGGGCTGGTCTCCAGAAGGCATAAATGCCCTCACAAAGATAATAAAAATTTTTTAAAGTTTAAAAAAAAAAAAAGCCGGAGGCTGGAAAGATGGCTCAAAGGTTTACAGCACTGGCTGCTCTTCCAAAGATCCTGAGTTCAATTCCTAGCAACCACATGGTGGCTCACAACCATCTATAATGAGATCTTGTGCCATCTTATAGTGCACAGGCATAATGCTGGAGAATGAATGAATGAATGAATGAATGAATGAAAAAATAAAGAAACAAAACACCTGACTCAGTGTCTCATGCCTGTTATCCCAACAGCCAGAGGGCTCTGTGAAGCAGAGAAACCCTCTCTCTTCCTGAGGTGCCTGGTTACATACCCAGCAACCACAGGGTCATCTGTCAAGGGATGTTGTGCCCTCTCGTGGCAAGCATGTGTCACTTAATAATGCTTTACATAGATGCTGTACTTAATTTAATACTATGTATTTATTTCAATTTAATAAGAATAGAGCAAGGAGTGTCTCGAGAGCCAGCCTCCTCCTTGAATCCTGTGGGGTCGGAACTCTGGAGGACTCTGTGCTAGATCAAAGCAGGGCCTGGGACCACCGAACTTGTGTCCACCCTTTTGGGCTCTCCCCAAACTATGATAACATTCTATTGCTGAGAACAACAACTCCACAAGTCATTGGACACAGAGAATCCCAGCTGGTGCCTATTTAGAACCTTCACCCCCTATGGACTACTGTTCATTATACTGGAACTTGAACATATACTGCATGCCACTGGAAGAGTAAAGTACACACCAACCCAGCCATACAGCCTTCACTCTCCAACGGAGACCTGTCTACAAGATTTACTGGTGCGCTTGTGGCACACACGTCATGGAAATTACCAACTAATATCTGATTGGGTTTCAGGAGGCCCACTCCATGAGAAGGAACCTTGATCCAATACTGCTTGGGTACCCAGGAGCCTGAGTCTACACACACCAGGAATATAAGAGAAATCTAAATGCTACAGTTACTCTAAAGGAGAACAGCCATAGTCACAGATCTGTGCCTTGCTTGGACATCATTGGAAACTTCCTCCTGCATCAGATGGGAACAAATAAAGAGGCCCATGTCCAGTTGACCTGCAGAGAGAGAGAGAGAGGCCTTGGACCATTCCACCCTAAATGAGATGTCTCCAGCAAACTCTCACCCCTAGGGGCTCAAGGTACTCTGTGTGCAGAGTGTAACTGCCAGAGGGGATGAAGGACAGGAGGGTAACAATGCCTTGTAAACACTTCAGGACCAACACACATAAGAATGCACCCTGACCCACAAGCTATCTTTTCTATCACTTTCCCCTTTCAGGGCTACCTCACCAGGCCACAAGGGAAGAGGATGCTCTCAGTCCTGATGTGACTTGATATGCTGACATGGGTGGACATGGGGTTGGCAGATCCCGTTCTCTGAGGAGCCAGGTGAGGGGTGATAGGGGAAACAGGGAGGGTAGGCCTGGGAAGAGAGGAGGAAGGGGTCTATGACAGGGATGTAAAATGAATAAATAAAATAAAAATTAAGGGAGCTGGAGTGACGGCACAAAGCTTAAGAGCACCAACTGTTCTTTCAAAGATTTTGAGTTCGATTCCCAGCATCCACGTGGCAGCTCATAATCATCTTGTAAGACTTGGCGACTTCCTCTGGCATGCAGACAGAATACTGTACAAATAATAAACAAATCTTCTATAATAAAAAGAACTACACCACGAATCATAAATAAAGTTTCACTCCAAAAAGAACACTCTCTACCTCTTTAAATACTACTACTACTAATAATAATAAATGAAAAACTTAGTTTTCTCCAAGGGAGTCTCATTGGGGCAACAAAACAGACTAACATCTAGGTCCCATGAGCAGCAACAGATGGCAACAGAAAAGCTCAAGGGTATACTTGTGGTTTGTCAATGCTTTATATGTATATAAACACACACACATATATAAACATATATATATACACACTTCTACCTACACACACACACACACATACACACACATATATATTTATATACTGTTCCTTTGTGTACATTATGGCTTCTGGTTTCATGCTTTTATGGTATTTCTTTGTGAATGGACATCTGTATCACTGTACCCACATGTCCCACATCTTCTTTCTTTGCTGTTTTATTAATTACAATAGACATGTAAATCATTTTAATGATTTCTGGAAAACTGGAGCCTAACAATTTCCTCTTCATAAAATAGGAAAGTGAGTGTCCATGAGATAAACAAGTGATCTGCCCCACCTTTTAGGGTCCTCTGGTTATCGCTTTGGCACAGCTCTGTCGGTCTTTGTTATCACTGCTGTGGGTTCCGGTCATTGTGTAGATTACTAAGCCTTGACCCTTTGTTGAGGGTCCCAGAATTCTAAGACATATCTTGATTATCTGGTGCTGCTGCTGCTTCATCTGCAGTGATGTGATGATGTTGGTATGTCCAGAGCCTAATAACAATTTGTGTTGGGCCATCTTTAGCTCTTATTGGCCATTCTTTGCCAGCCTCTTTGGTGGACCTACTCTACTAGGACTGAGGAATATCTGTACGTTTGTGCTAACTGTAACACGAACTTCTACCAGACCCGGTGTTAAGAATTTTACCTGATGGCACTGGAGGCCCATAGCTGAGTTTTCTATGCTCTGCCATAACCCACTTTTGTAAGGTATAACTGAGAGAATATATGGCTGTTCTTATAGTAGAAATACTTCGTGTGGCTACCTCAGATGTGCTCAGTTCACGAGACCACAAAAGACCACCAGGAGTTGAATCCATTGCAGAACACATGAGGATCTTTTTATTACAAGCTATAGGGCCCACACCCTCACTGACTCAGCGGTTGAGAGTAGAGTACCTTGTGCTTAGGGTAGGCGGACTTGACTCCTTTCTGTTACGGAGTGCCAACTCTCCTAGACAAAACAGGGCTGGTCTCAAAAAGGCAGACACATACACAGAGATTATAAATCATTTTTAATGATTATAACAAGAAGCCAGGTGTGGTGTCACACACCTGTGACCATCAGTGGGGCAAGCAGAGGCAGGTGTCAGTTCCAGGACATCCAGGTTTGTAAAGCAAGTCCAGGACATGAAAGACCACACAGAGAAACCCTGTCTCCAAAAACAAGGGCTTGCATCCCCTGCCAGCTCATCACACTCACATGTCTAGACATGTTCTAAGTTACATAGTATGACTTTAACCAGACTATAAGAGCATGCTGCCAAGCATGGTGGCACAGAACTTTAATCCCAGCACTGGAGAGGCAGAGGCAAGAAGATGTCTCTGAGTTTGAGGCCAGTCTGGCCTACAGAGCAAGTCCAAGACAGCCAGGGATACACAGAGAAACCTTGTCCAAAAAATTCAAAATATTAATAATAATAACAATAACAATAATAATAATAATAATAATAATAAACCAAACATCAGAGTCGTGCCTGCAGGCAGTTTGCAGGGTTCCTTTCACAAGGAAGGCACACAGTAGAGTTAATGGCGGATGGAAGAAAGATTTAAATATTGATTTTATTTCAATATTTAAATCTCCATTATAAGAAATTCTTAATGGGTTGAAAACAAAAGAAGTCAAAGATGGCAGGAGAAACTACAGAAGACCCATGGGGCAAGGGCTAGGGGGAGACACAGGGTTCTATTTTTATTTTGTATAGAGAACATGTGAACACCTTCTACTGAAGAAGAATGGTATGAAACAACTTGAGGAAATATTCTGCACATCAAGGTCACATTATCACGGTGCTTCTCAGCTGCATCTCTTCAAAATGTGCTTTTCTGGTTGTGATGCCGATTACACATTTACTTTTTAAAAGACACATTGGTTCATGTGTGTGTGTGTGTGTGTCCCTGGAGGATAGAAGAGGACAGTGGATTCCCTGGAATTGGAATTTCAGTTGGTTAGGGGTTGCCTGACATGGCAGAGTGATACATTTTAATATCTTATTAAATGTGTGAGATATATTAAACATATCAAGTTTGGAAATCTTAAAAGGTGATAATCATCACAAACAGATAAATATACCATCTGCTTCAGTATTCTTACTTTAGCGGCCCAAGCTTTGAACCCCAGCATTCAGAAGGCTGAGACAGGAGGATCACAAGTTCAAGGTTGGCCTCCCCACTTCCTGATGAAAAGGCTCAATTTATTAGCTCAGCTAAGGCAGCATACAGCCTCCTAGTGGTCATGAGTAAAAACACCATCCTGAAAACACAATGATAAATTTGATTCACCACATGGTGACATAAACTGTTGAGATATACTCGACAGTATTCAAACTTATGTGTGACCATAGTAAAGAATCATTAAGACATTTGTTAATCATCTTTTCATTTTCTTCCTTGAAAAAAAAATGCCTCCTTCTACATATGTTCGTAACACATCATTTATGTTTTAGAAAATTTAAGTAACATGAAGTAAAGTGAGACCAGGGCTAGAGAGGTAGCTCAGATGTTAAGAGCATTGGCTGCTCTTGTAAAGGTCCTGACTTCAATTCCCAGCAACTACATGGTGGCTCACAACCATCTATAGAGAGATCTCATGCCCTCTTATGGCTTGCAGTGGTACATGCAGGCAGAACACTGTAAAATAAGTAAATAGATAAATAAATAAATAAATAAATAAATAAATAAATAAATAAGCTAATAAATCAGAAGAAAGAAAGTAGGAAAGAAAGAAAGCACCATGAACAAATTAATACGTTAAATTCCTTCTTAATGTTTTTGGATGATGCTGGAGAGGTGGCTCAGAGGTTAAGGGCACTACTCGATATTCTTCCAAAGGCCATGAGTTCAATACCAACCACATGGTGGCTCACAAGCATCTATACAGAGATCAAGTGTGCAGGCAGATGTTGTATAAATAGTAAATAAATCTTTAAAAAGTTTTGGAAATGTGATCCTCCTGCCTCTGCCTCCTGAGTGCTTACCTTGCAGGTGTATTTCCCACACCTAGCCTTACCAGGCCACAGAGGAATATACTGCAGCCACTCCTGACTAGTCCTTAAAGACTAGAATCAGAGGGAAGGGGAGGTGGACCTCCCTTATCAGTGGACTGGGGAAGGGGCACTGCTGGGAGAGATGGAGTGAGGATGGGATTAAGAGGGGAGGTGGGAGGGAACTACAAGGTGGATACAAAATGAATAAACTGTAATTAATAAAAATAAATTTAAAAATTCAAAAACATGATGTAGCCTTGTAAGAGAAACGCTAATTAATAGACATAAAGAAGGGGAGACAATTAAACAGATCAACTGTGCTTAGCCCACCTCAGAGAAATTGTATGAACAGTTCCTAAGTATAAAAACAATGGGTAAGCTGGGTGTATTTTGTCATGCCTTTAATTCCAATAACCCTCAGGAGGCAGAGGCAGGTATATCTCATAGAGTTGGACGGTAGCCTGGTCTATGCAATGAGTCCCAGAATAGTCAGGGGCACAGAATACTCTGCCAAAATTAATCAAACAAACAATAGATAGAAAGAACTGACAGCTCTTTGATCAAGTTTCTACACAGAGCTATTCATTCCCTCTAGTTATGTACATACCTTCTAGAAACTTGAAGTGCCTCACTTTAAATTGTAACATTGATATGATCTTCCTAAAATGAAATCTATATTTAAACAGCTACAAATAACAGATGAAAGCATCAGCAATGTAAATGTTGATCAAAAATAGGCAACATAGGGCGTGAGAGTTGGCTCAGCAGTGAAGAGGTTTTGCTGGTCTTGTAAATAACTAGTCCTGATTGCCAGTATTTACATAAATATAGGAATCAGGAACCATGGGGAACTGGAATGAGTGGCAACAGAGCCCATGCAGAATCCTGTGAATCAAACAACAGAGACAAGGCTAAAAGGGGCAGATCTAACTTTATTTTCCATTTTAACAGCCTATAAATTACTGAAAGCCCAATCAGAACATCACATACTATCGTCAAGTACCAGGAACAATCAATGCAATTGGTTCAGCTATAAGGAAAAGTGAGAGTTGAGTGGGGAGGCAAGGTCATGTTAGGAGACAATTTGGGAAAGAATCTTCACCAACCCTTTTTCTAACAGAGGGCTAATATCCAGTATATATAAAGAAATAAAGAAGCTGAAAAGCAGCAAACCAAGTAATCCAGTTAAAAAAATGGGGAAGAGTTAAACACAGAATTCTCTGTAGAGGAATATCAAATGTCAGAGAAACACTTAAAGAAATGTTCAACGTCATTAGCCATTAGGGAAATGCAAATCAAAACCACACTGAGATTTCACCTTACACCCATCAGAATGGCAAAGATGAAAAACTCAAGTGACAACACACGCTGGAGAGGTTGTGGAGAAAGAGGAACCCTCCTCCACTGCTGGTGGGAATGTAAACTTGTACAACCACTCTGGAAATAAATCTGGTGCTTTCTCAGACAACTAGGAATAGCGCTTCCTCAAGATCCAGCCATACTACTACTAGAGATATATCCAAAAGAGGCTCAAGTACACAGTAAGGACATTTACTCAACCATGTTTGTAGCAGCTTTATTTGTAATAGCCAGAAGCTGGAAACAGCCCAGATGCCCCTCAACTGAAGAATGGATGCAGAAATTGTGGTACATCTACACAATGGAATATTACTCTACAATGAAAAATAAGGAAATCATGAAATTTGCAGGTAAATGGTAGGAATTGGAAAGGATCATCCTGAGTGAGCTGTCCCAGAGGCAGAAAGACACACATGGTATATACTCACTCATATATACATACAACATAGGATAAACCCACTAAAATCGGTACATCTAAAGATACTAATTAAGAGAGAAGACCCTGACTAAAATGCTCAATCCACATCACAAAAGGCAAAGAGGCTGTACATCAGAAGAAGAAGAAAACAGGAAAAAACCTAGAAACCTGCCACAGAGGGCCTCTGAAAGGCTCTGCCCTGCAGACTATCAAAGCAGGGGCTTATCTGGGGATACAAAGTGAATAAAGTGTAAAAATACAAAATAAAAATAAAAAAAATACTCACACAAAAAATGGGAGGCCACAGGAAGGAGGGAGACTTTACAGTCTCCTCCTTATCTATACATTGCACATAAGTAGATCATCTGTACATTCAACCACAAAGTTCTTCAATAACTAACTGCTTTTCTCAATGATGCTCTCAATTGGTTACACATGACACTGAAAAACATTCCTTCACTATCTATGTCCCTGGATCCTGATAACCCATCCTGTCACCTTGTACTTGTTTTGCCAGCATGAAACTGAAAACTCAGATTTACAGTGCTTTAAACATATAATGTTATTATATGTTAAAAATAAAGAAAATGAAGAATAAAAATAAAGAAAAACAAAACACAGAGCAGCTATCTAGATCTGCTATGGCAACCCTACTGTCAGTCATTAGTCATCCAGGATCCTTCTAGCTCTTTTCTCTATTACTCCTACCCAAGATGGATGCTATATCTCCAGTCTTTTGCTTGCTTGTTTACTTGCTTGTTTGGATTGGGTTTCTCTGGGTAGGTTTCATGGCTGTTCTGGAACTAGATCTATAGACCAGGCTGGCCTTTAATGCAGAGATCTAAATGCCTCTGCCTTGCCTCCCAAATTCTGGGATTAAAGGTGAGCCACCACCTCCCAGCTGATCTCCAGTCTCAGCTAAAGAAAGGCTGGGACTTTTACCTCGTTAGAACACATTTGAAACATTATATTCATCATTCCACTTATATTCAACTAATGTAGACATAGTCACATGATTATGTCTGTTAAAAATTTTAAGAGAGCTGGAGATGACTCAGTGATTAAGAGTGCTGCCTGTTCACCAAGTGGTGCAAGCCTTTAATCCCAGTGCTTGTGAGGCAGAGGCAGGTGGATCTCTGTGAGACTGAGGCAGAATTCCAGAACAGCCAGGACTACACTCACAGAGATACCATTTTTGATGGCCCTTTTCCTCCCCCACAAAAAAAGAAGGAAAAAAAGAACAAAAAGAGAAATCTAAAAACTTTGTTTTAATTTGAAAACAGTCTCTTCTGTACAGCCATGTAACTAGACAAAAATTATGGCTCATATCACCTACAAGAAAAATAATATCTATTAGGGAGAGCTGAATATCTCTTCCAAGTTCACCAAATGCATTTTCTGCTCCTCTTCTTCAATCCCCTAAGCAATGGTGTACCCCAAAGCCTGGGCTTTCGTCATTTATTCATATCTTTGCTATGCTTGTAGACAGGAGACCAGCATAACTGTCATCTGAGAGGCTTCATCCAGGAAATAATGGAAACAGTTGCACAGACCCACAGTCAAACAAACATTAGGCAGAACTCTGGGAATCTTGTGGAAGAGTTAGAGGAAGGATTGAGGGAGCTGGAGAGGTAGGACACCACAAGAAGACCTACATAGCCAGCTCACCTGGGACCATGGGGCTTCATAGAAACTGAACCACCAACAAAAGAACATGCCTGGACTAGCCCTAGGCCTCTTACACATATGAAACTGATGGGCTGCTTGTCCTCAAGTCAGTCCCCTAGCAACTAGAGCAGGAGCTGCCTCCGACTTGGACTCTGTTGCCTCCCTTTGGATCCCATTTCCCTAGCATGGCTGCCTTGTCTTGCCTCAGTGAAAGAGGAGGTACTTAATTCTGATATAACTTGATGTGCCTGGGTGGGCTGGTTGGGGGAGGTATAGGGAAAGTGTTTGGGAGGTTTGGACTCGCAAGGGATGAGGGAGTGGAGTTGTGAGTGGGCTGTAAAATAGACAAATAAATAAATTAATGAAGAAAAATGTAACTGACCCATAGTCATCAAAGTGACAAGATCATGAAAAAGATGAGGGAACTGTTCCATATTGAAAGAGACTAAAGAGATAAAAGACAATGCAACACTTAAATGTACCAGCTTCTTTTGACATTTATGTGAGTAATAACATAGCCAATAAAACCCACATTAAATGGAATAGTATGCCAGCGTGAATTTCCTATTTTGATAACTGCACTGTCATTTTGTAGGACCTGCCGGGGCCAGCTGGGTAGAGTCGAACGGTTCTTGAGTTGAGAGTGAGGATTAAAATTAATAAAATAAACACACAGCACACAGGAAACTTTTTAAAGGTCCAGACTCGACAGTCACAGCAAAAGGCACAGCAAAAGGCAGGCTGCTTCCAGCAAGCAGTGCCAGCAGCAAATCTCCGTCTCTGCCTCCTCGTGCTCTCTCCTCCTCGAGCTCCTCCTCCTTCTCTCCCCTTCCTGTCCTCTGGCTCCTCCCATTGTACAACATTGTATCTAGTTGCTTTACTTGGGTCCTGTTTATACAAGAGTTGAGACAGGATGCTTGGAGCATCATCTTCAGCCTTCTGCAGTAACTGTCAGCCTGTCTTTATTGTAGTTTCTAAGCCAGAGTAGAAACATGTCAGAACAATGGTTAATCTGCACAAGGAGCCTGAGGAAGAGGTGTAACCCTCACAAGCTATCCCACCTGTTGTCACAAACAAAAGGAGATGGACTTGCAAGTTCTCCTCTGCCATTAGAGAAGGTCCAGTAAAAGCAGTCTCTCTGCTGAGATTTAAATATCAAAGCAGGCCGCTGAGTCACGGCTCCCGACAAGGACCACATTCTTGTTTGCATAAAATTGACACTAAACCACTCAGAGTGACAGGGCATAAAGTCAGCAGCTTCCTCTCAAAATTTCCAAAGTAAAACAGCAATTAACTGTGTGCCATACTTGGAACTTTTTTCAAGTTTGTTATTGTTTCAAAATTGTTGTGGGGAAGTTGTGTGTGGTCTTTAACTCCAGCACTAGGGAGGCAGAGGAAGGCAGATCTCTGTAGGTTCAAGGCCAGGTTGTTCTACATAGGTAAACCCAGGACAGCCAGGGTTCTGTAGAGAGAGTTTGTCTCAAAAAAAAATCTAAATAAAATTGTTGTAGGGGGAAGAACAATGTAACTGAAAACTGAACAAGATTAAATACAAAACTGATTCTCCACACTAGCAGTCTGGGTAAGACTAAGTCTTTAAGAGACTGACAAAGACATTTTGGAGCAGCAAAAAATTCTCTAAATACAGCACAATGTCTTCTTTTTTTTAGTGTGTGTGTATGTGTGTGTATGTGTGTTCATGATGCCGGTGAAGCATGCATACTAGGGAACACATAGGAAGGTTAGAAGACAACTCTGTGCAATAACTTCTTGCCTTTCACCTTTTCATAAATTCAGGGATTGAACTCAGGTCTCCATGCTTGCCCAGCAAGAGCCTTTATCTGCTGAGCCATCTCACCGACCTGCAAGCGATTCTCTTAAGTGACCTCAATTAGGCAGTAGTGAGAAAAAATGTGAACGATTCCTTCTCTTAAACAAATTTGTAGGAATAAATAAACAATAAAGAGATGAGTAGAACAGCAGTACTCCAGTGCTACAAATGACTAACAATCATCCAAACACAACCTAAGCACCTCCTGAGACAAAGGGCTGCAGGGCTGGTAGCTAAAATTCGTTGCAAGTGTAAAACTGGAATTACCCTGGCATAAAAGCTTTCCAGGCTCTACAGTAAACTTGTAATTACATTGTACAAATCCATCAAAGTATAAATAGCAATTTAACTGCCAAACTATTCCTTCTGAACGATTCTCTGACAAATAAAGATAACAATCAAATCATGTGAAAGCTAAATGAGAGAGAGCACCTGCAGTGGTTGGCTGGCTGTCTTAAGAAGAGTCATTTCATTTTGGAATGCCTGCACATAGGCCCTGAAAAAATGTTCCTAGGAATCTGCACGTATCCTGTGGTCTTTCCAATTATCCCGCCTTAGTTTGACCCGAATGTCCAAGCTCCTCCACCCAACCTCCCCCAAGGCAAGCAGGAGGTAGCACAGGACTATGCACTTCCTTTCCAGGAGGCCTGGCCACAGCATCACTCTTCCTCAGGATGCAGGGCACAAGTGTATCCCTAGGAAATCCTCAAAGTGTGCTCCTGCCTTCCTAACCCCTGCGGCCCAAGGGCGCAGTCCCAGGTACCAGCAGCCTCCACAGAAGCTCTTGGCAGAACCTGGGCAGGCTCTCCCGATCCGCCCAGCCTGCCAGCCCCCAAGTGCACAGTCCAGGCCTTGCCTCATGACCGCCGTCTAGCGGGTCCCTCACACACGCCCACAGCCAGCCAGGCTCGGCTGCTCCACGATGGCCAACACCCGTGGACCCACCGCTCGCTCCTCCACCTTGGGGCCCAACCTTCTCTCCTCCACGACTCCCAGCCGCGATGCCAGGCCCAGCACTGCCTAGGACACTGGATGGCTGCTGGGGGCGGAGGCGGAGCCCAGAGGCAGAGGTGGGGGAGGAGCCCGCGGGTGGGGGGGACTCAACAAAGAAAGACTCAACAAAGAAAGACTCAACAAAGAAAGATTCAACAAAGAAAGAAAATTTCAGGCCAATCTCCCTTATGAACATTGATGCAAAAATACTTAATAAAATACTTGCAAACTGAAATCCAAGAACACATCAAAGATATTATCCACTATGACCAAGTAGGCTTCATCACAGGTATGCAGGGGTGGTTCAATATACGGAAATCCATTAATGTGATCCACCATATTAACAAACTGAATGAAGAAAACCACATGATAATCTCCCTAGATGCTGAAAAAGCATTTGACAAAATCCAACATCCATTCATGTTTAAAGTATTGGAGAGATCAGGGATACAAGGCACATATCTAAACATAGTAAAGGCGATATACAGCATGCCTATAGCCAACATCAAACTGAACGGAGAGAAACTTAAAGCAATCCCACTAAAATCAGGGACAAGATAAGGCTGCCCACTCTCTCCATATCTCTTCAACATAGTTCTGGAAGTCCTTGCTAGAGCAATAAGACAGTTGAGGGAGATCAAGGGGATACAAATTAGAAAGCAAGAAGTCAAATTATCACTATTTGCAGATGATATGATAGTATATGTGAGTGACCCCAAAAACTGTACCAGGGAACTCCTACAGCTGATAAACAGCTTCAGCAAAGTGGCCGGATACAAAATTAACTCAAAAAAAAAAATCAGTAGCCCTCCTGTATACAAAAGACAAAAGGGCTGAGAAAGAAATTAGGGAAACAACACCTTTCACAATAGCCACAAATGACATAAGGTACCTCGGAGTAACCCTAACCAAGGAAGTCAAAGACTTGTATGAAAAAAATTTCAAATCTCTGAAGAAAGAATTAGAAGAAGATATGAGAAGATGGAAAGATCTCCCATGCTCATGGCTTGGCAGGATTAACATAGTAAAAATGGCCATCTTACCAAAAGCAATCTACAGATTCAATGCAATTCCCATCAAATTACCAACACAATTCTTTACAGACCTGGAAAGAAAACTTCTCAACTTTATATGGAATAACAAGAAACCCAGAATTGCTAAAACAATCCTCTACAATAAAAGATCTTCTGGAGGTATCTCCATCCCTGATCTTAAGTTGTACTATAGAGCAACAGTTTTAAAAACTGCATGGTACTGGCATAGAAACAAAATGGTGGATCAATGGAACCAAACAGAGGACCCAGAAATAAACCCACACACTTATGGACACCTGATTTTTGACAAAGATGCCAAAACTATACAATGGAAAAAAGATAGCATCTTCAACAAATGGTGCTGGTCCAACTGGATGTCTATATGTAGAAAAATATAAATAGATCCATACTTATCACCCTGCACAAAACTGAAGTCCAAGTGGATCAAAGACCTCAACATAAAACCAGACACATTAAATCGGCTAGAAAAAAAAAAAGTGGGGAATACCCTAGAACTCATTGGGACAGGAGAAAACTTCCTGAACAGAACACCAACAGCACAGGCTCTAAGAGCAACAATCAATAAATGGGACCTTATGAAACTGAAAAGCTTCTGCAAAGCAAAGGACACCCTCATCAAAACAAAGCGACTGCCTACAGATTGGGAAAGAATCTTTACCAACCCTTTATCTGACAGAGGACTCATATCCAGTATATATAAAGAACTAAAGAAGCTGAAAAGCAGCAAACCAAGTAACCCACTTAAAAAATGGGGAACAGAGCTAAACAGAGAATTCTCTGTAGAGGAATACTGAATGGCAGAGAAGCACTTAAAGAAATGCTCAACCTCACTAGCCATTAGGGAAATGCAAATCAAAACAACCCTGAGATTTCACCTTACACCCATGAGAATGGCCAAGATCAAAAACTCAAGTGACAACACATGCTGGAGAGGTTGTGGAGAAAGGGGAACCCTTCTCCACTGCTGGTGGGAATGTAAACTGGTACAACCACTCTGGAATTCAATCTGGTGCTTTCTCAGACAACTAGGAATAGTGCTTCCTCAAGATCCAGCCATACCACTCCTGGGCATATATCCAAAAGGGGCTTAAGTACACAAAAAGGACATTCCTCAACCATGTTTGTAGCAGCTTTATTTGTAATAGCCAGAAGCTGGAAACAACCCAGATGCCTCTCAAAGGAAGAATGTATGCAGAAATTGTGGTACATCTACTCAGCAATGAAAAATAAGGAAATCATGAAATTCGCAGGTAAATGGTGGGATCTGGAAAGGATCATCCTGAGTGAGTTGTCCCAGAAGCAAAAAGACACACATGGTATATACTCACTCATATAGACATACAACATAGGACAAACCCACTAAAACCTGTGCATCTAAAGAAACAAAGCAAGAGAGAGGACCCTAACTAAAATGTCCAATCCCCATCTGGAAAGGCAAAGAGGATGGACATCAGAAGAAGAAGAAAACAGGAAACAACCTAGGAACCTCCCACAGAGGGCCTCTGAAAGCCTCTGCCCTATAGACTATCAATGCAGATGCTGAGCCTGATGGGCAACTGTTGGGCAGAGTGAAGGGAATTTTATGTAAGAACTGGGAAATAGTAAGAGCTGGAGAGGATAGGGTCTCCACAAGGAGAGCATCAGAACCAGAAAATTTGAACACAGGGAACTTCCCAGAGACTCATACTCCAACCAAGGACTATTCATAGAGATAACCCAGAACCCCTGCACAGATGTAGCCCAGGGTAGTTCAGAGTCCAATTGGGTTACATAGTATTGTGAAGAGGGACTGCCTCTGATATGAACTGAATGGCCTGCTCTTTAGTCACCTCCTCCTGAGGGGGAGAAGCCTTACCAGGCCATAGTAGAGGACAATGCAGCCACTTTTGATGTGAACTGACGGACTAAGATCAGAAAGGAGAGGAGAACCTCCCCTATCAGTGGAATTGGGGAGTGGCATGCATGCAGAGGGAGGAGGGAGGGTAGGATTGGGAGGGGAGGAGGGAGGGGCTTATAGGGGGATGCAGAATGAATAAAGTGTAATTGAGGAAAAATTAAAAAAGGGGGGGGGAATAATTTAAGAACCTTAAATGACTTTCAAAACATGGAGTTAGTCAATTTACATGGAGCATCTCTTGCCCCTGGGGGCAATGGTCTCCTGAACCTACTCAGACCTTGGACACCACCACTGCTAGTTCTAGAACTGATGCAAGATGTTCCAACGAGGGGGTTAAGGCTTCTCAGTCTATTTCCTATAAGCCCACACCTGTTTGTTTATATCCCCCATTTTTATTATTATTAGCCAGATAGAGCCAAGTAATTGTGGTGATGATACTTGCTTTTTTGCCCAATGCTAGAATGCTAGTGAATTTAGGTATGCCCTGGTTACTCGCATGCCTCGCTGGGTGCCTGTGCCTGTTGATGCCCCTCACACTATGACTCTCTTCAGACAGAAAAGGGATCTTGGAACTACAGCCGCCACTGTTACTGCAATCTCATTGGCGGCTGTTGGAGCTACCACCATGGCATTAGCCATGAGTCATACTGTGCAGACTTCTCAGACCCTGAATAATCTTTTAGCCAATGTAGCTCATGCCTTAGATGTACAAAAAGGAATTAATGCTCAACTAAAAGGAGGCTTGATGGTGTTCAATCAGAGGATTGACCTCGTGCAGGAGCAAATTGATACCCTATGTCAAATGGCTCAACCGGGCTGTCAATGAAAGTATGCTGGACTTTGTGTCACTAGCATACAACATGAGAATTTTTCCTGTGCTGCAAATCTGTCTAAACAATTGTCTAGCTATATTTTAGGTAATTGGACTGGAGATTTCAATACTACGATGGAGCAGCTGAGAGTGGCCATTATCACAGTAAATTCTACCAGAGTGAACGCAGGACTAGCCAAAGGATTATCACCATGGATTGCTGCAGCCATGAATCATCTGAAGGAATGGGCAGGTATGGGAGCATTAGCAGGCCTTCTGGTGTTGGTCTCCTTGGTTTGCCTGTGGTATATATGCAAGATTAGAGTCTCACAACAGTGTAATGCAGCCATGATCATTCAGGCCTTTACAGCCATTGAAGCAGGACAGTCTCCCCAAGCATGGTTGGCTACCATAAAAAGCTAAAATGTTATGCTCAGGATGTGAGGCTAAGCACTGCACTCAAGGTCAGCCGCTTTCGACTCAGAGAAGAGCAAGTCTGATTGCATGCGGTTTGATGCCCCAGGTTCCGCCTCTGAGAAAAAGGTATCAGACGGGTCTGATGCTCTTTGGGTGGGTGACACCTAAATGAACATAGGTACAAAGTCCCAATTTATTTCTAATATCAGAGATCAGACCTCTACTCTTGCCTGATGCATCTAAAACAAAAAGGGGGAACTGTAGAGAGCTGCGTAATGCTGCGCCTTAAAGATGGAGCTGGTTTCTGCCTTTCACCTTCCCAATGGTGAGTGCTCTCTGTCACAAACAACTCCACGTTTGGCTGAGGCCAAGGATCTGGCTTGCTTCCATGTATGTGGACCTATCTGCATTGCCCACGTGGCACGCTGGTGTTGGCTATCCAGAGGCTATTTAAGCTGTGGGCTGGCTTTCCCCAGGGTCAGATAATTGTTCAAGGTTCCTGAATAAACTGTATTGAAAAAAAAAATAACTTAAAAACAAAAAAAGAAGGTAGTGCTCAATTCTAGGTTTGGAAAATAACTTTGATAAAGAAAAAGAACAAAATTAAAATAAACTTGCAGGGTGGGTATGCAGTTTAGTATTAGTTGGAGGAAGAGTTATTACTTTGGGTTAATGTCAATATTTGCAAATAGAATTTAAACAATATGCATTTAAGAGTAAATAGGGGCTGGAGAGACAGCTCAGTGGTTAAGATAACTTGATTCTCATCCAAAGAACTAAGTTTGTTTCCTAGCATCGCTGCTGGGTACCTCACAATTGCCTCTAACTCCAGCTCTGGGGGCTGAGACACTTTCTTTTGGTCATCACAGGCACACACATACATATGTACACACAAAGAGTTATACACACACACACAAAATAAACCTAAATCTTAAAAAAAAATAAAATGAGGACTCTATCATTACAAAGTCAACCCAAAATGGATCAACAGCCCAAATATAAGAGCTATAATTATGTGTAGCTTACATAGAGGTGGACCTTCATGATGTTAAATTGAACAGTGGATTCCTAGATATGACACAAAAATCAGAAAATCAATAAAAGTTTGGACTTCATCAAAGTAAAATACTTTTGTGAACTAAAGGACAATATCAAGAAGAGAACATGACAGTGAACAGAAAGAACATCTACAGGGCTTATATTTTATAGAAATCTAGTTTTTAGAGCATGAAACACAACAAAAACAAACAGGGATGGGCTAGGGGTATGGCTCAGTACAACAGAGCTTGCCTAGTATGGGGAAAGCCAAGGGTTAGACCCTCAGCAGGGTGGATTAAGGGTGTGGTTAGGCAAACGACTTGAATAGACATTTCTCCAAAGAGGATTTAGAAATGGCAGACACACAGGAAAAATGCTGAACACCATGAGTCATTCAAGAAATATAAATCAGGAGGAGAGTAAGACATCTACTCAGGTAGGACTGGTGGTAAATTCCATATTGTTAACCTCAGTATTGTGGGTGAAAATTAGGCAGGAGGATCTAGAGTACAAGAGTAAACTAGGTTACAGATTAGTTAGGTCTCTAGTGAGACCCTGTCTTAACAGCAACAGCAAAGGTTAATAATTCATACTTATTGGGCCAGGCAGTTGTGGAGCACTCCATTAATCCCAACACTCACTCAAGAGTACAAGGCGGGCAGATCTCTGGGTTTGAGGCCAGACTGTCTACAGAGTGAGTGTCAGGGCTACACGGAGAAACCCTGTCTTAAGAAGCAAGCAAACAAAAATTAAACCAAAACAACAAAAACCCAAAACAAACAAACAAACAAAAAGTAATCCGTACGTCTGAAGATGTCTATAATATTTAAAAGAAAACAAGTGTTGACAAAGATATAAAGTTCGAAATAAAGTTAGAATCCCTGTTCAGTGCTGACAGATAAAATTATTACCATATCTAAATTCACTACTGTCTAGTAGTGCTACTTCTAAGGATATACCAGGAGAATTGCAAATTGGTACTCAGATACTTTTTTTTAAGATTTATTTATTTTATATATGTGAGTGCTCTAACTGCATGTACACCTGCATGCCAGAAGAGGGCAGCAGAGTCCAGTACAGATAGTTATGAGCCATCATGTGCTGGGAATTGAACTCAGGACCTCCAGAAGAGCAACCAGTGCTCTTAACCACTGAGCCATCTCTTTAGCCCCACTCACATACTTTTTATACATGGTCATGGTACTAGACAGAAACAATGCCCCAAACCACCAGTGGATAAGCAAAGCCTGGTTTGTACATACAATGGAAGGTTATTCAACAGTAAGGGAGAATGCAGTACTGATGCTCAGGTGTGGTCAAAAGCAGTACTAATGATACAGCAGGGATAAAACTAGGAAACAAGCCAGGTGGTGGTGTGAATCCTAGCACTCAGGAGGCAGAGGCAGGCAGAGTCTCTGTGAGTTCAAGGCCAACCTTGTCTACAAAGAGAGTTCCAGAACAGCCAAGGCTACACAGATAAACCCTATCTCAAAAACCAACCAATCAACAAGCAAAAACCAAAAACGCTGGGAAACAATATACCAGACAAGAATTATTCAAGTTATAAGAAAGAGGCAAACCCATAGAATCAAATAGCAAGTGGTTATTGCCAGGGCCTAGAGAAAGAAATGGTAGTGTCTGTTTAATGGATTTTGGGTGGGTGAAGAAAAGGTTTTGAAACTAGACAGATGTATTCATTGTCCAACAGTGAGATATATTAAATGCCACTGGAGTGTATATTTAATTTTATGATATATAAGTTTTATCCCAGAAATAAAATAGATTATTTTTTTAATTTTATGTGTTTGGATTTTGCATGTTTATGTTCCATATGCATGCCTGTTTCTGGAGGAGACAAGAGGAGTATCCCATGTACCTGGTATTACAGATGGATGGTTGTGAACTGTCAAGAGAATTCTGGGAGTCGAATTTGGTCTTTGGAAGAGCAACACAGTGCTCTTAAGTACATAGTCATCTCTCCAGTCCCTTATCCCTAAGTTCAAAAAATAAGTAAAATTTAGGGAAAAAAACCCACACTAATAATTAAAAAAAAATAAAAATAAAACTCATGTGGTGTCCCACTCCTCTTGTAGCTTCAGAAAAGACGAGGGACGTTGCAGGGGGCTAACTCTGACTCATAAGGAAGGACTTTCTAACTGGGCTGTTAGTGAGATTACTCTTTACTGAAAAGATGGAGGAAGAGCTCCCAGGGACATGGCTCTGAAAATGTCTATATGAGTTATTTTGAAAACCACCCTACTCTTCATCACTTCAGTTCTGCTGACTCCTCTGTCTGACTAGCAGCCATTTACAGAGGAGGTCCTGAGTTAAAGCACCCCCCCCCCAGTTTCAATTATTCTAGCATGGCCCAGCCCAACCTGCTCAGACCCCTGCTGAAAAAGTCTGCACTGTCACTGGGAATATAGCTTAATGGTAGAAGGCTTTCCTAGCATGTACGAAATCGTAAATTCAGTTACCAGCATGGAATCCAGAAGGGAAACGCTGGCCCATAAAAGAGAACTAGTCACTCAGAGCAGCTGAGCTGATGACTCTTTGGACTCTGACTTCAAAGATTAGTCATGAGCTTCCTGCTAGTCATTGTCAGATGGTGTATGTGTTGCACTAAGTACATTGCCATCTCCCATATACAATATATTAAGGATCAAACCCCTCAGCGAATGATGGTCTCACAAAGATAATTTCTAAACCACAGGTTCTGAAAACTTCAGTCTTAATTCGCATACATATTCTACTACTAAACTTCATGATCATTAAGCTGTGACAAAGGAAACTCATACAAGTGTTGTACCAGCCAAATTTGAAAACATCATTAGTGGATATTGTATGAACCGGAACTGTTTCTGAAATGAACTGATTGGCCTGCTCTTTGATCAGCTCCCCTTGAGTGGGGAGCAGCCTTACCAGGCCACAGAGGAAGAAAATGCTGCCAGTCCTTATGAGACCTGATAGTCTAGGATCAGAATGAAGGGGAGGAAAACCAGCCCTATCAGTGGACTGTCGGAGGGGCATGGGTGGAGAAGGGGGAGGGTGGATGGGATTGGGAGAGGAGGAGGGAGGGAGGTACGGGGGGATACAAAGTGAATAAATTGTAACTAATGAAAATTTAAAAAAAGAAATAAAAAATAAACTCAATTGACTAGAATGATCTCTAGACTGGACAAAGAGTCCCATGAATTTATCTGACTGCACGTTTGCAATAAAGCAACTTGGAAGTTAATACCTGCTTCAGCTACCAGAACTTTGAGACAAAAAAGCAGTGATATTCAGGTGGGCAGGGCTCCCGGGGGAAAGACAGGACCATTTCAGGAGGATCCCTGGGATGCCTGATGCCCTGTTCCTAGAAGGAACCCAACTCTCTTGGGCACTCAGAGGAAAGCCCAAGCTCACCGCCCCCAGCCCAGGCAGCCCAGAAACCATAGGTGCCTCTGAAGATTGCGAAAGTCTTCCCCCCCACCAGCTCGGTGGCATGTTTCTAAAATCCCCATCTGCACAACATAAACAGAAAACATGCAGCAAAAAGCCTCAGTGGTCCAAATTCCAAGCTTCCGGCCAAAGGCCGGAGAACCTCATCCATGCTGCCAGTGGCAAGCAGGCATCAGAGAAGAGCAAATTTTCCAAGTGACCCTGCGCCCCTCCATGCCCTTCTCCCCACACTGCAAAAGGGAGAGAGGAGGAAGGAAAGACCCCGCTCCAGGAGAATAAAGAATAGGGGAGGGGGCGTTGAAGCAGAGGCCTGGCCTCTAAGAGCTCGGCCTCCGTGGCAAGAATGCGTCGGGCCGCCCACTTCCCAATCAGAGTGTCCAAGAGTCCTTGGAGGAACCCAAAGGCTGAGCCCTCTCGGGTGGGGCGAAGGAGGAGCTTTCGCGAGGCGCAGCGCAGGCACAGTGCGCGCCTCCATTGTCTATCGTGACAGAAGCGCCATTGCTATGGCTACAGCCGCCAAAGGGAAACCGCTGAGGTGGGCAGCGGTGGCCTCAAGGGCGACGAAGGGAATCCGCTTCCCGGGCGCAGTGGCCCGGTCTTGGCTTGGTTACTTCATCATGGAAAGCAGAGACCTGGAGAAGCCAGGTAAGGGTGTGGGGTGGGCGTGGCCTGGGCTCTGCCTCCGCCAATCCGGGCTCCGCCTCCCTCTGCCCCCGAGCTCCGCCTCCGCCTGACCTGGGCTCCGCCTCCGCCCCGGGCTCCGCCTCCGACCCTAACCTGGCTTCACCCCCGCCCCCCGGGCTCCTCCCTCCGCCTGCGGGCTCTGCCCCCACTAGGCTCCGCCTCTGCTACCGCGGGCTCCGCCTCCCTCCTCCCCTGTCCCCGCCCCTTGGGTTCCGCCCCCACCCGCAGGCTCCTCCCCCTTCCTCCGCCTCTGTGCTCCTCCTCTGCCCCCAGCAGCCATCCAGTGGACTAGGTGATGCTGGTCCTGTCATCCCGGCTGGGAGGCGGGAAGGAGAGAGGGTTGGGTTCGGCAGTGGAGGAGCGGCAGGTCCACGGGTGTTGGCCATCGCGGAGCGGTCGAGCCTGGCTGGCTGTGGGCATGTGTGAGGGACCCGCAGGACGGCGGTCGCGGGGCGAGGCCGTGGCTGTGCAGCCAGGGGCTGGCGGGCTGGGCTGGTTGGGAGAGCCTGCCCGAGTTCTGCCAAGAGCTTCTGTGGAGGCTGCTGGTACCCCGGACTCCGCCCTCCTGCCGCTGGTGTGGGAGGGCGGGAGCACAGTGTGTGGAGTTCCTAGGATTATGCTTGTGCCCGGCATCCTGAGGAAGAGTGATGCTGGGGCCAGTCCTCCCGGGAAAGAAAGTACAGAGAGTCGGGTGCTGCCTCCCGCCTGCCCTTGGGAGGGTGGGGTGGGGGAGTTTGGACATCCCAGTCGAACAAAAGCCAGGTACTTGGAAAGGCCACAGGATCCGTGCACATTTCTAGGAACATTGTTTCAGGATGTATGTGCCAGCATTCCAGAATGAAATGGCTCTTCTTAAGACAGCCAGCCAACCACTGCAGGTGCTCTCTCTCACTTAGCTTTCAAGTGATTTGATTGTTCTCTTTATTCATCAGATACTTCTTCATAAGGAACAGTTTGGCAGATACACTGCTGTTTATATTTTGATGGACTTGAACAACCAAGAGTATACAGGGTTCACACAGACTTATTTTCTTATTTTTATATCTTTGTGTTGTTATATATAGATAAACGAGATGTAATAACAAGATTACTGTAGAGCTGGGGAAACCTCATTCATTTGAGGTTAATTCTACCAGCCCTGCAGCCCCTTGTCTCCGGAGGTGCTTGGGCTGTATTTTGCTGATTGTTAGTCATTGGTAGCACTAGCATACTAATGTTCTTCTCATCACTTATTATTATTTATTCATCCCTAAGAATTTGTTTAAGAGAAGGGATCCTTCACATTTTTTTCTCCCTACTACCTATTTGAGGTCACTTAAGAGAACTGCCTGCAGGTTGGTGAGATGGTTCAGCAGAAAAACACTCTTGCTGGCAATCCTGGAGACCTGAGTTTGATCCCTGAATTCATGAAAAGGTGGAAGGCAAGAATTGTCTTCTGACCTTCCTATGTGTTCCCTAGTATGCATGTTTCACCTTCATCATGAACACACAAACACACACAGACTAAAAAGAAGACATTGAGCTGTATTTAGAGAATCTTCATGCTGCTCCATAATACCACGTCATTTCACTTTTTAGTTTCTTACAGACATAGTCTTACCCAGACTGACAGTGTAGAGAATCAGTTTTGTTTTTAATCTTTAGTTTTCAGTTACATTGTTTTTTTTCCCCTAAAACAGTATTATTTAAGTTATTTTTTGACAGATTATCTCTACAAAGCCATGGCTATCCTGGGCTTCCCTATGTAGATCAGATCAGGCTGGCCTTGAACCTACAGAGATCTGACTTCCTCTGCCTCCCAAGTACTGGTGTTAAAGAACATGCCCAGCTTCCCCCACAACAATTTTGAAACAATAACAAACTTGAAGATAGTTCCAAGTATGTACAGTTAATTGCTCTTTTACTTTGGACATTTTGAAAGGAAGCTGCTGACCTTATGCCCTGTCACTAAGAATGGTTTAGTATCAATTTTATACAAACAAGAATGTTGTCCTATGTAATGTCAGTACAGTTATCAAAATAGGAAATTTATGCCAACATAATATTCCATTTAATTTGGGTTTTGTTGACAATGTTATTGCTCACATAAATGTTGAAAGAAGTTGGTTCATTTAAGTGTTGCATTATTTCTTTATCTCTTTAGTCTCTTTCAATATGCAACAGTTCCCTCATCGTTTTCATGATCTTGTCACTTTTGCTGACTATGGGTCAGGTACACTTTTCTTCACTAATTTATACATTTGTTCATTTTATATCCCACTCACAACCTCATTCCTTCCTCTCTTCCCAGTCCCACCCTCCCAACCACTTCCCCTATAACTCCCCCAACCAACCCACCCTGGCACATCAAGTTACATCAGTATTAAGTACCTCTTCTTTCACTGAGGCAAGACAAGGCAGCCCCGCTAGGAAAATGTGATCCAGAGGGAGGCAACAGAAATAGGAGCCCAAATCAAAGAGAGCCCCTGGTCTAGTTGTTAGGGGACTTACTTGAGGACATCCAGCCCATCATTTTCATATGTGGAGGGGTCCTAGGACTATTTCAGGCATGTTCTTTTGTTGGTGGTTCAGGCTCTATGAGACCCCATGTTCACAAGTGAGCTGACTATGTAGGTCTTCTTATGGTGTCCCACCCTTCCAGATCCATTAATCCTTCCTCTAACTCTTCCACAAGAATCCCTGAGTTCTGCCTAATTGTTTGGGTGTGGGGCTCTGCATCTGCTTTCATTATCTGCCTGATGAAGCCTCTCAGATGGCAGTTATGTTAGTCTTCTGTCTACAAGCATACCAGAGTATTATTAACAGTGCCAGAAGTTGGGTCTCTCCCATGGGTTGAGTCTCAAAATGTGCCAGTTATTGGTTGGCCATTTCCTCAATCTCTGTTTCATCTTTTATTCCTGCATATCTTGTAGGTGACAAATTTGGGTCAAGGGTTTTGTGAGTTGGTTGGTGTCCCCCTCCCTCCACTGGCTACAAGATGTGTCCACTTCAGTCTCAATATCCCTGCTGCTAGGCATCTCAGCCAGGCTCACACCCCCATATTTTCCCAGGTACCTCCAGAATTCCAGGTCTTCATCTTATCTCAGAGATGCTGCAACACCAATTTCCCTTCTCTCTTAGTCCTCTCACCCCCATCTGCACTTTTCCCACACCTGACTCTCTGTCTTGTTCCTCTCTTCACCCCCTCTACCACCCACTTCCTCTCTCCCTCCACTTCCCATGTCTGTCCCCTTCTTAGTGGGATTCAAGTATCCTCTCTTCTACCCTCCATGTTACTTAGTGTATTTAGGTCTGTGGATTATATCATGATTATCCTGTACTATATGGCTAATATCCCAGGTTAGTTATTTTTGTAGACTCTCTTTAAGCTCTCTGTGTTCTCATGGATCAATATTAAACTGGGACAAGGGTATCAAAAAAGTGTAACACACTGTGTCCTGTCAGGTGGTACATACCTTCACTTTGATTACTTGTAATCAGGGTTTTCCAGGCTTTTCTACTACACAGTTAATACCCTGCACCCCCATGAGTACCTTGACACTCTGTGTCTTGGTCTTCATCAGAATGTTAATGCATTTGCCATACACTTACATCAATATGGATTTATGATTTCTGTGTCTTCTGCAGTGGACTGGACTGTTATTGTTTGTTTTAGTCTGCTGGGGCTAAGTGACAAATGATTAATAACAAAGGCTTTAGTTTTCACAGTTGTGAACTCTGGAAAGTCTAAAGTTAAATTATAAGGTCTACTTGGGGGCATGCTTGTCTACAGTCATGTTCTCACTTTAAACTCAGTGTTCTAAAGGGCCACATGATTTTATAGGATCTCTTCAATAAGGTTATGAACCTATTTATAAGGGCTTCACCACCCATACCTGAGTACCTCCCAAAGATCTCCTGCAGTTCTGTTACTTTGGGTTTCAGGACTTCAACATAGAAATTTTGGGAGGACATAGATATGCAGATCATTTTGATGTTTAAATTGTTTTGTCATTTGACCAATGAGAGCTTAAATATCCAGCTTCTCTGTCTTTTTTCTTTCCATTTTTATATTAATTTTTATTAATTACACTTTATTCACTGAATCCCTCTGTGCCCCCTCCCTCCTCCTCTCCCAATCCCATCCTCCCTCGTCCTTCTCCACACATGCGCCTCTCTAAGTCCACTGATAGGGGATGTCCTCCTCTCCCTCTCTCTGATCATTGACTATCAAGGCTCATCACCAATAGCTTCACTGTCTTCCTCTGTGGCCTGGTAATGTTGCTACCCCCTCAGGGGGAGGTGATCAAAGAGTAGGCCAATCAGTTCATGTCAGAGACAGTCCCTGTTCCCATTAAAATGGAACCCACTTGGACACTGAACTGCCATGGGCAACATCTGTGCAGGGTTCTAGTTTATCTCCATCAGTGGTCCTTGGTTGGAGTATCAGTCTCAGAAAAGACCCCTGTGCCCAGATTTTTTTGGTTCTGTTGCTCTCCTTGTAGAGCACCTGTCCTCTCCAGGTCATATTATTTCCTACTTTTTTCATGAAGTTCTTTGCACTCTGTCCAAAATTTGACTACAAGTCTCAGCATCTTCTCTGATACTCTGCAGGGTAGAGCCTTTCAGATTCCCTCTTTGGTAGGCTCATGTCCTATTCCCTGTTTTCTCCCTCTTCTGATGTCCACCATCTTTGCCTTTCTGAATGAGGATTCAGCATCTTAGCCAGAGTCCTCCTCGTTCATAAATTTCTTTAGTTGTCTAGACTTTAGTACATTTATCCTACATTTTATGTCTATTATCCACTTATGAGTAGTATATACCCTGTGTGTCTTTCTGCTTCTAGGATACCTCACTCAGGATGATCTTTTCCAGTTCCCACCATTTGCCTGCAATTTTCATGATTTCCTTGTTTTTGTTTTTGTTTTGTTATCTATAAATGGCTGCATTGCTTTGTTAACTTCATCATTTATAACCAGATACTAGACATATAAATATAGGGTAATCATACTAAAATCAAGAAAGAAGACCGTGGGTAAGATGCTCAGTCTCCATTCAGAAATAGAAACAGGATGGACAGCAGAAGAGGGAAAAAGCAGGGAACTGGACAGGAGCCTACCACAGAGGGCCCCTGAAAGACTCTATGCAGCAGGGTGTCAAAACAGATACTGAGACTCATAACCAACCTTTAGGCAGAGTGCAGGTAATCTTATGAAGGAAGGGGGAGATAGAAAGACCTGAGGGGACAGGAGCTCCACAAGGAGAGTAATAGAACCAAAAAATATGGGCACAGGGATTTTTGGAGACCCATATTCCAAAGCAGGACCACGAATGGAGATAATGTAGTACCCCTAACAGATTTAGCCCATTGCAGCTCAGTGTCCAAGAGGGTACCATAGTAATGGGAACAAGGACTGTCTCTGACATGAACTCAGTGCCTGGCTCTTTGATCACCTCTGACTGTGGGGGGAACCAGTCCACAGAGGAAGACAATGACGACAGTCCGGATGAGTCCTGATAGACTAGGTTCAGATGGAAGGAGAGAAGTACCTCCCCTATCAGTGGACTTGGGGAGGAGCATAGAAGAGGGAGAGGATAGGATTGGGAGGGGATGAGGAGGGGTCTATAGGAGGGATACAAAGTGAATAAACTGTAGTCAATAAAAATAAAACATATGTTATGGTGTATACATGCTAGTAAGAGTACAACTTACTACTATTTATTATCTACATCCCATATGTAAGTTCTTGACATGGAACACAATGAGTCTTTTGGCCAGTGACCACACTGGCCCTTATTTAGGCTGAAAAATTAGTTATTTATCTGCTGGTGTGTGAGTTTACATATACAGCAGCCCAACTATAGAAACAGTAGAAAAATCTGTAGCAGTAATATGGACTACTCAGGGATTGAGCTCAAATCATCATGCTTAGCAATAACTAAATTTACCCACAGAGACAACTCTCTGATAATCACTTGCAGTTTTGAGAAATTCTTAAGAACATGTCTTTACTCCTGAGAAAGAGCACATTTCAAAACAAGACAGGAGTGTATAATTTTCATTTGCAAGTAGCATTTATTATTCAAATAATTTCATTTTCTTCCATCCTCAGAAGACAATATATTCATAATCAGAATAGAAGACAATATTGTACTGATGTAATTTTTCAAGTATGTTTTATGAGTCTCAATGAGCTTAGTGGGGAGTGTTTGTGGTATGCAAAAGAGACAACATAATCTTGAAGATCATATAAACATGACCAAAATAGACCCCATAGAGTATCACACACTCTTCATATATCTGTCATAGCCTAAGAATGAATAGTCTATTACACACACAACATGCCTTTTTGAAATAAATCTTGTTGCTGTTACATTAACTATCACTTCTAGATAAATCTCTAAGAAGGCAATACTTCAAGATGATGTGTCATGTAGTAAATATGGGAGCATGAAACTTCAAACAATATATACATACATATGTACACACATATTATTAAACATTGATTAAATATTGATATCCAAGCAGGGCTTAAAAACAAACATCTTAAATGAATTTGGAAAACATAAAAAGTCCAAGTTCTCATAGACCCTTCCTTGAAAACTGTGATCTCACACTGCCTGATATAAATAAGCAATGGGCCACATACAGGATTCGGATTCCATTCTATACATTGTAGCAGAAAAATACCTATAACCAAGTGGAAATGCATTAGAACATGAACAGCCACCCCAGAAGGAATATCAGAACAACCTAATAAACTTCTGTGCATGGATTTGCTACACATACAGCAAATTCAATACCTACTCCAATGTTTCAAAATTCAGACCACAACCACAATGGGTGATCTCCTCCATTACAATGAAGTGAACATGGTAAATAATTACTTCCTCCGAGGCTATGATAAAAAGAGTTTCAAAATAGTTTCTTTTCTTGGAAATGAATACATTTATTATGTCCAAAGTAATAAACTGTTTTGCATAAATAAGATTGCTCTCTTCTATGAATTCTTTTCTACTTCCTGACATCAAGATGATACATTAAGATTTAAGATATTTACAGTACTAGATACATGGCTTTGCAGTTAAGACAAGTTAATTCCCAGGACCTAGGTCAGGTTTTTGATACTTTATAACTTCATATGATTCCTGGTATGAGAAAATCTGTCAGTCTAGTCTAAAAGGAAACTAGAATGGACAGGCACATAAACACACAAAGACAAAATATTATCACATAAGGGAAATTAAAACAAATTCTTAAATATATGTTTATTCATGAAGGTTTTACTTGTATAATCATTCATTACTGAACTCAGGTGTTCAGGCAACTACAGGCTTATCTACAAATGTTTTCTTCATCATGAATTCTTTCATGTAACAGAAATCATACACATAGGTTTGAAGTCAGAGAAATGAATCCTCAGTTGGTGGTATCATTTGGGAAATTTTAAGAAATGTATCCCTGCTGGAGAAAGTATGTTACTTGGGGTGGGCTTCATAGTTTTCAGGTGTATACCATCTGTAGTCCCCACTTTCTGCTTCATGCTCCAGGTGGTGGTTGTGAACTCCAAGCTTCCTACTTTAGCTGCCACTATGATACTTGTCTTGCCCAATTTATGGTGATCCCATATCCTCTCAGGTCATAAGGCAAAGTAAAAACATTTGCAAGTTGTCTTGGACATTGTGTTTGGTCACAGAAAATGCACTAATATGCACACATAAACTTCACAACTGGATGATTTATTTCATCTAATTGAAGTGAACTGTGAAATAAAAATGGATTATCTTATTGTTTCAATCCATATGCCTTTGCTCCATGAGATTTCAATTGGAAACAAAATAAGGATGGATGTCACAAACACATGCATACATCGTTGACACTTGTTAGAATTTTCCTCCAAAATAATCTAGTGTAATTGAATCCAAGTTGGTGGGTCAAAGACCTTAACAAATCTTTTATTTTAATAGATGTTCTACAGAATGAGTTCTTTTAGGTTCTCAAAGGCTACTGTGATATGCAAAGGCTTTAAGATGTAGCCCACAGAGTAAAGCTTTTACTCTTATATAATGGTAGCATAAAGCAGAAAACCTTATCATACTGACTACATTTGTTGTGTTTCTCTGCAGCATGACTTTTTCTCATGATTTCAAGGAAAACCCTATGAAAAGGATTTACCACATTGCTTATTCAGAGGGTTTCCCTGCAGTGTGTTTTCTTTTATATATTTGGAGATAACTGTATTAATAAGAGGCTTTATCACATTGAAGACATGTATAAGGTTTCTCTCTACTATCTGACCATTTGTACACTTGAAGATGACTTTGATATGCAAAACATGTAAAAGCAAATTATATGTAGGAACATGGAAAAGCAAGGTGTCCTAAGTATTTCCTTTTAGTTACCAGCCTTCATTGATTTATAGGGTGAACATAAGTTTAAGTTCATAGTCCCTAGGAAAGCTGTAGTCTTCCCAATAGCTGACCGGGTTTAATCACTTAACTTTTTTTGCCCAAAACATGACCGTTCCATATCATGATTCCTGGTCCCCTAACATAATGACTGACCCAAATCACAGATTATCTTTCCTAAAACATAATACCTTTTCCTAACCACAAAAGAACAAACGGATATGATTATTTTGACTGTAAAACCTACCATTTTGCATCAGGTGACTTCCTCAATGATGTAAACAAATCCCATATCCCTAAACCATGACTGATGGAAATAATTCAGTTGTAAAACAGTAAAGATGTTCATGGTTTTCAAGCTCAGAATCGTTGTAACTTTCTGGCTCATTGGATGGGTAGACATCACAGTTCAACATTATGTGTCCCTAATCAAACTGGATGACAATAATTTTTTTTTCATCTGTATTGACCTGTTTGAGTTGTATTGGATTCAGTAGACAAAAGAACCCAAAAGCATTACCATATTGATTATATTCTCAGATTTTTCTCTCCTTTTTGAAACTTTTATGATTATGTAGAATATCGATATGTTCAAAGGTCTCCCATTTTAACACATTCATAAAATTTCTCTCTGTATGTATTCTTTCATGATAACGAAGATTATATAAATGTGGAGTAGCTTCACCATGTAAATACACTCATAGTCTTTTGTTCCAGTATGAATTCTTTCATGACATTAAAGATGATTTTGAACAGCACGTTTTTATTAGGAGATGACAGTTATGTGAAAAGGCTTTACCACATAGGTTACATTAATAAGGTTTCTCTCAAGTGTGAGCTCTTTTATGTATTAGGAGATGACTTACATACAAAGGCTTTCACACATTGATTACATCCATAAGAGTTCTCTCCAGTGTTAGTTCTTTTTTGTATTAGGAGACTACTGTTACATGTAATGGCTTCACCAACTTAGTTACATTCATAAGGTTTCTCTCTAGTATGCCTTCTTTATGTCATAGGAGATTACTATTATGTCAAAATGCTTTATCACACTGGTTACATTCAAAAGGTTTCTCTCCAGGTTGAGTTCTTTTATTTACTAGGAGTTGACTGTTCTGTGAAAAGGCTTTACCACATTGGTTACATTCATAAGGATTCTCTCCAGTGTGAGTTCTTTTATGTATTAGGAGATGACTGCTCTGTGCGAAGGCTTTACCACATTGGTTACACTCATAAGGTTTCTCTCCAGTGTGAGTTCTTTTATGTATTAGGAGATGACTGCTCTGTGCGAAGGCTTTACCACATTGGTTACATTCATAAGGTTTCTCTCCAGTGTGAGTTCTTTTATGTATTAGGAGACTACTGTTACATGCAAAGGCTTTACCACAATGGATACATTCATAAGGTTTTTCTCCAGTGTGAGATGTTTTATGTTTTTGGAGACTACTGTTACATGCAAAGGCTTTACCACAATGGTTACATTTGTAAGACTTCTCTGCAGTGTGAGTTCTTTTATGTCTTAGAAGATCATTGTTAGATGCAAAGGCTTTACCACATTGGTTACATTCATAAGGTTTCTCTCCAGTGTGAGATGTTTTATGTTTTTGGAGATGACTGTTCTGTGCGAAGGCTTTACCACATTGGTTATATTGATAAGGTTTCTCTCCAGTGTGAGTTCTTTTATGTCTTAGAAGATCACTGTTAGATGCAAAGGCTTTACCACATTGGTTACATTCATAAGGTTTCTCTCCAGTGTGAGTTCTTTTATGTCTTACAAGATCACTGTTAGATGCAAAGGCTTTACCACACTGATTACATTCATAAGGTTTCTCTCCAGTGTGAGTTCTTTTATGTACTAGGAGCTTACTGTTCTTTGCAAAGGCTTTCCCACATTGGTTACATTCATAAGGTTTCTCACAAGTGTGAGTTCTTTTATGTCGCAGGAGCTTACTGTGAAATGCAAAGGCTTTACGACATTGGTTACATTCATAATGTTTCTCTCCAGTGTGAATTCTTTTATGTATTAGGAGATGGCTGTTACGTACAAAGGATTTACCACATTGGTTACATTCATAAGGTTTTTCTTCAGTGTGAGTTGCTCCTTTATGTCTTTGGAGACCACTGTTAGATGCATAGGCTTTACCACATCGGTTACATTCATTAGGTTTCTCTCCTATATGTATACTTTTATGACTTAGGATCTGACTTTTATGTGCAAAGGCATTACCATATTGGCGACATTCAGAGTGATCCACACCAGTATGCATACTTTTACATGTGTGGGGACTACTGTGATGTGCAAAGCCTTCATCTTGAGTATCTTCAGGGAGTTTGTCTGCACAATGATTGTTTTCATACCTGCAAATATAATTGGCACATATGACATCTTTTCTACATTCATTACACTAATGGATGTTTTTGCCACATGACTTAATCTTGCAGTTTGAATTAAAGGTAAAGAAGAATTACATTTTGAGTTTTCATCATTATTTTTATATTCACGGTGTTCTCCTCTACTAGTTGTTTTGCTGAGCCAGCAATCAGCTAAATAGTGATGAAATCATAGTATTGTTAGTTCTATGGCTGATCACCTGTCGTATATTTTGTAAACCTTTGTCCTTCCTTACTTATCTATTGGAAATAATAATGAGCTAACAAGTGATAGCAGGGCGCAAAATGGAGGACAGAACTTCTGAGTGAGAGAGGGTTGCTGCGAAGGAGAAAGCAAATGACACACCATTCACCAGCATGACAGTGAGGTTAACAGATGGACATGACCATGAACAAAGAAGTAGAGCTGGCCATGCATCTGGACACTGTGCTAGGTTTGTTTTAGGGAAAAAAGGTTCAGAATCTTCCCAGTAAATTGCCTAAGCTTTAAAAAGCCTGAGCATCATTATTTGTACTGCTGGAAGCTCTAAATATTCCATATAAACATAATAGGTATCAATTTTTAAACATCTACTCAAAATGGGGACTACTATACCTTTTAGTTGTTCTGGGTGGTACATTGTTTCTTTCAATATACACATATTAAAATGACTTGTACTCATTGTGATATATGATATAACTATTAAAAGAATAATAATAAATGACATGGTTCTATGATGCATTCACACATTTGATTTTTGTTCATCACAGACATGTGCTATAGGGATTATGATTTTTCTACAACAGCATTCTTGACTCTAAAAAAACTGCCCTTCTCACAAAACTTAACAACATTACTACAATTATATGAGTAAACCCATGTTTGGATATACTTTCATCACCTATTTACTGTGAATACATTTGGCAATACCTGAGCTGTAGGAGACTAAACAAATTCCAGTTTTACCTCATAGCGCTAATGAGGAAATAATTTATATATTGATCTTGCATAAGTATGATTTCCTTGCACTCTTTCTTAGAGGAGTGCCTTGTAAATATACATCAAATACCTAACATGGAGGTATGTGGTTTAGTAACATGATAGTCATCATCAATAAATACACTTAAAGGAGTTTATTTACACTGTCCCTTCTCTTTCAAAATTTCAGAACATATTAAAATTTTCTCAGAACCATATTCATATCAGATTACAATGAAAATTACCTTGTGTGTCTTCTAGAACTTTGACAATGCTCTTCTATATTATGACTTTCCCAATTGTAGCCTAAAATACAGTAACAGAAAATGTATGATTTATTATTGGAAATAAGACAAAATTTAAGTCGTGTTCTATGGTCAAAGAACCATTCACCTCATTCTTCCTCATCCTCAAGAGAAATTGTGGAAGCACTTCCATAATGAATGAAGTGTTTTCTCCATATTTTAAAAAGTAAAGAAAATTCACTGTCCTACCTATAGCAGTGAGGTTCCTGTAGGTCTCCAGCATTACATCTTTGTAGAGATTCCTCTGGGAAGGATCCAGCAAAGCCCACTCTTCTCCAGTGAAGTTCACATGCACATCATTGTAGGTCAATATACTCTAAAATATCCACACACATGTACAACAGAAAGCATGATACTTGGAATACTGGCGATGTATCCTTCATTTACAATATTTTCAATTTATTCTGATGGTTCTTCTACTTATTTTCTGACACACAAGTTGTAATGTAATCACCAACTCTTTTTAGAAGTAAACTTAATAGTGAGGTTCACCTCTCTAATTTCTGCATCCTTTTAGTAGGATATAGCCTTGCAAAAGAAATGTCAATTAATAGGTAAAGAGAGAGAGAGAGAGAGAGAGAGAGAGAGAGAAAACAGATCTGCAGTACTGAGCCCACATGAAAGAAATAGTATAAACGATTCCTGACTCTTATAAGAATGGGCAGGCTGGGTGTATTATCTGATTAATTTAATTCCAAAAAATCACTCAAGAAACAGTGGCTGGTGTATTTCACAGAGCTGGATGGTAGACAGCTCTTTACAGTAAGTTCCAGGACACTCAGGGGTACATAATACGATCCTGAATAATATGCAAAAATTAATCAAACAAACAAGATAAAAAACTTAAAGATCTTTCTCAAGTTTCTACAAAGAGTTATATATTCATTTGAGTCTGCATAAATATCTAGAAACCTGAAGTGCCTTATTTTAAACTGTAATATTAATGTGATCATTTTTAAAATGAAATGTAAGTTTGAACAATTACAAAAGGAGAGTGAAAACTTTAGCAATTTAAATATTGATCATAAATAGGCAACATGGGGGATGGAGGTATGACTCAGTGGTTAAGAACATTGTTCTTCCAGAAGACCTGGATTAAATTCTCAGCACCCACATGACAGGTAATAGCTGTCTGTAACACAAATATATTCAATTAAATACTCACAAAACAAATCTAAGCACACATCAAAGATATACATGATGAACAAATTGGCTTTATCTCAGGGATACAGGGATGGTTCAAAATATGAAAACCCATCAATGTAATCAACCATATAAACAAACTGAAAGACCAAGATCACATGATCATCTCATTAGATGACAAAAAGCCTTTGACAAAATCCAACACTCCTTCATGTTAAAAGACTTGGGAAAATCAGTAATACAAGGAATAAGGCACATACTTAGCATAATAAAAGCAGGAAAAAGCAAGCTGATAGCCAACATCAAATCATTTGGAGAGAAACTTAAAGAAATTCCATTCATATGAGGTACAGGACAAGGATGCCTCTCCTCTCCATATCTCTTCAATGTACTCCTTAAGTCCTAGCTAAAGCAATAAGACAACTAAAGATTATCAAGGAGATACAAATTGGAAAGGAAGAATTCAAAGTATCACTATTCATGGATGATTTAGTAGTATACCTAGGTGACCCAAGAAATTTTACCAGAGAATTCCTACAGTTGATATACAATTTCCACAAAATGGCTGGGAACACAACTAACTAAAAATTTCATTAGTCCTTCTGTATAAAAATTAAAAATTAGCCGAGAATGAAATTTGGAAAAAAATACCCTAAACAGTAGCTACAAACAACATGAAGTGAAAGACCTCTATGACTAGAATTTGAAGTCTTTAAAGAAAGAAACTGAAGAAAATATCAAAAGATGGAAAGATCTCCCAAACTCATGAATATAAAGGATCAACATAGTAAAACAGCATTCTTTTTTAAATTTTTATTGATTACACTTTATTCACTTTGTATCCCCCCTGTAGCAGACTTCCTACTCCCCTGCAAAATGTTCCCTTTATCCCCCTTCTCTAAAACAGCATTCTTACAAATACAGTCTACAGGTTCAATGCATTTCCCAACAACATTCCAACATAATTCTTTATAGACCTTGAAAGAGCAAAGATTAACTTCAAATGGAAAAATAAAATACCCTTGATAGCATTACAATCCTGTACAATTGGAATAAGACACAGAAATAAAACCACACTCTGACTTGAACTTTACTTTCAACAAAGAAGGACAATCATACAATGGAAAAAAGACAGCATCTTCAACAAATGGTGGGAGTCTAACTAGATGTCTGCATGTAGAAAATGAAAAGAGACACTTTTTTATCACCCTGCAAAAACTCAATTCTAAGGGGTTCAAAGACCTTCACATAAAACCAGACACTCTAAAATATTTAGAAGACAAGGTGGAGAAAATTCTGGAACTCATTAACACAGGAAACCAACAACAGCACAGGCTCTGAGATCAACAATTAATAAATAGGATCTCCAAAAACTGAAAAGCTTCTATAAGTCAAAGGACACTATCAATACAACAAAACAGTAGTCAACAGATTGGGAAAATATCACCAACCCTACATCAGACAGAAAGCTAATATCCAAAATATTCAAAGAACATAAGAAATTAAACACCAACAAATCAAATAATCCAATTTAAAAATGGGGTTCAGAGATAAACTGCAAATTCCAACAAAGGAATCTCAAATGGCTGAGAAACACTTAAAGAAATGATCAAAGTCCTTAGCCATCAGACAAATGGAAATCAAAACAACTCTAAGATTCCATCTTATACCATGCAAATGGCTAAGATAAAAAACTCAAGTGACAACACATTCTGTTGAGGATGTGGAGAAAAGGGATCTTTCATCCAGGGCTGATGGGAGTGAAAACTTGTACAACTTCCCTGGTAATCAAACTGCTGCATTCAAGAAAATTGGGAATAGTTCTACCTCAATACCCATCTATACCACTGCAGGGAATACATCCAAAAGATGTTCCATTATAGAACAAGGGCATTTGTTCTACTCTGTTCATAGCTGTTTTATTCATAACAGCCACAAAGTGAAGAATGGATAAAGAACTTCTAGTATATTTACACAACGGAATACTCCTCATTTATTAAAAATAAAAAAAATCATGGAAATTGCAGGCAAATGAATTGCGCTAGAAAAGATCATCATGAGAGAGGTAACCCAGACAAAAGAAACACATTGCTAATAAGCGAATATTAGACTTATAGTACAGGATTAGCATATTACAATCCACACACCCAAAGAAGCTAAGTAACAAGAAGGATACATGGGAGGTTGCCAGATGTCACTCAGAATAGAAAACAGAACAAACAGCAGAAGTGGATGAAGAGAGGGAACTTGGCAGAAGTTGGAATAGGGAGGGGGTAAACGTGGGTATCAGATGTGGGGAGAATTGTAGTAGGAGGTGAGAGGGCTGAGAACAAGAAAGGAGACTGTGGTGATTTCTCTTTGGAGTCATTCGATAGGGAAGGTTCCTGAGAGGACATGGGTGTGACTGGGTGTGACTCTAGCTGAGACTTCTAACAGAGGGGCAGGGAAAAAGAGACATGGAAAATGAAGTGACCACCTCCTAGACAGTCAGGACTAGGGGAGAGAAGAAACAACAACTGGACCAGAAAACCCATGATCCAAAAATTACCCTGCTTACAAGGAGTTTAGGGATAATGAGGGAACAAAGTTTGAGGAAAAGTCCAACCAATAATTGGGCGAACCTGAGACACAGCTTACACTAGAGAGCCTGCTAGTGAAATTGTAAATGTTGCTTTGCTGAGCTTGTAGAAGAGCCTAAACGTGTCTGTTATCTCAAAGGCTCCACCCAGCAGCCAAAAGAGACAGATGCTGGAACTTGCAACTAAGCATGGGGTGGATCTCTGGGGGTCATGTGGAAGTACTAGGGAAAAGATCAAAGAACCTGAATGGGATAAAAAGCCACAAGAAGACCAACAGAGACAAGCAACCCAGACCCAACAGGGTTACAGAAAATGAGACATCAACTAAGGAGCATGAATATGCATAGTGTGGACCTAGGCCCACTGAACTTATGTGTATGATGAGCAGCTTGGTCCATGTGGTTAGAGTGGGAAGTGGAGTAATGTGAATTCTACTGCTTCCCCCAGTCAGGTCTGCCTTGTCTGGCCTCAGTGGATGAGGATATATCAGTCCAGATTTGACTTAATGTGTTGCAAGGGGTTGATACAGGGAGAGGAGGGCATCCCTTCTCTGGGAGAAGAGAGAGAAGTTTGAGGGTGGACTGAGAGCACAGGAAGGAGGGATCATATTGGGTTGTAAAGTCAAAAAACAATATATATATAGACTCAGAGAGAAGGACAGTGGGATTGGGAAGGCATAAGGGCAGGGGCTAAGCTGGGATACAAAAGAACAAATTTTAATAAATAAAAAAGAATAAAAGTAAAAAAAAAAAACACTGTCTAAAAAATCCAAAGTGCAAACAGACAACATGATCTTGACCATCGTGTAGGAATGGTCATAATAAATCCCAAAATTTGTCATCATGTCTTCACATATCTGTAATGGCCTAAGAACTCATAATTACATTACACACATATAACATGCTTTTTTTTTAAAAAAAAAAACAAGTCTCACTGTTGTTACATTATCTAGCAATCTAGATAATTCTCTTAGAAGGTAGAACTTCAGCATGATGTCCTTTATAGTAACAAACGACAACATGAAGATGCATGTAACTTCAAACAATACATACAAATATATATACATATATTCTATTAAGCATTTTAATATTAACATTGGTAAAATATGTTGACAACACAGAACATATTGTGGGTACATCTTCCATCCTTGGACTCGTACTCTAAAGGCTCTCACATGAGAATCAAGATTTCAAATGTAGCCTTGACTAACATCCAAGCCAGGTTTAAAAGCAAACATCATCATCTAGGAAATCATTTCCCATTTTTCAGTTCTACCTTACTTAATTTCTTAGAACATGTGCACACTAAGAAAGATTTGGGGCCAAATTACCACCCAAATGACCTATAGCTTAAATTTCTATGGAGTCGATTTTCCACAGAAATCCTAGGCTATCCACTACCTCTGTATGCACTACACTCAACATTCTGAACTTCCAGGTCCTAAAGGAAGAGCCAATTAAGCTCTGGACTTTTGCCATCTCAAGATCTGATATTTTCCACAATCCTCTAAAAAGAGAACATTCTCAGGTCTGTCCAGGAACAAAGTCACTTTTGACATACATTTTTTTTTCCTAGCCTGCTACTGTGCTGCTGGGATTGAATACTCTAAACAAACATCTCAGGTCATGAATGTGTTTACTTGTTTAGTCCTGTCAGACCACAATCCATCATTGTGGAATCCGAGGATAGAAAATAAGTTTCGAGAAAACTAAGGCAAAAACCATGGCGAATATTGTTTACTGCCTTGTGCTCTTGTATCTTCATCATTCCATGCTCAGCTAGCTCTCTTATCCAGCCCAGGGCCACTTGCTCAGGGATATTGTCACACTCCATTGAAGAGCCTTCAATAGAAATCTTCAGTCAACATAATCTCTCATTGACATAGAAACCTGCCATTTTCTCATTAGTTTATTTATTTTGTCACTTTATATCCTGCTTGCAACTCCTACCTCCTCTCTTCCTGGTATCATCCTCCCATCCTCTTCCCCTACTCCTCCTCCTCTTCTCATGAAAGGAGAGCCTCCTCATACCAACTCTCCTCCGCACATCAAGTTGCATACAGACTAAGTGCATCTCCCTCCAGTGAGGCCAGAGAAGGCAGCTCAGCAAGGGCAAAGTGATTCATAAACAGGCAAATGTGTCCATGTCACAGATAGCCTCCATTTCAAATGTTAGGTGACTGATATGAAGACAAAGCTGCCAGTCAGCTAGATGTGTGTAGGGTGCCTAGGTCCACCCCTAGGTCCCTAGGTTCTTTGGATGGTGACAACCAGTCATTTTATGATAGAATGCTGCCTACTATGTGAAAGAGAAAACCTGAGAATTCTCAGGATTATGAAGACATATTACACACACAGACAAAATATAACTTCTGTACTTACTTTTCAGCAAAAACAATGTAGATTGTGTACAATATCTGTGAAAGAATAAAGCAAAAATTCCTAGAACATAAGCTCAATAATCTAGTCAAATGTCCATCCAGATACCTAAGGAAACCCAACCAAGAAAAAAAAAATGTGAAGCAGACCAATGTTACCTATGATTGTTTACATATAGAAATTAAATAAACACAAATGTTACAACTCGACGAAAACAACTCAAAGTGACCTCCTACCCTGTTCAAATTACCTTCTAGGTACTACTGACCTTTTTTTTTTCGAACAGTCTACATGCCCTAGAACTCTCTGTGTACATGTAAGTCACCAGAAAGGTAGGCTATGGCACTGTAGCTCCTCATGGATACCTAGTGATGGCAGGCAAACCCAGTTCCACTGATGCCCATAAACAAATCAATGTTAAATAGTAATTTTATACCTATTTCCTACCACATCTATTATAGCACAAGATGTAAAATCTGCCCCATCTAACTACATAACACCATGTACACCTGAGATATCTCTGCATCTCAGAAACTCCTTTTAACCCTGGAATTCAGTTTCTTAAGTCCCATCATTGTGGCTGCTATTAGTGGAATGGTTAAAGCATGCTACTCAAATACTGCTGAAATTTAATCCACATTTTTCCTTAATACTAGTTTCCAAAATATTTGTAAAATTTATCAAAAAAAAATTAAATTTATAAAACATGTTAAAACTTCTAGAAATGGAGGGGCGGAGCCAAGATGGCAACTAGCACACACAGTTTCTGAGTGGTGGGATACCTGATCTTCTGAGTTGGAGAATGGAAGGACCCCCAACCCAGGAAAACCACAGCGAGGCTTTCTGAACACCAGAGAACATCGCAGGAGGTGAAAACTTTGGCCTCCGGTCACCCGGAGACTTGCTTGGGGAAGGAGAGAAACGATCCTTTGTTCTTGTGGCACTCCCTTCCCCCAGACCTCCTTCCTCCTCGGCACAACGGCACAGCGGACTCATCTTTCTCAGTGCAGACCTAACTGCCTGGGGTATACAGCCGCTGAGACGGAGCCCCAAGTACTTTAGTGGCAGACAAAAGCCAGCAGTACGTGCCCCGGAGTCCCAGATTTGCGTAGCGGCTGCACCATCCTCCCAGGGCGTGAATCTGCTAGACACCATACTAGCTCCGCAGGATCGCCATCACTGATGGTATGGCCAGCCCAATCCCACAGTGACAGAGAATATGCTATATACTCACCAAAACCAGGCAGAAACGTCATACAACCTGGACACACCAGGCGCTGGGCCTCCCAAGCTTGGAGAGCACAACAAAGAGATCCCAGGACTTCCCAGAAAGCATTGGGACTAGCAACCCAGTCTCCAGTTACAGCGGGACTTGGCAGTGGAGGAGCAGCACTGAACTGGCGGGGTACCACAGCCCTCCAGTTTAAGACTTACCAGGGCCAAACCAGAGAACAGAGAGCCTGGTTACCCCATCCCTGCTGAAGTGACCACCCTGAAATCTCCAGCTGCAGCAAGACCTCAGAACCTGGCAGTGACAGCAGCACAGAACTGGCGGAACACATCAAAGAAGCAGGGCCAAACCAGAGAGCAGAGAGCCCCGGATACCAAGATCTCGGCCAAGAGACCTGCCTGTAAGTGAGTGCACCCTTGAGAATCTGCAGTTCCCCAGATCCTGGGTCCTTCTAAATCAGAAGCCAGGCATCAAACCCCACTCCCACCCACATACCCACTTTGGGAAACAGAGGGGCACTAGGGACATTGAAGTTCCTGCCCTGTGGGCCTGATTGAGGAGCTAAGACTGTTAATGCCAGAAATTGCACTGCAATCATCATTAGCGCCTGCGACATATACAGTGCAGAGCCCCTCCCACACACTCAAGGGTTCAACATTAGCCATCACTCTGTCCCTCGAGAAACTCATCCACGCACACTTACACACACAGACACACACACGCGTGCGCACACACGCTTGCATTTGCCCCGTTTGCACCTACGTACTTTCCTCCCACAGGTACAACTAGTCCTCAGCACACGCTGAGAGTGCTCAGCTTCCTGAAAAACTCTCCAGACACCAGAGAGAGACAGCACCAGTCTGATCTGCAGAATCCAAAACAAACAGGGAAGGTTTCAGATAAGCCAATGGCCAGGGGTAGGCGAAAGAACATTTCCAACATAAATCAGGACATCATGACTTCACCAGCAAACCCCAAAATCAATGGATACACCAATTCAGCAGAAGCACAGGAAAATGATTTTAAAGCCATGCTTGCCCAATTATTTGAGGCTCATAAGGAGGAAATGAACAAGTCTTTCAAAAAGATGGCCAGTCAATTGGAGGCAAAGAAAGAAGAAATAGACAATATCCTTAAAGAAACACAGGCAAACATAGCCAAACAAATAGATACACAAGTAGAGGAAAAATTAGTGGCATATAAGAAGGAAATGAAAAAAGAAATAGAGGCCATCATAGAGAGACAGGAATCCAAAATTCAAACACATGAAAGAAATGGTGCAAGGCATGAAAACAGAATTAGAATCAATAAAGAAAACACAAAATGAGAAAATCCTTGAGCTGGAGAACTTGGAGAAAAGATCAGGAACCACAAAAGTAAGCATCACCAACAGAATACAAGAGATGGAAGAGAGAATCTCTGGAGCTGAAGACACACTTGCAGAAATGGATACTTCTCTCAAAGAAAAAGTAAAATCAGAAAAGTTCCAATCACAAAATATCCAAGAAATCAAGGATGCTATGAAAAGACAAAATCTAAGAATAATAGGAATTCACGAAAAAGAAGACTCCAGACTCCAAGGTCCAGAAAATGTTTTCAAGAAAATCATAGAAGAAAATTTTCCCAACTTAAAGAAAGAGATGTCCATAAATATACAAGAGGCCTATAGAACTCCAAATAGACTAGACCAGAAAAGAAACACATCACGTCACATCATAGTCAAAACACTAAATTTACAGAACAAAGAAAAGATATTAAAAGCAGCAAGGGAAAAAGGCCAAGTAACATATGAAGGTAGACCTATCAGAATCACACTGGACTTCTCATCAGAAACTATGAAAGCCAGAAGGGCCTGGGCAAGTATCATGGAGACTCTAAGAGATCACAAATGTCAACCCAGACTACTATACCCTGCAAAGCTTTCAATCAACATAGATGGAGAAAACAAAATATTCCATGACAAAACTAAATTTACACAATATCTATAGCAAACCATCCCTACAGAAGATACTAGAAGGAAAACTCCAATCCAATGAAAACAAATTCACCCAAGAAAACAGGGCATACAGATAATATCCCAACAAAAATGAAAAGAAAACAAGCAATGAAACAGGGTTAGATCACCGACTCCATTACAAAAGGAACTAACATGCATTGGTCACTATTATCTATCAAGATCAATGGACTCAACTCACCAATAAAAATGACACAGGCTAACAGAATGGTTAAGGAAACAGGATCCAACATTCTGTTGCATCCAAGAAACACACCTATGCAACAAAGATAAATACTACCTCAGAGTAAAGGGCTGGAAAACTGTTTTTCAAGCAAATGGTTCCAGAAAACAAGCTGGAGTAGCCATCCTAATATCTAAGAAAATAGACTTTCAACCCAAGTTATTCAAAAAAGATAAGGAGGGCCACTATATTCTCATCAAAGGAAAAATCCACCAAGAGGACATCACAATCTTGAATATCTATGCCCCAAATACAAGAGCACCGACAATCGTCAATGAAACATTATTAAAGCTTAAATCATACATTGATCCTAATACCTTAATAGTGGGAGACTTCAACACTCCACTCTCACCAAGGGACAGATCAACTAGACAGACACAAAATAGGGAAATAAAAGCACTTACAGAGTCCCTAAATCAAATGGACCTAATAGACGTCTACAGATCGTTTCACTCAAACTCAAAAGAGTACACCTTCTTTTCAGCACCGCATGGAACCTTTTCCAAAATAGACCATATAGTGGTTCACAAAGCAAGCCTCAACAGATACAAAAGGATTGAAATAATCCCTTGTATCCTATCTGACCACCATGGACTAAAGCTAGACATCAACAACAACAGAAACAACAAAAAGCCGACACGCACATGGAAACTGAACAACTTACTACTCAATGACAGCTGGGTTAAGGAAGAAATAAAGAAAGATATTAAAGACTTCCTAGAATTCAATGAAAAGGAAGGCACAACATACCCAAATTGATGGGATACATTGAAAGCAGTGCTCAGAGGAAAATTTATAGCACTAAGTGCCTGCAAGAAGAAATTCGTAACATCACATACGAACAACTTAATGGCCCAACTGAAAAACCTAGAAAAAAAAAGAAGCAGATACACCCAAGAGGAGCAGATGGCTGGAAATAATCAAACTAAGGGCTGAAATCAATTAATTAGAAACAAATAAAACTATCCAAAGAATCAATGAAACAAAAAGCTGGTTCTTTGAGAAAATCAACAAGATAGACAAACCCTTAGCCAAACTAACTAAAAAGCAGAGAGAAACTATCCAGATCAGCAAAATCAGAAATGAAAATGGGGTCATAACCACAGACACTGAGGAAATCCAAACAATTATTAGGTCATACTACAAAAGCCTATATGCCACAAAATTTGAGAATCTAAATGAAATGGATAATTTTCTTGAAAGATTCCATCTACCAAAACTAAGTCAAGATCAGGTAGAAAGACTGAATAGCCCTATATCTCCCAAGGAAATCGAAGCAGTCATTAACAGTCTCCCCTCCAAAAAAAAGCCCTGGACCAGATGGCTTCGGCGGAGAATTCTACAAGACCTTCAAAGAAGTGCTAACTCCAATTCTCCTCAAGCTATTCCACAAAATAGAAACAGAAGGAACACTACCAAACTCATTCTATGAAGCCACAGTCACCTTGATACCTAAACCACACAAAGACCCAACAAAAAAGAGAACTTCAGGCCTATCTCTCTTATGAACATTGACACAAAAATACTCAATAAAATTCTTACAAACCGAATCCAAGAACATATCAAAGATATCATCCATCATGACCAAGTAGGCTTCATCCCAGGCATGTAAGGGTAGTTCAACATACGGAAATCCATCAATGTAATCCACTACATAAACAAATTGAAGGAAAAAAAACACATGATCATCTCCTTAGATGCCGAAAAAGCATTTGACAAAGTCCAACACCCATTCATGTTTAAAGTCTTGGAGAGATCAGGGATACAAGGCACATACCTAAAGATAGTAAAGGCAATATACAGCAAGCCTATAGCTAACATCAAACTCAATGGAGGGAAACTTAAATAAATCCCACTGAAATCAGGGACAAGACAAGGCTGTCCATTGTCCCCATATCTCTTCAACATAGTACTTGAAGTCCTAGCCAGAGCAATAAGACAACTAAAGGAGATCAAGGGGATACAAATCGGAAAGGAAGCGGTCAAAGTGTCACTATTTGCAGATGATATGATAGTATACATGAGCGACCCCAAAAATTCAACCAGAGAACTCCTTCAGCTGATAAACACCTTCAGCAAAGTGGCAGGATACAAAATCAACTCAAAAAAATCAGAAGCCCTCCTGTATACCAAAGACAAAAAGGCTGAGAAAGAAATTAGGGAAACAACACCCTTCACAATAGCCACTAATAACATAAAGTACCTTGGTGTCACTCTAACCAAGTAAGTGAAAGACCTGTTTGAGAAAAACTTCAAGTCTCTGAAGAAAGAAATCGAAGATATCAGAAGATGGAAAGGTTTCCCATGCTCATGGATTGGTACGATTAACATTGTGAAAATGGCCATACTGCCAAAGGCAATCTACAGATTCAATCCAATTCCCATCAAAATACCAACTCAATTCTTTACAGACCTTGAAAAAAAGATTCTCAGCTTCATATGGAGAAACAAAAAACCCAGAATCTCCAAAACGATCCTTTAAAACAACAGATGATCTGGAGGTATCTCCATACCTGATCTCAAGCTGTACTACATGGCAACAGTAATAAAAACTGCATGGTATTGGCATAGAAACAGAAAGGAGGATCAATGGAACCACATAGAAGACCCAGAAATAAATCCACACACCTATGAATACTCGATATATGACAAAGAAGCCAAATCCATTCAATGGAAAAAAGACAGCATCTTCAACAAATGGTGCTGGACCAACTGGATGTCTACATGCAGAAAAATGAAAATAGATCCATATTTATCACCCTGCAAAAAACTAAAGTCAAAGTGGATCAAGGACCTCAACATAAAACCAGATACCCTAAATCGATTGGAAAAAAAAAGTGGGGAACAGCCTAGAACTCATTGGCACAGGAGACAACTTCCTGAACAGAACACCAACAGCACAGGCTCTAAGAGCAACAATCAATAAATGGGACCTCATGAAACTGAAAAGTTTCTGTAAAGCAAAGGACACCGTCATCAAAACAAAACGACTGCCTACAGATTGGGAAAGAATCTTCACTAACCCTTTATCTGACAGAGGACTAATATCCAGTATATACAAAGAACTAAAAAAGCTGAAAAGCGGCAAACCAAGTAACCCACTTAAAAAATGGGGAACAGAGCTAAACAGAGAATTCTCGACAGAGGAATATCGAATGGCAGAAAAACACTTAAAGAAATGCTCATCCTCATTAGCCATCAGGGAAATGCAAATCAAAACAACCCTGAGATATCACCTTACACCCATCAGAATGGCCAAGATGAAAAACTCGTGTGACAACACTTGCTGGAGAGGTTGTGGAGAAATGGGAACCCTCCTCCACTGCTGGTGGGAATGTAAACTGGTACAACCACTCTGGAAAGATATCTGGTGCTTTCTAAGACAAATAGGAATAGTGCTTCCTCCAGACCCAGCTATACCACTGCTAGGTATATACCCAAAGTTTGTTCAAGTACACAAAAAGGACACTTGCTCAACCATGTTTATAGCAGCTCTATTTGTAATAGCCAGAACCTGGAAACAACCCAGATGTCCATCAACGGTGGAATGGGTACAGAAATTGTGGTATTTTTATACAATGGAATACTACTCAGCAATCAAAAAGGAGGAAATCATGAAATTTGCAGGCAAATGGTGGGATCTAGAAAAGATCATTCTGAGTGAAATATCCCAGAAGGAGAAAGACAAACATGGGATATACTCACTTATATAGACCTATAAGATATGATAAACATAATGAAATCTATACACCTAAAAAAGATAATCAATTGAGCGGACATGGGGTAAGATGATCAATCCTCATTTAGAAAGACAGATGGGATGTGCATTGAACGTATGACAGGAGTCTACTGAGCGCATCTGAAAGACTCTAACTAGCAGTGTTTTCAAAGCAAAGACTCATGACCAAACCTTTGGCAGAGTACAGGGAATCATAAGAAAGAAGGGGAATTAGTCTGATGGGGAAAGGATAGGAGCTCCACAAGGACCAAATATATCTGGGCACAGGGTCTTTTCTGAGACTGACATTCAACCAAGGACCATGTATGGATATAACCTAGAACCTCCACTCAGATAAGCCTGTGGTAGCTCAGGAACCAATTGGTTTCCCAAAGTGAGGGGAACAGGGACTATTTCTAACAGGAACTCGATGACTGGCTCTTTGGTCTCCCCACCCCCGAAGGGAGAAGCAGTCCTGTTAGGCCACAGAGGAGGGCTTTGCAGCCAGTCCTGAAGATACCTGATAAAACAGGATCAGATGAATGGGGAGGAGGTCCCCCCCATCAGTGGACTTGGAAAGGGGCACGGTGGAGATGAGGGAGGGAGGGACTGGGAGGGAATGAGGGATCGGGACACGGCTGGGATACAGAGTTAATAAAATGTAACTGATAAAAAAATAAATAAAAAAAAAATGGGGAACAGAGCTAAACAGAGAATTCTCGACAGAGGAATATCCAATGGCAGAAAAACGACAGAGGAATATCGAATGGCAGAAAAACACTTAAAGAAATGCTCATCCTCATTAGCCATCAGGGAAATGCAAATCAAAACGACCCTGAGATATCACCTTACACCCATCAGAATGGCCAAGATGAAAAACTCAAGTGATAACACATGCTGGAGAGGTTGTGGAGAAAGGGGAACCCTGGTCCACTGCTGGTGGGAATGTAAACTGGTACAACCACTCTGGAAAGCTATCTGGCGCTTTCTAAGACAAATAGGAATAGTGCTTCCTCCAGACCCAGCTATACCACTGCTAGGTATATACCCAAAGTTTGTTCAAGTACACAAAAAGGACACTTGCTCAACCATGTTTATAGCAGCTCTATTTGTAATAGCCAGAACCTGGAAACAACCCAGATGTCCATCAACGGTGGAGTGGGTACAGAAATTGTGGTATTTTTATACAATGGAATACTACTCAGCAATCAAAAAGGAGGAAATCATGAAATTTGCAGGCAAATGGTGGGATCTAGAAAAGATCATTCTGAGTGAAATATCCCAGAAGGAGAAAGACAAACATGGGATATACTCACTTATATAGACCTATAAGATATGACAAACATAATGAAATCTATACACCTAAAAAAGATAATCAATTGAGAGGACATGGGGTAAGATGATCAATCCTCATTTAGAAAGACAGATGGGATGTGCATTGAACGTATGACAGGAGTTTACTGAGCGCATCTGAAAGACTCTAACTAGCAGTGTTTTCAAAGCAAAGACTCATGACCAAACCTTTGGCAGAGTACAGGGAATCATAAGAAAGAAGGGGAGTTAGTTTGATGGGGAAAGGATAGGAGCTCCACAAGGACCAAATATATCTGGGCACAGGGTCTTTTCTGAGACTGTGCCAAGGACTATGTATGGATATAACCTAGAACCTCCACTCAGATGTAGCCTGTGGTAGCTCAGTAACCAATTGGTTTCCCAAAGTGAGGGGAACAGGGACTATTTCTAACAGGAACTCAATGACTGGCTCTTTGGTCTCCCCACCCCCGAAGGGAGGAGCAGTCCTGTTAGGCCACAGAGGAGGGCTTTGCAGACAGTCCTGAAGATACCTGATAAAACAGGATCAGATGAATGGGGAGGAGGTCCCCCCTATCAGTGGACTTGGAAAGGGGCACGGTGGAGATGAGGGAGGGAGGGAGGGACTGGGAGGGAATGAGGGATCGGGACACAGCTGGGATACAGAGTTAATAAAATGTAACTGATAGAAAAAATAAAAAAATAATAATAAAATTTAAAAAAAAGTTATACTCAGTGGTAGCCGGAAAAAAAAAAAAAAAAACTTCTAGAAATGAACTTCATTTTTCCAAACTGTATTCCCACTGTACAAAAAAAACAGATAACTACATGCCTCGAATAAGTAATTTTTAAAACTCTGCTGTGGTATTACAGCCTTTATCTTAAGAATTTAGCAAGGTCAATGCTCTGGGGAACAATAGGCTGGGATCAATATGACCTAACCCAACAAAGTTTGTCTCAGAAATATCTTTCCAAAATGCTGAAGATGCAGCTGTTCTAGATTTATTATCCATCCCCAGGGAGAAAGTACTGTAAACAAAATGAAATGGTTAAGGAAAAATTATTTAAGTGTAGCATGTATCTACCTCTAGTTAATGCTATAAGAGAATACAGCCTAAAACAGATTTTGCATTCCATACATGCAGTCTTCCTTAAGTCTCTTTTAAGTTTAGGCTCCTGGTTATATAGGAAACAATTTCTGAACTAGAGATTTCAAGTCTAGCCACTGAGACAAATGGAAGACTTACACAGCAAAGACATTCTTAGAATGATTTATGTACTACACTCCCTTAACACAGCAGGTCATTATTCAGTGACAGGGTATAAGTGAGAGGTCTCAGAGGTTTCAAATATTAGGAAAAGTAGAAGGTAGAAAATGTAAAAGCTACGGTGGTTAGGTTTTGCACAAGCTATGTCTCATCCAAAGTAAGCTTCTTAAGAATAGCATATTGTATACTTCTTGGGGAGAAATGGAAGGAAACAGGTGAGATCTATGAATTGATCAGAAACTCTCATACAATGGAATAAAATCATAAGAAGTCTAATAAAATAACACTTCACAAGGGAAACACAGGATCTCAAGAATATTATTTACCAAGACCATAGCTACTTTGGAACTGATGAGGTTGTCTCCATGTGTTGGAAAGATTTGGGTTCTCAGAATCTGAAGGAAGCCATCCTCAAATGCCCTGACCCTGAAGCTCACCCTATTGCTGGTTTTAGAAAAGGATCACTGCTGTATTTTAAATATCTCAGAATCTTGGGGTAATCTCCCGAAGACTAGGCCACAGGTTGTACTGACTTAAGCATATTGGAGGACTGTGAGAAGAAGTGAGATTTTTCTCCATTCATGAGGCTCTTGGGGAAAGCTTTGTTTGAACAGGGCAGCCCTCAACACAACAGTGTTTTTTCTATCCAATTGGTTTTCATCAGATATCTTCCCCATGTGACAGAGCTAAGCTTTTCTCAAGAAGAAAAGTGCAACTTTATGGCACACCAGTCTTTAATGTTGGCTGTGAGTATGTAATGGCAATTAGCAGCTTGCTGTATGTCTCTTCTTTGACATGGAGATAGGCCAATGGTTGGTATGAATCAGGGTTGTCTCCTTGATTATGGTTGAAGACAAATTTGTTGACTATCCTCTTAATCAAACTTGTGTTTTCTAGCATTCTAATCTCTAACAGGCCTGGTTGGCATGCTACTTATCTACTTAGCCCTTAGCTAAATTCTGCTTGGTGTGAATTCCTGCCACCAAAGCATTGGTAAATCCCTTACATCAATAATTCTATGCTTTTATAGCACAGCTTTATAATGAAGTGCTACTCAACATATGTTATTTACAACCTCCACAAAATTAACTCGAAATGAATCTTTTAACTAAAATGTTAAATGCTAAGGTCAGATCTTGGAGAAGATACTAGAAACTAGGCATCTCTGAGTTTACATCCTACCAAGAACATTTCTATGTTCAAGCTTCTGCTGCAAATACTTTGTGAACATGAAGCTCCATAATGTGTAAGGATGGGGCTTCCAGAACCCAGCCTTCTCCAAGCAACTCCTACACATTGATTCCCCATCTTGCTAGCAAGGTTAAACTAAGTTCACATTTCCAAACTTGCAGAGCCATGTCCCACCTGGCCCCTTGAAACATTTTCCTAATTATCTGTTAACTGGTTAAACTTGCTGTTGCCTTAACCGTGGTTCCTCACATTGTAAAAATATATCACCTGCAAATCCCTCACATACTATTGGACAGAAGACTCACTTCTCTGTTCCCTGATCTTGAACTCCTGACTGAATATATAAGAGTATGCAATAAGGACCTTGGATTCCAGACCGAATGTTTTGGTAAATAGTTAAAGGCCTTAAGGCCAGTTGTGCTGGATCAGAACCAGCCTCCAACAGAAACACCCTTGATAATCCACAACGTTAAATTTTGATTGGATAACGCTGACAGCAATTGTACATCACTTTATAGATTTCATCCTTTAAATATACAGTATATCTTGGATGTGTTCAGATCCAGAACTGGCTGCCTCCATGACCTGAGAAAATAAAGCTTTCATTTTCACCTTCTGTTCCTGAACTGAGTTTTCTCAGCTTCCACCTCAAACCAAATATAGTGAAGATATTCAGATTCCCCCAGCTGTGGTCATGGCTAGGACAAAGAATCACTCTAGTAGCTACTACTGGCTGCATGTTCCCACCCAGCCCCAGGAAGAACCAAGCTCCCAAGCTGTTCCACCAGCTCCACCAGGTTGCAAGCAGCGGATACACACTCACCATGTTGCTACTTTGGAAAATAGATGAAATTCCCTCACAGCACACACACCTGTGCTTAGACCACAGCATACTGACCATGCAATCCTACTCAGCTACAGAGCACACATGCAGCCTGATGCCTGGAAGAATCCGCCTCTTCCTCTGACTGGAGGGATGGACTCACGGTTATGATTTGCCAGTGAGTCTTGAGTGACATGAGCACCTCTTTTAGCTTTAGAATGTACTGAAAGCAAAAGGTTTAGTGATTTCTGGTCCAGGCTCCCATTTCAGGGCCACGCCTTTTCCAGATCTGCAGTTTCAGTATCATTTTGCTCTGTCCTCCCCTAACCTACCCTCAGTCTTCCAGCACTCAGTAGGCACTTTCCCTCCTTCTCTTGGATCAAAGTAGATAATGGCACTGGCCATTATTCAACTGGCAGGTGAGTAAAAAATCTGTCCCATTGGTGGAAGAGTGCCAAGAATATTAAGAATTAAAGAAAGATTTTTAGAAAATGCAATGAGATTTATTTTTCCTATGACTTCACAGAAAAAAAGGGCTGGGGATGTGGTTCAGCTGGTACAGCTTGCATGAAGCTGTGGGTTCGAGCCCAATACCACATAAATTTGACATGGTGGCATTGCCTGTAATTAAAGTGCTTAGGAGGTACATGTGGGAGCATCAGCAGTTCAAGCATATCCTTGGCTAGTGAGTTTATGATCATCCTCAGCTAAATGAGGTCATGACTGAAAAGGAAGAGCAAAACAAAACGAGATTTTTTTCAGCATTGAGGATGAAATCTTACATCTCATACATGCTTAACATACTTTCTACCATGGAGCTAACTCCCCAGATTACCCAAATTTACTTATATCTATTAAAAAATGAGAGGGCAAAAATGAGCTAAATGGCTCAGTGGATAAAACACTTCCTGATATTCCAAAAATAAATCTAATTTTAATTCATAGTATCCACTTAGGGTGGCTCAAAGCAGCTGGTCCACCTCCACAGTGTTTTGTGACTTCTGGCCTCCTCAGATGACAAAGAGAGGAACAGAAATAAAGCAAACAAACAAATAAATAAATAAAGTCTTGAATAACAGCACTTGGGAGGCAGATGCGGGCAGATTCTTGTGAGTTCAAGTCTAGCCTGGTGTACAGAGCAATTCCAGGACATCCAGGACTACATAGTAAGACTCTGTCTTGAAAAACCAAAACCAACCAACCAACCAACCAAATAAATATATAAGAGAATTTATTTGTTTTTCAAAATAATTTTACTGCATTAACAGGCCAAAAGGCCTGGAGTTACAGGTGGCCATGAGCCATGAAATATGGGTGCTGGGAAGTGACCTCAGGTCATATGCAAGAGTAACTACCAACCTTAACTCCTGACCCATCTGGCCAGGTGCTCCTCCTCTTTTGAGACATGGTTCCATGTAAACTAGGCTGCCTGCAAACTCTACTTGTAGCTGAGAATGACCTTGAACTTTTGTCTTTCTGCCTCCTCCTCTCCTGTGCTGGGAACTATAGGTGTTTACTACCATATCTCTCTTACAAAAGTGCTGAGGATCAAACCCAGGGCTTCATGCATGTTAGCTAGTCACTCTACCAGCTGAGCTACAGCCTCAGGGGGAGGTCCGTATCATCTTGGTGCTGTTCATCAGAAGCCAGCACACAAACTGGCTGCAGAAAAACATCTTTTTTAAAATGGCATAAAGCAATAGAGGAAAGTGGATGGCAGGAACAGTTCATTGGTTTTTATCACATGAGATTCAAGTAATAGTTTGGACTTTCTTGACAGCTTCAAAATCTTAATGTGTGCAATGTAGAGGGAGAGAGTATGTGTGGCCCTTGTAATACACACCAGTAATCTCTACACTCTGGAAGCCAAGGTAGGTAAATTCAGAGTTTGATGCCAGTCTCAACTGCACTGAGAGTTGGAATCCAACTTTGGCTATGTAGAGAAACTATCTCAAAAATACATTATTTTTTTTAAATTTTTTAAAAATGATTAATGATTCATTTATTACCATCTATTCACTTTGTTTCCCGCTGCAGCCCCCTCCCTCGTCTCCTCCTCATGCCACCCACCCTCCCTTTTCTCCCCTTATGCCCTTTCCCTAGTGCTTTGATAGGGTAGGATTTCCTCCCATGATGATACCTGATTAAAAGGAAATTAAAGGCCCACGAGAATGTCAACTGTTATTCCCACAATCAAACAGAACCCCCAACTATATGAAAGGTTAAGATCTCAGACTTTAGAAATCCTGATATTCCTTACTCTGAATAAATATCCTTGTTTTTCTTCCTGTCTCCCTATCTACAGTTACTATTATGCCCTGAACTTGAGATCCACAGAAACCACCAGGAGACAACTCCTTTGGGAAAGCAAGAAAGCTTTTTTGAGACAGCAATAGAAATTGTGACCCATGTCTCACTGATACAGCAGTAGAAGTGGGACCCCAACCCCTGGGTGAAGAGGGATTATAAAGGGAAAAACTGCAAGCAGGGGATTTCCATGCCCTGGTGTTATGGGATTGGGTAAAACTTGAAGAGTGAGGTAACCACTGATGCTTAACAATAACTGCTATTCTAAACTATCTGAAAGTTCATTTGGAACATGGCAGAATTTTCCATTTTGCTCTGATTGGCTGTTCATAGGGGAGTTCACTTTGTTTTCTGCCAACCGTATACTCTATGTTTTTTTCCTGAAACTTGAGTTCAGCCCCCCTGTCACAGGTGCACACAAGATGGCTTCTCATCTCAAAATGGAGTCACTCAAGCTAACTTAAGCTATTCATTACCATGCTGAATTTAATTTTACTAGACTCATGTAGAACTCTTTCTGTGAATCATGCTGCCATCAACTACTCAGCAGTCTCACCCAGAGGGGAATCACCACTTCTGTTGAATCTATGATTTCACCTTTCCTTCTATGACACATCCCTCCTTACCCATCCTGTCCAAGGCCCATCCCCACAAGATAGAATAATTAATTTTATAAGTCATGCTGGCTGTCACTGATGGTCCAAACATGGCCTTTGCCTTCACTTATTAAAAGAATCTAGGGTCCACCCATGGTGGTGAATGGGAGGTGGAGGAGGAAGGATCTGGAGTTCAAAGTCACCCTTTATTACACAGAAAAGTTCGAAGTCATCCTGGTCTACAGGACAGCATGTCTCAAAACTCAAAAAAAAAAAAGAAAGGAAAGGAGAAGGAACAGGAAGAGATGAGGAATCAAAAGCATAATGGGCTCATTCACTCATTGTTCAAGCTTTTATAAGCAGCTTTAACATGCTTGGCTGTTGACCAAAGAGACCTGACACAAAACACATATGCCTGCCCTCCCCCCACCATGGCTCTGCCCCAAGACATGTAACAGTTCCGATAGGTAGATGATGCAATCAGAATTTTGATGCCAGATTCACGCAAAAGACCTGACCTAACCACCCTGCCATGGCACCGACCTGAACTCCAAAGATGCTCTTTCTGGTCATGCCTTTTAAGCCCCAAGCCAGAAGCCCCGCCCTTGTCTGATCCCACCTATACTTGCACTGAGACATGCCCCTTCAACTAACTCATCCTCCATTTCATTTAGTTCCTGGCCTCAGGTCCCACTTCCAAGGACACCAATCTCATTCCCTTTCTCATGACTCCATTGGTCAAATACCACAAGATCCTGCCTTCCACCAGTATCACTAGCTGCATCTATGTGAATCTTCTTCACAGCGTACCTCCTCCCAGGGCCAAGGGCCAGGGCCAAGCTTGGAGCAGAAAATAATAGACATCTCTGGACCTCTCATGACTTTGTATGGATCCACTAGCCTGGGCCCCGCCTCATGAGTCACATATACATTGGCCAGTTCCTTTGTCAGTCTTCTCTACTGGACCTAAGGGGCAATAAATTAATTGAATGTGATTGCAGTAGGTCAGGCAGTGGCTCCCATTAGTGGGAGAAATGGCAGCTGGGAAGCTGTCAATGTCCTCTGGATCCAGGAAGCCTAAAGACAGGGCCCAGGTTGCAGAGGCTGTATAGGCATGACTACAGGCATTGGAGAAGCAGTACAGTGAAGCTTGTCACTGAGATGGTGGCACTCTCCATGCAGATGGCCTGTTGCAGAGGGCCTTTTCTCCTGGAGGCATCAAGTGCTCTAGGGCACTGTGGAGAATCCCAGCTAGGAACATGACCTGGCATTGGCTCACCTCCAAAAACATTTTAACATCGTTAACAAAATATTCCCAGCTCAGGACCCTGGAACTCAGGTCTCCATACACCCACTTTTTCAATATCTCTACAAGTCCCTCTCAAGATATCTAGGACCTCCTGTCTCTTCACGGCTCCCCACACAAGATCAGGGTCCCTGTACAACTTCCCCAGAACCCCTCTCTAAGAACCTGTCCAGGGCTTCCCATCCACCAATTTGTAGACCTGCTCTCCACCATGTGTGTCCCCCTCCAATCCACCAGCAGGGTACCACACACCCTCCCATATGCACTTCCCTTGCCTTTATGTCCTCCTAAACCCTTCATTTGGGTTAATCTTATGTGTCTGGCCTGAACCCAACATCAGAACCCTGTACTCTTTACTTCAGACTCCCTGAAAAACCCATGCCTCACCTCTAAAATGAGAAGATTTCCAACTGAATCCATAGATACAAGTTCAGCCTTCTCTTTTGGCGTTCCTTCTGGTCAAGGGCACCACTATGAAAATCACTTCTTGTCTTCTGAGAAGAATATAGACCATTGCTGATTTTGACCCATTTAGATACCAGCTTCCTGAAGAAATGAACACGCAAGACCTCCTAAAAGATAATGTTAACACCCATCCTTCCTAAACACACCCTGGTGTGTAGGCCTGAGAAGTGTTGATCATTGGTTACCTCACTACACATTGCTAATGTCAACTAATGTCAAAGCAGAAAAGCTGTTCCGTCCTCTTTGTCCATCACTTTCTGTGTTATGACTATATCAGCTTAAAATCTGGTCATAGAGCTCAATTCTTGCACAAGGCCTTCACTTAGTAAGCGCACTACAAGCCAGACAAACTGGAGGACACTCAATTCACTGGCCTGTTTTACTTTTTCACTCACCAGTCAAGATCCAACATGGAAGGAATTTTAGGACTGTTTTCCCAGAATTGTGCAGCAGAGGTAGGATAGGGTGTTCAAAGCAACTCTCAATATCATGGCAGGAGGCAATCCAGGGCTATAGGAGGCATTGCTCTATACAGAAGTAACAATCAACAGCACTTGAAAAAAATGTAAAAACATTCCCAATGACATGGAAACATCAGGAATAACAACACATAAGAGATTAGAGCAGTGGTGCATTTTGAGACAATCAAATTTAATAGAACTCAATAATCCACTTTTTAAGAAGATAAATATAATTGAAAAAATGACCATAGCTATAGTGACTTGAAAAAACATCAGGTGATTTCCTGGCAGAGTTAATAGCATTCACAAGATACTGTGAGTCCTTCCCTCAAGCACAATGATGCTTGTTTAGCTCTGTAACCTGACACATCCAGCTACAGTGAATGGCTTGTGCCTCAACCCTCAGGACTGACATAAATGTGTAAGTGGTTAAGACATATCTGGAAAAGACAGTCATCTAGTTCGATATTTAATATTCATTGGATCAAGCTATCCTCCCCAAATCATACACCTACCAATCCGGTTTGTCTTCATTCATCTGACACTAATTCATATGTGCTGTAAAATAGTAAGATCATGATGAGATCCTTTTTCACAATGGTGACACCAGCAGCTATTTATATATCCTATTTCTCCCATGAAGTGCAAAATAAATGAGTCCTCCTATTCTGGTCTGAAGTCAATAGCCGAGCTCCAAATGCATTTTTTTTTTCTGCTATTGCAATGGAAGGTTAACTATATGACTCTAATGGGTAATTTTAAAACTCAGTGGTGGTACTGCCCTGTAACTGAATTTTTATTTACCTTAATCAAGATAATAAGATCATTGCACTGAGCAGCAACATATTAGGATCAAGGTCAAATGAGTCAACATAGAAGAGGCTGACTCAGAAATATTTTTCTAGAAGATTTTGGCTGCAGATGTTCTAGAATTAACATCCTTCATAGGAAAAAATAACTCCCTACATCTAAGACTTTAATATAGAAAACATCTTTAATGACAGAATGCATTCAACTATGTATACTGCTCAAAGGGGAACTGACTACAACAGATTTTGCATTCCACATATGCTGTCACCCTTAAATCCCTTTCAGGTTCAGATTCCAGGTTAAACTTTGACTAATTCCAATAGGGACAGAAGACTGAATGTATAGTCCTGAAAGCAGACAAAATTCTACTGAGTAAATCTGTCTTCTAGAGCACAATATATAATCTAGAAGATAGATTTAAAAGATTTATGATTGTCAAAATTCCCACACATAAAAAGGAGAGAGAACACTCATGCAGAAAACATCACAGAAAAGTTAACTATGAGCACTGTTTATGCAGATCTTTGATGAAAGCTATACTGAGCTATTCTAACTTCAGAATATAGTGGCTTTTGCCTCTGGGGAGGCTGGCTCACAACAATACCACAACTTCTAATATGCAGGACCAAAATGAGTTCATTTCAACTAGCTCTAGCTGCAGTCTCTCTCAGGGCTATGACATCACTGCAGCAAATTCCATTTCATTAAGCTTTATTTTAATTTATATGGATGTTTGGCATGTGTCTTTGCACAGTACCTACAGATGCCAGAAGGGGCCATCAGATTTCTTGGAAATGCAACTACAGATGATCAGCTTCTAGCTGGTTTCTAAAATGTGATCTGTGTCCTCTGTAACAACACCTAGTGCTCTTAACTGCTATGCCATTTTTTCTTTAAAATTTATTATTTTACATGTTAATTAAAATATACTACATCACCCTCCCCTTGCCATGTCCTTTCTTCATCTCTTCCCAAATTCTTCCATTCCAATATTTCTTTTTAAGTATGTGAGCAATTATGTGCAAATATATGAATTAAACCTGAGTCTATTTCTGTTGGTTCTGTGTATATGGATTCAGGGCTGAAGACTTTCCATTGGATATGTAATGAGGGAGCTCATCCCCACCTTAGGATAATTTTCCCACTTGCAGGAGAGTTCCATTTAAGGAGTCTGACCCTGAAGTGACCTAAGCTGCCTTGGACAAGAAACATTAGAAAACACAAAGTGGTGAGTAAATACGTTAGCAAACAATTGTTGGTGCCATGGCTCTGAGTTTCTGGAGCTGCAGGGAAGATCATGGATATTGGCCTGGGCTAATCAACACCTCTCTTTGTTCTGAGGGCCTCCCACCATACCACTGACCATTCTCTTCTTGGGTGACTTTGAAACCTTGAAATTCCTGCCTCCTCTTTGTAAGCACCATGATTACAGGCTTGTGTTACAATACCTGGCTGTTGTGGCTTCAGCTCATTTAGTGATGTTATAGAATGATTATTTGAGTAAGATGAGCAGTTACACATATACAGTTTTTTTTGTAATAAACTATATTATACAACTGTTTATCTCTATGAGCCTGAGTTTCACTCTGTAAAATGATAGAAATCTGCCCCAGTCTTTAGATGAGTTATAACAGACTGGGTGATAAAGGAAAACAACATTCCTCATAGATAAGTTTATATACATACATATATATATATATATATATATATATATATATATATATATAAACATTACTTGATCTGGAAGAACTCAGAGCTATATGACACTGATTGCATTAATAGCTTTTTTTTGTAGCATGAGTCACATTACATTAATAAACTAAACCAGGACAAATAGAAGAAATTCCACATTCCTAATACTTATTGGAATTTTCCACAGTGTAATATTGCAGATGTATTCCCAATGAGGTTGGAAAAGTAATTAATTATCTTAGTTTAATGTTTTAGTTTAATGTATCAGTGATTAATTTAATGTATTAGTTTAATGTATTAGTAATCTATTAGTTAGAATAGATTTTGGGAATGTGATACAAGTTTACAATTAACTTATTAACAATTAATTTTTTAACTAAAAGTGAAATATAGATTCACAGTGTTATCACTATACAATTTTTCATTATAAAGATGTATTGGATATTTTAGAATGTACTGACCTATGATGTATATCTGAGCTTCACTTGGAAAGAGTACGCTTTGCCAGATTTGCTCTAAGAAAAGCTCAGCAAGCATGTGATTTTGGTGACCTAGAAATTCCTTAGGTTAAACAGTGATTATTTTACAATTTAACCATTGTTAACTAATTAATAATTAATAACAATTTAATTGTAACCTTCTATCACAACTAGAAAGTGCACTCAAAGTAGTGACTTCTGCTTGTTCTCTCAGAGAGTATTATTTTGCTTCTTTCAATATCCCTAGACTCACATGGCTTGTAAGTATTTTGACAAATTATATCCCTATTAAAAAAATAACAAGTGAAATATTACCACATTCATATAGTTTGACATTTTGTTCCTTGCGGACATGTGCTATAAGGATTAAGGTTTCTCCACAACAACATTCTTGACTCTCATAAACTTCCCATCTCTAAACAAGTATATGAATGAGTAACACCAGCTTTACTAAGGATTATTTGCTTATTAGAATATTATTCAACATATATGTTGGTATAATGTTCTTTTGGAATGTATACAATTTATCCTTGTTCATTCAAAGGCTTATTTCTCTACCCCACTATCTGGTTTCAATCCAGACACTGCATTGTGATGCTTATTCTAAGTATCACCTGTCTCAAGTTTGTGTAAACATGCCACCACTTTTTCTCCATATTGTCAATTAAACAACCAGCCCCAATGCTGTGCAATGGAGAGGATAAGGTGGGACATCCTCGTTAGGAAAGGAGAGAAGGTTGTGAGAAGGACAGATGGGCAGGAGAGAACTTGGAACCATGAGTAGAGATGAGCCGGACCCTAAAATATGACTAAACGCAAGTATAATGGGTAAAAACTGAATGGTTGGAAACTATGTGGGCTTGGAGATTTAAGATGAACTAACTATTGCCCAGCATTGTGCACTGGGTTAATTAAATAAATCCCAGTCTCTGTATGGTAATTTGGGTATATAGTGGTCAAAATTGAGTTGGTAGCCAAAAAGTGTGCTGAGTTTGAGCAGTAGCTTCTGGTAATTGGAATTGTGTCTCCTGGCTTTGGCAAACATGGGTCTTATCTAAAGCTCAGTTTCTCACAGACTGACCTGGGCATTCCTGACAGCTGGTGTTCTGTCCCTGAGAACTAGATAATAAATTCCTTGCAACTATGGAAACCAGATAGTAAAGTTTGTGTAACCTTGAGCAAATCCTCAGCCACTTTGCTAAGTGAAACTGTTACTATGAGATAATTGCTTGTGACATTTTGCTATATAAGCACTGTTCAAAGGCTCAATAAATGAAACCTTGATCAGAGTCTTGACTTGGTGTCCTCCTTGTGTCACCCTGCTCTTTTTCCCCCAGCCCTCACTCAGGCAGTATTCAACTGCCACTGCGGGCAGCAAAAAAGCACTGCTTAACTAAAGATAAATAACAGTAATCATTAAGAAACACAACAAATGGCGCCCAACTAATCTAAGTATCGACACCCTTTAGATCATACTTCAACATAATTTGGTGGGAGGAATAAGCTCCCAGTGATACAACCCAAATTTAAAACCTAAAATCTCCCTGGTCAATTACTGTCCTTTTAAGAGAGACTATTAAATAGGCCCAGTAGCAAAAGACAGCCTACTGTGGGCAGATCTGAGACTGAACATAACAAAACTGAAGTCTGCTACAGTCTAACAGGAGGGGGACACATGCGTGGCTTCCTTATATTGTGGCTGGCTCAGAGCAACAGCAGCAGCCATGGCTGGAAGGAAAGGAACTGGAGGCAGACAGATCTCTAGACAGAGCTTGGCATAGAAGTGCATGTAAAACAACAACAAAAAAATGCCATGGCAGAGGGGGTTTTAATCCCTTTGGCTTTGTTTTGGTTGTCATAGTCATGGGTCTGGTTGAAATATGTTTAATGGTGATGGGTCTTCTCCATGTCTTCTAAGAGAAAGTTCAAGGAGAAAATGGTAGAAAACCCAAAGATTGGAATACTAAGTTACTGACAATAGAAAGGGCATTCCCCCTAATAAAAATTAGATTAATAATGATTAAAATCCAAAGCTCTCTGGCTGCAAGATACTTGTCAGCTCTTTCTGGTAAAGGTCCACCATTTAAATATAACAACAACTAAATCCAAAAAATAACCAACTTGCTTGTTACAGTCTAATTCACACAACTGACCCAAAATGTAATATTTTCTTGTCTCTTTGCTTGATTTTCATTTAAAGGCTTTGCTTTACAATGATATGGATTTGAGAATATTTAAACAATCTGGTGAAGGCACATGCATTTAATCCCAACACAAAGTAAAAAGAATCAGGCAGATCACTGAGTTCCTGATCAGTCTAATTTACATAATAAAAGGGTGGCATCTCCTGCTGTATAGCCACTTGCAGAAATAGTCTAAGATTCAAAATGACAACATTTTCGTTAAGGTTACCATGTAAGTTCTTTTTTTCTTAATAATAAATGCTATGTCTTTACTGTTCTAAAGATTGGATACATACCAATTTTAGGTTTATGTAGAGACAAATGATGTCACATTGATCTAAAAAGGCCAGCCAATCTCAAAAACTGGTACTTCCACAAACCTGGTATAAAAGGGTCTTTTGGCATAAGAAATATGTTCTGTTGGTCAATGTAAGTACTCAAACTTAGGCTTGGAGACAAACATGCAAACTGCATGCCTCCCATGTATAAAAACTTTTGAATGCTAACTAAATTAAGATGTCACACTGTTCTGGAAGCAGGCTTATACTTTCAAATCTGAGACATGTGCACAGGAGACAAATGTTGATCATGCTTGATGTAAAAAAAAGACACAGGAGGCTTACAGATGGCAAAGTACACGCCAGCCTAGTTAAGTCCTAAAATCTCAAAAATTATAATTCATATGTTTAAAAGGCAGAACTGTCCATCCCACATCAAAGAAGAGGCAAGTCAAAGATAGACAAAACAAATGTCAAAACCCAGGTCTAAGATGCTTAGGATATGTTTAAATGCTAAAGGTAAAAGGGAATTTATATAAAATTTAGCTATAAAGGCTTAATTTCCCATTCTGTATAAAAAAGCGGCAAGCCAAAGAATAGTCACACCCAATGTAAAAATCTAGGCACAAGATGCCTAGGGTTTGCTTAAATACTAAAAGTAAAGGAGTTTTTATTAAGTTTGGTTATGACAGCATAACTGCCCATTTTATATAAAAAAAAGAGGATAGTACAAAAACAGCTACAATATATGTAAAAACCTAGGCCAAAACCTCTAAACAGGTAGAAGATGGCCAGGGTATGCTTAAACTCTAAATTAAAAAGGAGTTTATATAAAGTTTACTTAAAGCATGCCCTTTCTATTGCTCAAGACAACCAATCTGTCTCTGCAATGGGAGGACTTCTCTCAGGAAATAGGTAGCAGCATGGCCTATAACACAGGCACTCAAGAGCCCAAAAATAAAATTTTGATCTATACAACCTTGTTTTGATTTTAACATGGTAATGATTGTATGTTCAATAATAATGATAACATATTGCTGATGCCTTTATACGGGAAAAACTCTGAAACTGACTGACACATAAAATATGTCTCCAGGAAGAACTTCAACAATACACGGCCAAGAAATCCTTGGCTATAAGATTCTCAAAATTTATTATGCCATTCTTTCAATTGATAAAATTGGCTTAAAATTTTAGTTTTATTACATTGATAAAATTCATAAAATTTATTACATTGATAAAATTGATAAAATTGGCTTATATTTAGTTTTATTACATTGATAAAATGGCTTACATTTTAGTTTTATCATGCACATTTCATACATTTATAATTTTATAACTGCATAATGCTTGTGGAAAGTTGTATGTTTGCAGAACAAAAGGACTGGACACTAGAGACACTAGATGAAACCTGACAGAAATCATCCTTCCAACGTGCTGAGACATTGACATATCTGTTCCAGTATCTTACAAGTTCCAGCATTCTGCTTGTTCCTTCCTCAACTGCTTTAATGGTGATTTTTCATCAAAGCATGCTCCCAAGAGAGTGTTGAAGAAAGCTACTAATTTCACTTGGTCCAGAATTTTAGAATGTTCCAAACAAGACTTTTATTAAGCCTGAAATTTCTCACCATTCAAAGACTCGACCATAGATGATAATGCTAGCTTAATTAGTGATTTTTCCCAATTTCCTTTGGGACCCCTAAAAGGATTTTTGCATGTCCAAAATGTCAGCTAGAGGAAATCCATGAGAAACAACAAGGAATGCTTGTTAAATTATTAGTTAATCAACTCATAGTCGTGCAAGACACTAGTATAATTTATCATAGGAGTATACATCCTAGGTTACACAGATAGATATAAATTTGTAGACAGATCGATTACATAAAGATAAGTAGTCTTCAAATACTTCAGAGACCTGCAGAATATGGCTTCAAAAAACCTAAGGCCAAAACCATGGCAAATGGTTCATGGCCTGTTCTCTTGTTTCTGCATTGTATCATGCTCAGCGAGTTCTCTTATCCATCCCAAGGCCACTTGCCCTGGAATATTGCCACCACCAATGGAAGAGCCTTCCACAGAAACTATCAATCAACAGAATCTCTCACATACACAGAATCCAGCCATTTTTCCCGTTGGTTTATTTATTTATTTTGCTTTACATCCTGCTTGCAGTTCCATACCTCCTCTACTCCTGATATCATCCTCCTACCCTCCCTTCCATGATTCCTTTTCCCATTCTTCTCAAAAAAGGAGACCCTCTCCATGCTAACTCTCCTCAGCCCATCAAGCTGCATACAAACTAAGTGCATCTGCTTCCACTCAGGCTAGAAAAGACAGACTAGTTAGGGGAAAGTGATCCAAAAGAAGTCAAATCTGTCCATGTCACAGATAGCCCCCACTTCAACTGCTAGGCGAATGGCATGAAGACAAGGCTGCCCCATAGCAAGATATATGTCAGGTGCTAAGGTCCAGTCCATGCATGCTTTATGGTTGGTGGCAACCAGCCATTTTATGATGGCATTCTATCAAATGAAATCACCATGTAAAACAACTCAGAATTCTCATTATGATTGAGAAAGCATATTACACACATAGGAAAAATGACTTCTGTATTTACTGTATAGCCATAGCAATGAAGATTGTGCAAAATTATTTGTGAAAGAATAAAGCAAGGCAGAAAAAATGCCAAGAACAAAAGTCCAATAAAATAGTTAAGTTTTCATCAAGGTACCTATGGGAACTCGGCCACAAAAAAATGTGAAGTAGTCCAATGTTACCTATGATTTTATACATATAGAAATAAATAGAAACTTCTAAACTCTCACAAAAATAACTCAAGTAAACACTATCCTGTTCAAGTAAACCTCTGGATACAACTGATCTCTCTTTTTTTTTTTGAACAGAGGTTCCATGTGCTAGAGCTCTTTGTAAATGGAGGTCATTAGAAATGTGGTCTATGGCACTGCATTCCCCCCATTCACCTTGTGATTTAAGACAAAATCACTCCCACTCATTCCCAAAAAGAAAACAAAATTAAATAGTAATTTTATGTCTATTTTCTGCCACATCAAATATAGCACAATATGTAAAATCTGCCCTATCTAACTGCATCATAGCCTGCACACTTGAGACACCTTTGAAGCTCAAAAACTCCTTTTATATGTTGGAATTGAGTTCCTTGAGTCACATCATTGTGGTTGCTTCTTGTGGAAAGTTTAAAGGATGCTAATCAAATATTGCTGAAGGTTGATCTACAGTCCTTCCTTGACAACAGTTTCTAACCAATGTGTAAATTCATTTTATTACAAAAAAATGAATTTACAAAGCAATGTTGAAAACATCTAGAAATTTGACTATCATTTTTCCAAGCTGTCTTTCTACTGCATACAAAAATAGAGAGCTCATTATATGACTCAAATGAGTAATTTTTAAAATTCTGCTGTGGTACAACCTTTAACTTTAAGAATTTAGGAGTTTCAAATAAGAGGAAAGCCCTCGCAAACAACAGACTGTGATCAATGTGACCTGAACCAACATATCTTATCTGAGAAATATTTTTTCAGCAGTTTGAAGATGGACCTGTTCTATAATTAGAATGCATCCTCAGAGAGAAAGTAATGCAATTAAATTGTTAATAAAAAATTCTCCTTAATACTAGCATGCATCCAGCTCTAGTTAATGCTAAAAGATAATACAGCTTTAAAAAGATTTTGAATTCCCTATATGCAGTCATCCTTAAGTCTCTTTTAAGTTCAGTCCCCAGGTTACATAGTAAACAATTTCAATATAGACTAGAGATTTCAAGTATGGCCACTGAGGCAAATGGGAGATTTGTACAGCAAAGATGTTCCTAGAATTATTTAAGTACTCCACTCCCCTGATACAGTGTCAGGGTCACGACAGAGGTTTCAAATGATAGGAAAAGTTGAAGGGAGAAAGTATAAAAGCTGGTTTTAGAAGGTCTGACACAAGCTATGTCTTCTCCTAACTAAGCTTCTTAAGAAGAATGCCATCTTGTATCCTTCCAGAGAAGAAACAGAAGAAAACAGGAGACATCTATGAAGTGATCAGAACTCTCATACAATGGGAGAAAATCATGAGGAGTCTAGTGAAACAATGCTGAACAAGGTGAAAATTATTTACCAAGACCACAGTGGCCTTGAAACTGATAAGTATAGCCCCATATATTGGAAAGAGTTGGCCTCTCCAAATGTAAAGCAAACCCTCCTCAAACACCCTGGCCCAACATCTCACCAGGCATATACCTGGCTTTAAAAATTAGCTATTTTTTATTATCAATACCTCAGAATCCTGGGGAAATTTCAATGCTTATTCCCTAGACTTGGCTAAGCATATCTAAGAAGGGGGGTGAGAAGCACTTATGCCATTCTCCATATATCACTACCCCTAGGAGAGCTGTGTTTGATTATGCCAGCCCTCAACACAGTAGTGTTTTTCCTGTTCAAATGACTGTCCCCAGATATCTTGCCCATGTGACAAAACTATGCTTTTCTCAAGAATAAAACTGCAACTTTATGGCATACCAGGCTTTAATGTTGGCTTTGATTCCATAATGCCCCACTGATCAGCTTGATAGATATCTCTTCTTTGACGTGGATATAAGCCAATAGTTGCTATGCATCAGTGCTGTCCCCTTGGTTATGGTTGGAGACAAATTTGTTGACAATCCTCCTGGGCAAGCATGTTTCTTAGCATCCTAATCTCTAACAGGCCGGGTTGGCATGATTTAAAACATCCCTTAAAAAACTCATAGTTGGTGTGACTTGCTGCTCCTAAGCACTGGGAAATCCATTATATCAACAATTCTACTCATTTCCATAACAGGTTTCTACTGAACATCTACTCAACATAGATGTTATTTACAACCTTCACAATTCTTAATGAATCTTACACCTACATGTCAAATACCAAGGGCAAAACTTTTAGAAGATACGAAAGAAGGTAGGCCTCTCCAAGTTTGGCATCCTGCCAAGTATATTTCTATGTTCATGCCCCTGTTGCAAATACTTTGTGCACATGCAGCCCCAGAGTGTGTAAGGAGGCAGCCTCCAGAGCAGAGCCTACTCCAAGAAACTCTTAGATTTTGCTACCTCATTTTGCTAGCAATGTTAAACTAACTTCATATTCCCACACTTACAGAGCCATCTCCCATTCAGCCTCTTGAAGCATTTTAATTATCTGTTAAGTGATTAAACTTGCTGTTATCTTAACAGAGATGCCTAAATTGTAAAAATATAATACCTACAAAACCCTCACTTACTAATGGATAGAGGATTCACTTCTTTGTTGCCTTATCACTGTGAACTCCAGACCAAATATCTAGGGATATAAATTAAGGACCTTGGATTCCAGACCCAAAGTCTGGGAAAACAGTTAAAGGACTTGCAGACAGGTGTCCTGGATCAGTGCAACTTCCAACAGAAATTCCCTTGCATAACCCACAATTTTAAAATTTGATTGGATGACCCCAGCACTCTCCATGGGTCCCTCCCCTTGTGGATTTAACCCTTTAAAAATACAATAAAGTTTACCCTGGGGCACCTGAACTGAACTGGCCGCCTCCCTGGGTTCAGAAAATAAAGCTTTCAATTTATCCTTCCATTCCTGGAAGAGAGTTTCCTCGGCTTCCACCAGGAACCAATATAGTGAAGATATTCAGATGCCCCCGCTGCCTTCACAGCTAGGACAGGGATCTCTCCCATGGCTGCTTCTGGCTGCGGGTTCCCACTCAGCCACAGAAAGGACCCTACACAGCAGCTTCTGCTCTTCAGCCTCCTGCTCCACCAGGTTAGGGGCAGCAGCCACACACTCACCATGTTGCGACTTTGGAACTCGCCTGAAATCCCCTCACAGCACACAGCAGCTGCGCTCAGACCACAGGACACCAACCATTCAATCCCGCTCAGCTACAGAGCGAACAGGCAAGCATGGTGCCCGGACAAACCAGCCTCTTCCTCTGACTGGAGGGATGGTCCAAGAGTCCTGATTGGCCAGTGAGGCTTGAATGACATGAGCACCTCCCTTAGGGTTACAGTGTACTGAAGGAACAAGGGTTAGTGATTCCTGTCCCAGGCTTCCATCTCAGGACCAGACTCTTTCCAGATCTGCAGAGATTTGTACTTCACCATCATTTGTGCCTGTCTTCCCCTAGCGTACCCTCTGTCTTCCAGCACTCAGTAGGCACACTTCCCTTCCTGCCAAAATCAAGGTGGATAGCTGCACAGCCCATTATTCACACTGTAGCAGAGTGAACAATTTATCCCACAGGAGGAAGGGTGCCAAGACTATTAATAATTAAAATGAAATTTTAGAAAATGCAATACAAATTTTTTTCCTGTGATTTCTGTCTGGTGTTGTGGCTCAGTTAGTACAGTGCTTTCCTGGTATGCATGAAGCTGTGGGTTGAAGCCCAACACCACAAAAATTTTGACATGATGGCATTGCCTGTAATCAAAGCACCTAGGAGGTACTAGTGGGAGAATCAGAAGTTTAAGAATATCCTTGGCTACTGAGTTTATGACTATCCTCAGCTAAATGAGGTCCTGTCTGAAAATGAAAAGCAAAACCAAACAAGGCTTTTTTTTTGTAGCATTGAGAATGAAATCTTCTCTCTCATACATTCTTAGCATGCTTTCTACCATTGAGCTACATCCTCAGAGTCCCCAAATTTACTTATATTCCTAATACCGGTCTTCTTCTTCACACGTGTCAGATCACAGGTGATGGATCAGGAGGAGGTGTGGAGACCACTCCCCAAAAGGCACCTTCAGCTCCCATCTGCCTGTGCTCTACTGCCTTGGGCCAGATGAATTCATCACAGAAGGAGGGGAGGGAGGCTGCCCCTGGAGAAAGGAAAGCGGGCAGCAGGTGTGGCAGTTGACGGGCACATAGGAGAGAAGAGAGAAAGAGTAAAATCCTGCCTGATAGGAATAAACTTCTTCAAAGTAGAGACTGGGGCACCAGGGCTGAATATGGCATGCCTCTGACCCCAGCGCTCTGGGTGGCAGAGGCAGGAGGATCTCTGTGAGTTGGAGGACGGCCTGCTCTACAAAGCAAGTCTGGGACAGCCAGGGCTATGCGGAGAGAGATCCTGCCTCAGGAAAAAAAAAATTAAAACAACAAGAAGTAATGGCAGATCCCTGTGCTTGCTTGGATTATTGGTCCCTGGGGTTGCAGGGGTGGGGGTGGGGTGAGGAGGACGAGTGAGTGGAGAGAGGGGTGGGGAAGAGGAGTTGGGTTTCCATTGCCATTTCCCTCCCATCAGCGTTCCAAGGCTCCTGCCACAACCTCTGAACAGGAGTGTCCCTCCCGGGGGTGGGGGACAAAGGGAGCAGACTTGCATGTGCCCTGGTGATGGTGACTAGGGCCTCTGGGCCTCTGGGCGCAGCCTTAACTTTGACCTGCCTCTGTAGGAGGACAAGGAGCCTAGGGCTGCCCAAATGTCTTTTCAATTCCCTAAGCTGCGGATGCTGAAACAGACCTGGGTACAGAAATCCCTAAAGAGCCAGGGCCAGAGAATATAGGGGAAAGGGGACCTGGGGTTGCTCCCTGGGCAAGGAATTCTGTAGTCTAGCTCGCTGCAGGCAATGGACGGCCTCCTCCTCTGCTAGTACAGTCAAAGAAAGGAAGCCAGATCATTCAGGGTTCAAGGGGGAGGGGGGCTTCCTTCCCACAACCAGTCAATTCAGAATGTGACATCATCTGCTTTCTTGTTTCGCCAGGCTGGAATCTCCCCACCCACCGCCTCTGGGAGCTGGGAGGGAACAGACTCCAGGAGGGAGGGTAGGTGAGCCCCAGTGACCGCTCTACATGAAAACGTCCTCATGGATTTTCCCAAGGATTCGACTCCAAGTGGTCTTCTGGGCGGAAAGGGGGGCGGGAAGAGGCGGGAGAGGGTCTCAAGAATCTGGCCCAGCACTGGGACAGGTGGGGCTACACAGAGAGATCCTATAGCAGAGAAAAAAAAAACACGAAAAAAAATGACGAGAAGTAACGACCGACCCTTGTGCTTGCTTGGATTCTGGGTTCCTGGAAAATAGGCTTGAGATTGCAGGACTGGAAAAATGCAGGGGTGGGGAGGGGAGGACACAGGACCACCACCCCACAGGAGCCATCCGTAATCTGGGGTTCAGGTGCTCTAAGGGGGCAAAGGCTGTGGTGGGGAGGACCCGCCTACTGTGGGCGGGGCCATCCTCTGCCCTGGGGGTGGGGCAAGCCAAGTGGAGGGAGCCAAGAGATAGACAACTATAGGGCAGGGGGCAGGGGCCCGCCTGGGGCAAGGACCTCGCCCCAGGCCTCAGGCCACTGAGTACATTGGGAGTCCAGGGACACGCAGATTTTTACACACTCACACACAGCAGCACTCCTGGTTTCTCAGCGTGCATGTAATAAGTTTCTGTAGAATATCTATCTAAGTTCCTGGCACGGAAACACCGACAGGAGTGTAGGCGCAGCTGCAGATGCTTAAGAACAAGCTGCCCTTTCCAATCTTTCTGCCATTGAGGCTGAAACAGCCCGTGGGTAGGGAAATCCCTAATAGGCCAGAGCCAGAGAAGATCTGGGAAATGGGGTCCCAGAGACTGGGGTACCTGGGCAACCCGGAGATCCCTCCCTCCCCAGGATTCTGAAAGTTTCGCTCGCCTCAGGGAGTTTAGATCCCTGCCCTTGGGTGCCTCAGGAGCCACTGCTTCCATGAGGTACTGTGGGGTGGGGGCGGGGAGACGCGAACCCGGGTCCTCTGGCAGTTAACTGTGGGTGTGGGTTAAGCAAGGGAGTTTCTGTTAGAGGCTGTGCTGATCCAGGGCACCTGGGCTTAACTATTTTCCAAGACATTAGGCCTGGAATCCAAGGTCCTTATTTTATCCAGCTAGACATTTGATCCAGAGTTCAAGATGACAAGGGAACAAAGAAGTGAGTCCTTTGTCCATAGTGAGGGCTTTGAAGGTGATATATTTTTACAATTTAGGTACTTCCATTAAGGTAACAGTTTAACCAGTTAACAGATACTTAGGAAAATGTTTCAAAGAGCAGGGTGGTAGACTGCTCTTCAAACTTGGGAATGTGAAGTTGTTTTAACTTTGCTAGCAAAATGGGGAAGCGAAATATAAGAGTTGCTTGGAAAAGGCTGGGCTCTGGAGGCTGCCTCTTTACACACAATGGGGTTGAATGTTCAAAAAGCATTTGCAGCAGGGGCTTGAACATAGAAATGTCCTTGTCAGGATGCAAACTCAGAGAGGCCTCCTTTTGTTAATATCTTCTAAAAGTTCTGCCCTTGGCATTTAACATGTAGGTGTAAGATTCACTTAGAGTTAATGTTGTTGAGGTTGTAAATAACATGTGTTGAGTAGCACTTCATTAGATAGCTGTGACTTAAACAGAATTGTTGATGTAAAGGATTTGCCAGTGCTTAGGAGACATGAAGTCACACCAAGTAACAGCTAAGGGCTCTTTTAAAACACCCCATAGGTAAGTAGCATGCTAACAAGGCCTGTTAGAGATTAGGATGCTAGGAAACATGTTTCCTCAAGAGGATTGTCAACAAATTTGTCTCCAACTATAACCAAGGAGACATCTCTGATTTATACCAACCATTGGCCAATCTCCAAGTCAAAGAGGCATCTAAGAAGCTGCTTAGTGGACCATTACAGAATCATTACCAACAGTAAAGCCTGGAGTGCCATAAAGTTGCAGATTTCTTTAAGCATAGTTCTGTCACAGGGGCAAGTCATCAGTTTGGAAGAGAGATCAGTAGTAGGTAAAGGGTTAGAAATACATCAGTTCAGGGGTCACTTTGAGTTGTTTTTGTAGGAGTTGTGGACTCTGCATTATTTTGTTTTATACATAGAATGAATGTAACTTGAGTCAAATTCACATTTCCCTTGGTAGACATTCCTTAGGTCCTGGGATTAAAACTTGAATATATTTTTAGGCTTATATTTTGGGCTTTTTCTTGTCACCCACTTATTGTTTCAGAAATACTGTACACATTCATGATGGTTGTAGCTTCGTATTGAGTACAGAAGTCACATTGTCCCAATATGTGTACAATTTCTTCATAGTCCTATTGAGAATTCTGAGGTTTGCAATGACACATATCTTTTGAATCATCTTTCTTCTTATACATTTCTAGAAATTTTCTTTGGATTGTATTGAATTTATGCTGCAAACTGATATCTTTTTTAAGACATTATTTTAGTGGTGTTGTTTACAGTAATACAAATGGGTAAAGAAATTATTCTACATAATCATGTATTTAGCAAACTACATTTAGTGTGTAACTCTGAAAACTGATATGAAATAATGTACTTAGCCATAAAAGGAGGAGACAGCAGCAGTTCCTGGAGCCTCAGGTGGGGCTGCTGCTGCCTGATTTATCTATATGAAGGTAGTTTGTGAGCTCCAGCACAAGCCATTCCCCTGATTCAGGGAGCTTTAGTTGGTCTGGTATGGTGAACTAAATCAGGTCTCTGCCCTTTCAGGATAAGTTCATAGTTTATTTGAGGAAAATTGTTTTGCTCAGCTCAGAAATGAAGTCTGTAAACCCCTTGAGGCAGAAGTCAATAGGTCCCTCACCCACACACTGCTGTAACTGTTAAATGGCATTTTCTGCCTCTGTAACTGTCACTAAGGCCATCTTGAGCCACTATGTAGGACCTACCCTATATTATGCTAAGTTTAGGTGAAAACCTTAAACAACAGTTCACTAATATCTGAGCAGGAAAACCCACCAATTTCTGAGCTACCCCCATCCACAAACATTATCCATGAGTTGGAGTTCAGACCAATCTCTGAATAGGAAAACAAGGAAATCCTGAACTCCTCTAAGTGCAGAATTTGAAACCCTCCCAATCTTCATTCTGAAAATCGCTGCCCTAGAAAGCTCTGCCCCATAACAAATCACATTAAAAGGCTGTATCTGCTTACTTCTCTGCTACCTTCTCCAGGGAGCAGAGGCAGCCACTTCTGGATTTCTTCCTCTACTGGCTGGATCCTCCAATATAAACCCCTTTTATGAGATTTGCTGCCAGGTCTGACTCTCATGGGTAGGAGCCAAGAAGCAGAGCAAAAGAGAGGTGAAGTAGGAGAAGGGCCAAGGCTCCTGATGTCCTTCTGAAGTTCAACTGGGGATACCCTCTCATGGGAGCTGCACCACCTCTACTGAAGAGGCCTTCTCTCAGAGTTGTATGGTTCTTTGGCCCTCCTGTCTCAAGATTCAGTTCTATAAGGACATTGTCCCACCTCAGAAATGTGTGGTTTCAGGGCTCCCATATCTCAGGATGCCTTTTCATTGGGATACCATCTCTCCTCAGATCTGTCTTGTTCCTAGGCTCCCAAGTCCCAGGACAGCTTCCCATGTGATCAGGCAGGCCAAAAATTTAAGTTTTATGTGGAGGACCAGTCTATTGGTGAGAGTTGCCTGTCATGTTAGGAGCCAGGTTCTTCAGGGAGTCATGCTAGAGAGTCTGCTTTGTAACTGACCAGGCTCAGATGATTCCATGTGAGGCTTTCTGAGTGCTGCTGCGAGGTGTTCTGAGGGTATAACCTCAAGAAGTTGCAAAGTTCAGACATGGTGAGTGGAGGGTCACTGCTTATAAATGGGATGAGCAGGCTGCTGATCAGAGCTAGATGGAGTGGTGGTTCCTGCCTGGGAATAGTTGGGAAGACAGATGGAGGGCAGGCACAAGTGCTACTGAAATGCAAATCTCTGCAGGTGTGGAAAAGGCCCAGCACTTCGCTGAAAACCTGAGCCTAGAAGTATTATCCTGTGTCCTTCAGCACACTCTATCCCTAAGAGAGGGGCTCATGTCACTCATGACTCACTGGCCAATCAGGGTGTCTAGGCAGAAGAGAAGGCAGATCCTTCTGGGTGCCCTGCTGTAGGTTCTGCTGTTTCTGAGCAGAATGTCCATGTGTGATGAGACGTAATAGCTGCTGCTGGATGTTGTGAGGGAAGCTAGAGCAAGTTCTGAAGTCCAAAAATGATGAGTGGAGGGTCATTGCCCCAAAATGGGAGGAGCAGGCTGCTGATCACAGCTAGCTGAAGTGGAGGGTCCTGCCTGAGGCTGTATGGGAAGACAGATGAGTAAACTATGGGAGGACAGGCACAAGGGCTACTGAAATGAAAATGTGTGCAGATCAGGAAAAGGTATGGCCCTGAACTGGAAGCATAGTACTGGTAATGTTATGCTTTTTCCCTTCAGCACACTCTAACCCTAAGTGAGGGGCTCATGTCACTCAAGACATACTAGCCAATCAGGGCCTGCAGGCCCAAGAGGAGGCGTGTTCTTCCAGGCCCCAAGCTGAAGGTTCTGCCATTTCTGAGCTTGCTGCAGCATCTCTGAGCACCAGAGGGAGCTGTGAGGGGAGGTCTGGGAAGATCTGAAGTTGCAACAGGGTAAGCTCAGGTTCACTGCCCACAATAGGGAAGAGAAAGAAGCTGAGCTCCAGGAGCTAGTGTGGTGGATTCTTGCTGAAATTGGGTGGTAAGCAGCGACGATGTGCAGCCACCTCTTAGGCGTCTTATGGTCCTAGTCATTTCTTTGACCCAGGGTGGGATCTGAATAACTTCACTATGAGGCTACATTTGGCCAACTTTTGAAGCAGGGGCTTGTGTGTAGAAGCATCCTTGTTAAGATTCCAAACCCAGAGAGCACTAATTTCCCTAAAATCTTCAACAAATTCTGCCCTCAGCATTTAACATTCAGGTGTAAGATCCATTTAGAGTTAATCTTATGGAGGTTGTAGCTCACATGCCAAATATTTTTTGTTGTTTTTATATTATTATCTGATAGGGCTGGAATGTAGGTTTTGTACATGTCAAGCATATACTCTTGTATTGATCTTCATCATGATATTAATACTACTTGAACCTTATGAGTCACATTGTTTCAACTGTGTGATTTTTTTTTCCTTTTTAGTGCTTGACTTAAACAGTTTTTTAAATGAATACTATTATTTTTCTATAAGTACCTCATGTGTGTCTGGTCCTCCTAGCAGTCAGAATATGGCCTCAAAACTTCTGAACTTAGAGTAATGGATAGGTGTGTGCTCCTATGTATGTCAAGGTAAGCCTTTCAGAGGCCCATAGGGAATGGCAAGTGAAGCTTTGATGATTCCTAAGACTCCGTGAAAGGTCCTGATCCACTGCACACAGTGTTGATCGACTAGGGACTGCTAGCACACTAGTGAAGTGTCAAAATGGATTCAAGCCAAGGGCAATGACTGCTTCCCCCTTCTTTATGAATCTCCTAAGGTGACCTTGCCTCCTCACTCAACTACCACATTTCCTTATAGTTGTACCAAACAAATTGATGGTATTTGAGGCTAGCATGGGATGTTTTGATTGGGCTTTCAGTCATTTACAGGCTGTTACAATGGATAATGAAGTTAGATCTGCCCCTTTTAGTCTTGTCTCTGGAGTTTGATTCCCAGGATTCTGCGTTGGCTCTATTGCCACTCACTCCATTTCCCTGTGGTTCCTGATTCCCACATTTATGTAGGTATTGGCAATCAGGACTAATTATTTGCAAGACCATTGAAGCTTCTTCACTGCTGAACCAATTCTCATTCCCTATGTTGCCTATTTTGACCAACATTTACATTGCTGATGCTTTCATCTTTTTTTTGGGGGGGTAACTGTTTAAACATAGATTTCATTTTAGGAAGATCATATCAATGTTACAATTGAAAGTGAGGCACTTCAAGTTTCTAGATGATGTGTACATAACTAGAGGGAATGAATACCTCTTTGCAGAAACCTGAGCAAAGATCTGTCTGTTCTTTCTATCTACTGTTTGTTTGATTAATTTTTGTAGAGTATTATGTGCCCCTGACTATTCTGGAACTCACTGCATAGACCAGGATACCATGCATCTCTCTGAGATATACTTGCCTTTGCCTCCTGAGGGTTGTTGGAATTAAAGGCATGACAAAATACACCCAGTTTGCCCATTGTTTTTATACTCAGGAATTGTTCATACAATTTCTCTAAGGTGGGCTAAGCAAGGTTGATCTGTTTAATTGTCTCCCCCATTTATGTCTGTTAATTAATCATTTTTGAATTTTTACATTCATTATTATTTTAATTAACTACATTTTATTCACATTGTATCCCCCCTGTAGCTCCCTCTCACTGCCCCTCCCAATCCCACCCTTTCTTCCTCTTCTCTATCAGTACCCCTCCCCCAGTCCACTGATAAAGTTGGTCCTCCTCCAATTCCCTCTGATCCTAGTCTATAAGGATTCATCAGGAGTGGCTGCATTGTATTCCTCTGTGGCCTGGTAAGGCTAGGTGTGGGGAACACACCTGTTGGGTAAACACTCAGGAGGCAGAGGTAGGAGGATCTCGTTTCCAAAACTTTTTAAAGATTTATTTATTATTTATACAACATTTTGCCTGCACACTAGATCTCAGTATAGATGATTGTGAGCCACCATGTAGTTGCTGGGAATTGAACTCATGAACTTTGGTAGAATAGCAAGTAGTGCTCTTAACCTCTGAGCCACCTCTCCAGCCTCATCCAAGAACATTTTTAAGAAGGAATTTATGGTATTAATTTGTACGTGGTCCTTTCTTTCTTTCCTTTCCTTCCTTCCTTCTTCCTCCCTCCCTTCCTTCTTTCCTTCCTTTCTTCCTATCTATCTATCTATCTATCTATCTATCTATCTATTTATCTACCTATTTATTATACATTGTTCTACCTGCATGTACCACTGCAAGCCATACGGGGGCATAAGATCTCACTATAGATGGTTCTGAGCCACCATGTGGTTGCTGGGAATTGAACTCAGTACCTTTAGGAGAACAGCCAATACTTTTAACATCTGAGCTACCTCTCTAGCCCTGGTCCCACTTTTCTTTACTTCATGATGCTTAAATTTTCAAAAACACAAACAAATGTGTTATGAACATCTGTAGAATTAGGCATCATTTTTCAAGGAAGAAAATGAAAAGATGATTAACAAATGAATTAATGATTCTTTACTGTGGTCACACATAAGTTTGAATGAATACTGTCCAGTTCATCTAAACAGCTTATGTCACCACGTGGTGAATTAAATTTATCGTTGTATTTTCAGGATGATGTTTATTACTCATTACCACTATGAGGCTGTATTCTGCCTTAGCTGAGCTAACTGGATAAATGAGTAAACTGCAGCTTTTCGTGGGGAGGTGGGAAGGCCAGCCTTGAACCTGTGATCCTCCTGTCTCAGCCTTCTGAATTCTGGGGTTCTAGACTTGGGCTGCTAAAGTTAAAACACTGAAGTAGATGGTACATTCATCTGTTTGTGGGGATTATCACCTTTTAAGAATTCCAAACTTGGTATGTTTAATGTATCTCACACTTTTAATAAGATATTAAAATGTATTCATCTGCCATGTCAGGCAACACCGAACCAACTGTAATTCTAACTTCAGGGGATCCACTATCTTCTTCTATCCTCCATGGACACACACACACACATAAACAGATCTAGCACTTTGATCTAGCACAGAGTCCTCCTGAATTCCAACCCCACAGGACTCAAGGAGGAGGCCGGCTCTCAAGGCACTCCTTGCTCTGTACTTATTAAATTGAAATAAATTCATGGTATTAAATTAAGTACAACATCCATGTAAAGCTCGTTATTAAGTGACACATGCTTGCCATAAGAGGGCACCACATCCCTTGACAGATGATCCTGTAGTTGGTGGGGATGGAATTAGGCACTTCGGGAAGAGAGAGGGATTCTCTGCTTCACAGAGCCCCCTGGCTGTTGGTATGACAGGCATGAGACACTGAGTCCAGAGTTTTGTTTCTTTCTTTATTTTTTTTAAATTCATTCATTCATTTATTCTCCAGCATTATGCCTGTGCACTATAAGAGGGCACCAGATCTCATTATAGATGGTCATGAGCCACCATGTGTTTGCTAGGAATTGAACTCAGGATCTTTGGAAGAGTAGCCAGTGCTGTTAACCTTTGAGCCATCTTTCTAGCCTTTGGCTTTTTTTTTTAAATCTATAAAACAGATTTATTATCTGTATCAGTGCATTTTTGCCTTCCAGAGACCAGACCTGCTTTGACTGGGAGAGTGGAAATGATTTAAAAAAAAGGGGGCACAGCCTCCAGAATCCCTTCTCCAACTAAGTCAGATCAGGAGAATTCAAAGTGCACATTTTGCCTTCACACAAATGACTTCCAGCAGCCGGGCCTGTTTACTTCCTGAAGTAGATGGGCAGGGCGATGGCATCTAGAATCAGCTCCCAGGAAGCTCTGGATCCTGAAGACAGCCAGGGGCAAAGGACAGGGACATTTACATGACACAGGGTAAACACTGTGTTCTGTAGCAACAAGAAGGGCTTCAGGGGATACTTCTGGGTCTCCTGTATGTTTTCAGGGTTGATTGTTTGGTGGTGAATAGTTAACTGATTTTATGCTCTTTCCTGGAAAAATTTTCTTCTCACACTCTCAGTTTTTAATTAGTTCCCTGCAGATTTTTGGATAGGATTAAGGACAATGGTTTCTTCCTGGACCACTTTTGCATGCCTATTGGCGTTTTCCATTTTTCAGTTCATGTTTGTGCAAGTATTTTCGTAAGCCTTTTTTTTTTTAATATTGGTTCGTCTTAATGGGTGTAGCTTCTGGTATTATTAGGAGACACATTCCAAGAACATACTCTGATCCTCTGCCTTATATAATTTTTTCTTCACCTGTTCTGCATGATCTCTGAGCCTTAGATCTGCGAATTGTGTTGTAGATTTATCAGGTGTGAGTGTTCTCCAGAATTCTGCCTTATGATTGGTTGTGCTTTTCTGTCATGATTGTTGTTGAAAAGAAAAGCTCCTTTGGACAGTGGTGAACTATACTTATCTATGTGCATTATTAAAAATATTTAGGTTGTAACATGTTTATATTCATGCATGGACTTACATATATTATAGGGATTTATGTAGATAATTCACAGTATGGATAGCTTAAAACTCACAAATATTTTACTGTTATTTCCCCCACTTCCTTCTTTTACATTTATCCACCTTCATTATTAGGGGACCTTCCCCACATCTGATCCCAATCAGATCAATTGTACCTGCCATTGTATTGCTTTCCCAACATGTTTTCTTGTTTCTACAGTTATTCCATGGTGATACTCACATCTGAAACTTTGGAGCTAGATGCCCCAGAGTAGAGAATGAGATATATTTGTCTTCTGGATATGAGTTACCTAACTTATAAATTTTCTACTTACAACTATTTATGTGTATGATATTTATCACGTTAAACATATTTATGAGTTTCCATTTCCTACCTACTGTGAACACATAACAATGAAGGTGACTGAGCAAGTATTTTTAGAGTGGGATATTGAGTCATTTTACATATGTCTAGGAAAAGAGAGCAGGGCCAGATAGTAGATTTATTTTTCCTTTTAGAAAATTCCCTACTCTGATTTTTCGAATGGCTCAACCTATATAAAATACACCCCCCCATTCCAGAGATTGATTTTCATCCCTGTTCTATAGAAGAATCTCAAATACCACCCAAAGCCCTGTTATACTCCCCAAAATAACAAAGAAAACAAGCACTTACTTCATGTACTATTTATCTCAATTACTATCATGTAATTACATTTTGAATATATATTGTCCATAAATTAATAAGTAACATGCATAACTTACTAAAATGTGTTTTCAGCAGCAGCTTTTATTCTGAAATAGAATGTCTGTGATAGTGAGACAAAGTGAGGAGCTCTTATTTTTGTTTAAATATACATTTCAAAAAAAGGTTACTTAAAAGTATGTAAATAATTTAATTTTAGTATACTAATGGGTTTTATTAGAAAACTAATACATCAAAATGATGAATTTTTATTTGTTATTTTTTTTTGTTTTTAATACATCTCAAAGAGTTCTTATCAGGTCTTAAGAGAATAATGTAGCACTTTGGGAAAAAGATGCATCCCAGAAGTCCTGCACTGGAGGCCAAGATGGAGAAGACTTCCACAGCCACCGTGGCTTTTCCCTTGGTGCTCTGGTATACAGGGATGAAGGTGACCCAGACACTGCAGAACACCAGCATGCTAAAAGTCAGGAAATTGGCCTCATTGAATGTGTCAGGCAGATCTCTCACCAGGAAAGCCAGAGTGTAACTCCCTAGGGCCAGTGCCCCTAAGTAAGCCAGCACACAGTAGAAGGCAGTAGCTGAGCCCTTGTTGCATAAAATGATGACTTGAGCATGTTCAGAGTGAGCATCTGTGTCAATGTGGGGAGGAGAGGTTCCCAGCCAGACTCCAGAGAGAATTAGTTGGATCAGGACACAAATGGGGATGACAGCATTATAGATGCCTGAGACAAACAACCTTCTCATTGTTCTCCCTGGTTTCATGACTCTAAAGGCCAGAATTACAGTTATCGTTTTTGCCAAAACAATAGAAATAGCCAAGGTGAACACAAGTGCAAATGTCACTTGTTGCAGTATGCAGGAGACATTGTTTGGGTGTCCAATGAAGAAAAAGGAGCAGAGAAAGCAGAAGAGGATGGAGATGAGCAGGATGTAGCTGAGAGTCCTGTTATTAGCTTTAACAATGGCTGATTCTCGGTGTTTGAGAAAGATCCCCAGAACTGCAATTGTGCTGACTGATAAGCACAGAGCTGTGCAGGCTAGAGCCATGCCCAGAGGATCTTCAAAGGACAAGAAAGTCACTGTCTTGGGCAGGCAGTAATTTCTGTCAGGGTTTGGATACTCTTGACTTGGGCAAGGGATGCACACCTGCTTATCTGTGGGGAGGAAGTGAATCAACATTTCAGTTTTTACAATTATTTAGTCATTGCACATTTAGTTCATGAGAGTGCTTTCCATTGATGTGTGTAGCCTGGCATATTCTCCTTCCTGATTCTGCCAAGGAAAGATCTCTTGATAATTCCCATTTGTACTGTTTATCTTGTTTAATGCACAATAAGGTTTCTGCTGAAGAATTTATCAATTTCTCCAGGGCAGTGAAATCTATATATTACTCATATTCAGATGAAGTAATACTGTCAAGCAATCCTTCAAATGCTTTTTTTATATACTGTGAGTTTCTAAGTATGTACACAAAGTATTTTGAACACATTCGTGTATAAAAATATACTTCCTTGATTCCACCTTTATTGGTTCTTCTCATTTTTCTTGTCACACACAGTTTCAGTGGATATTTGTTACCCCACTTCTATATAATTTTTCCAAGGTAATATGGGAGTAAGTTAGATCTGACCTCCATGGACTATGGAGGAATTCTGATTTGGCAGTAAATTATACAACACTTGCATCAACAAACAGCAGCTATCTGCTCAGATCAACCAGTACCTATCTCAGCTGTGGAAGTTGCAAATAAATTTCTATAGTCTTTGACATCCTTTGACTCAGGACAGGAATCATAATCTTTCATTGTTAATTCCAGAATAATCCTGGGAATTGTTCTAATTTTTACTCTTGTTCTTTCAGTAATATTCTGAAGACTAAAAAATAACCTACATGTCATATAATAGTACCATAAATGTACAAAATGTTAAATCAGAAAGGGAGAATGACAAATGCCAAGGCTGTTTGATGTCCAAGGGAGGCTTCCTTTTTTTCTAAAAAGGAAGGGAAGAGGGACACATGCTTTGGGAGGTGAGGTGGGAGGGAGGGACTGTAAGGAGAGGTGTGAGCAGATGCTGCAATTGTATATGAACAATTTAATAATATATTTAAAAAGAAATAATAAGATTGTAATAGAATTCAATGAAATAGAAGTCAAGAAAACAATACATAGAATTAACCAAAGGAAGATCTGAATCATTCTAAATATAAACAATATTAACATATTCTTGATTCAAGTAAATCAAAGAAAGAAATAAACAATTAACAGAAACAAATTAACAATAAAATTAAAAGAATCACAAATGACAGAAAAACCATTATTACAGAAACCAAAAAATTCAGAATATTCTAAGGAAACATTTAAAAAGTGCTATATTCCAGTAAGCTTAAAAATTTACATGAGATGCATAAGCTTTAGATTTCCCCAAGCAACAATGATTCAAACAGGAATTCAGAAATAATTCAACTACATAAATACATCCAGACCCATGAGGAAATTCAAAAGGTCACAAAAGCCTCCGACCAAAAAAGGAAGGAAGGATGAAAGATCAAAAAATGCAGAATCCACGATGGTGGATATCTGTGTGCACTGTATCTGAGAGCCAGAGGTTCATGACTCTGAGACCAGTGAGTGGACAGGAGGCTAGAGCCAAAGCATCAACTTAGGTGCTTCCAGTTCTGGATGGGACATCCAGGAATTGGAACTGATCTGATCCAGGTCCCCACTGGTCATCTCCCAGGTCCAGAATCAAATGGACCTAATAGATGTCTACAGAACTTTTCACCCCAAAATAAAACAGTATATAGCCTTCTAAGCACCCCACGAAAACTTCTCCAAAATTGACTATATAGTTGAGCACAAAGTAAGTCTCCATGGATGCAAGAATACTAAAATAATACCTTGTATCCATTTTCACCACAATATTCTAAACCTGGATCTCAACAATGACAGAAATAGCAAAACACATATACACATATGGAATCCGAATAACACTCTACTCAATGAGAAGTGTCATTGAAGAAATAAAGTAATCAAAGATTTCCTAGAATTCAATGAAAATGAAGGTACAACATGCCCAAACTTATGGGACACAATGAAAGCAGTGCTTACAAGAAAGTTGATAGCACTCAGTGCCTTCATAAGGAAATTTGAGACATCTCATACAAGCAATATAATGATACACCTGAAAGAACTAGAAAAAAATATAGATGCACTCAAGAGGAGTAGATGGCTGGAAATAATCAACATCAGTGCTGCAATCAATATACTAAAACCAAAATGATTCAAAAAGCCAACAAAACCAAGGACTGGTTCTTTGAGAAAATCAGCAAAATAGATAAACCCTGAACCAAAGTAACATAAAGCAGAAAGACACTATTAAAATGAACAAAATAGAAAATGAGAAAGGGGATATAAGGACAGACACCAAGGAAATAAAAAAAGAATCTTTAAGTGGTACTTCAAAAGCCTATATTTTACAAAAACTTTATAAAGAATGGACAATTTTCTTGATAGATTCCACTTACCAACGTGAAATCAAGATCAGGTAAATAAATTAAATAGGCCTATGTCCCCTAAGTAAATAGAAGTAATCATCAAAAGTACTCTTCCTAAAAAAGCCCTGAGCCAGAGGGTTTCAGCGAAGAATTCTACGAGACCTTCAAAGAAGTGCTAACTAAATCCAGTATTCTTCAAACAATTTGACAAAATAGAAACAGAAGGAACATTACCAACTCTATTCTCTGAGACCAGTCACCTTGATACCTAAACTGCAGAAAGAGCCAAGAAAGAAAGAGAACTTCAAACCAATTTCCCTTATGAACATTGATGCAAAAATACTCAATAAAATACTCGCAAACAGAATCCAAGAATGCATTAAAAGTATTATCTACTACCACTAAGTAGGCTTCATTCCAGGCATATACTGATGGTTCAATCTATGGAAATCCACCTATAAAATGCATCATACAAGCACACTGAAAAAAAAAAAAAAAAAAAAAAAACATGATCATCTCCTTAGATGTATAAAAAGTATTTGAGAAAATCCAACACCTGTTCATGTTTAAAGTCTTGGAGATATCAGGAATACAAGGCACATATCTAAACAGAGTTGAGACAGTATTCAGCAAGGCTACATCCAACATCAAACTAAATGGACAGAAACTTAAACCAATCCCACTGAAATCAGGGACAAGTCAAGGATGCCCACTCTCTCCATATCTCTTCAACCTAGTACTAGTAGTCATATAGCACAATGCAAGAATTTTTTCCCGTGGTAGAATTAGACTGTAGAACATAATTTTTAAATTTTTAATTAATCTTTCAACATTTTATTGTTTTTAATAAAAGATAAAAAGTTCTGTTTCTTATAAAATTGCCTAAGGGTTGGCTTTTTTATTATAGTAAATAATAACAGATTCTCATCATTATAATAATCTTATTCCTTCTGACTTTTTATTTTTTTATAAAAATTTTCATTTTAAAAATAACATATTTGCTTGACTATATCTCTTCTTGTTCTTTCTAGAACTTCTTCTGGACCCACCTTATATTTATTGTCTCTCAAATCCATGGACTCTTTCTCATTAAATGTTGTATTTGTGTTTTTGTGTGTGTGTGTCTTTGTATTCATAAATACTACTTGCTCATTCCTTGTGTTATCATATATTTGTTATCACATGGTTGACCTTAAACAGGCAGCTATACTTTCATTTACAAAGATTGGCTTTTTCTGCTATTGTTGATACTTGAAATGTCAACTTTAACTGTTTTAAATGCAGTTCTATTTCTTGTGTATTGAGGAAACAATTACACATCTATTTTTTCTGGAGTTACTTTCAGGCACCAATCATTACATTTGTTTATTACAGAAATATAATTCGATCTTGGACAACTGGATATCTCACATTCAATGTGGAGCCTATAGCATGGGTCACTGCAAGAGTTGAGATGGCCATGCACCAAAAGGAAGGATTTTTAAGTAGGTTGATTTTGACACAATAGCAAGAGAACTAACTGCCACTCAAACATTCACACATTGTGTGGGATCAGCAGTGGTCACTAATGGATTCAGGGATGAGTGAAAGAGACATAGGGAAGAGCACTACATTATGACACCATGGTCACTTCTTAGCTTTCCTGTTCTACATTCCCAAGCAGTTTGAGGAAAGATATTGTTTTTATACCTGTCTGGTTGGAAATGTGCTGCTCTGGACAAAATGAACAAGAAAAACAGCAGACGGGTCTTCCTTCTTGTGGAACTTTCCAGAATCCTGGACCACAGTGCTGTGTACATACAGATTGAGGTGTCTGAAGGAAACACAGAAAAAACTAGTCATAATATTGTACATTAATTTAAAATATTTTAGGTTAAATAACTTAAATGCACATATCCTATGGAAATTCTATGTATTCATGAGGAGCTCAAACATTTTTAATATGGAAGTATAGAATGGAAATTTGAAATTAGCACACTTCCCAATGCTAAATGTTCAACCTCCCTTTGTGGTGACTAAACTGTGACTCACTTCTTCCTAGCCTTTGTGAAATCTGTATGACAGCCACATATTCTCTCCTTTGATGCAGCAAGCCAGAACTCATTTTTCATATGAATTATGGAACAGTTGGATTGTCAGAGAGAAACCCAGTCACTCTTCCCTCATCTGTTTCTATCTTTACATTTCCAATCATGTAGTAATACCCATACACTCTGTTTCAACTGCAAAAGGAAGTTCAGTTTTCTTGTGAAAGATGGTTTGGCCATTGATGAATTATGATCTATTACTGTGAGTTTTACCCTTAACTCCCAAAGCTAAGAATAGTTATTTCTTTTTAAACATTAGTGTTTTTTTCACATAAGAATTTCACCAGTTTCACGTTAGTTAATCACATTAACTACTAAACTAACAAAACTTTAGTTTGTTATATGTTAAATTTGTGTAGGAAAGGAACAACTATTTCTTTCTATCCTTAGACCTCTTTTCTGCCTTGGTTTGGATTCAATTTCTATCTCATAAATATTAATATATTAACAGGAATATACTTCTGGATAACTGTCTCAGCAGTTAAGAGTGCATGCTGCTCTTGCAGAGAAATATGAATTCAGTTCCTGATACACATATCTGGTAGCTCATATACATTGGCTACAGAAATATGTTGTATCAAAATCCATAATTTGTTTTGTGTTCATGCTAGTTCACAACTTTGCAAATCTATTGATATGCTTGAGTATGAGTTGTACAAAAGTAAGGATGCTTGAACATGAGCATGCATGTATAATAAAAATATGTGAATGTATACATATGTGTGTATGCATGTGTGTGTACACATAGAAACATACATACACACCTATATAACCATGAAAATTCATTTATTTTGCAGCATGAATGAACACATCACACTGAAATGCAATTCATCTAATTCTATCTACAGGAACATGTGTTTCTTTATATGTATATTTTATGTGTATATATACATAATTCTGAAATACTGAGCTTTATTTCTGAATTAATAAAATAGGACTGAAGAGATGATTTAGTGTTTAACATGTTTTCCACATGAACATCAGAATGTGAATTTGATCATGCTGAGGGATGGAAAGAAAAGTTGGGTGTAGAAAATGTTGTTGTAATACAAATTTTGTGATCATGAAGACAGTAAGAAAATCAAAGAAATGATGTAAGCTGAATATATCAAAATCATATAGTAAAGGTTTCAGAGCCATATCCTGTTTAAAAATAAACGGAAGAGCAACTGAGGAAGATAACCAGTGTTGAGGGTGGCCCTAACAGGTACATGTGCTTATATGCATGAACACTTACATGTAAGCTCACAATCACAATGGAACTAAGAACAGCATATTACAATCATTTTAAATTTTCAAAGAGGCATCATGCAATCAGGGAGAAAAGGCACATACTTAAACACAATAAAGGCAATATATAGCAAGCCAATAGCCAACTTCAATTTAAATGGACAGAAAATTCAAGCATTCCCACTAAAATTCAGGGACAAATAAAGGCTGCCAATCACACCATAACCCCTCAATATAGTTTTTAAATTTCTAGCTAGAGCAATAAACAAGTAAAGGAGATAAAGGATTACAAATTGAAAGAGAAGAAGTCAAAGTATCACTATTTGCAGATGATATGATACTATACCCAAGTGACCCCCAATATTCTACCAGAGAACTCCTACAGGTGCGAGACACTTTCAGAGACTTATTTGTATACAAAATTAACTCAAAAAACATCAGTAACCCTCCCGTATAGGGGTGATAAAAAATAGGGAAACAACACACTCCCCAATAGCTAAAAATAATATAAAAGAACTTGGTGTAACTCCAAGCCATTGAAAGACCTGTATGAAAAGAACTTCAAGTCTTTGAAAAAAGAAACTGTAAATTTTAGAAGATTGACAGTTCTCCCATGATTGTGGATCAGTAGGATTAAAATACTAAAAATGTAAATCCTGCCAAAAGCCATCTACGTATTCAATACATTTCCCATTAATTTCCAACATAATTCTTTACAGACCTGGAAAGAGCAACCATGAACTTCATATGGAAATACAAAAGACACAGGATAGCCAAGACATTTCTGTACAATAAAAGAACTTCAGGCAGTATCAACATCCATGAGTTCAACCTATACTTCAGAGAAATAGTAATAAAAATTACATGGCATGGGCACAGAAACAGACAGGTTCATCTATAGAACCAAACTGAAGTTCTAACTGGATGTCTGCATGTAGAAAATGCAAATAGAGTCATATGTATCATGCTGTACAAACTCAAGTCCAAGTGGATCAAAGACCTTGACATAAAACTAGAGACTCTAAATCTATTAGAAGACAGAATGGGGAAAAGCCTGGAACTCATTAGAATAGCAGACAATAGACCCACAATAGCACATGCTCTAAGATCAAAAGTTGACAAATGGGATCTCATAAAACTGAAAAAGCTTCTATAAATCAAAGGACACTGTCAATAGAACAGTATGACAGCCTACAGATTGGGAAAACATCTTCACCAAAGCTCCATCACAGAGAGGGCTAATATCCAAAATGCACAAAAAAAAAAAAATGAAAAGAAATCAAACATCAACAAATCAAATAATTCAATTAAAACATGGGGTACAGAAGTAAACTGAGAATTCACAACAGGAATCTCAAATGGCTGAGTAGCAGCTAAAAATGCTCAATGTCCTTAGCCATCAGAGAACGGCAAATCAAAACGAATTTAAGATTCCATTTTCCTACAGTCAGAATGACTAAGATTAAAAACTCACTTGACAACACATGCTGGCAAGGATGTGGAGAAAGGGGAATACTTCTCCATTGCTGATGGGAGTGGAAGCTTGTACATCCTTTCTGGAAATCAAGCTGGCACTTTCTCAGAAAACTGGGAGTAGTTCTGACTCAAGACCCTGATATACTATTCCTGGGCATATACTTAAAAGATGATTGTTGGTATTCATTGTTGGATTGTTGGTATACATTCTTTTGAAATGTATACACCTTACCCTTGTTCATTCAAATACTGACTTCTCCCCCCTCCCACTCACTGGTTTCAATTCGGATATTGCATTGTGATACTTATTATAAGCATCCTGTCTCAACTGTGTGTAAACAGGCCAAAATAAAGCAACTACCACAATGTTGAGCAATGGGAGGAGCCAGATGACAGGAAAGAGGGGAGGATCCAGAGGACAGAAAATGAGTGGGAGAAGAAAGGGTGAGAAGAAAGCTAGGAGAGGGAGCTGGAGGATAGATCTTCGAACAATGTGGAGAGATGGACTGGTCCTAATAAATCACTAAAAGCAAGTAAAATGGGTGAAATCTAAATGTTAGGAAACTATGAAGGCTTGGAGGTTTAGGAGAGAGGAACTATTTCCCAACATTGTGTTCTAAGTTAATTAAATAAACCCAGTCTCTGTGTGGTGATTTGGTTATACAGCTGTTTAGGATTAACATTAAGCTTTACTAAAAGACAATTATTAGTAAATATTAATTGTCACCTACAACAGATGATCCACCACACAAGAAGGACATTTGCTCAGCTATGTTCACAGTGGCTATATTTTTAATAATCAGAAACTGGAAACAACGTAGATGTCCCTCGACCAAAAACATGGGTAAAGAAATTGTGTTGTATTTGCAAAATGGAACAGTACTCAGCTGTTAAAAATAAGAAAATCATGAAATTTGCAACCAAATGTTTGGAATGAGAAAAGATCATCCTGAGTGAGGTAACCCAGATGCAGAAATACACACATGATATATACTCAATTATAAGCAGATATTATAGACCTATAGTACAGGATAACCTTACTACAATCCATAGACCCAAAGAAGCTAAGTAAGAAGGAGTGCCCAAGTGAGGGTGCCAGAATGACACTTAGAGGGAAAAATAGATTAGATATCAGAACTGGATGAAGGGTGGAACTGGACAGGAGAAGGAATTGGGAAAGAAACACCGGTGGGGTTCAGATGTGGGGGCAATGAGGATGGGAGGTTCTAGGGCTGGGAACAAAAAGGGAAACTAAGAAACTTACATCTTTGTTAGGATGGAGACCACTGACAGGATGGGCTTCTGGGACGATATGGGTGTGTCTCTAGCTGAGGCCCCCTAACAAGGAGGAAGACATGAAGCCTAAATTGCATCAACAAAACTATTGCTCCAAAAATTACCCTTCCTGCATAAAGGGCGGGGTGGGGGGTAGGGATGCAAAGAGAGAACAAAGATTGAGGAAAAGTTGAACTAGTAATTGGCCCAAACTGAGACCCACTGCACTGTAGAGAGCATTACAGGACACTTGTCTGGAAGGTTCCACCCAGCTGGGTGGAGATGCTGGGACTTGCATCCAAGCATGGCACAGAGCTCCAGGGTTTTTTGTGGAAATGTAGGAAGGTCCTGGAGTGGTAGAAATCCTAAAAGAAGACTAACAGAGATTACTAACACAGAATCATGGGGGCTAACAGAGACTGAGACATCAACTAAGGAGCATACATGTTCTGGTCCTAAGCCCTCTGTCCATATGTGATCAATAAGTAGATTGCTCTTCATGTGGGTCAACCGGAAAGTATAGATGGGAGGGCCTGTTTCTAATATGGTCTCTACTGACTCCTTTTGGAGCACTTCTCCCTGGCAGGGCTGCCTTGGCTGGCCTCGGTGGATGATGACATGCTCAGTCCTGATGTGACTTGATGTGCTAGAGAGAGTTTCTATGGTGGAAGTGGAGATCCCCTTTTCTGGAGAAAGGGAGAAAGAAAAAGGGAAGAGGAAAGAGGAAGCCTGGAGGTGAGAAGGGAGGGACCATCTGGGGATGTAAAGAAAGTAAACTGAAATTAAAAAACAAAAGCAATTATTTTAAAATTTCAAAGATAGATCACACAATTTTAAATCTTAACAAATATTTCTCTACAAATTAAACATTGAAAAATTCCAGACCTGACTGAAGTTGCTTGGCCATTTAGTCAGAACTTCATTGATGAAAAAGCCATGGTCTTGTGGACTCTTGAAGAAAAACTCTCCCACTTTAACTAATAATGAATTATGCTTAGTATGTTCCACAAAATTTTGTATATCATACGTTTCCATAGTATTCTTGTTCTCCTCAAAGCTTATTTCATCTCCAGCAGCATTTGTCACTTTAATTTTCCTCAGAAATGGATGGAGCTGAAGAGAAACATCATTTGATATGAGCGGCCCATACAAATTACTAGTTGACGTTCTTTAAGAGAAATCCGTTCTCTTTCTAACATGGTTTTATTTTTGAAGAGGCTTAGATTGTTTAGGTGTCCTCCACTTTTTTTTTTATTGAGATGAACAGTCCTCCCCAAGTAATGCAAGAGTTACTGAACACAAGTAGAAATGTTGTCAATGGTATGGAACATGTGCAGCATGTTTTTAGAGGGAACAAGGCCCTGTGTCTTTTTCTAGTATGAGCAAAATATTTCTAACTAGGAAATGGAAATTTTTGTAGAGAAAAATTTGACTAAGATTTAAACAACATTATTTTAGTGGGTTCATATGTATTAAGATATGTCCATTTTTATGCCACACATGAATATGAGAGTATTTCAATTAGGTAAATATGTATGCATATATTTAAAGAGAGTACCTTGATGTGATAACATTAGTAGGAATTTATGCAAAGCTCCACATTCATTTAAAAATGTATATTAAATAAGTATAAAATTTGTGTCAGTTATAACTCAGGAAACTGTAAAGGGACCCACTGCCTAACTTCATTTCTCTTTGGTTTGTTTTCTGTAACAACAGTTGACTTTCAGTTTTGATATGAACACCATGCGGGACAATATGCACTACAAATGTGCCTGGTGCCTCTGAAGGCCAGAAGAAGCTGCTGGATCCCCCAGAAGAGGAGTTACATACACTTGTAAGCTTTTATATAGATACCAAGAACTGAGCATGGGTCTTCTCAAGAGCAAGAAGTACTTCTAAACAGAGCCATCTCAACCCCCTAGATTTGTGTTATTTTTGTTTTTGTTTATTGCCTTCAACTATGTATATATGTACACAAAGTGTATGCCTGCTCCCACAGAGAGCAAAAGAGTGTGCCAGATTCCTTGGAACTGACGTTAAAGACAGTTGTGAGCCACCATATGTGTGCTAACAACTAAACTCATGTACCCTGTATGAGCAGCACATGGTTATACCTGCTGAGTCATCCCTCGACCATGATTTAATTACATATCTATCAAATAAAATGGGTTAGTACTTCGACTTTTGATATTCAGTGTTGCGTTACCTAATTAAACTCATGTTATAAAGAACTATTGGATAGGTACTCTGTTATCTATAGAAGGTATATACAAACTTACCTCAAGATCACATCTGCAGAAAGCCATATTCACAAACTGTGTCAATGTCTGTCAAATATTATTGTTTTCCAACATGCTCAATATTACATAGTACACTACACATTCAGAATTTTATTTTTTATTTATCTATCTTTGATAGAATTTAAAGTTAAATTGACTTGTTCAACAGTCTTATTGATGATGCCCTATTTGAAGGTGATCATCGAGGCTCATATGTGTTGATGAGTCCTGTTTTTATCTTGTTGGTGTAAAACCCAAACAAAGCCATTTGTCACTAATGCATGAAGATATAGCCTTGGCTTATGAATATTGTTTGTGCTCTAACATTTAAGAATGGAAGCATAGTTTTGCTTTTATCTTCATTTATAAAATTAAGAATAAATAATTTGTATAAGCAATTAATTTTCTGTTACTTATGACTCTAGGACAGATGATTTATTTTCCACAAAAGGATCTCCCCATGGTTTTGTGTCCTTAAAAATATAGATTGCATTTTATTTAATGTAGCACCTTTGGGTATGGTCACTTTGTCTATATCTTATGACAGTTGACCTATTCCATTAAAGCCCATATAATTTGGTTATTGAACTTGCTATATTTTTATATTAATTACATCAATATCTTACAGAATTTCTTCTTGCAAAAAGGAAAATATATGATGAAAGACATTCAAATTTACTGTCTTCAAATCAGTGCTTTTAGTTCTAAAATCATGTAAGATAATTATAGACATATATACATACACTGGTACAGAACCCTTTTCCATTTTAGTGTATTTTTTAAGTATAAGATGAAAACATTTGAATGGCTTGAACACAGTAAATTGCTTACTAATAATATGAGAACCTGAGCTTCACTTGCTTCTGAGTGAGACTTACTTGCCATGGTAGAAGCCAGTCAGTGTTTCTACCTTCTTTAGATTCCATTTCAATTTTGTTCAATAGCATTTTATGGAGGGCATGGGCCACTGCATACACTGCATTCCATATGGAATAGATGTGCTCAGAAATGGTCATCACATCAACTTTTTCATGATTAATCTTTAGGGAAATATTTGCTAGGCAGGGTTTAAGATTTTTACATGGTAAAGCAGGTGAACAAACAAAATGATCAATCCAGAATCTATGGAAGTAAAAATCTCTTGGGTACTGGGAGGGTGTAAGATCCTCAAGAAAGTGCTGGAATCCAGGGATAGTTTTCTTCTTTGAAAAGGAGATGCTTCCACTGAAAAAGTTTAGCAAAGAATTCTCATTTGCTATAGAATCTAAATATACGAAGTGTTGCTTTGCCATGATCCACACCTTCCCTCCAGCTACAAACATTTGGTTATCAAAGCAGAATAACATCAAGTCATCTATACCACCATAGAATACCTGTACATTTACTTGTGTATGTTGGCTCAAGTCCATCAAAACAACAATATTTTTTAACCCCACTTTCCAAAAAGCAGGGAATTTTTTTGTAAAAGCCACACAGATATCTTCTGATACCATCTCTGCTTTCAGGTGAGAGAAGAACTCTCTTCCTTTCTGATCATCAAGCACAAAAGCCCCACCCAATTCCAGCCAAAGTATAGCAATAAAGAGATCACTCCATTGGCTAGACCTCTGTTTTTAAGAGACATCTGGTAAAGGGATGGGAATGTAACTTGGTCATTTAGCTCAGTATCAAAAGGTCCATATGTGACCTAAAAAAGCAAAGAAAAAAAAGTGGGGATTCTGACTTTAGAGGTATTTAGGGTCATAACCCTAAGAGAGGAAATGGGTTTATTCTTCACATATGAATTGTTTAACTGAATGATAACAATCAGAGTTACACTGTGGGTTTTGTGATCTTGATTATTTCTGACCTCTACATTCACCCAATGGTTTCTCTGTTTGCAATAAGCCTTCTGATGGATGTTTTGCTTCAGCATAGGCTGGCAATAGTCAGTAGTGGGAATATACCTAAATTGGTGTTATCTATCAATTTTCATCTGAGATCTACTATCCTGAATGAGTTCATAAAAGTTTCTTGGAATTTTTCACTGGTGATGGTTTCGGGATTGTTCCAAATTTAGTTACATGTCCTATACTTTCTATTTTCTATGTCAGATATTGATCTATGAATTATGAGATTTTTATAAGCTAGATTGGGTAGTTAGGTATCTGTGTTTTAGAGTTTGACTTGTGAGCACATACAGCCTGAATATCCACAGTAAACCTTGCCAGCATTTGGAGATAGAATCATGAATATTACTAAGTGATCTGCTTTGAAATTCTCAGAATGTACTGCTCATTCTATTCACCACACTCTTTCCACTGTTAATCATTGTGTTATCAAGGTAATTCATTCACTGCTTTTTGAAATCTGCTTACACTGAACATAAACCACTTGTTTGTTTTCTTTTTGGTCAGATTTCCTATGTGATTGTGAACAAAAGGACTTTTCTAACTTACTTGTGGGACTTTGTAGAGTTCCGAAAGTGTTTCAATAGAAGCAGAAAATTCTGGCTTGGTTCCTGAAATGATTCCTAGAGTTTTGTGTTGCACTTTCCATCTGTAGTTAGGGATATAATCACTCTTTCCAGACAACAACATCAGAGTGCCCTCCAAGGTTCTTTTGTTAGAATTAAAGGCATTGTAGACATGGAAACCCACGGTCACATTTGGAAGCAGTTGTGAGTCCTTATTGATCTCCTCAATGGCAAAGTATAAGGTCAGCAAAATTTGATAGTTTTTCCATCTCGAGCTAAACTCATTGAGTTAGAGTGAAGAGTATAGTCAGTCCATTTTTCTCAGAGAATTTTTTTAAAGACTTTTTTTTTTTCAAATTCAGGAACTTAGAGTTCTTAGGACTTTACTTTCCTGTGACATGGAAAGCTGTTGTGAATAAGCCCCTGGCAACTGAGTTACCTCATGGAATGCCTCCTAAATGCTCAGAAATAAAACTGCATCTAGTAATTGTTTTCTTGAGGTACACTGTGTGGATAACATGTCTCTTGTCTGTGTCCTATGACTGCTGAATGCATAGGTGCTTATGCTGTTTCTGTTCATGGAAGCACTGTGTCATGGGAGAGTCAATAAGGTGTCCACTAGGTGTATGGATAAGAGCTTCATGTCTTTTTATTTTGTAATGATTCCATTTCATACTCACTGGAAAAATTGTAACAAGTGTGTTTGTACGTACTCCCAGTGTTAAAGTGTCTCCTTGAGGGATACAATGATCTTTAGGCCTCTAGGAACACTGACCACTTTAAAATAAAAGCTAGCATTAGTTCTCAGTGCCCACAGTGTGGCCTTGGTACCATGTGTAGCTATAGGTCATAAGATCGTTTCTAGCATCTTTGGGCACCAGGCACGTCTGTGGCATTCACACATATACAAGAATGTAAACACTTAAATACATGAAATAAAAATAAATAAACCTGTGTAAAATACTGTTCCGTGGGCATGAGATATTATGACTACTTGCTGCTCTTGTGGAGGACCCTGATTCGTATCACAGTAGCCAGGTTTAGGTTCCAATAATATGTTACACCAGTTCTAGGGGATCCATGTCCTCCACTGGCCTCTAAAGAAACCAGGAAGAGAACTGGTTAACACACTCAAACATGTAGGCAAAACACTTGTAATCATGTAAATATTAATATATATTTACAAAAATGTAAAAGGTAGTAACTAAAGGAAAAGTGTTTCTATAAGTTTTCAGACTAAATCATTGAGTAGAGTTTCCTGGGTAAGGTAAGGCAGTGGGGAAAAAAAGTAAGTTAAACTAGCATATAAAAGAGAGGAAAAGAGGATAGTAAGACATTTAAAAAATAATGTTCACTATGAGAGGACATTGAACTTTGGTGCAGATATGTGGGCTGAATTGTGTCACTCATGGCTTTTGTGCTTGCAGATGTGTTGTCAGAAGTTTCTTTCAAAACCTGTGGTAGGTAAGAGTCTAGGTGACCTTAATAGAGGTAGATTAACATAAATAATGAGCCTGAAGTCCACTGGGTTGTACTGAAGGAACAATTCTGCCTTAAGACCAGCTATCACAGAAAATAAATGCTATTTGGCTGTACTGCATTATCTCTGAGGTCTATGGCTAGAAGCTATGTTAAGAGATGCTATTTATCAAAACCAGGCAATTAGCAACAACTTCCCCAGGGATTATTCCATACTAAATATTGAACTGTATGAATGTATGCATGTGTCAATGAGAACTCCTGGGAACAGCTGTGCCTGAGAAGACTGACTATAAAAACTTCATTGATGTGGAGAGATCGGAATATAGTAGTTCTAAGGGCTTACTATCATAGTGCAGGCTATCTTCAGCACCCTACATAGCCATTTTTTTGACACCTCTGAGGTTGAAATGATATATCTATATCTATATCTACCTTCTATAGCTAATGAATAAAATCATTTTGGAATGTAGTACCCCAGCACACCACTGGCTTCTGCCAATCTAAAAGACAAGAATGACATCACATAGCATCATGGGCCTGTATGATAACTTGCCCCATCTTGATGTAAGCTCCTCTCTGATATTTCCAGTGATGCATTTGATTTATAGCTTTCTTTATACTGTTATTATGAAAACTGCTGAAGGTGCTTTCACATTGTAACATGGAATGTGGGATAACATAAACTATGTTCAGAGACTCTCAAATATATTCTACAATATATTCTCTCTTTTTCCATTTTAGCTGAGGGCTGATGTTTTTCCCATCCCATAAAAGCAATACTAAAGAATTAGCAATGGATTCAGTTGGTTATATCCTTATACTTATTCATTTATATATGTGTGACAGGAACTCCACATGAAGGTCATCAGGGCCAATCAATATGTGCCCAAAGGGGCCTAAGGACCCTGAAGCACACACCAAGGAAAAATGCATGGTCTGGACCTACACACAAGTAGCTGATGGGCTGATTAGGCTTCATGTGGCCCTAATTAGCGGAGGGGGAGATATCTCTGGCATGGAATATCTTTTCTGTTTGTTGATCACTTTCCCCTGATGGAACTGCCTTAACAGACTACAGGGAAGATAGATGAACAAGTCATCATGAGACTACAGGAGATTGATTTTGTAGGTATGGGGTAGAATAGGGGAGGGGAATTGCTAGAGGAGGGTGAGGTGCATGACCAAGTTGTAAATTGAATTAATTAATAAAAAACATTCAAGTGAAAAAATATGGAAATAAATTTGATGTTCTCCATCAAACCCCTCAGAGAGTTCTGCTGAGTATGTATTTAAGGAATTTAATGAAAAAGGCTTTTTTCTGACAGACTTCAAGAGTCAGTAGCTATGCCTATCCACAAATAAGATAGGCAGAAATGACCTTTTCTTTGATCGTATTTCAACTCTGGTAATGTTGACAACTGAACTATGAATTGCCATATGTTTCATCAATCCATTCCTGCCCAACCTATAGACATTGTTGAGTTAAATGCCCTATTCTCCCTGACAAGTTAGGTTACTTTTTCCAAATTTCCGTCCACAGAAAAAATCTTTCAGACCTCACTTGTCTGGTGTTTGAAGGCTGCTAATATTCTGTGTGGCAGCTGAAGCCTTAATGTCTTGGGTAACATCCAAACACTGTCAACCTCTGCTCCTTACAAAGTCTTTGAGATTGCTATGGAGGATCCCAGACTGAGTGTCCAGGTATCCCTTAAGTCTGTCATTTTGACTCACATAGAGACAATTGGATTATACTTCCTGCTCAAATTTACCCCTCTCAGATCTCTTGATATGTTGACAGCAAGTTGTCACTGTAGAAGTTTAGCAGAGGTAATTAAACCTTAGATAGCTCCTCTGAACAATGCTGCAGCTTCATGGTTAGTCCATATCATACATAAAAGTCAGCCCTTGTTCTTTTCTACAGATACTAGGTTCCCTGATGAAGAAATCATTACCTTGCTAGCTCACACTGAAAAATCCAACCTAACAGTTTACTTTTTACAGTTCTCTCACTGAAAAGAACTTGATTGTCAAACATTTATCCCAGTAAACAAACAAATCTGTCTCCTGGTAAATGCTTGGATGGGGGAAACAAACAGTTCAAAGTTGATGTAAATTTTGAATTTCTAAGAAAATGATTTAAGCTATGCAATTCCAAGTTGTAAATGTTTGAGCAAGCGGTTTAAAGTATGTGAAAATGAGAGTTGAAGATTTTAAAATTTCAGAGATTTAAAATATTAATAGGTGGCTTTCTGATATGCTATGAAAACCATGATATGAAAGCACTGGCTTCTCTCTCATACTTCCAGAATTAACCTTTTTATTACCTTTTCATTCCTGCTGAAGACATACTTCAATGCTTTTCATTGTGCTGAAATCTTATCTGTCATTACATTAAAGAGAAAGGAAATGTTTTTCCTTTTTAAACCCCAGAACCAACCATCCTTCTTGGTGCTTAAGGGTTAGCTGTAAAACATGAGTTTAATCTAGATGTTTACAGACACTTGTTACCTGTTTTTCCTACAGTGAGAATTTCAGTGTAGATTACAGATTGTGGTCATGTTAATATATTTTAAACTTTTATATCTTTGGGTAAACTTTAAAAACTGTGATGTAAGCTTCAAGGAATTGAGATTTGATCCATTTATCACAAGTGAAACAGAATCTACATTAAGACTTCTGTCAATTAACAATTCAGTCTTTTCTACCTATTATCTATGTCTGAGGATGGGTTCCTTCCTTGCTCTGGTGTAGGGATTTTTTCTCTCTCTGGCTGCAGTGCGTTACTGAGCTATAGTTTCTCTATCTTGTGAAAGCATTCCTAAGAGTGCTTTATTTCCAAAATCAATCAGGCATCCTAAGGTGTTTTTTTTTTTTTTAATTTCTATTCAAATATTACATAATGCTACAACTACCAGGACCACAGGCTTGTATTTCTGTTTCCTGCTCAAAGGTGAAATATGTACTGAGGTTGCAAAAAGACACTTCACAGCAAAGGACCATCCTCATTCCTAAATTGATGTTCAAATGAACACATGTACCAATCATAGCATCAACAGAAAAACAGGTAATATGAAAAAGCCTAATGATTCCTCTACAGTATCATAAATAACCAACAACTGAACTCAGTTTCTCAGAGAGTTAAATTTGCAGAAAAATACTTCAGATAGCAAAAAGATGAAAAACAGAAAAGAAGACAGAATCAAACGATGAATTAAACTGGATATTGAGAGAAGAATCAACAGTGTACAAGAGAATTTGGAATATCAATAGAAAAAAATAGCAATCCACAGGAAAGTCTCAGAACCATAAAAGACAAATCCTAAGACAAAATTGAGACTCTGAGGGGGTAAAAGGACAGATACACATGTTGTAAATGAAAATCATAAAACCTCCTATCAAAACACAAAGCACTGGGTTTCCAGCAGGTATGAATAACATGACTATCAGAACACTTCATTACAATGTCAATGGTACATAAATAAGGAATAAGTATGACCATAGTATCTAAACTCTGAGCTAAATTAAAGATACTAAAACCAGAACATGTGGAAGGAAATTTTAAGATTTGTACTGAGGACATGGGTATATTCAAGTTCATTTTAGCAGAAACTCTCTAAGTCCCTGGAAAGAAACAGATGTTCAGACATAAGACATTTAGATGGCTAAATAGAGGTGAGCAGAGTGGAAATGTATCTTGACATATTTAGAGTCAATGTGTTAAAAATATGTAAGTCTGACCATGGAATAACACTATGGAGCAGACACAAAAGTGGGTGGTTTCTTTCTCTAATTCCTTCCTGACTGAAACATAGCAAAGCAGAGTGGAAATATTTATAGATGCATAAGGAAGCAGGAAAATGTGAAACCGTCTTTCACATTGCTCCATATCTATTTCATTATTCTCAATGGAATTACATGTGTTTAGCAGGTCATATATTATCTTGTAGCCAGAAAACCCATAGCAACAAGTATTCACAGAAAGGTGTCCCATAGTAGACTTGGTTCACTCTCAAAAATGTTCTGAATATTTTTGAGTATTTCAACTTGGATGTGAATGGGGATAAATGTACTGAGGATTATGTCTGCCTCCATGTCGGTGCTGGGCTCCCAGTATTGGTGACAATTGAGCTGAAACATCTCCATTGATGTATATGCAGATTGCAGGAGGAGGATGAGACCAAGCAAAGGAAAGGACATGTCAGGATCTTCACTACACAGAGATAGTCCCCTGTATTGAGGCTGATCCAAGGAGATTATTGGCTGTGATCATGGAACAGGTTCAGACCTCAACAGTGTCAGAGAAGACTTTGTATGCTACAGCTGCTTCCTACTCTTGCTTCAGGCTCTCAGTCTATGCATACCCAATGGTGCTAATGACAGGCCAGCACACACACTGCAGCAAAGTCCAGACAACTGGGGGTCACAGTGCTGAAATATTTCTGTCACTGTAGCCAGATTTGCTCTGAATTTTCTGTCCTTTCATTGTTCTATTTCCCTCTCATCCATGTGCTCTTGGAATCTCATAGCCCTGAGGCTCTGCACCTGCTTCCTCCAGGTGGGTGAAAAACATGTTTGGTTCTTTCTTTCTTCACCAACCTGGATGATTTCATCATAGTCCATAGTGACTTTAGTGAGCACCATAGTCTGAGACAGAATTATAGGTCATCAAGAACATCTTGTTTGTTCGGGATTGCTATTGTGAAAGTAGTTAGAACATTTAATTTCCTCTAGTAAGTTGAGTGGGGAAAGACACTGACATGAACTTGATGGCCTTCCCTTTGCTCACTTCCCCCAGTCAAGGTGGCTTTACTAGGCCACAGAGGAAGGGGGTCCAGACTGTCCTGATGAAATCTTATAGGCCAAAGTCAGGAGTGGAAGAGAGCCTTCCCTAATAGTGGACTATGGGAGGAACACAGTGGAAAAGATGGAGGGTGGGACAGGGAGTAGATGGGGAAGGGGACTACAGTTGGGATACAAAATGAATAAACTGTAATATATAATAATAATAATGAAAAAATCATCAAAAAGAACAGGTGATTTGAAAACTGCCATAGCTGTTTTCCACAAAGCACACTTAAAATGTTCAGTTTTAAAATATTCAGTGCATTTTTTTTAAGAAGAGGAACTTGTGATATCAGTTTCCAGTGTCTGACATTCAGAAGCCCATTAGCCTTTTACCTATCTTGACTCATTTGCAGCTACAATAATAAAGATGTAAAAAAGTTTATTACAGCCAAGTACAGATGATCATTTTCTACCTCACTCTTTCATATTATTAAGATCCTCAAGCCTTAGTCTCAGAATTTGTGTTCTGCTGTTAGTACAATATTGTACCAGCCATTCCACAATTATATTTTTCAATAAAACACAATGTGGGGTCAGAAATACCAAAATAATCCAAGAAGTTGCAAAAGTCCATCAAAGCAAGATCTTTATTTGAATTAGGAGGGAAAAACGGACTAGTTGGGGACAATAGCACAGATGTGGGTACTGACTGATTCTCTGAACATTCACCATAGTATAAATATTTAAGCAGATGACAGAATGATACTGTATTCAGGCTGCTGGTGATTGGTCAGGTCCTACTAACAGATTCAAGAGCTGAGCTATGGCCTAAAGTGAAATTGTATAGCATTTTTATAGGATGGAACCACAAGTCAATGGGGAGCAGAGCAGATTTTAGCATTTTCTAATCATACTTAGACAGGGGATTTTTGCCAAGAAAGTAAGCACTGGTGACTCAGGCTTATCCAGGACACCTGGGTTCAGGGTTCTCAACTCAGCTTTTGCATTCACATCTCCTCCTGGAATTCTGGCCCCCAAATCAGAATGTTACAGGAACAAAAGAGGGGGAAATCTGCTCATAGTCGATTTAAGTCATGACAAGAAACACATTTATGACTTTTGTGCCTTAGTTTAGATGATCAGCAACTTTGCTCATTACATTCCTTCCTGATTAACAGACAAACATGAAACACCTAAAGAAGCAGGATAGGAGAAGGTTCCTGGGCCTGTGTATATGAACTCAGTTTTGAACCTGGCAGCAGAAGTGCTGAGATGTCTGGACTCAGGCAAATGTCTCCTAACAACAACAAAATAATACTTCATCTCTGTACTTTTTCTAACTTGATGTAATACTGTTTATCATAAATAATATTGATATAATTTTATGGTATTATTATATATTATTGTTATTATAATATAATATAATGCAAATCAAATTTATATATCTAAATTATGGAAAATCCATTCATGAAAACCCTGCCATGAGGTTTTTTTTAATTTCACTTTCATTCATTTTAATTTTAATTTAATTAATTTATTTATTACAATTTATTCACTTTGTATCCCTTCTGCAGCTCCCTCCCTCATGTACTCCCAGTTCTATTCACCCTCTCCCTTCTCTCCCTAGGCCCTTTTTCTAGTCCCCTGATAGGGCAGGACCTTCTTGCATTCTATCTTATCCTAGCTTATCAGGTATCATCAAGACTGGCTGTATCATCTTCCTCTGTGGCCTGGCAAGGCTTCATCCCCCAGGGTTAGGTGATCAAAGAGCTGACCACTGAGTTCATGTCAGAGACAGCCCCTGATCTCCTTACTTGGGAATCCACTTGGAAACTGAGCAGCCTATGGGCTTCCTTTGAACAAGGGGTCTAGGTCCTCTCCTTGCATGATCCTTTATTGGAGTATGGGTCTCTGCAGGTGCCCCCATGCTGAGGTGTTTTTGGCTCTGTTGGCCTCCTAGTTGAATTCCTGTCCCTTCCAGTCTATCTCCCTCTTCTTCCATAAGGATTCTAGCACTCTGCCCAAAGTTTGGCTATAAGTCTCAGTATCTCCATCCATACCCTAGTGGGTAGAGACTTTCAGATTCCCCATGTGGATGGCTCCTGTTCATTGTCTCCTACTACTTTGTATGTCTATCCTGTTTACCCTTCTGTATGAGAATTAAGCATCTCCCCTTGGATCCAACTTGTTATTTAGCTTCTTTAGGACTATGGATTTTAGTGTGTTTATCCTATATTATATGGATAATATATACTTTAAGTGAGTATATACCCTGTGGGTCTTTCTACTTCTGGGTTATCTCACTCAGGATGGTCTTTTTTGGTTCCCACCACTTGCCTGTAAATTTCATAATTTCCTTGTTTTTAATTGCTGAGAAGTATTCCATTGTGCACATGTACCACACTTTCTGTATCCATTTCTTGGTTGAATGACAACTGGGTTGTTTCCAGATATTGGCTATTACAAATAAAGCTGCTATGAACATAGTTGAGCAAATGTCCTTATTGAATGGTGGGGCATATTTTGAGTATATACCTAGGAGTCATATACCTGGATGTGGAGGTAGCATTCTTTCTATTTTATTTTTTGAGAAAACACCAGATTTATTTCCAAAGGGCTTGTATAAGTTTATATTCCTACCAACAATGAAGGAGGTTCCCCTTTCTCCACAACCTCTCCAGCATGCATAATCCCTTGAGTTTTTGATCTTAGCCTTTCTGATGGTTATATGGTGAAATCTCAGGGTTTTTTTTAATGTACATTTCTCAAATGACTAATGGGCAAAAGTTGGGAATATCTCCACTGCTCATGGATAAATAAGATTAATATAGTAAACTCCACATCCTAAGAAAGACAATCAACATATGTAATGCAACCTCCTTGAAAATTTCAGACAATTCTTACCAGATGCCAAAGGGACAATTTTCAGGTTCACATAGAAGCACAAACAAACCATGATAGCTAAAACAATTCTGAATAATAGTTGCTTGAGGGATCACACATACAAAAATCAAATTCAACTATAAAATTATAGTAGTAAGTAAGAGCATGGTATTGGCAGAGTAACAAACCATTTAGTCAGTAATGAGATTGAAGATCCAGGCAGAATTCCACATATTTATGGAGGCATGATTTTTTTAAATAAAATTCCAGAAATAAACAATGGAAAAAGAAAGCATCTTCAGCACATTGTGATGGTCAAACTGGATGTAAGCATGTAAGACATTTCAAGTAGATTCCTACTTATAACTCCACACAAAATTCACCAACAAAATAGATTAAAGAGCTCAGTAAAATCAAGAAACAGGGAATCTAATGGACGACAAAGTAAGGAATAGCCTTGAACTCACTTGCTGAGAGAATAAAGACTTACTAAATACAGTAGCATTTCTTCTGATATTGAGAGTTTGTTTTTCATGTTTTTGACTGTGTTGGTGAGGCTTATCACTTGAGATTTTGTTTGACCTCTTCAAATTTTTATTTCTAGGTTTATCTTACTTTTTAATTTTAATAATTCATTTCCACTATGATGTCTTCAATCGTTTTCAGCATTTTATTTCACTGTTTCTTTGTTTTTTTTATGGTCTTCATTATGGTTTTATTCATATCATGGGTAATGTCCTTGAACATATTTATATTTCAAAGTCATTGTCTTGTTCTGTGGCTATAGAATTTCTCATGGTCTTCTCTAGTAGTGTTGATGTGATTTGGTGGACTACTGTTTTCTTGGGTGATAATGATTTCTGTTTCACACTGGTGTCTAGGTAACTGGGTTTTGAAAGATTGTGACTCTAGCTCTTGCTGTCTGGACTTGTCTATTTTTATTTTAATTTCTTCATCTCTGTTTCCCTCTCTGCATCTTAAGAAAGTTGTTGGCTGTGTTTTGTCTTTTAGAGAATTTTTCTGAGGGCATGTCTTGATAAGTCATTAGTGATACTAGACAGAGGATGTTTTTAGGTGTTGCTGATTACACTAAAAATAATGATGGATAAAGATAGACATTACCTCAGAGTATACATTACCTCAGGGCTGACATAGGTTTTCTAATCAAACAGACCCAAAAAGCAAGATGGAGTAGCCAATTTCATATTTCATAAAATAGGTTTTCAACCAAAACTAATCAAAAGAGATGCGGAAGTACACTTATGCTCATCAAAGGAAAAATCCTCCACAATGGCCACTCAATTATGAACATCTATGACTCAAATGCAAGGGCAGCCTCATTCATAAAAGAAATATTACTAGAGCTTAAATCCCACATTGAATCCCACACATTCATAGTAGGATATTTCAACCCTCTTCCTCCAGAAATACAGATCATCAAGACAGAAACTAAATGGGGAAGTAAAGAAATTAATGCACAATTTGAATCAAATGGTCCTAATAGATGTCTACAGAATATTTCTCAGCAATTCATGGAATTTTCTCCAAATTAGAGAAAATTCAGTCACAAAGCAAGCCTCAGCAGATAGAAAGAAATTGAAATAACCCTCTGAATCTTATCAGACCACCATGGATTAAAGCTGGACTTCAACAAGAGAAACAACAGAAAGCCTAAAAATTCTTGGAAACTGAACTGCTCTACTTATCCACCACGGTCCTATAACCACTACGAATATAGAAGGAGTCATCAAAAAATCTGCCAACCCACCCCCGAAAAAATACTGAGGTCTACAAGGTTTTAGAGCAGAATTCTACCAGACATTCAAAGAAGCGATAATATGGATACTGTTTAAACTGTTCCTAAATAGATGGAACATTGCCAAATTCATTCTATTGAGCCACAGTCACCTTGATACCTAAACCACACAAAGACCCAACAAAGATAGAGAGTTTCAGACCAATTTAATGCATGAACGTTATTGCAAATATACTCAATAAAATATAAACTGTATCCAAGAATACATCATATACATGATTGTAGTGATGCAGGGATGGTTCATCTTACAAAACTACATTAATCAAATCCACCATATAAAGAAACTCAAAGGAAAAAAAATCATATGATCATATCATTAGATTCAAAATGCTTCAGGCAAAATCCAACATCCTATTATGATGAAAGTCTTAGAGAGATCAGGGACACAGTGTCTATATTTAAACTTAATAAAAGCTATATACAGTAAGCTGATTGCAAGCATCAAACTAAATGGACAAAAACTGAAAACAAAAACTGAAAGCAATTACAATAAAATAAGAGACAAAAGAAGGGTGTTCACTCTCTACATATCTCTTCAATGTTGTACTTGAAGTTCTAGCTAGGGCAATAAGACAACTAAGAGAGATCAAGGGCATAAAAATCAGCAAGACCAAGTCAAAATATTGCTTTCTGCAGAAGAGTTAGTAGTTTGTGTATACAACCCAAAAAATTCCACAGAAGAACTCTGACAGCTGATACACAGCTTCAGCAAAGTAGCTCGATACAGGATTAATTAAAAAAAAAATAGTAGCCCTCCTGAACACAAGTTAGAAATGAGCTGAGAAAGAAATCAGGAAAACTACACCATTCACAATAGCCACAAATACTATAAAGTCTCTTGGTATGACTCTAACCAAAAAAGTAAAAGACCTGTATGTAAAGAACTTTGTGTCTGAAGAAAGAATCAGAAGAAGATATCAGAAAAGGGACAGATCTCCCATGCTCCTGGATCTGTAGGATTAACTTAGTAAGAACGACTATCTTACCAAAGGCAATCTAAAGATTTAATGCAATCACCATCAAAATACCAACACAGATCTTTAAAGACCTTGAAAGAAAAATTTTAAACTTCATATGGAAGAACAAAGAACCCAGAATAGCTTAAACAAGCTTATACAATAAAAGAACTTCTGGACTTATCTCCATCCCTGACTTCAAGGTATACTACAGAGCAATATTAATAAAAACTGCATAGTACTGGCATAGAGATAGACTGGTTGATCAATGTAATTGAATCAAAGACCCAGAAATAAACACCCATACCTTTGGTGAATTAATTTTTGATGAAGAAGCCAAAACCACTCAATCGAAAAACACAGCATCTTCAACAAATGGTGCTGGTCTAACTGTATCTCTGTATGTACAAAAATGCAAACAGATCATATTTATCTCCCTGCAAAAGACACAAATCCACGTGGATCAAAGATCTCGATATAACAGAAGATACACTAAACATATTAGAAGAGAAAATTGGGAAAAGCCTGAATTCATTGGCACAGGAGATAACTTTCTGAACAGAATATCAACTGCTCCAGCTCTACAATCAACAATTATAAAATGGAACCTCATGAAACATAAAACTTCTATAAGGAAATGACACTGTCAATAGAACTAAACAGAAGCCTACACATTAAGAAAAAGCCTCATCAATCCTAGATCTGACAAAGTGCTACTATCCAAAATATGCAATAAACTCAAGAAATCAAACACCAATAAACAAAATGACCCAATTAAAAATGGGGCACAGAACTAAACAGACAGTTTTCAATCTTTGAATGGCTGAGAATCACTTAAGGAAATACTCAACATCTCTTGTCTTCAGGGAAATGCAAATCAAAAGAACTGTGAGATACCATCTCACACCAGTCTGAATAGCTAAGATCAAAATCTCAGTTACAGCACATGCTGGTGAGGATGAGGACAAATGGGAGCACACCTTCATGGCTGGTGGGAGTGTAAACTTGTGTAACCACTTTGGAAATCAATCTGGTGCTTTCTCAGAAAATTAGGAATTACCTTACCTCAAGACCTCATTACTGGATGTATACCAAAAAGAGGCTCCACCGTACAACAAGGACACCTACTTAACTCTGTTTTTAGTAGATTTTAGTGGTAGTCAAACACCTATTTGTACTTCAACTGAGTAATGGATACAGATATTGTGGCACATGTACACAATGGAATACAACTCAGCTGTTAAAAACAAAGGAATCATGAAATTTGCAGGCAAATGAATTAAACTGTAAAAGATCATCCTTAATGAACTAACCCAGACCCAGAAAGACATACATGATATGTACTCATTTATATGTAGAGTGCCATATAATACAGGATAAGCACACTATCAGGCACAGACTCAAAGAAGATAAGCAACATAGAGGCTCCAAGGGTGGATGTATAAATCTCACTCAGGGGAAGAGACAGAATAGACAGAAGTAGTGGTGGCAGAGAGAGAGAAAGGGTGGGGAGGAGATGAAGAGAGTTAGGAGAATACAGATCAGCCAAGCAGAGAAAGAGGAAGAGAGGACAGAAGGCCTTTAGGGAAAAGAGAAACCGAGGGTGGGATATATCTTTGACAAGCTGGAGACCTAACTTAGGATAGGCTCCTGGGAGGTTATGAGAGAAATTCCAACAGAGACTGCTAATATCAGAGGCCATAGAGACTGAAGAGTGCACCCTCTAACTAGAGTAGTCTCCTAGGACAGGGAGGTGAACACCAACACTCCCTCAAAAAATTCAACCCCGAATTTACCCTGCCTTCAAGATGTGTATGTGAAAATATAGAGCACTTAGAGCCAAGACTGAAAGAATAAACAACCAATGTGTGACCCAACCAAATACCCACATTATGGAAGAATGGCATCCTCTGTCACTAGAAATAATACTCCACTAAGGTTCCAGAAAGGAGCCTGTCAGAGATATTCTCTGAGAATCTTTACCCAGCAGCACCTCAAAATAGAACTTGAAATTCACAGCTGTACATTTTGCCATGATAGGGAGTCTTACGGAAAGTGGGAGGAAAGAGAGAAGGACCTGGAAGTGACAGGACCTCCACATGAAGACCAATAGAGCCAACCAACCAGGTCACAGAGATGCTTTCTGAGACTTAAGGATCGTCCAAGGACTAGGTAAGGACTGGACATAGCCCCCTACTAAGATGCAGCAGATGGGCAGCTTAGGAATCATTTGAATCCTCTAATAAGGGAATTAGGGTCTGCATTGGACACTTACTCACTAGCTAGCTTTCTCATTTCTTTCCCATATTGGGACTTCCTTGACAGACCACAAGTGAAGATGACTTGCTATTTCCTGATGCAGCTTGATGATCTGGAGTGTATGTGAAAGGAAGTTTTCTTTTACAGAGGAACAGATAAGGGTAAGGTTTTGAGGAAGAGACAGAGGGAGGGTAAGACTGGGAGGGGAAGAGGGATAGGGCTACAACTATGATGTAAAGTGAATAAAAAATAAACTTAAAAACTGAAATAATATAGGAACAAGAGGAGAAATGGTAGATTATTGAATCTCATAGATATTTGGATATTGACACCAAAATTAAGCTTATAATTGCTTGCATTGGTATAGATCATTTGTATATTGATACAAAATTAAGGTTATGTTTTGGTTACAGCATACAATGTAACAACTCTTTTTTAAAGTATTGTACCTGTGTAAACCTTGAAAATGCAATGTGAAGTTCTAGTCAGGTTGAAAGCTACTGTCATAAACTCTTTAGGATATCTAAGAAATACAAACTAATAATCAAATTTGTTGTTTTGTTAGGAACTATTTTAGTTTCACACAGATGTTTGCTAACCAAATGAGTCAGTTCATAGCTAGAAACAAGTAGTTCAAATATACTAGGTATAACTAGATTGTTTTCAGAAACTTCAGAAATATGTAAAATTTAAAGATATTTTATTGATTTGAAAAAATTTTGGCAATGAGACATGTCATCTCCTGGCAGCACACTTTCCAACTCAAAGAATATGATGGGCCTAAAAATTCTCCTTCAGGATATGGCTCCATATGTGGCAAGGTAGCCACTGGGCAAGGAATGCCTTTGATTATAGTGCAAACTGAATGCTGGACAAACTGAATGTAGGAATGTCAACTACTTTGTAAGGACAAGGAGTTGTGAGTGTGCAAGGAGGTGTGAGTGGACAAGGAGGTGTGAGCACGACAGCAGGTGAGAGCATGAAAGCAGGTGTGAGCCTGAGCATGCAAAGAGGTGTAAGCATGCAAGGAGGAGTGAACCTGCAAGGAGGAGTGAGCCTGCAAGCAGGTGTGATCATGAGTGAGCAAGGAGGTGTGAGTGTGCAAGGAGGTGTGAGCATGAAAGCAGGTGTGATCATGAGTGAGCAAGGAGGTGTGAGCGTTCAAGGAGGTGTCACCATGCAAGGAGGTGTGACCATGCAAGGAGGTAAACATGTGAAAGGAGATCAAGCACTGTTAATTTTAAATGCCAGTGATATCACCCAGTGATGGGCTAGAAGCCTCCTTAGATTTTTCATACAACTCATGTTATGAGGAATATGGACATCATAGGGGTAACAAGCAGAGATATGATACATAAGAGCACAAAGTACTCAGGAAAAGCAGTTCTTGGGATTATGCTTCTCCAAGACAAATTCATTGTGAGTTTGCTAACAGGGGAGCCACATTCCATGAGTTCTACAGCTGTTCTGCTGTTGCTCCTGCATGGCTTTTGACAGGACCAGGTAGCCAAAATAGTTTGCCTATATATGGGTGAGGCTCTGGGAAGGAGAATTCAGGATATTGCATGGGTTATACCAGCCTGGAGGAACAGATATGGAAGACCTGAAGGATTGCTGGGAGAAAATGGCAGGTAGGTTTGATTTGATATGTTAAGTAGGAACCTCTGTCACTAGTTCTAGGTTTGAATCATACTTTCCATGGAAACGTAAACTTCAGAGAGAGCAGCATGGTCTCCATTGGGTAATGATTATCAAGTGAGCCATAAGGAAGAAAGGTGGCAAAGACAAAGATTCTGTTTTTCCTTTCTTTCTACATATCTTCTTTCTTTTCTTTGAAGGAGGGTGGTTACCCAAACTGGTCTCAAATTTTTGCTTTCTTGTTTGTTTTTCTTACTATTTTTTTATTTTATTGTTTTTATTTTTTACAATTTATTCATTATATATGCTGATTGAAGCTCACTCCCTCAACTCCTATTGGTCCCACCCTCCCTCCATCTTCTGCTCAACCCCTTTCTCTAGTCCATTCAAAAGTGGAGTTCCACTCTTCTGTCATCCACCCATACCCTCTCCATCCATCACTTTAAAAACAGGGAAATAAAATTTCTGCTCTTATTTCTTCTCCATAGGCCACTGTACTCACCTCAGAAGATTTCATACCATGAAGATTCCCTGCAACCTTACTGTGAAATAAACACTAGTTATAACTCATTTTAAAGAATCTGACCCTAAGACACTGTTTGATTTACCATCTCACATCCAGAAACATGTGAAATTTGAAATGCTATGAAGTCTGAAACATTTCATCACAAGCATTTCAGAGAACATGATTCTCTTGCTGCCTGGACAGTTGTTTCCCATCAGCACAGGAAGGCACGAGGGGCAGAAGATGAGGTATACAGCTTGGAAAGCCCACAAGCTTAACAGTGATCAGACACACTGGGAACCACCTCAGAAAGTAAGTTCAACTTTAATTCCAGAAAACAGAGGCTATCTACACCTTGGGTAGTGACTGGGAAGCTCCAAGGATAGGTGTAGATAATTGTTTAAAACTAGGTACTTCAAGGATGTTTGATTTCCATTAAACAGCACATTCTTTTCATATGAACAAGAACACAGAACCTAATTATCCTATATTTGAAGGGAGGGGAGGGGTATCAGGGATATGTGTCAAAGGCCATCTATCAAATTTGGCTAGTGGCATCTATGTCAAAAGACACTCCCCAGTTGAAGACAGGCACAGAAAACTCACCCTTGCCATGGTTACACAACTAGGCCAGCAACAGGTTCATACATGGAAGAGAAAGCCTCCTCCTTCACATCTCAAAATTCAGTCTGAGTTGTGATGGTTTTCAATAGTACCCCTAGAAAAATAGGTATGTATACACAAAGAAACTTCTACGGGCCACCACTGTTTTATTACTCTCAGAAAACTTCCTGGCTGGTGTTAGTTCACCATTTCCTACATATTCATACACTGCACTGAACTTTTCTTGTCTAAAGTGAGGCAATTGAAAACAGTAAATTTTGAGAATCAGATTTATCAATAAGTCTTCCCTAAAAACATTTTATAATACTTTTGCATGTAATTGATATTCACCATTCATTGTATTCTTTTTAAAAATAAGTTTATTTATTTTACATTCCAATCATAATCCCCCTCCCGTCTCTCTCCCATTACTACCCTCCACTCCTATTGTCTCTATTCCCTTTCCACTCCCCCTTCAGAAAAGGAGGGTCATTTCTATTGAGCTAGTTTTACAGTTCTGTTGGATCTCAGTGGACCAAAGAACACAAAGGCCTTTCCACATTGCTTTCAGTCACAGAATTCCTCTCCAATAAGGATACTTTCATGATGATGATTACTGTAGATTTGTGCAAGGCCTCACCATTTTAACACATTCATAATTTCACTCCAGTATGAATCCTTTCAAGATGATGAAGATTATAGAAATATGGAATGGTTTCACCATTATGAAAGCACTCGTAGGCTTTCTGTCCATTAGGATTTCTTTCATGAGTGTGAAGATGATTCTGAACTGCAAAAGTTTTTTTCACATTGGTTACAGTCAGACAGCTTCTTTCCAGTATGTGTTCTTTTATGTATTAGGAGATGTTATGTGCAAAGGTTTTGCCACACAGTTAATTCATATGGTTTCCCGGAGAATGTGTTGTTGTCTTAGGAGATGACTGTTACATGCAAGGCGTTATCACACTAATTTTCCTCACCAGGCTTGTCTCCATTGTGTGTTTTTTCATGTTTTCGGAGACTACTCTGCTGTGCAAAGGCTTCATCACATTGGGTATATTCATAAGGTTTCTTTCCAGTATGTGTTCTTTTATGTCTTATGAGAATACTGTTTTCTGTAAAGGCTTTACCACACTGGTTACATTCATAAGGTTTCTCTCCAGTGTGTCTTCTTTTATGGCTTAAGAGAGTACTGTTTCGTGCAAAGGCTTTACCACACTGGTTACACTCATAAGGTTTCTCTCCAGTGTGTGTTCTTTTATGGCTTAAGAGAGTACTGTTTTGTGCAAAGGCTTTACCACACTGGTTACATTCATATGGTTTCTCTCCAGTGTGTCTTCTTTTATGGCTTAAGAGAGTACTGATTTGTGCAAAGACTTTACCACACTGGTTACATTCATAAGGTTTCTCTCCAGTGTGTGTTCTTTTATGGCTTAAGAGAGTACTATTTCTTGCAAAGGCTTTACCACACTGGGTACATTCATGAGGTTTTTCTCCAGTGTGTGTTCTTCTATGGCTCATGAGATGACTGTTTTGTGAAAAGGCTTTACCACACTGGTTACATTCATAAGGCTTCTCCCCAGTATGTGTTCTTCTATGGCTCATGAGATGACTGTTTTGTGCAAAGGCTTTACCACATTGACTACATTTGTAAGGCTTCTCTCCAGTGTGTGTTCTTTCATGCCGTATGAGATCAGTGGTATAGGGGAAGGCTTTACCACATAGAGTGCATTTAGAAAGTTTCTCTCCAGAATGACTGCTCTCATGCCTGTAAAGATAATTAGCACATGTGAAAGATTTATCACAGTCATTGCATTACACTAATAAATATATTCATCTATATGAATTAATTTCATAATTTGGTCTAATGGTAAAGAAGAATCACATTTTAAAGTTTCATCACTTTATTTACATTCATGGTTTTTCCCTTCATTATGGGTATTTTTGAAGATCCCTGTGATTGTAAGAGCATTTGTTATGTGGTTCACTTTTATAACATCATTTTTTATAAGAGTTTTTTTTTTATAAATGAAGAGTATTGTTAGAATTCAGAGCTTTACCACAGCAATCCCATTCACAATTTTTTTACTGTATGAATGACACTTCATTTGCAAAGTGAGCCATGACAAGTAGAAGAAGTTCCAAATTCCTAGTATTCATAGATATTTTCAGCAGTATGAGTTTGCTGATCAATTCTCAGTGAAGTTGCAAAACCAGTTAACAGCAACCATTTATCGCATTCAGAAAATCTACTCAAAGTGGGGACTACTACAAAATTAGTTGTTCCGGGAGAAAGACAGGTACACTGTTTCTTTAAATATCTCTCTGCTCATGTGCCTTAGAAACATTGTAACATATGATATACCTATTTAAGTTAAAAGAATAATAAAAGATTCCCACATTGAATTAACACAGTTTGGTTTTTGTTCATCATATACATGTCATATAGGGATTAAGGTTTCTCTACAACAATATTCTTGACTCTCATAAGCTCCTCCTTGCACTAAACTTTACAATATTGCTGCATGAATATTAGTAATGCTAGTTGTACTATGAAATATTTGTTTATTAGAAGGTGTATACCTCTTAGAATATCTGAGTAGATAGAATGAGACTAAACAAATTGTCAGTTAAACTCAGTAGCTGTAATGTCCATATGATCAAATGGTATTTTCAGTTACAATATTATTTTATTTTCTTCTATCTTAGGGGAATGCCCTTGCAAACACAAATCAGATACATGACATTGAAGTACATGGAATTGTGAGATTTTAATGATCATCAGTACACTAAAATCAGTGCTGTTTTTACACTGTTGCTTTTCTTTAAAACTTCCAGGACACAGCCAGCTGTGCTGATTCAGGCCTTTAATCCCAGAACTTGTGGAGGCAGAAGGAGTCAGATCTGTGTGAGGTTGAGGTCAGGCTGGTCTAACAAACAAGTCTAAGTCAAGCCACAGCTACACAGAAAACAAAAACTATTTCAAAAACAGAAAATAAAAAGCAGCCAACAAACAAACAAACAAACAAACTTCCAGGACACATTAAAATTTCTTAAGATTCATGCCTATATCAGCATGAACATAAAGTTACCTTTTATTACTTGTAGAACTGTGAAAATGTTCTTCAATATTATGATCTTCCCAATTGTAGCCTAAAATATAGTACCAGAAAATATATATTATTGGAAATACCATATTTTTATTAAGGAAAAACTTAAATCACTATCTTCTGTGACCCTTAGAACCATGTCTCATTTATTCACCACATTCCACCTCATTCTCAATTGGAATTATAGAAGAGGATCAATAATAAAGTAAGAGTTATCTCCTTATTTTAAAAGTGAAAGAAAATTTGCAGTTTTACCTATAGCAGTGAGGTTTTTACAGGTCTCTAACATCACATCTTTGTACAGTTGCTTCTGGGAAGGTTCCAGCAAAGCCCACTCTTCTTGGCTGAATTTCACATGCACATCATTGAAGGTCACTGAATCCTAAAATATGTGATACATGTGTACAACAGAAACAGAGGCAACAATATAAATTTATACTTCATTGGAAATATATTCACATATTTCTAGTACTTCTTTCATTTATTTTCTGACACAGAAGTGCTAATGTTAGACATCAGGTGAAGGAGGGGAGAAGGAAAAGCCTAAAGATTACATTGTAAGAAAAACCAAAGCTGTGCTTTTAAGACCTATGTTACAGGAGTTTCATCAGTTTGTGAAACATGAATCTAAAGTATCCAGCAGTTGGATTCTTGAGAAATCTATGAGTTGTGTTCAGTTACTTGGGTGAGTTGTTCAGGACCCTGTTAGGAGACAGGTGGAAGAAAAAAAACATAGTCATGATATTTTCTCTAGCAACAAATAAGATGTGGTGATCAGGGGACATTGGCATCAGTCCAAAGACAACTTGGCACCGAGTATTGTGTTTTGACCAGGCCTCAAGGATATGACATATCAGTAGATAAAAAGAGGAGCTTGTATATTTATGGATAGGAAAGTGGACTATGGTGAATACATGAATAAAAATAATAAGAGGTGGCAAACTACAATAATCATAGCTGATAAGATCTTATTTGTGAGTGACCAGACAAAAGAAAAGGCATAGAACACATGATTTTTCTTTGATAATTATTTTATATATTTGCCTTTCTAAATTATATATAGTCTATAGTTTATATTTAAAAGGATGTGCTAATGTTATCAATAAGTCATTCTTAGAAGAAAACTGAATAACTGTGTCATATCTGAACTTTTTGAATAGGATATAGCCTTGAAATAGACATGCCAATTTATGTGGACAAAGGCAAACAGAGAGAAGAGTATGAAATAGAAAGAGAAAGATAGAGATAGAGATACAGAGAGAAATGAACATATGAACACTACTGATTACATATCAGAGAAATTTATGAACATTTATTACCTACAAAAAATTATGGACAAGCTGGTTGTATTCAGTTATGCCTCTAATTCCATCACTCAGGAGGCAGAGGCAGGTGAATCTCATTAAGTTGGATGCCAGCATGACCTATGCAAAGAGTTCCAGGACAGCCAGACCTATATTGTAAGACAGAGCCTCCCCTAAAAGTCAATCAAACATATATAATAGGTAGAAAAAAACTCAGAGGTCTTTACTGAAGCTCCTACAAAAAATTATACATTCAATCCAATTCTGTATTAATCTTCCAGAAACAAGTAGTGCCACAGCTTAAACTGTAACATTAATAAGATCTTACTAAAAGAAAATGCATGTTTAGAAAGTTAAAAAAATGTTAGCAATGTAAATGTTGATGATAAATAAGCAACATAAGGCAGGACAGATGGCTCAGCAGTGAGTTCTGTGTTTCCCAGGTGAAAGGAAACCCAATGGTGAGGGAAAAATTGGTTCCAAACTCAGAGCATTGAGCTTATCTCTGGAAAAGTTCCTGGGATGTTGAAACAGGAATGAGGTTTTCAAGCAAATGGACCCAAGAAACAAGCAGAAGTTGCAATTCTAATATCTAATAAAACAGACACGCAACCAAAATTAATTAAAAGAAGAGATGAGGAAGGATACTTAAATTAAGTATACTTAATTAAATTAAGGACACTTAATTAAAAAAGAGATGAGGAAGGATACTTCAAACTCAGAAAAGGAAAATTCTACCAAGATTGTGTCTCAATTCTGGGTAAATATTCCCCAAATTCAAGGACACCCACATTTGTAAAAGAAACATTAATAAAGTTTAAAAGAACATTTCATTCTTCACACATTAATAGTGAGAGACCACTATAACTCACTATCATCAAAGGACAGAGCAGTGAAACAGAACCTAAAATGAGATATAATGACACAAATGGATATCATGAATTAAATGGACCTACCAGATATCTAGAGAAATGTTCACCCAAACAGAAAAAAAATATCTTCTTTTCAGCACCTCACGGACTCTTCTCTAAAAATGATCATACAGTAGGTCACAAACCAAGCCTCAACAGATACAAGATTGAAGTAATATCTTGTATCCTATCAGACCATGATGAACTAAAGATGGATCTCGACATCTTATATACATCAATAATAGAAATAGCAAAAAGCCTACACATACATAGAAACTGAACTCCCTACTCAATGAAATCTGGGTCAGGGAAGAAATAAAGAACTTCCTACAGTTCAATGAAAATGAAGGCACATCGTACCCAGACTTATGGGATGCAATGAAAGCAGTTTTAAGAAGAGATTTAATAGCACTAAGTGCCTTCATAAGCTATTGGAGCCTTCCCATACAAGCAACTTATTAGCAAACCTGAAAGCCCTGGGAAAAAAGAAACAGACACACCAAACAGGAGTAGACCACTAGAAATAACCAAAGTCAGGGCTGAAATCAATAAATTAGAAACAAAGAGAACAATTCAAAGAATCAACAAAACCAGGAGCTAGTTCTTTGAGAAAATCAAAAACAGACAAATTCTTAGCCAAACTAAGAAAATGGCAGAGAAACACTATCCAAATCAACCATGTCTGATAAAAAGAGAGATATAACAGACACTAAGAAAATCCAAAGAACCACTAGCTCTTATATCAAAAACCTATATGCCACAAAATTTGAAAATCAAAATGAAATATACAATTTTTGTATTGTTTCCACTTACCAAAGTAGAATCAATATCAGGTAAAGAAATTTAATAATCTTACATTCCCTCAGTGAATAGAAGTGTACATCAAAAGACTCCCAACCAAGGGCCAAATGATTTCAGAGTAGAATTCTACCAGAGCTTCAAAGAAGAGTGGATACCAATATTTTTCAAATTATTTGATAACATATAAATGGAAGCAACATTACCAAACTATTTTTGTAAGACTGCAGTCACCTTGATAAATCCTCAAAGACCCAAAAAAAGAAAGAGAACTTCAGACCAATCACTCTTAAAATACTCAAATAAAATACTCACAAACCAAATCCAAGAACATTTTAAAGATATCATCCACCATGACCAAGTAGGCTCCATCCCATGCATGAAGCGGTGGTTAAATACATGGAATCCATCAATGTAATCCATCATATAAATAAATTGAAAAAAAAAACCACACAATCATTTCCTTAGATGCTGCAAAAATATTTGACAATATCCAACACTTATTCTTGTTTAAAGTCTCAAAGAGACCAAGGATATAAGGCACATACCTAAAAACAGTGAAGGCAACACACAGCAATCCTATAGCTAACCTCAAACTGAATGGAAAGAAAGTTAAATCAATTCCACTGAACTCAGGGACAAGGCAAGGCTACCCACTCTCTCCAAATTTCTTCAATATAGTATCTGAAGTCCTATCTAGAGCAATAAGACAACTAAAGGAGTTTAAGGGGGTACAAATTGAAAGGAAGAAGTCAAAGTATCACTATTCACAGATGAAATGACAGTATACATAACTGTCCCCAAAAGTTCTACCAGGGAACCCCTACAATTGAAAAACACTTCAGCGAAGTGGCTGGATACAAAGTTAACAAAAAATCAGTAGCACTCCTGTATACAAAAGACAAACTGCCTGAGAAAGAATTAGGGAAACAATACCCTTCACAATAGCCAGAAGAAAAAAAAAACCCATAAAGTATCTTGGTGTTACCCTAAACAAGCAAGTGAAAAACCTATATGAAAAGAAAAAAAAAAAAAAAAAAAACCTTCAAGCCACTGAAAAAATAAATTGAAGAAGATAACAAAAGATCTCTCATGCTCATGGATCATGGATCAGTAGGATCAAATAGTAAAAATTGCCATAATACCAAAAATAATCTACAGATTCAAGGATATCAACACAATTCCTTACAGACCTTGAAAGAACAATTCTCAGCTTCATGTGGAAAAAAGAAAACCAGAATAGCTAAAACAATCCTGTACAATAACTGATCTGCAGGAGGTTCCTCCATTCCTTATCTCAAACTATACTATAAAGCAACAGTAATAAAAACAGCATGATACTATTACAGAAACAGACTGGTGAATCAATGGAATTGAAGCGAAGGCTCATAAATAAACCCACAAACCACAGATGGTGCTGGTCTAACTGGAAGTCTACATGTAGAAAAATGAAAATAGATCCATATTTATCATCCTGCACTAAACTAAAGTCCAAGTTGATCAAAGACTTCCAACATAAAACCAGGCACACTAAATCAGTTAGAAGAAAAGGTGGGGAAAAGCTTTGATCATATTGGCATAAAAGATAACTTCCTGAAAAGAACACCAAGGGTCTAAGATCAACAATTAATAAATAGAATCTCATGAAACTTAAAACTTAAAATCTCATAAATCCTTCTATGAATCAAATAATTCTGTCAATAGAACAAATCAACAGCCTACAGCCTGAGAGAAGATCTTCACCAACCCTACATACAGCAGAGAGGTCTAATAAACAAAATATATAAAGAGCTCAAGAAATTAAACTCCAACAAACCAAATAATCCTCTTTAAAACTGGGGTACAGAACCAAACAGAGAATTCTCCACAGAGGTATAGCAAATGGTGGGAAAACATTTACATGAATGCTAAATATCAATAGTCATCATGGAAATGCAAATCAAAATGACTTTGATATTCCATCAGAATGGCTAAGATCAAAACCTGAAGAGACAGCACATGCTAGTGAGGATATGGAGAAAAGAAAACACTCCTCCATTGCTGGTGAGAGTGCAAACTTCTACAACCACATTAGAAATCATTCTGATGCTTTCTCAGACAATTGGAAATAGTGCTATTTCATGTCTCAGATATATCATTCCTGGGCATATTTCCAAAAGATGCTCCACCATTCAATAAATACATTTGATCAATTATGTTCACAGCATCTTTATTCATAATAGCCAGAATCTGGAAACAACCTACATGTCTCTCAATGGAACAACGGTTACAGAAATTGTGGTACATCTACACAGTGGAATGCTACTCACATATTAAAAACAGGAAAATCATGAAATTTTCAGGGAAATGGATGGAACTAGACAAGATCATCCTGAGTGAGGTATCCCAGAACCAGAAAGACATGCATGGTGTATACTCATTTATATGTGGATAATAGCCATAATACAGGACAAACATACTACACTCCACAGACCTAAAGAAGCTAAATAAAAAGGAGGAGCCTACAGAGGATGCTCAATTCTCATTTAAAAGGGCAAATAGAATCGATACCATATGTGACTGAAGAGAGGGAACAGGATGAGAGCCTAACATACATGTCCTCTGAAAGACTCAACCCAGTAGGGGATCGAAGCAGATGCTAAGACTCACAACACTCAACTGGAGTTAGACCTGTAAGTGCAAAACCTGCCTGGTGTACATACTGACTTTCAGGACAGAAATTTTTTCATTCAATGTCAAAACCAGAAACATCATCCTCTCTGGGAGCTTTTTTGATTCAATCAAATAATTTCTTACCAAATTCACTATTGGCTTGTGGCCATCCATGATGAAAATGTAGTCTAACTTCAGTGAGCTTAAAATTTGGCAATATCTCATACACTGCTTAATGTCCAAAGTCTCTTCTGACATATAAGAAAATCTCTTGACTGCCACATCAGAAGCAAGTTACATCATTCCAACATAGATGCACAGCATACCCCTTCCCATTCCAGTAGAGAGGAATGTATACACAGTGAGGGAAGACTGTTCCAAGGAAAGAAGACCAGCAAGGAAAACAGCAAATCCTTTTGTTGTTTCAAAAGGCTTAGAGGGTCCTATCTATGCAATGTCTCATACATCTCTCAGATTGGTTACTTCCACTCCCTATAGGCAGCACTCCATGACAGGTATCTCATAACTTAGGTATCTCAACATCTTGTAGTGTCAAGATGCAACTCTGGCTTCACCCCTCATGGTGTCATGCAATGAACCTTTACAGTATCTTCACTGGTGATCTGACTCTGCCAAACACAGAAGGCTGGCGCAGTGCTGAATAGAAACCACAAAGAATCTATTACATTAAATTTTACTTCTTTCTTGTTTCCAGAAAAAGCACAACATGGGTGAGCCTGTCAATTTGGATTCAAAATTGGGATGGACAGTGCCACACTTGGACCATTTGGAGCAGGCTTTATATGAAGTTCATTCCTGGCACTAGGAATCACTTTGAGTCCTCCTTCCATTAACAGAAGAATTAGCAGGAAGGCATTTACTCTATAAATATTATTTTAGGCTTCAAATACAGAGCTAGGACCTCTTCTTTGATGGTGATAATCTCCTTGAAAAATTCTGCCTCTGTTTCATCACGTGACTGCCATCTGAAACTACCTAGTACTGTTTTTCTCTACAAACCAAAGACTTTAGATTTATTTCTGCTCCACTTGTCTCTTTCTTTCACTGTGGTCCTGAATGTCTCTCTAATAATAACCATTCAACAGATTCAATATTCCATCTAAGAAATCCCATCCATTATTTTTTAATTCTGCCTTACTCAATTTCAAGGTAAGGGCAGAATAAGTATGATTTGCAGCTAAAACATCACACAAATGACCTCTGGCTTAATTTTTGGTAGAGTCTATTGTCCACTGAAATTGTATGACATGGACTTCCTTTGTCTGCATTACTCTCAATACTCTGATCTTCTAGGTCCTACCAGAACAGCTGATGAAGCTCTGTGTACATCTTTGTAATGCTTTTGCCATCTTAAATACTGATGTTTTCCACAGTCCTTAAAAAGAGAACATTCCAAGACTCTGTTCAGCAGTAAAATCACTCTTTACATATAACTTTTTGTTCTAATTTGAGTATTTGTTGTTGTGACTAAATCCCTTAACTAAAATCATCTCAGGTCATGAATGGGTTTATACGTTTAGTTTGGTATTGTCAGATCACAGTCCATCATTTTTGGAGTTTAGCATTGAAAGTCAAGCTTGAAGAAAATTAAGGAAAAGCCATGGAAAAATGGGCAAATGTTTCCTGGGCTGGCCTCTTGCTTCATCACTGTCTTATGCTCAGGTAGTTATCTTATGAAGCTCAGGCCCACTTGCTTAGGGATATTCATCTCTCAGTGGAAGAGCCTTCCCACATCAATCATCTGTCAACACAATCTCTCATAGATATAGCAACCACCTTCTCTGATGAGGGCATACCCTTAATTGAGGCTCCCTCAGATAACTGTAGGCTTTGAAATGTTGACAACTGAAGCTAATTAGGACATAGAGACAACAATATATGAGAAAGTTTTAAAAACTCAAAACCAGTGTTTTAACTCTACCAATCACTTAAGTAGCAAAAACCGAGACATTGATGATTGCAACAACTTGAAAACACAGATGTACCAAGAAATGAGAAGAGGCAAACCTTTAGGATCAAGAAAAAGAACAGTAAAATTGTTTTTATAAATGAAGTCTATAAATCAACAAAAGCTCAAGGAAATATATCATAATAAATTTTCAAAAGGCAAAAATAGGTGAAGGTCTATCACTTTCAAGAGAAACAATACAGTTATATTATAACATATCAAACCATACAATATACATAGCACCCCGGTCAAAAGGAAATACAAAGATAGGCATATAAATATAACACAGTTCTATAAGCAAATACAATAGGATTATAGTCAAAATCAAAGAATTCCCTGTCCAGCACTAAACTTGTACATTCTGGTTCTTTCCTTTGCCAACTATAAAAAATGCATTAGAGGTGGAGGGCTATTCCAATTGAAGAGATTCCATTAAAGCGTACAAATGTTTAAATATTAGAAAAAATGATTTTAACTACTAAAATTATCTCATACTCTTATGATGAAGAAGATATCTGTTACAATCACTTGGAAACCATATTATTTTCTATGACTGATGATTGGATATATGTCTGCATCAGTTTAAGAAATTGTAAACTTCTCAAGCCAAGTGGAAGAAAGCAGAATTTTAAAGAAACAGTGTATTTTTATTATACGCTTAAACACCTCCTTTTGCACTAATTGCTTTAATGACCAATATCATCTTCATGTAGTTTGAGTTAAGATCTTTTTCTTATGCTTTCAGCTATGTTTGTATACTCAGGATGTGCTGTGATATGTGGTATGAATAAATTCCATAAAGAAATCCAGGCAAATAATAATCAAACAATAGGAGGAAACCAATAAATTCCTTAAATAAAGCCAGGAAACAACAAACATTTGATGGATGTGAGACTATGCTGGATTAGGGTAAAGTCTGACCTATCAGGATAGCCACTTATTTACACGTGGTCTATGATGGTGAACTCTGTTTTCTCAGTGAAGGGCCAGAAAATACACCTCCAGATCTGTATGCTGTATCTGTATCCCAAGTCTTGTAAAGAGCCTCACATAGCCCTCAGGGCAGATTATTAGCCAAACCCTTTCCTGATAAGATAATTGTACCAACAAGCAAATGGGAATTCCTAGAAATGTATCACCCTGCTAAGGATCTTAGTTTTCAGCAGTGACTTTCAACTGTACTCAGAGATTTCCCCGCACATATAGGATAATTAAGTACTGTGTCCTCCTTCTTGAGATAGGACAATGTTATTGTATGGAAAATGAGGCATGGTAGCACTATATGTAAACCAAATATCCTTGACTGCTAGACCCCAGCAAATCAAACACTCTTCCTTGAAATCCTTCCCTCTGCCCAAGGTTTATAAATCCCTGACTTGAAATAAACATGCTGGGGCACATGCATGTTTGCAGGCTGTATGCTGCCTGATAACATCAGCCTTCCATCATGGCCCCTAAGAGTTGTCATTTATGCCCATCTGGGCCTGCTTTCTGGCCCACTGGGCGTAGGCCTCACTGGTTTTGGGTCTCACCTGGCCTATGTCTTGGTTGCAAGCCAACCAGGCGTGGACGTTATCCTTCACCTCACAGCAAGGCATAGCAGCTTAATTGAGAATGGTATGGTCATATGCCCTGGAACGCCCAAATTTCCACTACCATTAGGAGATCTCATTCTAAAAGAGCTAGCTACCTGTGACTGTCAATAGAAAATTCTTTCCACACCCCAGCCTAGTGAACATGGGTGTTGCCCTAAAGTGTTCTAGCTGTCCCTGAGAGAAAGGGAGCCACCATTCTCCATCTGGAAGCAGAGCTCCAGGCCTCTCCCAAATGGAGAATGACAGAATGAAACACATTCTGGAAATATGGAAATAGAAGCAATAAAGAAAGCAAAAAGAAGCTGGCCATGGTGGTTCACGCTTGTGATCCCAGCACTTGGGTAGGCAGGGGCAGAGAGATCTCTTTGACTTTGAGGCTGGCCTGGTCAACAAAACAAGTCCAGGACACCATCGCTACACAGAGAATCCTAGCCTCAAAAAAAAAAAGAAATGTATTTATTTTTTAAAATGCAGAAACTCAGGGAATCCTGGAAATGAAAAATTTAAAGACTACAAGGAAATACAGAGGCAAGGTTCACACAGAAAACGGAGATCAAAGAGAGAAATTTATGCATAGAATACAAAATAGAAGAAATGGAAGACAGGTGTGTTTGCACATTCCTTTAATACCAGAACTCAGAGAGGCAGAGACAGCTGGATTGTTGTGAGTTTAAGGCCAGCCTGGTTTACAAAGTGATTCCAGGACAGCAAAGGCTATAAAAAGCAACCCTGTCTGAAAATTTAAAAAAACAAAACAAAACAACAACAACAAAAGAACAGGAAAAAGGATGAAATAAATACATGTGTCAAAGAAAATGTTAAATTTAAAAATTCCCTACCACAAAACATCCAGGAACTCTGGGACATTATGATAAGACAAAACATGTTGATAATCAGATTGGCAGAAAAAAGAATAAGATCAAAGGTCTAGAAGACATTTTAAACAAAATCATACAAGAAAAATTTCTTAACCTAAAGAAAGAAGATGCCTATCAAGGCACAGGAGGCATAAAAAGTACCAAAGAGCCTGGACCAGAAAGAAAGACCTCTTACAACAGAATAATCAAAACACTAAACATACAGAACGAAGAAAGAATATGAAAAGCTGCAAATGGAAACAAACAAACCAAACTAACCAACCAATCATACAAACCAAAACAAACAAAAACCAACCAAGAAACAAAAAAGGTAGATCTATTGGAATTAAGCCTGTATTCTCAGTAAAAATGCTAGAAGTTGAAGGGCTTAGACAGTGTACTTCTGACTCTAAAAAACTGCAGAAGCCAGTACAAATTACTAACTATGCCCACAAACTTTCAATCACCAAATGGGGAAAATAAGATGTTCCATAAAAAGGTCAATTTTAAATAATATGTATCTATAAATACAGCCCCCTCAAGGTGCTAAAACCACAACCACCACAAAAATAACAATCACTGTTCAATGATATCTCTTAATAACATCAACCCAAATTCACCAATAAAAAAACACAGACTCACAAAATTGATGATAAAAGAGAATCCATCCTTCTTCTAAATACAACAAACACAGCTTCACATCAAGATAGACATTATCTCAAGGTAAAAGGTTGGAAAAAGATATTCTAAATAAATGGACTAGAGTATCAAGTTTGTATAGCAATTTTAATATGTAACGAAACAGTTTTCAAAAAAAAACTAATCAAAAGATGGCAAAGGACATGACATATTAAAAGATATCCAGCAATATAACATTTCAATATTTAACATGTATGCCCCCAACCTAAGAGCACCCAAGTTATAAAAGAAACACTTCTGCAGCTTGCATCACATCCTGGCCCTCATAAACCGATAGGAGAAGACTTCAATATATCACTCTCACCAATAGACAGGTCCTCCTGACCAAACTGAACAGAGAAATGCTCCAGCTAACTAACATCAAAAAACTAAATATACCCAAATGATGTTTGTAGAACAACCACCCAAGCACAAAAGATTCTTCCCTCTTCTCAGCAACTCATATATTGTTCTCCAAAATTGATGATATACTTGAACAGTGGAAGTCTCAAAAGATATAAGAAGCTTGCAATAACCTCCTGCATCCTATCAGACCACTAAGGTTTAAAGCAGCACATCACCAATAACAAAAACAATAGAAAGCTTACAACCTCATAGAAATTGAAAAACTCTTTACTGAATAAAAAAAAATGGATCAAAACTGAAATAAAGAAAGAAATTAAAGACTTTCTAGAAGTCAGTGAAATTAATACACAACATATCAAAACTCATAGTACACAATGGAAGTGTTGACCAGAAGACGGTTCATAGCACTAAGTACATTCAGAAAAAATAATCAGAAAGATCTTGTGGTAGCAACTTAACAGCACACCTAAATACTCTAGAACAAAGGGAAATAAACATAACCAAAAGGAGTAGACAGTGAGAAACTACTGAACTGTTTCTTAACTGGTAAAACTGAATGTTTCCACAGGAAAAAAAATGGTGGATCCTATCAAAATTGATAATGATTAGATTTGAATAGTAGAGATCCCCTGAATAATCAGAGGTAACTGTTCATCAGACAGCTTGGTCATTGAGTCCACACAAACTTATAAAGACTAGTGGTTTCTTCTTAAATAAAAAGGATACTTTTGTTGTTTTATATTAAAAACAGTTAAGAGGTTTAAATGTTTTAAGTAAATTCAAAGGTATAAACTTGTTTGAGACAGAATAATTTGGAGTGAATATAAAATTTTTGAGCAGTGTGGTGATAGACAGTGCCTTTAATCTCAGCAGAGACAAGCAGTTCACTATTAATTAGTTGTTTTCTAAATTCAGGAGTTACAATGACAAGGTGTTGGTGGATCATAGCGTAAATCCCAGCATCTGGGAGGCACCTGCCTTTTACATACCAACTGGGAGGCAGAGGCAGGCACATAGGATTTACAGTGATTTTATTTAAATGCTGCTTGTAAAAGGCAGGCTGAAAATCAAAATGAATGCCCTTTATTATCTTGAAATAAATACACTTTAAAGTATATTTGTAAACTTTCAAAGATTTTTTAACTTTAATTAAGATATTATACTTTTTCTATTTCCAAAAAACCATTTTGCCATATAAAAGATATAACATCCCTAAAAAGGCACAACCCTCACCCCAGAATTAGGGATGGGGCAGGGTTTTGATTTAATCTTTTCAGGAGAATAAAATCATCCAACTAAAGAATATGGAGACCATTGGACACATGGAATTTCTGAAGAAAATGACAGATCACCAAAAGAAAATATCAAAAAAGAAGGAGTAAACTGGCCAACTGGTATGACTCACCTTCATGTTGTCTCTTCTGTCTTCTACAGACATAAGTGCAAATTGTCTTTAAGTGATTGCTAAAGAACAATCCAAAATCTCTACCTCATATTACAAAAGCCACCTGGTAAGAAACAGAGGAAAACAGAAAAGTAAGGGATGATTCTATTGTCATGAATTTCATAACCTTCTGGCATGATGTGACTTCTATACTTACCACAAACTTCAATAATTAAGGATGTGTACAGTGTTTGTGAAAGAATGAGGGGGTGGGAGAAAAAGCTAAAAAACATAAGCCTAAAATATAGTCAAATTTACATGAAAAGATGTAAGTAAATTCTAGTATGGAAAATGCACTGGACCAGAGACACCTTTGATTTTCTAATTAATACAAATTAAATAAACACAGATTTCACAAGTGCCACAAGACAAACACAAAGTGACACCTAAACTGTTATATTTCTGACTCTCCATCTACTACTAACCTCCTTTCCAGAGAGCCTTTTTGCTCTGGAAGTGGAAAAGGGAGGTGATCATAAAGATAAGCTATGGCTTGCAGTCCCTCATGTTCCCTGGTGGGTTCAGGCACATCCCAGCCCTTGCAAACACTGGCACACAAAACAATGTTGGAGAATAATTTAATGAATTTAATGTTTCCTGCTGCATGAATTATGTCATAAGATGTGGAATCTGCCCTATCCACTTACCTAAAACCAGGCACACCTGACAAAATTCTGCATCTCAGAACTTTATTTTGTACCCTGGAATTGAATTTCCCTAAACCATGCCATTGGGAGTGGTGGTAGTTGCAAGGTAAAAAAAAAAAAATCAAAATCAGTAATCAAGTTTTGCTGAAGGATGATCACCACCACCTCTTTTCTACCAGTTTCAAAACTATTTGTAAAATTTGTCACACAAAACAGTGTGTGGAATACAAAATTCATCATTCCTAGAAATGAAACCTTCAGTTTTCCAATATGTCTATCTACTGCACACCAAAAGCAATGCCTGTGTGTGCACACTAGATGGTGATATTATAAGCACCACAGCTTTCTACTTCCCAGGCTGCAGGGTCCTCTCCTCCCTGGACAATCAACACTCAGGAAGGGTCAGAGTCCAAGAGTGTCTCCCCAGGTCACCACATGGAGAACAACAGAACCACAGTCTGAACCACAGTCCATTTCGTTCAAAGCAGATCAGGCTGTGATGGCTCAGCAGACCTGCTCTGCCTGGCCTGGGAACAATGGCCCCACAATCACCATGGTATGGCATGGCAACTCACTCACAGCTTCCTACAGTTACATCGGAGGAAAATCCCAGAACAAACTGGTAAGAAACCTCATGCTGGTGCTCCTGACTGCTAGGCCTGCCCAGAGTCTCTCATTAGCTTGAACAATACACCTGAGTCTCAGGATAGTAGTAGCTCCTCTACCAGTGGATCAAAGGTCAAATGATGCAGATAGCAGAGGTATTCTAGCTTTTCCCTAGTCCTATGGGCGTACAGAACCCTAATGTTGTTATAAAAGAATGAAAATCCCAATTGTTCGATTTTACCAATACAAACACAGGAGCCAGATACTGGGGAGAAAACCTGCTATTTTAGAAAGGCAGAGAAAGCACCCATCTGACCCTGATACTCACCTCACCTCCGAGAGGAAAAATCTCCAAAAGCTCACCAGTTCAGATGACAGGGAGGGTAGGCCAAAAGAACCCAGGGCCAAAGGCTTTCTAGCTCAAAGCTCAAAAAGCCCAAAAGCTACCAAACTAAACCTTCCTCCACTTTTACACTCTGTCTTAAATACATTTCAGCTGAAAGTTCCACTTAATCTTTAATCCCTGTCAGCTGGTTTCTTGCTTTGCCTCTTGACCTAGGGTTACCGTTATTAAATCCTATTCACAGAGAGCTTTTGAATTAAAGGTATGTTCTAGGGCTGATGGAACCATAAGCAGATGTTTACAATAAGGAGAAAGTTCTTGGAATTAAGATTTGTGTTAGGGCTCAACCGCACCAAACAAAGCACAGGTTTTCACAGTTCACAATCTAAGGGATTACACTGGGATCAAATATCCTGCAACATCCTCATCTTGGAAATGTTTTAAAGTACAATCTTCCATTCTCCCAGGGCACCTGTTCATCTTCCAAGATACATATCATGTATGTTGCCCATTACACAATCAGTGTCCAGTGCAATCATCTCTACCTTCATAGTTCGGAAGTTGTTCAGCCAAACTTCAGTCAAAGCCTAAAAGTAATAACCATTAAAGAAACAAATGGCCATGAATTTGAAAAAAAAAGAGAATTTGAAAAAAAAAAAGAGTAGTTAATGGGAGCTCAATGAAAATGATAAATAAAACAAAAAGGACATGACGGTTCCTAGGTATATTGGAGTAGAAAGTTTAATAAAGATACAAGAGAGAACATAGTCAGACACAGGAACATCTGGGACAGTCTAGAGTTGACATGACCTTGAGCCATGTGAGAAGAGAGGAGAGAGGGAAGTGGAGAGCCAGAACAAAAGGCCAGGAGAGTAAATGATAAATGAAAAAGACCAGGTAACAAAAATGGTTGGAATACATAAGGAAGTACAGCTGGGAGGAGGGTAGCTCAGCTCCTGGGCTAGAGACCTGTTACAAGGTATGACACCCATACCCATGTAACAGGTAAGGACTGAGGGATGCTTGGAGAACCGGACAGCCACGTCTGCTTTGATTGTTAAGTAGGCATCTTAACCATTCATCCCAGCATTTGAGACATAAGAGTAGAGAGGAATGAGAATGTTGAAATGATTCCATTATACTCTCAAAAATTAGATTTAAAAATTGAAAATTGCTTTATGGTCCAATATTCTTCAGGTACTTCAAGTATGTATTAGGGCACATCAATTATTACTCAAACCTTTTTTCTCTCACATTGTGCATTTTCAATGGGGGAAGGGCATTCCTGTTAGGAACTACCACACGAGTTTTTTCAGATCTATAGTTCAACTATAGAAATTTGCTTTCCAGACACAAGCTCAGCTCCTAATCCATATACCTGATTTCACTGTATATGAATCCCCCCAAATGTACAGTTCTCACTTTTACTGTCTAAAATTGATTACCTGACTCATTGCCATCTTCCCTCCTCCCCCTCCCTTTTTGTGTTGTAACTACAGCTTCAAAGTAGGTCAGTGAAATCAGTTCTTACACAGGTCCCTCTTTAGTTGTAATTACCCACCTCCAAAAACAAACAAACAAACAAACAAACAAACCAGGAAAGTCAGTGGACACTCATTCACTGCTCTTCTTTACTTCACACTGACCAGTCAGGGTCCACCTGAAAAGAGTTGCAGAACTATGTTCTAAGCACTGGACAGTAGAGGTAGCATTCAGTGTTAAAATAAAGTGTAAACTACATAACATGTGAAAGGCTTATCTACAGGAGTCATTGCTTTAAACAAAAACAAATGTCAAAGACTAGAGAAAAGGAATGAAATTCTTAATGACTGGGGATTATCAGAGAATATTAACTAATAAGAGACTAGAGCAATGATGCATCAACAAAATAAAATGTAATAATACCAACAACTGACTATTTTAAATATTTATTTATTACGTGTACAGTGTACTGCATGCATGTATACTTGCATGCCAGAAAAGAACACCAGATCTCATTATAGATGTTGTGAGTCACCATGTGGTTGCTAGGAATTGAACTTTTGACCTCTGGAAGAGCAGCCAGTGCTCTTAACCTCTTAGTTGAAAAAAAACACATAGGTATACTGACTTTGAAAAACACAAGTCATTCTCTTATAGAGGGAAAGCCATTAATAAGATACTATTTGACCTTGCCCCTGTGTACAATATTAGCTGCTAAGACCTGTAACCTGACAGAAACAGCTTTAGCCAATAGCCTGTATCTCAAATTTGAACTAACAGAACTGTGTCAATGAGGATTGTACATATGGGCATAGGACAGTCTCTTAATTCAAAATTCAATATTCACTAGACCAAGTTACCTCACCTAAACTGTACACCCACCAATCTGGTCTGTTTTCACTCGCATTCATAAATTAATAAATACACATTGGGAAGTTACAAACTAAAAAACCTCACTCTGCCACATTTCTAGATAATCCTGGTGAGCACACATGTATGTTCCAGGTCCTAATATCTAACAGGCCTGGTTAGCATATTACTTATCTGTGGAGTGTTTTACAGACAGCCTTCCCTCTGGTAAAATCTAACTAGGACCACTAGTTTCTCAGCAATAGTAAATCCTTCACATCATCAGTTCTACTCTTCTATATCACAGCTTAATATTTGAGTGCTCTCTGACATAGGACATAAACCATTTATAAAGCCCCACAAAATCCACATGGATCTTTTAGAACTGAGAGAACCTACCTGACATCCCCAAAGTCACCAGGAACTAGGCCTAAAAAAGGCACCTAAAGGTCACTAGAATAGTGACTCTACCATAAGGTCAGCAGGAACTAGGCCATGGGTCACCAATTCCAAAAACAAGGTCATAATATTACCTACCCAAAGAACAACCTGAGCATAACCACAAGGATGGGAAGGTATCTCATTTCAAAGTGGGGCATTTGTGCTGAGTACCCTACCAACCTTGTAGTAGAACATTTAATGACACAAAAAATACATAACATTCCTGAGGCCTAGAGATAGCACGCTCAATGTTAGTTATGTTAGCTAGCCAATCATTTTGTAAAAAGCTTGCCATTGCTGAATGCCATCTAAACCTGTAACTGTTAAAATGGAACTTCCTGGTCCTTCTTAAAACTCCAATCAAAACCCCACCATGCAGCTGCTCAGGGCTCTCCTCTCTGATCCAATGTGTTTGTAGTGATGGAGAGACCCAGCTTAAGCCCAAATAAAACTCTTCACTCTTGCATATGTCGTCCAGCTCCTGATGATCTTTGGTGACCCTAAGATCTGGCCATAATATATGGGTTCTCATATTGGATCCCCAAGTCTCCCAAGCACGCCGGGCACATGGAGCTGAACAACAACCAGTAAGTGAGCACTCTGTCTGTGTCTGTCTGTGTCTTTCTCTGTGTTTCTCTGTTTGTTTGTGTTTTGGTTTTGTTTTGTTTTTTTTGGGGGGGACTCGAGGCAAAATGTGTAATCTGTGTCATCAGAAAGGTTAGAGCTGATGCTTTGATTGTTTTGAATGTGTGGTTTTATTTCTTAGTTAATAGTGTGTACAGAGTCCCTTACATTAGGATTGTCATATTTGGGTCTCTAGAAAACTAATGAAAAACAATAAGAAGTACTAATAATTTTAATGACCAAAATGAAAGTAACTAAGTGCTTTGTATAATGATCTCAGATGCTCTTTTCAGACAAGAAATTTTATGATGATTTTTTTTCATGAAGCACAAAATTCCTGGTAAGCTTAGGACATGTTTACAACATTTTGTTGAAAACAAGGTTCAAGATGCATCCTAAAGTCATAACATCAAATGATATACAAAGAGGACATAATCAGCTTTGCAGATATGGTCTCCTAGGGATAGGTATGGCAGGGTGCAAAGCTCAGAACATTTTCTGAGGACCTAACCTCCCATAAAACCTATTGAAAATACAGATGATGTCCCAGAAAATGAACATGTACATAAAACCAACTACGTATAAAGCAGGTAAACAGTGAATGTCAAGAGAGGAAACAGGTTAAAAACTAACACCAAATAAATAGCACTGTTGCTGTATCTGTAATTCTATCTTGTTTGGAAGGCTGAGAAAGGTAAACTGTTAACCCCTGTGTTTAAGGCAGAGCATCTGCATAAAGAAAAGCAATGTTTTGCTTCTCCTGTTCCTTTTCTTTCTCCTCCTCCTCCTCCTCCTCCTTCTTTACCTCATATATGTGAAGCAAATGTATTCTTAGCTGTATTCCTAGCTTCTGCACAAAACAGGTAGATACAGATAGTCTTTGCATATGATAAAGCCAGATGCTAAACCTCACTAAAGCTTAAAGGAAGTAATTTTCTATGGGATAAATGAAAGAGAACATAGAGAAGGCAACAGGCATGGAGGAGGCTGTCCTTATAACAGCAGTAACAGAACAAGATAAAAAGACTTCAGGAGAAGTTTATTACAGTTGATACAATGGCTGGCATTAACAAATGCTATATGCTCCCATCCTCTAGGTGGGAATTCTTTATTACTATCAGATTATGAAGACTTTTTTAAAGGCATTTACTGTTTAAAAGAGTATTTGTCCTTCCACAGATAGTTACTGTTTGTGAATTAGTTACCCAGTACTGTGCTAAGTCCTGAACACACACACAAAAAAAAAATGATTCATGCAAACACTATTCTTTCTCTATAAGTTTACAGTCTTGTGGGGTAATCCACCAAAGACCATGCATAGAAATGTATACATCACTATAAAATCCACTATGAAACCTAAAGAAAAGCAAAGAGGATCTAACACCCTAGAAGAGACAAAGAATACATTTATTCAAGGGCCCAAAGTTGAGAACATTTTAGTTCAGTAGGGGAAATGAAAGAAGGCGATTTGTTTTGAATATAATAGAGAAGAAGAAATTAATAATAATAATAACAATAATAATAATAATGATGATTAAAAAGGAAGCCAGAGGGGCTGAAGACATGGCTTAGTAATGAAAAATACTTTCTGTGGGGCTGGAGAGATGCCTCAGATGTTAAGAGCACTGGCTCCTCTTCCAGAGGTCATGAGTTCAATTCCCAGCAACCACACGGTAGCTCACAACCATCTATAATGAAATCTGGTGTCCTTTTCTGTCCTGCAGGTGTACATGCAAACACAACATTGTATACATAATAAATAATAAATCTTAAATCAAAACATTCTCTCTTTTTTTCCCCAGAGTTCCTAACTTGTACATGGTGGCTGACCATCTTCTGTAGCTCCTGTTTTAGAGAATTTGATGTCATATGACCTCCTGGAATATAAGGCACTCATGTGGTATGCTTATATACGTGCAAGTAAAATACTCTTATCACTCATCTACGCAAAAGATAAAAATAGCTCCCTCAAAAAGAAGAAGAAGAAGAAGAAGAAGAAGAAGAAGAAGAAGAAGAAGAAGAAGAAGAAAAGAGGTCAAACACACTGAATCTCTATGAGTTCGAGGCCATCCTGGTCTACAAAGCCAAATCTACACAGGGAAACCTTGTTTTGAAAAGCGAAACAAAACAACAAAACAAACAAACAAAGAAGATCATAAATCAGTTGTGGTGACACATGCCTGTAATGGAGCATCAGGAAAGTCAGGAATGAAGGTCAACCTGGACTATTTGAAACTGTCTCAAAAACAAAACAGCAGCAACAACAAAACTTCACAAGAATCTGAGTGCCTGGGATGCTTTGGGACATTGACATTTTTTTTTTTTATCTTAATTCGTGGCTACATAGGAAGCTATTGAAGAGTGTGGTTGTTTAAATGAAAATGACTCCTACAATCTCATACGTTTGAAAATCTGGTCCCCATTTGGTGCAACTGTTTTAGATAAATTAGTAAGTATTATCTTGTTGAAGAGGTGTGTTACTGTGGGTGGGCTTTGAGGTTTTAAAATCCCACACCATTTTCAGTTAGCTCTTTGCCTCATACTTGTAGATCAGAATGTAGGCTCTCAGCCACTGTTCTCTCTGGTTCTCTGCCTGCCATTCCTGTCTGCCACCATAGTCTCTGTCGTGATGGTCATGGACTTACCCTCTGAAACTTGAGGTACCCAACGAACTCTTACTTCTGTGAGCAGCCTTGGTCATGATATCTTTGCAGTGATAGAAAAGTGACCAAGACAAAGGGGTTTGAAAACAGGAGAGAAATGATTTGAAGTACACTTATCTCAAAGATCCTTTTGTCCTGTAAAATTAATAACAAGATTTCAGAAATTTCAGGCCTCACAGCGCCCCGACCCAGAAGGCAGAACCTACTCCGGTGGGGCGGAGGAGGAGCTTTCGCGAGGTGCAGTGAGCACCTCGATAGTCAAGCTTGATGCAGGAGCCATTGCTATGGCTACAGACGCTGAAGGGAAAACGCTGAGCTCGTCCTGGGCCTGGTGGGCGGCGGTGTCGAGCGTTGGCGACAGGAACCCTCTTCCCTGGCGCGGTTGCGGCAGTCGTGGCTAGGTTAGCTGACTACTTCATCATGGTAGGTTGAGACCCGGGAAGCCAGGTAAGGGTGTGGGGCAGGCGCCGCCTCCTGGGCTCCGCCTCCGCTCCCGGGTTCCGTCTCCGCCCAAACTAGGCTCCACCTCTGCTCCATCCAGGCTCCGCCTCTGTCGCAGGCTCCGCCTCCACCTCCGAAAGCTCAGCCTCCCTCTGCCTCAGGCTTGGCCTCCCGCATCTCCCGGCCTCCTCCTCCGTCTCCGCCCCGGGCTCCACCCCCGCCCCCGGGCTCCTCCCCTCTGCCCCAGGTCTCTGCCCCTGCCCGGCTCCAGTTTCTGCCTAAGTCTCCCTGGTGTCGCCTCCACCCCCTTGGGCTCCGCCTCCGCCCCCAAGCTCCGCCACCCTCCTCCCCCTGGCTCCGCCCTCGCCCTCGGGCTCCTCCCCGCCTCCTCCTCTGGGCTCCGCCTCAGCCCCAGGCAGCCATCCAATGGACCAGGTGGTGCTGGGCCTGGCATAGTGGCTGGGAGGCGGGGAGGAGAGACAGTTGGGTCTCACGGTGGAGGAGCGGCGGGTCCACGGGTGTCATCCTTCGAGGAGCAGCCAAGCCTGGCTGGCTGTAGGCGCGTGGGAGGGACCCGCTGGACGGCGGTCGCGGGGCGAGGCCTCTGCATTGCATCCAGGAGCTGGAGGGCTGGACGGGTCGGGAGAGCCTGCCCATGTTCTGCCAAGAGCTTCTGTGGAGGCTGCTGGTACCCAGGACAGCGCCCTCCTGCCGCTGGGGTTGGGAGGGCAGGAGCACACTGAAGAGTGATGCTGGGCCCAGTCCTCCAGGAAAGGGCATGCAGAGTCCATTGCTGCGTCCATCCTGCCCTAGGACGGGTGGGGTAGGGGAGCTTGGACATCCCAGTCTAATGAATGTACTGGGAAAGGCGACAGGAGCCTTGCACATTTCTAGGAACATTGTTTCAGAATGTATGTGCCTGCGTTCCAGAATGAAATGATGCTTCTTAAATAAAAGACAGCCAGCCAACCACTGCAGGTGCTCTCTCTCACTTAGCTTTCACATGATTTGATTGTTCCCTTTATTCATCAGAGAATTCTTCATAACGAACAGTTTGGTAGATACACTGCTGTTTATACTTTGATGGACTTCTGCCACAGCCAGCCAGCAGAGTTGAACGGTTCTTGAGTCAGGAGTGAGGATTAATATTAATAAAATTAACACACAGCACACGGGAAACTTTTTAAGGTCCAGACTCGACAGCCACAGCAAAAGGCAGGCTGCTGCAGCAAGCAGTGTCAGCAGCAAGTCTCAAGTCTCTGCCTCCTCCCTCTGCCTCCAGCCTTCTGACCTCTTTAATTGTCAGGAGTTACTTTTAGCCAGTAAAACATCTCAGAACAATAGGTTAATTTGCACAAGGAGACTGAGGAAGAGGTGTGACCCTCACAAGCTATCCCACCTGCTGTCACAAACAAAAGGAGATGGACTTGCAAGTTCTTCTCTGCCATTAGTAAAGGCCTGCTAAAAGCCATCTCTCCACCAAGATTTAAATATCAAAGCAGGCCACTGGAGTCACGGCTCCCGACAGACTTCCACAAACAGGAGTATACAGGGTTCACGCAGGCTTATTTTCCTGTTTGTATGTCCTTGTGTTGCTATGCATAGATAAGCACGATGTAATAAGTCTACTGTAGAGCCTGGAAAGATCTTTTATTTCAGGGTAATTCCAGTTTTACCCTTTCAGCTGCTTTGATATTTAGTCTCAGCAGAAAGACTGCTTTTACCAGGCCTTCACTGAAGTCAGGAAAGAATTTGCAAGTCCATCTCCTTTTGTTTGTGACAGCAGGTGGGATAGCTTGTGAAGATCACACCTCTTATTTCACCCCTTTGTGTGAATTTAACCCATTGTTATGAGATGTTTTTACTCTGGCTTAAAAACTCTCTGCAGCCAGTTGGGCTGGCTGCTTGCTGCTTACAGCTGCTGCTGCTAAGGCTGCTGCTTGCAGCTTGCTGCTGTGGCTGCCGAGTCCGGAACCTCTTAAAAAAGTCTCCTGTGTGCTGTGTGTTTTTTTTTTTTTTTTATTAATTTTAATCCTCACTCCCAACTCAAGAACCCTTGACTCTACTGGTGGGCTCCAGAAACCCTTGCAAGGAATTTTAGCTACCAGCCCTGCAGGCCCTTGTCTCAGGTGGTGCTTAGGTTGTGTTTTGTTGATTGTTAGTCATTGGAAGCACTAGGATACCAATGTTCTGCTCAACTCTCTTTTTGTTATTTATTCACCCCTAAGAATTTTTTTAAAACAAGGGATTGTTCACATTTTTTCTCACTACTACCTAATTGGAGTCAATTAAGAGAACTCCTTGCAGGTCAGTGAGATGACTCAGCAGATAAAGGCTCTTGCTGGGCAAGCCTGGAGACCTGAGTTCAATTCCTGAATTGATAAAAAGTTGGAAGGCAAGAAGTGATTGCACATAGTTGTCTCCTGACCTTCCTATGTGTTCCGTAGTATGCATGCTTCACCCGAGTCATGAACACACACACACACTAAAAAAGAAGACTTTGTGCTGTATTTAGAGAATCTTCTTGCTGCTCTAAAATGTCGTGTCATTTCACTTGTCAATCTCTTACAGACATAGTCTTACCCAAACTGCCAGTGTGGAGAATCAGTTTGTTTTAATCTTGTTCAGTTTTTAGTTACATTGATCTTCCCCCTACAACAATTTTATTTTTTTGTTTTTGTTTTGATACAAATTCCATATACAGAGCCCTGGCTGCCCTGGGCTTCCCTATATAGACCAGGCTGGTCTTGAACCTAAAGAGATCATCCTTCCTCTGCCTTCCAAATGCTGGGATTGAAACCATGCCCAGCTTCCCCCACAATAATTTTGAAACAGTAACTTAAAAAAGTTCCAAGTATGGTACACAGTTAATTGCTTTTTACTTTTGACATTTTGAGAGGAAGCTGATAACCTGATGCCCTGTCACTCAGAATGGTTTAGTGTCAACTTTTTACAAACAAGAACGTTGTCCTACATGACAGTGCAGTTATCAAAATAGGAAGTTCATGCTGACACAGTATTCCATTTAATTTGGGTTTTGTTGACTATGATATTACTCACATATAAGTCGAAGGAAGATGGTACATTTAAGTGTTGCATTGTTTCTTTATGTCTTTATAGTCTCTTTCAATATGGAACATTTCCTTCATCATTTTCATCTTGTCACTTTGGATAACTACAGGTCAGTTATATTTTTTCTTCATTAATTTATTTATGTGTTCATTTTACATCCCACTCACAACCCCACTCCTTCCTCTTCTCCCAGTTCCACCTTCCCACCCATTTTCCCCATAAACCCCCCCCAACCAACCCGCCCTGGGACATCAAGTTACATCAGGATTAAGTACCTCTGCTTTCACTGAGGCAAGGCAAGGCAGCCCTGCTAGGGAAATGGAATCCAGAAGGGGGAAACAGAGTCCAAGGCAGAGACAGTTCCTGCTTTTGTTGTTAGGAGACCCACTTGAAGACAAGCAGCCAATCAGTTTCATATGTGTAGGGGGCCTAGGACTACTCCAGGCATGTTCTTTTGTTGGTGGTTCAGTCTCTATGAGACCCCACTGTCCCAGGTGAGCTGGCTGTGTAGTTCTTGTGGTGTCCTACCCCTCCAGCTCCTTACTCCTTCCTCTGACTCTTCCACAAGACTCCTTGAGTTGTTGCCTAATGTTTCTGTCTGTGGGACTCTGCAACTGTTTCCATTACATGCTGGATGAAGCCTCTCAGATGATAGTTATGCTATTCTCCTGTCTACAAGCATAGCAGAGTATTATTAATAGTGTCAGAAGTTGGGTCTCTCCCATGGGTTGGGTCTCAAGTTGTGCCAGTCATTGGTTACCATTTCTTCCATCTCTGTTCCATCTTTTATCCCTGCATATCTTGTAGGTGAAGAAATTTGGGTCAAGTGTTCTGTGAGTTTGACGGTGCCCCCCTCCCTCCACTGGCTACAAGCTGTGTCCACTTCAGTCTCAATATCCTTGCTGCTAGGAGCCCCAGACAGGAGCCCCATATCTTCCCAGGTACCTCCAAAATTCCAGGTCTTCATCTTGTCTCAGAGATGCCCAACACCAATTTCCCTTCTCTCCTAGCCCTCTCACCCCTCATCCCCACCTTTCCCACACCCGATCCCCCGTCCTGTTCCTCTCTTCACCTCCTTCCCCCACCCACTTTCTCTCTCCCTCCACTTCTCATGTCTGTGATATCTATTTTATTTCCTCTTTTTAGTGGGAATCAAGTGTCCTCTCTTGCACCCTCTATGTTAGTTTATTTGTGAGTTGTACCATGGTTATCATGTATTATATATCTAGTATCCCAGGTAAGATATCTTTGTAGACGGTCTCTCAGCTCTCTGTGCTCTCATGGATTGTTGCATACACTTAGACAAGGACATCACAACAGTTTCACACACTGTGTCTTATCAGGTGGTACATACTTTCACTTTGATTACTTGTAATCCGTATCTGCAAGGCTTTTCTACTACAGAGATAATACCCTGCACCCCCATAAGTACCCTGACACTCTGTGTCTTGGTCCTCATCAGAATGTTAATGCATTTGCCATGCTCTTACATCAGTATGGATTGATGATTTATGTGCCTTCTGTATTGGACTGTACTATTATTATTATTATTATTATTATTATTATTTAGTCTTCTAGGGCTACATGACAAATGATTCATAAACAAAGGCTTTACTGTTCACAGTTGTAAACTCTGGAAAGTCTAAAGTTAAAATATGAAGTCTACTTGGTGGCATGCTTGTCTACAGTCCAGTTCTCACTTTAGCCTCAGTGGCCTAAAGGGCCACATGATTTTATAGAATCTCTTTAATAAGGTTATGAACGTCTTTATAAGGACTTCACCTCCAAGACCTAAGTACCTCCCAAAGATCTCATGCAGTTCTGTTACTTCAGGCATCAGGACCTCAACATAGGAATTTGGGGAGGATGTAGATATTCAGACCATTTTGATGTTTAAAATGTTTTGTAATTTGACCAATGAGAGCTCATATATTTGCCTTCTTTGCCTTTTCTCTCTTTTTTTTAAAGAATTTTTCTTATCTATACAGGGTTCTGCCTGCACATATGCCTGCAGGCCAGAAGAGGGTAGCAGATCTCATTACAAATGGTTTTGAGCCACCAAGTGGTTGCTGGGAATTGAACTCAGGACCTTTGGAAGAGCAACCAGTGCTCTTAACCTCTGGGCCATCTCTCCAGTCACTTCTGTGTCTTTTTGACATGTCCCATTTCCATTGTTCTTTGAGCATCATTACTTTTTTATTTATATTTTTATTAATTACAGTTTATTCACTTTGTTTCCCACCTGGAGCTCCTCCTCCTTTCCCACCCTCCCTCTTCTCCACCCCTGCCCCTCCCCCAGTCCACTGATAGGGGAGGTCTTCCTCCCATTCCTTCTGATCCTAGTCTATCAGGTCTCATCAGGAGTGGATGCATTTTCTTCTTCTGTGGCCTTGTAAGGCTCCTCCCCACTCAGAGGGAGATGATCAGAGAGCCAGCCACTGAGTTCATGTCAGAGACAGTCCCTGGGACTCTTCCATTATTATGGAATCCACTTGGACACTGAAGTGACATGGGCTACATCTGTGCAGGATTATCTCCATGAATGGTCCTTGGTTGGAGTACCAGTCTCAGAAAAGACCCCTCTGCCCAGAATTTTTTGTTCTCTTACTCTCCTTGTGGAGCTCCTGTCCTCTCCAGGTCATATACACTTCTTTCATAAGATTTCCTGCACTATGCCCAAAATTTGGCTATAAGTCTCAACATCATCTCTGATACTCTGCAGATTCCCTCTGTGATAGGCTCCTGTCCTGTTCCCTGTTTTCTCCCTCTTCTGATATCTATTCTCTTTGCCTTGCTGAATGAGTATTGGGCATCTTAGCCAGAGTCCTCGTTGGTGATAAAATTATTTATTTGTACAGATGTTAGTATGTTTATCCTATATTATATGTCTAATATCCTCTTATGAGTGATATACCCTGTGTGTCTTTCTTCTTCTGGGATACCTCACTCAGGGTGATATTTTCCAGTTCCCACTATTTGTTCACAAATTTCACAATTTCCTTGTTTTTAATTGATGAGTAATATCCCATCCTGTAAATGTACCTCAATTTCATATCCATTCCTCAACTGAGTGGCATCTGGGTTTTTTCCAGCTTCTGGCTATTACAAATAAAGCTGCTACAAACATGATTGAGCAAATGCCCTTGTTGTATACTTGAGCATCTTTTGGATATATGCCTAGGAGTGGTATAGCTGGATCTTGAGGTAGCACTATTTTTCAATGTAAGGTATTTCTGGCATACATACACACATTTCTTCTCCTTTGTGGAGAGTGTCTAATATGTGGCTGCTTACATAATAAACAAGTGTGGCCCTGTAATCAACTATTCCTCTAGGGAACCCTGCTTTCTCTCAGTGGAGACTAATTTCTCCCAGCTAGCATCTTTATTACTGTTGAGTTACAAGTATTCCCAGGTTTTCATCATGTGGAGCTAGAGGATATATTTACCCATATTTTCACATATATCTACATTTCTGTCTGTGCACATTGAAAACTGTGAACTAATTCAGTACTTCTGAATTCAGCCTAGAAATCTAGCATTTGTATTTTTCATGTTGTAATGGTCTTCTCAAACAATGAGAAATCAGGCTTTGCACACACACACACACACACACACACACACACACACACCTTGTTCATTTTTGCTGTTGTTTATAGGGACTCATTTTCTCTCCTTACTGAGGCTATTTCTTCATTTCATATCCTCCTCCCTCATTTCCAGCCCTGTTGGATATAAAAGCCAATGTTAGGATGCCACCACACAGGATCTCCCCAATGTGCTTATGCTTATGATGGATTCTGTGGCCACACTGTGCTCATGCTCTGACCTCACAATTAGGCATCTTCACCCTCACTCCCTTTCCATCTTAATGCTCAAGGACAGTTTGTTCCTTCAACTTTAACCCACAGTTTCTGATACAATATGTTTGGCTTTGGCCATTTTCTGACCACATGAACAAAGGGAAGATTTCTTTCTTTCCTTTTGTTTTTTTAAATGAAACTTAGACTCTTGCATGAATTATAATCTGAAGTGTGAAATGTATACTTTTTTACTGTTATATTTTTATAAAAATTGTGTGATCTATTCAAGCATAATCTTTGTGCAAAAAATTAGGCAAACAGTTCAGTGGCTTTAAGCAATTATATACAATAGTATAATCACAACCACAACCAAGTTATTGTACATTTTCTTCCCTATAAAAAGTACTCTTATAAAGCAGGGCATGGTGGTGCATGCCTGTAACCCCAGCACTCATGGAGGCATCTGCAGTCAAATCTTTGTGAGTTCGAGGCCAGGCTGGTCTAAACAGAGATCCCAGGATAGCCAAGGCTACACAGAGAAGTTCTGTCTTGAAAAACAAAACTAAACAAAAGTCCTTTTATGCTCTTTTGCATTCTGTTTTGACCTTGTTTTCTCCTGGTTACAGATCTGCTTTTTGTCTGTATGATTTTCTTGGTTGTAGAATGGCATATAAATAGAATAAGACATTTAAAAAATGTCTTATTTTTAAAAATGGCTTATTTTCCACTTTGATTCATAAACTGAGATTAACCCATGTTGTATTTTACCCTTGCACTGCTCCCCTTTTCCTTCAGTGTTCATTATTGAACTCAGTGCCTCACCCATGCAAAGCATGTACACTACCACAGAGCTATAATCATTGTTCCTTTTCTTCCCATTCTGTTCCTTCCTTTCTTTCCTTTCCCTTAATTTCCTTTCCTTCCCTTCCCTTTCCACCCCTCCCTTCCTTTCCCCTTCACTTCCCTTTCCCATTCCTTTCCCTTCCCTTTTCCTCCCATCCATTCTCCTCCCTGTTCTTCTCCTTTCCCTTTTTTCTTTTCCCTTCCCTTTCCTTTTCCATTCCAATCCCTTCCTTTTTCCCTTTCCCCTTTCTTACCTTTCCCTCTTTTCCCTTCCCCTTTCTTTTTCTTCCCCATCCCTTTCCCTGCCTATTCTTTTTCCTTTCCCTTTTCTTCCCTATCCCATCCCTTCTATTCCCTTCTCTTTCCATTCCCTTTTCTTCCCTATCCCATTCCTTCTATTCCCTTCCTCTCCTTTCCCTTTCCCATCCATTACGTCCCCCTTCCCTTCTCTTTCATTTTCTTCCTTTCTTTTTCCCCTTTCCCTTACTTTTCCCTTCCCTTTCATTCCCTTCCCTTCCTCCCCTTCCACTTCTCTTCTGTTCCCTTTCCCTTCCCCTCCTTTCCATCTCCCTTCCCTTCCCTTTTCCTTCTCTTTCCCTGTGCTTTTCATCCACTTTCCATTTCCTTTCCCTTTCCTTTCTTTTCTCTTTCCTTCCAGTCTTGTACCATTTCCCTTCCCTTTCCCCCTTTCCTTCCTTTCCCTTCCCTTCAATTCATTTTCCCTTTTGCTTCCCTTTCCTGTCCCTTTCATTCCCCCTCCCCTTTCCTTCACTTTCACATTCTTTCTGTTCCCCTTCCCTTCCCGTTTCCTTTCCCTTCCCATCCATTTCCCATCCCTTCCCTTCACCTTCCCTTCCCTTTCCTTATCCCTGCCCCTTCCCTTTACTTTGCTTACCTACCCTTTCCAATTTCTTCTGTTCCCCTTTCCCTTCCCTTTCCCTCCCCTTCCCCTTCCCATCCCTTCTGTTGCCCTTCCCCCTTCTCTTTCATTTCCCTTCCCCTTTCCCATCCTTTTCATTCCCTTTTCTTTCTCTTCCCTTTCCCTTTCTTTCCCTTCCTTTCCCATCACTTTCCTTTTCCCTTCCCTTCTCCTTTCCCATCCTTTCCATTCCCTTTCTCTTCCCTTTTCCCTTTTCTTTCCTTACCTTTACTTTCCCTTCCCTTTCCTTTATTTTCTCTTCCCTTTCCCTTCTCATCCCCATTTGCTGGGTATGCTGTATGATTTCCACATAGGAAAGCAGGAAATGAGCAATCAAAATTGTCAATCCAGTATTTCTGGAAGTAAGAGTCTCCTGGGTACTGGGAGGGTGTCAGTGCCTCGAGAAAATGCTTTAAGAGAGGGATGGTTCTTGTTTTTTAATATGAGAAGCTTCCTCTGAAAAGTTCATCAAATCATTTTTATTTGATACAGTCTGTAAATATAATGTATTCCTTCACCGTGTTCCACAACTTACTTCTAGCTGAAAATATTTTATTCACCATGCAGAAAAACCACTACAGAATACCTGAACATTTACCTGTGTACATTGGTTCAAGTTCAACAAATAAACACCAAATAGTACCATGTTTCAATTAGCTGGGTGTTTTATGAAAAAACAAACAAACAACAAAAAAAAAAGATCAGATATCTTTCTTTCCTTCCTTCCTTCCTTTCCTCTTCTTCCTCCTCCTCCTCTTACTTTTTCTATTTGCCCATGTGTGTATGCCTTCAGGACAGCAGATGTGGCTAGAGCCTTATGAACTAAGTCCCCAGCACTATAACCACTAAACACAGAGCACCTTACCTACTCAGCCCCCAGCACCCTAAACATTATTTATAGTTTCCTGATTGCTCATACATCCACAGGCCAGGAGAGGGCGCCAGAACACCCTATACTAGGTCGTGCACAACCTGACCCCGAGTTTGGCGGGAGAGGGGGGACGTGGGGGAGGGCGGCGTACACCCATTTCTCCCAGGATGCATGCAGGCATGGTGGGAGCGGGAGAGCTGTGCCCCTCTCTTCTCGCCATTCCTCTGCCTACAGTTCTGCCCCAGGCACGAGCTGACAAATGGACAGCGGGCTCGTGATGTGCAACTCTGTCAAACAGTTTGGGAGAGGAAGGATGCTAACGTGGGAATGCGGTCCGCGATATTGGCGCACCTATCACGGAAGTCCCGTCCCTTCTGGCTTCGATTCTATATCCGCCCTGAAGAGAGCGAAGACATCCTGGCGTGGAGGCTTGAGGTCACCCTACTTCCCCACCTCCCACTTCCAGCCATCTCCCTGGCCCCCACTACTGAAATTTAAACACAAATCTTCTAGTCACGGGGGACTTTTATCCCTTTGTTTCTGAAATTGGAGCGCTCCCAACTCAGCTCCAACTCAGTACCTACAGTCCCAAGATGCATTGCGGCAGAGGGCCACCTGCCTAAGAACTACAAACATGGCTCCCGAGCAAGGACTTCTGGGATTATACCTGAGAACTACAAAAAAGGTGTCCAGGCGGCGCGATGCATACTGATTGCTTGCAGTCACGCCTCTACGTCTCTCCTTGGCTACAGAATGACGTATGGCTCGGGTGCCGCCTACAAATCCCAGAATTCCCCTTGTGCGGTTCCCAGCACCACGTGCCAGCGTTCACTAACGAGGAGTCCGGAAGTAGGTACCTGTAGACTCCTCACACCTTTGCTGGTCTGTGGCACACCGTCGTCCAGAGCCCATACAGCCTGTCCTGTGGTCCCGGTGTCTCCCAGGTATGCCATAGTGTTTGTGGGATCACGGTTGTCCAGGAGCTTTGTGACGTCATTGCCACGCCCCCTGACCCAGAACTCAACACACAGGAGCTGTTCCTGCTGCTGATACAGTAAAAAATGTCCAGTCCCTGGGAGCTGGAGAAGGGGTTGCTGCTAATTTCAGTGCCAGTAGCTTATGAAGGGTCTTTGGGTCTCTGCCCCTTTGATTACGTCATTGGGAGTCAGACACAGGTAATAAATCTCTTTTAAATGTATTTTTTAAAGAGCTGAGTGTGGCGGCACACCCCGTCGTCTCAGCATTCCTGCAGGCAGTGGCAGGCGGGCTCTGAGCTTTTTTCACCCCAAAATCCCACTATCAGATGAATTGTAGCGATTTTGTGTGACAGTGATTAATGCTCCATTTTTAAAATTACATGACGAACTGCTGGAGTGATGGCTCAGTCGTTAAGGCAGTGCCTGCTGCTCCAGATGGACCTAGGTTCAATCCACAATTCACTGTTTGTGAATCCAGTTCCAGTGCATCTGACTCCCTCTTACACACAAGAACGCTAAGAGATACTTTTCTAAAAAAATAAAATAAAATTTAATAAGGAGAACAAAAGCTCTGATCAAAAATGGACTGTAAGGATGTCAGCGATGTCTGATTTAATGTCTGTGCATGCACACACACACATGCACACACAGGTAATATAATCAGAGGTCCCCTCATTCACCCACTCATAAATCTTATAAAAAGTTTAGTATATAAGGAACGCTCCTCCAAAAATTCATAACAGTCTAAAGTCTTGCCAGACGTGATTGCACAAGCCTTTAATCCAGGCACACGAGAATCAGACACAGGCCGATCTCTGTGATTTCAATGTCAGCCTGGTTGACAAAGAGAGTCCAGGACAGACAGGCCTACACAGAGAAATCTGCTATTCAAAACAAAGCAAAACAAAAAATAAGATTAAAACAAACAAATAAAAATCTGAGCCAGGTTTGGTGGCACAGGCCTTTATGACCAGCACTCTGGCAGACTGCAGCAGGCCAGTCTCTGTCAGTTCAAGGTCAGGTTATTCTATAGATCTAGTCCAAGACAGCCATGGGTAAAAGGAGAAACACTGTCTCAAAAATACCAAATCATCCATGTATATAATATAAATATACATATATGTGAATATATGTATATAAATATATTTATTCAATCTATATTTTAATATATTTATATAAAATAATAAATACATAATGTAGTTAATATACATATTTAATAAATATTGTTTTAATCATATATATATATACACAAAATCTGAGCCAGACATGGTTGTACATATCTATAATCCCAGATCTCCAGGAAGCACAACTATGCTGTTTTGTGTGAGTTAAACATCACCCTGGTCTATAAAGCAAGTCCAGGATATGCAAGACTACAGAGAGAAACCTTGCCTAATAAAACAAGGGCTTTCATACCCACATGTCTAGATATATATCTGAAATCACATACTGTGACTTCAACTAGGCTATTAGAAAGTCATGTCAGCCTAAAAGATAGGATAAACATAATGAAATCTATACACCTAAAGAAGATAATCAAGAAAGCGGACATGGGGTATGATGATCTATCCTCATTTAGAAAGGCAAATGGGATATGCATTGAACGTATGACAGGAGTCTACCGCAGAAAGCATCTGAAAGACTCTACCTAGCAGTGCTCCAAAATAGATACTAAGACTCACAACCAAACCTTCGGCAGAGTGCAGGGAATCATATGAAAGAAGGGGAGTTTGATGTGGAAAGGATAGGAGCTCCACAAGGACCAAACTTATCTGGGCACAGGGTCTTTTCTGAGATGGACACTCAACCAAAGTCCATGAGAGGATAAAACCTAAAACCTCTGCTCGGGTGCAACCCGTGATAACTCAGTAATCAATTGGTTTCCCATAGTAAGGGGAACAAGGACTATTTCTAACAAGAACTCAATGACTGGCTCTTTGACCTCCCCACCTCCCAAGGGAGGAGCAGTACTGTTAGGCCACAGAGGAAGACTTTGCAGCCAGTCCTGAAAATACCTGACAAAAGGGAGTCATATGAAAGGGGAGGAGGTCCTCCCCTATTAGTGGACTTGGAAAGGGGCAGGGAGGAGATGAGGGAGGGAGGGTGGGATTAGGGAGGGAATGAGGGATACAGCTGGGATACAGAATTAACAAAATGTAACTAATGAGAAAAATAAAATTATGGAGAAAAAAAAAGAAAGTCATGTCAGGCATGGTAGCACAGATCCTTAGTCTCAGCACTTGACAGGCTGATGAAGGTGAATCTCTATAAATTCAAGGTCCGCCTGACTTACAATGAGATTCCTGGATTGGCAATGATACACAGAGGCACCATGTCTCAAACAAAACAAAACAATGCCCCACATACATTAAATTAAATTAAAACAAAAAATCAGAGCCTAGCAGGTTGACACATGCCTATAACACCAGCACTCTGTCTAGAAGAGGGAGGTTGATCTATGTGAGGTCAAGGCCTGCCTTTTCTACAAAGTATGTCAAGTAAGTCAAGTTCTTTCCAAGAATCTGTCTCAAAAAATAGCATCCTCGTATGTAAATAAAAAACTTCTAATAATGGCAGGCCAGTGCTTTAATCATTTCTGGGGGCTGTGGTTGGAGCTGAGGACAGAGGTCTGCTGATCTGGAAAACTACCCCAGTCATTCCTTTATTTTTTATTTTTATTTTTTCAGTTTATTCACATGGCCCAGGGTCACGTTCACTTTGGATTCTTCCAGGTGTCCCTGCTCTGCTCTGTCTACATTCTTCCTCACATCTATAATAACTTTATTCTCCCCCATACCTGGTACCTATCAGGTTCTTTTCTTTTATATTTCTGTTTTTGTTCTCACAGCACTCTGGTCACTCACTCAAGGGAGGAGGAACTTTGAATTTTCCCTGTGGAGACATGTGACTCCCACTAAACTGACTCAAGCTGGAAACCCAGTCCCCAGGAAACAGCCTGAAAGCTCTCTTATGGACTTAACTCTGTTCTTTAAACAACATGACGTAGGCCTGCAGATGTATTTAAGTTAGTATAGGATTTGTCTGGCATGTAGAAAGCCCTGGCTTTCATCTCTAGCACCACATATACTATGTATGTTGGTCCCTTCCTGTAATCTCATTACCTGAGAGGCAGAGGTCAGAAGACCAGAGATTCAACATTAGCCTCAATTCTATACTCTGACTTCAACCTGGCTACAAGAGACCCTCCTTTAACACAACCAAACACACAAATCTTTAAATGTCGACACCAACTGAAATACAATAGGTGAGAGAGGAAGGGCAGAACTAACACCATCTTGTTTTTCAGACACCATTTTGAATGTCCCTGTCCTTTAGGTGACCCAAGTTCTCCCCCAAGGAACTTAGCAAATAAAAATGCTTATAGAAGAAAACTGGCAAGTGAAAAACTCCAGGGGAAACTTTGCAACAGCAAATAGGCCCACAGGATGAACTTGGCAAGAATAATTAGGCCCCGTACCTGGAGCCAACCAGTGAAATAAAACTTCATACATAGTTCAGGGCATTGCCAGGTCAAAGTCTTCCTTTTTCAATAGCCTGTTTCCTCCTTATGGATTGTCCAACTGGCCCGAAACAATCAGCTTAAAGGTCAATCTACCTACTCACTTCTTACCCAACTGTGTAATGCCAAGGCTTGGAATTCCCTGCTTGTGGTTTTCCTTAAAAACTCTACCCTCTCTAGGCTTGGGTCTCTCTGAATTGCTGTGTCAGGCATGATTGATGGCTTAAGCTCAAGCTTGAATAAAAACCCTTGTGTGTTTACATCAGACTCATATTCCTGGTGGTCTCTTGGAGGGCGGGGAACGTCTCATGATCTAGGCATAGCAGGTGAACATGACATTATCTTTTAAATATAAACCTTTTTTCTCATAATTACCATGATCAGATGAATTTTTTATGCTGTAGCAGTTCAGGCAGAATGTTGGGTGAATGTTTTGAATGGCAAATGTTGTTATAAACAAAAATGAAAATCCCAAACATTCAATTTTACCAATAAAGAGTCAGAGGCCATATGCTGCAGTGAAAACCTTCTAACTCAGAGAAGAAGAGAAAGCACCCAGCTGACATTACTTCCCAGCTCAGGTCCAGATGGGAAATAAATCCCAATAGAGTCAGTAGATCAACTAACACCCAAGATGAAAAGGCCAAAAAAATAGAGGCTGAAGGCTTGCTAGGTCAAAGCCCCCAAAATCAGGGAGCTAAGGGCTGAAGGCTGAAAGCCAGAGTTTAAAGATAACCCCTTTCTTCTTCTCCAAACTGTCTTCAATACCCCTCAACTCAAAGTCCCTCCTGCTCTTTAATCTCTGTCAGCTTGTTTTAGGTTCACCTCTTGACCTATGGTTACCTTTGTCAAATCCTGTTCACAGAAAGCTCAAAACATAACCTTAATTTTGTATCATTATACAAATTATCTATACCAATGTATTATGAGCTTAATTTTGGTGTAAATATCCAAACATCTATAAGAATAGATTCAATAATCTACCATTTTTCCTATTGTTCTTATATTCCTTCTGTTTTTAAGTTTATTTTTATTAACTTTACATCATGGTTGTAGCCCCATTCCTCCTCCCCTCTCAGTCTCACCTTCCCTGCCTTTCTCGCTGATCCTTCTACCCTTGCTTGTTCCTCAGTAAAGGGAAACCCCTTTCCCATACAACCTAGATCATCAAGTTGCATTAGGAAATAGCATGTCCTCTTCACTTGTAGTCTGTCAAGGAAGTCCCATGAGAGGGAAGTGATCAAAAAGCTGGCAAGTTAGTCAGTGTTCAATTCAGACCTCACTTCCCTCACTAGCAGACTCACAAGATTCCTAAACTTCCCATCTACTACATTTTAGGAGGGGCCTAGGTGCAGTTGCTGCATGCATCTTGGTTGATGCATATGTCTCACATAGCATCTCTGGGGCCCGGTTGGTCTGTTGGTTTGCTCTGTTGGTCCTCCTGTGGAGCTCCTGTCACCTCCAGGTACTTCTCTCTTTCCTCCCAGTTTTTCACAAGACTTCCTACTCATTGTCATATGTTGGCCTATTGATTTCAAGATATGTTTTGAGGCACTATTACATAGAGTCTCTCAGAGGACATCTCACAGGCTCCTGTAAGGAAGCTTAGCAGAGTATCATTTATAGTAACAGAGGTGGCCACTCTCCCATAATATGGGAATTTAGTTGGGACAGGCATTGGTTGGGTATTCCTTCACTCTCAGCTCTAACTGCTCTATCATTTTTCCTACGCATCTTGAAGGCAGGGTAAATTTGGGATTGAATTTATTGAGGGTGTGTTGGTGTTCCCCTCCCTGTACTAGGAGACTACTCTAGTTAGAGGGTGCACTCTTCAGTCTTTATGGACTCTGCTATTAGGAATCTCTGCTTGAATTTCCCTCATATCCTCCCAGGAGTCTATTCTGAGTTAGATCTCCAGCTTGTCATAGAGATACAACACCCTCAGGACATTTCCCTAAAAGCCTTCTGTCCTTTTTCTCCATTTCTGATCTCCACTCTCTTAACTATCTACATCCCCTCTCCTGCTTTGTTCCCTCTCTTCAACCACTACTTGTGTCCATGCTGACTCTACAACCAAGTGAGATTTATGCATCCTCCCTTGGATCCTCCATGTTGCTTATCTCCTATGGGTCTGTGCCTCATAGTATACTTATCCTATATGATGTAGCTAAAATCCACATGTAAGTGAGTACACACCGTGTGTGTCATTCTGGATCTGTGTTACCTCACTCAGGATGATCTTTTCCAGTTCCACCCATTTTCCTAGAAATGTTGTGATTGCTTTGTTTTTAATGGCTGAGTAGTAGTCCGTTGTGTAAATGTGCCACGGTTTCTTTATCCATTCTTCAGTTCTGGGATATCTAGGTTGTTTCCAGATTCTGGCTACTACAAATAAATCTTCTATGAAAGTAGTTGATTAGGTTGTCCTTCTTGTTGAGCATCTTTTGGGTATATATGCAGTAGTGGTGTAGATGGGTCTTGATGTAATCTCCTCCCAATTTTCTGAAAAAGCACCAGTGCTTGTAAAAGTTTACACTCACACCAGCAAGGAAGGCATGTTCCCCTTTGTCTTCATCCTAACCAGGATGTGCTGTAACTTGAGAATTTGATCTTAGCTGTTCAGACTGGTATGAGATGGAATCTCAAAGTCATTTTGACATGCATTTTTCTGATGCTGAGGGAAGGTGAACATTTCTTTAAGTGCTTCTAAGCCATTCAAGATTTCCCTGTTGAAAATTCTGTTTAATTCTGTGCAAATTATTTAATTGGGTCATTTTTTATTGGTGTTTGATTTCTTGGGTCCTTTGTATAGTTTGGATATTAACACTTTGTTGAAAATAGGACTGATCTTCTCTTCCTAATATATAGAATGACATTTAGTTCCATTGATAGTGTTTTTCTTTTTTTCCTTATAGAAGTTCTCAGTTTCATGAGGTCCCATTTATTAATTGTTGATCTTAGTGCCTGATCTGTTGGTGTTCTGTTCAGGAAGTTGTCTCTTGCACCAATGAGTTCAAGGCTTTTCCCAACTTTCTCTTCTAACAGATTTAGTGTATCTGTTGTTATATTGAGGTTTCTGACCACCTTGGATTTGAAAGGGTTTTTTTTTTTTTTGCAGGGAGATAAATATGTATCTATTTGCATTTTTTTCTACATGCAGAGACATTTCTGAAGATGCTGTCTTTTTTCCGTTGTACAGTTTGGCTTCTTTGTCAAAAATCAATTGACCAAAGGTATAAGGGTTTATTTCTGGGTCTTTGATTCAATTCCATTGAAAAACTAACTTGTCAATCTCTCTAACAGTACCATGCAGTTTTTATTACTATTGCTGTGTAGTATAACTTTGAGTCAGGGATTGAGATAATTCCAGAAGTTCTTTTATTGTCTAGGATTGTTTAAGCTGTTAGGGGTATTTTGTTCTTCTATATGAAGGTTAGAATTGTTCTTTCGGGGTCTGAAAAGAACTGTGCTGGTATTTTGATGGAGATTGCATTGAATCTGTAGATTGCCTTTGGTTAAATGGCCATTTTCACTATGTTATTCCTACAGATCCAGGAGATAGAGAGATCTGTCCATTTTCTGACATCATCTTCAGTTTATTTCATCAGACACTTGAAGTTCTTTACATACAGGTCTTTCCCTTATTTGGTTAGAGTCACATCAAAATACATTATAGTAATTGTGGCTATTATGAATGGTATAGTTTCCCTAATTTCTTTCTCTGCACATATGCCCTTGCATACAGGAGAGTTACTGTTTTTGTTTTTAAATAAATCCTGTATCCAGCTACTTGGCTGAAGCTGTTTATCATCTATAGGAGTTTTCTGGTGGAATGTTTGGGGTCTCTTACATACACTACCACCTCACCTGGAAATAGCAATATTTTTACTTCTTCCTTGCTGGTTTTATTATGCCCTTGATGCCCTTAGTTGTCTTATTACTCTAGCTAGAACTTAAAAGTACTATATTGAAGAGGTATGGAGAGAGTGGGCATCCTTCTTCTGTCCCAGATTTTAGTGGAATTGCTTTGAGTTTTCTACATTTAGTTTGATGCTTGCAATAAGCTTGGTGTATATAGCCTTTATTATGTTTAAATATAGACCTTGTATTATTAATATCTCTAAGAATTTCATCATAATGGGGTAGTTGGATCAGATGCAGACATTTTCTGCATCTGATCATGTGATATTTTTCTTTGAGTTTGTTAATATAGTAGATTACGGTGATGATGTTTTGTATGTTTAACCATCCTTCATCCCTGGAATGATGGTTATGATGTGTTCTTGGATTCAGTTTGAATTTTATTGAGAATTTTTTTGCATCGAAGTCCTTGAATGAAATTGGTCTGAAATTCACGGTCTTTGTTGGGTCTTTGTGTGGCTTAGGTGTCAGGGTGACTGTGGCTTCATATAATGAATTTGGCAATGTTCCTTCTGTTTCTATTTTATGGAACAGTTTGAAGAATATTTGTATTAGCTCTTTTTTAATGTGTGGCAGAATTTTGTGCTAAAACCATCTGGACCTAGGCAGGTTTTTGTGTCTTTGTGGGGCGGGGGGGGGGATTTTTGATGATTCCTTCTATTTTCTTAGTGGTTATTGGAATGTTTAAACTTTTTTTCTGATCTTGACTTAGCTTTTGTAGGTGAAATCTATCCAGAAAATCATTTGTTTACTTTAGATTTTTGAATTTTGTGGAATACAGGCTTTTGAAGTAAGACCTAATTATTTTTTTGGAATTCCTAATGATTTTTTTGGAATTCTTTAGTTATGTCCCCCTTTAGTTTCTGTTGTTGTTGATCTGGATAAGCTCCCTCTGCGTTTAAGTTAGTTTGGGTAATGGTTTATTTATCTTGTCGATTTTTTTTCAAATAAACAGTTTTTTGTTTTATTGACTTTTTTTGTATCAATCTCTTTGTTTCCAATGTATTGATTTCAGCTCCAAGTTTGAATATTTCCTGTCATCTACTCTATGTTGGTGTATTTACCTCCCTCTGTTAGGAACTTTCAAGTGTGCTGCTAAATTACTAGCATGGGATCTCTCCATTTTCTTTATACAGGCACGCCATTATTTAAAATGCTGTGAGCTTTTCTTTTAGCACTGCTTTCATTGTGTCTCATAAGTTTGAGTATGTTGTACCTTAATTTTCATTGAAAACTAGAAAGGCTTTAACTTCTGTCTATGTTTCTTCCCTGACCCAATGGCATTTCTCTTGTTGTTGAAGTTAACCTATGGTTGTCTGATGAGATTCACAGAGTTATTTCAATCTTCTTATATCTGCTGAGGCTTGGTTTGTGACTGATTATATGGTCAAATTTGGAGATGTTTCCATGAGAAATATTCTGAGAAATATTCTGGAGGTATCTGTTTGGCCCATTTGATTAAAGACGTCTGTTAGTTTCTTTATTTCCCCATTTAGTTTCTGTCTTTTTTTTTTCAATGCAGTTTATTCAGGAACATTGAACAATCCTCGGACCCCGGGGAAAGCCAGCCCACAGCTTAAATAGCCTCTGGGTAGCCAACCCAGGCGTGCCACGGGGGCAATGCAGATAGGTCCACATACATGGAAGCAAGCCAGATCCTCGGCCTTAGCCAAATGTGGAGTTGTTCGTGACAGAGAGCACTCACCATCGGGAAGGTGGAAGGCGGAAACCAGATGATCTGTCCTTTGGAGAAAGTCGGTGTTAAAGTTTCCTACTATTAATGTGTAGGATTCAATGTGTGATTTAAGTTTTAGTAATATTTCTTTTATGAATGAGCCTGCCCTTGCATTTGCACTGTAGATGTTCATTATATTGAGTGGCTGTTGTGGTGGATTTTTCCTTTGATGAGTATAAAGTTTTCTTCCCCATCTCTTTTGATTAATTTTGATTGAAAACCTATTTTATAAGTTATGAAAATGGCAACGCCATCTTGCTTCTTGAGTCTGAGATAAAGTTAGAAAATTATTCAATAAAATTAAAACTGAGATTAACTTAGAAAATAAAAAAAACTGAAGAGGTCAAGCAAAAACTCAAGTGATAAGGCTTTCCAACACAGTCCAAAACATGAAAAAGGCACTCTCAAGTGCTATTGTGTTTAGCACGTCTTTTTCATTTCAGGGAGTGAATTCAAGGTTATTCTTAATTTCTCATCCATCAGATTTTCTATTTCTTGATTTTACTGAGTTCTTCAATCTATTTTTTTGGTGAGTTTTGTGCAGCATGATAGATAGGGATCTATTTGAATTATTTTATATGCATACTTCCAGTTTGAAAACAACAATGTGTTGAAAATGCTGCCCTTTTTCCAGTGTTTATTCCAATATTTCTTATTTTAAAACTATCAAGTGTCCACAGGTTTGGGAATTTCTGCCTGGGTCTTCAATATCATCATTGACCAAAGTGTTTGTTACTTTGCCAATAACATGCTGTTACTTTCTGCTATAGTTTTGTAGTTCAAGTTAATATTTGAATGGCTGATACCTCTAGCAGTTCTTATTTAGGGTTGTTTTAGCTGTCATGGTTTGTTTGTGCTTCTATTGAAGCAGAAAATTGTCCTTTAAAAATCTGTCAAGAATAATCTGGAATTTTTAAGAGAATTGCACTGAATGTGGCTTTTTAATAGCCACAAAGGACATAAAGTACCTTGATGTAACTCTAATCAAGCAAGTCAAAGATGTGTATGAAAAAAACTTTCAGTCTCTGAAGAAAGAAATAGAAGAAGATACCAGAAGAGAATTCTTGAAAGAAATAATTCAAATGGCTGAGAAACATTTAAAAATCTGTGTAAGATCCATAGTCATCAGGGAAATGGAAACCAAAAGTGGTTTGAGATATGGTCTAAAGAGAGTCACAATGGTTAAGAATATTCAGACATCGCTAGTAGGAGTACAAACATTTTTAGCCGCTAAGGACATATTTATGGCTCTTCCTCAGCAAAATAGGAGTTGTTATGCCTCAAGATCCAGCTATACCAGTCTTGGGCATATATCCAAAGAATGTTTCATCCTTCTATGTAAACATTTGTGCCAACATGTTTATGACTGCTCTAATCAACACTTCCAGAAATTGGATATAGCCCAGATGTCCATCAAGGGAAGAATAGCTAAAGAAAACGTGGACATTTATACAACAAAATATTAATCAGTCCTTTTACAAAATAAATCATGAAATTTCAAAGTAAATGCATATCTACAGGTAAACTAGAAAAAAATCAGTCTGAGTATAGTAACACAAGTTCAAAAATGCAAATATGGCATGTATCTACTTACATGTTAATATTACTTGTAAAGTGAATGATAAGCAACCTACAGTATGTATAACCATGTAGGATACACACAGAATGAGGGACTAGTGTTTGAGAAGAAGTAAATAGATCTCCCAAAGATAGGGCAATAAAATAGTGATTTATAGATGGAAGATGGTCTCAGAAAGGAGAATCATTTGGATGTGGGAAGGGAAGAAGTCATTAAGGAAAATAATATGAAGAGAGACAGCTAAAAATAAGTGTTTTGTTAATGCTACTGTAGTAACTTAATACAGCAGAAACTTCCTAAAATATATACATATCTTGAGGTGATCCAAATGAAATAATATGAGAGTCCAAACAGGATGTCACTCATCATCAAATGAAGACCGGGTTATATCTACTTGAGGAGGTGGATAAAGGAGTCTTATTGGAATGCCCAAACAATGCACACATTTGTCAATATTATAATTTGCTCTCCATAAATTCACTGCAAGTTGCTATCGCTCACACAACTCACTGAACATAGAGAAATTAAGCTGGTGCCTATATAGAAATTGCATTATATTGGTATATTTATCTATATCTAGATTGGTAGTTAGATAGATAGATACATAGACAGATAGATATTGTTTGTGTATGTAATCTGTATATATATTTTTAAATTCCAGTAACCAAAACTTTGTAAAATTATACATAGGAGGCATCAATTAATTATTTTGTTTGTTTATATGTAAGAATTAACATTACATCATTTTTTCACTTTCCTACTTTCAAAGCCTCTTGAAATTTAATATCTGCATTTTCATGAATGGATTTTACATAAGTTAGATATCAAATTTTGATTTGCATTATATTATATATATCTTATTATAACAATACATATAATAATACCATGAAATTATATCAGTAGTAATTATGATAAAGAGTATTACAGTAAACTAGAAAAAGTATAGAGATGTAGTATTTTTCTTTTTGGTTGTTATGAGACAGTTGACTAAATCTAGCCATCTCAAGTCTTCTGCTGCCAGGTTCAAAACTGAGTTCATATTCACAGGCTCCAAAACTTACTCCTATCATGATTCTTAAGGTGATTCATGTTTGACTCTTAATCAGGAAAGAATGTAAATAGGAAAGTGGCTGTTAATCTAAACTAAGCCCACAAGCCATAAATGTGTTGCCTGTTATGACTTAAATTGACTATAAGCAGCTTGCCCCCTCTTTTGGTCCTGTGTAATTATGAATTTGGTGCCAGATGTCCAGGATAAGATCTGAATGCAAAAGCTGAGTTGAGTACCTTGGACCCAGGTGTCCTGCATAAAGCTGAGTCACCAATATTTACTTTCTTGGTCAAAAGTATAATTGGAATCTCTACCTCTCCAGCCACCCCACATCCCTCCTCTAACCCACTGATAAGGGACGTCTTCCTCCTCTACTATCTTAATGTACCCTATCAGGTCTCATCAAAATATTCCAGAACCACTTTCCCTGTTGCCTATTTTATCCACCTTGACTGGTGGAAGTGATCAAAGAGCTAGAAAAGTGATCAAAGAGTGACTGCCCCTGCATCTCTTACTAAGAGAAATCAAATGCTCAAATTTCCTTTCACAACAGCAATCCAAAACATGCAAGCTGTTTTCCTGATGACCTACAGTTTTGCCTCAGACTATGGTGCTCTCTAAAGTCACTGTGGACCATGATGAAATCATACAGGTTGTTGAAGGAAGAAAGAAAGAACCAAACATGTTTTTAACCCACATAGAGGAACCAGGTGCAGAGCTCCAGGGCTATGGGATTACAAGAGTACATGGATGACAGGGAAATACAACAATAAAAAGACAGCAAATTCAGAGCAAGTCTGGCTACAGTGACAGAAATATCTCAGTAATGTCACCCTCAGTTGTCTGGACTTTGCTACAGTGTTTGCACTGACCTCTTATGAGAACCATTGGGTATGCACAGACTGAGAGACTGAAGCAACAGTAGGAAGCAGATAGAGCATACAAAGTCTTCTCTGAAACTGTTGAGTTCTGAGCCTGTTCCAGGACCTAAGCCAATAATCTCCTTGGATCAATCCAGATGCAGAAGACTCTCTCTGTGTAGTGAAGAGCCTAAATGTTCCTTCTTTTGCTTTGTCTCATCCTACTCCAGCAACCTGCATATACAACTATGGGGATCTCATGTTTTCATTACAGGGAGCCCAGCAACTACATGGAGGCAGACATAATCCTCGGCACATTTATCCCCATTCACATCCCACTTGATCTAACCCAAAATGTCCAGAACCTTTTTGACAGTGAACCAAGTCCTCTATGGAACACCTTTCAGTGAGTACTTTTTTGAATGTGCTATGTTTGTTCTGTCTACAAGATAGTACATCACCTGCTAAACACATGTAATTCCATTGAGAATTATGAACTAGTTACAGAACAATGTGACAGTTTGACATTTTCCAGCTTCATTGTGCATCTACAGACATTTCCACTTCTCTTTGTTATGTTTCCAGTAAGAAAGAAATCAGGAAGAGAAACCACCAACTTTTGTGTCTGCTCCATGGTGTGATTCCATGGACAAACATTTTTTTAACATATTGATGCTAATATGTCAAGATAAGTTTCCATTCTTCTCTTGTCTATTTGGCCATCTAACTGTGTTATGTTTTAATATCTGTTTATTTCAAAAATTGGAGAGTTTCTGCTAAAGTGAACTTGAATATTCCTATGTCCTTGGTACAAAACTTAGAATCTCCAGTTTCATGTGTTCTGGTTTTAGTATATTTAAAGGATCTCAGAGTTTAGACACTGGTCATACTTAGAAATTATTTATTTTTCATTGATATTGTAATGTAGTGTTCTGAAATTCATGACATTCATGCCCATATTCTGTCCTCTGCTTAGTTAGCTGTGCTGGAAACCCAGTGTTCTGTGATATGATTAGAGGTTTTATGCTTTTCATTTCCAACCTTTCTATCTGTCTTTCTCCTCCATCACAATCTCAATTTTGTCTTATGATTTGTCTTTTATGGTAGTCAGTCTTTCCTGTGTATTGTTGTTTATTCTATCCCTCATCCAAGTTCTCATAGAGAATGTTGATTCTTGTCTGAATGCCTAGTTGAATCCATTTATTGATTCTGTCTTCTTTTCTGTTGTTCATCTCTTTACTTTCTGAAGTATTTATCTACCACTTTATCTCTCTGAGAAACTCTGGGTTAGGTTGCTGATTTTTTATGATATTGTGGAGGAGTCAGTAGGCTTTTTCATATTCCTGGTTTTTGTTGATGCTATAATTGGTACATGTGTTCATTTGAACATCAGTTTTGGGATTAGGATGGTCCTTTGCTGAAAAGTATCTTTTGAATCCACAATACATATTTCCTCTCTGAGCAGGAAACAAACATACTAGCCTAAGATCCTGGTAGTTGTATTGTTGTGGAGTACTTGAATAGAAAAAAAAAAATCAGGATTCCTAATTTATGTTGAAAATAAAGAACTCATAGGAATGCTTTCACAAGATAGAGAAATCATTGATCAGGAGCCCAATGCAGCTGGAAAGAGAAGGAATGCCAACACAGGAGGAAGGAAAGTACCCATCTTCAGATATAGACAGTAGATAGAAAGACTGCATTCTTAGTTGACAGAAGTCTTAATCTAGATTCTGTTAGACCAAAAGCAGTCAACAAGTGTCTGTAAACAATTAGAGTAGACTGATGCTTTACAGATAAGCTTGGGCAACAAAAAGGATGGTTCTGGACTAAAAATGAACAGCCTTTCCTCTCTCTGAATGTGTAATGGCAGGTAAGATTTCAGCACAATAAGAAGCATTGAAGTATATCTTCAGCAGGAATGTAAGGACATTAAAAAGTCTGATTCAGTAACTATGAGAAGACTAGCCAAGGCTTTCCCCTGGTGGTTTTCATAGCATATCAGAACTCCACTGATTCACATTTTAAAATCAGAAAGTTTAAACTCTTTAAGTCTCATTTTTCACATATTTTAAACCATTTTCTCAGATTTTTATACCTTGCATTTACATACCTTAAATCCCTTTCTTAGACATTCAAAATTTACATCAACTTTAAAGTGTCTGTTTCCAACATCCAGGCATTTAAACAGAGACAGATTGGTTTGAATACTGGGAGAAATGATTGACAAGCCAGTCCTTTTAAAGGAAAGAACGATAAAATGTAAACTATTAGGTATTAGTAGCTTCAGTTTGAATTTCATTTAAATCTAATTTTGTGAGATTAGATTTTTTTCAGTGTGAAGCCAGCAAGGTAATATCTTCTTCAAAGGAAAATCTTGTATCTGTAGAAAAGAACAAGGCCTGACTTTCATGTATTATATGGACTGACCATGTAGCTGCAGCATTGTTCAGAGGAGCTGCCTAAAGTTTCATAACATCTGTTAAACTTTTATAATGACAACCTGCTATGAAAATGAGAAGAGATCTGAGATGGGTAAATTTTAGCTGGAAGTATAATCCAAATGGTCTCTATGCCAGTAAAAATGACAGAGATTTAATGGATACCTGGACACCCAGTCTGGGATCCTCCATGGCATTTTCAAAGACTATGTAGGGACCAGAGGTTGACAGTCTTTGTATGCCACACAAAACAACATTGTCTTTATCTGCCACACAAGGCATCATGAGCCTCTAAATTCCAGACTTGTGAGGCCTGATTTTTTATGGAGCAGGAACTTGGGAAAAATAACCTACCTTGGCCATGCAGAGTAGAGAATTTAATTCAACCATGTCCCTAGGTTGGACAGAGATTTATTGTTGGGTGAAGTGTGTGGCAATTCATGGTACAGTTGTCAGCATTACCACAGTTGAAATATGATCAAAAGAAAGACAATTTCTTTCCTCTCTCTGAATGTGTAATGGCAGGTAAGATTTCAGCACAATGAGAAGCTTTGAAGTATATCTTCAGCAGGAATGTAAGGATTTTTCAAATCCAAGAACACTATTTTGCACATGCTTATTCTTATTTCATGTACTTGAGAGCTCACCTTATTCTTAGGTGTGAATACCACAGGTGTGCCTGGTGCCCAAAGATGCCAGAGGGATCTTATGAACTGGAGCTAAACATGTTTCCAAGGCCACCCTGTGGGCACTGAGAATTGATGCTAGCTTTTATTCAAAGCAGTCTATCTACATATCTTAGCAACCTATCTCAGCAACTGATATGTGGCAGAGAAATCATTTTCATTACATTCCTTAAATCCATACTCAGGAGAACTCTCTGAGGGCTTGGAGAGAGAGCATCTAACTTATTATCATATTTTTCACTTGAATATTTTTCATTAATTAATTGAATTTACATATTGGTCATAGGCCCCACCCTCTTCTCCTCCCAATCCTACTCTCTCTCTCACATCCTCCTCCAATATTCTGCTTCATACCTACACACCCCAGCCCCTGTAGTCTTAGTTTGTAGGCTGAGTTTGTGTTCCTCTCCTGTTGTCTTTTAGGGCAGTTCCATCAGGGGAAAGTGATCAACAAAGAGAAAATATAGTCTATGTCCACTCCACTAACTAGTGGGCCCACATGAAGCCTAAACACATCAGCTACTTATATGTAGAAGACCTACATATGCCTTGTGTTTTGTGGGTACTTCATACTCTGTATGACCCTCTGGGCTCTGGGTGATTGGTCCTGATGGTCTTCTTGTAGAGTTCCTGTCACATATATATATAAATGAATAAGTATACAGATAGAATGAACTGAATCGATTCTTTAATCTTTAGTATTGCTTTTACGTGAATGGAAAAACATAAGCCCTCAGCTCAAATGAAAAAAAGAAAGAATTTCTTCTTGAATAAATTTGAGAGTCTGTGAACACAATTTAGGTTATCCCAAATTCCATGGTACAATGTGGAAGCAGCTTCATGAAATTTCAGAGTAACGGAATAAAGAAAACTATAAACCCAATACAGCACTGGAAACCTCAGAGAGGATATTAACAGCAAAATATGGCAAGGTATCTTACAGGACCAAGATGGCTATGTGATGTCATTCTTGTATTTTAGATTGGCAAAATCCAGTAGTGTACTGGGTTACTACATTGTAAAATGATTTTATTCACCAGCTATAGGAGATATATAGATATAGAAACAGATACAGGTATCTATGTAGCTATCGTCTTAACCACAGAGGTGTCCAAGAAATGGCTACTCAGGGTGCTGCAAGTAGCCCAAGCTTTGGTAATGAGCCTATCAAACTACAATATTGCAATCTCTTCAATGAAGTTTTTATAGCCAGTCTTTGCAAACACAGCTGTTTCCAGGAGTTCTCATTGATACATGTATACATTCTTACAGTTCAATATTTAGTATGGTATAATCCTTGGGGAAGACTAAATTATCTTTCTCTTGGCTGTTGCTAATTGCCTGCTTTTTCCCAACAGATTCTCTCTTAACATAACATCTAGATACAGAACTCAGATAAATGTAGTACATCAATTCGAATTCTTCCTTCAATAGAAACCAGTGGACTTCAGGTTAATGATTTGTGTTAAGCTCCCTCTATTAGGGTCACCCAGACTCTTATCCACCACAGGTTTTGAAACAAGCTTTTAAGGACCCATCCTCAAGCACTGAAGGCTATGTGTGACACAATTCAACCCAACTGCCTGCAACAAAGTTCAACTTTCTTCCATTATGTACTGTCTTAATGAACTTGGTTTTCCTCACTTTAATATGCTACTTTAAATTACTATTTTTCCCTTACCTTACCCAGGAAACTCTACTCATTCATTCAATATGAAAGCTTAGAGAAACACATTTCCTTCACTGCTTTCTTACTACTTTTTGAATTTTTATAAGAATTCATTAATTTTTACATTATGATTATGAGTGTTTTGCCTTCATGTTTGTGTGTGTACCACTTGTGTGCATGGTCCCTTCATAGGGCATTGGAGGACATGGATTCCCTAGAACTGGTGTTACACACTATTGGAACCTAAAACTGGCTACTGTGAATTGAATCAGGGTCCTCCACAAGAGCAGCAACTAGTTATAATGTATCAATCATTTTTCAAACCCAAGAACACTATTTTGCACATGCTTATTTATTCTTATTTCATGTACTTGAGAGCTCACCTTCTTACATAGGTGTGAATATCACAGGTGTGCCTGGTGCCCAAAGATGCCAGAAGGATCTTATGAACTGGAGCTAAACATGTTTCCAAGGCCACCCTGTGGGCACTGAGAACTGATGCTAGCTTTTATTCAAAGCGGTCTATCTATATATAGATGCCTGGGCATCTGTCTAAACCACAAAGAGACACTTTAACACTAGGAGTGCATATAAACTTGTTAGAAATTTTTATAAGTGAGTATGAAATTGAATAATGACAAAAGAAAAGGATATGAAGCTCTTACTTATATTCGTAGTGAACACCTTAGTGACTCTTCTGTAACCCAGTGCTTCCATGTGCTGAAACATCATAAGCACCTATGTATTTAGTACTCATCTGATACAAACATGTGATATTTTATGCACACAATGTACACCAAAAAACATTAGGAACATTTAAACTTCTGAGAGTTTAGGAGAAGTTCAATAATGTTCCTGGGTTATCATGGGCTTATTCACACAAGATTTACATGTCGCAAGAAAAGTCAAAGGCTAGGACCTCTAGGTTCCTGTATTTGACAAAGACTTTTTGAGAAAAAAATGTGCTGACAATACCCATCATTCTGTTCTTCTGGTTTAGATTCCTTTGGAGAAACTATCAATATTTGCTGACCTTATACTTTGCCATTGAAGAGAACAATAAGGACTCAGGCCTGCTTCCCAATATGACCTTGGGTCCCCACATCTACAATGCCTTTAATTCTAACAAAAGAACCTTGGAGGGCCCTCTGATGTGGCTGTCTGGAAGGAGTGAATATATCCCTAACTACAAGTGCAACACTCAACATAATGCTCTAGGAATCATTTCAGGAACCAAGCCGGAATTTTCTGCTGCAATTGCAACACTTTCAGAGCTCTACAATCTCCCACAAGTAAGTTAGAAACATATTTTTAAGCACAATCACATCTTAGACCTGACTGAAACAAATAAACAAACAAACAAAAAACAATAACAAAACAAAGAAACAAAAAAAAAGAACAGAAAAGTGGTTTATGTTTAGTACAGGCAGATTTCAAATATCAGAGAATGAATTATTTTGATATGGCAATAATTAACAGATGACAAAGTGTGGTAAAATGCATGAACAGCAAATTCTAGGAATTTCTAAGCATATCACGTAGTAGTATCCACGATTCTATCTCCAAACAATGGATGATGTACTGTGGATACTCATTCTGCATTTGATCATAAGTCAGATTCTTCAGCAAAGATACCTAACTACTCAATCTAGCATATAAACATCTCAAAATTCCTATAGTTGTCAATATCTGACATATGGAAAAAGAAAGTTCAGGATATGTAGCTAAATTTGAAACAATGTTTAATGCCATCACTGATGAAAATCCTTCAAGGAATTAATGATCTCATTCAGGAAAGTAGATCTCAGGATAGTACCCACAGAGACCAACCACTTAGCTGTATTATCACAATTGATTCTTGCCAGGCTACAATGAAGAAATGCATTGCATCTATCAGCAGGCATTGCTACAAACAGAGAAAATACTTGGTGAGCACAAGAGTCAGCAATAATCAAGATTAAAAAACTCACATGGTAACTCTCATTGTTATCACACAGTTAAACAATTTGTAAATGTATTGAAACCTAATGTAACAAAAAATAAAAGAAAATAATTCACATGTTTCTGAGTTTTTTCTCTATCAAATCTATCAATAGGGATGATGTAATAACCCCAGGTAATGTGGCCCCAGATCGTCACCAGAACGTGCACCATTTTAACTTAGGAAACTGAATCTCTAAAAACTTTGTTAGTCTCTCTCTGTATTTGCTTTCCTAAAGATGAAGGTTCTTGGAAATATAGTGTTATGTGACTAGAAATTACCTATTAATGCTTTCTGCAGTCTTTCTCTACATCAGATACTCTGTTGTATTGTTATTGCAACATCAGGGATCTATTGTGCATCTCAAAGCCAGGGAACAGCTTATTGTTTATTTACTGGCTGCTTCAGACATCTTAGTAACTTTGGAGACCATGGTATTTGAAAAGACTGAATTCCACCATATGATTGATAGACTAGCTAATCTCACAGAAGACATCCTCCTTAACAATATTCAGTCCTTTAACCCTAATATGTGAATAATGAAGTCACTTCCTCACTCAGGGTGTTGATTCCAAATATCTGAAACTCAGAATCACTTTTTTTCTTTGCTTCTTCAGGTCACATATGGACCATTTGATTCTATGCTTAGTGATAAAGATACATTCCCATCCCTTTATCAGATGTCAACTAAAGACAGAGGTCTAACCCAAGGTCTGATCTCTTTATTGTTACACTTTGGCTGGAAATGGGTGGGGCTCATTGTGTCTGATGATCAGAGAGGAAGGGAGTTTCTCTCTGACCTGAAAGTGAAGATGGTACCAGAAGATATCTGTGTGGCTTTTACAGAAAAACTCCCAGATAAGTGGGACTATAGGGTAAGATATAGTTATGGTTTGCTGAACTTTAAACAACATACACCAGTAAATGTGAATTTATTTTATGGTGATATAGATGACTTGGTGTTCTTCTGTGTAGACATTTATATATTTTTAAACAGAAAGGTGTGGATCTTGGCAAAGCCGCACTCGACTATGGTAACTAAAAATCATGTTTTGAGAAACCTATTCAGTGGAAGCTTCTCATTTTTAAAGAAGAGAACTATCCCTGGCTTCAAGCACTTTCTTGAGGCCCTTACACTCTCCCATTACCCAGGAGATGTTTACTTCTCTAAATTCTGGATTGACAATTTTAATTGTTCACCTCCTGCTTCCCGATGTGGAAATCATAAACCCTGTCTGGGGAATATTTCCCTAAAGACTAAGGATAAAGTAAATGATATGATGACTATTTCTGAGCCAATCTATTCCATCTGGAGTGCAATGTATACAGTGGCCCATGCCCTCCATAAAATGCTATTGAGTAAAACTGAAATAGGATCTAAAAAAGACAGAAACACAGACTGGTTTTTACCATGGCAGGTAAGTCTCATTCACAAGCAGGGGAAGCTTAGAATCTTATATTATTAGTAAGTAATTTGCTGTGGTCAAGCCAATAAACATTTTCATCTTATAATTGAAAGTATAAGTTAAAATGGAAAAGGGTTTAGGTTTCTTTCCATTTAGTTTCATGAAGGCCATAAGCTTGTTGTATATTGTCTTTACTATGTTTAGGGATGTGCCTTGTATCCCTGATCTCTCCAAGACTTGGTTAAACATGAATGGGTATTGGATTTTGTTAAATGCTTTTTTTGGCATCTAAGAAGACGATCATGTGTCTTTTTCTCCTTCAGTTTGTTTATATGATGGATTACAATGATGGATTTCTGTATATTGAACCTACGTGCCTAGGATGAAGCCTACGTAGTCATCTGGGTTTCGGTTTGCAAGTAATTTATTGAGTATTTTTGCAGCAACGTTCATAAGAGAGATATGTCTGAAGTTCTTTTTTTGTTGGGTCTTTGTGAGGTTAAGTATTGATGTGACTGTGGCTTCATAGAATGAGTTTGGTAATGTTCATTCTGTTTCTGTTTTGTGAAATAGTTTGATGAGAATTGGAATTATCTTTTTTTTGAAAGTCTGTGAAATTCTGGCCCTGTTTTGTTGTTTTTTTTTTTGTTGTTGTTTTGTTTTTTGTAAGGGAGACTTTTGAGACTGTTTCTATTTCCTTGGGACATATAGGACTATTTTATCAATTTACCCGATCTTGATTTAATTTTGGTATCAAGAAAATTGTTCATTTCTTTTAGATTTTCAAATTTTGTAGCATATAGTCTTTTGTAGTAAGACCTAATGATTGTTTGGATTTCCTCAGTATCTGTTGTTATGTCCCCTTTATTGTTTCTGATTTTGCTGATTTAGATAGTTTCTCTCTGCCTTTTAGTTAGTTTGCCTAAGGGTTTGTCTATCTTGTTGATGTTCTCAAAGAACCAGCTCTGGGTTTCATTGATTCTTAGAATTGTTTCCTTTGTTTATAATTCATTGAACACAGCTCTGAGATTTAATATTTCCAGTTGTCTACTCCTATTGGGTGTGACTGCTTATTTTTTCCTAGGGGTTTTAGGTTTGTCATTGAGTTGCTTGTATGAGATGTCTCAAACTTCTTTCTGGCAGCACTTTGTGCTATGAACTTCCTCTTAGCACTGCTTTCCTTTTGTCCCATAAGATTTTATCACCATTGCTCTGTAGAGCAACTTGAAGTCAGGGATAGAGATACCTCCAGAATTTCTTTTAGTATACAATAAAGTTTTAGCTATTCTGTTTCTTGTTTTTGTTTTGGTGTTCATATGAAATTGAGAATTGTTCTTTCAAGGTCTGTGAAGAATTGTGTTGGTATTTTGATAGTAATTGCATGGAATCTGTAAATTGCTTTTAGTAGGATGGCCATTTTTACTATGTTAATCCTACCAATCCATCAGCATGGGCGATCTTTTCATTTTCTGATATCTTTTTCAGTCTTTTTTTCAGAGACGTGACAGTCTTGTCATAGAGGTCTTTCTCTTACTTGGATAGGTACACCCAGATATATTATATTATTTCTGGTTATTGTGAAGGATGTTGTTTCCCTAATTTTGTTATCAGGCCATTTATCATTTATAGTGATGAAGATTACTGATTTAATGAGTTATTTTTATAACAGCCAGTTTACTAAAGGGGGTTTATCAACTGTAGTAGATCTCTGGTAAAATTTTGTGGGTCATATAAATATACTAGTATATCATCTGTGAACAGGGATATTTTTACTTCTTCTTTTCCAATTTTGACCCCTTGATCTTTTGTAGTTGTCTTATTGCTTTATCTATAACTTAAAGTACTACACTGAAAGATATGAAAAGAGTGGGCAGCCTTCTATTGTCCCTGACTTTACTGTAATTGCTTCGAGTTTCTCCCCATTTAATTTGATTTTGGCTATCGTCTTGTTGTATATTACCTTTATTATGTTTAGGTAGGGCCTTGTATCCCTGATCTCTACAGGGTTTTTATCAAGAAATGGTGCTCAATTTTATCAAAGGCATTTTTTTTTTGCATCTAACGAAATGAACATCTTTATTTTTTTCTTTCAGTGAATTACAGTGATGGATTTAAATATGTTGGGCCATCCCTGCATCTCTGGGATGATGCCTACTTGATCATGGTGGATGATGTATTTGATGTGGTTGGTCTCGGTTTACCAGTATCTTTTTTTTTAAGGTTTTTCATTTGTGTTTATTAGACCAGTAGAAGAAAAAATTAGATACACAGTGAAGTATTTCTTTTTTTTTTTTAATGCAGTTTATTCAGGAACATTGAACAATCCTTGGACCCCGGGGAGAGCCAGCCAACAGCTTAAATAGCCTCTGGGTGGCCAACCCAGGCGTGCCACGGGGGCAATGCAGATAGGTCCACATACATGGAAGCAAGCCAGATCCTCGGCCTTAGCCAAATGTGGAGTTGTTCGTGACAGAGAGCACTCACCATTGGGAAGGTGGAAGGCGGAAACCAGCTCCATCTTTAAAGCATAGCATTCCGCAGCTCTCTACAGTTCCCCCTTTTTGTTTTAGACGCATCAGGCAAGAGTAGAGGTCTGATCTCTGATATTAGAAATAAATTGGGACTTTGTACAGATGTTCATTTAGGTGTCATCCACCCAAAGAGCATCAGACCCGTCCGATACCTTTTTCTCAGAGGCGGGACCTGGGGCATCAACCCGCATGCAATCAGACATGCTCTTCTCTGGGTCCAAAGCGGCTGACCCTGAGTGCAGTGCTTAGCCTCGCATCCTGAGCGTATCATTTTAGCATTTTACCAGTATCTTGTTGAGTATTTTTGCATCAAAGTCCATAAGGGAAATGGATTTGAACTTTTCTTTCTTTGTTGGGTCCTTGTGTGGTTTAAGTACCTGTGTGACTGTGGATTCATAAGATGAGTTTGGCAATGTCCCTTCTGTTTGATTTTGTAAATAGTTTCAGAAGTACTGGTATGCGCTCCTCTTTGAAATTCTGGTAGAATTCCATGCTATAGCCTCTGGTTCTAGGATTATTATTATTTTTTGGTTGAGAGTCTCCTGATGACTGCTTCTATTTTCTTAGGGGTTATAGGACTGTTTAACCTGCTTACTTGATCTTGACTTAACTTTGGTAAGTGAAATCAATCAGGAAAATTTTCCATTTCATTTATATTTTCCAAACTTGTGGGACACAGTCTTTTGAAATAATATCTAATGATCCTTTGGAATTATTCCCCTTTACATTTCTGATTCTGTTTATTTGGATACTGTCTCTCTGACTGTTTGTTAGTTTGTCTAGAGGTATGTCTATCTTGTTGATGTTTTCAAAAAAACAGCTCTTGTTTTCTCTGATTCTTTGTATTGTTTCCATTTTTTTCTATGATACTGGTTTCATCCATGAGTTTGATTATTTCCTGATGTCAACTCCTCTTGGGTGTGATTACTTCTGTCTGTTCTAGAGCTTTTACATGTGTTTTAAAATTGCTACTAGAACTTCTCCTTAGCATTGCTTTCATTGTGTCCCAGAGGTTTAGGTATGTTCTCCATTTATTTTCATTGAATTTTAGAAAAACTTTAATTTATTTCTTCCCTGTCTCAGTGGTTACTGAGTTGTTCAGTTTCCATTAGTTTTTTAGGTTTTCTCTTCTTTCCATTGTTATGGAAACCTAGCTTTACTCCATGGTGGTCTGATAAGATACAAGGAGTTTTTCAACTTTCTTGTACCTGTTGAGGCTTGCTTTTTGACCAAGTCAATGGGCAATTTTGGAGAAGCTTCTGTGAGGTGCTGAAAAGAAGTTATATTCCTTTTTGTCTAGGTGAAAATTCTGTGCAAGTTCATTAAATCCATTTGATCTGTTCTTCTGTTAAATTGTTTCTCTGTTTAGTTTCTGTGTTCATGACTTGTCCTTAGGTGAATATGGGGTTTTGAAGTCTCCTTCTATTACTGTGGTGGTGTTAGTGTATGAGTTAAACTTTAGTAATATTCCTTTTACAAATGTATGTACCCTTGTATATGGAGTAGTATATTCAGAATTGAGACGTCATCTTGGTGGATTTTTGCAATCATATGTATCCTTTTGCTATGATTTGTGTCCTTTCCCATCTCTTTTTAATAAACTCAGTTAAAACATTATTTTATTAGATATTAGGATGGCTTCTTTCAACTTGCTTCTTGGGTCAGTTTCCTTGCAAAACCTGCCCTTCACTCTGAGGTAATGTCCTCCTTTTTTAAGATTTTTTTTTATGCAGCAGATTGATGAGTTCTGTTTATGCATCCATTCTATTAGTCTGTGTCTTTTTATTGAGGAATTGAGTCCATTGAACGTTGAAATGATTGCTAGTGCTTGTTATTTTGATTTTTATGATTGTGGTGAGTTTGTATGTTTCTATTTTTTTTTTTTTGGTTTTGCAGCAGTGGTCTTATTTATTTTCTGTTTCTTTGGTTGCTGTTTATTTCCTTTGGTTGGGGTTCTCCTTCTAGTATATTCTGTACAGTTGTGTAGCATTGACACTGGCATTTTCAAGTCTACAGCCCGACCTCTCACTTGCTGTGGTGTCACTGCAGTCCAAGCCTTAGTAACCAAGTGTACTGGCTGTCAACATTTTGGATCCTCTTCAAATCTACATCTTCTAAATGGAAATATTACTTTCTAGTGCTGGAGAAAGACACAGGACATTTTTCCAACTAAGTACATGCTACACACTATGTTATCTTCCATTTCATAGATAATACTTCTACTTGTGTTCAGTAGCTGTTGCATTATTTCTATGGGGAATAATTTTACTCTCATTAAGCAACTGGGAAGACAAATGAACAAATGAAGCACCTTCAAAAAGAAAGCCATGTGAGAGAGAGGGAAAATGAACTTCTCTTTTTTTAATTTAATTTTTTTAGTGACATTTGTTAACGCTGTTTCCCAGCTGTATCCCGCTCCCTCATTCCCTCCCCAACCCCGCACTCCCTCCATGGTCTCCTCCCTGCCCCTTTCCAAGTCCACTGATAGGGGTCCTCCCCTTTAATTTGACCCTGTTTTATCAGGGATCTTCAGGGCTCGCTGCAAAGTCCTCCTCTGTGGCCTAACAGGACTGCTCCTCCCCTGGGGGGGAGGTCAAAGAGCCTGCCCTTGAGATCCTGTTAGAAATAGTCAGCCAGTAATCTGTGTGGGCCACTCATATCATATGATATCTCTCTTCAGCTTCATCCATTTCTGAGGAAAATTAAATTTATAAATGCTGCTGGAGATGAAATAAGCTTTGATGAGAACAAGAATATTAGGGAAATGTATGATATACAAAACTATATTGCATATAGTTTTCAAAATTCATTACTACTTAAAGTGGGAGAGTTTGTCTTCAAGAGTGCACAAGATCAATGCTTTTTAATCAATGAAGTTCTGATTGAATGGCCAAGCAACTTCAAACAGGTCTGGAAATTTTTCAGTATTTAATATGAAGGGAATTATTTGCAAAGAATTGTAAAAATTGATGGTGTAATAATTCTCTGTACTTTTAAAACAATTGTGAAATTTTACTTTCTTAGCTCTATTGTGACAGTGATCTTGTGTGTGGGGGTTCATGCACACAAGCACATGTACTTCTTAAGTCCACAGTCAACTGTGGTTATCTTCTTCAATTGCTGTCCACCTTATTTTTATCTCTGAAACCCTTACTTTCTGATTTTGCTGAACTCAGTGGATAGCTTTACCTAGGTTTTCTCTCTGTCTTCATGATCATAAAGTTTGGATTACAGGCCTATTTTTCTGCACCCAACTTTTCTTCCATCCTTTCATCATGATCAAATTTATGTTTTCCTGCTAATGTGGCAAGTATGTTAAATACTAAAATATCTCTTTAGTTCTGTTTGATGACTTTAAATCAGAAATAAATCAATATATCAGAATTACATATATATATATATATATATATATATATATATACATAGATACACATATAAATATGCATACAAATGCACACATAATTCAGCTAATTCCTTAGCTAGAATTAGGTGAATTGAATTTGAATGTTTGTGTTGATTCATAATGCGGTGAATGAATAATTGAGAGCTCATGGTTATAGAGAGGCATGTATGAGTGTTTCTATATGTAAACACACACATGCACACAAACTTATGTAAATTTTCACATGTGTTAATTATACAGGCTATCTGATACTCAAGCATTCTTCCATTCACACAACTCACACTCAAGCATATCAAAATTTTACAAGGTTGTGAACTAGCATAAATAATTAATAAGTTATGGATTTGGACACGAGATATTTCTGTAAACAATGTACATGAGCTGCTCAATATATGTGTCAGGAACTGAACTTATATTTAAGTGCAAGAGCTGTATGCACTCTTAACAGCTGATCCAGCTATCCAGAAACATACTCCTGTTAATATGTACATAATCGTTAGACAGAAACCGAATCCAAACCAAGGCAGAAAAGAGGTCTAAGATAGAAATATTTCCTGTCCTACAAAATTTCTAACATATAACAAACTAAAATTGCATTAGAATTTTATTAGTTATGTGATTAAGAATGCAACTGGTGAAAGTCCAATTTGATGATGTCACTAACGTTTGAAAAGAAAGGCATAGAACAATCCCTAGCATTGGGAGTCAAGGGTAAAAAACACAGTAACAGATTATAATTCACCAATGCCAAAACCATTTTCATGAGAAAATTAAACTTCCTTTTGCAGCTGTATCAGAGTGCATGGGTGTTACTACAAGATTGGAAATATAAAGGTAGAAACAAGTGTACTTGGAGGAAAGTATGATTGGATTCTTGTCTTAAAATCCATCTGTTCCAAAAATCATACAATAAAATGAGTTCTGGCTTACTGCCTCACAAAACAGAATATGTTGATGTCCTACACATTTCACCCAACATAGGCAGTAGTGAGTCATAGTTTGGTCACCATAAAGGGATGTTAAACATTTAGTATTGGAAAGTGTGGTAAGTTTAAATCTCCATTCTACAGTCCAACATTAAAACCTCAGAGTTCCTCATAAATAAATACAATTTCCATAGGTTATGTGTATTTAGCCAAAATATTTAAACTGATGTTTTACATCATGATCAGTTTTTCTGTGTTGCCTTCAGACTCCTCAATCTGTATGTACACAAAGCTGTGGTCCAGGATTCTGGAAAGTTTTACAAGAAGAAAGACCCGTCTGCTGTTTTTCTTGTGCATTTTGTCCAGAGGAGCACATTTCCAACCAGACAGGTAGAAAAATAATACTTTTACTCAAACTGCTTGGGAATGGAGGTGGGGAAAGTTAAGAAGTGACCTTGGTGTCATAATGTAGTGCTGTTCCCTATGTTTCTAACACTTATCCCTGAATCTATTCTTAATCATTGCTGAAGGCACACAATGTATGAAGTTTAGAGTGGCAATTCTCATGCTATTGTTTCATATGCATCCTATTTAAAAAAATGCCTTTTGGTGCATGGAATGGCATCTCAGCTCTTGCAGTGTTCTATGCTATGAGCTCCCCATTAAATGTGAGATCTCCAGTTGTTCAGGATCAATCTGTATTTCTTTGATTAACAAACCTAATGATTCCTGCCTCAAAATTCCTCCAGGAAAAGTACACGTCTGATTGTTTCCGAATGCAAAAAAAAACTGAACTACATTTATAACTGAGTTGTCATGTTTCAGTATTAACAATAGGAAAAGCAAGTCTTTGTAAATGAAAATATGGCTGCCTGTTTAGGGTTTTGGTCAACTATGTGATAACATATACAAGTAATATCATATGAAATGAGCAGGTGGCATTTTTAAATACACAAACCACACACACATACAAAGACACAAACACATTTAATGAGAAAAGAGGCCATGTATTTGAGAGTGAATAAATACAAGGTGGGTCCAGAAGAAGGTTTAGAGTAAAGAAAAGAAAGTTGCAGTGAGGTAATTATGTTATTTTTAAAATGAAATAATTTACAAATAAAAACTCAGAAGGAAAATACAGTAATAAAATGTGAATCTACTATTTATTATATTTACAAGGCCAATCCTTAGAAAACCTAAATAATAATAGAACTTTTTTTCTTTCTTTTTTTTAAATTTTTCATCAATTACACTTTATTCATTCTGCATCCCCCCATAAGCCCCTCCCTCCTCCCCTCCCAATCCCACCCTCCCTCCTCCCTCTGCTTGCATGCCACTCCCCAAGTCCACTAATAGGTGAGGTTCTCCTCTCCTTTCTGATCTTAGTCTGTCAGTTCACATCAAAAGTGGCTGTATTATGTTTTATTGCAAACAATCAAATGTTGGAAAATTAATTAAATATTCTTTATATTCTAAGATCTAATGCTATCATAGGTTAAAATCCTTGCAGAGGGATACATGACTTCAAGTCCTATGTTAAAAAGGATGTGGAGAGAGCAGGCAGCCTTGCCTTGTCCCTGATTTCAGTAGGATCAATTTGAGTTTCTCTCCATTTAGTTTCATGTTGGCTATAGTCTTGCTGTATATTGAAACTTACTATGTTCAGGTATGTGCCTTGTGCCCCTGATCTCTCCAAAATTTTAAATATGAACAGGGGTTCAATTTTTTTTTCATCTATGGAAATGATCATGTGACCTTTTCCTTCTGTTTGTTTATGCGGTGGATTACATTGATAGATATCCATAGACTGAACCCCTGCTGCATACCCGGGATAAAGCCTATGTGACAGTGGTGGATGATATCTTTTATGTGTTCTTGTATGTGTTTGTGAGTATTTTATTGAGTAATTTTTGTCCATGTTCATGAGGGAAATTGGTTTGAAGTTCATGTCTTTCTTGGGTCTTGACTGTGACGTGACTGCAGCTTCATAGAATTAATTTGTTATTGTTCCTTCTGTTTCTATTCTGTGGGATAGTTTGAAGAGTATTGGTATTAACTCTTCTTTGAAGGTCTGGTAGAATTCTGAGCTGAAACCATCATGCCCTGGGCTTTTATGGATGGGGACTTTAATGACTTCCTCTACTCCTTAGGGGAGATAGGACTTTTTATTTACCTGATACTGATTTAACTTTGGTAAGTGGAATCTATCAGGAAAATTGTCCATTTTATATAGATATGAAATTTTTGTGTTGTATAGGCTTTATAAGTAAGACCTAATGATTCCTTCAATTGCCTCGGTTTCTGTCCTTATATCACCCTTTTCATTTTTGTTTGTTTGTTTGTTTTGTTTTTGTTTATTTAGATAGTATCTTTCTCCCTTTTAGTTACTTTGGCTACGAGTTTGTCTCTGGTTGATATTCTCGAAGAACCAGCTCTTGGTTTTGTTGCTTCTTTGAATCATTTCATTTCTAGTATGTTAATTTCAGCACTGAATTTGATTATTTCCATTCATCTACTCCTTTTGGCCCTGTCTACATCTTGCTGTTTTTCTCTAGGTCTTTCAGTTGTGTCATTAGATTTCTTGTATGAGATGTCTCAAATTCTTATATGAATTTTCCTCTTAACACTGCTTTAATTGTGTCCCATAAGTTTGGGCATATTGTGCCTTAATTTTCATTGAATTCTAGGAAATCTTTAATTACTTTCTTTATTTCTTTCATGACTGTTACTGAGTTGTTCAGGTTCCATGTGTAGATGTAGGCATTTTGCTCTTTCTGTCATTGTTGAGGTCCAGATTTAGAACATGGTGGTGTTATCTGGATCCAAGGGATTAGTTCAGTCTTATTGTATTTGTTAAGACTTGCTCTGTGCCTGAATATATGTTCAATTTTGGAGAAAGTTCATTGATTTGCAGAGAAGAAGGCATATTTGTGTCTGGGTGAATCTTTCTGAGGTCTTCTATTAGGTATTTTATTCATGACCTATGTATGTTTCATTATTCCACTGTTTAGGTTCTGTGACAATGATCTGTCACCTGGTGAGAGTGAGGTGTTGAAGTTTACCATTATTATTGTGTTGGGACTGATGTGTGTTTGAAGCTTTAATAATGTTTTCTTTCACAAATGCAGGTGCCCTTCTATTTGGGACATAGTTGTTCAAGATATTGTTGTCCTCATGGTGGATTTTTCTATAATGAAGATGAAGTATCCTTCGCTTCTGTTGATTAATTTTGTTTGGAAGACTATTTTATTAGATATTAAGAAAGTACTGCCACTTTCTCCTTGGGTCCATTTGATTGAAAAACCTTTTTCTAGCACTTTACTTCAAGGTAGTGTCTATCTTTGAGACTGAAGTGTGTTTATTGTATGCAGCAGAACGTTGGATCTTGTTTCCATATCTATTCTGTTAGCATGTGTCTTTTTATCAGATTGTTGAATCTATTGATGTGACAGCTATTAGTCACCAATGAATTTCAGTTCCTTTTATCATGGTGTTATTGTGGATAGTGTGTTTGTGTGCTTGTTTTCTTTTGATTTTTGTTCTGGTGTTATCTATATCGTGTGTTTTGTGGATGTAGTTGATCTCATTGTGTTGGAGTTTTCCTTCTAATAGCGTCTCAACATCAGGGATAGTGTATAGATATTGTTTTAATTTAGTTTTGTCATGGAATATCTTGCTTCCTCCATCTCTGTTGATTGTAAGTTTTGTTGAGTACAGTAGTCTGCTTTGGCATCTGTGGTCTCTTCGCATCTGCATGACATCCTCCCAGGCCCTCCTGGGTTTCATAGCCTCTGTTGGAAGTCTGGGGTGATTCTGATAGGTTTGCGTTTATATGTCACTTGATATTTTTTCCTTTGCTGTAAGCCTCTTGTATGTTTAAGGTTATCTCTTTCTTAAGGTTGGAGAAATTTTCTTCTATGATTTTTATTAAAAATATGTTCTGCACCTTGGAGCCTGGAATCATCTGTTTAGTCTATTCCTATTGTTCTTAGGTTTCGCATTTTCATGGAGTCCTTGAACTTTTCTGATTGTATGTTTTCTTTGAGAGATAGATCAGTTTCTTCAATTGTATCTTCAATGCCTGAGATTCTCTCCTCCATTTCTTGTATTTTGTAGGTGATGCTTATCTCTGTGGTACTTGATCTCTTCTCTACGTATTCCATCTCCAGGGTTTTCTGTGTGTTTTCTTATTGATTCAAATTCCATTTCCAAGAATTGAATAATTTTAATAATTTCCTTCACCTGTTTAATTGTGGTTTCTTGTATAAGATGGTCTCTCTTTGTTTGCCCTCTATTTCCCTGTATTTCTTTGAGACATTTGTTCTTTTCTTCACTATATGTCTCTAATAACTGCATAAACATAGATTTAATGTCCTTTTTCTGTGTTTCAGCTGTATTAGAATATCCATTGCTCTCATGGGTGGGTTCTGGTGGAGCCAGGATGTCCCAGTTTTTGTTGACTGTGTTTCTATGATGGCCTTTGGCCATCTGGTTCTCTGTAGACTTACATGTTTCTTCCTGGAAACTGTACCAAAGACTGGATCCTTCTGTCTTTGGAGTTTAGAGTAGTATTCAGGAAGATGTCAAATGTACAGTTGCTCAGAAATGGATACTGTCAGTTCAGATGCCAGCATCTTGACGGGCAGGGCACATGGCAGTGTATGGACACAAACATGTAGGGACTGGTGAATTGAAGCCCAAGGGTTTGCATGCACTGGCACCATAAATTTTGGAGTTCATGTACTGGTGGTCATCATTAGCAAAATGCAGGTGCATCAGGTTATGTCTGTGGGATTCCTCAGAATAAAGCTGGGCTGCCACTTACAGGCCTGTCCCAAACTGTGCTCCCTATACTCAGATTCCTCTGAGCTCTGCCTTCTTGGATCTGCCATTCCTGTAATTTTATTGTTCACATGGTGTCCACAGAGTGACCAGTAGAACAGTGGCTTGGTGGCTTAGATGCTCTCCCAGTAAACCTGAAGCTTCCCTACAGGGAGTAGGAGGGATCCAAAGTCTGGCTTCTAAAGCAAACAGTCCCTGGATATGGGGATCCAAACTCACTGGAGTATATGAAGGGGCAGGTGGCCCAAATTTTGCTACTCCTGATTCTGTGAGATGGCCACAGAGGGCCTGGATCAGAAGGACTCCATTTCTTGGATGACCTTTCCAGAACAGGAAGCAGCAAAGTTGATGCTATGGATCTAGCCACCTGTCCATAGACTGGACTTAGAGTCTGCATCTCTGCCTCTCAGATAAGGTGCACACTGGTCTCCACTATCTTGGATTCTCCTTGTTTTGATCTTTCATTGTTTTCTTTTTTGGCGGGAGCCTTTTGTAATTTTGTGAATTTACACTTGGGTCTATTTAGGTTGCTGAATTACTGTTGAATTCATCTTTGACTAATGGTTGCTTGGACAAATCTAAAACTTATCTATCTCATGACCATTTTAAGCTGACTAGAATATAGTATGTTTTAAAAATATTTCCTTAGAATATTATGAATTTCGTTGAATTCTGTAGTAATGTTTTTCTGTAATTTCTGATTCTGTTAATTTGAGTACTCTATTTTTTCCTTAATTTACTTGAGATATAGGTCTGTCAATTTTCTTTATCTTCAGAAAGAGACAGCTCTTCCTTTGGTTAATTCTATGTATTGTGTTCTTTGTTTCTGTTTCACTCATTTCTATTACAAAGTTATTATTTCTTTTTATTATATTATTAATTAATTTGTGTACTATCACAGCATCTGCTCACACCTCTCCTCTCAGACCCTCCCTCTCACCTCACCTCCCAACCCAATGTACCCTCCTCCCTTTCTTTCCAAAAAAAGAGAAGTCCTCCATGGATATCAACCAGCCTTGGCATATAAAGTTTCAATAAGAATAAGCACAACTTCTGTTATTGAGGCTACACAAGGCAGTCAAATTAGGAGACAAAAGAGTCAGAGAAAGTTTGGTCTTGCTCTTAGGTGTCCCCATAAAGACAAAGCTGCACAACTGTTATATATGTGCAGAAATCCCATATCTGTCCCTTGCATGCTTTACTGTTGGCAGTTCATTCTCTGTGAGTTTGTGCCAGGAGCCTTTCTGTGGGGCAATCCCGAGCATGGAAAGGAGAGTTTTTTTGCCTACAGGGTGCTCCAGAGAGCAGATGATGGGTCAACAATGAGAGGGAGTTAGTCAGCTGCTGTGGTCAGTGGAATCTAGCAGCTGACTTACAACATAAAGACCTTTCTTTGCCTCTGACTTATTGTTGACAAGGCTCTTCTTGTTTATACAAGTTTCACAGTACAAACACAGATTAATGATTATACAAGTGGTACAGAATGGGTGTTTGATTTTTTTCATTATCCGGGGATAAAAGTTCAGTTACAATTTAATAAGTACACACAAAACATATTTGATTATCATTATTAGCCCTATAACTCTACTTTAAAGAATTTAAAGAATGTCTCCTTCACAGAAAACACATTTAATATGTGAAAGCCTGCTTTTAGGCTGGTTTTGTTTGCAGTATGAGAGCAGTCCAGAGAAACAAAAAAAAAAAAAAAAAAAACAAAACAAAAACAAAAAACAAAAAACAAAAAACAATAAAAAAACCACTTTAACTGGTCTTTTTATGCATAGCAAATACAAAGAAATATCTTCTTTTACTATATGTATCATTATTTATGCTACAAACTAGAAAAAGTTTATTTAAGTCAATCTATCTTATTAACTAAGTTTTATTCCGTCAGGAGTGTATCCTCTGTGACCTTCTATCTTTAAACTACATTTTCAGGGAGCTCTAAGCCTATAATAAAAGATCTTAAACCTATACATGAATCTCCAGGCCTCTCAGGGTATGCATATTGCCTTTGTTTACCCTGTACCAATATACTATTTAGAGGCACATACCCCAAGAAAACTCCTGAAATAATGGTCTCATCTCTCTATCTGCTTAACTCTGCTTAACAATTTCCAGGGCATAAAAAAGATTTTCAAACAGTGGACAGATAAAGTTAAGTTTAGTATTTTCATAAGGCTCGGGTCTTATCAGGGCTGGCTGCATTGTCTTCCTCTATGACCTGGTAAGGCTGCTCCCTGTTAAGGGGAGGTGATCAAAGAGCCAGCCACTGAGATTAATCCAGAGGCAGTCCCTGTTCCCCTTACAATGCATCCAGCTCTGATGAGACCTGCCATGCTAGGGTTAGAGGGAAGAGGAGGAAGACCACCTTATCAGCAGACTTGGAGAGGGGTATGGGAGGATATGAGTGTCGGAAGATGTGGAGGGCATGAGCAAGGGTGCTACAGCTAAGATACAAAGTGAATAAACTATAAATAATTAAAAATTCCTAATTAAAAAAAAGACTCAGACATAATTTTTATATAGAAAAAAATGAACAGAAATTGAATCAAAGTGCAGAAAGTCCCCAGTAATGCAACAAACAATTAAAAAAAAAAAACAACAACAAACAGAAGTTAGAGATAGAACAATTGTAACAATCTCAGCTTTGCTGGAATAGCACCAAGCAACTATACTGGCTTATGACTCTCAACAATTTCAGTGAATATGGCTCTGTTATTCTCCCTTTGTGATTTAACATTTTTGTAGATTTATGGTATTTATGACATGCAGGTTATTTTTCAGTCTTCAGAATATTACTGGAAGAACAAGAGTGAAAATTAGAACTATTCCCAGGATTATTATGGAATTAATAATGAAAGACAGAGTCCTTTCCTGAGTCGAAGGATGTGAAAGACTAAAGAAATTTATTTGAAACTTCCACAGCTGAGATAGGTAATTATTGTTCTGAGATTATAGCTGGAGTTTGTTGATGCAAGGGCTGTATATTTACCACCAAATCAGAACTGTTCCATAGGTCATGGAGGTGAGACCTAACTTATTCCCATGTTACCTTAGAAAAATTATAGGAGTGGGATAACAAATATCCACTGATACAGTGAATAACAAGAAAAATGAGAGGAACCCATGATGATGGAAACAAGGAAGTGCATTTTTATACATTGATGTCATCAAAATACAAAGTACACATATTTAGAAACTCAAAGTGTAAAAAAAGCATTTGAAGGCTTACTTAACAGTATTACTTTATCTGAATATAAATAAAATAGATTTCATTGCCCCAAAGAAACAGTGATAAGCTGTTGAGCAGAAAGCTTATTTATAATTAAACAAGATAAACAATAGAAATGCGAATTATAAAGAGTTCATGTCCTTGACAGTTAACAGGATGCAGAATATACCATGGTACACACATCATTGGAAAGCAGTTTAATGAATTAATTGTGCAATGAATAGATACTTATATAAGGTGAAATGTTGACCCAATTTCTCCACACAGATCAGCAGGAGTGCATCCCTTGCCCAAGTCAAGAATACCCAAACCCTGAGAGAAACCACTGCCTGCCCAAGGCAGTGACCTTCCTTTCCTTTGAGGATCCTCTGGGAATTGCTCTGGCCTGCACAGCTCTGTGCTTCTCTATCAGCACAACTGCAGTTCTGGGGCTCTTTCTCAAACATCGAGAATCAGCCATTGTTAAGGCCAATAACCGGACTCTCAGCTACATCCTGCTCATCTCCATCCTCCTCTGCTTCCTCTGCTCCTTTTTCTTCATTGGACACCCAAACACAGTCTCCTGCATACTGCAACAAATAACATTTGCACTTGTGTTCACCTTGGCTATTTCCACTGTTTTGGCAAAAACTATAACTGTAATTCTGGCTTTTAGAGTCATGAAGCCAGGAAGAACAATGAGAAGGTTGTTTGTCTCAGGCGTCTATAATGCTGTCATTCCCGTCTGTGTCCTGATCCAACTTATTCTCTCTGGAGTCTGGCTGGGAACCTCGCCTCCATATATTGACTCAGATGAACACTCTGAACATGCTCATGTCATCATTATTTGCAACAAGGGCTCAGTTACTGCTTTCTACTGTGTGCTGGCTTACTTAGGGACCCTGGCCTTAGGTAGCTTTACTGTGGCTTTCCTGGTAAGGAACCTGCCTGACACATTCAATGAGGCCAAGTTCCTGACATTCAGCATGCTGGTCTTCCTCAGTGTCTGGGTCATTTTCATCCCTGTCTACCAGAGCACCCAGGGCAAAGCTGTCATGGCTGTGGAGGTCTTCTCCATATTAGCCTCTAGTGCAGGGCTGCTTGGGTGTATCTTCTTCCCTAAGTGCTACATTATTCTCTTAAGACCAATATCAAAGAGGCAACATCACAGAACCATATGGAGAGCAGTCCACCTGCATAGGGTACAATTAAAGGTTAAGTTAAAGCAGGGTGATCCGGGGCTATTTGATAGCACATCTCACGCCAAGGCAAAAGTCGAGACATGCTCATTTCTTCCCATGGAATACATTCATTAATTCTCCAGCATGAATCTTGCAGAGCAAAATTGTGGTAATTTACAAAAGAGTGAAAAAAAATGTGTGGCTGACAGTTATTGACTTCCAATGAAAGCCCAAGCCTTCCTTTCCAATTTAACCTTACCTATTTGCCTGAGCTGTAACTGGGGTTTCCTCTTTTTCAGATCAATGAAAACCTAATTTGTTGACGTGTCTGACTTTCTTCAAAACTGTGTTTGATGTCATACCATTTATTTATTCTTTGTTTTCCTTTGTACAAATACTTCTGGCAGAGGATGTTGGCCATATGTTTATGCATTAATCAATAAACTCATTCTTTAGAACTGTTAAAAAAAAAGACCTGATAAAAACTCTTTGAGATGTATTAAAAACAAAAAATAGCAAATAAAAATTGATCATTTTGATGTATTAGTTTTCTTTTTTCTAATAAAACCCATTAGTATAATAAAATTAAGTTATTTACCCACTTTTAAGTAACTTTTTCTTAAATGTATATTTAAACAAACATAAGAGCTCCTCACTTTGTCAAACAATCACAGACATTCTATTTTAGAATAGAAGCTGCTGCTGAAAACACATTTTAGTAAGTTATGCATGTTATTTATTAATTTTTGGACAATATACATATTCAAAATGTAATTACATGAAAGTAATTGAGATAAATAGTACATGAACAAATACTTGTTTTCTTTGTTATTTTATGGGGTTTTTATCCCTGTTATATACAGGGCTTTGGGTGATATCTGAGATTCTTCTATAGACCAAGCATGAAAATCAGTTTCTGGAAAGGTTTTGGTGGTGTGTCTTTTAAACAGTTGAGCAATTCCAGAAATCAGAGTAGAAAATTTTCTAAACAGAAATTATAAATTTGCTGCCTAATTCTGCTCTCTTTTCCTTGACATACTTAAAAATGACTTGACAACCCACTCTACAAATACTTGCTCAGTCACCTTCATTGCTATTCTGTTCACAATAGGTAGGAAATGGAAAGTCATAAATATGTTTAACATGATAAATATCATACATATAAATAGATGTAAGTAAAAAAAAACAAAACCATAATTGAGGTAACCCATATCCATAAGACAAATATCTTTCATTCTCTACTTTGGGGCATCTAGCTCCAAATGTTGGTTTGTGCGTATTCATCATGGAATAACTGTAGAAACAAGAAGGCATGGTGGGTAACCAATACAATGGCATGAACAATTGATCTGATTGGGATAAACCAGGGGAGGTACTCTAATTATGAAGGAGGATAAATATAAAAGAAGGAAGTGAATGAAATAACAGTAAACTTTTGGAGAGTTTTAAGCAATCATACTGTGAATTATCTACATAAAATCCCTATAGTACATGTAAGTCCATTCTTGACTATAAACATGTTGCAATCTAGATACTTTTAATAATGCACACAGATAAGTATAGTTCACCACTGACCAAATTTTATGCTATTGCTATATCTAACCTGAAAACTACAGTCCATTTCCAGCCTGAAAAGATGCTTTTTGTTCGGTCTGAAATATCTGAAAATAACAGAATACAGGAGGAACTAGGAAAATGAAGAGGTGCCATGCTAACTCCTGAAAGTTGAATTTCCACCAACTATCAGATTCTTGGAGCATAACTTTATAGTTATTCTCAAGTGCCTGCTTTTTCAACAATACATAAGACATTGAAGACATGGCATGTATGCTTGTGGGTGTTCGTGTTCCCCTTAACATTCACCATAGTCCACCTAAAGAGGAAAGTACACACCAACCCTTCACTTTCCAATGGTAACCTGCCTACAAGATTTACTGGTGCACTTGTGGCACAAATTTCATGAAAGTGACCAATTAATATTTGGTTGAGTTTCAGGAGGCCCACTCCATGAAAAGGAGCCTTGATCCAACATGGCTTGGGTGGCCAGGAGCCTAAGTCTACACAGGTCAGGGACATCAGAAAAATGTAAATGCTATAGTTGTGCTAAAGGAGCACAGCTGTATTCACAGATCGGTGCCTTGTTCAGCCATCATAGAATACTTCTTCCTGCAGCAGATAGGAACAAATACAGAGACCCACATCCAGTTGATTCTCAGACAGTGAGAGGCCTTGGACCATTCCACTCTAAATGAGATGTCTCCAGCAATTCCCTCCCCTAAGGGCTCAAGGAACTCTGTGCAGAGTGTAAACACCAAAGAGGATGAAGGACAGGAGGGTAAGAAGGCCTTTTAAACACAGCAGGACCAACACACATATGAATGCACCCTGACCCACAAGCTAGCTTTTCTATCACATTCCCCTGTTGGGGCTACCTTGCCACACCACAGGGCAAGAGGATTCACTGAGTCCTGATGTGCCTTGATATAATGGCATGGGTGGGTGGACACAGGGGAGGGGATGATCCCCTTCTCTGAGGAGCCAGGTGAGGAGTGATAGGGGAAACAGGGAGAGTAGAACCAGGAGGAGAGGAGGGAAGGGTCTACGACAGGGATGTAAAATGAATCAATAAATATTAAATAATAATATAATAATAAATGAGGGGGCTGGAGAGACGTCACAGAGCTTAAGAGCACAGGCTTCTCTTCCAAAGATCCTGAGTTCTATTTCCAGCACCCACGTGGCTGCTCACAACCATCTATAGAGAGATCTGGCACTTTTTTTCTGGTATGCAGGCAGAATACTCTACAAATAATATATTTTCAAAAAAAAAGATCCCCTTTCTCCAAAACAGAACACTCACTACCTCTTTAAATAATAATAATAAATTTTAAAGATAGTTTTCTTTCTCCAAAGGGCCAAAAAAAAACAAACTAATCGGTTAGCACCATAAGCGGCAACAGATGGCAGCAGAAATATTCAAGGGCATATTTGTGGGTTGTCAAGGCTACAATATATATTCACTTCTTTTGTATGCCTGTGGCTTCTGGTTTCATGCTTTCATGGTATTTCTGTGTGAGCGAATATCTGTATCTCTGCACCCATGTTTTCCTCATGTTTTTTCTTTGCTCCTTTTATTAATAACATTAGGCACTTCAACCATTTTATTGATTTCTGGAAGATTGGAGCCTGACAATTTCTTCTTTCTGAAATATGAAAGTGTGTGCCCGTGACATAAATCCACCTCCCCAAACTAATGATCTGGCCTGCCATTTAGCATTTTCTGGTCTAGGGTTGGTGCATTTCTGTGCTTCTTTGCTATCACCGCTGTGGTTTAAATAAATTTGTGAAGTACTAAGCCTTTCCTGGCCAAGGGCAATCCCAGAATTCTAAGCCATCCCTTGATTATCTGCTGCTACTGCTTCCTCTACTATTTATTCTACATTGGCCACCACAGCACAGTCATCTGTGTCACCCAACAAGCCACTCTGAGGCTCTGTTCATGAGTCATTTAGGGTGTATATGTTTGAGAGAGAGAGAAAGAAAGGGAGACAGAGAGATAGAGACAGACAGACAGAGAAAGAATTCTGCTATATGTGTGTGTCTGTAGTTAATGCTATAATTCAGGAACACTGAGGCAGTTGCTGGTATCAATAGCCTATCATCCTTCTCATTTGCTCTTGGATTCAACTTGTTGTCTGTGAAGTTTGCTGGGAATTTCTCTCCCATGTTAAAAGAGTTGCATACCCTGAACCTGACCGCCCACCTAATCATGGGAATGAGAATGCCCACAGAGGCTCTGTGTCTACAGAGTCTGACTAACCCATCAGAACTGGAGTGATGTGGAGATGTTGATGTGTCCAGAGCCTGATAACAATTTGTCTTTGGCCATCTTTAGCCCCTATTTGCCATTCTTTGCCAGCCTCTTGGTTGGACCTAGTGTCTTAGGACTGATGAATACCTGTAGGGTCATGCTAAATAGAACACAAGCTTCTTCCAGACCGGTTGTTAAGAATTTCACCTTATGGTATTGGAGGCCCATAGCTGAGTTTCCTGTTTTGCCATAACCCACTTTTCTAAGGTCTAACTGAAGAGCATTTATGGCTCTTCTGATAGTATATATATTTAATGGGATTGCCTCCACATGGGAATGTGTAATTTGGAGTGACCTGAATCTATGCCTCCGGGCCATGGCAATTGTCATGTTCAACAAGGACACAACTCCTGCTTTCTACTGTGTTCTGGGATACTCAGTTGTCCTTTCACTGATGAGTGTCCACTGTGATTTTTCTGGCTAGAGCTTTCCTGACTGATCTACAGAAGCCAGGTTCCTGACACCCAGTGTGTTGGTGTTCTGCAGTGTCTTAGCCACTTTCCTGACTGACTCCTATAGCACCGTGGGCAAGGTCAAGGTAGTTGCAGAGTTTTCATGGGAACCCAGAAATGTCGGTGACTGCCTTCTACACTTACAGTCAATATTGTGAGAAGATTTCTACCAATAAGCCACAACACTGAGGACGAGATCATGGATGCCTTTCATAGTTCTGGGGCTACAGAAAAGGCTCGGGGTTAAAAGCACTTGTTCTTGCAAAGGATCAGGTGTGTTTCCCACCTGGTAGCTCACCCCATCTGTAACTCCAGTTCCAGGGGATTCAGCTCCCTCTTCTGGTCTCTTCAGGCACCACGCATCCACTTGGTACACAGGTACACCTTTTCACGTAGGCAAAACAGTCATATGTGTAAAAATAAACAGATGGGATTTACAGTTCTTAGGAGGGGGAAAAAAGAAGATTAGTAAGTAAAGCTATTTTATTGACCCCACAGCCACAGCTTAAATTTACATAATCCCAGTTTAAATGTGCCCAGTTTAAATTCTTCTGCTCAGCCAGGGCCCAGCAAGTCCTTGCTCCCTGAAAAAGAAATTCTGGGATCCCTGCCACACTTTCTTTAATGAGTGCCAACTCTCCCAGTGAAAAACAGGCCTGGTCTCAGAAAGGTAGACAGTTATTATGAACTGTTTTTATAGAAATCAAAGAAGGCAGGAAAAACTACAAAAGATCCATAGGGCGGGGGTTGTGGTGAGACACAGGGTTCTATTTTTATTTTGTAAAGAGAATATGTGAAATCCTTCTACTGAAGAAGAAAGGTGTGAAACACTTGACAAAATATTCTGCCTGTCGAGGCCACATTACCACAGTGCCTCTCATTGGCACCTCTTAAAAAAATGTGCTTTTCTAGTTGTGAGGATGATTGCACATTTACTTTTTAAAAGAGACATATGTTTGTGTATAGTGTGTGTGTGTGTGTTTCCATGTGGGAGAGAAGAGGACACTGGATTCCCTGGAGTTGGAATTACAGTTGGTTAGGAGTTGCCTGACATGGCAGAGCGATACATTTAAGTATTTTATTATGTGGGAGATACGTTATGCATACAAAGTTTGGAAATGTTAAAATGTGATAATCCCCCACACACACAAAACAGATAAATGTACTATCTGCTTCACTGTTCTCACTTTAGCAGCCCAAGCCTGGAACCTCAGCATTCAGAAGGCTGAGACAAAAGGATCACAAGTTTAAGGCTGGCCTCCCCACCTCCCTCTTAAAAGCTGCTGTTTACTCAGTCATTGCTAAGGCAGCATACAGCTTCCTAGTGGTCATAGGTAAGAAATAATTATCGTCCTGAAAATACAATGATAAATTTAATTCACCATATGGTGACATGAGCCCTTGAGATGAACTCAGCAGTATTTGTTTAAACTTATGTGTGACCATAATAAAGAATCATTAAGACATTTCTTAATGAAATTAAGACACTTCATTTCCTTCCTTGAAAAACAATGCCTCCTTCTACAGATGCTCATTACACATTCATTTATGTTTTAGAAAATTTATGGAACATGAGCTAAAAAAAAGTGGGACCAGGGCTGGGCTCAGATGATAAGAGCATAGGTTGTTCTTCCAAAGGTCCTGAGTTCAATTCCCAGCAACCACATGGTGACTCACAACCATCTATAGTGAGATCTGGTGCCCTCTTATGGAGTGCAGGTGTACATGCAGGCCGAAAACTACATAATAAATAGATAGGTAGATAGATAGATAGATAGATAGATAGATAGATAGATAGATAGATAGATTGGAAGAAATAAAGAAAGAAAATAAGAGTGAAAGAATGATGGGACTAACAAATTAATACCATAATTCCTTCTTAAAAATGTTTCTGGAAATGTGATCCTCCTAACTCTGCCTCCTGACTGCTTACCCTACCCTTACCCTGTATGTTCCCTCATACACTTAACCTAGAAATTTCAGTTTAGATAACATAGTCTGAAGAAGAAGCCCTATTTTTTTTTTTGGTGTCAAATATCACCAAATAATATTGAAATATTGAAGCATTTGAGGCAGGAACAAGCAGAATGCTGGAACATGCGAGAGACTAGAACAAATATGTTAAATTCTCAGCATGCTGGAAGGAGGATTCTGTCAGGTTTCGTCCAGCATCTCCAGTGTCCAGTCCTTTTGTTCTGCATACATATAATTTCTCACAAGTATCATACAGTTCTAAAATTATAAATGTATGAGATGTGCAGGATGAAACTAAACTGTAAGCCAATTTTAACTATGCCAAATAAAATAATGGCATAATGAATTTTTGAAGATATTATAGCCAAGGATTTATTGGCCATGTATTGTTGATGTTTTGACTGGAGACATATTTTTATGTCTCAGTCAGGTTGAGAATTGTTTCCATGTAAAGGGATCAACAATATAAGTTACCATTATTATTGAACATACAATCATTATCATGTTGAAATAAAAACAATGTTGGATAGATCAAAGTATCTTTTTGGGGGATCTTGGGTAAGTGTTGTATTAGGCCAAGCTGCTACCTATCTCCCGAGAGGTCTTCCATTAGAGAGACAAGCCGGTTGCCTTGAGCAACAGAAAAGGCATGTTTTAAATAAACTTTATATAAACTCCTTTTTAATTTAGAATTTAAGCATACCCTAGGTATCCTGTACCTGTTTAAAGGTTTAGGCCTAGGTTTTTATATATGCTGTAGCTATTTGTCCTATCCCCTTTTTTAATATAGAATGGGAAGTTATGCCTTTATAGCCAAACTTTATTTAAACTCCCTCTTACCTTTAGCATTTAAGCATACCACAGGCATATTGTACCTCAGTTTTACATTGGTTGTGACTATTTTTTGGCTTGCCCCCTTTTGCACAGGATGGGCCTTTATAGCCAAACTTTATATAAACTCACTTTCCCTTTTAGCATTTAAGGATATGCTAGGCATCTTGTACCGGGAGTTTTACATTTGTTTTGGCTACCTTTGGCCTGCCCCCTTTTTGATATGAAAGGAAGGAAGGAGGGAGGAAGGAAGGATGGAGGGAAGAAGGGAGGGAAGGAAGGAGGGAATGAGGGAGAGAAAGAAGGATGAAGAGAAAGGGATGGGAGGGAAAGAAGGAGGGAGTGAAGGAGGGAGGGAGGAAGGAAGGAAGGAAGGAAGGAAGGAAGGAAGGAAGGAGGGAGGGAAGGAAGGAGAGAAAGAGAGAAATAAATAATTCCAGGCTGCCCCAATTGCTTGTGAATTATTTCGAGACAGGGTCTCTCTTTGTGGCTCCAGCCAAGTCCCGGACTTGCTCTGTGGACCAGGATGGCCTCGAACTCACGCCTCCCTGAGCTCCAGAACGCTGCAGAAACCTACTCACCACCTTCCCCTCTCCTCCCTCCCCCAGCCGGCAGCCCCCACCGGGTTTGGACTCACTTGGCAGCGTCCTTGTCCTCTGGAAGCTCCTACCGTTGTGGGTCTCTTGTGTTCCACCTTGTGAGAGAAGAACGCTGTGCAGGGGTAAGTGAGGAGAAGGTCACAGTTAGACACACTCCGGGGGTGGAGGAGAGGAAGGGGTATCAGACCTTTCAATTGTCTCCCCAAGACTTTAAGATGCTTCCTGGATTCTGGAGGCAGAGGAGGAAGAGGAGAAAGAGAAGGAGGAGGAGAAGAAGAGGGAGGAGGCAAAAGAGGAGGAAGTAAGAGGAGGAGGAAAAAAAGGAGGAGGGAGGAGAAAAAGGAGGAGGAGGAGAAGGAAAAGGAGGAGGAAAAAGAGGAGGAAGGAGAAGGAGGAGAAGAGGAAGGAGGAGAAGAAGGAGGAGAAGGAGGAGGAGAAGGAGAAGGAGGAGGAAAAAGAGGAGGAAGTAAGAGGAGAAGGAGAAGGAGGAGAAGGAGGAGAAGTAGGAGGAAGAGAAGGAGGAGGAGAATGAATTAATGAATGAATGAGTGAATGAATGAATGAGTGCACAGAGGACTGAAGGATTTGCACATAGGGTTAAGTCCATTGCCTGCGCGGAGGGAGCCCAGAGAGAAGGAGCTGATAACACATCGTTATCATTATAACGTACTAATAACATGTTTACCATCCTCCAGGTCGCAGTACAAGGACCCCCATGTGACCCCTCAGGCAGGTTACCCAGAGGGCCGAACGCTTACCATCAGACCAACCTCCAGGAGGTGACCTCTGAGGAGCTGGGAGGGACTGGCCTGGAAGGGCGTCCTTTGAGCTCCACAGCACATTCCAGTGCATCGCGTAATGTATTTAAATATATTCAAATTTATTCAAATACCCGTGTATTAAAATAAAGTCAAACACATTCAAATATATTTAAATGAGCTTGAATACTCAGGGTTCACAGACAAGGAGAGACAGAGAGAAAAAAGAGACAGACACAGAGAGACAGAGAATCAGAGACACAGAGCCAGAGACACAGAGAGCCAGAGACACAGAGACAGAGATACAGAGATAGAGATACAGAGGGAGACAGAGAGACAGGGACAGAGAGAGACAGAGAAACAGAGAGACAGACAGAGAGACAGAGACACACCCAGAGACAGAGATACAGAAAGACAGAGAGACAGACAGAGAGACAGAGACACACCCAGAGACAGAGATACAGAAAGACAGAGAGACAGAGACAGACAGAGGCAGAGACAGGGACAGAGACAGAGAGAAACAGACATACACAGAGACAGAGATGGAGACAGAGAGACAGAGACACAGAGACAGATACAGAGAGAGAGACAGATACAGAGAGACAGAGACAGAGATGCAGAGACAGAGAGACACACAGAGAGAAACAGAAAGACAGAGAGACATAGAGAGACAGAGACAGAGAGAGACACAGAGAGATAGACAGAGACAGAGAGACAGAGACAGACAGAGAGAGACAGATAGAGGCAGAGAGAGACAGAGACAGAGACAGAGAGTCAGAGACAGAAACACAGACCAACAGAGACACAGAGAGACAGAGACAGAGAGAGACAGAGACAGACACAGACACAGTAACAGAAACAGAGACAGATACAGAGACAGAGAGACACAGAGAGGCAGAGAGACAGAGAGACAGAGACAGAGAGATACCAGAGTGCTGTGCAGAGGGGACAGGACTCCTGTGTCCACTCCACATCCAGGGATGGAGGGCGATGGTGATTGCGACAGTGACAGTGATGGTGGCAGAAGGCGGCTCTGAGGAAAGCTGGGAAAGGGCCCCTCGCACTTCTCACACACAAGAAAGTGACAATAATAAAATAATAATAGTAAACAGACAAAATTACCAATAAATGATAAAAATCAGGTAATAATAATCAGATAATGATAATAAACAGATAATAATAAACCGATATGAACCAGATGATAATAATCAGATGGTAATAAACAGGTAATAATAAACAGATAATAAGGATCAGATGATAATAATAATGATCAGATGATAATAATATCAGATAATAATAATAAGAAAATGATAATAAACACATAATCATAATCAGATAATAATAATGAACAGATAATAATGATCAGATAATAATAATCACATAATAATAATCAAATAATAATAACCAGATAATACTAGCCAGATAATAATAATCACATAATAATAAACAGATTATAATAATAAACAGATAATGATAATAATATCAGATAATAATCATAATCAGATAATAACCATATCATAATATACAAATAATAATAAACGGATAATCATAATGGTAATCAGTTGATAATATCAAATAATAATGATTAGATTACAATAATGAAGAGATAATAATAATATCAGATAATAATGTTCAAAGGATAATATAATAATAATCAGATAATAATAATCAGATGATGATAATCAGATGATGATAATCAGATGACCAAACCCCAGCCGGTGATGGAAGTGAAGGAAGGCGGGAGCTGATGCAGAGGCAGTGGACCAGCCGCCCAGGGCTGGCTCCATCCACAGGGGCCTTGGTCTCGCCACAAGCCCAGAAGATGGCTCCTCCCACAGGGGGCGGGATCTCCTCACCAGCCCAGGTGATGGCTCCTCCCACAGGGGGCCTGGTCTCCTCACCAGCCCAGGAGATGGCTCCTGCAGAAGTCCTCTCCTTCACAGGAGCTAATTTCAGATCAAACCTGTTTACCAAGCTTTCCGGTTTGGGCCAGCAGCTGATTTTTACTTATTCCTAGAGGAGAATCCTAGGCTCCCTCCGCCATTTCTTTTTTTTTTTCCTGGTGATACTTCCTGACCAGTTGTTGGTGGTCAAGAGCTAAAGTCCTGTCCCTAATATTATCATGAACCCTGGAATCCTCCCGAAACAAACGGAGAGAGAGAAAGAGAGATTGTTATGTGAATTTTAACAATGTATTTTAGTTAAAACATTAGAAACACAAAATTAAAAATGTTATTAAACCTTGAATGGAGAAAGATGAACGAGCTTACAAAGGTGGCGAGCCTGCTAGAATAATACATCAACTTTAAACTCAGAAGGAAATCAAAACACCGAGCCTGACTCCTTGGACACCGTCATTGTTAGCAAAGACGTTATCATCTGCAATGGTATGTATTAAAACTGAGAGAGGGATATTCGTTTAGGATAAACACATATGAAAAGATTTGATGTGTCCAGAGACGGGTCAGTAGAGAAAATGAGGAGGAATGCCTCCACCTAAGGAGAAGAATTAACACATCTGAGACATCACAAGGTGCTTAAAGACGTTCCCCTGGGACGTGAGGTGGTTGAATCAGCCCAAGAAAACAGCATGAGGTCATGAACATGACAGGAATCAGCATACATCTTTCAACAATAATTCAGTAAGTGGTCTAAAATTCTCAATAAAAAACACATGAACTACCAGACTGTCTAAGAGACAGGATCCGCCTATTTTCTACTTCCGAGAACATCCCCTCTATATTAGACACAGAAACTGACTTGTGGTTACAGGTTTGAAAGAATCACAAGGAGGTGGAACCAGAAAACAACTATATTCTATTGTCTGAGAATATTTTTATTTTTTTGGTCTGATAACATGCACTTCGAGTCAAAAGTTGTCAACAGGGGAGATCCAAAATGGAGGTGTAAGCATGCAGGGAGGTGAGAGCATGCAGTGAGGTGTGAGCATTCAGGGAGTTATGAGCATTCAGGGAGTTGTGAGCTTGAAGGGAGGTGTGAACTTGCAGGGAGGTGTGAGCATGTTGGGAGGTGTGAACTTGCAGGGAGGTGTGAACATGTAGGGAGGTGTGAAAATGCAAAGAGGTGTGAATGTGCAGGGAGGTGTGAGCATTCAGGGAGGTGTGAGCATGCAGGGAAGTGTGAGAATGCAGAGGTGAGAACGTGCAAGGAGGTGTGGGCGTTGTAGGAGGTGTGAGTGTCCAGGGAGGTTTGAGCATGCAGGGAGGGGTGAGCGTGTAGGGAGATGTGAGCATGGTAGGAGGTGTGAACATGCAAGGAGGCGTGAATGTGCAGGGAGGTGTGAGCATGCAGGGAGGTGTGAGCAGGCAAGTAGGCGTGAGCCTCATAGGAGGTGTGAGAATGCAGGGTGGTATGAGCATGGTAGGATGTGTGAACTTGCAGGGAGTTGTGAGCATGGCATGAGGTGTGAACCTGCAGGGAGATGTGAACATGTAGGGATGGGTGAACATGCAAGGAGGTGTGAGCATGCAGGAAGTGTGAGCATGCAAGGAGGTGTGTGCATGCAGAGAGCCATGAGCATGGTAGGTGTGAGCGTCCAGGGCGGTGTGAGCCTTGTAGGAGGAGTGAGTGTGCAGTGAGGTGTGAGCATGGTAGGAGGAGTGAACTTGCAGGGAGGTGTGAGCTTGTAGGGAGTTGTGAACATGCAGGTATATGTGAATGTGCAGGGAGGTGTGAACATGTAGATAGGTGTAAATGTGCACGGAGCTGTGAATGTGCAGGTGGGTGTGTGCATGCAGGGAGGTGTGAGCATGGTATGAGGTGTGTGCATGCAGGGAGGTGTGAGCATGGTATGAGGTGTGAAATTGCAGGGAGGTGTTTGCATGGTATGAGGTGTGAACCTGCAGGGAGTTGTGAACCTGTAGGGAGGTGTGAAGGTGCAAGGAGGTGTGAATCTTCAGGGAGTTGTGAGCATGCAGGGAGGTGAGAGCATGGTAGGAGGTGTGAACTTGCAGGGAGGTGTGAGCATGGAAGAAGGTGTGAAGTTTTAGGGAGGTGTGAACATGTAGAAAGGTGTGAATATGCAAGGAGGTGTACGTGTGCAGGGAGCTGTGAGCGTAGTACTTATGAGCATCCAGAGAGGTGTGAGGCTTGTAGGAGGAGTGGGCGTGCAGTGAGGTGTGAGCATGCAGGGAGGTGTGAACATGTAGAGAGGTATGAATGTGCACAGAGCTGTGAATGTGCAGGTAGGTGTGTGCATGCAGGGAGGTGTGAGCATGATATAAGGTGTGAACTTGCAGGGAGGTGTGAGCATACAGGGAGGTGTGAATGTGCAAGGATGTGTGAATGTGCAGGGAACTGTAAGTATGCAGGGAGCTGTGAGCATAGTAGGTGTGAGCATCCAGGGAGGTGTGAGCCTTGTAGGAGAGAGTGTGCAGGGAGGTGTGAGCATGGTAGAAGCTGTAAACTTGAAGAGAGGTGTGAGCTTGTAGGGAGGTATGAACATGTAGGGACATGTGAGCCTGCAGGGAGGTGTGAACATGTAGAGAGGTGCAAACCTGCACAGAGGTGTGAATGTGCACAAAGGTGTTAGCATGCAGGGAGGTGTGAGCCTGCAGGGAGCTGTGAGCATGGTAGAAGGTGTGAACGTGCAGGGATATGTGAGCATGCAGGGAGGTTTGAGCATGCAGGGGGATGTGAGCCTTGTAGGTGTGAGCATCAAGGGAGGTGTGAGCATGCTAGAAGGTGTAAACTTGCATGGAGGTGTGAGAGAGGTGTGAACATGCAGGGAGGTGTGAGCCTGCAAGGAGTTTTGAACATGTAGGGAGGTGTAAATGTGCAGGTAGGTGTGAATGTGCAGATAGGTGTGACTGTGCAGGGAGGCATGAGTGTGCATGGAGGTGTGAGCATACAGGGAGGTGTGAGCATGCAGGGAGATGTGAGCATGGTAGGAGGTATGAACTTGCAGGGAGATGTGAGCATGTGGTGATGTGTGAGCGTGTGGGGATGTGTGAACATGTAGGGAGGTGTGACCGTGCAAGGAGATGTGAGCGGGCAAGAAGGTGTGAGCCTTGTAGGAGGTGTGAGCATGAATGGAGGTGTGAGTGTAGTAGGAGGTGTGAACTTGCAGGGAGATTTGAACCTGTAGGGAAGGGTGAACATGCAAGAAGGTATGAACGTGCAGGGAGGTGTGAGTGTGGTAGATGAGAGCGTCCAGGGAGGTGTGAGCATGGTAGGAGGTGTGAACTTGCAGGGAGGTATGAATTCAGGGTATTGGGTGGGCTATGCCAGCCTTGAGGACCGTAAAACATGGAAGAACTGAGGGATTGCTGGGAAAAAATTGGCAGCTAATTCTGTATTGATATGTTAAATATGAACCTCTGCCTTTTGTTCCAGGTATGAAACCTACATCTATGGAAATATAAACTTCAGACTGAGCAGTTTGGTCTCCACTAGGTAATGATTAAAAAATGAGCTCACAAGGAAGAAAGGTGGCAAAGACAAAGATTCTATTTTTCTTTGCTTTCTTTATATCTTCTTTCTTTTCTTTGAGGGAGGGTGGGTACCCAGACTGGACTCAAATTTTTGCTGTCGTTTTGCTTTTCTAATTAATTTGTATGTTATTAATCATTTTTATTTTTTCACAATTTATTCGTTGTATACCCCTTTTAAAGGTCACTCCCTCAACTCCTACTGGTCCCACACTTCTTCCCTCTTTCCCCCAAACCCTTTCCCCTAATCCTCTCATAGGGGGAGTTCCCCTCCTCTCCCATCCATCCACACATTATCAGAACACTACTCAGCTATTAAAATCAGGGAAATAAAATTTCTGCTCTTATTACTTCTGCATAGGCCACTGTGCTCACATCAGAAGATTTCATACCATGAACCTTGCCTGCAAGCTTACTGTGAACTAAACAATAGGTATAACTCATTTTAGAGAGTCCCACCCCCAAGACACTGTTTGATTTACCATCTCACATCAAGAAACATGTGAAATTTGAAATGCTATGAAGTGTGAAACATTTTTTTTCACAAGCATTTCAGAGAACGTGGTTCTCTTGCTGCCTGGAGGCTGTTTCCCACCAGCCCAGGAAGGAAGGAGGCCCAGAAGATGAGGTATAAAGCTTGGAAGCCACCAAAGCATAACAAAGATCAGAATACTCGGGGAAAGTAAGTTCAACTTTAGAAAGTAAGTTCAACTTTAATTCTAGAAAACAGAGGGTATGTACCCCTTGGGGAGTGACTGGGATGCTCTAAAATAAGTGTAGATAATTTTTTAAAACAGGGCACTTCAAGGATGCTTGATTTGCATTAAACAGCACATTCCTATCATGTGAAAAAGAACATGGAACCTAATTAACCTATATTTGAAGGGAGGGGAGTTATCAGGGATCTGTGTCAAAGGCCATGTATCAATTTTGGTTGGTGGCATCTATGTCTAAAGGCACTCTCCAGATGAAGTCAGGCAGAGAAAACACACCCTTGCCATGGTTTTACAACTAGGCCAGCAGCAGGGTCATACATGGAAGAGAAAGCCTCCTCCCTCACATCTCAAAATTCAGTCTGGGTTGTGATGGTTTTCAATAGAACCCCTGGAACCATAGGTATATGCACGCAAAGAAACTTCTTCAGGCTACCACTGTTGTGATACTCTCAGAGAACTTCCTGGCTGGTGTTAGTTCACCATTCCCTACATATTCATCCACTGGACTCAAAGTTTCTTGTGTAAAGTGAGGCAACTGAAAACAGTAAATGGTGAGAATCAAGATTATCAATAAGTCTTCCATAAACACCTTATTATATAATACTGTTGCATGTAATTGATATTCACCATTCATTGTATTCTTTTTAAAAATAAGTTTATTTACTTTAAATTCCAATCATAGTCCCCCACTCTTCCCTCCCCCAGTACTACCCTCTATTCCTATTGCCCCTATTCCCTTTCCCCTTCAGAAAAGGGAGGTCAGTTCCATTGAGCTGGTTTTTCAGTTCTGCTGGATCTCAGTAGACCAAAGAACACAAAGGCCTTTCCATATTGCTTATAGTCACAGAATTCCTCTCTAGTAAGGATACTTTTATGATGATGATGGCTCTAGATTTGTGAAAAGCCTCACCATTTTAACACATTCATAAGTTTTCCTCCATTATGAATCCTTTCATGATGATGAAGATTATACAAATGTGGAATGGTTTCACCATGTTAAAAGCACTCACAGGCTTTCTGTCCATTAGGATTTCTTTCATGAGTATGGAGATTATTCTGAAGTCCAAAAGTTTTTTCACATTGGTTACAGTCAGACAGCTTCTTTCCAGTATGTGTTCCTTTATGTATTAGGAGACATTATGTGCAAAGGCTTTACCACACAGTTATATTCATATGGTTTCCCTCCAGAATGTGTTGTTGTCTTAGGAGATGACTGTTAAATGGAAAGGCTTTATCACACTAATTACCTTAACAAGGTTTCTCTCCAATGTGTGTTTTTTCATGTTTTCGGAGACTACTCTGTTGTGCAAGGGCTTTATCATGTTGAGTATATTTATAAGGTTTCTTTCCAGTATGTGTTCTTTTATGCCGTATGAGATTGCTGTTTTCTGCAAAGGCTTTACCACACTGGTTACATTCATAAGGTTTCTCTCCAGTGTGTGTTCTTTTATGGCTTAAGAGAGTACTGATTTGTGCAAAGGCTTTACCACACTGGTTACATTCATAAGGTTTCTCTCCAGTGTGTGTTCTTTTATGGCTTAAGAGAGTACTGATTTGTGCAAAGGCTTTACCACACTGGTTACATTCATAAGGTTTCTCTCCAGTGTGTGTTCTTTTATGCTGTATGAGAGCACTGTTTTGTGCAAAGGCTTTACCACACTGGTTACATTCATAAGGCTTCTCTCCAGTGTGTGTTCCTTTATGGCTTATGAGAGCACTGTTTCGTACAAAGGCTTTACCACACTGGGTACATTCATAATGTTTCTCTCCAGTGTGTGTTCTTTTGTGGCTTAAGAGAGTACTGTTTTCTGCAAAGGCTTTACCACACTGGTTACATTCATAAGGTTTCTCTCCAGTGTGTGTTCTTTTATGGCTTAAGAGAATACTGCTTTTTGCAAAGGCTTTACCACACTCATTACATTCAAAAGGTTTCTCTCCAGTGTGTGTTCTTTTATGGCTTAAGAGAGTACTGTTTTGTGCAAATGCTTTACCACACTGGTTACATTCATAAGGTTTCTCTCCAGTGTGTGTTCTTTTATGGCTTAAGAGAGTACTGATTTGTGCAAAGGCTTTACCACACTCATTACATGCATAAGGTTTCTCTCCAGTGTGTGTTTTTTTATGCCGTATGAGATCACTGTTTTGTGCAAAGGCTTTACCACACTGATTACATTCATAAAGTTTCTCTCCAGTATGTGTTCTTTTATGCCGCGTGAGATGACTGTTTGTTGCAAAGCCTTTACCACATTGATTACATTTATAAGACTTCTCTCCTGTGTGTGTTCTTTTATGCCACATGAGGACAGTGGTATAGGGGAAGGCTTTACCACATAGAGTGCATTCAAAGGGATTCTCTCCTTTATGACTGCTTTCATGCCTGCAAAGCTAATTGGCACATGTAAAAGATTTACATTTCATTACACTAATAAATATATTTATCTATATGAATTAATTTCATAATTTGGTGTAATGGTAAAGAAGAATCAAATTTTAAAGTTTTATCACTTTATTTACTTTCATGGTATTCGCCTTCATTATGGGTATTTTTGAAAATCCCTGTGATGGTAAGAGCATTTGTTATGTGATTCATTTTTGTAGCATCATTTTTTCTATAAGAGGTTTTCTCCTATATATGAATAGTATTGTTAGAATTCAGAGTTTTACCACAGCAATCCCATTCAAAAATTTTTGTACTGTATGAATGATACTTCATTTACAAAGTGAGCAAGGACAATCAGAAGAAGTTCCAAATTCCTAGTATTTGTAGGTATTTTCAGCAGTATGAGTTTGCTGATGAATTCTCAGTTAAGTTGCAAAATCAATTAACAGTAACCACTTATCACATTCAGAAAATTTATTCACAGTGCAGACTTCTACAAAAAGAATTGTTCTTGGAGAAAGAGAGGGACACTGCTTCTATCAATATCCCTATGCTCATGTGTCACAAAAGCATTTTGACATATGATATACCAGTTTAATTTACAAGAATAATAAAAGATTCCCACATTGAATTAACAGTTTGTTTTTTGTTCATCATAGACATGTCATATAGTGATTAATGTTTCTCCTCAACAATATTCTTGATTCTCATAAGCTGCACCTTTCACTAAACTTTACAGTGTTACTGCATGAATATGAGTAACACTGGTTGTCCTATGAAATATTTGCTCATTAGAAGGTTTTGGACACATACTGATCACTTATTCAATATGTATACCTCTTACAATATCTGATTAGATAGAATGAGACTAATCATATTGGCAGTTCAAGTCAGTAACTGTAATGTCCATATGATTCAAATGGTATTTTCAATTACAATATTATTTTGTTTTCTTCTATCTTAGGGGAGTGCCTTGCAAACCCAAATCAGATACCTGACATTGAAGTACATGGAATTGTTAGATTTTAATGATCATCAGTACACTTAAAGCAGTATTGTTTGTACACTGTTGCTTTTCTTTAAAACTTCTAGGACACAGCCAGCTGTGCTGGTACATGCCTTTAATTCCAGCACTTGTGGAGGCAGAAGCAGGCAGATCTGTGTGATGTTGAGGTCATTCTGGTCTAATAAGCAAGTCTAAGCCAAGCCACAGCTACACAGAAAACAAAAACTATTTCGAAAACAGAAAAAAAAGCAGCCAACAAACAGACAAACAAACTTCCAGGACACATTAAAATTTCTTAAGATTCATATCTGTATCATTGTGCACATAAAGTTACCTTTTATTACTTGTAGAACTTTGAAAATGTTCTCCAATATTATGGTGTTCCCAATTGTAGCCTAAAATATAGTACCAGAAAATATATATTATTTTGAAATATATTATTATTAAGGCAAAAGTCAAATCACTATCTTCTTGTGACCCTTAGAACCATGCTTGATTTAATCACTTCATTCCTCCTCAGTCTCAATTGGAATTACAGAAGAGAATCAATAACAAAGTAAGAGTTGTCTCCTTATTTTAAATATGAAAAAAAATGCTGTCTTACCTATAGCAGTGAGGTTTTTACAGGTCTCTAGCATCACATCTTTGTAGAGTTGCTTCTGGGAAGGTTCCAGCAAAGCCCACTCTTCTTGGCTAAATTTCACATGCACATCATCGAAGGTCACTGAATTCTAAAATTTGCCATACATTTGTACAAAAGAAAGAGTGGCAACAATATAAATTTATACTTCATTGGCAATATAATCATATAATTCTAGGGCTTCTTCTGTTTATTTTCTGACACAGAAGTGCTAGTGTTAGAGAGTTGGGTGCTGTGAATCAGGTGAAGGATGGGAGAAGAAAAAGCCTAAAGGTTAGATTGTAAAGGAAACAAAAGGCTTGCTTTGAAAACCTATGTTAAAGGTGTTGTATTAGTTTGTAAGACATGTGTATGACGTAGCCATTAGTTGGGTTCTTGAGTGATCTATGAATCATCTTCAGTTACTTGGGCAAGTAGGTCAGGAGCCTGTCATGAGACAGGTGGAAGGAAAAGACACAGTCATCATATTTTATCTAGCAACAAATGAGATGTGGATATCAGGGGACAGTGAACAGATGGGTGACATCAGTCAAAAGACAACATGGTACTGAATATCATGTTTTCACCAGGGCTTAGAGATGTGCCATATAAGTATATGAAAAGGGGGGCTCATATATTTGTGGAAGGGAAAGTGGACTACAGTCAATAGATGGATAAAAATGATGTGAGTGGCAAGCAACAATAATCATAGCGGATAACATCATATTTCTGAGTAACCAGACAAAAGAAAAGGCATACAACACATGATTATTCTTTGATCATTGTTTTGTACACTTTCCTTTCTACATCATGTATAGTCTATAGTTTAAAATAAAGATTATAACGTTTCTATTAAAAATAAGTGTTAATGTTATCACTAAGTCATTTTAGAAGAAAACTGAATAATGAAGTTTAACTGTGTCATATCTGAATCATATCTGAACTTTTTTGAATAGGATATAGCTTTGGAATAGTCATGGTAATTCATGTGGACAAAGACCAACAGAGAGGAGAGAGCGAAATGAAAGAGAGAGACAGAGACACACAGAGAAATTAAGAGATGGACAGTACTAAGTACACATCAGAGAAATTTATGAACAATTACTAACAACAAAAAATGATCGACAAGCTGTGTGTATTCTGTTGTGCCTTTAATTTCATCACTCAGGAGGCAGAGGCAGGTGTATCTTATTGAATTGGATGCTAGCATGATCTATACAAAGAGTTCTAGGACAGCCAGACCTATATAGTAAGACAGAGCCTCCCCTAAAAGTCAATCAAACAAATACAAACGATTGAAATAACTGAGAGGTCTTTACTGAAGCTTCTACAAGGAATTATACACTCACTCCAGTTGTGTATTCATTTTCCAGAAATCTGCACTGCCCTAGCTTAAACTGTAACTTTAATAAGATCTTACTAAAAGGGAATGCATGTTTAAACAGCTAAAAATAGAAAGATGAAAATATTAACAATATAAATGATGATCTTAAATAAGCAACATAAGACAGGAGAGATGGTTCAGCATTGAGGAGCTCTTGCTGCTCTTTCAAATAATTGGGCTCAATTGTCAGTGTTTAACTGGGACCCGCTACTATCAGTTGCTATAAGTTCATGAATTATGAACACATCTTTGGACTACTGTGATGATCAGGCACGCAAGAGGTTCATATTCATGCATACAATCAAAATACTCATATTCAGTAAAAATTAAAAACAGATCCCAGATGGCAGACCTGATCCCACACTGTGTCTGATCAGCGGGGTAGCAGAGACTGCACAGTGACAAATTGTTGGAACTATTGGCCCCCAAACACCATTGACTGTATTTACCAGGTGATAAGAAACCCAATGTTGAGAAAAACAATTGGGTTCAACCTCAGAGTACCCAGCTAATCCCTGTAAAATTCCCTGGGCTGTTGTGGCAGGAGTAGGGTTTTCAAGCAAAAAGACCCAAGAAGCATGTCCTGATCAATTTCCCAGGCTAAACTGTGCACCCCAGGGCGCCAGAGACGGGGAGTCCCAGTCTCAAGAAAACCCCACAGGGAAGGAAGCAAGTGGGACTGACCAAATGTCACCTAGTCTATCCCTGGAAAAGGTCCTGTAGACCTGTGGGTACACAGCAGCTAGCCCTGAGTGGGGTTCCAGCCACCAGTCCCTCCCACCCGACTCTTCGTCACTGACAGAACTGTGTGCCCCAGGGCACTAGATGCTGGGTTTTCCTGTTGGGAGAAAACCCACAGGGAGGGAAACAGCAGATCCCAGCTTAGAGCACTCAGCTGACCCCACCACCACTACCACCACCACTACCACCCCACATATGGGAATATTCTTGGAAAAAGTTCCCAGGTTCCTGTCCAGTCACCAGCTTGGAGCCACCATTCTCAAGCAAGTGCCTGTGCACTCTACACCCCCCCCAACAGTAGAGACTGGGTCTTCCTGTTGGGATAAAACCCAAAGATGGAGGAAATATCTGGCCCTACCTCAGGACACCTATCTCCAGAAAAGTTTCTGGTTATACACAGGCTCCAGACTCTAGCCTCTTGCTGTACACATGAGAGTAGTGCTCATGTGTCACTGATTAGCACTTGGGTACTGGGAAAGAGAGCTCCAAACTCAGACCTCCAGAAGCCTGGGTTCCCTGATATCAACCCCCAGATACTGCCCCAAGGGACAACCAGTTATCCTTAACTAAACTGACCAAACCCCAGGGCACCCAGGTTACAGCAGCAAGCTCACTAAATTTACATCAAGAAACCCAGCAGCAGCACAGCTGTCTCTAGGACTTCTCTGGGTGAGAGGAGAGCCCCCTTTACTAACAAAGGCCACAATTAGTACTCAGGTCTGTACACCTGAGGTGAGCTGTGGCAATTCCGGAAAAACACCTGCCATTCAGTGACCATACCCAAAAAGCTGAGGAGGCCTCCTTTGGGAAAAATCATCTTCCTGTCAAGGGTATTCGACCCACTATAGGATCCCAGGAAGTACCAGAAACTAACCCCCCACACCTCAGATAGCCTAATGGGTAGAGGCCAGCACAAAAGCTCAACCAACAAAAGACAGAGCAATATGGCATCCCTAGAACAAGTTATCCAGGAGCAAGCAGCCCTGGATAACCCAGTGTAAATGAAATTCAAGAAGATGACCTTACATCTGTGCTTATGAACAGGATAATAGAGGAAAAAAATAAACTGCGTAAAGACCTAGATGAAGATAAATTCAAACAGATTATTGCCATCTGCAAAGAAATGGAAGAAGATAAAGTCAAACAGATTATGGCCATCCTTAAAGAAATACAGGAAGTTTCAGCCAAACAATCTGTGGCCTTTCTTTAGAGAGGAAATACTTAAGTCACTGAAAGAAATTAAATTCAAACAAACAGCTGAAGGAATTGAAGGAAAATATAGTCAGACAGGTGAAGGAAATCAATAAAATGGCTCAAGATCTGATAATAGAATTGGAAAAATTAAAGAAAACACAAATTGAGGAAATTGTGGAGAGAAAGAACTTAGGGAAGAAAACAGGAACTATACAGGTAAGCATAGCCAATAGACTATGAGAGATGGAAGAAAGAATCTCAGGTGTGGAAGACACAATGGAAGAAATCAATGTATTCATCAAAGAAAATGTTAAATCTACAAAATTCCTGACCATCCAAGAAATCCAAGACAACATGAAAAGGCAAAACCTAAGAATAATAGGAATAGAGGAAAAAGAGTTTCCTTCCTCCAAGGCTCAGAAAATATTTTCAGCAAAATCATAGAAGAAAATTTCACCAATTTAAAAGAGAGGTCTATACGAATACAAGAGGCCTACAGAACACCCAATAAATTGGATCAGAAAAGAAAATTCTCCCACCATATAATAAACAGTAAGTATACAGAACAAAGAAAAAATACTAAAAGCTGCAAAGGAAAAAGATCAAGTAACATATAATGGCAAACCCATCAGAATAACACCTGACTTCTCAACAGAGACTATGAAAGCCATAAGGCCCTGAACAGATATCATGCAGACCCTAAGAGAACATAGATGTCTGCCTAGGCTACTATACCCAGCAAAAGTCTCAGTCATTAGAGATGGAGCAAACAAGATATTTAATGACAAAAACAAATTTAAACAACACCTACCCACAAATCCAGAGGTACAGAAGCTCCTAGAAGGAAAACTACAACCCAGGAAAGCTAACTACATTCAGGAAAACACAGGAAATAAATAATGTCACTACAGCAAAACTAAAAGTAACCAAGCACACAAACACACTACCACAAGCAACATCAAAATAAAAGGAACTAATAAATAAATAAATAAATAAATAAATAAAAGGAACTAACAGCTACTGGTCATTAATTTCCCTCAAAATCAATGGAGTTAACTCTCCAATAAAGACACAGACTAACAGAATGAATACTTAAACAAGACCCAACAAACTGTTGCATACAAGAAACACATCTAAGTCACAAAGATAGACATTACCTGAGAGTAAAGAGCTGGAAGGGTCCAAGCAAATGGACCCAAGAAACATGCAGGAGTAGCCATTCTAATATCTAATAAAATAGATTTTCAACCAAAATTAATCAAAAGACATGAGGAAGATCATTCCATACTCATCAAAGGAAAATTCCACCAAGAAGAAATCAAAATTCTGAACATCTATGCCCCCAATACAAAGGTACCCACTTTTGTAAATGAAACATTAATAAAACCTAAACTGTACACAGATCCCCATACATTACTACTGGGAGACTTCATCACCCCACTCTCAACAAAGGACAGGTAAACAACAGAAATTAAACAAAGAAACAATATCTCTAATAGAGGTCATGTACCAAATGGACCTAAATGATATCTACAGAATCTTACACCCAAAGACAAAAGAATTTACCTTCTTCTCAGCACCTCATGGAACCTTCTCCAAAATAGACCATATCGTTGGCCACAAGTGAGTCTCAACAGATATAAGAAGATTGAAATAATACCTTGTAACCTATCTAATTACCATGGACTAAAGCTGGACCTCAAGAACAACAGAAATAGCAAAAAGCCTACACTCACATAGAAACTGAACAACTCACTACTAAATGACAGCTGGGTCAGGGAAGAAATAAAGAAAGAAATTAAAGTCTTCCTAGAATTTAATGGAAATGAAGACACAACACAACCAAACTTATGGGAGACAATGAAAGCAGTGCTAAGAGGAAAGTTCATAGCACTAAGTGCCTTCAAGAAGAAATTTGCAACATCTCACACAATCAACTTAATAGCTCATCTAAAGGCCCTAGAAAAATAGAAGCAGACACACCAAAAAGAATAGACACCTGGAAATAATCAAACTCAGGACTGAAATCAATAAATTAGAAACAAATAAAACATTTCAAAGAATCAATGAAACTAAGAGCTGGTTCTTTGAGAAAATTAACAAGATAGACAGATCCTTAGCCAAACTAACTAAAAGGCAGAGAGAGATTATCCAAATTTAAAAAATCAGAAATGAAAATGGGACAAAACAAAAGACACTAGGGAAATCCAAACAATCGTTAGGACTTACTTCAAAAGTCTATATGCCACAAAATTTGAAAACCTAAATGTAATGGACAATTTTCTTAATCAATTACACTTACCAAAGCTGAATCAAGAGCAGGTAAATCAATAAAATAGTCCTTTATCCACTAAGGAAATAGCATTCCTCAAGACTCCAATCCACAAAAAGCTCAGGACCAGATGGTTTCAGTGCAGAATTCTACCACACCTTCAAAGAAGAGGTGACTCCAGCTATCTTCAATTTATTCCACAAAATAGGAACAGAAGGAACACTACGAAACTCATTCATTGAAACCACAGTCACCTTGTAACCTAAACCTCACAAAGACCCAACAAAGAAAGAGAATTTCAGGCCAATCTCCCTTATGAACATTGATGCAAAAATACTCAACAAAATACTTTGCAAACCCAATACAAGAACACATCAAATATATCATCCACTATGACCATGTAGGCTTCATGCCAAGTATGCAGGGGTGGTTCGCTATACAAAAATCCATCAATGTGATCCACAATATTAAAAAATTGAAAGAAAAAAAAAACAAATGATAATCTCCTTAGATGCTGAAAAAGCATTTGAAATAAAATCCAGCATCCATTCATGTTTAAACTATTGGAGAGATCAGGGATACAAGGCACATACCTAAACATAGTAAAAGCAATATACAGCAAGCCTGTAGCTAACATCAAACTAAACGGAGAGAAACTTACAGCAATCCCACTGAATTCATGGACAAGGCAAGGCCGCTCACTCTCTCCATATCTCTTCAACATAGTTCTTGAAGTCCTTGCTAGAACAAGAAGAAAATTAAAGGAGACCAAAAGGATACAAATTGGAAAGGAAGAGGTCAAAGTATCACTATTTGCAGATTATATGATAGTATACCTGAGTAACTCCAAAACTTCTACCAGGGAACTCTTACAGATGATAAACACCATCAGCAAAGTGGCTGGATACAAAATTAACTCAAAAAAATCAGTAGCCCTCCTGTATACAAAAGACAAAAGGGCTGAGAAAGAAATTAGGGAAACAACACCCTTCAAAATAGCCACAAAGGACATAAAGTACCTTGGTGTGACCATATCCAAGCAAGTCAAAGACTTGTATGAAAAAAAAAAAAAAAAAAAAAAAAAAAAACTTCAAGTCTCTGAAGAAAGAATTAGAAGAAGATATCAGAATATGGAACTATGTCCAATACTCATGGCTTGATGGCTTGGCAGGGTTAACATAGTAAAAATGGACATCTTACCAAAAGCAATCTACAGATTCAATGAAATTTCCATCAAAATACCAACAGAATACTTTACAAACCTTGATAGAAGATTTCTCAACTTCATATGGGATGCAATGAAAGCAGTCCAAAGAGGAGTTTGAATAGCAACAAAGGCCATCATAAGCTATTGGAGACATCCCATACAAGCAACTTAATGGCATACCTGAAAGACCTAGGAAAAAAAGAAGCAGACACACCCAGCAAGACGAGACCACTAGGAAAAACCAAACTCAGGGCTGATATCAATAAATTAGAAACAAAGATAATAATTCAAAGAATCAACGAAACCAAGAGCTAGTTCTTTGAGAAAATAAAAAACACAGACAAATTCTTAGCCAAACTAAGTAAATGGCAGAAAGATACTATCCAAACCAACAAAGTCTGAAAGAAAAAGATGTAATAGACACTGAGAAAATCCAAAGAACCATTACCTTTTATGTCAAAAGCCTATATGCCCCAAAATTTGAAAATCTAAATGAAATATACAATTCTCTTTAAAATCCACTTAGCAAAGTTGAATCACCATCAGGTAAAGATATTAAATAGTCTTATAGTGAATAAGGCAATAGAGGCATCCATCAAAATACTCCCAACCAAAAAAAATCCAAGGTGATTTCAGAGCAGAATTCTACAAGACCTTCAAAGAAGAGCGAATACTGATATTCTCCAAATTATTTCACAAAATAGAAATGGATGCAACATGACCAAATTCCTTTGGTGAGACCACAGTCACCTTGATAAATCCTCAAAGATCCCCAAAAAGAAAGAGAACTTCAGACCAATCTCTTTTATGAACAATGATGTAAAAATACTCAATAAAATACTTGCAAATCAAATCCAAGAACATATCAAAGATATCATCCACCATGACCAAGTAGGCTTCATCCCAGGCATGCAAGGGTGGTTAAGTATATGGAATCCATCAATGTAATCCACTGTATAAACAAATTTAAAAAAAAAGACCATTTTCTTAGATGCTGAAAAAGCATTTGACAATATCCAACTGTTATTCTTGTTTAAAGTCTTGTAGAGACCAGGGACAAAGGCACATATCTAAAAATAGTAAAGATAGTATACAGAATATACAGAATATATACAGAATAGTATATAGCTAACATCAATCTAAATGAGAAAATGTTAAGTCAATTCCACTGGACTTGGGGACAAGACAAGGCTACACACTCTCTCCAAATCTCTTCAATACAGTACTCAAAGTCCTATCTAGGGCAATAAGACAACTAAAGGAGATTAAGAGGATACAAATTGATAAGGAAGAAGTCAAAGTATCTCTATTCACAGGTGATATGACAGTATACAAAAATGAGTCCAAAATTCTACTGTGATGTCATGAATCCCTTGCAATGTGAAAATAATAGCACTGAGATGTCAAAATTGCTTTGTGATATCCTAATAGAACCATTGTGAAGTCACAATTCAATTTTAATGTCATGATTCTGTAGTGATGGCCCAATAGCCACATTGCAATGTGATATTACAATTGTGATGTGCTACTAGTAACATTGTGAGGTCACAATACCATTATGATGTCTTGGTAGAATTGTAATATCATGATATTGTGACGTCACAATCGTATCATTCTGATTTCAAAATATGAATGTTATGTCCTACTAGTTTACAATTGTGATGTCATAATTCCCTTATGATGTTACAATAGTCTCTGTGATATCATAATTGTGATATCAGAATGCCATTTTGACTAGAGAAATGTACCATTGTGAGTTCATAGCACAATTGTGATGTTACAATCGGACCATAGTGATTTCACAATAAAATTGTTATGTCCTACTAGTACACTGTGATATCATAATTCCCTTTGATGTCTCAAAAGTAGCATTGTAATGTCAAAATATCTTTGTGATCTATTAATACCTTACTAATATCATAATTCCATTGTTACATCATAGCACAATTGTGATGTCACAATAGTAAACATTTGATGTCACAATTCAATTGTAATGCCATAATTCACTAGTGATGTCACAGTTGAACCATTATGATGTCAAAATACGATTATGATATCCTATTAATACCACTGTGATTTTGCAGTATGATTGTGATATCCTAGTAGTACCATTGTGAGGTCATAAAAATTTGTGATGTCACAATTGTAACAATGTGATGTCATAAGGTCACAATGTATTGTCACAATACAATTGTGATGTCCTACTAGTACTATTGTGGTGTCAGAATATTCCTTTGTGATATCCTAATAGTACCATTATGATGCCATAATGCCATTGTGACAAAGTGTCATTGTGATATCATGTTTCAACTGTCATTTCACAGTACTACCATTGTGATGTCACAATACGATTGTGATGTCCTACGAGTACCATTGTGATGGCATAATACACTTGCGATATCACAATAATAGCATTGTGATGTCACAATGTCTTTGTGATATACTTATAGTATCATTTGATATCATAATTCCATTGTGACTACAGAATATTACCATTGTGATGTCATAGTAAAATTGTGATGTCACAATAGTACCATTGTGATGTCTCAAGTCAATGGTAATGTCATAATATTCTAGTGCAATGTCACAATAGTAGCTTTGTGATGTCACAATGTCTTTGTGATATCCCACTAGTACCATTCTTATGTCATAATGCCATTGTGAGTAGAGAATAGTATCATTGTGATGTCATTGGATGTTACAAGAGTACCATTGTGATGTCACAAGTCAATTGTTATAATTCTCTAGTAATGTCAAAATCACTAAATTGTGATGTCACAATAAGATTGTGATGTTCTCCTAGTACCATTGTTATGTAATAATAGCATTGTGGTTTCACAATAGTAGCTTTCTGAAATCACATTGTCTTTGTGATGTCCTAATATTACCATTGAGGTGTCATAATACCATTGTGACAAAACAATAGTACCATTGTGATGTCTAAAGTCAATGGTAATGTCATAATTCTCTAGTGATGTCATTATCGAACCATTTAGATGTCCCAGTAAGATTGTAATGTCCCACTAGTACCATTGTTATGTCATGATACCCTAGTGATGTCACAATAGTAGCATTGTGATGTCATAATGCCATTGTGACTAGAGAATAGTTCCTTAGAGAAATCATAGTACAATTTTGATGTCACAATAGTACCATTGTGATGGGACAATTCAATTGTAATGAAATAATTCTCTAGTGACGTCACAAACGAACCATTGTGGTGTCACAATGTGATTGGGACCTCCTGTTAGAACCATTATCATGTCATACTACATATGTGATGCCACAATAGAAACATTTTGATGTTATAATGTATTTGTGATATCGTACTAGTACCATTGAGATGTCATAATGCCATTGTGACTAGAGAATAGTACCATTGTGATATCATAGTACAATTCAATTGTAATGACATAATTCTCTGGTGAGGTCACAATTGTAACATTGTGATGTCACAATATAATTCTGTTCTCCTGCTAGTACCATTTTCATGTCATAATGCACTTGCGACGCCATGATAGTAACATTATGATGTCACAATATCTTTGAGATATCCTACTAGTACCATTGAGATGTCATAATGGCATTATGACTAGAGAATTGTACCATAGTGATGTTATACTACAATTATGATTTCACAAGAGTACCATTGTGATGTCACAGTTCAATTGAAATGTCATAATTTCCTAGTGATGTCACAATATGATTGTGATGTCCTGCTAGTACCATTGTGATGTCATAATATCCTTGTGATGTCACAATAGTAGCTTTGTGTAGTCACAATGAATTTGTGATGTCCTAATAGTACCATTGTGATGGCATAATGCCACTTTGACTAGATAAGAGTAACATTGTGAGGTCATAGCTCAATTGTGACATCACAATAGTACGATGGTAATGTCATAGTACTCTCGTAATTTCACAATCACAAAATTGTGACATCACAATACAATTTTGATGTAATACTAGTATCATTGTTGTATCATAATATACTTGTGATGTCACAATACTAGCTTTGTAATGTCACATGTCTTTCTGATGTTCTAATTGTATCATTGTGAAGTCATAATGCCATTGTAACTAGAGCATAGTAACATTGTGATATCATAGTACAATTATGATGTCAAAATTGTACCATAGTGATGTCACAATTCAATAGTAATGTTATATTTCTCTAGTGATGTCATAATTAGCTTGTGATGTCCTACTACTACCATTGCTATGTCATAGTACAATTATGATATGACAATAGTAGCATTGTGATGTGACAATGTGTTTGTGATATCCTCATGGTACCATTGTGATGTCAAAATGCCACTGTGATTAGACAATAGTTCCATTGAGATGTCATAGTACAATTTTGAAGTCATAATTGTAGCATTCTAATGTCACAAGTCAATTGTAATGTCATAATTCTCTAATCATGTCAAAATCATGCCATTGTGACATACCAATAGGATTGTGATGTCCTACTAGTACCATTTTCATGTAATAATATATTTGCAATGCCACAATCATAAAATTGTTATGTCACAATGTCTTTGTGATATCCTACTAGTACCATTGGGATGTCATCATGCCATTGTGACTACAGAATAGTACCATTGTGATGTCATAGTACAATTGTGATGTCACAAGAGTACAATTGTGATGTCACCATTCAATTGAAATATCATAATTCTCTAGTGATATAAAACTATGATTATGATATAAAACTATGATTGTGATGTCCTGCTAGTACAATTGTGATGTCATAGTATAATTGAGATGTCACAATAGTAGCTCTATGAAGTCACAAAGTCTTTGTGATATCCTACTAATACCATTGTGATGTCATTGTACACTCTTGGTGCCACAAGTGTACCATTGTGATGTCACAAGTCATTTGTTATATCATAATTCTCTATTAATGTCAAAATCACTAAATGGTGTTGTCAGAATATGATCGTGTTATCCTCCTAGTGATAGTATGTCATAATAGCTTAGTGATTTCACAATAGTAGCTTTCTGAAGTCACATTGTCTTTGTGATGTCCTAATATTAGCATTAAGATGTCATAATGCCATTGTGACTAGAGTATAGTACCATTGTGATGTCACAATTCAATTATGTCATAGTTCTAGAGTGATATAAGAATCAAACAACTGTGATGTCACAATACGTTTGTGAGGTCCTACTAGTACCATTATGTGACATCTTGTAATGTCACAATAGTATCATTGTGATGTCACAATGTCTTTGTGATATCCTAATAGTACCACTGTGATGTTATAATGCTATTATGACTAGAGAATAGTACCATTGTGTTGTCATAGTACAATTGTGATGTCACAAGTCTACCATTGTAATGTCACAATTCTATTGTTCATAATTCTCTATCGATGTCACATTAGTATCATTGTGATGTCACAATGATTGTGACATACTGGTGGAACAATTGTGATGTCATAATTCCCTTCTGATTTCACAATAATAGCATTGCAATGTCACAATAGTGTTGTAACATCCTAATCGTTTCATCGTGATATCATAATGCCATTATGACTAGGCAGTTGTACATTGTGATATCATAATACAATTTTGATGTCACAACAGTCCTACTATGATGTAACCATTCAATTGTAATGTCATAATTCTCCAGCGATGTCACAGTAAAACCAGTGTGATGTCACAATGAGATTGTGAAGTCCTTCTAGCACCATTGGATATCACAATAGTAGCATTGTCTTGTCAAAATGCCATTATGACCAGCGAATGTTACCATTGTGATGTCATACTGTGATATCACAGGTCAATTATGATGTCATAAATCCCTATCATCACAATCGAACCATTGTGATGTCACAATACGATTGTGATGTCCTAATAGTGCCATTGTGATGTCATAATAACCTTGCGATGTCACAATAGTAGCTTTGTGAAGTCACAATGTCTTTGTGATGTCTGAATTGTACAATTGTGAAGTCATAATGCCATTCTGACTACAGAATAGTATCATTGTGAGGTCATAGTACAATTGTGATGTCACAATCATATTGTGATATCACAATTCAATGTCTTTGTGACATCCTCATTGTAACACTGTGATGTCATAATGAATTGTGACTAGAGAATAGTACCATTGTTATGTCATAGTACACTTGTGATGTCACAATACTACCATGGTGATGTCACCATTCAATTGTAATGTCATAATTCTCCATTATTGTCAAAATCGAACCATTGTGATGTCACAATACAATTGTGATGTCCTACTAGTCACATTGTTATGTCATAATACCCTTGCGATATCACAATAGTAACATTGCGATGTCACTACGACTTTGTTTTATACTAATAGTACCATTGTGATGTCATAATATCATTATGACTAGAGAATAGTACAATTGTTATGTCATAGTACAATTTTGAAGTCACAATAGTACCATTGGAATGTCACAATAAGATTGTAATGTCATAATTCTCTAGGGATTTCACAATCACACAATTATGATGTCACAATACGAATGTGATGTCCTACTATTATCATTGTTATGACATAATAACCTTGTGATGTCACAATACTACCATTTTCATGTCACAAGTCAACTGTAATGTCATAATTCCCTAGGAATGTCACAATCACTCCATTGTGGTCCCAATACTACCTTTCTCCTATCAGAATGCCATTGTGAATAGAGAATCGTACATTGTAATATTATAATACAATCATGATGTCCTGGTTATTATTGTGATGTAACCATTTAATTGTAATGTTATAATTCTCCAGGGATGTCACAATAAAACCATTGTGATATCACAATCATATTGTGATGTCCTTCCGGTAGAGTTGTGATGTCATAATTACCTTGCAATGTCACAATAGTAGCATTGTGATGTCACAATGTGTTTGTGATATACCAAATGTACCGTTGTGATGTCACAAGTCAAGTCAATTGTAAAGTCATAATTCTCTGCAAAGCTCAAAACTGCCCAATGGTGAGTTCACAATATGATTCTGATATTCTACTAGTACCTTTGTGATGTCATAATTACATTGCGATGTCACAATAGTAGCATTGTGATGTCACAACTAATTGTACCACTTGAAGTCATAATGCAATTCTGAGTATAGAAGAGTACCATTGTGATGTCATAGTACAATTGTGATGTCACAATCATACCATTGTGATATCAAAATTCAATTGTAAAGTCATAATTTTCTAGTGAAGTCACAGTCAAACCATTGTGATGTCATGGTACACTTGTGATGTTACAATACTGCCATTGTGGTGTCACCAGTCAACTGTAATATCATTATTCTCTATTGCTGTCAATATCGAACCATTGTGATGTCACAATACGATTATGATATCCTACTAATAGCATTGTTGTGTCATAATACTCCTGTGATATCACAATAGTAACATTGCGATGTCACAAAGACTTTGTTTTATACTAATAGTAATATTGTGATGTCATAATACCATTGTGACTAGAGAATATTATAATTGTTATGTCGTAGTACAATTTTAATGTCACAATAGTACCATTGGGATTGCACAATAAGATTGTAATGTCATAATTTTCTAGGGCTGTCACAATCACAGCATTATGATGTCACAATAGGAACGTGAAGTCCTACTAGTACCATTGTTATGTCATAATATCACAAGAGTATTAAGGGTACCATTGTTATGTCATAACACCCTTCAGATGTTACAATAGTAGCATTGTGATGTCATAATAGTACCATTGTGATGTCTCAAGTCAATGGTAATGTCAAAATGCTCTAGTATTGTCACAAACACAAAATTATGCTTTCACAATAGATCGTGATGTCCTACTTGTACTATTTTCACAATACAATTCTGAAATTCTACTAGTACCTTTGTGATGTCCTAATTACCTTGCAATGTCACAATAGTAGCATTGTGATGTCACAATATTTTTGTGATAACCTAATTGCACCATTTGAAGTCATAATGCCATTCTGACTACAGAATAGTACCATTTTGATTTTACAGTACAATTGTGATGTCACAATCATACCATTGTGATATCGCAATTCAATTGTAAAGTCATAATTTTCTAGTGAAGTCACATTCGAACTATTGTGATGTCAAACCATTCTGATGTCCTACTAGTACCATTGTGATGACATAATACTCTTTTGATATCACAATTTTAGCATTGTGTTGTCACAGTGTGTTTCTGTTATCCCAATAGCACCATTGTGATGTCATAATTCCATTATGACTAGGGGATAGTACCAATGTGATATCAAAGTATTATTGTGATGTCACAATACTAATATTTTCATGTCACAAGTCAATTGAAAAGTCACAATCACTCCATTGTGGTCCTAATAATACCTTTCTCATATCAGAATGCCATTGTGAATAGAGAATAGTACACTGAAATATCATAATACAATTATGATATCATAGTTACTATTGTGATGTAACCATTCAATTGTAATGTTATAATTCTCCAGGGATGTCACAGTAAAACCAGTGTGGTGTTACAATGAGATTGTAATGTCCTACTGGTAGAATTGTGATGTCATAATTCCCTTGCGATATCACAATAGTAGCATTGTGATGTCACAATGTGTTTGTGATATACCAATAGTACCGTTGTGATGTCACAAGTCAATTGTAATGTCATAATTCTCTATGAAGCTCAAAATTATTCAATTGTGGCTTGCCTGTCTTATCACCTGTGCTATTTCTATTTTCTTGTGATGTGACTTAAATGTTGCCTGTGATCTTTGAAGTCTCTCTTGGGATGGTTGAAATTTCACCTGCAATGGATGACCTTTTTCATGTAAAGATTCAACTTTGACCTCAGATTGTTGAATTTTCGCCTGCAAAGACTGAACTTTCTTGTGCCATCAGTGAAATTTTCCCTGTAATGGCTGAAGTTTCACCTTGGATAGTTAAAGATTTCCTGTAAAGGTAAATTTTGCACCCTTGATATTTGAAGTTACCTTTAGGTGGCTGAAATTTCACCTGCGATGGTAGAAGTTTCCATTGTGATGTTTGAAGTTTTTCCTCTAAGTTTGAAAGTACACCTATGTAGGGTGAATAATCGCCTGTGATGGTTGAACTTTCTAGGGAGGTGACTGAAATGTCGCCTGTGATGTTTGAGGTCTCTCTTGCGATGGGTGAAATGTCACCTGCGGTGGTTGACCTCTTACCTGTGAAAGGTGAAGTTTTGCCTGATATGGTTGAAATTTTGCCTGCAAAGCATGAACTTTCCTGAGCCATCGCTGAAATTTTGCCTGTAATGGTTGATGTTTCACTTAGGATGGTTGACTATTTTTTCCTGCAAAGTTTAAAATTGCACCTTCGATAGTTGAAGTTTCCCTTGAGGTGGCTGAAAATTCAATTGTGATGGTTGAAGTTTCACCTAGGATTGTTGACATTTTTTTTCTTAAAATAAAATTTGAACCCTTGATAGTTAGTTTCCAAGAGGTGGCTGAAACTTCACCTGTGATGGTTGAAGTTTCCTTTGTGATGGTTGATACCTTTCCTGCAACATTTGAAATTTCACCTGGCTTGCCTGGCTTATCGCCTGTGATATTTGGATTTTCCTGTGATGTGACTGAAATGTCACCTGTGATGTTTGAAGTCTCTCTTGTGATGGTTCACTTGTCACTACCAGTGGTTGAGGTTTTCCTGTGAAGATTGAAGTTTCACCTGAGATTGTTAAATTTTTACCTGCAAACACTGAACTTTCCTGTGCCATCGCTGAAATAACCCCTGTAATGTTTGAATTTTCACCCAGGATTGTTGATGTTTTTCTTGTAAAGGTAAAATTTACACACTTGATAGTTGAAGTTTCCTTTGAGGTGGCTGAAATTTCACCTGCGATGGTTGACATTTCCATTGAGATGGTTGCAGTATTTCCAGCAAATTTCCAATTTCACCTACGCAGGGTGAATTATCTCCTGTGATGGTTGAACTTTCCTGGGAGGTGACTGAAATGTCACCTGTGATGTTTGATGTCTCTCTTGCGATGGTTGAAATGTTACCTGCAATGAAATTTGATCTCCAATGGTTGAATTTTTGCCTACAAAGACTGAACTTTGAGGTGGCTGAAATTTCACCTGCCATGGTTGATGTTTCTGTTGTGATGGTTGAAGTTATTCCAGAAAAGTTTGAAATTTCAACTGGATGGGCTGAATTATCTCCCGGGACAGGGAAGAAGAACCCGGAGCCAGGCGGAGGCAGAGCCCTGGGGCAGAGGCAGGAGCCCAGGGCAGAGGAGGAACACAGGCAGAGGCGGAGCCTGAGGAGGAGGCGGAGCCCGGGGCGGAGGCAGAGCCAGGGGGCAGGGGGAAGCAGAGCCCAGGGGCGGAGGTGGAGCCTGGGGACGGAGGCAGAGCTCAGGCGGCGACTGCCCCACACCCTTACCTGGCTTCTCCTGGTCTCAACCTACCACTATGAAGTACTCCGGTAGCCAAACCATGACCGCTGCCACTGCGCCCAGGAAGAGAGTTCCCATCGCCGCCCTAGCCACCACTGCCCAACAGGCCCTGGACGAGCTCAGCGATTTCCCTTCAGCGTCTGTAGCCATAGCACCGGCGCTTCCATCACACTTGACAATGGAGGCTCTCGAAAGCTCTTCCCCAGCCCCACCCGAGAGGGCTCAGCCTTCTGGGTTAGGGCGCTGTGAGACCTGAAATTTCTGAAATCTTACTATTAATTTGACAGGACAAAAGGATCTTTGAGATAAGTGTACCTCAAAGCATTTCTCTCCTGTTTTCAAACCCCTTGTCTTAGCTACTTTTCTATCAATGTTCTAAGATATCATGACCAAGGCTGCTTATAGAAGAAACAGTTGTTTGGGTATCTAGAGTTTCAAAGGGTAAGTCCATGACCATTATGGAAGGGACCATGGAGGCAGACAGGTATGGCAGGCAGAGCACCAGAGAGAACAGTGGTTAAGAGCTTATATCCTAATCTACAAGTATGAGGCAAAGGGCTAACTGAGAATAATATGGGATTTTAAAACCTCAAAGCCCACCCACAGTAACACACCTCTTCAACAAGATCACAGTTCATATTTTTTCCAAAACAGTTCCAACAACAGGGTACCATATTTTCAAACATATGAGACTATAGGTGTCATTTTCATTCAAACAAATACACTCCTCAATAGCTTCCTATGTAGCCAGGAATTAAGATAAAAAATGTCAATGTCCCAAAGCATCCCAGTCACTCAGAGTCTTGTGCAGTTTTGTTGTTGTTGCTGCTGTTTTATTTTTGAGACATAGTTTAATATAGTCCAGGTTGACCTTCCTTCCTGACTTTCCTAATGCTCCATTTACAGGCATGTTTCAACACACTTGCTTTATGATCTTGTTTGTTTGTTTGTTTGTATTTGTTTTGTTGTTGTTTTTGTTTTGCTTTTCAAGATATGGTTTCCCTGTGTAGCTTTGCCTGGACTGGACTAGCTCTGCAGACTGGATGACCTGAAAATCACAGAGATCCAGTGTGTGCCACTATGCCCACTCACCTTTTCTTTTTTTGAGGGGGTATTTTAATCTTTTGCATAGATGACTGATAAGAGTATTTTACTTGCATATATATATATATATATATATATGGATACCACATGTGTGCATTATATCCCACGAGGTCATATAGTATCAAATTTCCCGAAACAGGAGCTACAGAAGATTGTCAACCACCATGGACATGCTAGGAAGTCTGCAAAAAAAAAAAAAAAAAAGCACAGAATGTTTTGTTTTGTTTTAATATTTATTATGTATACAATGTTGTATTTGCATTTATACCTACATGCTGAAGAGGGTGCCAGATTTCATTATAGATGGTTGTCAGCCAGGCCTGTTAGAGATTAGGATCTGGGGATACACATGTTTGCTCACCAGGATTATCTAGAAATGTGGCAGAATGAGGATTTTTTAATTTGTAATTTTCAAACATGTATTTATTAATTCATGAATGTGAATGAAAAAAGACCAGATTGGTGGGTGTTCAATTTGGGTCAGGTAGCTTGATCCAGTGAATATTGAATTTTGAATTAAGGGACTGTCCTGGGCCCATATGTACAATCCTCATTGACACAGTTCTGTCAGTTCAAATATGAGACACAGGCTATTGGCTAAAGCTGTGTCTGTCAGGTTACAGGTCTCAGCAGCTAATATTGTACACAGGGACAACATCAAACAGTATCTTATTAATGGCTTTCTCTCTACAAGAGAATGGCCTGTGTTTTTCAAATTCAGTATGCCTGTGTGTTTTCTTTTTCAACTCTGAGGTTAAGAGCACTGGATGCTCTTTCAGAGGTCAGGAGTTCAATTACCACCAACCACATGGTGGCTCACAACATCTATAATGAGATCTGGTGCTCTCTTCTGGTGTGCAAGTGTACATGCATGCCGAATTCTGTATACATAATAAATAAATAAACAAATAGTAAATAAGTCAGTTGTTGGTATTATTAAATTTTACTTTGTTGATGCATCACTGCTCTAGTCTCTTATTAGTTAATATTCTCTGATAATCCCAGTCTTTAATAATTTCATTCCTTTTTCTCTAGTACTTTGATTTTTGTTTTTGTTTAAATGAATGTCTCCTATAGATCAGTCTTTCACATGTTATGTAGTTTACACTTTATTTAAATACAGAATGCTAACTCTACTGCCCAATGCCTAAACATAATCCTGCAATTCTTTTCAGGTGGGCCCTGACTGGTCAGTGTGAAGTAAAACAGATCAGTGAATGAGTGTCCACTGACCTCCCCGGGTTTTGTTTGTTTGTTTGTTTGTTTGTTTGTTTGTTTGTTTGTTTGGAGTTTGGTGATTACAAATAAAGAGGGACCTGTGTAAGAATTGAGTTCATTGACCTACTTTGAAGCTGGTGTTGTCACAACACAGAAAGGGAGGGGGAGGAGTGAAGATGGCACTGAGTCAGGTAATCAATTTTAGATTGTCAGTAAAAGTGAAAGGTGTACACTTAGAGCTGGGAGTCATACACAAAGAGAATCAAGAATATTGATTAGTTGCTGAACCTGTTTCTGGAAAGCTAATTTCTACACTTACACTAGTTCAAACACATAGAAAATCTGGACAAAGTGGTGTGGTAGTGCCTAACAGGAATGCTTTCCCCTCCCCCCATTTGAAAATGCACAACCTGAGAGAAAAGGTATGAGTAATACTTTGTGGTCTCTAATATATGCTTGGATTCCCTGAAGAATATTGGACCATAAAGCAATTTTCAAGTTTTAAAAATAATTTTTGAGATTATAATGATATTGTTTCAAACTTCTCATTCCTCTCTACACTTATGTCTCAAATGCTCAGATGAATGGTTATGGTGGCTACTTAAAAATCAAATAAACGTGACTGTCAGGTTCTCCCAGCATCCCTCATTCCTTACCTGTTACAAGGTATGGGTGTCAAACACAGTTCTCTAGCCCAGGAGTTGAGCTGCCCTCCTCCCAGCTGTCCTTCCTTATGTATTCTAACCGTTTTGGTTACCTGGTCTTTTTCATTTATCATTTTTCCTTTATGATAAATTTTTCATTTAAATTTATCACTTAATTTAAATAATAAATTAAATGATATTTAAATTTAAATTTAATTTAAATTTTTATTTAAATTTAAAATGATAAATTTTTCATTTATCATTTATCCTCCTGGCCCTTTGTTCTGGCTCTCTACTTCCCTCTGTCCTCTCTTCTCACATAGTTCAGGGTCATGTCAACTCTAGACTGTCCCACATTTCCCTGTGTCTATGTTCTCTCTTCTATCTATAATAAACTTTCTAGTCCAACATACCTAGGAACAGCCACATCCTTTTTGTTTTATATCTCATTTTCAATGAGCTTAACTACTCCTTGCTTTCAAATTCATGGCCATTTGTTTCTTTAATGGTTGTTACTGTTTGGCTTTGACCGAAGTTTGGCTGAAGGACTTCCTAACTATGAGGTGGAGATGAATTCACTGGACACTGAGTGTGTAACATAAATTACCTGTATCTTGGAAAATGAACAAGTGCCCTGGGAGAGTGGAAGATTGAATTTTAAATCATTTCCAAGATGAGGGTGTTGCAGGATATTTGATCCCAGGGTGATCCCTTAGATTGTGAACTGTAGAAACCTGTGCTTTGTTTGGTATGATTGGGCCCTAACACAAACCTTATTTCCAAGAATTTTCTGTTTATTCTAAAAAGGTGATTATGGGATGATTCTGTCAGCCCTGGAACATACCTTTAATTCAAAAGCTCTCTGTGCACAGGATGAAATAATGTTAACCCTAGGTCAAGAGGCAAAGCAAGAAACCAGCTGACAGGGATTAAAGAGTAAGTGGAAGTTTCAGCTGAAATGAATTTAAGACAGAGTGTAAAAGTGGAAGGAGTTTTAGCTTGGTAAATTTTGGGATTTTTTAACTTTGAGCTAGAAGGCTTTAGCCTTGGGTTCCTTTGGCCTATCCCCCCTGAGCTGTTATCTGAACTGGTGAGCTTTTGGGGATTTTTCCTCTTGGAGTAGAGGTGAGTAGCAGGGTCAGATGGGTGCTTTCTTTGCCTCTCTGCGCTAGCAGGTTTCAAAATCGAATAATTGGGATTTTCATTCTTTTAGAACAAAACTAGGGTTCTGTGTGCCCATAGGGGTTAGGGCAAAGCTAGAATGCCTCTGCTATCTGCATCATTTGATCTTTGATGCACTGGTAGAGGAGTTACTACTGTCTTGAGACTCAGCTCTATTGTTCAAGCTAATGAGGGACTCTGGGCGGGCCTAGAAGTCAGGAGCAACAGTGGGAGGTAGTTTATGGGTTTGTTCTGGGATTTTCTTCTGATGTAGCTCTAAAGAGCTGTGAGTGAGACCAGAGGCCATGTCATGCTGAGTGTGGGGCCATTGTCCCCAGGCCTGGAAGAGCAGGCTTCTGAGCTATCACAGCCTGATCTGCTTTGAATGAGATGGATGGTTGTTCAGACTATGGATCAGGCTGTGTTTCTGTTGGTCTCCATGTGAATCTCAGCAGAGACCCTTGGCCTCCAACCCTTCCTGAGAGTTGATTGCCCAAAGAAGTGAGGACTTTGCATCCTGGGCAGTAGAAAGTCATGGTGCTTATAATATCACTTATCTAGTGTGCACACACAGGTATTGGTTTTGCAGTGGACAGATTGGAAAACTGAAGGTCTCATTTCTAGAAATGATGAATGTTGTATTTCACATAGAGCTTTGCATTACAAATTTTACAACTCATATTGAAACTGGAAGAAAAGAGGTGGTGGTGTTCATCTTTCAGCAATATTTGATTATGTTTTTTTTTTTAACCTTTCAACTACCACCAGTCACAATGGCATGATTTAGGGAAATTCAATTCCAGGGTACAAAAGGAATTTCTGAGATGCAGAATTTTGTCAGGTGTGCCTGGTTTTAAATAAGTGGATAGGAAAGATACCACATATTGTGACATAAATCATGCAGCAGGAAACAGAAACTAAATTATTCTCCATCATTTTTTGTGTATGATTGTTGGCAAGGGCTGGGCTGTGCCTGAACCCACAAGGGGACATGAGGGACTGCAAGCCACAGCCCAGCTTATGATCACCTCCATTTTCTAAGAGACTTCCAGAGCAAAATGACTCTCTGTAAAGGAGGTTAGTAGTAGCTGGAGGGTCAGAAATATAATGGTTTAGGTGTCACTTTGTGTTTGTCTTGTAGCAGTTGTGCACATTTTTCATGTTAGAGTTTCCTTAGGTCTTTTCATGTAAACTTGTCTCTATTTTAGGCTTATGTTTTTGACTTTTTCTCTTACCCCCTCATTCTTTCATAAACACTGTACACATTCTTGATTATTGAACTTTGTGGTAAGTACAGAAGTCACATCATGCCAGAAGATTATGAGATTCATGACAATAGAATCATCCCTTATTTTTCTGTTTTCCTCTGTTTCTTACCAGGTGGCTTTTCTGATATGAGATAGAGATTTTGGAATGTTCTTTAGCAATCACATAAAGACAATTTGCACTTATGTCTGTAGAAGACAGAAGAGACAACATGAAGGTGAGTGATACCAGTTGGCCAGTTTACTCCTTCACTTTTGACATTTTCTTTTGGTGATCTGTCATTTTCTTCAGAAGTTTCATGTGTCCAGTGGTCTCCATATTCTTTAGTTGGATGATTTTATTCTCCTGAAAAGATTAAATCAAAACCCTACCCCATCCCTAATACGGGGATGAGGGTTGTACCTTTTTAGGCACGTTATATCTTTTATAGGGCAAATGATTTTTTGAAAATAGAAAAAGTATATTATCTTAATTAAAGTTAAAAAAAATCTTTGAAAGTTTACAAATATACCTTAAAGTGTATTTATTTCTAGATAAAAAAGGGCATTCACTTTGATTTTCAGCCTGCCTATTACAAGCAGCTTTTAAATAAAATCACTGTATATCCTATGTGCCTGCTTCTGCCTCCCAGGTGGTATGTAAAAGTCACGTGCCTCCCAAATGCTGGGATTAAGGCTATGAACCAACACCCTGTCAGTGTTACGCCTTTATTTAGAAAACAACTAATTAATAGGGAACTGCTTGTCTCTGCTGGGATTAAATGCATGGTCTATCACCACGCTGTTCAAATATTTTATATTCAGTCCAAATTATTCCAACTCAAACAAGTTTATTCCTTTGAATTTACTTAAAACATTTTAAGCCTCTTAACTGTTTTTTAATATGAAACAACAAAAGTATCCTTTTTTATTTAAGAAGAAAACTTTAGTGTTTATTAAGGTAGTTTGCACTGAACGACCACACTGTCTGATGAACTGTCACGTCTGTTTATTCAGAAGATCTCTACTATTCAAATTTAATCATTATCAATTTTGATAGGATCCACCTTTCTTTTCCTGTGGAAACATTCGGTTTTACCAGTGAAGACACAGTTCAGTAATTTCTCACTGTCTACTCTTTTTAGTTTTGTTTACTTCTTTTTGTTCTAGAGTATGTAGGAGTGCTGTTAAGTTGCTACTAAGAGATCTTTCTGATTATTTTTTCTGAATGTACTTAGTGGTATGAACTGTCTTCTGGTCAACAATTCCATTGTGTACTATGACTTTTGATATGTTGTGTATTCATTTCATTGACTTTTAGATAGTCTTTAATTTCTTTATTTCAGTTTTGATCCATATTTTATTCGGTAGAGAGTTGTTCAATTTCTATGTGTTTGTAACTTTCTATTGTTTTTGTTATTTGTGATATGCTGCTTTAAACCTTAGTGGTCTGATAAGATGCAGGAGGTTATTGAAAGTTTCTTATATCTTTTGAGACTTCCACTGTTCAAGTATATCATCAATTTTGGAGAACAATATATGTGTTGCTGAGAAGAGGGAACAATCTTTTGTGCTTGGGTGGATGTTCTGTAAACATCATTTGTGTATATTTAGTTTTTTGATGTTAGTTAACTGGAGCATTTCTCTGTTCAGTTTGGTCAGGAGGACCTGTCCATTGCTGAGAGTAATATATTGAAGTCTTCCCCTATCAGTTTATGAGGGCCAGGAAGTGATGTAACCTGCAGAAGGGTTCCTTTTATAACTTGGGTGCTCTTATGTTTGGGACAGAGATGTTAAGTATTGAAATGTTATATTGTTGGATGTTTTTTTTTTTTTATGTCATGTCTTTTGCCATCTTTTCATTAGTTGTTTTTGAAGTCTGTTTTGTTAGATATTAAAATTGCTTTACAAGCTTGATACTCTAATTCATTTATTTGGAATATCTTCTCCAACCCTTTACCTTGAGATAATGTCTATCTTGATGTGAAGCTGTGTTTGATGTATTTAGAAGAAGGGTGGATTTTGTTGTATCATCCACTTTTGTGAGCCTGTGTCTTTTTATTGGTGAATTTGGGCCAATGGTATTAAGAGATATCAACAAACAGTGATTGTAAATCCTGGTATTTTGGTGGTGATGGTGGTGGTGGTGTTTTTAGCACCCTGTGTTGGGCTATATTTATAGATACATATTGTTTAAATTTGACCTTATCATGAAACATCTTATTTTCTTCTTTTGCTGATTGAAACTTTGGGCATGGTTAGTAAATTGTGTTGGATTCTGTAGTTTTTTAGAGTGAGAAGCACTCTGTCTAAGCCGTTCAACTTCTAGAATTTTTACTGAGAATACAGGATTAATTCCAATAGATCTGCCTTTTTTGTTTTTTGGTTGTTTATTTTTTTGTTTGTTTTTTTTTGTTTGTTTGTCTGATTGGTTAGTTAGTTTGCTTTGTTTTTTTGTTTTTTGTTTTCAGTTGCAGCTTTTCATATTCTTTCTTTGTTCTGCATGTTTTGTATTTTGATTATTTTGTGCTAAGTGGACTTTCTTTTCTGGTCCAGTCTCTTTGGTATTTTGTATGCTTCTTGTGCCTTCATAGACATCTTCTTTAGGTTAAGAAATTTTTCTTGTATGATTTTGTTGAAAATATCTTCTGGACCTTTGATCTCATCCTTCTTCTTCTAATCTGATTATCAGCAAGTTTTGTGTTGTCATAATGTCCCAGAGTTCCTGGATGTTTCCTGAAAGTTTGTATGTAGACCAGGCTGGTTTTGAACTTACAGCTCTAACTCCAGTCGAGTGTTGGGTTTAAATCTAGGCCAACATGCCTGTCATCAACATCACCATCATTGAGTGCTGAGCATGGAATATAGAGTTTTAGGTATTTATTTTCTTTTGTTTTGTATATGTAAGCATAGGTTTTTGTGTTGATCTTCATCAACATCTTGCATTTGAAATTTGGCAGAGTGTATATTTAATTTCTTAGAATGCCATTTGTTCATGACACTAACACTATCTGAGCTTTCTGAGTCATTGAATTGTAAGTGTGTGTGATGCTCTTCTTACCTGTTGTATTTGTTTTTTTAATTTTATTTCTTTGGTTTATTCACATTTAATTTATTTTTAATTTAAATTTGTTTTTTTTATTTAGTCTCTGACATGAACTCAAGTGTTTGATCACCTCCTCCTTGGTGATGCAGCTTTGCAAGGCCACAGAGGAAGATGATGCAGCCATCCTTGATGAGACCTGATAAGTTAGAAGGGGAGGAATTCCTCCCCAATTAGGAGACTAGAGAAAGGGCATAGGGGCAGAAGAAGGAGGGTGGGTGGGACTGGGAGGAGATGAGGGAGGGAGCTATGGCAAGGATACAAAGTGAACACATTGTAATAAATAAATTAATTAAATTAAAAAATAATTTATCCACTTAACATCCCAATTTTAATCTTCTCCCTTGACTCTTCCTTGTCTCACCCTCCATTCTTCTTCCCTCCTTATCCCACTTCCTATATCTCAGATACAGGGAACCCTCCTCTCCTACCATCTGAACCCAGCCTATCAAGTCTCACTAGGACTTCCTGCATCCTCTTCCTCTGTGTTATAGCAATGCCCCCTCCACCAAGGGGAAATGATCAAATAGCAGACAACAGAGTCCATGTCAAAGCCAGCACCTTCTCCCCTTACTATGGATTGAACATGGAGACTAAGCTGCCTATCAGCTACATCTGAGCAGAGGTCTGGTTCCTCTTCATGAATGGTCTTTGGTGGGTCCATCAATCTCTGCAAGTCCCAACGGCCCCAGATTTGTTGTCCTTGTTGGTCTTCTTATGGAGGTCCTGTCAGCTATGGGTCTTTCTATCCCCCAAGACTTTCCTATGACCCCCCTGTGCTCTGCTCAAAGTTTGGCTGTGAGTCTTAGCATTTGCTTTGATCCCCTGCTGGGTAGAGACTTTCAGAGGACATGTATGTTAAGCTCTCACTCTGTTTTCTCTCTTTAGTCACTTCTGGTGTCTATTCTATTTGCCCTTTTGAATGAGAATTGAGCATCCTTCATAGGGTCCTCCTTTTTATTTAGCTCCTTTACGTCTGTGGATTGTAGTACATTTATCCTGTATTCTGGCTATTATCCACTTACAAAAGATTATATACCATGCATGTCTTTCTGCTTCAGGGTTACCTCAGTTAGGATGATCATTTGTAGTTCTATCCACTTGCCTGAAAATTTCATGGTTTCCTATTTTAAATACATGAGCATTATGTAAATATACCACAATTTCTGTCACCATTGTTCAGTTGAGAGACATGTAGGTTGTTTCACAATTCTGGCTATTATGAATATAGATGCTATGAACATAGTTGAACAAATGTCTTTGTTAAATGGTGGAGCATCTTTTTGTTATATGCCCAGGAATGGTATAGCTGGGTCTTGAAGTATTACTATTTCCAATTGTCTGAGAAAGTATCAGATTGATTCCTAAACTGGTTGTATAAGTTGCACTCCCACCAGCAATGGAGGAGTGTTCCTCTTTCTTCACATTCTAACTAGCACATGCTGTCATTTCAGGTTTTTTTCTTAGCCATGATGGGTTTAAGATGGAATGTCAGTGTAGTTTTGATTTGCATTTCCATGATGACTATGGATATTGAGCATTTATTTAAGTGTTTTCCACCATTTGATATTCCTCTCTAGAGAATTCTCTGTTTAGTTCTATACCCCAGTTTGAAAGTGCATTATTTGGTTTGTTGGAGTTTAATTTATAGAGCTCTTTATATATTTTGTTTGTTATTTATAGAGCTCTTTAGAGGGCTCTCTGTTGTTTGTAGGGTTGGAGAATGTCTTTCTCAGGCTGTAGATTGTCATTTTGTTCTATTGGCAAAGTTCTTTGCTTCATAGAATCTTTTCATTTCATGAGATCCTATTTATTAATTGTTGATTTTAGAGCCAGTGTTCTTGGTATTCTGTATAGGAAGTTATCCTCTATGCCAATGACATCAAGGCTCTTTCCCACTTTTTCTTCTAACAGATTTTGCATATCTGGTTTTATGTTGAAAGTCTTTGATCAACCTGAACTTTAGTTTACTGCAGGGTGATAAATACGGATCTACTTTTATTTTTCCACATGTGGACTTCCAGTTAGACCAGCACCATTTGTTGAAGATGGTGTGTGGGTTTATTTATGGATCTTCACTTCAATTCCATTGATCCACCATTCTGTCTTTATTCCAGTACTGTGCAGTTTTTATTACTATTGATTTATAGTAGAGCTTGAGATGAAGAATGGTGATACCTACTGAAGACCTGCTATTGTACAGGATTGTTTTAGCTATTCTGGCTTTTTTATTTTTCCATATAAAACTGAGAATTGTTTTTCTCGAGTTCCTTAAGGAATTGTTTTGATATTTTGATGGGAATATCATTGAATCTGTATATTTTTTTGGTACCATGGCAATTTTTGCTATGTTGATCCTACTGATCCATGAGCATGAGAGATATTTCTATCTTCTGGTATCTTTTTCAATTTCTTTCTTCAGAGACTTAAAGTTTTTTTTTTTTTTTTTCATATAGGTTTTCACTGGCTTGTGAGGATAACATCAAGATACATTATATTGTTTTTTTTTCCTGGCTATTGTAAACTGTGTTATTTTCCTAATTCTTTCTCAGTCCATTTGTCTTTTGTATACAAGAGTGATACTGATTTTTATTTTGTAGTTAAATTTATATCCAGCTACTTTGCTGAAGTGTTTTTCAACTGTAGGCATTTCCTACAGTAGAATTTTGGGGTCATTTTTGTATACTGTCATATCATCTGTGAATAGTGATATTTGACTTCTTCCTTATCAATTTGTGTCCCCTTGATCTCTGTTAGTTGTCTTATTGCCCTAGATAGGACTTTGAGTACTATATTGAAGAGATTTGGAGAGAGTGTGTAACCTTGTCTTGTCTTTGAGTCCACTAGAATTGATTTAACCTTCTTTTCATTTAGTTTGATGTTAGCTATAGGATTTCTGTATACTGTCTTTACTATTTTTAGATATGTGCCTTTGTCCCTGGTCTCTCCAGGACTGTTAAAAAGAATAACTGTTGTATGTTGTCAAATGCTTTTTCAGCATCTAAGAAACTGGTCCTGTGTTGTTGTGGGTGTTTTTTTCAATTTGTTTATATGTGGATTCCATTGATGGATTCCATAGACTTAACCACCCCTGCATGCCTGGGATGAAGATTACTTGGTTATGGTGGATGATATCTTTGATATGTTCTTGGATTTGATTTGCGAGTATTTTATTGAGTATTTTTACATCATTGTTCATAAAAGAGATTGGTCTGAAATTCTCTTTCTTTTTGGGGAGCTTTGAGGATTCATCAAGGTGACTGTGGTCTTACAAAAGGAATTTGTTCATGTTGCATACATTTCTATTTTGTGGAATAATTTGGAGAATATCAGTATTTGGTCTTCTTTGAAGGTCTTGTAGAATTCTGCTCTGAAATGATCTGGCCCTTCGAATTTTTTGGTTGGGAGTATTTTGGTGGCTGCCTCTATTGTCTTAAGTACTATAAGACAATTTAATATCTTTACCTGAATTGATTCAACTTTGGTAAGTGGAATCTAAAGAGAATTGTAGATTTTCAAATTTTGTGTCATATAGGCTTTTGGCATAAGAGTTAATGGTTCTTTGAGTTTTCTCAGTGTCTGTTAGATCTTTCTTTCAGACTTTGTGGATTTGGATAGTATCTTTCTGCCATTTACTTAGTTTGGCTAAGAGTTTGTCTGTGTTTTTTATTTTCTCAAAGAACTACCTCTTGGTTTCTTCGATTCTTTGAATTATTATCTTTGTTTCTAATTTATTGATTTCAGTCCTGAGTTTGGTTTTTCCTAGTGGTCTACTCCTGTTGGGTGTGCCTGCTTCTTTTTTCCTAGGACTTTTAGGTGTGCCATTAAGTTGCTTGTATGGGATGTCTCCAATAGCTTATGAAGGCCTTTAGTGCTGTTAAAACTCCTCTAAGGACTGCTTTCATTGCATCCCATATGAAGTTGAGAAATCTTCTATCAAGGTCTGCAAAGTATTCTGTTGGTATTTTGATGGAAATTGCATTGAATCTGTTGATTGCTTTTGGTAAGATGTCCAATTTTACTATGTTAATCCTGCCAAACTATGAACATGGAAGATAGTTCCATCTTCTGAAATCTTCTAATTCTTTCTTCAGAGACTTGAATTTTTTTCATACAAGTCTTTGACTTGCTTGGTTATGGCCACACCAAGATACTTTATGTCCTTTGGGGCTATTGTGAAGGGTGTTGGTTCCCTAAATTCTTTCTCAGCTCTTTTGTCTTTTGTATACAGGAGGGCTACTGATTTTTTTTGAGTTAATTTTTTATCCAGCCCCTTTGCCAAAGGTGTTTATCACCGGTAGGAGTTCTCTGGTAGAATTTTTGGAATTACTTGGGTATACTATCATAGCATCTGCAAATAGTGATAATTTTACTTCTTCCTTTCCAATTCGTATCCCCTTGATCTCCTTCAACTGTCTTATTGCTCTAGCAAGGACTTCCAGAACTATGTTGAAGAGATATGGAGAGAGTGGGCAGCCTTGTCTTGTCCCTGATTTCAGTGGGATTGATTTAAGTTTCTCTCCATTTAGCTTGATATTGGCTATAGGCTTGCTGTATATTGCCTTTACTATGTTTAGGTATGTGCCTTGTATCCCTGATCTCTCCAAGACTTTAAACATGAATGGATGCTGGATTTTTTCAAATGCTTTTTCAGCATCTAAGGAGATTATCATGTGTTTTTTTTTTCTTTCAATTTTTTAATATGGTAGATTACATTGTTGGATTTTTGTATAGTGAACCACCCCGGCATACCTGGCATGAAGCCTATATGGTCATAGTGGATGATATATTTGATGTGTTCTTGTATTGGGTTTTCAAAGTATTTTGTTGAGTATTTTTGCATCAAAGTTTATAAGGGAGATTGGCCTGAAATCATCTTTCATGGTTGTGTCTTTGTGAGGTTTAGGTTACAAGGTGACTGTGGCTTCAGTGAATGAGTTTGGTAGTGTTCCTTTTGTTTCTATTTTGTGGAATATATTGAAAAGAGCTGGAGTTACCTCTTATTTGAAGGTCTGGTAGAATTCTTCACTGAAACCATCTGGCCCTGACCTTTTTGTGGATTGGAAACATTGGATGAATGTTTCTATTTACTTAGTGGCTACAGAAATATTTTATTGATTTACCTGGTCTTGATTCAGCCTTGGTAAGTTGAATCAACCAAGAAAATTGTCCATTTCATAGATTTTCAAATTGTGTGGCATAAAGACTTTTGAAGTAAATCCTAACGATTGTTTGGATTTCCTCAGTGTCTTTTGTTTTGTCCCTGTTTTCATTTCTGATTTTGTTAATTTGGATAGTGTCTCTCTGCCATTTCGTTAGTTTGGCTAAGGGTTTGTCTATTTTCTTGATTTTCTCAAAGAACCAGCTCTTGGCTATATTGATTCTTTGAAATGTTTTATTTGTTTCTAATTTACTGATTTCACTCCTGAGTTTGATTATTTCCAGGTGTCTATTCATTTTTGCTGTGACTGCTTCTTTTTTTCTAGGGCTTTTAGGTGAGCCATTAAGTTGATTATATGAGATGTTACAAATTTCTTCTTGAAGACACTTCGTGCTATGAACTTTCCTCTTAGTACTCTTTTCATCATGTCCCATATGTTTGTGTATGTTGTGTCTTCATTTTCATTGAATTCTAGAAAGACTTTGATTTTTCTTTATTTCTTCCCTTACCCAGCTGTCGTTTAGTAGTGAGTTGTTCAGTTTCCATGTGTGTGTAGGCTTTTTACTATTTCTGTTGTTGTTGAGGTCCAGCTTTAGTCCATGGTAATTAGATAGGATACAAGGGATCATTTCAATCTTCTTGTATCTGCTGAGGCTCACTTTGTGACCAACAATATGGTCTATTTTGGAGAAGGTTCCATGAGGTGCTGAGAAGTAAATTCTTTTGTGTTTGGGTGTAAGGTTTTGTAGATATCTGTTAGGTCCATTTGATTCATAACCTCTGTTAGAGATATATATATTTTTTAATTTCTGTTTTGTTGACCTGTACTTTGTTGAGAGTGGGGTGTTGAAGCCTCCCACTAGTAATGTATGGGGATCTGTGTGTGGTATAGGTTTTACTAATGTTTCTTTTACAATCGTGGGTACCTTTGTATTTGAGGCATAGATGTTCAGAACTGTGATTTCTTCTTGGCAGAATTTTCCTTTGATGAGTATGAAATGACCTTCCTCATGTCTTTTGATTAATTTTGGTTGAAAATATATTTTATTTGATATTAGAATGGCTACTCCTGCTTGTTTCTTAGGTCCATTTTCTTGGACCCTTCCAGCTCTTTACTCTTATGTAGTATCTACCTTTGTGACTTAGATGTGTTTCTTGTATCCAACAGATTGTTGGGTCTTGTTTACGTATCCATTCTGATAGTCTGTGTCTTTATTGGAGAGTTAAGTGATTTGATGTTGAGGGAAATTAACGAGCAGTGGCTGTTAGTTCCTTTTATTTTGATATTGGTTGTGGTACTGTGTTTGTGTGCTTGGTTACTTTTAGTTTTCCTGTAATGACATTATTTATTCCCTGTCTTTTCCTGAATGTAGTTAGCTTTCCTGGGTTATAGTTTTCTTTCTAGGAGCTTCTGTACCTCTGTGGGTAGGTATTGTTTAAATTTGTTTTTGTTATTAAATATCTTGTTTGCTCCATTACGATGACTGAGACTTTTGCTGGGTATAGTAGCCTGGGCGGACATCTGTGTTCTCTTAGGGTCTGCATGATAACTGTTCAGATACTTCTGGCTTTCATAGTCTCTGTTGAGAAGTCAGGTGTGATTCTGATTGGTTTGACATTATGTCTTACTAGGCCTTTTTTCCCTTGAAGCTTTTAGTATTTTTTCTTTGTTCTGTATACTTACTGTTTATTATGTGATGGGAGGATTTTCTATTATGGTCTAATTTATTGGGTGTTCTGTAGGCCTCTTGTATTCTTATAGACCACTCTTTTAAGTTGGGGAAATTTTCTTCTATGATTTTGTTGAAAATAATTTCTGGGCCTTGGAGGAGGGAATCTTCTTTTTCCTCTATTCCTATTATTTTTAGGTTTTGCTTTTCATGTTGTCTTGGATTTCTTGGATGGTCTGTGTCAGGAATTTTTTAGATTCAACATTTTCTTTGATAGCTACAACTATTTCTTCCATTGTGTCTTCCACACCTAAGATTCTTTCTTCCATCTCTCGTACTCTATTGCTTATGCTTACCTCTGTAGTTCCTCTTTTCCTCCCTAAGTTCTTTCTCTCCACAGTTTCCTCCACTTGTGTTTTCTTTAATTTTTTCCAATTCTCTTATCAGATCTTGAGCCATTTTATTGCTTTTCTTCACTTCTCTGACTGTATTTTCCTTCAATTCCTTCAGCTGTTTGTTTGAACAATCCTCTGTTTCTTTAATATCTTTCAGTGATTTAAGTATTTCCTCTCTAAAGGCCAAAAATTGTTTGGCTGCAACTTCCTGTATTTCTTTAAGGATGTCCATAATCTGTTTGACTTTATCTTCCTCCATTTCTTTGCAAATGGCAATAATCTGTTTGACTTTATCTTCATCTAGGTCTTTATGCAGTTTATTTTTTTCCTCTATTATCCTGTTCATAAGCACAGATGTAAGGTCATCTTCTTGAATTTCATTTATCCTGGTGTGTACAGGGCTGCTTGCTCCTGGATAACTGGGTTCTGGAGATGCCATATTGCTCTGTCTTTTTGAGCTTTTACACTTGCCTCTACCCATTTGGCTATCTTAGTTGTTGGGTGTTAGTTTCTGGTGCTTCCTGGAATCCTATGGTGGGGATAATCCCCTCGACAGGAAGATGATTTTTCCTGAAGGAGGCCTCCTAAGCTTTTGGGGTACAGTCACTGAATAGCAGGTATTTTTCAGGAATTGTCAAAAATCACCATAGGCATAGAGACTTGAGCGGTAACTGTGGTGTTTGTTAGTCAATGGGGCTCTCCTCTCACCCAGAGAAGTCCTGGAGACAGTTGTCCTGCTTCTGGCTTTCTTGCTGTAAATTTAGTAAGTTGCAGATGTAACCTGGGTACCCCATGATTTGGTCAGTTTAGTTAGGGATAACTTGTTCTCCCTTGGAGCAGTATCTAGGGGTTGATCTCGGGAATCCCAGGCTTCTATAGGTCTGAGGTTAGAGCTCTGTGCCCCAGTACCCAAGCAGTAATCCGTGGCAGCTGAGCACTGCTCTCACATGTGCAGCAGGAGGCTAGAGTCTGGAGCCTGTGAATAACCAGAAACTTTTCCAGAGTTAGGTGTTCTGAGGTAGGGCCAGATGTTTTCCCCACCTTTGGGTTTTCTCCCAACATGAAGACCTAGTCTGTGGTGTTTGACATGGTGTGTAGAATGGGTAGGCACTTGCCAGATGGCTACCAAGCTGGTGACTGGGAAAGAACCTGAGAGCATTTCCAAGAATGTTCCCATGTGTTCTGGTGGTAGTGTGTGTGTGTGGAGTTGGCTGAGTGTTCTAAGCTGGGACCTGCCCTTTTCCTGCCTGTGGGGTTTTCTCCAGACAAGGAAACCCAGCCTCTAGTGTCCTGGGGCACACAGTTCTGTCTGTGATGGAGAGTAGGGCATGCAGGTCTAGCGACTGGAGGTCTGCAGGACCTTTTCCAGGGATAGACTGGGTGACCTGAGGTCAGTCCCACTTTCTTATTCCCTGTTTTATTTTTGTTTGTTTTTGAGACTGGAGATCCCAGTCTCTTGTGCCCTAGAGCACACGGTTTGGCCTGGAAAGGTGATCAGGACACACAGGTGTATCCTGCACCTGGGATATTTTCCAGGTTCTCACTGAGTAACCTGAGAGTGGAACTGAGTGATCCCCACACCACGGAGTTTCCTCTCACCTGGGAAACACGATTGCTGTTGTTTTAGGGCCCAGAGTTCAGGCTTTTAGTTGCTGTACCAACATTGCTGTCCTGTTCCTGTCCTGGTCCTCCTGGCAATGCCATCTTGGATTCCCTCTTCCTCATCCCTTTCAATTAATTTTGGTTGAAAGTCTGTTTTATTAGATATTAGAATAGCTACTCCTGCTTGTTTCCTGGATCCATTTGCTTGAAAACCTTATTCCTGTTGCAACATCCAAGGAATTTTCCCAGAGATTAGCAGGGTGCTCTGAGGTTGGACCCAATTGTTTCCCTACACATTGGTTTTCTTCTTACCTTGGAAACACAGTCAGTGGTGTTTGGGGGCCCACTGATCCAACTATTGGTCACTTTGCAGTCTCTGCTACCCAGCTTATCAGACACAGTGTACAATCAGCCCAGCCATCTGGGATCTATTTTTAGTTTTTACTGAATTTTGATTGTATGCATGAATATGCACCTCTTGTGTGCCTAATCCTCACAGTAGTCTGAAGATGTCTTCAGAACTGATGAACATATAGCAATTGAAAGTAGCAGGTCCCAGGTAAACACTAACAATTGAGCCCAATTATTTGCAAGAGCAGTAAGAGCTCCTCACTGCTGAGCCATCTCTCCTATCTTATGTTGCTTTATGATCAGCATTTACACTGCTAATATTTTTGTCTTCTATTTTTACCTGTTTAAACATGCATTCCCTTTTAGTAAGATATCATTGAAGTTACAATTTAAGCTGGGGCAGTGCAGATTTCTGGAAAATAAATATACAGCAGGAGTGAATGTATAATTCCTTGTAGAAGCTTCAGTAAAGACCTCTGAGTTTTTTCAATATTTTGTGTTTGTTTGATTGACTTCTAGGGGAGGCTCTGTCTTACTATATACGTCTGGCTGTCCTAGAACTCTTTGAATACATAATGCTGACATCCAGTTCAATAAGATACACCTGCATCTTCCTCCTGAGTGATGGAATTGAAGGCATGACAGAATACACCCAGCTTGTCCACCATTTTTTGTAGTTAGTAACTTTTAATAAATTTCTCTGATTTGTACTTAGTATTGTTCATCTGTTAATTTCTCTCTGTGTGTGTCTCTGTCTCTATGTCTCTGTCTCTCTATTTCACACTCTTCTCTCTGTTTGTCTTTGTCCACATTAATTTCCATGTCTATTCCAAAGCGATATCATCTTCAAAAAATTCAGATATAATACAGTTAAAACTTGTTATTCCGTTTTCTTCTAAAATGACTTAGTGATAACATTAACATTTCTTTTTTAATAGAAAAGTTTTAATCTTTATTTTTAATCTATAGACTACATTATTTAGTGAGGAGGATATACAAAACAATGATCAGAGAATAATCATGTGTTATATTCCTTTTCTTTTGTCTGGTCACTCAGAAATATGATGTTATTGGCTATGATTGTTGTTGCTTGCTACTCACATTATTTTTATCCATGTATTCACTGTAGTCCACTTTCCCTTCCACAAATATATGAGCCCCCCCTCTTCACATACTGATATGCCATATCCCTAAGCCCTGGTCAAAACATAATATTCAGTACCATGTTGTCTTTTGACTGATGTTACCCATCTGTTCAGTGTCCCCTGATCAACACATCTCATTTGTTGCTATATAAAATATCATGACTGTGTTTTGTCCTTCCACCTGTCTCATGACAGGGTGCTGACCTACTCACCCAAGTAACTGAAGATGATTCATAGATTGCTCAAGAACCCAACTAATGGCTACTTTATATTCATGTCTTACAATCTGATGAAACACAAGTTTTTGAAGCACGCCTTTGTTTTTTTTTTTTTCAATCTAACCTTTAGGCTTTTTCATCTCCCCTACTTCACATCACACACAGCACCCAACTGTATAACATTCGCACTTCTGTGTCAGAAAATAAGTTGAAGAAGCAGTAGATTTATATGATTATATTGACAAAGACATATAAATTATATTGTTGCCACTGTTTCTGTTGTACAAATGTATGGCATATTTTAGAATTCGGTGACCTTCAATGATGTGCATGTGAAATTCAGCCAAGAAGAGTGGGCCTTGCTGGAACCTTCCCAGAAGCAACTCTACAAAGATGTGATGCTAGAGACCTGTGAAAACCTCACTGCTATAGGTAAGACTGCAATTTTTCTTTCACTTTTAAAATAAAGAGACAACTTTTACTTTGTTATTGATCCTCTTCTGTAATTCCAATTGAGAATGAGGAGGAATGAGGTAAATAAATCAGGCATGGTTCTAAGGGTCACAGAAGATAGTGATTTAAGTTTTGCCTTAATAATAACATGATGTTTCCAATAATATATATTTTCTCGTACTATATTTTAGGCTACAATTGGGATGACCATAATATTGAAGAACATTTTCAAAGTTCTACAACTAATAAAAGGTAACTTTATGTGCATGTTGATGTGTCCTGGAAGTCTGGTGTTTTTTGTTTGTTTGTTTGTTTGTTTGTTTATTGGCTGCTTTTTATTTTCTGTTTTTCAAATAGATTTTTTTCTGGGTATCTGTGACTTTCTTAGACTTGCTTGTTAGACCAGCCTGACCTCAAAATCACACAGATCTGTCTGCTTCTGCCTCCACAAGTGCTGGAATTGAAGGCATGTACCAGCACACATGGCTGTGTCCTGGAAGTTTTAAAGAAAAGCAACAGTGTAAAAAGAGCACTGCTTTAAGTATACTGATGATAATTAAAATCTCATAATTCCATGTACTTCAATGTCAGGTATCTGATTTGTGTTTACAAGGCACTCCCCTAAGATAGAAGAAAATAAAATAATATTGTAACAAAAATACCATTTGAATCATATGGACATTACAGCTACTGACTTGAACTGCCAATCTGTTTAGTCTCATTCTATCTACTCAGATATTGTAAGAGGTATACACACTGAATTGGTGATCAGTATGGGTCCAAAACCTTCTAATAAGCAAAAATTACATAGTAGAACCAGTGTTACTAATTTTTGTGCAGTAACATTGTAAAGTTTAGTGAAAGGAGCAGCTTATGAGAATCAAGAATATTGTTGTGGAGAAACCTTAATCCCTATATGACATGTTTATGATGAACAAAAACAAACTGTGTTAATTCAATGTGGTAATCTTTATTATTTTTGTAAATTAAACTAGTATATCATATGTCAAAATGATTCTAAGACACATGAGCATAGGGTTATTGAAAGAAGCAGTGTCCCTGTCTTTCTCCAAGAACAATTGATTTGGTAGTAGTCCCCACTGTGAGTAAATTTTCTGAATGTGATAAATGGTTACTGTTAATTGGTTTTGCGACTTCACTGAGAATTCATCAGCAAACTCATATTGCAGAAAATATCCATGAATACAAGGAATTTGGAACTTCTGCTTGTCTTGGCTCACTTTGTAAATGAAGTATCATTCATACAGTACAAAAATTTGTGAATGGGATTGCTGTGGTAAAACTCTGAATTCTTACAATACTCTTCATATATAGGAGAAAACGTCTTATAGAAAAATGATGCTATATAAGTGATCCACATAACAAATGCTCTTACCATCACAGGGATCTTCAAAAATACCCATAATGAAGGGGAATAACGTGAATGTGAATAAAGTGATAAAACTTTAAAATTTGATTCTTCTTTACAATTAGACCAAATTATGAAATTAATTCATACAGATAAATATATTTATTAGTGTAATGAAATGACTATGGTAAATCTTTCACATGTGCCAATTTACTTTGCAGGCATGAAAGCAGTCATACTAGAGAGAAACCCTTTAAATGCACTCTATGTGGTAAAGCCTTCCCCTATATCACTGTTCTCCTATGGCATAAAAGAACACACACTGGAGAGAAGCCTTACAAATGTAATCAATGTGGTAAAGCCTTTGCAAAAAGCAGTCAGCTCATACGGCATAAAAGAACACATACTGGAGAGAAATCTTATGAATGTAACCAGTGTGGTAAATCCTTTGCACAAAACAGTACTCTCTTAAGCCATAAAAGAACACACACTGGAGAGAAACCTTATGAATGTAATGAGTGTGGTAAAGCCTTTGCACAAAACAGTACTCTCTTAAGTCATAAAAGAACACACACTGGAGAGAAACCTTATGAATGTAATGAGTGTGGTAAAGTCTTTGCACAAAACAGTCATCTCCTAAGCCATAAAAGAACACACACTGGAGAGAAACCTTATGAATGTAATGAGTATGGCAAAGCCTTTGCAGAAAACAGTACTCTCTTAAGCCATAAAAGAACACACACTGGAGAGAAACCTTATGAATGTAATGAGTGTGGCAAAGCCTTTGCAGAAAACAGTACTCTCTTAAGCCATAAAAGAACACACACTGGAGAGAAACCTTATGAATGTAATGAGTGTGGTAAAGCCTTTGCACAAAACAGTGCTCTCATAAGACATAAAAGAACACACACTGGAGAGAAACCTTATGAATGTAACCAGTGTGGTAAAGCCTTTGCACAAAACAGTCATCTCCTAAGCCATAAAAGAACACATACTGGAAAGAAACCTTATGAATATACCCAACGGGATAAAGCCTTTGCACAGCAGAGTAGTCTCCGAAAACAGGAAAAGACACACAGTGGAGAGAAGCCTTGTGAGGGTAATTAGTGTGATAAATCCTTTGCATGTATCAATCATCTCCTAAGACAACAATACATTCTGGAGGGAAACCATATGAATATAACTATGTGGCAAAGCCTTTGCACATAACATCTCCTAATACATAAAATAACACATACTGGAAAGATGTCTGACTGTAACCAATGTGAACAAACTTTTGGACTTCAGAATAATCTCCACACTCATGAAAGAAATCCTAATGGACAGAAAGCCTGTGAGTGTTTTTAACATGGTGAAACCATTCCACATTTGTATAATCTTCATCATCATGAAAGGATTCATAATAGAGGAAAAACTTATGAATGTGTTAAAATGGTGAGGCCTTGCACAAATCCAGAGTCATCATCAACATAAAAGTATCCTTACTGGAGAGGAATTCTGTGAGTATAAGCAAGGTGGAAAGGCCGTTGTGTACTTTGGTCCACTGAGGTGCAACAGAATTGTAAATCTAGCTCAAAGGAAATGAACTCGCTATTCTGAAGGGGAAAGGGGATGGGGCAATAGGAATGGAGGGTAATCATGGGCAGAAAAGGGAGGGGGATTACTATTGGAATTTAAAGTAAATAAACTTATTTTTAAAAAGAATACAATGAATGGTGAATATCAATTACATGCAACAGTATTATATAATGTGTTTACGGAAGACTTATTGATAATCCTGATTCTCAACATTTACTATTTTCAGTTGCCTCACTTTACACAAGAAACTTTTAGTCCGGTGGATGAATATGTAGGGAATGGTGAACTAACACCAGCCAGGAAGTTCTCTGAGAGTAACACAACAGTGGCAGCCTGTAGAAGTTTCTTTGTGTACACATACTTATTGTTCCAGGGGTTCTATTTAAAACCATCACAACTCAGACTGAATTTTGAGATGTGAGGGAGGAGGCTTTCTTTTCCATGTATGACTCTGCTTCTGGCCTAGATGGGTAACCATGTCAAGGGTGAGTTTTCTCTGCCTGACTTCATCTAGAGAGTGTCTTTAGACATAGACACCACCAATCAAATTTGATAGATGGCCTTTGACACAGATCACTGATAACTCTCCCCTCCCTTCAAATATAGGATAATTTGGATCTGTGTCCTTGTTCTTATTCATATAATAGGAATGTGCTGTTTAATGCAAATCAAGCATCCTTGAATTGCCTAGCATTAAACAATTATCTACACCTATGCTTGGAGCATCCCAGGCACTCCCCAAGGGATATAAGCCTCTGTTTTCTGTTTTCTGGAATTAAAGTTGAAGCTACTTTCTAAGGTGGTTCCCAGAGTGGCTGACCACAGTTATGCTTGCGGGCTTTCCAAGCTTTATGCTAATCATCTTCTGCCCCTTATGCCTTCCTGGGCTGGTGGGAAACAGCCCCCCAGGCAGCAAGAGAACCACATTCTCTGAAATGCCTGTGATAAAATGTTTCAGACATCATAACATTTCAAATTTCACATGTTTCTGGATGTGAAATGCTCAATCAGTGTCTTGGGGTGGGACTCTTTAAAATGAGTTATACTTAGTGTTTAGTTCATGGTAAGGTTGCAGGCAAGCTTCATGGTATGAAATCTTCTGAGGTGAGTACAGTGGCCGATGGAAAAGAAATAAGAGCAGAAATTTTATTTCTCTGTTTTTAGTAGCTGAGCACTGTTCCAATAAGGTATGGGTGGATGGCAGAGGAGAGGAACTCCCCTTTTGAGTAGGCTAGGGAAAGGGAATGGGGAAAGATGAAGGGAGGGTAGGACCAGTAGGAGTTGAGGGAGTGACCTTCAACCATCATACATAATGAATAAATTGTGAAAAATAAAAACAATTAATACAATGAAAAATAGTATGAAAAACAAAAGAGCAAAATAGCAAAATTTTGAGTCTAGTTTGGGTAACTGCCCTCCCTCAAAGAGAAGAAAGAAGATATATAGAAAGAAAAGAAAAACATAATCTTTGTCTTTGTCACCTTTCTTCCCTGTGGGCTCACTTGATAATCATTATCCAATGGAGACCATGCTTCTCTCGCTGAAGTTTATGTTACCATAGCAGTAGGATTCAAACCTGGAACTAATTGCAGAGGTTCCTAGTTAACATATCAAATCAAATCTACCTGGCATTTTCTCCCAGCAATCCTTCAGTTCTTCCATGTTGTCTGGTCCTCCAGGCTAGTATAGCCCATGCAATAACCTGAATTCTCCTTCCCAGGGCCTGAGCTAACCTCACTTCCCCTTCACCCATATATAGGCAAACTATTTTGGCTACCCAGTCCTGTCAAGAGCCATTCAGGAGCAACAGCAAATGAGCTGTAGAACTCATGGAATGTGACTCCACTGTTAGCATAGTCATGAGGAGTTTGTCTTGGAGAAGCATAATTCCTAGAACTGCTTGTCCTGAGGACTTTGTGCTCTTATGTAGCATATCTCTGCTTGTTGCCCTTATGATGCCCATATTCCTCATAGCATGAGTTGTATGAAAACTCTAAGGAGGCTTCTAGGCCATCACTGGGCTATATCACTGACATTTAAAATTAACAATGTTTGATCTCTTTCCACCTGTTTACTGGAGCAGATTAATGAATTAACCACTGCCCTTGAAAGGAGCCATAGATGTAGATTGTTAGCAATGGCCATTACACTTAGAAAGAATTTGGAAAAATAGATTGTTTAACAAGGTCAGGGAGGATTTTTTTTTTATTACTGTTGCTCTATAGTATTACTTGAGATCTGGGATGAAGATACCTCCAGAAAATATTTTATTGTACAGACATGTTTTTATCAATTCTGGGTTTTTTTGTTTGTTTGTTTGTTTTTAAATATGAAACTGAGAATTGTTCTTTCAATGTCAGTAAAGAGTTGTGTTGGTATTTTTATTTGAATTGCATTGAGTCTGTAGATTTAGTAGAGTGGTCATATTTACTATGTTAATCCTACCAATCCTGGAGCATGGGAGATCTTTCCATCTTCTGATATCGTCCTTGAATTTTTTTCCATATAAGTCTTTCATTTGCTTGATTAGAGTCACAACAAGGTACATTATGTTATTTGTGGCAATTGTGAAGGGGTGTTGTTTCCCTAATTTCTTTATGATCCTGTTTTTCTTTTGTATACAGGAAGGCTTCAGTTTTTTGTTTGTTTGTTTGTTTGTTTGTTTGTTTGTATGTTTTACTTAATTTTGTATCCAGCCACTTTGTTGAAGATGTTTATCAGCTGTAGGAGTTCCCTGGTTGAATTTTTAGGGTTATTTATATGTACTATCACATCATCTGCAACACAAGCTGGACTGGATGTGGAGAAAACACTCCTCCATTGTAGGTGGGAATGTGAACTTGTACAACCACTTTGGAAATCAATTGGTGCTTTCTCAGAAATTTATGAATAGTGCCACTTCAATATTCAGTTATACCACCCCTGGGCACATATTCAGTAGGTTATCAACCATACAACAAGGACATGTGCTCATCTATACTCATAACAGTTTTGTTTTTAATAATAGCTAGAGTCTGGAAACAACCTAGATTTCCCACAACTGAGGAATGGATACAGAAATTGTGGTACATTTACATCATGCAATACCACTCAGCAATTAAAAACAAGGAAATCAGCAGGCAAATGGATGCAACTACAAAATATCATCCTGAGTGAGGTATCCAGAAGCAGAGAGATACTCATGGTATATACTCACTTATAAGTGGATATTAGTTGTATAAGATAAAATTAAAAATACTAAAATCTATAGTCCTAATTGAGCTAAACAACAGGGAGGACCCTATGGAAGCTGCTTAATTCTCATTCAGAAGGGTAAATAGGATAAACATCGATAATGGTAGAAGATAGGGAACAGGGCAGGAACCTATCAGAGAGGGCCTCTGAAAGAATATAAATAGCAGTGTATTGAAGCAGATAGTTAGACTAATAGCCAAACTTTGGGCAGAGAGCATGGACTCAAATGGAAGATTAAGGAGATAGAAAGACCTGGATGGGAGAAGCACTCTATAAGGAGGCCAATTAAGTAAAAAAAAAAAAAATGTGGGCCCAGGGGGTCATCTTCCAACAAAGGACCATGCATGAACACCTAGAAACCCTGCTCAGATGTAGCCCGTAAGTATCTAACTCAGTCTCCATGTGAGTTCCCTATTAAAGGTAACAGGGGCTGTCTCTGACATGAACAGAGTGGCTGGCTCTTTGATCACCTACTCCTAGGAGGTGCAGCCTTGCCAGGCCACACAGGAAGAAGTTGCAGCCATTTCTGGTGAGACCTGATAAGGTAGGCTATGATAAGATAGGGGAGGAGGACTTTGCCTATCAGTGGACTAGGAGACAGGCATAGGGAGAGAAGTGGGAGGTAGGTTGTAACTGGCAGAAGATGAGCAAGGGGCCTACAGCCAGAATACAAAGTGAATAAACTGTAATAGTTAATAAAAAAGAAAAAAATGAGTTTTTTTTTTCCTGACATGGCTGGTCTCAGGCAACTGTTTCTTAACAACAACTAGAAAGAATACTATTTCATCTCTATACATTTTCCTTTTTCCTGTAACAGTATTTATAATAAATATCCTTGACTAAATTCAGTGATTTGTTGTATATTTCTAGTATTATAATATAGAAAAATATTTTACAAATCAAATTTTGACATGTTAAGTGTGTAAAAATAGTTTATGAAAAAGTGGCTTGAATTTTCAAAAGAGTAAAGAATGATTACGCAAAACTCTGGAGGGTGAAAATGGAAGGAAAAATGATGGAAGAATAAATAATACATAAATAAATTAATATCTCTTACACATTAATTACAAAATTTTGGTTATTGAGATTTAAAAATATAAACAGAATATTTCTCAAGTAAACAATATATCCTACTATTAATAGCCGTTCTGCACACACCCTTAAGTATTTCTTTACATTATTCCTTTTTTGTCACTGAAATGTGTTCTTTGACATGTCATGCCACAACACCCTGATGTTCGGGCTCTAAAACTGACCATCCAGTTCTTATTTCAGGGTACTGACTACTTATAACCCAATTAGGAGTGAAGTCAGACAGAGTTTGATTCCTGTGTCTAGCTCAGGTTACAATTTTTGCTTATACATTTTGAGTTAATTCACAATTTCAAAGTAAGTTGACTGCCTTTCTTGAAATGTTACATGTTACTCTCACATACACATACACACCCACACCCACACACACACACACACACACTTGCCTGATGAACAAGACATGTAATAGCAGTTATTGACAACACAAGACTTGAAATTGTGTTTCAAAAAGAAGGCTGTATGGGAGATTTTGTAGGGAGGACAGAGATGTGAGTAATAATGTGATTATATTAAAATCTCAAAACAAAAGTATTTGTTTTCCATGAATTAAAAAATTGAATAATATGATATTTTGCACTCATGCGTTTCAGGACAATGAAGTCAGATCTAACTGAGCAGACAGTAAGTTGTGCTTCAGTAAACATGAGTGTAGATGTGTGCTGGACCAGCCCAAGTCATCTGTTGTTTTTATATGGATAATGGTGGAACTCCTCATTCAGTGTGTACAGTATATACTCTCTTTTAAATTGACTTAAGGATTTTAAGTATTTGTGTGAATTGGACCACAAAAGGTTCCCCCAAACTTCTTTCTTGGTCCACTTTCTTCTACTGTCTCCTTCTATCCTTTTACCAAGAGATGGTGTCCAACCTGGATGGTAAAGAGTGTTCACCATCGCAGCAGAAGAATGATATTGTTGTCTAGTCCATTCTGTTAGTTTCTGTCATTCTATTGGAGAATTGAACTTTCAAACTGAGAGTTTTCAATGAACAATGTTTACCATTTCCCATTATTTTGTAGTTATGGTTTGGGGTTTTGGCCTCTTTTAATTTGAAGCTTGGGATTATTCATTCTTTGTGTTTTTTTGGGTGTGGTTAATATTTTTAGATAGGAGTGTTCCTTCTATTGGCTTATATAGTGAAGAAGTTTTACATAGATATTGCTCATATTTGGTTTTATTATGCAATATATCTTTATTCATCCTTTATCATTGAAAGTTTACCAGATATAGTAATAAGAGTCTCTTAAAGATTATAAACAATCTGTATCAGCCATTCTGGGTTTACAATCTCTCATGGGAGATCAGGAGTTATTCTAATGAGCCTGAACTTATATGCTACTTAGTCTTTTCAGATTTCAACTTTTAATATACCTTCTTTGTCTAATATACTTTTCTTTAGATTTAGTATTTTGATTTTTATGTGCTGAGCACAATTTCTTCTCTGGTACACTTTAATTGTTGTTCTGTATAATTTTTGTACTTTTATAGGCTGACCCTTCTTCATTTGGTTAAGGATATATTCTATTACTTTACTGAAAATATTTTCTGGTTTTGATGTGAGTTTTGTTTTCTTCCTCTATTTCCATTATTCATAAATTACTTTTTGGCACTTTGTAGATCTTCTGGATCTTTTGTGCCTGGCTATTTAACATTTCTTTTGACAAAACTATCCAGTTGTTGCTGTTTTTCTTCTTCTTCATCTTCATCTCCTCTTGCTCTCTTCCTGCTTCCCTTTTTTCCTCTTCCTCCTTCTTCTTTTTCTTTTTTTCCTCTTATCCTCCTTCCTTTTTCTTTATGAAATAGACATTTTACTCATATATTCATTCTGATTAAAGTTTTCCCTTCCTCTAATCCTGAAAACACTTTCCCACCTCCCCTTCTATCTGGTCTAAATTCACCCTCATAAAACAAGGAGGGGTATAATTTATAATAAGAAAATAAAATAGGAAAAAGACAAAAACAATCACATCTTAGTAGGAAAAACAAACAAAAGAAAAAGAGGCCAATGGGGGAAAAGATGTAGACTTGTTTACACATGCAGAAACCTCATAACTACTAAACTTGAAACAATGGTACACACACAAATGACATGTAGCTTTAAAAATAGAAAAAAATCCAGAACATTAAAATGAGAACGTTGATAAAATTTTTAAAATACATGTCAGAATTATAGGACATGAAAATCCAAATGTGCCAGTGAGTGAAGTTTTGGCCATCTACCTTTAGAAATGCATTTTTAAGCATACAATTAAGAGTAGTGCCTTGGATAAAATCAGTGTCCCTTAGAGAAAACTATATTTTCATTTGCAAGTGCTTATCAATCACATACAGGGCTATGGACACAGATTGATGTGCACTTCTCATTTCAGCTTTATGACCACATCTGGTGTAGAACATTAAAGACTTGTGCATGCTGCCTCAGTCTCTCACAGTTTATATATGCCTCAGTCCTCTTAATTGATAGTGCTTGGTTCTTTGGTATCCTCGATCCCTTTCTTTCTAGCTCATATACTCTTCTGGCTGAATTACTGAAGAGCCTGGAGGCTTGGTTGGAGATCGCCCATTTATACTTGAGTATCCTAAGGTCTCTCACTGTCTATTTTCTCTATGGGTCTCTGAATTTGTTTCCATCAGCTGCAGGATTAAGATTCTTTGATGATGGCTGAAAAAGATACTGGTCTATGAATATAGTAGAATGGTGGCAAGGGTCATTTTATTACTTTTAGTAGAACGTAATATTTCCTTTTTCCCTGGAACCCTGGGATATGTAATTTATTTTTCTTGATCAATAATCCAGTGTCAGGTGTGGATTGCATCATATAAAGTGGGACTTAAATCAAACTATAGATTGGTTATTCACTCCTACTAACACTTGCACTAATAATGTCCAAAGGTAGGACATTGTCATAGTTCAAAAGTTTGGTAGGTGGGTTAGTGTTTCTCCTCTTGTAGTTGCAGAATACTTCCCATATCAAAATTGCTAGAATGTAAGTGTGATGGTCCTATGTAGGCAAAAGCTCTATTTATCTATGTTCCATGTAAATGTAAGTGTTGTCTCCAGCAACAGAGCATTGCAGTCAATTTGTGGAGAGCAGCCTATAGTTTTGGCAAAAGCCTGTATTGTTTTGGCATTACTATCACACTACTTTGGCCAATACCTCAGTTAAATATAAACCATTACCAGTACTGGATTCCTAATTTAGTGCCAAGAGATTTCCAGTTGGGACTTTCTCCTTGTGTGGTGATTTCATTTATATTGGCTTCTTATATGTATATATTTTAGAAAGTTTCTATTGCATTAGGTTTCCACTGTACCAAATAAATGACCCTTAATTTTACCTGTCTTTCCTCATGTTACCATGTCATTGCCCTCTTCCTTTCCCAATATCCTTCAATTCTATCTTTTTAGCCCACCTTCCATTTGTTCCAAGTATTTATTTCCCTTTCCTATGGAGAAATTTCTGCCTCCCCTAACCTCCAGTTCTTAATCTGTATGTATCCCCTGCATTATTATGTTCAGTTGCTTGCATATCATACATCTTGCAAGTAATATATATGTAAAAGCAAATACACACCCTATTTGTCTTTTGGGGTCTAGGTTCTCTCACTCTCAGTTATCTGCAAAGGTGAATTTACCTTCACATTTCATGATTTGAGTTTTTAAATGTCTGAGTAATATTTGATTATGTAAATACACTAGTACTATAACAAAATAGAAATACACACTGGAAAAACATAAAATCTTCACAAATGGTGCTGACCAAACTAGATGCCTATATGTAGAAACATGGAAATAGATGCCTATTTTCACTCAAAAGTCACCTCCAAATGGATTAAAACCTCACCAAAGTTTATATACAGTTAAAGTCTTGAAGTCAGCACAGTTATTTGACAAACAGCATAGCTGAGTTGCATGTTACAATAGCCTTCATGCTATCTTTCAGGCTTGGTCTTGATCTCCACTTGCTACATGCTTAGAGGCCTTACAGTACATGTACAACCTGGGGCCATTGGAGCAATGGGAAATTTTTTAATGAATCATTTATGCCTTCACCCTGGAGTACTGCTTCTAAGCTTCTCCAGAAAAATCCTGAGCATACTGTCCTGCTCACTTTTAGGAAAAATATCAATTATCTGGCCCTACATGAATGTCTTCCTCGTGGAAGTTGTCACTCACATAAAAATGGCAGATAATTCCTTATGAGACTTTAGCTCCAAGATAGTCTTGCAAAATCTACCCCTGTGCCTCCTCAAGAAGAAAATAATCAGAACAATGTATTCTACATAAAGGCAAACAAAGTTTGTATTAGGACTAACTTTTTCTAGAAATATTAGCTTGCACAGTATCACTTTGGTGTTGTATGACCAAAATAATGAAAGAATACTTAGATTTAGCACATAAATAAATTCTACAAAGATATGAAGTATAGACATTGCGTTATGACAGGAATTTGATTTTCATTTCTCAGATTTTTAAGGACGTTGAACATTTTTAAGTGTTTCTACACCATTCAATATTCCTTTGTTGAGAATTTCTCTTTAGCTCTGTACCCAATTTTTAATTGAATTATTTGATTTTTTGGGTTCTTTATATATTCTGGGTATTAGCCTTCTGTCAGATGCAGAGTTGATGAAGATCCTTTCCCAGTCTGTAAGCCATCATTTTGTTCTGCTGACAGTGTCCTTTGCTTTAGAGAAGCTTTTAAGTTTCATGAGATCCCATTTATTGATTGTAGATCTTAGAGCCTGTGCTGCTGGTGTTCTGTTCAGGTAGTTGTCTCCTGTGTCAATGTGTTCAAGCCTCTTCTTCACTTTTTTTTTATAACAGATTAAGAGTGTTAGTTTTATGTTGAGGTATTTTATCTACCAGGACTTTATTTTTGTGCAGGGTGATAAGTATGAATCTATTTGTATCTTTCTATATGTGGACATCCAGTTAGACAAGCACAATTGGTTGAAGATGTTCTTTTTTCCATTGAATGGTTTTAGCTTCTTTGTAAAAAATCAGGTGTTTTAGGTATGTGGGTTTATTTCTGGTTCTTTGATTCAATTCCACGGATCCACCAGTATGTTTCTATGCCAATACCACACCGTTTTTACTGTTTCTCTGTAGTACAGCTTGAGATCCAAGATGGAGATACCTCCAGAAGTTTTTGTTTTGTTTTTTGTTTGTTTGTTTGTTTGTTTTTAACAGAGAAGATCCGGGTATATTTTATTTAACTCGATATTACCAAAATATAATTCAATGTATAGTCAATATATAAAGACATTATTCAGAAGATATTTTAAATTATGTATTTGACACTGACTGTGTTTATTTGGATGCCAAATTTGGATTTAAAATATTTGTCTTTGTGTTGAGATTTCACAACAGCCATATCTGAAAAAGTAGATCCTCCACTGATTTCTCTCCTCCACTGTCTGGTTTCAATCCAGTTATTGCATTGTGTTGCTTTTTCTAAGCATCACCTGCCTCAAGTTTGCATAAACATGCCACCATTTGTTCTCTATATTGTCAGTTAAAACAAACAGCCAAATAATGAGCAATAGAGAGGATAGGGTGAGACATCCTGGTCCAGAGTAGGAGGAAGAGGAAGAAGGCAGGAGAGGAGAAGAGGAGAATCTGCAGGAGAGGTCTTGGCACCACATGTAGAAATGAACTGGAACTAAGATATCACTAAAAGCCATATGATGGGTGAATCTTAATGGTAGGAAACTCTGTGGGCTTAGAGGTTTAGGATGGAGTAACTGTTGGCCAGCATTGTGCTTTAGGTTAATTAAATGAATCCTAGTCTCTGTGTGGTGATTTGGCTATACAGCTGTTTAGGAATAACCACTGCTTAACTAAAAGATTAATCAACAGTAAATATTAATAATCTACAACAAATGGCACCCAACTAATCTAAGTATCCACACCCTTTAAATCCTACTTTAATTTAATTTGGTGGGGAAGAGGAATAAGCTCTCAGCGATACAACCCAAACTTTAAACCTAAAAACTCCCAGGTAAATTACTGGCTCTTTAAAAGAGACTCTTAAACATGCCTCATAACAAAAGACAGCCTACTTTGGGCAGAACTGAGACTGAACAAAACTGGCTGCCACTACATTCTAACAGGATGAGAGAAACATTAAAACAGACTTCTCAGAGCTTGGCTGATAATCTCTTCTATGGTTTTAAGACAGAAATAAAGGAAAGTTTAGAAATTATGACTATGGTTACATTCATAGTCCTCAATTTAACTTTTATAATTGACTTAGCCTTTTATGTCTTCTCAAAGGCAAAGCCTTTAGAAGAGATAGTGGAACAACACAAAGAACAAGTAGAACAATATGAAGAAAAAATGAAGTTTGGAAACAGGACATAAAACGAGATACAAAAACTTATAGAACATGATAAACAACAGGAAAAGAGGGGAGAGGTTTTAGAAAAGATACTGGAAAACACAAAGAACAACTAGAACAATATAAAGAAAAAATTAAAAGTTAGAAGCAAGGCATAAAAGAAGACATTCAAGAGATTATTGAACAAAACAAACAACAGAGAGATAGGTGTGAAATATGGGTACTGACCTTAAAAGAAGAGTTTAGAATACTAAGTAAAGAAAATACTCAGGCAGACGCAAAAGATAATAATAAAGAAAGCCAAAGAAAGGTGGTTAGAAAACAAATGTTTGCTTATTTATTCAGTGTACAACAGAGACCAGCAGAAGATGATCACCCACAGGATTACCATGAGGCTGAATGGTACCCTGTGGAAGTGCTACACCTGAGGTGGATATTCAATTCCAAAGAGTTGAAACTTTATCTAAAGTGATACAAAGTGTTAGATGCCTTAAGTGTACAGGACCAGAAGGTCAAATAAGAAAACTAAGACTATATGTGGCTGAGATAGCCATAAACTTATGGAGAAGAGATATGTTACAACAATGGAAGACCCAGATTAACATACCCCCAAGTTCTGAGACAAGCCAAAAAACAGGTAATACTACTGATAAAGAAGCTAATTTTTTAAAAAAAAAATGTCATCAACAACAGTTTCAGGCTGTCCATAAACAAAATACAACAGAGGCATTCTTTTCAACTGCCTGTTGGGAAGCCACTGCTAATAAAACCCCCACAGCCTTATCAAGGTAGTTGGGTGACCAACCTTTTTGGATTGAACAATGGTCTATGAGTAAAGAAAAATTACTGGCACTAGAACAGTTAGTCCTGGAACAGCTGGAGGCTCAGCATATAGAGGAGTCCAACAGCCCTTGGAATTCTCCTGAATTTGTCATCAAAAAGAAATCTGGCCAATGGAGGATGTTAACAGATCTCAGAGCTGTTAACAAAATTATTCAGCCAATGAGATCGTTACAATCCAGAATCCCATTGCCTTCATTGTTACCTAAGGAATGGCCTGTTATAGTGATTGATTTAAAGGATTGCTTTTTCACAATTCCTTTAAATGAACATGATAGGGAAAGGTTTGCTTTCTTAGGACCCACTTTGAATAGAAGTTGTCCAATAAAGAGATATCACTCGGGTCTTACCACAGGGGATGTTGAACAGTCCTACTTTGTGCCAATATTTTGTACAACAACCGTTGGAGGTAATTCGTAAGCAGTTTCCTCAATCCATAATTTATCACTATATAGATGCTATCTTATTGGCTGATTCAGATACAAAAACATTAGAAAATATTTTTGATGATATAAACAGAACTTTGCCTTGTTGGGGTTTAGAGATTGCTTCTGAAAGATTACAAAGAAGAGATTCTATTACCTAGGATACAAAATAGGAATACAGAAAACTTGACCACAAAAAGTACAAATTAGAAGAACCCAATTAAAAACTCTTAATGATTTTCAAAAATTGCTGTGAGATATTAACTGGCTATAGCCTACCTTCGGTTTAGCTACTCAAGAGCTAAGTAACTTATTTCAAACCTTACAGGATGATAAGGATTTTAGAAGTCCAAGAACGTTATCAACTGAAGATTAAAATGAATTGGCTCTGGTAGAAAGGAAATTACAGATGCATATATAGACCATATTGATCCAAAGAGGGCCTGTATTTTGGTTATCTTGCTTTCCACTCATTCACCCACTGGAATTCTTATGCAGAGGGAGGACTGTCTTAGAATGGATATTTTTGGCACACAAACAAAATAAAAACTTAAAAACTGAATCCTTATGATTCAGTTCAAAAATCAAAATTATATACAATTCTCTTGGTGTTATCAAATTTTCAAGAATCTCTTAATATAGTCACTGACTCACAATATGCAGAGTTTTTCTGCATATAGAAACTGCTGAGCTAATTCAGGATAATTTGGATTTAACGTCACTGTTTCTTCAATTAAAACGAGTAATCAGAAATAGAAATAATACACTGTATATAACGTAGATAAGATCTGATATGGGTCCACAAGGCCCTCTAGCACAAGACAATGATGAAATTGATCAACTATTGATAGGAAGTGTGTTAGAGGCCTCAGAATTTCATTAAAACACCATGTTAACAGCAAAGGTTTCAAAAGAGAGTTTTCTATCACTTGGCAACAAGCCAAAGAAATTGTGTGAAAATGTCCCACTTATTCATTATATAACTAAACTTCACTAACTGCAGGGAGTAACCCTATCGGTAAATAAAGAAATGAAATTTGGTAAATCATGTGTTTTATTTTATAGAGTTTGGTAAGCTGAAATATGTGCACCATACTATAGACACATGTTCAGGGTTCTAATGAGCAAAAGCCATAAGTTCTGAGAAGGCTGATTCAGTTATTATGTATTTATTAGAGGTGATGGAAGTTATGGTTATTCCTACACAAATTAAGACTGATAATACTACATTATATGTCTCTAATAAAATGGAAAGATTTTTTTTTACATATTTTAAGATAAAACATGTAACAGGTATACCTCACAATTCTGCCAGTCAAGCAGTCATTGAAAAATCGAATCATACTTTAAGGGACATGCTTAACAGAGAAGGTTATTACCCACCCCCAGAGATAGATTACATAATGATTTATTGACCTTTAATATCTTAAATGTTAATGAACAGCAATCAGCAGCTGCACAGAGACACTGGGTTATAGAAAAAAAAAACTACTGAATTATTTCAGTCTATATATTTCAAAGATACCCTAACTTCACAATGGACAGTAGGAAATGTGTTACACTGGGGAAGAGGTTTTGCATATGTTCATACAGGAGAAGAGAAATTGTAGGTTCCTTCAAAACTAATAAATATCAGGTATCACAGAGGAAGACCACCTGAAGACCTTGGCCACACACAAGAAGAGAGAAATCAAGAAGACCAAACAGAACAGGTAATATAATTTGATAATCCCTTCACATGGGAACAACTCTAAAACTGACTGAGACATAAAAAAAAGTCTCTAACCAGAACTTCAGCAGTACATGGCCAATAAATCCTTGGCTATAATATCCTCAAAATTTATTATGCCATTCTTTTAATTGGCATTGACAAAATTGGTTCACAGTTCAATTTTATTCTGAACATCTCATACATTTATAATTTTAGAACTGTGTGATGCTTGTGAGAAATTATATGTGTTTAGAACAAAAGGAGTGAATACTGGAGATGCTGGACCAAACCTGACAGAATTTTTCTTCCAGCATGCTGAGACATTGACACATCTGTTTGTATCTTGCATGTTCCAGAATTGTGCTTGTTCCTGCCTCAACAACTTCAATTGCTGTTTCTCATCACGGCCTGCTCCCAAGAGAGCTTTGAAGAAAGCTACAAATCTTAATTGGTCCGGCATTTTAAACTGTTCTAAACAGGACTTTTATTATTTTCTCAACATTCAAAGACTGGACCACAAATATTGCTTACTTAATTAAACATTGTTCCAATTTTCTTTGGGCCCCCAACAGGATTTCTGCATGTCCAAAATGTCAGCTAGAAGAAATCAATGAGAATGATGTCATATTTTCCTTAATATGGAAAATAGGTTTGGGTAGGTTTTTGGTTGTTTTCTGTGGCTACAAGTGTTTATTGTCATTGGGAGATGTTTATAAATTACTAATGGTATTATTCAGAGTGAAACTGTTATGCCATTTTGGGAACCCCAAAAGACCTGGGATACACTCTGCTGTAAATACATGAGGTTTTTAAAATTGTATACGTGTTCAGACATGGGACACAAACTTCCTGTGGACACAGGACAAGAATGTAGCCCTGAGATCTAGGGAAGCAAGGTTTTTATGGGGCAAAACTGCAAGCAGGGACTTACATGCTTTGGCTTTACATGATTGTGTAATGGAAACTCAGTTTGAAATGATTGGTTACTTTGGGCATCAAGACCACAAACAGTTCTGGCCTGGTCCTATGGGCCAGTTTCCTAGCAACTGTATAATTAGTGGGCAGTTAAGAATGCAGTAAGGTTAATTTGTCCCCTTAAGGCTAGTTCTTCCCCAAAGGAGGCTGGACATGTTTCCAACTAACTAGGCTTTATTCATGCTTATGCTTTAAACTTTAAAACAATACCCACTGATTTTAAGTCTTTGCTCTGTCAAATCCACTAAGAATTAATGTAATTGAGATTTTAAAAAATGAAATAAAATGAAGTTTCAAATCTTTCTTCCATCTGCTATTTTTCCCATAAACTCTACTGTGTGCCTTCCTTGGGAAAGGAACCTGGTTCTGACAATGTGCCAGCAGGCCTGGCTCTGATTTTTTTTTATTTCAATCTTATTATTATTATCATTATTATTATTAATTTGGGTTTTTGAGACAGGTTTTCTCTGTGTAGCCCTGGCTTTCCAGGCCTCATTGTATACCAGGCTGGCCTCGAACTCCCAGACATACTCACAGACTTCTACCTGCCTCTGCCTCCCAAGTGTTGGGATTAAAGGTGTGTGCACTGTGCTTGGCAGGGCTTTCTTATAGCCTGGTTGTAGTCATACTTTATGACTTAGGACATGTGAGTGTGAAGAGCTGGCAGGGGTGCAAACCCTTCCTTTTGGAGAGAGGGTTTCTCTTGTGGCCTTGCATGTCCTGAACTCGTTTTGCAAACCCAGATGGCCTGGAACTCACACCAGCCTCTGCTTGCCCCACTGACAGCCACAGGCATGCGACACCACACCTGGCTTCTTGTTATAGTCTTTAAGAATGATTTATAATCTCTGTCTGCCTTCCTGGGACCAGCTCTGTTTTGACTGGGAGAGTTTGCAATCACTAAAAGAAAGGGGGGCAGGGACCCCAGGATTCCTTCTGCAGTGAGCAGGGACTGGCTGGGCCCTGGCTGAACAGGGAATTTAAACTGGACACATTTAAACTGGGAATACATAAATTTAAGCTGGGGCTGTGTGTGCAATAAACTAGCTTTACTTACTAATGGACCCTTGTGCTTTTTTCCCTTCTTCTAAGAAGTGTAAATCCCATCTATTTGTTTATTTTTACACGTATGACTGTTTTGCCTGCATGGATAGGTGTGCCTGTGTACCAGGTGGATGCCTGGTGCCTGAAGAGGCAGCATTGACAACCCACAAGTATACCTTTGAGTTTTTCTTTTGCCATCTATTGCTTCTCATGGGACCTACACATTAGTCTGGTTTGTTGCCTCAATGAGAGTCCCTTGGAGAAAAATAAGATTTTCATTTATTATCATTGTTATTATTATTGTTATTATTATTATTAAATAGGGAATGAGTGTTCTTTTTGGAGGGATGGACACTTTATTTATGATTCATAGTGTAGTTCTCTTTATTATGGAAGATTTTTTTATTATTTGTACACTATTCTGTCTGTATGCCAGAGGAGGGCACCAGGTCTCACGATAGATTGATATGACCATGTGGGTGCTGGGAATTGAGCTCAGAAACTCTGGAAGAGCAGCCTGTGATCTTAAACTCTGTGCTATCTCTCCTGCCCCCTTATTTCTTATTTTTATTTTTTAAATTTTTATTTATTCATTTTACATCCCTGTCTTAGACCTCCCCTTCTTCTCCTTCTCCTTCCAGTCATACCCTCCCTTTTTTCCACTATCATCCCTCACCTGGCTCTTCAGAAAAGAGGATCACCCTGCCTCTCCTGTGCATACCCACCCACCCCAGCATATCAAGTGGCATCAGGACGGAACACATACTCTTTGCCTGTTGAGGCAACCCCAACAGGGGAAAGTGAAAGAAAAGATAGCTTGTGGGTCAGGGTGCATTCATATGTGTGTTGGTCCTGCTGTGTTTACAAGGCCTTGTTACCCTTGTGTCCTTCATCCACTCTGGCGCTTACACTCTGCACACAGAGTTTCTTGAGCCCTTAGGGGCTTAGGGTTTCTTGCAGACATCTCATTTAGGGTGGAATGGTCCAAGGCTTCTCACTGTTTGCATATCAACTGGATGTGGGTCTCTGTATTTATTCCCATCTCCTGCAGGAGAAATTTCCAATGATGGCCTAGCAAGGCACTAATCTGTGAGTATGGCTGTGCTCCTTTAGCACAACTGTAGCATTTAGATTTCTCTTATGTCCTTGGCCTCTGTAGACTCAGGTTCCTGGCCAATCAAGCAGTATTGGATCAAGGTTCCTTCTCATGGAGTGGGCCTCCTGAAACCCAACTAGATATTAGTTGGTCTCTTCTGTGACCTTTATACCACAAGTGCACCAGCAAATCTTGTAGGCAGGTCACTGTTGGAGAGTGAAGGGTGTATGGCTGGGTTGGTGTGTACTTTTCTCTTCTGGTGGCATGCAGCGTATGTTCCTGTATCGCAAACAGCAGTCTATAAGGGTGAAGGTTCTCGGTAGGGGCCAGCTGGGATTCGCTGTGTCCAATGACTTGTGAAGGTGTTGTCCTCAGTAACAGAATCTTACCATCAGGTTGGGGAGAGCACTGGAGGATGGACACAGGTGGGGGGCCCTAGGCCCTGCTTTGATCTAGCACAGAGACCTCCTGCGTACCGACTCCACAGGACTCTGGGAAGCCTGCTCTCAAGACACGCCCTTGTCTGTTCTTATTAAATTGAAATAAATACATAGTATTAAATGAAAACATCATATATATAAAGCTAGTTATTAAGTGACACGTGTGCTCCAACAGAGGGCACCAGATTCCCTGACAGATGGTTGGAGCGCCACCGTGTGGTCCCTGGGATGGAACCTGGCACCTTGATAAGAGAGGGATTTTCTGTGTCTGATGGCTGTTGCGATGACAAAGGTCGGCTTTTTTTTTTAAGATTCATCCATCCATGTATTCATTCATCCATTCATTCATTCTGCTTGTGCACCAGAAGAGGGCACCAGATCCCATTACAGCTGGTTGTGAGCCACCATGTGGTTGCTGGGAATTGAACTCAGGAACTCGAGAAGAGCAGCCAGCGTTGTTAACCTCTGAGCCATCTCTCCTGCCTCCAGTTATTTTTTAATATTTAAAAGACATTTATTTTCCCTGTGAGCGCGTTTCTGCCTTCCCAAGACTAGTCCTCCTTTGACTGGGCGACTCAAAATTAATTTTAAAAAGGGGGAGGGACCTCAGGATCCCTTCTCCAGGGACCAGGGACCAGCTGGACTTCCTCTGATCAGGAGAATTCAAAGCGCTCATTTTTCCTGCACACAAGTGCAGCAGCCCTGTGTGTTTACTTCCGGTACCAGGGGGCGGGGCGATGGCATCACAAATTGGCTCCGAAAGGCTCCTGAACCTGAAGACTGCGAGGGGCACAGGGCAGGGACATTGACAGAACACCAGGGACCAGGGAAAACACTGTGCGCTTTGTGACGACGGGGAAAGCGCTTCCGGGGGATACTTCTGGGTCCTGACAGAGCTCTAGGCTAAGTAGGGAGGAGGAGGATAGCTTGTGAGGGTGTAATGCGATAAATACAGCATTCTGGGAATTGTATTTTTGCGTCTGCAACTCGGCAAAGCGACGATATAGTGAGACCTGGCTATGTTACTACAAACAATCCCAGAAGTCCTTGCTCTGAGACAGTTCTCACTGAGGCTCCCAGCAGGCACAATGCACTCTGGGATTATTTGTAGTTCCCTGGCTATGGAGTGCTTGGCTTTAAGAATTTCCGTGTCTGGGACATTTCATCATGAATTCAGTAAGGATGTTCACAATCATACAAGATAAAACAGATAATTTTTTTTTTTTTTTTTTTTTTTTTTTTTTTTGTCTATGAGACACCTATAATACAATGTGAGTGGCTGGAAGTGGAGCTGAAATGCGGTAGATCGATTTAAGATTGATTTAAAGCCTGGACAGCTCCTAAGAGGGTGGATGGGGTATTGGAGCTTTTGGACAGGACTGTGCTGGATGTTAAGTGGAACGCGAGCACCCACAAGCATACATGCCATGTCTTCAATGTGTTATGTACTGTTGAAAAAGCAGGCGCTTGAGGACAACTATAAGTTTATATTCCAAGAAGCTGGCAGTTGGCGTAAATTCAAAGTTCAAGAGTTAGCACAGCACCTCTTCATTTTCCTAGTTCCTCATTCTGCATCCTGTTATTTTCAGGTATTTCAGACCGAACAAACAGCATCTTTTCAGGCTGAAAATGGACTGTAGTTTTCAGTTCAGATAGGTAGTAGCATATGATTCTTGAGGATTCTCTTAGAAAACCCTTCCCAGTAACTCAAAAGTTGACTTCTCATGCCTGGTGTTGGAGTTTTTGTTAGATGGAGGGACAATTGTCATCACAGATGGCAAAATTTCATTTAAACTAAATTTTAGTTTTATACAATAGCTTACATGGATTATACATATCTTAGATAGTTACTAATATTATTCCATATTACTTTTTCAGACATCCTTACCTTACCATCTTCCCTTTTGTATTTCTTTCTGTCTTACCTCCGAAATTATTATACCCCCTTCAAGTTTTTCCCATTTCCTCTTTCAAATCTCTATACCTTTCTACTTCCTTCTGCCCCCACACACTTCCATTCTCACCTTGGAAATGGTCACTATTTCATTCTTGGTTTTTTAATTACTGCCGGATATAGACTCACATATGAGTACACACATATTCCATTTAAAGCTGGGAAACTTAGAAGAGAGAATATGTGGAATTTGTCTTTCTGTGTTTGGATTACCTCATATAACATGATTTTTTTTTTCTAGTTCCATCTATCTACCTGCAAGTTTTATGTTTGCATACTACTCAATAGTGATACATTTTAAAATCATGACCTAAAGAGCTTATATTTAATTCATTTTTAAGGTTATTTAATAATTACATCATTTTGTGCCTTCTCTTTTCTTCCCTCCAAACCTTCCCACAGACCTCTCCTATTTCTCTTTCAAATTCATCTTCTTTTTTCAAATTTGTATTATGCTCTTAATATAAGTTGCTCAGTTTAATAATGTTACTTCCATGCATGTTTTCAGGGTTGATTGCTTGGTATTGGATAACTAAATGATTTTATGCTCTTTCCTGGAAAGATTTTTTTTCTCATACTCTCAGCATTTATTAGTTCCCTGCAGATTTTTGTGTAGGATTAAGGACAATGGTTTCTTCCTAGACCACTTTTGCATGTCTATTAGCATTTTCAATTTTTAGTTCGTTTTTATACAGGTATATTGATAAGCCTTTTTTTCTTTATTTTTTTTATATTGGTCCATCTTATGGGTGTAGCTTCTGGTATTATTAGGAGACACATTACCAGACCATACTCTGATCCTCTGCCATATATATATATATATATATATATATATATATATATATATATATATTTACCTCCTGTTATGCATGATCACTGAGTCTTAGATCTGGGAATTGTTTTGTAGATGTATCAGATGTGACTGTTCTCCAGAATTCTGCCTTGTGATTGGTTGTGGTTTTCAGTCATGATTGTGGTTCAAGGAAAAGCTTCCTTGGTCAGTGGTGAACTATACTTATCTATGTGCATTATTAAAAGCATTTAGGTTGCTACATGTTTATATTCATGCATGTACTTACATGTATTATAGGGATTTATGTAGATAATTCACAGTATGATTGCTTAAAACTCTTTAAAAAATTTACTGTTATTTTACCTACTTCCTTCTTTTATATTTATCCTGTAAAAGACCTGGGGTCTTACAGCTCAGGAGTTCAAGATCGCACTCTTCTCAGGAATTCCCACAGACCACAACTCAATGCAAAAGCAAGAGCATTTTTTTTATTTCAATCGCGATAGGGTCACCCCTCAAAAGGCAGGAGATGGCCCCAAGCATGCAAAGCACAGGGTTTTTATACTTAAAAATCTGGCCACTTTTGCTCTATACATTGATTGGTCAGCAAGAATAGCATGAAGATAGTTTACGCCTAGTTGTTTGCAGTTTTTGGCCATTTGTGAGTTTTCTCAAAACAACTCACCCTGCCCTTCAAGAGCTACCTGCCTTTGGCTTCAATTCAAGGCTATCTCAGAGCAGTTCATCCTGCCATTTGAGACCTATGTGCCTCTGGCTTTAATTCAAGAATGGGAATGGTCACAGCTGTTTTTCTTTTACAGTTGTTTTCATTCTCGGGTGAGCTCTCATCCCCCTTTTCTTTGTGCTCCAATTTTAACCCTAAAATTGTGGATCAATCTCAGAGAGAGATCGATACTGCCTCTGGAGCATCAGGACCTGAACCACACTTACACATTCCCTGACAAAGGCCAGTAATTGGTTAACAATACAGGGTAATATTGTGACAAGGAGCAAAAGGGTAGCAAAAGGTCCCAGTAAGAGAAGCACATAGGGGAGCATACCATTAAACCCATTCCAAAAAGGATATTCTATTAATTCTCATCTTCTGTTTTCAAGATCTTTTTTTTAATCTTTCCTTTAACAATGCCTGATTTATTAGTGTAAAAAACGGCATTTCTCCTGTGGGGCTAAGCAGATTCCTCCTTTTTCAACCGTAAGGAGGTCTAATCCCCTCTGGGTCTGGAGAACTACTTCTGCTAAGGAATTGAGCTGGTCTTGGAGGTCATTGATGGTGCTCGAAAGCAATTGTACATCATTAATTAACTGTTGGGACAGTTTGTTGTATTTATATAATAAAACACCCAAGCCAGCTGACCCAGCGCCTATGGAAGCACTCAGCCCAGTTCCCACTAACAGAGGAATGAACTGAATGGCTCTCTTCATTCTTCCAGCCATTAAGTCAAAGGTGGTGACTAGGACTGGCTCATCCCCTGGAATGATGCTAAGATCAGGGAGTTGCCTGTACACAGGTCCCAGTCCAATCTGTGGGCAAGAATGTATAGGCTTTATTATTCCTGCATAAGAAAACAGTGTTATTGTCAGGGCAGAGAGCTGTGGAGATGTCAATTGCTGAATCACAAATGGCAAAGGTAGCATCCCCTACAGGTAGATCTGAGCTATCATTTTTGTAGGGTTTTGTCAAACAAGTAACATTTTGCTTGAAGAGAGGCTGCACTCTCAGAGAGGGTGCTGAGTGTCAGGACCCCTCAGCAGTGGAATAAGTGGCGTTGGGGGGGGAGCTCCAGAGGAACAGGCTGCCCTTGTCAGAGGCGGAGCCAGAAGTCACTTGCAAGCGAAGGGTTGGTGTCATTTAGGAGGCTATGAGTGGCAGTAATAACATCTACAGTCTGGGGGTCTAAAATAAAGTTTCCTCTACTATCAGGAAGAACCAGAGGGTGGTAATTGAGGGACGAGTATTCTTTTTTCTATTAACCCTTCAATGCATTGTTTAACCTGTTCTTGTCTGGCCTGATCCTGCACCCCTCCTCCATCTGAGAGGTGAATGGGAGGTACCTTTCTTCAGCGTACAGGCTTTCCTACCATCCCAGAACAAGGGGCTTGGAGTAATTAAGATCCATGGACTCCTGTTGGCATACTGTGGAAACAATCGTCTATCCTCATCTCCTCCCTGACTTGGTTCAATATGGCAGTGAAATAGGTGATGTTATCTTTTCCAGTACATTGTTGCACAACCCTATAGCAACTGCTATGCACAACCTGTTGATAGGTATCACAAGGGCAAGGCACGGGGCACCCATTTACATAAGGAATCATCTTAGGCTTAGTTACACAATGCCATTCTAAACTTGGGGTACTCCCTGAAGGTTGTAGGGCTCTATATGCCCATGTATCGCCAAACTCAACTTGAGCATAGGCCTTGTTGGGGCTCCAAATCTTACCAATAAGTAAGGCTCTGCCATTCATCACACCACCCTTGCAATCACAGGGTTTACCATACATTGCTTCCAGGGCCTTGTGAGCCTGGTGAGGATCACCAAAACTCCAATTGAGTAAAAACAGCACCACCCAGAGGTACCATTGCCTGTCCACTTTACTGGTCAAAGAGTTCATTGTCCCTGATGAGTTTCAGTTTTAACAGGTTGCTGGAGGCTTGGACTTTCCAGGTGTCAGAAGGTTTATGAAGAGCAGGCTTGACATATGACCCATGGATCCAAGCTGCAATGCTCTCTACTTTGACGGCTGTTGGGGTGTTGAGCAGGACACAATAAGGAACCTTCCAACGAGGTTCCAAATTCTGGCTGCGGTGTCATAACAAGTACACCATCTCTCCAACCTAGAACTAATGGGGGACCTCCAAGGACCTGGGCGCATATGCACTACCAACCTTGCTCCAAATCTCTTTCTGAATAAGTTGCAGTCCTTTTCACCTGGACAACAAGTCAGAGTTACCACTAATTATGTCAATGGGGTCCCCAAGAAGAGTCAGGGTAGCAGGAACCCCATATAGTAGTTCAAAGGGAGTTAAACCTAGTATGGAGGGAGTACTTCTGACTCTAAAGAGGGCCAAGGGAAGGATCACTGCCCAGTCACCATCAGTCTTCATGGTCAATTTAGTGAGAGTCTCTTTGAGAGTTCTATTCATTCTCTCTACCTGTCCTGAACTTTGAAGTCTATAAGCACAATGTAACTTCTAATCAAGTCCCAGAAACCTGACCACCTCCTGGTTTACCTGAACAACAAAGGTTGGCCCATTGTTTGACCCAATTACCTTTGGAATACCAAACCGAGGAAAAATGTCTTCCAGAATCTTTTTGGCCATGACCAGGGAGGTTTCTTTCTTTGTGGGAAAAGCTTCCACCCATCCTGAGAAAGTGTACACAAAAACCAGGAGATATTTATTGCCATCTCTAGATGGTCTACTTTCAGTGAAATCCACTTCCCAATGCATTCCAGGTCTAGTTCCTTGTCACTGGCCAGCAGTGACACCTGAATACCACCTGAGAGAGGGCTGGGAAAGAGAGAGAGAGACAGGGTGACACAGAGAAGGACACTGAGTCTACATGCTGATCCAAGTGTCAGTTTAATGGACGTCAGGTTAACACTTAAGTAGGCCAAAAAGTACAAGCAGTTTCTCCTGTAGGAGCTTTACATGGTCAAAACATAGGAGAGCTCACTCAAGGTTACACAGCGCCTGCTGTCTGGTTACTATGGTTGCACACAGTTTCGCAGGGTCAGAGCTGTTTGCTGTAGGACCACGAAGGTCAGTTTATAAGAAACTGGACTTTGGAAAATAGCCAAAGCCAAGAGGCCAGATTCCACTGTTCAGATGCCATTAACTCCAAATTTGCCATATACTCCAAAAAGGCTGCCACAGTTCCTCTCAGCTGCTTCCCTGGAAGCAGCTCTGGAAACTCTTACCTATGTTTACCTACTGGCAAGGTTCACATGCCCTAGTCACTGTCTCAGTCAGGGTGGTGAGGTTTAGTATTCAGTACTGGGATGGGTAGGCAATTTCAGCTAAATTCTTTGCCCGCAAGTGAGTCCACTTATGCATCTGAGTAATTAATCTCTCAGCGTCTTCCTGTGGTAGAATGATCTTACCTTTAGAGTCAATCCATGCCCCCACATAGGTGTCAAATATCCCCTGTGTTTTACCATATTAACTTTAAGTCACTTTCTGAGTAGTTTAGTCATTCTTCTCTGGGCAGTTCAGCAGTTAGTACCACTAGGACAGTTTCCTCTAGCAGCTGCTTTAGCCTCCTGATCGGCCATGTTATTCCCCTTTCCTGCCTCAGAAATCCCCTTCTGATGTCCCAGACAATGAATAATGCTTACCTTTTCCAGCAGCAACAAGGCATTGAGCAAAGTCAGAATCTCATTTTTATTTTTTATCTCTACCAGCTGATGTTAGCAGAAATCTCTGCTGATAGATGGCCCCATGTACATGGGCTGTTGGTAAGGCGAACCAACTATCAGTGTAGATGTTTATCTTTTTACCCTTTTCCAGTGTTAATGCCTGGATTAAAGCAATCAATTCAGCTCGCTGAACAGATGTGCCCTCCGGCAACGCCTGGGCCCATATTACCTGATGTCCATCTACCACCACTGCCTCTGCCTTTCTCTTCCCGTTCTACAAAAAACTGCTCCCATCCTTATAGTGTGTCACCTCAGCATCAGGAAGAGGTTGATCTTTCAAGGCCTTTAGCCATCCCTGTTCCTCTGCTAGAACCTGTAAGCAATCATGCTCCAGGGGCTGGTTTTCTGGATCTGGCAATAAGGTGGCAGGGTTTAGCCCTGTAGCCGGGGCAAAGGTGACTCTATCATTATTCAAGAGCAAGGCCTGGTAATGTGTCTTGCTGGCATTCATGAGCCAGAAATCAGGTGGCTGCCTTAAGACACTCTCAAGGGCATGAGGAGCACAGATGATGAGGTCCTGTCCCAGAGTCAGTTTGTCTGCATGTTTTACTAGTGCCGCCACTGCTGCTATTATTTACAGGCAGGTTGGCCATCTTGCCACTACTCAATCAAGTGTTTTGGATAGATAGGCTACTGGTCTCTTCCAGGGTCCAATGTTCTGTGTTAGCACCCCATTGGCCATTCCCTGATTCTCACACACATAGAGATGGAAGGGTTTGGTTACATCAGGGAGTCCCAATGTTGGGGCCAATATTAAGGCTTGTTTGTTATTACCAAATGCAGCTTGTTCATCCTTTCCCCAGATGAAAGAGTCACTGCCCTTTGTAAGGGCATGCAGAAGGGCTGCCATGTTGGCAAATCCCGGGATCCACAGCCGGCAAAACCCCGCTGTACCTAAAATTTCCCTCAGTTGTTCAGTAGTCTGTAGAGGGGGAATATGAAATACAGTCTTTTTTCTAGCCTCCGACGGCCATCTCTTTCCCTCTTTTAATATATATCCCAGATAACTGACCTGTTTCCTGCAGAGATGGGTCTTTTTCTCTGTAGCTGAGCTTACTCATCTCTTGCAACAGCTGGTCGGTGGCCTCAAAACAGGTTTCTTTACAATTTGCAGCTAATAGAATGTCATCCACATATTGGAGAAGAGTTACCTGTGGATTGGTAGCCCGGAGGTGTGCCAGGTCCCAAAGAAGGGTTTCATCTTCCTTTTGGGACAATTCTTGATCCAGTGTCCTTTCTCCTTGCAATAGGCACACTGATCCTTAGACAGAGGGCCCTCTGATTTCCAGGATCTCTCTCCCTATCATTATGACTGCACTGCGGTGGCCAGGATCTTAGTCAACTTTCTGTCTTGCCTCTTATCCTTTCTCTTTCTCTTGCTTCCTGCTCTTTCTGCTTTCTTTCCTCTTTCTCTTCTTCCATCTCCCAGCTGTAGAAAACCTTTTCTGCTACCTGCACTAAATCCTTAAAGAACTTGTCCTGTAAACCCTCTATTTTCTGGAGTTTTCTACAAATATCTCTGGCTGACTGGTCTATAAAGGTAATAGTCACCATTGGTTTATGCTCATCTATGATAGGGTCATAGGGCGTAAACTGACAGTATGCCTCTATCAGCCATTCCAGAAAGGCTGCAGGAGATTCATGCAGCCCCTGAACCATCTCTCTTACCTTCATCAAATCAGTGGGATTTCAAGCAGCCCCATGGAAACCCGCAATTAGAGTCTGACGGTAGACCTCCAGTCATTCCCTACCTCCAGATGTGTTGTAATTCCCGTTCAGTGGGTGAGGGGAAAGCCATCATCAATCTCATTAGGGAGGATAGAAGGCCTCCTGTCCATTCCAGGCACAGTCTTTCTCTTCCCAAGGAGGACCCGTCTCGTTCCTCAGTAGTTAAGAGGGCCTGCAAGCGTTTCTGGCAATCATCCCAAGTGGGCTGGTGAATAGGACAGATTCAAACAAATATGTGCCTTTTATCTCACCTCCAAGAAATGATAGTCACCGCCTGTCCCATAATAAAGTCGTCCATCAAGAAAGTCAAAGAAGCAACAATGATAGAGACAAAGAAAACAAGAAAGGCAGTTACACAAGGACACCCTTACGGGTGGTACTACAGAATTCTGATTGAGAGGCTGCCTCATGGCGGCTGTCTCTGAAGAGAAACAGATGGTAGGAAAACCATCCCGGAACTAGCCTCCCAAATGGAATCTGGAAGGTCCTCCAGTTCCCAGGCAACCGATATTCTGACAAGTTTGTCTATCGCAGGGAATGAGCAGATGACCAAAAATGTCTAGATAGGTGACTAAAGAGAAACAGTGGTATACCAAAAATCAGACTAACCTGTTCTGAGCTCACTTCTGAGCCCAGCCAGCTGAGTGTTAAGGAAGGGCACACTGTTTTCCGGGCAACGCACCAAAATGGAAGACCTAGAGTCTCACTTCTCAGGAGCTCAGGAGCTCGCCCTTCACAGGAAAACTCACAGACCACAATTCAATGCAATAGCAAAAGGTTTTATTGCTGTTGAGATAGGGTCGCACCTACAAAGACAGGACATGACCCTGAACATACAAAACAGGATTTTTATGCATGAAAATCAGATCACTTTTGCTCTACACTTTACAGCTGGTTGTTCCTCAGAACAGTTCACCCCGCCCTTCAAGAGCTATCTGCACCTGGCTTCAATTCAAATAATAACAGTTGTTTTTCTCATTCCCAGGTGGTCCCTCATTTGTTCTGATGATGAAATCACTGAATAATGTCATGTTGCAGTGTTAAGGGTGCAGGGATCTGTTTAGGAGCCTGTGCAAAACAACAGCCTCATTCACTAAGGTAATTCAAGGCCCTGGAGAAGACTGTTCACCAACTTCATACAGAGATTGGATTCAGCTCTAAAGAGGGTAGTACCGGACTGACACCAGATAAGCACTGATGTCATTCTTGGCGCATGATACTGCAAATACCACATGTAGGAGAGCATTTAGAGCATGAAAAGGAGGAGCAGCCCCAAGAGAAGATTGATTAAGAGAGACAACTGCTATTGACTCTCAGGAACATCATGCCGACCTCACAGGACAAGCTACAGCTAGAGTTCCCAGTTCTCAAAAGAAAAAAAAAAAAAAACCGTTGTGCTATTTTGGGTGAATCCAGGAATTTACCAAAAGAACTGTGAGGTTAAAATCTCTAGAATGCAAAATAGGAGGTGTGTTAACACAGAGGCAAGTTGTGCCTTTACTCACAGAAGGGAACAAGCAGATTTTGGCTCCGAGGGAATTCAAAGGTTCCCGGGGTTTCATGGCAGCTGTGGCAAGGGAAAGCACAGGTCTAGGGATTACTGCTCTGAGAGGGACAAACAGGCTAACCTCTTGCCATCAGGAAACCAACAGAGGGGCCAGTCAGGCTTAGGCCCCTCATGCAACAATACGAGCTGTCTCCCATCACGCAGCCATGAGGTACTAGGCAGGTAGGAAAATCTCAACTGAGCGCAGCTTTGCATCTGGCTGCATATAAACCTCTGACCCTAAGCACAAGGGTTCTATGTCACAAAGGAAATACAGCTGTTTATGGACCTGTGTATTCAGGGATGCTAAAGAGGATCTCTGGAAGAAGCAGAATAACTTCTACAGGATCTATTGTACACCCAGGTACTGTAGATGGGGACTGCAAGGAAGAAGTTAAAATCATGGTGCATGTAAAACACGAGATGCAAAAATAAGGCAGGGGTAGAATTGCTCAGCTGTTACTGTTCTCCTCCATCTAGGGCAAAGCCGCACCCTTAGGAAGGACAGGCACATTTGGCAGTACCGGAAATTGTGTGTTCTGGAAAGCAGTGTCTAATGATCAGAGATCCAAATTAATGGCAGCAACAAGTGGTGTTCATTGAAATGCAGGAGATGACTTCAGTATCCTCTCCCAAAAGTCTTGGGATCCACAATGTGTGCTTCTGAAGGTTCATATACAGTTTCTAGGAATCTGTAAAATTTCTCCAGTAGGACAAAGTGTATGGGGGATTAAATAGGTGGAACCAGAGGGTCCAAGAGGGAAGTTGACACCTTCTGTAGCCTGCCACTGAAGGAGAAATTCAGAAATAATTCCAGGAGTCTTTCTGCAGGATAAGTCTCCTCTCTGCCCAAATGCTTATACTTGCAGTTTCCTAACCATATTTAGATTGTTGAAATCATACACTGGGAGACTGAAGCTGAAAGGAACTTAAGGCAGAAGCACACGCAGAATGCAAGATCTGTTCTAGCCACGTTCCTCCTTGAGCATCAGCCAGAGCTGAATGAATGACTTCGTTAAAGTAGGCAAAGACTGCTCCTGGCTTCTGCCCCTTCTCCTTGCCTGATCATCAGAAGCCGTGCCTTAGACTCTCCCCTCAAACTCCTTGTGGGCCAACACAGGTGCGTACTGTGAGCTAAGCAGTGGAATTTGGGTAGAACACAAGACCACCTGTATCTGGAAAGGGTGCTTTAGGGTGGGATATGGGAAAATTCGCAGGAGGAAGGAAGGGTTTCACAGTTTGGAAGCAGAAGGGCGTTCCACGGTTTAGCCTGTAATTGGAAGCCTCGAGGGAGTGGGTGGTGCCTAGGTCGGTATTTAAGGGTGAGCAGCGGACCCCTTTACGCATTTGCCATAGCCTGCACTGTCCTGGGTGTTGTTCTGAGTACACACTGGAGAGGAAGAACCCCTGTCAAAGTGTCCTCGGCAGGATGGAAGATCAGGCAGATGTGAGTGGCTGCAGTAAGACAAAGACATCCTGGCGTCTAAAAACTGTTTGGCAGGCTAAGCAGAAGGAGGTCTTGCTCTCAGTTTTCGCCAAGACACCTTAACCGAGCTTCAGGCCCAGGCAGGAACTGGCCAGGGAATTTGGGGTTCCAGAGTCCTGCATCTGCATGTGGTTTCAAAACTGCAGAAATAAGACTGGCGTGTCGAGGAAGACCTCAAAACAGACCACCGCAGCCTCCAGCCTTGAAGCCTCCCAACAGCCTCCTGAAAAGCTTGTCGCCAGGGTACAACAAGCAAGAGGCCCGCCCTCAGAACGGAGAAGGCCTCGAACGCGGCTTAGTCCAGCGCAGATCAGCATGCTAATCTTTTGAGATCTCTCCATCCCCAGACTATGCCACGAGAGTGCAACTGGCACTGAGCACAGGTTTGCCTGAGGACACCGACCACATATGGTTCCAGAACAGAAAGGCCAGGCAGAAAGGCCGCGCTGGAGGCAGCACAGCTAAAGGTGAGGACCTGCCTGCCTCTCCTGACCCAGAAAGGGCTCCTGGAGCATCGTATTGCATTGAGCAGGAGGCTTCCCGCGACAGCTTGTTGACACCGGGTTCTGCAGGAGGCGAGTATGGAGAAACGTTGATGCCAACATCTGAGCTCACCTTCTCCACAGAGGCCTACCCAGAACCCAGCAACTCCTGCCCTGCACAGCTTTTCCTGGATCAACTGCTGAGTACAGCGGAAGTCAAGGAACAGGTACCAGCTGCTCTGGACCCAGATGACCCATGAGAGCAGATCGAACCAACACTTGAGGCTCCTCTCACGGAAGAAGAATATCATTCTCTGTTGTATGATATTTGACCCCATTGGTAACCCCTAGAATTGGGACTGTAAAACTCTGTTGCTTGGACCCTCACCTGACCACTGTCTCAGAGACTCCAGCCAGAAATGAGCTTGGACAGATGCTCAGGCTTGCACCTATGAAAGGTGCAGAGCTCTAGCGATCCTGAGTAAGTGTTGGGAAAAAGATGGAAGGCCCTGGAGGTGCGAGGAACCTCACAAGAAGACCAACAGAAACAGGTGACCCAGACCCCAGGGGGCTTGCAGAAACTGAGCCATCAAATAAGGAGCATGCTTGGTCTGGACCTAAGGACTCTGCACACACGTAGCAGGTGGGAGGTGAATCCTTGGGCTTAATGTGGGTTGCCCTATGAGGGAGGTGTTGTGGAGTGGCACAGCGGCGGTGGAAAGTTGTTTCTAGCCTGGACTTTGTTGTTTCTAACCTGGACGGTTTTTGAAGGACAGTTATATCATGTTAGCTTCAATTATGATGAGTATAAATATGTAATTTGTCTGTTATTGTACTCTGCATCATTAAATTACTTTTAGGCATTACTATGACCTGGTTATTGTTTTCATTTGGAAGTTAATGTAAAGAGGAGATATGATTATCTTTCAAGCTGAAAAGAGGTGTGATCATGAGTCTTGGTTTTTAACTTGACTGCATGTGGAATTAAGCAAAACACCTAAATTAAGGACACAATTGTGAAGTACTCTTCCTTATTTGAAGTAGTCTTCTCTACTTCTCTTCTGGATCTATAAGGCTGAAAAACACACCTTTAATCCATATCTTCATACTGCAAAACCAACCACTCACCTTTGCCTCATCTTCTACTGGAAACCTATACAAGGACATGGAAGAAGGAATATTTTACTCTTTTCCTGTTCCTTTTTGCTTTGGTAGCAAGTCTATTTCTTCATTGACTATAGAACCTTCTTCTTGAGGATTTCAGTGTATTTGAAGGTGATTTGCACCAACCAGCCTCATGGACCAAGCCACTGATAGATTCCTTGATTTTCCATTTTTAGCCATCCACTGTTGAATTAATTGACTCACAGATTGTAAATCATTCTCGTAAATCCTTTCCTATAAAGAGAGAGTTAGAGGGAAAATAAACTATGCATATAATTATCTTTCACATAGAACTACCAAATTTTCTGCTTTTAATAATGTTATGTAATTCATTCAGGAATCACTTAAACAACAGTAATTTTCATATGAGGAGTTATAGAAAAAATATTCTTCACCATGCAAAATCAAAATGCTACATAACTTTTTGGGTATATTGATGGACTAGGAATTAATTTTTTTGATGCAGTTATATTCTAAAATATCGTAATTGAATTACAAGTATTTTAATTTTTTGCAGCATTTATATATAGTTTATTTTTACCTCAAATTAATCCCTTCTTTGTCTTAATTCCCTCAACACACATTAAAGTGTGTTCATTTTTCATTTTCATAGGTTACAGAGATTCTATTTTATATGGGGATGACATCATGAAAATTAACTGTTCTATGCATGACACTGCTAATACCAAAACATCATTCAAATAATAAGTAGACCTATCAGAATCACACTAGAATTCTCAGCAGAGATTATGAAAGCCAGAAGGGCTTGGATGGATATCATGCAGACACTAAGAGACCACTGATGCCAACCCAGACTACTATACCCAGTATATATGCAGCCATCCAGCCCTACAGAAGATACTAGAAGGAAAACCCCAACCCATTAATATTAAATACACTCCAGAAAACACATTGTGGCCCACACCATGAGGGGAAGTCCATGCCTGACACTGCCTGGATGACCATGAACCAGAGTCAAGATAACCTAGAGACACACGATATCTGTAAACATGACAGGCAAAAAAATGTCAATGAAAGATACTCCGCTATAATCATATATGAGTGCCTAGCCCAGTTGTCATCAGAGAGACATCACCCGGCATCTGATGGGAGCAGATGCAGAGAACCACAGCCAAACACAATTATATATCTAGGGGAATGCCACAAATGATGGAATATGTATTGTAGGAATCAGAGATATCAAGGACAGAACAAGAACATGGCTCACTAAGTCAACTGGGCTCATAGGGGATCACAGAGACTGAAAGAAAAAGGCAAACATTCTATGAGTCTTGTGAGCTAGGTTGTCTGCATACATCTTAGATGTTGCTGAGGGACTTCCAACAGTGAGTGTGTGTGTGTGTCCGTGGGTGACTCTGACTCTTTTTCCTGCTCTAGCTACACTTTCCTCATGTATTGCTTTGACCAACTCTGATGTGAGGGATTGTTCCTAGTCTTATTGTAACTTGTTATGCCATCAGAATTTTTTTCATTGAAAATAAAGAAGCAGTGGATCTGAAGGAGAGGTGAGTTGGGCAGAGTAGAGGTGGATAGATTGTGGGTAGGAGGAATGGAGGAACAGGAAACTGCAGTTGGGATGTAGTGCATGAAGCAAGAACAAAAAATAAAATGCTAAAACAAAATAAACTATCAGCAGCTAGGGCTGTTGGTGAGTACCTGCAGTGCTAGCACTCAGGAAGTTAAAGGTAGGTGGGTCTCTGTGAGCACAGAGAGCACAGGCTGTTCTACAAACAGAGTCCAGGACAGCCAAAATTATTCAGAAAAATCCTGTCTTCAAACAAACAAAAAACTGTCAGCATTTTGTGTTTCATCTTTAGGAACTTTGTTTTATGTCCTACTTTTTTAATTTTTTATTTTTTAATATGAGATACAGTTTCTTAACTTTGTATCCTAGCTGTAGCCCAGTCCCTCATTTCGTCCCTTTCCCACCCACCCTCTCATCTCCTCCCTACCCCTTTCCAAGTCCACTGATAGGGAAGGGCCTCCTCCTGTTCCAACTGACCATAGCTTATCAGGTATCATCAGGACTGGCTGTAATGTCCTCCTCTGTGGCCTAGCAAGTCTCATCCTCCCTTGGGAGGGGGGTGGTCAAAGAGCCAGCCATTGAGTTCATGTCCAAAATAGTCCCTGTTGCACTTAGTATGGTACCCACTTAGATACAGAGCTGACATGGATATATTTGAGCAGGGGTGCTAGGTTACATGCATACATGGTCCTTGGGTAGAGATACAGTCTCATAGAAGACCCCTGTGCCCTGATATATTTGGTTCTTGTGGAGTTCCTTTCCTTTCCAGGTCACACAAACAACCCCTTCTTTCATATGATTCTCTGTGCTCTGCCCAAGGTTTGGTTATGAGTCTCAGCATCTGCTTTGATACACTGCTAGGTAGAGTCTTTCACAGGGCCTCTGTGGTAGGCTTCTGTCCTGTTTCTTGTTTTCTCCTATGTCCATCCCATTTGTTTTTTTAAGTGAGGATTGATCATCTTAACCCAGGTCCTCTTTCTTGTTTGTCATCTTTAGGTGTACAGATTTTAGTATGTTTTTCCTATGTTATAGGTCTAGCATCCACTTAAAAGTGAGTGTATACCATGTATGTCTTTCTGCTTCTGGGATACCTTACTCAGGATGATCTTTTCTAGATTTTTTTTTGTTTCTTTATGTTTATATCTCATGATTTCTTTGAATGGACTAGATAAAAACCTGTCTGTTGCACAGCTGGTAAATAGGTTTCCCATTTTATAAGCTGCTTCACCACCTAAAGAATGGATAGCAAAAGCATTTTAGTCTCCTGTTGTTAGACCTGGAGTCTCACTGCTCAGGAGCTCAGGATTGTGCACTTCCCAGGAACACTCAGAGACCACAACTCAATGCAAAATCAAGAGTTTTATTCCAATTGTGATAGGGTCGCCCCTCCAAAGACAGGAGATGACCCTGAACATGCAAAGCACAGGGTTTTTATACCTGAAATTCAAACCACTTTTGCTGTATCCATTGATTGGTCAGCAAGAATAGTATGATAGTGTACAGCTGATTGTAGATAGTGTACAGCTGGTTGTAGATCGTGTACAGCTGGTTGTAGATAGTTTTTCTCAGAACAGTTGACCCTTCCCTTCAAGAGTTATCTACACATGACTTTTCAATTCAAATAATCACAGTTGTTTTTCTCATGCTGAGGTTGTCCCTCACCCCCCCCCTTTTTTCCTCAATTGTAACCCTAAAATTGTGGATCAACGTCAGGGAGAGGTCCAACTGTCTCTGGAGCATCAGGAACTGAACTGCACTTATAAGTTCCCTGACAAAGGCGAGTTCTGGTCGGAGAGTTTATTGTCCTTGATGAGTTTCAGTTTTAGCAGGTTGTTGGAGGCTTGGACTTTCCAGGTGTTGCAGGTTGATGAAGGGCAGGCTTTACATGTCACAGGTGGACCTGAGCTGTGATGCCCTCTACTTTGACATCAGTTGGGGTGTTGAGCAGGAGGTAATAAGGACCCTTCCACCCAGGTTCCAGATTTTGGCTGCAGTGTCATGACACATATACCAGATCTCCAACCTGGGATTGATGGGGCACCTCCAAGGACTCAGGTGCATATGCACTGCCATCCTTGCTTCAAATCTCTTTCTGAATAATTTGCAGTCCTTTTAGCATGGACAATAAGTCAGAGTAACCACTACTGATGTCAAGGGGGTCCCCAAGAAGAGTCAGGGGAGCAGGAACCCCATATCATAGTTTGAATGGAGTCAGGCCTTGTACAGAGGGAGTATTTCTGACTCTAAAGAGGGCCAAGGGAAGGAGCACCACCCAGTCACTGCCAGTCATCACTGTCAATTTGGTGAGATTCTCTTTTAACAGTCTATTCATTCTCTCTACCTGTCCTGAACTTTGGGGCCTATAAGCACAATGTAACTTAGAGTCAAGCCCCAGAAACCTGGCCACCTCCTGGCTTACCTGAGCAACGAAGGCTGGCCCATTGTCTGACACAATTACTTTTGGAATACCTTACTGTGGAAAAAATGTCTTCCAGAATCTTTTTGGCCATGACCAGGGTTGTTTCTTTCTTTGTGGAAAAAGCTTCTTCCCATCTTGAGAAAGTGTCCACAAAAACCAGGAGATATTTATTGTCGTACCTGGCTGGTTTAATTTCACTGAAATCCACTTCCCAATGCATTCTGGGTCTAGTTCCTCTCAGCTGCTTCCCTGGGCTCTGGAAATTCTTACCTATGTTTACCCTCTGGCAAGGTTCACATGCCCTAGTCACTCTCTCATTCAGGATGGTGAGTTTTAGTATTTGGTACTGGGATTTGTGGGCAACTTCAGCCAATTTCTTTGCCCTCAAGTGAGTCCATTTATACATCTGAGTTATTAATCTCTCAGTGTCTTCCTGGGTAGAATAATCTTACCTTTGGAGTTAATCCATGCCCCCAAGTCAGTGTCAAATATCTCCTGTTGTTGCCATATTAACTTTAAGTCACTTTCTGAGTAGTTTAGTCATTCTTCTCTGGGCAGTTCAGCAGTTAGTACCACCAGGACAGAGTTTCCTCTAGCAGCTGTTTTAGCCTCTTGATCAGCCATGTTATTCCCCTTTGCTGCCCTGGAAGTTCCCTTCTGATGTCCAGGGAAATGAATAAAGCTTCGCTTGGCAGGCAGCAACAAGGCATTGAGCAAAGCCAGAATCTCATTTTTATTTTTTATCTCTTTACCAGCTGATGTTAGCAGGCCTCTCTGATGATAGATGGTCCCTTGCACATGGGCTGTTGCGAAGGTGTACTGACTATCAGAGTAGATGTTTCTTTTTACCCTTTCCCAGAGTTAATGCCTGTGTTAAAGCAACCAATTCAGCTCGCTGAGCAGAAGTGCCCTTCAGTAACGCCTGGACCCATATTAACTTATGTCCATCTATTACTGCTGCCATTGCCTTTCTTTTCCCATTCTCCCAAAACTGCTCCCATCCATATAGTATGTCATCTCACAGTAGGGCAGAGGCTGATCTTTCATGTCCTTTCGCCATCTCTGTTCCTCTGCTAGAACCTGGATTTGTGGATCTGGCAATAAGGTGGCAGGGTTTAGCCCTGTAGCCGGGGCAAAGGTGACTCTATCATCATTCAAAAGCAAGGCTTGGTAATGTGTCATGCGGGCATTCATGAGCCAGCAATCAGGTGGCTGCCTTATGACACTCTCAAGGGCATGAGGAGCACAGATGGTGAGGTCCTGTCCCAGAGTCAGTTTGTCTGCATGTTATACTAGTGCCGCCACTGCTTCTACTATTTCCAGGCAGGTTGGCCATCTTGCCACTAGTGAATCAAGTGTTTTGGATAGATAGGCTACCGGTCTCTTCCAGGGTCCAATTTTCTGTGTTAGCACCCCATTGACCATTCCCTGATTCTCAGCCACATAGAGATGGAAGGGTTTGGTTACATCAGGGAGTCCCAATGCAGGAGCCAATATTAAGGCTTGTTTGATATTATCAAATGCAGCTTGTTCATCCTTTCCCCAGATGAAAGTGTCATTGCCCTTTGTAAGGGCATGCAGAAGGGTTACCATCTTGGCAAATCCCGGAATCCACAGCCAGCAAAACCCTGCTGTACCGAAAATTTCCCTCAGTTGTTCAGTAGTCCCTGGAGGGGGAATGTGAAATACAGTCTCTTTTCTAGCCTCCGAAGGCCATCTCTTTCCCGCTTTTAATATATATCCCAGGTAACTGACCTGCAGGATGGGAGTTTTTCGCTGTAGCTGAGCTCACCCATCTCTTGCAACAGCTGGTCGGTGGCGTCAAAACAACTTTCTTTACAATCTGCTGCTAATAGTATATCATCCACATATTGGAGATGAGTTACCTGGGGATTGGTAGCCTGGAGGTGCGCCAGGTTTAAGTGTAGGGCTTCATCTTCCATTTGGGACAATCCTGGATCCAATGTCCTTTCTCCTTGCAATAGGCACACTGATCCTTAGACAGAGGGCCCCTCCGATTTCCAGGAACTCTCTCCCTATCATTATGACTGCACTGTGGTGGCCAGGATCTTAGTCAACTTTCTGTCTTGCCTCTTATCCTTTCTCTTTCTCTCACTTCCTGCTCATTTTGCTTTCTTTCCTCTTTCTCTTCTTTCATCTCCCGGCTGTAAAAAACCTTTTCTGCTACCTGCACTAAATCCTTTAACGACTTTTCCTGTAAACCCTCTATTTTCTGGAGTTTTCTACAAATATCTCTGGCTGACTGGTCTATAAAGATTATAGTCACCATTGCCTTATACTCATCTGAGGTAGGGTCATAAGGTGTAAACCAGCTATATGCCTCCATCAGCCATTGAAGAAAGGCTGTGGGAGATTCATCTGGCTCCTGAACCATCTCTCTTACCTTCATCAAAATGGTGGGCTTTTGAGCGGCCCCATGGACACATGATAGTAGAGTCTGGCGGTAGACCTGCAGGCATTCCCTACATCTGGATACGTTGTAATCCCAGTTGGGGTGGGTGAGGGGAAAGCCATCATCAATCTCATTAGGGAGGATGGAAGGCCTCCTGTCCATTCCTGGCACAGTCTTTCTTGTCTAAAGGAGGACCCGTCTCCTTCCTCACTAGTCAAAAGGGCCTGCAAGAGTAGCTGGCAATCATCCCAAGTGGGCTGGTGTGAGAATAGGACATATTCAAAGAAATATGTGCCTTGTATCTCACCTCCAAGACATGATAGTCACAGCCTGTCCTATAATAAAGTCATCCATCAAGAAAGTCAAAGAAGCAACAATGATAGAGACAAAAAGAACAAGACAGGCAATTTGACAAGGACACCCTTTTGGGTGGTACCACAGAATTCTGATTGAGAGGCTGCCTCACGGCAGCTGTCTCTGAAGAGAAACAGATGGGAGGAAGACCATGCAGGACCTAGCCTCCCCAAATGAAATCCGGAATGTCCTCCAGTTCCCAGTCAATCGATATTCTGACAAATATGTCTATCGCAGTGACTGAGCAGACGACCAAAAAGGTCCAGTTAGGTGACTAAAGAGAAACAGTGGTATACCAGAAATCAGACTAACCTGTTCCGAGCTCGACCTCTGAGCCCAGTCTGTTGAGGGTTAAGGAAGGGCACGCTGTTTTCTGGGCAACGCACCAAAATGTAAGACCTGGAGTCTCACTGCTCAGGAGCTCAGGATTGCGCCCTTCACAGGAACAATCACAGACCACATCTCAATGCAATAGCAAAAGGTTTTATTGCTGTTGAGATAGGTCGCACCTCCAAAGACAGGACATGACCCTGAACATGCAAAGCACAGGGTTTTTATGCCTGAAAATCAGATCACTTTTGCTCTATACTTTACAGCTGGTTGTTTCTCAGAACAGTTCACCCTGCCCTTCAAGAGCTATCAGCACCTGGTTTCAATTCAAATTATCACAGTTGTTTTTTCTTTTTTTCATTCCCAGGTGGTCCCTCATTTGTTCTGATGATGAAGTCACTGAATAATGTCATGTTGCAGTGTTAAGGGTGCAGGGATCTGTTTAGGAGCCTGTGCAAAACAACTGCCTCATTCAGTAAGGTAATTCAAGGCCCTGGAGAAGACTGTTCACCAACTTCATACAGAGTTTGGATTCAGCTCTAAAGAAGGCAGTAACAGACTGACACCAGATAAACACTGATGCAATTATTGGCACATGATATTGCAAATACCACATGTAGGAGAGCATTTAGAGCATGAAAAGGAGGAGCGGCCCCAAGAGATGAATGATTGAGAGAGACAACTGCTATTGGCTCTCAGGAGCATCATGCCGACCTCACAGGACAAGCTACAGCTAGAGTTCCCAGTTCTCAAAACACCTGGTGTGCTATTTTGGGTTAATCCAGGCATTTACCAAAAAAAAAAAAAAAACTGTGAGGTTAAAATCTCTAGAACCCAAAATAGGAGGTGTGTTAACACAGAGGCAAGTGGTCCCTTTACTCACAGAAGGGAACAAGCAAATTCTGGCTCCAAGGGAATGCAAAGGTTCCCGGGGTTTCATGGCAGCTGTGGCAAAGGAAAGCACTGTACTAGGGATCACTGCCCAAGAGGGACATACAGGCTAACCTCTTGCCATCAGGAAACCAACAGAGGGGCCTGTCAGGCTTAGGCCCCTCATGCAACAATACGAGCTGTCTCCCATCACGCAGCCATGAGGTACTAGGCAGGTAGGAAAATATCAACTGAGGATTTTAGACTTGATAGACACCACTGCAAGCAGCAGCACAGCTTTGCATCTGGCTGCAGATAAACCTCTAACCCTATCCACAAGGCTTCTATGTTACAAAGGAAATACAGCTGTTTATGGACCTGTGTATTCAGGGATGGTAAAGCGGATCTCTGGAAGAAGCAGAATAACTTCTACAGTATCTATTGTACACCCAGGTACTGTTGATGGGGACTGCAAGGAAAAAGTTAAAATTATGGCACATGTAAAACATGAGATGCAAAAATAAGGCAGGGTTAGAATTTCTCAACTGTTACTGTTCTCCTCCATCTAGGGCAAAGCCGCACCCTTAGGAAGGACAGGCACATTTGGCAGTACCGGAAATTGTGTGTTCTGGAAAACAGTGCCTAATGATCAGAGATCCAAATTAATGGCAGCAACAAATGATGTTCCTTGAAATGAAGGAAATGACTTCAGTATCCTCTCCCAAAAGTCTTGGGATCCACAATGTGTGCTTCTGAAGGTTCATACAGTTTCTAGGAATCTGTAAAATTTCTCCAGTAGGACAAAGTGTATGGTGGATTAAATAGGTGGAACCAGAGGAACTGCCACACCCACGCCAGTGTCGCCATAGTAGCATAAGCTACAGGGCGGGGGATATGATTTCCTCGGAAATAATGCCCCCTGGAAGGTCCCTGGCAAACTCATCCCACTTGGAAAAGAGACGTGTTCTGAGATTTCTACGCTTCTTCAGTTGTGGCTCTGGGGCTAAAATAATAAATTCTTTGATCTTTCCCTGTGATACCTGAAACAGCACAATTAACTTTATAAAGAAATTTATTATTAGTAGATTGTTAAAGGCTTTAATAAAAATAAGTTTAAGAAAAGTAATGAATTAAATTTAGTATTAATAGGCATTAAGGATAGTAAAATAATAATAGGCTCCTTCTTAAGAAATAGTAGCATGAGAGGTGCAGCTGGCGGGAGTTTCCCCCTCCCTTCAGTGCCTTGTTCCTAGAGAAGATCATAAATCTTGGGCAGGACATATGGGAGGAGGGTTAACAAAGATGTAGTTAGATTTTGATATAGAGAAGGACTTTGGCAGGCATCTGATTTAGCTCCTGACTTTCCTCTTCATTGGTTAGCAATAATAAAACTATATTTGAGGTTTCTTTTCCTTTGTTTGCTCTGATCAAAAAGTTTCTAGGCCAAGATTATTTGTGGGTACTGCTTTATGTTTAATTGCATTTTGAGTTAAAATGTAAACTTTGTATTCTTGGTGAAAGTCTGAATGTTCTGGAAAATATGCCAATTTTAAGGTGCCTTTTGTGAAATCATTATAAAAATACTAGCTTGATTTCAGTAAAGTTGCAGCAGAGTCAAAACCATCAAGGTGTCTCTGTCAATTCTTTGCCGAAACCGTGTCTTCCTGTCTAAAGCCTTGTTCTCCCGCGGAAGACAGGAGCCCGACTGGGCCGGTCAGTGGCAGGGAACCAAGAGGGAACTTGACACCTTCTGTGGCCTGCCACTGAAAGAGAAATTCAGAAATAATTCCAGGAGTCTTTCTGCAGGATAAGTCTACTCTTTGCCCAAATGCTTAGACTTGCAGGGTCCTAACCATATTTAGATTGTTGAAATCATACACCAGGTGACTGGAGCTCAAAGGAACTTAAGGCAGACGGCACACGCAGAGTGCAAGATCTGTTCTAGCCACGTTCCTCCTTGAGCATCAGCCAGAGCTGAATGAATGACCTTGTTAAAGTAGGCAAAGACTGCTCCTGGCTTATGCCTCTTCCCCTTGCCTGATCATCAGAAGCTGTGCCTTAGACTCTCCACTCAAACTCCTTGTGGGCCAACACAGGTGCGTACTGTGAGCTAAGCAGTGGAATTTGGGTAGAACACAAGGCCAACTGTTTCTGGAAAGGCTGCTTTAGGGTGGGATATGGGAAAATTCGCAAGAGGAAGGAAGGGTTTCACAGTTTGGAAGCAGAAGAGCGTTCCACGGTTTGGCCTGTAATTGGAGGCCTCGAGGGAGTGGGTGGGGCTTCAGGTCGGTATTTAAGGGTGAGCAGCGGACACTTTACGCATTTGCCATAGTCTGCACTTTCCTGGGTGTTGTTCTGAGTACACACTGGAGAGGAAGAACTCCTGTCAAAGTGTCTTCAGCAGGATGGAAGATCAGGCAGATGTGGGTGGCTGCAGCACGGCAAAGACATCCCGGCGTCAAAAGACTGTTTGGCAGGCCAAGCAGAAGGAGGTCTTGCTCTCAGTTTTCGCCAAGACACCTTACCCGAGCTTCAGGACCAGGCAGGAACTGGCCAGGGAATTCGGAGTTCCAGAGTCCTCCATCCGCGTGTGGTTTCAAAACCGCAGAAATAGAACTGGCATGTCGAGGAAGACATCAAAGCAGACCACCGCAGGCTCCAGCCATGAAGCCTCCCAACAAGCCTCCTGAAAAGCTTGTCGCCAGGGTACAACAAGCAAGAGGCCCGCCCTCAGAACGGAGAAGGCCTCGAACGCGGCTAAAGTCCAGCGCAGATCAGCATGCTAGTGCAAGCTTTTGAGATCTCTCCATCCCCAGACTATGCCACGAGGGTGCAACTGGCCCTGAGCACAGGTTTGCCTGAGGACACTGTCCACATATGGTTCCAGAACAGAAAGGCCAGGCAGAAAGGCCGCGCTGGAGGCAGCACAGCTAAAGGTGAGGACCTGCCTGCCTCTCCTGGCCCGGAAAGGGCTCCTGGAGCATCGTGTTGCATTGAGCAGGAGGCTTCCCGCGACAGCTTGTTGACATCGGGTTCTGCAGGAGGCCAGTGTGCAGAAGCGTTGATGTCAAGACCCGAACTCACCTTCTTCACAGAGGCCTACCCAGAATCCAGCAACTCCTGCCCTGTCCAGCTCTTCCTGGAGCAACTGGCAAGAACAGTGGAAGAGGAACAGGGACCAGCCGCTCTGGACCCAGATGTACCATGGGAGCAGATCGAACCAACACTCGAGGCTCCTCTCACAGAAGAAGAATATCAGGCTCTGTTGGACGATATTTGACCACATTGAGAACGCCCAGAATTGGGACTGTAAAACCCGGTTGCCTGGACCCTAACCTGACCATTGTCTCAGAGACTCCAGCCAGAAATAAGCTTGGACAGATGCTCAGACTTGCACCTAAGAAAGGTGCAGAGCTGTAGCGATCCTGAGTAAGTGTTGGGGAAAAGATGGAAGGCCCTGGAGGTGCGAGGAACCTCACAAGAAGACCAACAGAAACAGCTGCCCCAGCCCCCAGGGGGCTTGCAGAGACTGAGCCATCAAATAAGGAGCATGCTTGGTCTGGACCTAGGGACCCTACATACACCTAGCAGGTTGGAGGTGAATCCTTGTGCTTAATGTGGGTTGCCCTATGAGGGAGGTGTTGTGGAGTGGCCCAGCGGCGGTGGAGAGTTGTTTCTAACCTGGACTTTGTTGTTTCTAACCTGGACGGTTTTGAAGGACAGTTATATAATGTTAGCTTCAGTTATTATCAAGATAAATATGTAATTTGTCTGCTGTTGTACTCTGCGTCATTAAATTATTTTTAGGCATTACTATGACCTGTTCTTCTTTTCATTTGGAAGTTAATGTAAAGAGGAGATATGATTATCTTTCAAGCTGAAAAGAGTTGTGATCATGACTCTTGGTTTTTAACTTGACTGCATATGGAATTAAGCAAAACACCCAAATTAAGGACACAATTGTAAAGTACTCTTGCTTGTTTGAAATAGTCTTCTCTACTTCTCTTCTGGATCTATAAAGCTGAAAAATATAACTTTAATCCATATCTTCATACTGCAAAACCAACCACTCATCTTTGCCTCATCTTCTACTGGAAACCTATACAAGGACATGGAAGAAGGAATGTTTTACTCTTTGCCTGTTCTTTTTCGCTTTGGTAGCAAGTCTATTTCTTCATTGACTATAGAACCTTCTTCTTCAGGAGTTCTGTGTATATGAAGGTGAGTTGAGCCAACCAGCCTCATGGACTAAGCCACTGATAGATTCCTCGATTTTCCATTTTTAGGCATCCACTGTTGAATTAATTGACTCACAGATTGTAAATCATTTTCATAAATCCTTTCCTATAAAGAGAGAGTTAGAGGGACCATAAACTACGCATATAATTATCTTTCACATAGAACTACCAAATTTTCTGCTTTTAATAATGTTATGTAATTCATTCAGAAATCACTTAAACAACAGTACTTTTCATATGAGGAGTTATAGAAAAATATTCATCATCATGCAAAGGCAAAATGCTACCTACATTTTTGGGTATATTGATGGCATAGGAATTAAATTTTTTGATGCAGTTATATTCTAAAATATCATAATTGAATTACAAGTATTTTAATTTTTTGCAGCATTTATATATAGTTTATTTTTACCTCAAATTAGTCCCTTCTTCGTCTTAATTCACTCAGCACACATTATAGTGTGTTCATTTTTTATTTTCTCAGGTTACAGAGATTCTATTTTATATGGGGATGACACCATGAAAATTAACTGTTCTATGCATGACACTGCTAATACCAAAATAGCATTCAAATAATGAGTAGACCTATCTGAATCACACTAGAATTCTCAGCAGAGACTATGAAAGCCAGAAGGGCTTGGATGGATATCATGCAGACACGAAGAGACCACCGATGCCAACCCAGACTACTATACCCAGTATATATGCAGCCATCCAGCCCTACAGAAGATACTAGAAGGAAAACCCCAACCCAATAATGTGAAATACACTCCAGAAAACACATTGAGGCCCACACCATGAGGGGAAGTCCATGCCTGACACTGCCTGGATGACCATGAACCAGAGTCAAGATAACCTAGAGACACACGATATCTGTAAACATGACAGACAAAAAGTGACAATGAAAGATACTATGCTATAATCATTGATGAGTGCCTAGCCCAGTTGTCATCAGAGAGACATCATGAGGCATCTCATGGGAACAGATGCAGAGACCCTTATCCAAACACAATGATGTATCCAGGGGAACCCCACAAATGAGGGAATATGTATTGTAGGAACCAGAGATATTAAGGACACAACAAGCACATGGCCCACTGAGTCAACTGAGTTCATAGGGGATCAGAGACTGAAGGACAAAAACATAAACATTCTATGAGTCTTGTGAGCTAGGTTGTTGGCATACACCTTATGATTATTATCCTGATTTCGCTGAGGGACTTCCAACAGTGAGAATGGGGGTGTCTCTGACTCTTTTTCCTGCTTTAGCTACACTTTCTCTCCTCATGTATTGCTTTGACCAACTCTGATGTGAGGGATTGTTCCTAGTTTTATTATAACTTGCTATGCCATCACATTTTTTTTCATTGAAAATAAAATAAATGGAAAAAAAGCAGTGGATGAAGGAGAGGTGAGCTGGGCAGAGTTGGGCAGAGTAGTGGTGGATAGATTGTGTCTGGGAGGAGTGGAGGAAGAGGAAACTGCAGTTCAGATGTAGTGCATGAAACAACAACAAAAATAAAATGCTAAAACTAAATAAACTGTCAGCACCTAGGGCTGTTGGTGAGTGCCTGCATTCCTAGCACTCAGGAAGTTAAAGGTAGGTGGATCTCTGTGCGTTCAAGCACAGGTTGTTCTATAAAGAGAGCCTGGGACAGGAAAATTGTTCAGAAAAAAAATTCTGTTTTCAAAGAAACAAAAAACTGTCAGCATTTTGTGTTTCATCTTTAGGAACTTTGTTTTATGTTCCACTTTTTTACTTTTTATTTTTTTAATATTAGATACAGTTTATTAACTTTGTATCCAAGCTGTAGACCAGTCCCCTCATTCCCTCCCTTTCCTACCCTCCTTCCCTCATCTACTACCTACACCTTTCCAAGTCTACTGATAGGCGAGGGCTTCTGCCTGTTCCAACTGACCCTAGATTATCAGGCATCATCAGGTTTGCTGCAATGTCCTCCTCTGTGGCCTAGCAAATCTGATCCTGCCTTGTGAGGGGGGAAGTCAAAGAGCCAGCCATTGAGTTCATGTCTGTAATAGTCCCTGTTCCACTTAGTATGGTACCCACTTGGAGACAGAGCTAACATGGACTATATTTGAGCAGGGGTGCTAGGTTCTATGCGTACATTGTCCTTGGTTGGAGATACAGTCTCATAAAAGACCCCTGTGCCCTGATATATTTGGTCCTTGTGGAGTTCCTGCCCTCTCCAGGTCACACTAACTCCCCCTTTTTTTATATGATTCCCTGTGCTCTGCCCAAGGTTTGGTTATGAGTCTCAGCACCTGCTTTGATATACTACTAGGTAGAGTCTTTCCCAGGTCCTCTGTGGTAGGCTAGGGTCCTGTTTCTTGTTTTCTCCTATGTCAATCCCATTTGTCATTCTACGTGAGGATTGATCATCTTATCCCAGGTCCTCTTTCTTGTTTATCTTTTTATAGATTTTAGTATGTTTATCCTATATTATAGGTCTAGCCTCCACTTAAAATCAAGTATATACCGTGTATGTCTTTCTGCTTCTGAGATACCTCACTCAGGATGATCTTTTCTAGATTGTTTGTTTGTTTGTTTCTTCATGTTTACATTTTATGACTTCTTTGAATGGTCTAGATATAAACCTGTCTGTTGCATAGCTGGAACAGTGGTTTCCCATTTTATAAGCTGCTTCACCACCTAAAGAATGGATGGCAAAAGCGTTTTAGTTTCATGTTGTTAGACCTGGAGTCTCACTGCTCAGGAGCTCAGGATTGTGCACTTCCCAGGAACACTCATAGACCACAACTTGAGGCAAAAGCAAGAGTTTTATTCCAATTTCTATAGGGTCCCCCTACAAAGACAGGAGACAGCCCTAAATATGCAAAGGACAGGGTTTTATACCTGAAATTGAAGCCACTTTTGCTCTATTCATTGATTGTTCAGCAAGAATAGCATGAAGATAGTTTACACCTGGTTTTAGGTAGTATACAGCTGGTTGTAGATAGTTTACAGGTGGTTGTAGATAGTTGTTCTCAGAACAGTTGACCCTTTCCTTCAAGAGTTATCTACACCTGACTTCAATTCAAATAATCACTGTTGTTTTTCCCATTCCCAGGTGGTCTCTCACCCCCCCTTTTTTGCCTCAATTTTAACCCTAAAATTGTGGATCAACCTCATGGAGAGGTTGATACTCTTTCTGGAGCATCAGGACCTGAACTGCACTTATACTTTCCCAGAAAAAGGGGAGTTCTTGTCTGAGAGTTTATTGTCCCTGATGAGTTTCAGTTTCAGCCGGTAGCTGGAGGCTTGGAGTTTCCAGGTGTTGCAGGTTGATGAAAAGCCGGCTTAACATGTGACACGTGGATTCAAGCTATGATGCCCTCTATTTTGACGGCAGTTGGCGTGGTGAGGAAGATGTAATAAGGACCCTTCAACTGAGGTTCCAGATTCTGGCTGCCATGTCACTGCACATATACCAGATCTTCAACGTGGAACTGATGGGGCACCTAAAAGGACCCAGGCACATATGCACTGCCAACCTTGCTCCAAATTTCTTTCTGAATAAGCTGCAATTCTTTCAGCCTGTACAAGTCAGATTTACCACTAGTTTTATCAAGGGGGTACCCAAGAAGAGTCAGGGAACAGAAACCCATATAGTAGTTCGAAGGGTGTTAAACCTATATGGAGAGAGTATTTCTGACCCTAAAGAGGGCCAAGGGAAGGAGCACCGCCTTGTCACCGCCAGTCTCCATGTTCAATTTGGTGAGAATCTCTTTGAGAGTTCTATTCATTCTCTCTAAATGTCCTGAACTTTGGGGTCTATAAGCACAATGTAACTTACAGTCAAGCCCCAGAAACCTGGCCACCTACTGGCTTAACTGAGCAATGAAGGTTGACCCATTGTCTGACCAATTACCTTTGGAATACCAAACCGAGGAAAAATGTCTTCCAGAATCTTTTTGGCCATGACCAGGGAGGTTTCTTTCTTTGTGGGAAAAGCTTCCACCCATCCTGAGAAAGTGTCTACAAAAACCAGGAGATATTTATTGCTGTACCTGGATGGTTTACTTTCAGTGAAATCCACTTCCCAATGCATTCCAGGTCTAGTTCCTTGTCACTGGCCAGCAGTGACAGCTGAATACCACCTGAGAGAGGGCTGGGAGAAAGAGAGAGACAGGGTGACACAGAGAAGGACACCAAGTCTACATGCTTATCTAGGTGTTGATTTAATGGACGTCAGGTTAACACTTAAGTAGGCAGAAAAGTACAAGCAGTTTCTCATGTAGGAGCTTTACTTGGTCAGAACATAGGAGAGCTCACTCAAGGTTACACAGAGCCTGCTGTCTGGTTACTATGGTTGCACACAGTTTCTCAGGGTCAGAGCAGTCTGCTGTAGGACCACCAAGGTCAGTTTATAAGAAACTGGACTTTGGAAAATAGCCAAAGCCAATAGGCAGCGTTCCACTGCTCAGAGGCCATTAACTCAAAATTTGCCATATACTCCAAAAAGGCTGCCACAGTTCCTCTCAGCCACCTCCCTGGGCTCTGAAAATTCTTACCTATGTTTACACTCTGGCAAGGTTCACACGCCCTAGTCACTCACTCACTCAAGGGGGTGAGGTTTAGTATTAGGGACTGGGATTGGCGGACAACTTCAGCCAATTTCTTTGCCTTCAAGTGAATCCATTTATACATCTGAGTTATTAATCTCTCAGCATCTTCCTGGGCCAGAATGATCTTACCTTTGGAGTTAATCCATGCCCCCATGTCGGTGTCAAATATCCCCCTTTTTTTTTTGCCATATTAACTTTAAGTCACTTTCTGAGTAGTTTAGTCATTCTTCTCTGGGCAGTTCAGCAGTTAGTACCACCAGGACAGAGTTTCCTCTAGCAGCTGCTTTAGCCTCCCGATTGGCCATGTTATCCCCCTTTGCTGCCCTGGAAGTCCCCTTCTGCTGTCCCGGGAAATGAATAATGCTTACCTTGTCGGGCAGCAACAGGGCATTGACCAAAGCCAGAATCTCATTTTTTATTTTTTATCTCTTTACCGGCTGATGTTAGCAGGCCTCTCTGCTGATAGATGGCCCCATGTACATGGGCTGTTGGTAAGGTGAACCAACTATCAGTGTAGATGTTTGTCTTTTTACCCTTTTCCAGAGTTAATGCTTGGATTAAAACAATCAATTCAGCTCCCTGAACAGATGTGCCCTCCGGCAACGCCTGGGCCCAGAATACCTTATGTCCATTTACCACCACTGCCTCTGCCTTTCTCTTTCCGTTCTACAAAAAACTGCTCCCATCCATATAGTATGTCACCTCCGCATCAGGAATTGGTTGCTCTTTCAAGTCCTTTCGCCATCCCTGTTCCTTTGCTAGAACCTGCAAATCATGCTCCATGGTCTGGTTTCTGGATCCTACAATAAGGTGGCAGGGTTTAGCTCCATAGCCAGGGCAAGGGTGACTCTACCTTTATTCAATAGCAAAGCCTGGTATTATGTCATACAGGTGTTCGTGAGCCAGCGATCAGTTGGCTGCCTTATGACACTCTCAGGGGCAAGACGAGCATAGATGGTGAGGTCCTGTCCCACAGTCAGTTTGTCTGCATTGTTTACTAGTGCCGCCACTGCTGCTATTATTCACAGGCAGGTTGGCCATCCTGCCGCTGCTGAATCAAGCTTTTTGGATAGATAGGCTACTAGTCTCTTCCAGGGTCCAATTTACTGTGTTAGCATCTGTTGGCCATTCCCTGATTCTCGGCCACATAGAGATGGAAGGTTTTGGTCACAATCTGAGTACCAAAGCTGGGGCAGACATTAAGGCTTGTTTGATATTATCAAATGCAGCTTGTTCATCCTTTCCCCAGATGCAAGAATCAATGCCCTTTGTAAGGGGATACAGAGGGGCTGCCATCTTGGCAAATACTTCTTTACTTAAAATTTCCCTCAGTTGTTCAGTAGTCCATGAAGTGGGAATATAAAATACAGTCTCTTTTCTAGCCTCCGATAGCCACCTCTTAACTGACCTGTTTCCTGCAGAGATGAGCATTTTTCGCCGACAGTCTATAGCCAAGGTCACCCAGCTCTTGCAACAGCTGATCTGTGGCTTCAAGTAAGGTTTCTTTATAATCTGCAGCTAATAGTATATGATCCACATATCAGAAAAGAGTTACCTGGGGATTGGTGGCCCAGAAGTGTGCCAGGTCCCGGTGTAGGGCTTCAATTTTCTTTTGGGACAATTCTTGATCCAGTGTCCTTTCTCCTTGCAATAGGCATACTATTCCTTAGACAGAGGGCCCCTCTGATTTCCAGGAACTCTCTCCCTATCATTATGACTGCACTACAGTGGCCAGGATCTTAGTCAACTTTCTGTCTTGCCTCTTTTCCTTTCTCTTTCTCTCACTTCCTGCTCTTTCTGCTTTCTTTCCTCTTTCTCTTCTTCCATATCCCAGCTGTCTAAAACCTTTTCTGCCACCTGCACTAAATCCTTCAACGACTTGTCCTGTAAACCCTTTATTTTCTGGAGCTTTCTACAAATATCTCTGGCTGACTGGTCTATAAAGATTATAGTCACCATTGGCTTACACTCATCTGAGGTAGGGTCATAGGTTGTAAACCAGCTGTATGCCTCCATCAGACATTCAAGAAAGGCTGTGGGAGATTGCCTTCTACACGCACAAAGTGTATGGTGGATTAAATAGGTGGAACCAGAGGGTCCACGAGTGAAGTTGACACCTTCTGTAGTCTGCCACTGAAGGAGAAATTCAGAAATAATTCCAGGAGTCTTTCTGCAGGATAAGTCTACTCTTTGCCCAAATGCTTAGACTTGCAGGGTCCTAACCATATTTAGATTGTTGAAATCATACACCGGGTGACTGGAGCTCAAAAGAACTTAAGGCAGACGGCACACGCAGAGTGCAAGATCTGTTCTAGCCACGTTCCTCCTTGAGCATCAGCCAGAGCTGAATGAATGACCTTGTTAAAGTAGGCAAAGACTGCTCCTGGCTTATGCCTCTTCTCCTTGCCTGATCATCAGAAGCCGTGCCTTAGACTCTCCCCTCAAACTCCTTGTGGGCCAACACAGGTGCGTACTGTGAGCTAAGCAGTGGAATTTGGGTAGAACACAAGGCCAACTGTTTCTGGAAAGGCTGCTTTAGGGTGGGATATGGGAAAATTCGCAAGAGGAAGGAAGGGTTTCACAGTTTGGAAGCAGAAGAGCGTTCCACGGTTTGGCCTGTAATTGGAGGCCTCGAGGGAGTGGGTGGGGCTTCAGGTAGGTATTTAAGGGTGAGCAGCGGACACTTTACGCATTTGCCATAGTCTGCACTTTCCTGGGTGTTGCTCTGAGTACACACTGGAGAGGAAGAACTCCTGTCAAAGTGTCTTCAGCAGGATGGAAGATCAGGCAGATGTGGGTGGCTGCAGCACGGCAAAGACATCCCGGCGTCAAAAGACTGTTTGGCAGGCCAAGCAGAAGGAGGTCTTGCTCTCAGTTTTCGCCAAGACACCTTACCCGAGCTTCAGGACCAGGCAGGAACTGGCCAGGGAATTCGGAGTTCCAGAGTCCTCCATCCGCGTGTGGTTTCAAAACCGCAGAAACAGAACTGGCATGTCGAGGAAGACCTCAAAGCAGACCACCGCAGGCTCCAGCCATGAAGCCTCCCAACAGCCTCCTGAAAAGCTTGTCGCCAGGGTACAACAAGCAAGAGGCCCGCCCTCAGAACGGAGAAGGCCTCGAACGCGGCTTAGTCCAGCGCAGATCAGCATGCTAGTGCAAGCTTTTGAGATCTCTCCATCCCCAGACTATGCCACGAGGGTGCAACTGGCCCTGAGCACAGGTTTGCCTGAGGACACCGTCCACATATGGTTCCAGAACAGAAAGGCCAGGCAGAAAGGCCGCGCTGAAGGCAGCACAGCTAAAGGTGAGGACCTGCCTGCCTCTCCTGGCCCGGAAAGGGCTCCTGGAGCATCGTGTTGCATTGAGCAGGAGGCTTCCCGCGACAGCTTGTTGACATCGGGTTCTGCAGGAGGCCAGTGTGCAGAAGCGTTGATGTCAAGATCCGAACTCACCTTCTTCACAGAGGCCTACCCAGAATCCAGCAACTCCTGCCCTGTCCAGCTCTTCCTGGAGCAACTGGCGAGAACAGTGGAAGAGGAACAGGGACCAGCCGCTCTGGACCCAGATGTACCATGAGAGCAGATCGAACCAACACTCGAGGCTCCTCTCACAGAAGAAGAATATCAGGCTCTGTTGGACGATATTTGACCACATTGAGAACGCCCAGAAATGGGAATGTAAAACCCGGTTGCCTGGACCCTAACCTGACCATTGTCTCAGAGACTCCAGCCAGAAATAAGCTTGGACAGATGCTCAGACTTGCACCTAAGAAAGGTGCAGAGCTCTAGCGATCCTGAGTAAGTGTTGGGGAAAAGATGGAAGGCCCTGGAGGTGCGAGGAACCTCACAAGAAGACCAACAGAAACAGCTGCCCCAGCCCCCAGGGGGCTTGCAGAGACTAAGCCATCAAATAAGGAGCATGCTTGGTCTGGACCTAGGGACCCTATATACACCTAGCAGGTGGGAGGTGAATCCTTGTGCTTAATGTGGGTTGCCCTATGAGGGAGGTGTTGTGGAGTGGCCCAGCGGCGGTGGAGAGTTGTTTCTAACCTGGACTTTGTTGTTTCTAACCTGGACGGTTTTGAAGGACAGTTATATAATGTTAGCTTCAGTTATTATCAAGATAAATATGTAATTTGTCTGCTGTTGTACTCTGCGTCATTAAATTATTTTTAGGCATTACTATGACCTGTTATTCTTTTCATTTGGAAGTTAATGTAAAGAGGAGATATGATTATCTTTCAAGCTGAAAAGAGGTGTGATCATGACTCTTGGTTTTTAACTTGACTGCATATGGAATTAAGCAAAACACCCAAATTAAGGACACAATTGTAAAGTACTCTTGCTTGTTTGAAATAGTCTTCTCTACTTCTCTTCTGGATCTATAAAGCTGAAAAATATAACTTTAATCCATATCTTCATACTGCAAAACCAACCACTCATCTTTGCCTCATCTTCTACTGGAAACCTATACAAGGACATGGAAGAAGGAATGTTTTACTCTTTGCCTGTTCTTTTTCGCTTTGGTAGCAAGTCTATTTCTTCATTGACTATAGAACTTTCTTCTTGAGGAGTTCTGTGTATATGAAGGTGAGTTGAGCCAACCAGCCTCATGGACTAAGCCACTGATAGATTCCTCGATTTTCCATTTTTAGGCATCCACTGTTGAATTAATTGACTCACAGATTGTAAATCATTTTCATAAATCCTTTCCTATAAAGAGAGAGTTAGAGGGAAACATAAACTATGCATATAATTATCTTTCACATAGAACTACCAAATTTTCTGCTTTTAATAATGTTATGTAATTCATTCAGAAATCACTTAAACAACAGTACTTTTCATATGAGGAGTTATAGAAAAATATTCATCATCATGCAAAGGCAAAATGCTACCTACATTTTTGGGTATATTGATGGCATAGGAATTAAATTTTTTGATGCAGTTATATTCTAAAATATCATAATTGAATTACAAGTATTTTAATTTTTTGCAGCATTTATATATAGTTTATTTTTACCTCAAATTAGTCCCTTCTTCGTCTTAATTCACTCAACACACATTATAGTGTGTTCATTTTTTATTTTCTCAGGTTACAGAGATTCTATTTTATATGGGGATGACACCCTGAAAATTAACTGTTCTATGCATGACACTGCTAATACCAAAATAGCATTCAAATAATGAGTAGACCTATCCGAATCACACTAGAATTCTCAGCAGAGACTATGAAAGCCAGAAGGGCTTGGATGGATATCATGCAGACACGAAGAGACCACCGATGCCAACCCAGACTACTATACCCAGTATATATGCAGCCATCCAGCCCTACAGAAGATACTAGAAGGAAAACCCCAACCCAATAATGTGAAATACACTCCAGAAAACACATTGAGGCCCACACCATGAGGGGAAGTCCATGCCTGACACTGCCTGGATGACCATGAACCAGAGTCAAGATAACCTAGAGACACATGATATCTGTAAACATGACAGACAAAAAGTGACAATGAAAGATACTATGCTATAATCATTGATGAGTGCCTAGCCCAGTTGTCATCAGAGAGACATCACGAGGCATCTCATGGGAACAGATGCAGAGACCCTTATCCAAACACAATGATGTATCCAGGGGAACCCCACAAATGAGGGAATATGTATTGTAGGAACCAGAGATATTAAGGACACAACAAGCACATGGCCCACTGAGTCAACTGAGTTCATAGGGGATCAGAGACTGAAGGACAAAAACATAAACATTCTATGAGTCTTGTGAGCTAGGTTGTTGGCATACACCTTATGATTATTATCCTGATTTCGCTGAGGGACTTCCAACAGTGAGAATGGGGGTGTCTCTGACTCTTTTTCCTGCTTTAGCTACACTTTCTCTCCTCATGTATTGCTTTGACCAACTCTGATGTGAGGGATTGTTCCTAGTTTTATTATAACTTGCTATGCCATCACATTTTTTTTTCATTGAAAATAAAATAAATGAAAAAAAAGCAGTGGATGAAGGAGAGGTGAACTGGGCAGAGTTGGGCAGAGCAGTGGTGGATAGATTGTGTCTAGGAGGAGTGGAGGAAGAGGAAACTGCAGTTCAGATGTAGTGCATGAAACAACAACAAAAATAAAATGCTAAAACTAAATAAACTGTCAGCAGCTAGGGCTGTTGGTGAGCGCCTGCATTCCTAGCACTCAGGAAGTTAAAGGTAGGTGGATCTCTGTGCGTTCAAGCACAGGTTATTCTATAAAGAGAGCCTGGGACAGGAAAATTGTTCAGAAAAAAAATTCTGTTTTCAAAGAAACAAAAAACTGTCAGCATTTTGTGTTTCATCTTTAGGAAATTTGTTATATGTCCCACTTTTTTATTTTTATTTTTTAATATTAGATACAGTTTATTAACTTTGTATCCCAGCTGTATCCCAGTCCCTCATTCCCTCCCTATCCTACCCTCCTTCCCTCATCTCTTTCCTACCCCTTTCTAAGTCCACTGATAGGGGAGGGCCTCCTCCTATTCCAACTGACCCTAGCTTATCAGGTATCATCAGGACTAGCTGAAATATCCTCCTCTGTGGCCTAGCAGTCTGATTCTCTCTTGGGAGGGGGGAGTTCAAAGAGTGAGCCACTGAATTCATGTCTAAAATAGTCCCTGTTCCACTTAGTATGGTACCCACTTGGATACAGAGCTCACATGGACTACATTTGAGCAGGCGTGGTAGGTTATATGCATACAAGGTCCTTGGTTGGAGAAACAGTCTCATAAAAGACCCCTGTGCTGATATATTTGGTCCTTGTATAGTTCCTGTCCTCTCCAGGTCACACTAACTCTCCCTTCTTTCATATGATTCCCTGTGCTCTGCCCAAGGTTTGGATATGAGTCTCAGCATCTGCTTTGATACACTGCTAGGTAGAGTCTTTCATTGGTCCTCTGGAGCAGGCTTCTGTCCTGTTTCTTGTTTTTGCCTATATCCATCCCATTGGTCTTTCTAAGTGAGGATTGATCATCTTACCTAGGTCCTCTTTCTCATTTATCTTCTTTAGGTGTACAGATTTTAGTTTGTTTATCCTATCTTATAGGTCTAGCATCCACTTGAAAGTGAGTGTATACCGTGTATGTCTTTCTGCTTCTGGGACACCTCACTGAGGATTATCTTTCTGGATTGTTTTTTTTTTTTTTTGTTCATGTTTACATTTTATGACTTCTTTGAATGGTCTAGAATTGAACCTGTCTGTTGTATAGCTTGTAAAGAGGTTTCCCATTTTATAAGCTGCTCCACCACCTAAAGAATGGATTGCAAAAGCATTTTAGTTTCATGTTGTAAGACCTGGAGTCTCACTGCTCAAGAGCTCAGGATTGTGCCCTTCCCAGGAACACTCATAGACCAAAACTTGAGGCAAAAGCAAGCGTTTTATTTCAATTTCTATAGGGTCCCCCCTCCAAAGACAGGAGACAGCCCTAAATATGCAAAGGACAGGGTTTTATACCTGAAATTGAAACCACTTTTGCTCTATACATTGATTGTTCAGCAATAATAGCATGAAGATAGTTTACACCTGGTTTTAGGTAGTATACAGCTGGTTGTACATAGTTTACAGGTGGTTGTAGATAGTTTACAGGTGGTTGTAGATAGTTGTTCTCAGAACAGTTGACCCTTTCCTTCAAGAGTTATCTACACCTGACTTCAATTCAAATAATCACTGTTGTTTTTCTCATTCCCAGGTGGTCTCTCACACACCCCCTTTTTGCCTCAATTTTAACCCTAAAATTGTAGATCAACCTCATGGAGAGGTTGATACTCTTTCTGGAGCATCAGGACCTGAACTTCACTTATACTTTCCCTGACAAAGGGGTGTTCTGGTCTGAGAGTTTATTGTCCCTGATGAGTTTCAGTTTTAGTGGGTTGCTGTAGGCTTGGACTTTCCAGGTGTTGCAGGTTGATGAAGAGCAGGCTTAACGTGTGACACATGGACCCAAGCTGTGATGCTCTCTACTTTGGCAGTTGGGGTGGTGAGCAGGATGTAATAAGGACCCTTCAACTGAGGTTCCAGATTCTGGCTGCCATGTCACTGCACATATACCAGATCTCCCACCTGGAACTGATGGGGCACCTCCAAGGACCTGGGCGCATATGCACTGTCAACCTTGCTCCATATTTCTTTCTGCATAAGCTGCAGTCCTTTTAGCCTGGACAAGTCAGAGTTACCACTAGTTATGTCAAGAGGGTCCCCAAGAAGAGTCAAGGTAGGAGAGCAGGAACCCCATATAGTAATTCAAAGGGAGTTAAGCCTAGTAGGGAGTGAGTATTTCTGACTCTAAAGAGGGCCAAGGGAAGAAGCACCACCCAGTCACCCCCAGTCTCCATTGTCAATTTTGTGAGAGTCTCTTTTAGAGTTCTATTTATTCTCTCTACTTGTCCTGAGATTTGGGGTCTATAAGCATGATGTAACTTCCAATCAAGTCCCAGAAATCTGGCCACCTCCTGGTTTACCTGAGCAAGGAAGGCTGGCCCATTGTCTGACCCAATTAGCTTTGGAATACCTTACTGAGGAAAAATGTCTTCCAGAATCTTTTGGTCACGACCATTGTGGTTTCTTTCTTTGTGGGAAAATCTTCCACCCATCCTGAAAAAGTGTCCACAAAAACCAGGAGATATTTATTGTCATACCTGTCTGGTTTAATTTCAGTGAAATCCACCTCCCAATGCATTCTGGGTCTACTTCCTCTTAGCCGCTTTCCTGGGCTCTGGAAATTCTTACCTATGTTTACTCTCTGGCAAGGTTCACATGTCCTAGTCACTCTCTCAGTTAGGATGGTGAGGTTTAGTATTCGGTACGGGTATTGGAGGGCAACTTCAGCCAATTTCTTTGCCCCCAAGTAAGTCCACTTATGCATCTGAGTTATCAATCTCTCAGCATCTTCCTGGGGTAGAATGATCTTACCTTTAAAGTCAATCCATGCCCCCACATTGGTGTTAAATATCCCATTTTTGCCATATTAACTTTAAGTCAGTTTCTGAGCAGTTTAGTCATTCTTCTCTGGGCAATTCAGCTGTTAATACCACTGGGGCAGAGTTTCCTCTAGCAGCTACTTTAGCCTCCTTATCGGCCATGTTATTCCCCTTTGGTGCCCTGGAAGTCTCGACCTTCTGCTGTCCTAGGAATTGAATAATGCTTACCTTGTTGGGCAGCAACAGTGCATTGAGCAAAGTCAGAATCTTGTTTTTATTTTTTATCTCTTTTTATTTTTTATCTCTTTACCAGCTGATGTTTGCAGGCCTCTCTGATGATAGATGGCCCCGTGCACATGGGCTGTTTATGAGGCGTACTGACTATCAGTGTAGATGTTTATCTTTTTACCCTTTTCCAGAGTTAAATCCTGGGTTAAAGCAATCAATTCAGCCTGCTGAACAGAAGTGCCCTCTGGCAATGCCTGGGCCCATATTACCTTATGTCCATCTACCACCACTGCCTCTGCCTTTCTCTTCCATTCTCAAAAAAAAACTGCTCCTATCCATATAGTATGTCACCTCAGCTTTATGAAGAGGGTGATCTTTCAAGTCCTTGCACCATCCCTGTTCCTTTGCTAGAACGTGCAAACAATCATGCTCCAGGGGCTGGATTTCTAGATCCGTAAATAAGGTGGCAGGGTTTAGCTCCATAGCCAGTTCAAAGGTGACTCTATCATTATTCAAGTGCAAAGCCTGGTAAGGTGTCATGCAAGTGTTCGTGAGCCAGCAATCAGGTGGCTGCCTTATGACACTCTCAGGGGCATGAGGAGCATAGATGGTGAGGTCCTGTCATAGAGTCAGTTTGTCTGCATCTTTTACTAGTGCCACTACTACTGCTATTATTCGAAGGCAGGTTGGCCATCTTGCCACTACTGAATCAAGCGTTTTGGATAGATACGCTACTGGTCTCTTCCAGGGTCCAATTGTCTGTGTTAGCAACTCCTTGGCCATTTCCTGTTTCTCAGCCACATAAAGATGGAAAGGTTTGGTTACATCAGGGAGTCCCAATGCTAGGGCCGACATTAAGGCTTGTTTGATATTATCGAATGTGGCTTGTTCATCCTTTCCCCAGATGAAAGTCTTTGCCCTTTGTAAGGGCATACAGATGGGCTGCCATCTTGGCAAATCCTGCAATCCACAGCTGGCAAAACCCTGCTGTACCTAAAATTTCCCTCAGTTGTTTAGTAGTCCGTGGAGGGGGAATATGAAATACAGTCTCTTTTCTAGCCTCTGATAGCCATTTCTTTTCCTCTCTTAATATATATCCCTGATAACTGACCTGTTTCCTGCAGAGCTGGGCCTTTATTGCTGATGCTCTATATCCAAGGTCACCCAGCTCTTGTAACAGCTAGTTGGTGGCTTTAAGGCAGGTTTCTTTACAATTTGCAGCTAATAGAATGTCATCCACATATTGGGGAAAAGTTACCTGGGGATTGGTGGCCCGGAAGTGTGCCAGGTCCAAGTGTAGGGCTTCATCAAATATAGTAGAAGAATTTTTAAACCTTGAGGAAGTTGAGTCCATGTAAGCTCACCTGAGTCCCCTGAGTCTGGGTCTTTCCATTCAAAAGCAAAAATGTCTTGCCTGGTAGGGCTGAGTTGGAGACAAAAAAATAAAATGTGTCCTTAAGGTCCAGGACCATATACCAAACCCTGTCAGGGGGAGGGGAACTCAACAGGTTATATGTGTTGGGTGCGGTAGGGTGTAAGTCCATGACCTGTTTGTTAACTTCCCTCAAGTCCTGTAGGGGTCAATAGTCATTGCATCCAGGCTTCTGAATTGGCAGCAATAGAGTATTCCAGGCAGAATAGCCCCTTCTGAGAACCCCTAGATCAAGGAACCTCTGTTTGTGAGGGTGGATCCTCACGGGTTATCTTAGACATTGGATATTGTTACACCGTGATTGGGGTAGCCTGAGGCTTCAGCTCTATCAGAACTGGAGCTGTTTCTCTGCTTTTCCTAGGCCATCTGTTTCAGCCCATGCCTGGGGAATCTCTGTAGCCACCAGTCAATGTCTTTTTCTGGACTTACCACCTTTTCAGAAAGGCGGCATTCATCTTCCAGTTGAATTGTCAGTACATGAATGGGATCTCCTTTATTGTCTGTCAAATGTGGGCCATCTGGTCTAAAATGGATATGGGCTCCTATCTTAGTTAGAATATCTCGCCCTAACAGCGGGTATGGGCATTCAGGGAGAACTAAGAATGAGTGGTATACCCGGTCCACTCCAACGTCCACCATTCTTCGGGTAGTCCATGAGTATTGTTTACATCCAGTGGCTCCTTGGACCGATGATTTCTTCTTTTTTAGCTTCAAAATCTTGTAACAGAACAGAATGCTGGAAGCCAGTGTCCACCAAGAAGTCGACTGGCTTCCCATCCATCTTAAGGGTTACCCTGGGCTCTGGGTAAGGGGTCAAACTCTTTACCCCCCTAATCACTGTCATCATCCAGGGTTAGGACCTGGGTCTCCAGGGCTTGGGCATTCGGTTTTTCTGGCTTTTTCGTCCTTTTAGGACAATCCTTGATCCAATGTCCTTTCTCCTTGCAATATGCACACTGATCCTTAGACAGAGGGCCTCCTGGAGTCTGGAGGGTCTTAATCTTGACAGCAAGGATTTTGTCAAGGTGAAGGGTGCCCTCGTGTGGCCATTCAACCTGAAAAGTAGGCCACTCTGAGGAACAGAAAGTTTGCCATTTTCCCTTTTTAACTTCAACTGAAATGTTATGTGCCCTATATCTCACCTCTGAGAAATGATCAAGGGTGAGGGATAAGGGTGTAGTCACAGTTTGTCCCATAATAAAGTCGTCTGTCAAGAAAGTCAAAGAGGAAACACAGATAGAGACAAAGAGAACGAGACAGACAATTAGACAAGGACGCCCTTGAGGGTGGTACCACAGAACTCTGATTGAAAGGCTGCCTGGCGGCAGCCATCTCTAACAGGAAATAGATGGGAGGAGGAGCGTCCCAATCCTAGCCTCCCAAACCGGAGCGTCCTCCAGTTCCCAGTCAAGTGATAGTCTGATACGTCTGTCTATCACAATGAATGATCAGATGACTAAAAAAAGGTCTAGATAGGCGCCTAAACAGAAACAGATTGGTAAGACAGAAACAAGCAAAGCAAAACAGAAATTAGACTAACCTGTTTTGAGCTCAACCTCCGAACTCAGTCTGATGAGGGTTGGGGAAGGGGCACGCCCTTTCCTGGTCAAACGCACCAAAAATGTAAGGCCTGGGGTCTCACAGCTCAGGAGTTCAAGATTGCGCCCTTCCCAGAAATCCCCACAGACCACGACTCCATGCAAAAGCAAGAGTTTTTTGTTTGTTTGTTTGTTTGTTTTTTGTTTTTCCAATCATGATACGGTCACCCCTCCAAAGACAGGAGACGACCCCAAGCATGCAAAGCACAGGATTTTTATACTTAAAAATCTGGCCACTTTTGCTCTATACATTGATTGGTCAGCAAGAATAGCATGAAGATAGTTTACAGCTAGTTGTTTGCAGTTTTTGGCCATTTGTGAGTTTTCTCAAAACAATTCACCCTGCCGTTATTTTTTAAAACCTATCTCGGAGCAGTTCATCCTGCCTTTTGAGAGCTACGTGGCTCTGGCTTTAATTCAAAGATGGGAATAGTCACAGCTGTTTTTTATTTTATAGTTGTTTGCATTCTCAGGTGGTCTCTCAGATGGAGATGAAGAGAGAGAGAGAGAAGGAGACAGCAGGACATGATAGCGGAAGAGAGAGAAGGGGGCACCCCAACAGAGAAGGGGGAGAGCGCAAGAAGGCAATAGCAAGAGGGCGAGAGGCCAAGAGAGAGACAAAGTGGGCAGGCAGATCCTTTTAAGGAGCAAAGTAACCACACCTGCCCTCCCTGGCAGTCAACACGTAATGACATCACAGGTTGCTAGGAAAGCCAGAAACAGGTGCCTAAATACTAAGAGTTGGCATAGGCCTTTAATCCCAGTACTCTGCCAGGCAGAAGCAGGCCAGTCTCTGTGAGTTCAAGGTCAGGCTGGTCTACAGATCTAGTCCAAGATAGCCAAGGCTAAAAGGAGAAACCCTCTCTCAAAATACCAAAATATTCATATGTATAATTAATATATTCTCACTAAATATAGTAATATAAACCAATATATTTAATAAATATGTTATATATTAATATATACATTTTGTTTTAATCATATGTATATGTTTCAATTTATGTTTTAATCATATAGATATATTATTGAAATAAAAAATCTGAGCCAGGCTTTGTGGCACATATCTCTAATCCTGTCTCTCTAGGAGACACAAGCATGCTGCTGTGTAAGTTCCGTGTCACCCTGGTCTACAAAGCAAGTCCAGGACATGCATGGCTAGAGAGAAACATTGTCTAAAAAAACAGGCTAGATGTGTGGCTAGATATATCTGAAATCACATAGTGTGACAAGGCTATAAGAAAGTCTTACGAGGCATGGTGACACACATCCATAGTCCCAGCACTTGAGAGGCAGATGAAGGTAGGTCTCTGTGAGTTCAAGGTCAGCCTGGTTTACAAAGAGAGTCCTGGATTGGCAATGATGCACTGAGATACCATGTCGCAAAAATAAAACATTAAATTAAATTAAAAAAATCAAAGCCTGGATTGTTGGCAAATGCCTCTAATACTAGCACTATGACTGGCAGAAGGAAATGGATCTGTGTTAGTTTAAGGCCTGCCTGGTCTAGAAAGTATGACAGGTCAGTCAAGGCTATACAGAAAATCTCTTTCTCAAAAAACAATATCCTGGGATGTAAACAAAAAAACCTTCTAGTATCTGAAGGTTGTTTCTTTTTTTTAACTTTTAAAAAATTTATGTTTTTGTAAATTACAGTTTATTCACATTGTATCCATGCTGTGGCTCCATCCTTCATCCCCTCCTTTATTCAACCTCCTAACTTCCTCCTATTTCTGTCCTAAAGTCCACTGATATGGGAGGTCCTCCTCCACTTTCATCTGACCCTAGCCTATGAGATCTCATCAGAACTGGCTGCATTGTCCTCTACTGTGGCCTGCTCCCCCATCAAGGGGAGGTGACCAAAGAGCCAGACACTGAGTTCATATCAAAGACAGTTCCTGTTCCCATTACTAGGAAACTCACTTGGAGACTGAGCTGCCATGGAATATATCTGGGCAGGAGTTGAAGAGGTTCAAGGTTATCTCCATGCATGGTCTTTGGTTGGAGTATCAGTCCCAATGCTCTCCTTGTGGAACTCCTGCCCCCTCAAAAGTCTTCCTTAGTCATCAGGGAAATACAAATCAAAATGAACCCAGGATATCACATTACACCTATCCGAACAGAAAAGATCGAAAACTCAAGTGACAACACATGCTGGAGAGGATGTGTGAAAAGGGGAACACTCCTCCATGTCTGGTCGTGATGTAAACTTGTACAACCACTTTGGAAATCAATGTGGTAATTTCTCAGAAAATTAGGAATAGTGCTACCTCCAGATCCAGCTATACCACTCCTAGGTATATATCCAAAATTTGATCAAGTGTACAACAAGGACATTTGCTGGACCATGTTTGTAGCTGCTTTATTTGTAATAGCCAGAAGCTGGAAACAACCCAGGTCCCACTCCATTGAGGAATGGATATAGGAATTGTGGTACTTTTACACATGGGAATACTACTAAGCATTTAAAAATAAGGAAATCATGAAACTGGCAGGCAAATGGTGGGATCTAGAAAAGATCATCCTGAGTGAGGTATCCCAAAAGCAGAAAGACACACAGGGTATTTACTCAGGGTATTAGACATATAATACAGGATAAACATACTAAAATCTGTACTCCCTAAGAATCTACTAAAAATTTTTTTTTAATCTGTTTTTCATCATAGCCTTGGAGGAAGTAAATTATTTACCATGTTCACTTATAACGTAAAGGAGGAAGTCACCAATTGTGGTTGTGTTCTATATTTTGAAACATTGGAGTAGGTATTGAAGTTTGATGTATGTGTATCAAATCCAATCACAGAAGTTTATTAGGTAAATCTGTTATTCTTTCTGTGGCTGCTGTTGATCTAATGCATTTCCACTTGCTGATAGGTATTTTTCTGCTGAAAAGTATAGAATGGGATTCCCATCATCTATGTGATCCATTGCTTATTTATACCATGTGGTATGTGATCATGCTTTTCAATGAAGGGCCTCTGAGAAAGCATGGTGCTTTTGTTTTTCATTTTCACAAATTCCTTTAAGATGTTTGTTTTCAAGCCTGATTTGGATGTCAGTAATTAGGCAAAGCTGCATTTGAAGTCTTGATTCTCATGTCAGCTTTCTGAGTACACGTCCAAGGGTGGAAGATGTTCCCCCAATGTGTTCTATTTTTACCAACATTAATGTTAAAATGCTTAATAGTGTATATGTATGTATGTATATATGCATATATATATATGAATATATATATACACACATATATATGTTATTTGAAGTTCCATTCTTCTTATGTTCCCATTAGTTACTACATGACACATAATGTTGAAGTACTGCCTTCTGAGAGAATTATCTAGAGGTGCTGAATAATGTAACAGCAATGATATTTATTTCAAAACACCATGTTGTGTGTGTATGTGTAATCTGACTATGGGTTCTTAGGCCATGACAAATGTATGAAGACTTGGTGACAGCTTTGTGGGGTTTATTTTAGTCATTGTTATATGTTCAAAGTCATGTTGCCAGTTTTGCTTACCACAGACATTCCCCACTGAGTTCATTGATACTCAAATAAACTTAATTGAAATATTACATCAGTAAAATATTGTCTTCTATCCAGATTATAAACCTATTGTCCTATAAGGATGGAAGAACATGAAATAATAATAATAATAATAATAATAATAATAATAATAAATGCTATTTACATATTAAAATGATATAATGCTGTCATTTTTTTTTGGAATGTGTTAGTTCATTCTTAGGAGTAAAGACTTATTCATAAAACTGTCTCAGATCTACAAGTGAATGTCAGAGAGTTGTCTCAGTGGGAAGAGTTGGTTGTTTCTAAGCCTGATGATTTGAGCTCAATTTCTGGGTAGCCAATATTACTCCTATAGAATTTTTCTAATATTTCTATACTTGGGCCTTTGTATGTACAAATTCACACACCAGCACATACATAAATCATTTTTAAACCTAAATAAGGGCCAGTTCTTTCACTGGTCAAAAGACTCTTTGGGTTTCATGTTGAAAACTCATATATGGGATGTAAACAGATAGTAAACAGCAATAAGTTGTCCTCTCATGGCACATACATACTCAAACATTTTTCAATGGATGAAATTAAAGCAAAGGAGAAAACCCACTTACTGACAACATCAGAAATGATTTTGCATTTGTAAATAAATGTAGAATTTGAAGACTTATTACTGTTCATTAAAAGAAAAAAATGTTACCTGTGTACAACTTATTTTATCCATTCATTCCTTGATTCAAGAATAAGTCATTAAAAATATCTTAGCTTTGCTCAGAGATGCATCCCTGTTATCGTAGACCTGGGAGTCCATGGAAACCTAATCTTTCTGAGATTATGGTCAGCTTGATACACACAATTAGCTCTCTTTTGTGTTTGTTCCTTCATTTATTTGTTTGTTTTTTAGACAAAATTTCCTTGTGTAGTCTTGGCTGTCCTAGATCTACTTTGTAGACCTGGCTGGCCTCAAATTCAAGTCTCTTCTTCCCTGAGTGCTGGGATTACAGGTGTGTGCCACCATGCCCAGCTCCAAACCTGAGTTCTAAAACAGGCATGGCTATGTAGAAATATCATGTATTTAAATGATCCCCCAAAATGTACTTTGTATCTCAAATTATAGTTTTTTTCCCCCTCAGGGATAGTGTCCACAGAGCTGCGTCCTGGTACTGTTACTGTTCCTGGTCCTGGTCCTGGTCCTGGTCCTCAGAGCCTAGCTCTTGGCCCAGCTGTGGCCCACAAATTCTGCTGTCAAGCACTGGCCCTGATGGGCTTTTTTTTCTGGGGCTCAATCTATCCCAGTAGACGCCCTGCACACCAACTACACACCTGGCAGCATCTTCTATAAATGGATGCACATGCCCAACTCGCAGAAAACTCTCGACACAAACAGGCTCCATACCCCTTGGCTAAGCCACCTACTGTGGGCCGATGGGGAGGCCCCATCTCTGAATACATCACTTAAGTTGAGTAAGCAACACCTTTTTAATAATAATAGTATGAAACCAACAACAATAACACAAGAGTGAAAAACAGCAATTTAAAAATATATAAAATTAAGGGAATCTTTTCTCTAAGGGGAGCAGGCGCAGGGTGCAGTTCAGCTGGCAATTGTACCAACTATATGTCTACCTCGGGCAGCGAGGACAGGAAATTGGGTGCCCCCAAGTGCACTACAGTGGAGAAAACAGTAGCTCATCAGCCAAGTCCACAAGGCCCTGTGCATCCTCTGATACTAAAGCCAGAGGTTTCACTGGTCCAGCTTCTGGCAAGACTGGGGATCCTGCAGCCATGGGATCCAAGAGCTCAGCATCCTCTTGGGGCTTAGCATCTGCCCCCAAAGCCAGGCTCCGTTTCTCCTGTGCCACCAAGGTGTCTTGCATGGGCAGCTCTGCAGTTGAGGTCCCAAGTAGCCCTGGATCTGAGCAAAAAAAGGGGTGAGCCATCATCTGGGATAAGGGAGCAGCCTGAAGGCACGCAGAATGGGGTGAGCTAACCCAAGATGGCCTCTCCATGCCAGAGAAGGCACAGTCCCCTCTCCTACCCGCAGGACAGTCGATTTGACAGTCTTCCTCCTCTGCTTCCTTGGCCAGAGCTTCAGGACACTTCCCCTGTGGGACACGGGGTTTGAATCAGCTGCTACCTCACTAGGCGCCTCCCTCCGGTCCTCATCCTCCTCCTAATTCTCCTCCTCCTTCTCAGGCTTCAGCTTATCTAGGGCTTATCCATTACCCGGAGGATCTCCCCAGATTGGCAGTCCAACTCTTCAGTGGGCACATGGATCCTGGCATAGTCCAGCAGCCGTCTCACGATGGCAAGGTCTGGGGGCCCCAGAGAAATCCTGGGAGAATTTCTGCAGCCACTGGGACAAGAACGAGAAGATGGCACTGTGGGTGAGAGCAGGGCAAAGGGACACTGTGTCGGGAGTCTGGCCTCTCTTTGGAACTGTGGGGGGGCATTGGTATCCCCCAGGACCTTTCCTTTTTTGTCTCTCCCTCTGCTGATCAAAACCTAGGAGCCCAGTGGGAAACCTCTGTCCTCTACCAGCAGGTTAGGTCGTGAGTACAGTCCCTAGGTAGAGAACCCCAAAGGTGAGGCTCCTGGCCAAAATTGGCCCTCCACCCTGGCCTTAAACGCCCCTTCCTGCTCACCACCCCCTCCACCCCAAGCCTACTCATGTCTTTGTCTACTTTTCCGCCTGAAGGATCTATACCTGTGACAGTTCACGGGGGTGATACCCCTACTGCCCCGTGTCCCCAAGCCACCCAGACATCTAGAAGGAACTATTAGAATCTTCCCAGGGATGGGTGTGGGGGTGCTAGGGGCTCCATCCATAACAAACACCGCAAATGGGGTCCAGAATCCTTTACACAAACGGGGAAAGGTCGCTCAGGGCATGAGAAATGGTGGTGTGTGAGATTCCCTGGGGAAGGTGAATGGCACCTGTGAGAGCCCCACCCTGCCACAATCACCCATGTTTGGCCATGTCACTTTAAGGGGTCTGGCCTGGGACTCAGGATGCTGGGACTCACACGTCCGGTTCTGTGAGGGCACAGGGCACTGGCCCTGGGAAACAGCAGGAGAAGATCTGAGAGCTGGCTAGATCCCTGGTGGAACCACTCTCCTGCCTTTTCAGCATCAGGTCCAGAACCAACCAGATGGTGGCAATCTTTGGATAAAGGGCCAGAAGGTGGGCAAATAGGGAATCATCTGCTTCACATAGTCCATGTGATCATTGCTGAGCATGAGGATGCCATAAAGGAAGGCTCACTACCTTTCGCTATGAGGAAGGACCAGGGCAGGAGGGAGGCTTTAAGTGTGCAAACCCCGAGGGGCACCAATGACCACTTTCCCTACACCTAAGCGGGAAGCAGGCATGAAAAGCGTTCCTCAGTGTCCCAACAGGAACACTCTTCCAGGCTGCGATCGCGGTGGATGGGGGGTGGGGTGGACCAGAAAGCTTCCCTGCTGCAGGACAGCCCTGGTTACCTTGGTCTCCCAGTGGGGAACAGGCCAGAAATGTGTCAGGGAGCGTACCACATGTCTCCAGCAGCGGCACAGGCGACCACCGCTGTCTTCTCTGAGACCTGAGCCCGTGGAGGTCTGGAAGCAGAAGAGACTCATCTCTCCAGCTCCTTTGGACCGGCTGGTCTGTCCAGGCTGCTGTTGCTGCTGCTGGCCTCCCGTTACCTGGCAACCAGGGTTCCGAGTTCCATCCGGAACCGGGCTGAGGAAGAGTGGTCACTTCCTGGAGTCACCCTGACAGAGCCTCCCCATCCTGGGCTCTCCCTGGGGACCACCAGCCCTGCAAGCTCTGCTGATTAAACCATCAACAGTTCCAGAGAGAAATGATGGAGAAGTTGCCTCCCGTCACCACTAGAGGGCATAGAGGCACATGAGAGGGTGCAAGGATGAAAAGAACAGCAGCAGCAGAGAGGGATGGCTACCATCCCTCTTCAATCTTTTATTATTATTATTATTATTATTATTATTATTATTATTATTATTATCATTCCTTTCTTCTTCCCTAGTATACTGCAAACAAATTCACCTTCTTTCATCTCCCCTACTGAACTAAAATGTTCTCATCTCTCAGCCTTTGAATATGTAAGTTCTTTATCTTTTCTGGGGTGTTAGGTACCTCTTGCTTTCCGTTAGGTTTCATAGTAGAATTTATAGTGATGTATACATTTCTATGCATGGTCTATAGGTTTGATTATGGTGGATTAACCCACAAGGCTGTAAGCTTATAGAGAAAGAATGGTGTTTTCATGAATCATTTTCTGTGTGCTCAGGATTTAGCACAGTATTGGGTACCTAATTCACAATAACTATCTGTGGAAGGACAAATAACCTTTTAATCAGTAAATTCCTTTAATAAAGTCTTCATAATCTGATAGTAATACAGAATTCCCACCTCAAGGATGGGAGCATATAGCATTTTATTTGTTAATGCCAGCCATTGGGCCACCTGTAAAAATCATTTCCTAAATTCTTTTTCCTGAATTCTTGTTCTGTTACTGCTGTTACTAGGACAGCCTCCTCTATGCCTGTTGCCTTCTGTGTTTTCTTTAATTTATCCCATAACAAGATACTTCCTTTAAGCTTTAGTGAGCTTTAGCATCTGGCTTCATTATATCCAAAGACTATCTGTTTCTGCCTGTTTTGTACAGAAGGCAGGAATACAACTCAGAGGTAGAACATTTGCTTCACATATAGGAGGTAAGGAAGGAGGAGGAAGGGGAGGAGAAAAAAAGGAGCAGGAGAAGTGAAACATTGTTTTTCTTTATGCAGATGCACTTCCTTCAATACAGGGGTTAACAGTCTTCTTTTCTCTGCATTCCAAATAAGGTAGAAATTCCAGATACAGCAACAGTGATACTTATTTGGTGTTAGTTTTTAACCTGGTCCTTCTCCTGACATTTACTTTGTAACTGCTTTATATGTAGTTGGTTTTATGTACATGTTCATTTTCTGGGAAGAATAATTTTTTTTCATTAGGTTTTATGAGAAGTCATATCCTCAGAAAGTGTCCTGAGCTTTTAATCCTACCATACTTATCCCTAGGAGACCATATCTTCAAAGGTGATTATATCCTCTTTGTACATCATTTGATGTTATGACTTCAGGATGCATCTCGAACCTTGTTTACAAGAGAATGTTATAAACAAGTCTTAAACTTAACAGACATTTGTGCCTCATGAAAAAATTTTCATCATAAAATGTCCTGTCTGAAAAGAAGATCTGAGAACATTGTAAAATGCACTCTGTTACTTTCATTTTAGTCATTAACATTATTAGTACTATTTACAGTTTTTCATTATTTTGTTAGAGACCCAAATATGATGACTCTGGTGTAAGAGACTGTGTACACACTGTTAACTAAAAAAAATAAAACCACACATTCAAAACAAGTAAAACCTCCAAATATTGATAAGAATTAGGTTTAGATTTAGTGCCCAAAAATAATTCAGTTGAAATGTGGGAAAGATATTGAAAGACCATTATTCAGCAAGCGTTTAGAGTATATATGTAAATATGATGAAAGGATGTACACATAAACACAACCTAAGAATATAATATAGGATAAACCTACTAAAATCTGTACATCTAAAGAAACTAATCTAGAGGGAGGACCCTGACTAAAATGCTCAATCCCTATCCCGAAAGGCAAAGAGGATGGACATTAGAAGAAGAAGAAAACAAGAAACAAGTTAGGAACCTGCCACAAAGGGCCTCTAAAAGGCTCTGCCCTGCAGACTATCAAAGCAGATGCTGAGTCTTATGGCCAAATGTTGGGCAGAGTGCATGAAATCTTATGAAAGAAGTGGGAAATAGTAAGATCTGGAGAGGACAGGAACTCCACAAGGAGAGCAACAGAACCAGAAAATTTGAACACAGGTTTCTTTCCAGAGATTCATACTCCAACCAAGTACCATGCATGGAGATAACCTAGAACCCCTGCACAGATGTAGCCCATGATAGTTTAGTCCAAGTGGGTTACATAGTAATGGGAAGAGGGACTGCCTCTGACATAAACTTATTGGCCTGCTCTTTGATCACCTCCCCTGATGGAGGAGCAGCCTTACCAGGCCACAGAAGAAGACAATACAGCCACTCCTGATGAGATATGATAGACTAAGATCAGAAGGAAAGAGAGGGGAACCTCCCCTATCAATGGACTTGGGAAGGAGCATGCATGAAGAAGGAGAAAGGAAGGTGGAATTAGGAGGGGAGAGGGGTTATAGGAAGATACAAAGTGAATAAAGTGTAGTTAATAAAAGTTAAAAAAATAAAAAATATTTAACACAAAAAAATAAATAATAAAAAAATTCTTGAGCACACACACAAAAGGTGGAATTTCATTAAGCAGGATATTTTTTTTTCCTTTTTGTTTTCTTGCCAGGAAAAGTTTGAATATGTTTCTCCCCTCTCCTCTTTTTTGTTCCTGTCCCCTTCCACTCCTGCCTTCCTTGCTCAGTGTGAATTTACAAACATTGCACTTGAATGGATGCAATTCTGATTCTGCGAAAGCATTGCCAAAAGGACCCCTGAAGCCTCACTTCTAAACCTTGAACCCCAAATGCATTCTAGCTATTTTTTTTCTTGCACTGGTGATGCAACTCATTTTCTGGGGGGGGGGGGTCGATATCCAGACATGGTGAATTCCTCATCTACCCCTCCCCTTTCCCCATGCTTATGTCCTTTAGCACTTTGGGAAGCACATTGACAGAGGTTCCCCACCCATGCAAACCACAATCATACATGTGCTTTCTAAGATTTTCTAACAATTTTTTTCTAGTTGCCAGTCTGTTACCTCGCCTAAAAAATACTCAGCTTGGTTCTCAGGTAACAATCTCTTAAGTGCAGCCAGGCTAATAAGGCAAGTGTCAAAGCACTCAGATGGGTATTCTTCGCACATTGCCAGTAAACTGGCACAGACCCAGGAGCCCAGTGGAGTCAAGCCTTCCCCATTTGGGTTCAGTTCACTTCCTTATTCAAGCCACCTAAGGCTCAAAAAAAAAGTTTGAGGGATTGAAGGTGTAGCTCAGTTGATAAGAGGCAGAGCAGAAGGATCAGACATTCAAGGTCATCTTATAGCTCTTTAGTTTCAGGCCAGACTAGGCTACAGAGAACCCTATCCAAATAATAATAATATTAATAACCACAATACGTTTTATCTAAGAGCATATTTGGCGATCATTGTTCGAAGACAGAGCTAACCTCAAGTCACCTACTTTCCTCAGAGAGGAAGCAAGGAGGCAACGAGGTCCGGCCTGGCAGGATTTTCTGCACATAGAACCCTCAAGATTGGTAGAGGCTGGAGAGAGGAGTTCAGCTTATGAGACATATCCTGGCTGTGAGCCAACATCTGGCTGTCCTTGATTTGGATAGACTGGCCCAGGGAAATGAAAGTAAGACCTGATGTGGCTCAGGCCCAGATGGAAATTCATGACAGGTAGGTCACATCCTCAGAGAGACTGACAGAGGGTGCATTGACAGTTAATCCAGCGATGAAGTGAAAGGAAGGGCGAAGAAAGGACAGAAGCCAGACAAACTATAGTGAAGATGGTGCAGACAAACCACCACCTTAGTGGGGCTGCTGCATTGACTGTCATGGGACCCAGAAGGCCCTAACGAGGGCCAGTTCATCAAGATGTAGCCCTTTCTATATCCATATCTCAAGCCCCTACCAGAAGCAGAACCTGGAATCTGTCCCCTGCCCCAGGTGGAACTCAGAACTCCTCTTCTAGGAAGATTCCCAGAATAAGTGACCTCAGTGCAGCCATTTATCCCCTTGGTTCAAAGTTCATGGTTTATTCTGGAGAGTGATAACTGGGCTGAGCCAGCAGTGCTCAACCCAGGCCTTGCTTTGAGCAATGTCCATGGGACACAGTGGCCAACTGGCTTTGTGTGTGGTCTCAGATCTGGTAGGAATGTTGGAGATCTGCTGGCCAGGATATGAATCAGACAGAGCTTATCTGTGTCCAGATCACTAAGACTTGAGGCTAGCAGCTGGGTAGATCATATCTTTAACTTCAGGGACCTTCTAGGAAACTTGCCTGCAGAGCTATGCCTTGTTTCCCTATTTGGCTCTAGAAGGGAAGAAAGTGAACTCAAGGATCCATGAAGATTACAAATCAGAGGCAAAAGTGTTTGAGCTGATTCATCATGAATTAGCACATACCTCTGGGTGGGGGCAAGAATTTTCTTCTTCACCCTTGATGAGAATGATGACCCCAGCCAGAAAAAATACAGCCCTCTCACCCACAGCGCTGTCTTTCAAGTTTGGGCTCTAAAGCTTCCCACCTTTAGTATGACTGGGCAATATACTTCCAATCTTTGAACTTTACTTTGATACATGAGAACCCCAGTTCGGGAGCATGTATAAGATCAAAAGAGACAGCAAGTAGCACACATGTAGTACTAGTGTTCTCCCTGTCAGTCAATCCTTATGTTTGCAAATGGGTGAATGAAGGTAGTCAGGCCAATTCTCAGGTCACAGCCTTATAAGGATATAGCATTATGAGGAAAACAGAACTATCTGTCTTCCTAATTTTGGCTATTCCTGTATTTCCAAATAGGAATGTGAGTTCTCAATCTTCAGATAACTACCCTCTCCAAACCCTAATTTTCAATTCAGCTGTTTCCAGCTTTGCCCTTATTATGAAATCTTGCTAGCCAGGACCTAACCCTTCCAGGTATACTCTGCATGAAGAGGTAGGGATCAAGGCTCAGCCAGGTGCTAAGCTGGCAGGGGGCAAGGCCCATTTGAGGCCACAGCTCCCCAAGCCTAAGGTCTAGGTTAGCCACGTGTCCCGCCTGTCCCCCAGTTCTTGCAGCTCTATCCTGAAAGCGCAGACCAGCACCCTGGGGTGTAGTCTCTCAAGGAAAAGGATTCCTCTAACCCAAATTGTTCTGGCTTTCTTTTCTTTCTCACTGCATGAGCCCTAAGCCAGGAAATAGGGCAGCGGAAGTCCTGCACCAGTCTAATCTCTCGACACCGATCTCCGAGATGCCTGGCCACAAGGGACCTCTACCCTTATCCCTATACCCACAGGCAAGCTTCTGGGCAGGCCTTATCTTAGAAGCCAGCACGCTGGAGGAAAGAGAAGCCTCCAGGGCAGAGCAGGCCCCGACAGACCCTTAGTGTATAAAATGCTGGAGCTGGCTTTGGCTGTTCAGTGGTTTATTGGTGACACTAGGCAGGAGAGCTCCAGCGTTACCGCTCCTGGTGTCTCATCGCAGTGAGTCTTGGACTTGGGGGTTTTGCCAGGGTCAGCCAGACATCTCAAACTTTCTCCTATTGCTTGACAACTTACTCCTTCAGCAGATAGGGACCGCTGTTCTCCAGCGTGTTGGGGAGTGGGGTGTGGCTTTGCCAAATCCCCAAAGCTTGGAGACCTGGACAAGTGGATCCCACAGGGATCCACTGTAGAGCACACCTCATGTCCCAGGTCTAACTCATGCACCCTGCTCTATCTCACCTGAAATCTGTGGGCCAGGATCCTAGGACTTGAGTTGGAGACCTCTGGAAGCCTGGCACTCCGGCTTCCTTTGCTTTGCTTGTCACCAACCTGACCAGCCCAAAAGCCTCTGGGTGCCTCTCTGCTCCAAGAAGAGAAAATCAGCAGAACCAGGCAGAGCGCCGCCAAGATGCTCCCCCTCCTGCCACTGCCCTTCCTTCTGCTCCAGGGCTGTGCAGCTGGCCCGTTTGAAAACCCTCAGCTTCTTGCTCCTTTCCAGGGTATCTGAGCATCTGCACAGAATGAAGCTGGTTTCCATCATCCTGATGTTTCTGGGTTCACTCGCCTTTCTAGGCGTGGATGCTGCACAGTCAGAGTCCTTGCAGTGAGTTTGGGGCAGTGCTTTCTTCATTCCTAATACATGGCAGTCATGGAACAATGAGTGATGGCCTGGAGGGGTTAGAAGGAAGTGGAGATGGGAGCTGGCCGGGACATCACTTGAACTCAAGCCAAACACACCTGCTTGTGTTTTCTAGGTGGGATAAGCTGGCACTAAGTAGTGGAGAGATGGAACTGCAGGCATCCAGCAGCGATTCCTCAGAACTCACTGGTGGGGAGACAGTTCCTATGGAGACTTTTGTTCTGGACCAGGAGAAGGAGAGCACATCTAAAACTCCACAAGCCAGGTAACTACACCCTCTGCAGAGGATGTGCCCTTTCGACTACCCAGGCCCCGGGAGGATTGTCCAGGCCAGACTGCAGCTCTGGTGGAGGGAGCAGGTCCCAGGTCCCTCAGGTTCTGTTTGGCCCTGGTCCGAGGTGCTTAGGGCCAAAGCCCTGGTTGGTTAAGTTTCAAGTGTCCTTCCTTCTCTGCAGCACTCCAAGCTCAGCCCACTTTCGAGTCAAACGCTACCGCAAGATGATGAACCCTGGCTCCCACAACTCTCGATGCCGCTTTGGGACCTGCATGTTGCAGAAATTGGCCCAACAGATCTACCAGTTGACAGACAAAAGGAAGGACCCTGTTGCCCCCAAAAACAAGATCGGCCCTCAAGGCTATGGCCGTTGATGCCGGCGTTCCCTGCCAGAGGTCCTCCAGGCCCCATCTGTGATGTCCTCCCAAGAGCAGACACAGGCAACCGCAGCCTCCGGGACCCAATGAGTCATCCCTAAGCGCTTTAGGATTTAGTTAAGGGTGGCAGCATTGAACAGTTGGGGTACTTTCCCTTTGGCACCTGCTTTGCACCAGGGAGGACTGAGACAAACCTGCAGAGATCTGCCTGGCTGCCCCTAACGGAGGTAGAGGAACCCAAGATCAAGCCAGGCTCACCACACACACTGAGAAGTACAGACTGTTACTCTTCAGGCAGGGTTCTGAGCCGCTGCCTAGCCTGCTCAGAAACTGGTTTCTCACGGGGAAAATAAGCCTCATTACTACTTGAACTTTCCAAAACCCAGTGAGTAAAAGTGCAATGCTTGTTATACAAAAGTAACAGTCATATTTAAGTTTGTTTGTATCAAGAGGTGCTTTTCTTATAACTTCAAATATGTAGAGATATTTTTGTACATTATATATTGCATTAAGGGCATTTTAAAGGAAATTATATTGTCACCATCCCCTACTTTAAGAAGTGAAGGTCTCAGCGAGCTATAAGGTTGTTTGGTTGAGTATGTGTGAGTGTGTGTGTGTGTAAAGAGGAGAGCGCCTGATTACCACCTGTGGAAGAAGAAAAGACATTATGTCTCTTATAATCTATTTACTTAAAATATGTGACCTGGGAAAAAGCAAACCAATAAACTGTCTCAATGCTGATTCATTTTCAGTTCATGCATCTAAGGAAGGGTGGTCTTGGTTTGGGTTGGCCTGTGGGTGCTGGTGTCTTGCTTCTTGTTTTGGGAAGACAGAACTTCAGTGTGGGTGTAAGCCAACATTTCTTTACACGGCTTTATCTGTCACGAGTTCTGTTGTCCATATGGGTGTACAAAGCGCGTGTCCTGGGTTCACCACCTTGCGTGGCGGCCAGACCAGGAGAGATAGGGTGAGCCCCAGTAGGTAGGCAAGCATGGGCTTCTCAGATTGCCCAATACACTCCCAATTTTATGGGGGTTGCTCACCGAACCTGAGCTAAGGCATTCTTTGGAGACTTTCTAAGTAGAGAGTTTATGCTGCAGCTGCAGGTATTAAATAGCTACTCAGGCAAAGCCAGCAAAATGTTCTCAAGTCTCTGAGAAACTCTCAGCTAGGAGCCCAAGTCCTCACTAGACCCTAGCATCCATGAGTGGGGCTGTATCACCCTCTGCTGTTTGTCACACATGGTCCCTGAGAGTGGTGGACAGTTTAATAAGTGCAGTTTAATAAGTTCTCCTATGTGGGAGTCAGCACATAGCCTTAATGAAAGAAGAAAGAAAGAAAAAAAAACAGTTTGCAGATGCCAACTGCCCCCCCCCCCCGCAACTGCATGATGGCTTGCTGTGCCAGGATAGTTACTCGATGCCCTCATGCTGTGCAGCGAGCAGCTGCTGGCCAGAGACCAAAAGACAGACAGACAGACGTGCAGCCAGAATCGTGCGCCTCTGAGGGCCTGAGACCTTCAATGTTCCTTCTCCCCCTCCAGGCACCTCTTCCTTTCTCTTTCCCAAGTCTTTTTCATGCTCCCTTCCCTTGCCTCTCTCTCCCTTTCCTTTGTCCTTGCTTTCTGTCACCTCCAGAGCAGGTGAGGAGTGCTAGATTCTAAGCTTGAAGGCCAGGTGGCGCCATATACATGCCTACGTAGTAGGCTGTGTATTGTCTTGATCAGCCAATCCTGGAAGATCAATTATTGTGCTTTCCTGAAAGATTTACTGGCCATTTGAACACTCTGAGTTGCTTGTGTCTCTAGCTAGTATAGAATATCTGGAAGCTCTTTGGTTTGAAGAATGGAAGTGTCTGAGAATGGCATTAAAGAGCCCTAGCTAAGGGGCAGGATCTTTTCTTCCTTGCAGAAGAAGAGAATTATACACAATGAAAAGAACTGGGCCTGGGTCTGAGTCTACACACAACCTGATAGAGGCAGCTCATGCTTCAGAAGAAAGTAGCCTACATAGCATGTAGAATGTCCCCACAAGGCTTCAATTGTTGACCCCTTGATATAGGTAGTATCAGTCCCATCCAGTTCCATGCCCTATTTGATCTTAACAATTTCATGAGGCTCCCAGTGAGAGAAGATCATAAATTCAGCAACAGACCATCCTGGCCCCAAGTACTTCTTGCTAAGCAGTAACTCAGAACTGTGCCAGGCACTGAAGAGGCACAAGGCATGTATGCAAGAAGAAATGACTAGAAGCTCCAATCCTGTGCCAGTGGGTTCACGGTGGTCTGAAGGGCCTATGGAAACTGACAAGAGCAAAGACTACTTTGGCCTCATTGACAGTGGCCCAAGCCTCTCACTCATTTCCAAAGTTTGTCCCATAGCCACAGAGACATCCAGCCAAAACCTCACTCTGGCAGAACTTCAACTTACCAGACAAAGTTGCCAAAGACAGGTTGGGCACCAGCTTAGGGGCAGCTGCAAGCAGCGAACAGGCATCTAGCCTTCATCTGAGGGATTCTTATGACTTCAGGGAATTCAAGGCAAGTATAAGCACTGTGGTTCAGCTGCTCAACTAAAGTCTTTCCCATTGCTAAACCTGTGACTTGAGACATTTCGGAGGAGACAGAGACCCTCTTATGACCAGCCTGGTACAGTATTTGGGATTAACTAAAGGTCATCACAAAGCCTTGGACCCTACTCTGGAAGATGTTCAACTGACTTTATGGATATATATCCATCTCTATACAACAGCATTTTCATTTCCTGCATGGATTATCATTAGATGAAAACAACACAATTTGTTTAACTGTTCCTGTCTGCTGTTACACAATATAATTTCCTTTATTTTTCCCATTAAAAATGTTTCTTTTGCATTTATTTTTGGGTCATTTTATGACTTATTTAGGATAAATAATTGGAAGCAAAATGTTGGCAGCGTGAGGGGGGCAGAAGTAGGAGGATCTCTATGAATTCTAGGCTAGTTTGATCTACATAGCAAGTCCCAAGCCAGCCAAAGTTACATAGAGAGACCTTACTTGAAAGAAAGAAAGAAAGAAAGAAAGAAAGAAAGAAAGAAAGAAAGAAAGAAAGAAGAAAGAAAGAAAGAAAGAAAGAAAGAAAGAAAGAAAGAAAGAAAGAAAGAAAGAAAGAAAGAAAGAAAAGACTATGATTTGGGCTTGTGGGTGTGGGCATACAGGTGGGGGCAGAAGACAGCTGTTGGGAGTTTGTTCTCTCCTTCCGATGTAGGCTGGGGGTCAGTGGGGAGAGTGCAGGAGGTCAGTCCTGTGCAGAGCTTCTGCCCACTGACCCACCTCACAGGCCCTTATGATTCTCATACTGTCCTTTATATCTTGAGTACTTAAAAAATCCTTAATTTATTATCTTGTTCTAATAACATGGTTATAATTGTCAGCTGAATCTTCTTCATGCTTCATTTCCTACTATAATCTGAACTTTCTGGTTCATTTTATTAAAGCTTGTTCTGTGTTGTCTGTGTGGACTGGACAGAGGTGAGTCACTCCAGAGAGGCTGTTTGCTTCTTTTTGACTGGTGTGTGTGTGTGTAAAATATAAAATGACTTTTTCCTTCTATGGAGATCAGACAATGTCTCGATCCAATTATTTCCTATTGTATGGAACACTAACATTCAGCCTGTGTCTTGCCTCAAATGGTTCTATTTGTAAATAGCAGTAGGATACATTTTGAGTGCAAAAGCTTAAACAGAATGACTCCATGTCTTGTTTGTGTAAGTAAATAACTGGCACAGAGAATGAAGCAAAAACTTATAAATAACACACACAGCAAATACTAGCACCTATGAAGTTATCAAAGTAAATTGGGAACACATGGATATATCAAAACCCTGTCAGAATAAAATAAAATAAAACAGGCTTGTGAGTATACCAAACACACAAGACCAACAAAGGATGCAAACCTTCAACTGGTTCATGTAAAAAGAGGAACTCCTTGCCCTGGGGAATGGCACTCATCAACCTGTCCTTAGACCATCAGGTATGCATGTCTTCAAGGAGCACCTGAATGCCCGATTCCTTCCCCAGGGCTTCTGCTCTGTGCTGGATCAGCTTTGTGACTGTAGTGACACCAGCTCTTTGCAATAACTCTGGGCTCTTTCACTAAGGTCATTGGAGTCCTGTTATCCTTTTAACCCTTTATTTACAATTCTGTAACATTAAATATATGTGTGTATGAGAAGTGTAATGTGTGGTCTGAGAGTTAAGATTAATAATTGTGGTTGGAATAAAAGACTTGTGTTTGCCCTTTTAAGGCTTTGGCTACTGAGTGATATCTGTAATACTTGGTGATATAACACCAAGGGAACTGATATAGCTGTTAATTTGTTAATTCAATAATTAAAAGTATCCATCTGTATGTATGTATATATGTGTGTATGTATATATGAGTCGCTATGAAGGGCTGGCTTGCTTGGAACTCAAAGCAATAGCCTGCCTTTGAATCCCCACTGCTGGGATAAAGGAACTACAAACTGGCTCAGGTATAATTCTGACATAGCTCCCTTCTGCCACCTTCATAATTTACATCTTCAATGGTCTATATGCAGCCTTTTTCTGCCTTAATATCTTAGAACATCCACTTTTTAAAATAATGTCATGTTTTGTTTTGTTTGTTTGTTTGTTTATTCTTTAAACATTTTAATGTAAAGGAATTTATTTTTGCTTATGATGAGAGGCAGGGATTTCTCTCTCCAAACTGCCAGCCAGTTGTTTAGCATGCATATGAAATAAGATGCACACAGCCTTGCAAGCTGCTTTCTTTAGTCTCCACAAAGAAATCTGAAGTTCTCTGGGGTGACAATGGGGAGAAAGCTAGCCAGGCTCTGTCTTCTACTTCCAGGAAAACAGCTCCACTCCTTTTCTGTTTTATATGTTGGGGCTTCATGTCAGGTTTACATCTTCTTGTAAATGGGTGCTATGATAACTTCTCCAACAGTAAATAGTTGAATGTTTCTGTTCCTCTCATTCTCTTCTGTTGCTCAGTTTCTCATTTCCTGCACTACCTTAACAATATTTGAAAGCTTATTCTGAAACTGTTCAAACTCATGCAAAAGGTACAGATGATAAAATGAAGATTCTTATATTATTAAAACCCAGCAAATAAAGTTGGTTGTGGTATGGGCCAGCATCCTGTCAACTGTATTCTTTTGACTGCAGGAAGACTGACTGTCATCCACAGCACCCTGCAGGTCCTGCTTCAGATGATCCCAGAGTGACTGCTGAACACCACCCTCCACCTCCCATCCAGATTGCTCTACTCCACCAAAGACAGTCATGAGCTACCCTCACATTGTTAGACAGGCGGTAGTGGTGCATACCTTTAATCCTAGCACCCTGGAGGTAGAAGCAGGCAGATCTCTGAGTTTGAGGCCAGCCTGGTCTACAAAGTGAGTTCCAGGACAGCCAGAGCTATACAGAGAAACCTTGTTCTGAAAAACAACAACAAAAATGTTCACTCAAGTTACACAAGTTGCACATGGTCCAGGATTGCCAGGCTCTTGTTGCTTTTGAGCCTAGTTGGTAACCTTTGGTGTCAGTTTGATGGACACCAGTTAGAACAGCGATCCTTAACCTCTTTAGCCTATTACAAACACATGAACTTTGTAGAAACTCTGATAAGACCACCTTGCCAAACTAACTGAACTGGATGCTCTCTGGGCATGGCATGGCACCATTGCTATTTCGAGTGTTTAGCTCCTGAGACCACTCCACTTTGTTTAGCTCATACATTGTCATACCTAGGCATCTCCAAAAATGGATACATAACAGATTAGAACAAAAGGTGACTGGTTTATTTGTTTTAGACTCAGGGCTTCATCTAGTGGAACAGCCAGAAACAAAAGGGCTAACTGCAGCCAGAAGGGCAGGTGTTTAGAGAGAAGGCAAGCTGCAGCAATGAGAAGAAAGCCAGCTTGTGATGAGGCAGCATGAAACAGGTGTTCTGGTGGCCTGTGCAGGCATCCAGGAGGAGCTGCAGTGTGCTACTGGGCACCGGGAACAGCAGAGAGCAAGTCAAATTGTGTGAATTTGTAGTTCCAAGCCTCAGGCAGGAAGACTGTAGGTTCAATGCCAGCCTGGGATGCATACTGAGACATTGCTGCAAAAATCAAAACAACAGCACAAACTTAATAGTAAATAAACAAATGAAAAGAATGAAAGAAAGCCTTCTAGAAACAAGCACACCAAAAGAAGTCCTCCTTGGAATTCAGAAAAAGAACTGGAATTACTGATGAATTGTATCCACCATTCATATGTTAAACTCTTAACCCTCAGACTCTCAGGACCTGACTTTGAAAGGAAATTCAGAAAAATTTAAGAGGGCTGGAGCCAGGACTCAGCAGTTAAGAGTGCTGCTACTGCTGCTGCTGCTCTCATAGTAAAACCAGGGTTCAAGCCTGCACATGCCTTCAATCTCAGCTGTAGGCAGGCAGAGGAAGGCAGATCTCTGTGAGTTCCAGGCCATTCTGGTCTGCAGAGTAAGTTCCAGGACAGCCAAGGCTACACAAAGAAGCCCTGTCTTGAAAAACCATTTTTTTAAATAAGAGAGAGAGAGAGAGAGAGAGAGAGAGAGAGAGAGAGAGAGAGAGAAGAAAGGAGAAAGGGAAAGAAAAGAAAAGAAAACTACAGTCTATTCCCCACCATCCACATCATGGCTCACAAACATCTATAACTTCAGTGCCAGAGACTCTGTTGCCCTTTTCTGCCCTCCAAACCCAGTGGCACCTAGCATGAATTTGGTGTACATGCACACACACAAATAAACACTCACACACATAAACTTGAAAAACGAACAAACGAATAAATGAATGTTTAAAACAAGAAGAAAATAATAATATGAGTGTGTCTTAATCTAATCTGTACCTTCTTGTTTCTATTTATTTTTGTGGCCATGAATTTAAGACTCTTTCAGCCTCCTGAGTGCTGGGATTAGAGATGTGCCCACCATTTTCTGTGTCCACAGGAAGGCCCATCCCTAAGTACACAGAGAGAAGTTAGCTATCTGAAAGCCAAGGAGAAGGGACATCCAACCCACAGAATCACAAGAAAACATATGTCTACTGCTTAATTTACCAGCCCTTAGTATTTTGTTGTGGTCCCAACAATTCAATACTTGTTGAAGGAATTTGCAGGAACAGGGCATAGCTAACACCTCAGAGACATAGTACTGTGGCTAGATCTCAGACAATTATGTGACAGGGTCACTAATTCAGGACAAATAGAATTTCGTGTGTGTGTGTGTGTGTGTGTGCATGCTCACATACATGTGTTCCCATGATTATGCCAGAAGACTGTCCAGTGTCTTTCTTTATTGCCCTCATTTTTGAAACAGAGCCTCTAATTGAACCTGGAATTGACCAGTTCAGCTGGACTGGCTGAGCAGGTAAGCCCTAAGGTACCCCTGTCTATCTTCTCGGTACTAGGGTTAAAGGCATACTGCTACTCCTGGCATTTTATATACAAGTTGGGAATCTGAACTCAGGTCCTTGTGATTGTACAGCAAGCACCTTACCCACTGACATATCTCCCCACCCCATGGTTTTTATTCATTCATTTAATAATGTACAGCCTTTGCATATACTTTGTTCTGGGTCCTGTTCCAGGCATCAGGTATATTGCCAGTGGGATGCTCCAGATGAGAGAGGATATTGGAGTGGATTGGAGTGATAGAGAATGAGGTATTGACATTGGAACAACTAGCCATGGAGGTGATATTTGTTAAGTCAGCTTGGCCTTGAATATACTGCTCACAGAGGGGATCAGAGACCCTATTTACAAAGAGGAAACTGAGAGTTGGATCAAATGGGTTATCTATACCCATTCCAAGTATACTATTTTTTCCTAGAGAAGGAAGCTGATTTTCTGTGCCTATAGTTTCCATTGGCCCTAGGTGAACAAACTTAAATATTCCCACCGAAGGCTCCATTTCGTTTCATTGATTTTTTTTTCTAGATAACAAATTTATTCTTTATAACAAATTATAATATTAAAGGAAATAAATCAGTTTTGCATTTCTGTTTACATCTACACCTTTCAACCTTGGGGCTGTCCAAAATTATTATTATTTTTTTTCAATGCAGTTTATTCAGGAACATTGAACAATCCTCGGACCCCGGGGAAAGCCAGCCCACAGCTTAAATAGCCTCTGGGTAGCCAACCCAGGCGTGCCACGGGGGCAATGCAGATAGGTCCACATACATGGAAGCAAGCCAGATCCTCGGCCTTAGCCAAATGTGGAGTTGTTCGTTTCATTGATTTTATAAGCAATATTACAACTGTATCTAAACTTTGCTGGTTTTTCTGAAAGGCCAAAGCCCCCCCCCCAAAGTGGGAAGCTGGTGTTTCCATGCAGTAATTCCCATGCCACTGTAGACATCTGTGCCACTCTAGACAACAATCAGATACCCTAATACAGACCACACTCATGGTCCAGCACTATATGACCTGGATTGAGGAAAAAAAGGACCAACAACAAAAAATGTCCTCCAAACTAATAGTTTGGTTCCAGATAAAAATCCATCCCAAATTCTCTCCACCACTTTTTTATTACATGATAGACAAATCATTAACACCAAGTCAGAAGACTCTCACTAGTATCTAGGAAGCTTTAGAGTAAACTATCAGGTTAGACCTGACAAGCTGATAACAGGAAATAGCCAGGCCTTTAAGATCTTGCTCTTAGACACAGGCACCCCTGTCTGCTTTATCACTGTGGAGGACTCTTCACTCACCTCATTATTTGAAGCCCTGAATTAATGTGAGAGTCCAAGAGAGCCTGGGTGACTTATACTCTGGCCTTGTTTCATTTGGCAGTCAGTAGAGAGGACAGTAAAGGGGTTGGGTGTTGAAATCAGGCAACCTTGAATTTGAACACTGACTCTCCCTCCTCTGAGCCCTGTAATTGTGGACAAATGCCTTTAACATCAGTCTCTATTTCATTAGGTATAAAGCCAGGGGAATCATGTTTACCTTATGGGCTGGTAAGGGTGAATGATACAAGGTGTAGGAAAGCTTCAACCCCTGGTTGGCAGTACAGTCAATGCTCATTAACTGGCCACTTTTAAAAGTAGTCACAACTAAGGATGCCCTCTCCTAAAACAAAAGGTGTCTGTTCTTGTGTGTGTGTGTGTGTGTCTGTGTTTGTGTGTGTTTGTGGTGTTTTCCTACATTGATACAGGTGCATGTGCCTGGTGATAAATGTGGAAACCAGAAAAAGAGTTTGAGTGCCTTGTTTTGTCCTTTCCCTTCTCAGTTTCTTGAGACAGGATCTCAAGAGCTATGCTGGCAGTCAGCAAGTCCCCATCATTGTTCTGTCTCCCTCCCCATTCTCCCAGCACAGACACACTGGATTTTCACATGGTCCCTAGGATCTGAACTCAAGTCTTCGTGTTTGCTCAACAACTACTCTTACTCACTAAGCCATCTCTCCAGCCCATTCCTGTTCTTTTTCCAACTGAGAAGAGAGAGCTGAAGCAGTTGATAGACTGGTTTGGCATAATTCATATGCAAGAACTAGACTTGAGGATTTCTAACACCCCACCCCAACTCCAATATTCTAAGATATTTCGTTCAGGGAGAGATGAATATCAAAGAGACACAGAAAAAGGCAGTCATGTTTTCTAAGCAGTTCCTCTGGACACATGCTCCCCAGAACTTCCAGTCCTACTTACAAGAACCAGTTATTCAAAGAGACCATGGCTTGGAAAAGGAAGTCTGGACAGAGAAGACCAGCTAATTTCATGAATTTCATGGTGCAAAATGATTCTTTCTTTGCAGACATTTGACTCTTCCAAGATGTTTTCTTGGAAGGTATGCACACAATCTTGTTTTCTGAGAGATCCTTGAAAAAAAATCTGGTGTATTAATGATCTCTCTTAAAATACCAAATATGGTGGCCAGAAGGGAACTTTTCTTTCTGAATAATAACCAAGAAGGGAATTCTAATGAATATTTTGGCACACAGATGTCATTTTCTGGCTCTTTCAGGACCCAAGAGCAGTAGGTCATAATGAAAGCTGCTGATGGCAACTCTAGTCAATCCAAATGTTTTCTCCATGCTATCAGTTCTCTACATGAAATGATTTAACAGCATGTTTGTGTAGTTGAATGTATACACAGAGTGAAAATTAAATGTTGATATGAAGTGTGGAACATTTCTGTGAAAGATATCGCTTATTACATTCAATAATCTTCCTCTTCCCTTCCTTCTTTTTCTTGATAGGATATCTTGAAGTTCAGTCTGTCATTGAACTCTGTGTATAACGGAGAGTGACCTTGAATATCTCACCCTTCTGCCTCCACTTCCCAAGTGCTGGGATCTTGAGAATGTGTTGAAACCCTGGTTTTATGCAGTGCTGTTGATTCAATACTGGGATTCAGATGCTAGGTAAGTACTCTACCAATTGAGTCACACTCCCAGCCTCAAGACCATGTTTGATGTAGGAAAGTAAAATAAGCTCATTTGTTTGGAGTCAAAGCCACACAATAAGGCAATGAATGTCATCCCCATCTGGTATACCACCTATCCGGAGGCTCTTCTATGAGCTGTTGATGCTGTATGTTCATGTTTGATTGTGTAACTTAAAAAAAGGTCAAGGCAGCTCATTTTTCAGTTTGCATTCCATGCCAGAGTAAAAAAAAAAAAAAAGTAACCCTCTACTTCCACCTGCTGTTTTCTTTGAAATACATTTTGTTGGTTGATCTTTGTCAAATGTCTTGAAGAATTTGGGGGCTGTGAAATGTTTGTTTATATAGCTCTGTACTAACAGATCTGATATGTTATGTTAGGTGCTAGGATAAATTGTATGGTCCCATGGATGCTTGCTCTATGTTAAGCTAGTTTAATGGCTATGTGCACCATCCACTAGAATAAGCTTGCTGAGACTCAAGAGGACCTAGGGAGTACCTATAGGGTCTTGCCCAATGAGACCCCCAAGCAAGGTCCAAGACTTAAGAGTTTGGGTATCTCTTCCTCATGGAGCATCGATAGCATAAGAGCCATAACTGAAGGCTGGTTCCCACACAGGACTGTTCTCTGATGGGTATGTCAAAGGTTAGCATTCCCATCCCACCCCACCCTGGAAGCAAAAAATGCTCTTCCTAGTAGAACTGGCTGGCAGGCTTCAGATGGAGTTCACTTGTGATGTCTTCGGGTGTTTTATCTTTGTCTTCTTTGAGGAAACTGAGGCAGATGAAGGAAGAAGCATTTTCCGGGAAGTGAAGATAACACTCCCAGGTGGAAGACTCTAGGTTACATATGGAGATATTGGTAAAGAGTTGACGGTCTGGAGAGCTGTACTGGCCTGATAGGGGCTCTTAGTCATCTTATGGGAGTCATAGAGGATAGAGATGAGCTATCTTGACTGTTCTAGAAAGTGGGATTTTCCTCTTTACCGTCTTCGGGAAGATGTAATCATTTGCAAGAGTTTCTTTCTTGCTGTCCCTTAGGAATTCTCTAAATTGTAATATTTTTATTGGCAGAGATTAATGTGCCTGATAAATGTTTTTTTTTGTAGTATTCTTTTTAATGTCACATCTAATATTTTTTAAATGACATAGAGCATTAAGGAAATGACCTTGGAAATTTTCTCCTATCAGATGGTGCCTGATAAAACAAAGTATGAGTTATTGCACTCCTGTGTCTTGCACTACAGCTCATACACAAGGGCACATTTGTTGAATACCTGAGCCCAATCACCTTTCCACATATCTTCAGAAGTCCTGGTGTGGGTGGAGGTAGGGAGGAGTAGGAGGAAGCTTCCCAGGATAACTGAGACGGACAGTTCATGGCAAACAAACCCTGCGTGCTTGAGTGTGATAAGGAGAGGGAAAGCCATACTGTATAAGCTTCAAAATACAGATGCATTTCCTACAGAGTAAAAATGACTCTCAAAAAACTAACAAGAAAGTCGTACCATAGAAAATCCCTTCCTCCCGTGTCTGGTTCTCCAACTCTTGCCCTTGTTAATGTGGTTCACAAGCCTGCTCTTTATACATCATACATTTTCTTGTTTATGTCCTGTTTTTCTGTAGGGCTGTGTAAAAGCTTTGGGAACTTTCCAGCCTGGCACAAGCCAGTCAAGAGGCCAGTCATTAAAGTAGTATTTTCTTGGAGGGTGGGAGCAATGGGATCATGGAAATGGAAATTAAGAGAACCCAAGTTGAAGGAAAACTCCTGAAGGTCTAAGGTAATGACTCAATTGTCCCCTCCTCCCAAGGTACTCTTGACAGTTCTTATTTCTAGAAGATTCTGGGCTGTCTCACTTGTCTTTTCCAGTCAGGGAAACAACTGTTCAGGTGAATAATAAGGTGAGTGCTTACTGGTATACTTGATTTGAGAAGTGTGGGAGCCCACTATTCCTTGCATCTGTTGTGTCCTTGGCTTACCCCAGAAGCCTTACCCCAAACTCAAAGCTCCAGCCAGAAAGCGCAGCCAGCTTCCTCACTTTGAGTTTGTTGGGAGAGTAGAGACAGCTATTGCTGAGAGAACGGAATATGAGCAGTAGGTTGTACAAATGAACCGATTAGTCATAAGGTCACCACAGCTGCAGCCTGAGAAAGGTTTTCAATAGAAGGACATGGGTAGGATCCATGATGAACAGGTGGACAAGGCTATGCCTTCTTTAGCAAGTTTGTCTGTTGATGAGCAAGAAGTCTGTTGGGCAGTGTTAAGGCAGGATTGTTTTGTACTGTTTGCCATGCCAGCTTTCATGTCTCTTGTTGTGTCTGGTGAGTAAGATGCTGTCAAGAAAATACAGTGAGGCTTCTCTGAGCTGAAAAAGAGCACTTTTGCAATTTGCCTTTTGTCCCTTCCGTCTGTTCAGTCTGTAATCTTAGTCACTACAGACTGTTTAAGTGAGTCACCTAAAGCAAAGCTGCAGATATGCTATTATTTCAGCCATAACAGGTTTGACATGCAAGCCGGCTCCTAGTTATCACTCATGAGGGAGCAAGGGACTGTAGCTATACACTCCCATGTATTTTGAGGCCAACTTTAAGAACATCCAGAGAGCATGAAATGCCTCAGATGATGCATTGGTACCACACATCTTGGAAATTCAATATGCTGCAGAGGCAAAGGGTCTTTGCAAGCTCCACATTCCTCAGGACCCAAAACACATGAGGGTTTGCCCTCATTCATTACCTTTGCCCCGTCCCCACATGAGTGTGTGCAGAACCTTAGGGAAATTTCCCGGAGGCCACACAAAGGGGTTAGAGGACTTTGAGAATGCTCTGAGAAGGAAATAAAAGCCTTAAACAGAACATTGTGCCATGCCTTGAAAAGTCATCTAGTTCACACTTGTGTCAGAATCTAAATATTGTCTGAAAAATGGCTAAATTTGCCAGGATCGTGAGCACTGAAACCACTCAAAATAGCTCTCAGGAATCTTGAAATCCAATGTGGCTCTGGTAGGGAGTGGCACTCAAACCCATAGCTGCTTATAGGAAGGATTTACTCTGAAACTCTTGGAAATGGCAGATGCCTCTCATCTTCAAGTGAGTCAGTCTCTCTTTCATCAGCTTCAAGTGTGGGAAGGGGACTTGTGCCTATCAAGTAAAGTCCTTAGTACTGTAGACTCTGAGCCTTTTCTTCCAGTTGTGTCAGAGTGTTGTGTCTTAGTATGCAGCAACAGCAGCTACCAGCTTTCCTCTGCTTCTGACCCCACCCTGGATTGGCTAAATCCAGGTTCTCTTCTGCCAGGCAGCTGCAGGGTAGAATTCCAGAGCTGTCCCAAGGCAGTTCCCAGCAGTGGATGGTGCTGCACTACAGAAGTCAGTTTGCAAGTCCATCCTTTGGAATCTGGAAGACTGTTCCTCAGGAGAACGTTATGCAGTTTGGCAAGGTTTCCAGGCTAGCCCAAACCACTGAATAAATCCAGAATGGAGTTAGAAGGAAATGCTCTGATCACACCATTGTAGGTGATAGAGACATTTCCTGTGTCCTGTGGGATGCACTGTGATGTGTGATTTTAAAGTTACCTGAACCCCTGCTTTGTAGGGTGTTGACATAGTAGCTCCCACACTGCACTTCCCCTTGGGCTCAAGTCCAGACTGAATCATAAAGAGAAAAAAAAAGCTGATTGCTGGCACTTCTTTCTCTGCTTCCTGACTTCACACATGATGTGACCAGATGCCTTATGCTGTCACCATAAACTTTCCACCCACAATGGACTGTACTCTCAAACTGTGAGCAAAAATAGATCCTTCCTTCCTTAAACTATTTTAGGTGTTTTTGAAATTTATTTTAATTTTGTGTGTGTGGATGTTTGGCTCACATTGTATCTGTTCACCACGTGCATGTACATAGAGGCCAGAAGAGAGAAGCAGATTCCCCCAAGCTGGAGTTACATATTGATATGAGCTACCACATAGGTACTGTAGACCCAACCCAGGTCCTTTGGAAGAGCAGCCCATGATCTTAACATCTGAGTCTGCCCCCGCTTTTTATTCTTTGTTAGGGACTCATGTCATTTGCTGCTTCCAGCTCTTGAATGCTGAGATTAGAGGCAGAGATCCAATGTGTGGCTCCTTCCTCTCTCTCTTTTTCTCCTCCTCCTTTTCTGGTATTCTCCCAACTCCCACTTCTCATCAGGGCAAGGATAGAGAGGGAAGTGAGAATTGGGACAGATCCCTGGGCAGGGAATAACTATTAACTTGAAGGGCAGAGAGGAACTTCTTTTAGAGAAATTATTGTTTTACTAATTAGAGTTTATTCACTTTGTATTCCAGCCGTAGCCCCATTCCTCATCCCCTCCCAACCCCACCCTCTCTCTTTCATCTCCTCCCATTTCTGTATGCCAGTCCACTGATAGAGGAGATCCTCCTCCCCTTCCATCTGATCCTAGTCTATCCGTTCTTATCAGGATTGGCTGCATTGTCTTCCTGTGTATCCTGGTAAGGCTGCACCACCCTCACGGGGAGGTGTTCAAAGAGCAGGCCATTGAGTTCATGTCAAAGACAGTCCCTGTTCCCCTTAGTAGGAAACCCACTTGGACACTGAGCTGCCACGGGCTGCCTCTGTGCAAGGGTTCTAGATTATCTCCATGAATGGTCCTTGGTTGGTGTATCAGTCTCAGAAAAAGCCCCCTTGTGTCCAGATTGTTTTTCTCTCCTTGTGAAGCTCCTGTTCCCTCTAGATGTTTCTATCTCCCCCTTCTTTCATAAGATTCCCTCCCTCTGCCTAAAGTTTGGCTATGAGTCTCAGCCTCTGCTTTGATACCATGCTGGATAGAGTCATTCGAAGGCCCTATGTGGTAGGCTCCTTTCCTGTTCCCCGTTTTATTCCTCTTATGATATCCATCCCATTTGCCTTTTTAATGAAGATTGAGTATTTTACCCAGGTACCCCTTCTTGCATAGCTTCCTTAGGTGTACAGATTTTAGTATGTTTATCTTATATTATATGTCTAATATCCACTTATAAGTGAGTATATACCAGGTGTGTCTTTCTGCTTCTGGGATACCTCACTTAGGATGATCTTTTATAGTTCGCACATTTTGCCTGCAAATTTCATGTTTTCCTTGTTTTTAATTGCTGAGAAGTATTCCATTGTGTAAGTGTACCACAATTTCTGTATCAGTTCCTCAACAGAGGGACATCTGGGTTGTTTCCAGCTTCTGGCTATTACAAATAAAGCTACTGCAAACATGGTTGAACAAATGTCCTTGTTGTGTACTAGAGCATATTTTGGATATATGCCTAGGAGTGGCATAGCTAGATCTTGAGGAAACACTATTCCTAATTGTCTGAAAAAGCAGCAGATTGATTTCTAAAGTGGTTGTACAAGTTTAAATTCCCACCAGCAGTAGAGGAGGGTTTCCCTTTCTCCACATCCTCTCTAGCATGTGTTGTCACTTGAGTTTTTGATCTTAGCCATTCTGGTGGGTGTAAGGTGAGATCTCAGGGTTGTTTTGATTTTCATTTTTCTGATAACTAAAGATGTTGAACATTTCCTTAATTGTTTCTTTGTCATTCGATGTTCCTCTATTGAGAATCAGAGAGGAACTTCTACAGTTTTGTTCTGGTAACAACTTTGCTCACAGCATCCTAGGTTTCAGACTAAATGGAAGATTTAGAGTCCTACAGAAGTTTGGTAAGATGGTAAGACTGGTCTCTTGTGTCTTTGGTGGAAGTAGGAATCTAGGAAGGACAAAATGCCTGGTTAAGATTAAGGCATGGGAGTCTGGAGTATATATAATGGCTGAAAAGCATGACTTACACATTTAGGCCCAGGTTCCAAATGAGAAGAGACTATAATAACAGAATCACTTAACAAAGCCAGTATGGTGGCATTTTCAGGAAAGAACCAGGTTATCTGGTTAGTACCACTTTGTTATCTTTATATGTATAGTGTTTTGTTATATTTCTTTGTCTGTTCTCACATACTGTTTTCAAAAACATGCCGGAATGGAGAACAGAAAAGGCATGTGAGGAAACATTTCTTCACAGTAATGAGGTCAAGCAGGGGGTGGAAGGATTGTGAGATGCTTTTTGCCATACCCAATGACCTGAATTTAATCCACAGAACCAACATGGAGAAAGCTGACTCTCAGAAGTTGTCCTCTGACCTCCACATGAGTGCCATGACACTTGTATGTGAATGCAGAAATACTTCTGAAAAATAAATAATTGTATAAAAAATGGTCAAGGATGCCGAGTTCCAACAGGGAAATGGATGCCTCACTGTGAAAATAGTGTGTGGTCTGCCTAGAACAGGATCAAAACGCCACCATCTTATCTAGACAGTAGATTTATGGCTGTGTTGAAGAATTGCCCTAACCTTTGTTTTTATCAGCCACATACCTTTAATGCCTCAGAACAAATTTGTGGTCAATTAAAAGCCCAGTTGTTTTTATTTTATTTTATTTTATTTTATTTTGTTTTATTTTATTATTTTATTCTTTTTTTACATGAATTACTATCAATCCAGGTATCCCTGTGAATCTGTGCTCTTGAGGGTTTTTTGTTTTGTTTTGTTTTTGTTTTTTATTCTGTTTTTGTTTTTTTTAATTTCTTTTTGGAAACTAAGTGCAAAAGTTTACAATGGTCCTCATTGAAAAGCAGGCCAGCTCATATCTTGCATCTTTATCCAGCAGCTAAATTTAAACTTTTTCTTACCTTTGTATAAGTCAGACTTTAAAAATGTAAGTCGGGGCCGGGTATAAGACAAGTGACTGGGTCACATGGCAGGCTCCTTTGTGGGGCATCCAGTGTATCAACTTCTGTAGGGAAGGAGATTCAGACAGCTGGAAACCCAGCTCATAATAGCTTTATACCATTCATCTTCTGGGGCTCTGTCATCTCTGACTCCAGAGAGACTTTGTGTAGTATTTTAACATGATCAAGTAACACTACCCTTGACATTTCTACCTCTGGAATTTTGTCCCTGCGCTCAATTCCTTGCAGGTAAAGGATGCTCAATAAAAGTTTGTGGAATTACATTGAATCCTGTGACTCATAAGTCTCTCAACCATATATTTACAAAGGGGAGCAGAGGTGCATTTCTCTTGTTTTTTTTTTTTTTTTTTTGTCTCCTTTTTTAAAATTAAATTTTTATTTTTTATATTAATTACAGTTAATTCACTTTGTATCCTGGCTGTATCTCTCTCCCTCATTCCTGCCCAATCCCACCCTCCATCCTTCCCATGCTCCTCTCCTCCACTGATAGAGGAGGTCCTCCCCCCTTCCGTCTGATCCTAGCTTATCAGGTCACATCAGGACTGGCTGAAAAGTCCTCCTCTGTGGTCTGGCAAAGCTTTTCCCAGCCTCAGTGGGGGTGGGCAAAGAACCTGCCACTGAGTTTATGTCAGAGACATTCCCTGTTTCCCTTACTAGGGTACCCACTGGGATACTGAGATACCATGGGCTACATCTGAGCAGTGGGTCCAAGTTATATCTATGAATGGTCCTTGGTTGGAGTATCAGTCTCAGTAAAGACCCTGTGCCCAGATATTTTGATTCTGTTGCTCTCCTTGTGGAACTCCTGTCCTCTCCAGGTCTTACTATCTTTCCCTTCTTTCATATGATTTCCTGCACTCTGCCTAAAGTTTGGTCATGAGTCTCAGCATTGACTTTGATACACTGCTGGGTAGAGTCTCTCAGAGGCCCTCTGTAGTAGGCTCCTGTCCTGTTTCCTGTTTTCTCCTTCTTCCAATGTCCATACCTTTTGTCTTTTTGAGTGAGGATTGATCTTACCCAGGGTGCTCCTTGTTGCTTAGCTTCTTAAGTGTACAGATTTTAGTATGTTTATCATATATTATAGGACTAGTATCCTATAAGTATCCACTTATAAGTGAGTATATACAATGGGTGTGTTTCTGCTTCTGGGATACTTCAATCAGGATGATCTTTTCTTTTTTAATATTATTTTAGTCATTTTATTATATATGTGATATAGAATTTTATCCTGTAGACCATGCTGATCCAGAACACAGTGTGTAGTCCAGGTTGACCTTGACTGCACAGTGATTCTCCTGCCTCTGCTTCCCAAGTGCAGGGGTTGAAGGTACAAATTATGACCTCTTTTTGTTCTTATAAAACAGAGTTTCTCTGTGTAACCTGAGTCCTGTACTCACTTGTAGACTAGGCTGGCTTTGAACTCACAGAGATCCGCTTGCCTCTGCCTCCCTGAGTGCCGGGATTAAAGGTGTGCACCACCACTGCCCAGCTTTATTTCATTCTTAAAAGGTCACCATTAATGAAGAGTGTACTTATATATGTCCACTAGACAAGACTCAAATTCTTTAAAGAATTTTTAAAATTATGTTTATTTTATGTGTATGTCTATGCACATGTGTATCAGGTCCCTGAGGATGCCAGAAGAGTGCAATGGATCTCCTGAGACTGGTGTCAGGCAGTTTTGAACTGTTATGTGGGTTCTGGAAATTGAAAATGGGTCCTTTGAAAGAGCATCCAGTGCTCTTAGTCACTTAGCCATCTCATCTCACCAGGCCCCCTAGACTCAGATTCTTAAATGCTACAATAGGTTAGTCATCTATACTGTAATTCCCTCCTGCTTTTATGAAATAGGATTTATGGATGCACACAAAGTGGAACAAATAGTGCTTAGCTCCCAGTTCCACTATTTTTAAAACTTATTTAGTTTTTTTTTGTTTGTTTTGTTTTGTATTTTTTGAGATAGGTTTTCATATAGTCCTCGCTTTCCTCAAACTTTTTATGTAGTTGAGAAAAAAGCTTGAGCTATTGATTCTCATGCTCTGGCCTTTCAAGTGTTGAGATCATGAACACACATCACCACACCTTCCTTCTGTTATTAACACCTTAAATCAGCATGGTGCATTTGCTACAACTACTGAATGTCATCCATCCAACCATTCATCCATCCATCCATCCATCCATCCATCCATCCATCCATCTGCAGTACTGAGGGTTGAATCCAGGTGTCACTTGTGCTAGGAAGCTGTTTCAGTACTGAGCTATATCTTCAGCTCCTGTTACTTTTTAATTTATTTTGTTAAGGGGTTTTATGAAACCCAAGCTGGCCTTGAACTTGCCACATAACTAAGAATGATCCCAAGTTTCTGATCCTCCTACCTCCATCTCCCAAGTGCCAGTTGCCAGGCTTGTGCTAGTATCCACAGAATACATGGTGCGGGTGATCAACCCCAGGCTTTGTGCTCCTGAAGCAAGCATTCTACCATGTAGACGCTATCCCCATCTCCTTTCCCTTGCTCTTTATGCCCAGGTCTGCAGGCTTCTACTGGCTTTTGTTTCCTTCTCCTGGAAGTGCAAGCTTGCCTCCCTTCAAGACACTGAATTCACTTTTTCTAGGTGGTCCAGATGGAAGATGTCTTCAGTCAGGAATTAGAGAAGAAGAGGAAAAGTTTAGAGAGCATTTATGTGGTGATTGGTTCTATGTAAAAGTAAGGGAATCTGTGAGACCAGATTATAAGTTTGAGGCCAGGCTGGTCTACATTGAGAGTTCCAAGATAGCCAAGGCTACATAGCTATCTAAAAAAAGTCTCATTTATTGATTTTTTTTTTGTCTTAGAGCCTGTGCTGTTGGTGTTCTGTTCACGAAGTTGTCTCCTGTGCCAATGAGTTCTAGGCTCTTCCCCACTTTTTCTTCTAACCAATTTAGTGCGTGTCTGGTTTTATGTTGAGGTCTTTGATCCACTTGTACTTTAGTTTTGTGCAGGGTGATAAATATGATTTATTTGCATTTTTCTACTTGTAGACATCCAGTTGTCCAGCACCACTTGTTGAAGATGCTGTCTTTTTATCACTGTTTCATTTTGGCTTTCTTGAAGCTCACTTTGTTGGCCATGCGACAAACTGGACTCAAACTCACAGACATAAGCCTAACACTGTGTCCTGAAGGCTGGGATTAAAGACATGAGCCACTAGGCCCTGCCCTATCCACACACTCATATAAAACTTGAATTTTTTTCTCTTCTTGCCTTTCATTAGCCTGCATTATAATTAAATCTGTTTATCTGTATCCTGCCCTACAGGGAAACAAACAAAGCTTGATAGAATAGGGTCTATATAGGCAGTACCTATTAGTTTATCACAGTGCTCCTTTACATCTGGACACAGCAACTTTTTTGATAAGTAATTATCATATAGTTTCTGGAGAGGTTTGTGTGTCTATGAAGTGATTATTATATAGAACTATGGTAAGATAATAACAAACTACAGTAGATGCTGGATTCAAGTCCTCACTCTCAATCAATCATTTAGAGCCACTTTTGGGGAGTGCCACAAATATTATGCAGAGCTGTCTTGAGACAAGCCCTACAGTCTCTTCCCCATCTAACCTGTTGTACAATACTAGGAAGAGACCACAGATGCAACCGAAGGGAAGAAGCATTGTTAACCTTTTCTTATGCAAAGTATTTATCCCTTCAGGATTTCCATGATCCTGATTCATGTAAAGCATTTTCATTTAATAATGGAACACTGTTGAAAATGGCCAACTTTATGCCTTGGAGGGCTGGAAGGCACCCAATTTATAATGGAGAACTTAGCTCCCCTTATAACTTGGTGACTTGTGGTCACGCATCTACAGTCATTCTTCAAAACACTTCTGTCACACACATGAAAAGATAAACCCACAAAGATCTCCATATACTGTTCAGTGAACAGCTAGGATTTCTGGGAAATTGGTTGCTTGTTTGGAGGGAGGGATGTTGGCTGGTTGCTTTGGGTTGGGTTTAGTTTTTTTTTGTTTTTTTTTTTTTTTAACAGGTTCTTATGTGGGTATCCTAAACTTACTATGTAGCTGAGGCTGGCTTTGAAATACTGAATCTTCTGCCTCCATCCCCAGGCTCTGGGCTTACAACCCTATGTCAGTCATGTTCTATTCCTCCTGGGAGCAGTTGTCTGGTACAGTGACAGGGTGAACTTCCAGAGATTTGGTTTCAGTGAGGATTGGCTAAAGCCCCTTGGAGCACCATCTTCTAGGATGTTACACATGTGTAAATTAGATTCACACATGTTGCTGTATTTCTCATCACCAGTTTTTAGGGCTCCAAGAATCAAGAATAGAGATGTTTATTTTTAACTATTGCTTTTAGCAATTCACTAGGAATTTGTTTTTTCTTCTTGCTGCTACCACTTTATGTTTTGCTGGACTACAGGTCTTATTGACAAGGCAGGAATTGGGAAATGGCACATTGGCATGTATTTGAAAGCCACTTGGAACACCTAAGATGAACAGGAATGAAGAGCTCTCTTAAGTTTTTGAAACAGGATGTCCTAGTTAAGGTTACCATTGCTCTGAAGAAATACCACAACTAAAGCAACTTCAGGAGGAAAGGGTTTATTTGGCTTACATACTGGCATCATTTATTTATCGTTGTATATGTGTATGAGTGCTGCCAAGCAAGAGAAACTTAGAGAAAAGTGTTTTAGACTTACTTCTCTCCTTGCTCTTTGGAACTGGGTGTTTAATTCAGGTTATCACATTTGGGCCAGTAAAGTGCCTTTATTTGCCGAGGCATCTCATTGGCTCTTATTCACTCATTTTTGAGATAAGGTCTCACAGAGAGTGTGCTGCCTGAGGATGGCCCCTTAAGGCCTACCTGGGGTATTTGAGCAACTTCTTCTGGGCTGGATTTTATTCCCATGCTCCATGTGTGTCTGACTCTGTGGGATATGCTGATCCTGGACCCAATTTCTCACAAGCAAAAATGAATGAGAACAACAGTGCTGTTTTCCTACATTTATTATATCTGGAAATTTGCCAATTATCTGTTACATGATGAATTTAAACCCGCGGCTCATGAGGGTTCTACTTGAGGGAAAACTAGATATTATGTTTGTTTGTTTGTTTGTTTGTTTGTAAAGACTGGGGATTTTTTTTGCATGGTCCTTGTAGACCAGGCTGACCTTGAACTCACAGAGAGACCCCTGACCTGTTTCCCTTAGTGCTGGGATTTACAGGTGTGAACCAACATGCCTTGATATTATAGATATTCTTGATATTGGCTGAGTATTAAGGAAAATACCAATTTATCCCTGTGGGATAGGACAGAACTAAGGCTGGAAGTCCACTGAACAGACACTGGCAGGTAATTTTTAGGACACATGATCTTCCCTCCTTTACTACTTGTCCTGTTTAGAAACCAAACTGTGTGCCTTTCCACCGTTTCTCCTAACAGTGTCTTCTGTGAACAAGAGGCCACCATCTCAGTGATCCTAATTTATCCTTTCTTGTTTACCTGTGTTGATGCGTCTTAGTCAGGATTTCTATTGTGGTGATGAACCACCATGACCAAAAGCAACTTGGAAAGGAAAATGTTTACTTCAACTTAAATTCTGTAGTTACTAGACAGAAATTCATGATGAGAATTCAAGGCAGAACCTGAAGCAGAGGCCATGGAAGAATGATGCTCACTGTCTTAATTATCATGACTTGCCAAGCCAACTGTCCTCCTCCTCCTTCTTCTTAAATTTTTAATGATGGAAACAAAAATGCACCTAAAAGTGAAGCTTCTGGAGAAACCACTTGTTCTTCCCTGTCTTGTATCAATCTTCAAACTTGACCGTGGCCTCCCACCTTGCCTTGTACATCAGAGCTACATCGCTAAAAAAAATCCCTGTTGACAACAGTCTTGTCCAAGGGGATGTCCACAGTGCACCTTGTGGGCACAAGGTGATTGTAGTTATAAATTTTCACAAAGGCTTGATCTTTCATCTCTTGGCAATTTTCATCTTCTCCATGGCAGCTGTCACTTTTGGGGAATAGCAGTCAATTCCAGCCACCAGGGCATGGCTGTAAGAGCTCTCTGAGGTGTCATTATCAATATTCTTCACAATGATGGCTTTGCATCTGGAGTGGCATCCAGTCAGGACCAGCACCACTTTCCCAAGTTTCATGAACTTTCCCATTTCAACAGCAAGCAGCCAGGACCCAGCAGAGAAGAAAGAAGGACATTTTTTGCTCGAGCCAGCTTTATAACAGCATCCAGGACCACCCAGTCCAAGAATGGCACTGACCATAGCAGCCTGGAGAGACCCCATATGGACCATCATTTAAGAATACATACCACAGGGCTTGCCCACAGGCCAGACTGGTGGAAAATTTTTCTCAGTTGAGGTTCTTCTTCCCAAATGACGCAAGTTTATGTCAAGTTGATGTAAATTAGCCAGCACACTTTTCAGTATGAAGAGGATTACAAGGAGGATTTCTACTAAGCCAGCAAGACATCTCAGTCAGTAAAATCACTTGTTGCTAGGCCTGATAAACTGAGTTTAATTTCTGGGACCCACATGGTGCATGGAGGGTAACCATTCCCTCATGCTGTCCTCTGACCTCTGTGAAGGAGAGTCTCTGGAAAGAAGTTGGGTCTGCAAAGATTCATTGCTTAGAAATGCAGTGATATGCAGAGATGGGAAAGTTGCAGCCCGGTGCCAAATTGTATCTTATCCTGCAAGTAGTTTTTGCCTTCCATTAGCTATTTCCTTGCCCACCTATGTGTTGGAAGAAACGTCCTGTAATTAACAGATAAAAACCATCTGCTCAGTTAACTGAGCAGACCACTAGCATCCACCAACCCTGAAGCTGATGATGTCATCAGATAGCATCTGAGACCTGGGGAAGTGACTCCAGCATCTTGCTGTCACTGTCTCTTTGATGAACCCAACAGTGTATTTTAAAATGGCTCTGGTTTTAGGGTTTTCTTTATTCTGAAACTATAAAACATAAACATAAAACTACATTAGTGAAACCTGGGCTGACTTATCTGCATGTTTCCTGGGCCTCTGTCACTCAAATTTGGCTCCAGAATAAAGTGAGGTTTTTTTTTTCCTTTGAGGCCTGAGCTGTGTTTTTTGTGTCCATGTATGCACCACTACATCCTTGTATCTTTATATTACCTCTCCTGCCTACACAATAGGAAAATGAAATGTAGTTTCTACAAAAAGATTTATTTAAATTTTTTTCTATTATTTATTTTATGTGTATAGGTATTGTTCCTGTGTATCTGGGCACTTTGTGCATGTTTAGGGTCTGTAGAGACCAATAAAAAATAATAATAAGATTCCGTATAACTGGAGTAATCAGCATTTGTGAGGTGCCATATGGGTGTTAGGAATTAAACCCTAGCACCCTGGAGGGACAGCCAGCATTCTTAACATTCAGGCCATCTGTCCAGCCCAAGACCCAGTTTAAAAAATGTCTATATGTGTATGTATCTGTATATATGAGTTTAAGAAGAAGTCAAAGAGGCTGTGGGATGCCCTGAAGCTGGAGCTACAGGTTATAAGCCCTCTTTGGTGGGTGCTAGGAAGTGATACATGCTTTTAACTGCTTAGTACCTATTTTACTCCAATAAAATGTAATTTTCTTTTTTAATTTTTATTAAGTTTATCCACTTTGTATTCCAGCTGTAGTCCCCTTCCCCACATCCTCCCAATTCCACCCTCCCTCCCTCTTTTTCTCCCATGCCCCTCCCCCCAGTCCAATGATAGGGGAGGTCCTCCTCCCATTCCATCTGATGCTAGTCTATCAGGTTCCCTCAGGACTGCCTTCTTTGTCTTCCTTTGTAGACTGGTGAGGCTGCCCCCCACTCAGGTGGAGGTGATCAAAGAGCCAGCCAATGAGTTCATGTCAGAGATCGTCCTTGTTCATATTATTGGGGAACCTTCTTGGACACTGAGTTGCCATGGGCTACTTCTATGCAGGGGTTCTATGTTATCTCCATGCATGGTCCTTTTTTGGAGTATCAGTCTCAGAAAAAACAAAAAACAAAAAAACAGTGCCCTGCTTTTTTGCTTCTATTGCTCTCCTTGTGGATCTCCTTAAAATGTAATTTTCAAAAGCAGGTGACTCATGGATTTGTAAATTAACATAGTAAAAATTATGAAAAGCCATTTACAAATTCGATGCAACCCCAATCAACTTCCCCTCCATTTCTTTCTTCATGGAAACAGTAAAACAAAAACAAAAACAAACAAATGAACAAACAAAAAACAAAACAAAAACTACCTTAAAACTCACATGGAATCACAAAAGACCCTGGATAGCTGGAAGAACCATGAACCATGCTGAAGGAATTTCCATCCCAGATCTCAAGATACATTACATAGCTATACTACTAAAACAGTATGCTATGGATACAGAAACAGAACTGGAAACTAAGGGAATAAGACTGAAACCCAAACATGAGTGTATTTAGCTGCAGCTATCTAATATTTGACAAAGAACCCAAATAACAAACAAACAAACAAACAAACAAGCAGCAATCAATCACTGGAGAAAAGACAGCATCATCAAAAGATAGTGCTGGGAGAAGGGGATGTCCACAGGTACAAAAATGAAATTAGAGCCAAACCTATTACCTTGCACAAGAACTGACTACAAATGGGCCAAAGACCTAAATTTGAATCCGAGAACACTGAAACTTCCAGAAAAAAAAAAAAAAAAAAAAAAAAAAAAAAAAAAAAAAAAACAGGCAATATCCTGCATGGTGTAGGTGAAAAAAAAAAGACTTTCTCAATAGGACTCCATTTGCTCAAAAATTAAAGCCAACAATTAGTTTTATGAGTGGGACCTAGGAAAACTCAAATGCCTTTGCACAGCTAAAGAAATGATGGAGTGAAGAAGAAGCTCACAGAATGGGGGTGTTGCCAGTTATACATATGACAGGATTAATATTAAGAATATTTGAAAAACTCAAAAAACAAAACAAACAAACAAACAAAAACCAAAGAGACAAAAATAAAACAAAAACAAAGTATTCATTAAAAAAAATTGGGTCTCATCAGGAGTGGCTGCATTGTCTTCTTCTGTGACCTAGTAATGCTGCTTCCCCCTCAGGGGGAGGTAATTAAAAAGCAGGCCAATCAGTTCATGTCAGAGACAGTCCCTGTTCCTGTTACAATGGAACCCACTTGGATACTGAACTGCCATAGGCTACATATGTGCAGGGGTCTTAGGTTAAATCATGCATAGTCCTTGGTTGGAGTATCAGTCTCAAGAAAGAAGGAAGGAAAAGAAGACCTCCCCTATCAGTGGACTTGGGGAGGGGCATGCATAGGGAGGGTGGAGGAAGGGAAGGATTGGGATGGGAGCAGGGAGGGAACCACAGTGGGGATTCAAAGGGAATAAAGTGTAATTAGTAAAAAAAAAATGGGGCCTGGGACCGAAACAGAGAGTTCTCAAAAGTAGAAAAAAAATGGCTAAGAAATATCTCAAAAATATATATTATTCCGAGTAATTATGGAAATGTGAATCAAAACAACTTGAAGTTTCATTTACCCTACTAAGAATGTCTAAAAGCAACAAAACAATAAACAAGAATGCTAGAGAAATGCAGGGGAAAATAAAGCCTTATTCATTGCTGGTGAAATTGCAAACTGCTCCAGCCACCCTGCAATTCAGCGTGGAGACCCTTAAAAAGTTAAAAACCAACCTACAGTATGAGTCAGCTATACTACTCCTTGACACATGCCCAGAGGACTCACACCCTACTCCACAGATCCCCACATAGCCATGTTCACTCACAATAGCTAGGAAATGGAAACACCTCCGCAGCCCAGGTAGCCTTAACTCAAAAACATCCTGCATCAGCCTCCCTAGTTCTGGGATTACAGATATGTGTTACCATGCCTGGCATTTTCTTCTGAGTGTTTTCTATCTGCAGCCAGTTGTCTCTTTGAATATGCAGCATGTGGTTATGCAGCCAGACTCTCTTTACCACGTACAGCATGATGTTTTGAATATACATGTGTAAACACACACACTTATGGGATTATTCAACTGAACTCATTAAAATAAAAATTTCTTCACATATTTGTGTGTCTGTTTAATTATTAATTCCTTCACATTTATTTAGTTACTGTGCATGTGCACAGGCAGGCATAGAATCCCAAGCCAAACCAACTTGAGACAAGCAAGGAGTTCACTGACAGAAGTGTTTCCTCGAATTCAAGAACAAGTTTGCATCAGCCCTTAGGTACTGGCCCAGCTCTGCATCTCCTGTCCCCATGCCCTACTGTTTACCACCATCATTCCCAGATAGGTAGTTGGCTGAAAAAAATGCTGGGTTGTTTTTCTTGTCAAGGTTGATTTGCTTCTTTTCTTAAAATTTGTTTTATTTTATTTGGTGTGTGTGTGTGTGTGTGTGTGTGTGTGTGCATGTGCCCATGAGCACATATGTGAGTTAGGCCACAAATGTGTGGAATAGATGCCTTCTATCTGTATGTGGGTTTCTGAGTCTTGAACTCACTGTGTCAGGCTTGCACAGGGCATCTGCTGAGGGATTTCCTCACCTTTGGTTCAGGCTTTCCACTTAATAATAATGACAGCAAATATAAGCTAATTAACAATAACTAATATGTTATTCATTTTGTACTGCCACCCCATGCTGTGGGGTTTGGCACAGGATATGGGGACTTCATGGGTTGTGTATGCATACATGTGTTGTATTTGTAGTCTGTAAGGTAAGTTGAACTTTACATTTTTATTTATATGCACTAATTGTACAAAATAATTGGTTTCACTGTGACATTTTCATATTTATATATATTGCACTTTGATCATAGTTTCTTCCTGGAATTGTAATTTAAAAATTGTTTAGAAATTAAATATAATTCTTTCTTTTTCCTCTTTCCCTTCTCTCTCTCCAACTTTTCCCTTGTACCCATTCCCTTGCTTTTTGTCAAATTCCTGGCCTCTATTCTTTCATTGTTGTTAGCTATTTGTATATATATTCCTAAATTTATAAATACAGCATGCTTGCTCTACATAACATAAGCTGTGTATATGATTTCAGGACTGACCACTTGTCATTAGATAACCAAATGGAAGCTCTTCCTGAAGAAGACTATTTCCCTGCTCTCAGCATTCCTTAGTTGGCTGTAGTTCTTCTTGCATTGGGGCCCCTTGAGCCCTCCCTCTTGTCTACATGTGTTGTCCTTGTTCAGGTCTTGTTTAGGCAGCCATGTTGCTGAGGCTTCATTGATGTAGCTTCTCTGACATTTCTAGGAATGCCTTGTTCCTCCTACTCTTAAAATCTTTCCACCCAATCTTCCACTATGATTCCTGAGCCTTAGCTGAAGGAGTTGTGCTTTAGATCATTTGTGGCTCAGCTCTACATCTCTGCATTTTGATCTGCTGTGGTTTCCTATAATGGTCTGTTGCAAGGAGATGTGTCTTTGCTAAGAGGTAAGTTCTATGCTTATCTGTGGGCAAAAACGTTAATTTTATCCATGCCTTATCAATGAGGAAACTGAGACTAAGAGAAAAATAAGTAATTGATTCATGTAAATGGCTGACTTAGAATTTTAAGCTAGACCTTCCTGTTTTTAAAGACGTTTGTTTCTTCTTTTCTCTTAGCTTTTTGGGGCTGGGTCTCACTATGTGTGCCTGAATTATCCTGGATTTCACTATGCAGGTCCAGGTTAGCTTTGAATTCTCAACCATCCCCATGCTTCAGTTCTGAGTAAGGATGTGAGTCAGTACACCTGGATTCCAAGGGCTAACTTGTCAGGTGATAAGATAAGATACCTGCCTCACCTTGACCTCCCTTTAGTTCTGCTTCTCCAGGATATGCTCACACACCCAAAGACTTCCAGGTGTCAGCTGATTTGCTTGAAAGCCAAGCTGGGATGAGTTAGCTACTTTTACTGATTTTACCTCTGGGTTTGGTGTGCCTGTCTCTGTGGGATTCTCTGACCCTAAGCCCAATTTCTCATGTATAAGAATAGATGATTCTGAGAATCATGGAAAGTCATTGAAGCAAATGGTTTGGTCTATAGTGTTCACCGCCGACTTCTGCCTCCAAATTTGACCCCTTGTCAATTAATTATTAAAGAATGTGTTTTTTTTTAAACTGGTCTCCTAAGAGTCTTACTAGAGGGATAATTAATTGGATATTCTTATTTTCTGCTACATATTATATTTTTGTTTGTTGGTTGGTTTATTTGGCAAGAGATATGGAAAGATATGGAGGAGGCTGCGTTTTGGCCCAGCAAGATGGCTCGAATGTAAAAGCATTTATCTCTAAGCCTGAATACCTGAGTCCAATACCTATGACTCACATGGTTGAAGAAGAGAATCCACTTTCTCAGATTATCCTCTGACCTGCCATGTACACAAAATTAACAAATAAAATGTAATATAAATGTAGTTAAAAGCTGGATGTGGTGGTGTGCATCTTTAATCCCAGCACCCTGGGAAGCAGAGGAAGGCGGATATCTGAGAGATTGAGGCAAACCATGTCTACAAAGTGATTCCAGGACAGTCGAGGCTACACTGACACACCCTGCCTAGAAAAAACGTTAAGCATTTTTAAATTATGGGTGTACTGTTTGTGCACATGAATGGAGATGTCTGTGAGATCCAGAAGAGAGAGCCCCTGGAGCTGGAGTTACAGAGGTGTGCTAGTCCTCCAAAATGGGCTCTTGGAATTAACTTGGATCCTTTTCAAGAGCAATAAGTGCTCTGAACTGCTGAGCAGTGTCTCCATCCCCAATACAGTATGATTTTAAAAAGGAGGGTATGTCCATGGAGAGAGAGAGAAAGAGAGAGAGAGAGAGAGAGAGAGAGAGAGAGAGAGAGTGAGATGGGGATAAGGTTGTGGGTGTATGGTAGGAAATTCTGCTCTAGGAATTTTAGAAAGATTAGAGATGGAGCAAAGGGAAAAAGAAGACAGTGGAGACAAGTGATTAATGATTTTTTTATTTATTTAGCTTAAAAGTAACTTTTGAATATACAGTTTCCTCTTGATATGCACAGTTGTTTAGTTTAAGATTCTCCCACACAGATCTAAATCTTTGGGTGTCCCTGTCACATTTGCTTATTAAGTTTTTAGGCTAGCAAGAAAATGTACTGGGTTTCACCATGGCATCTTCAAACATATTCCAGTCTTTTACATTAAAGAATTTAGCATTTGTGTAAAGCAAACCTTTTACAGACTTTAAAGTTGAAATCATCTTCAGGTGTCACTGTTACATAAGTAGTCACTTGAGTATTTCTTAGGAAATAGAAACAAGTAAAGATTGTCTGTACATATTCAGAATACATGAAGTTAAAAAATGTCCTTCCTCCTTCATTTCCTTTCTGCATCTTCTTCTCCCTCCTTTCCTCCCTCCTTACTTCCCTCTCTTCCTTCCTTTTACCCCTTCCTTCTATTTTCTTTTTCTTGACAAAGCAGGTCTTTCTAAATGTAATCTCTTCTCACTGATGCTCACTGTATAAACCTGGCAGCCTTCAACTCCCCTGCTCCCCCCCACACACATCAGCCTCCAAAGTGCTGGGATTACAGACATGGGCCACAGACATGAGCCACCATGGCTGCTTTTGATTTTCTTCCTCAGTATTTTCCACCTGTATTCAGTTGACTTTGAAGATATGAAACATGTGGGCATGGAGGGCAGGCTGTCTTTAGGATGTTCAGCATGAAGCAGTTTAAATATTTGTACTTTTTGGAATGGCTAAATATTGTGATTAAAATATTATATTACTTCATATACTTTTTAGTGATATATGAAGATTTAAAAATTATATTCTTCCTGGGTGATGGTGGCACACACCTTAGTCCCAGCACTTGGGAAACAGAGGCAGGCAGATCTCTGTGAGTTTGAGGCCAGCCTGGTCTACAGAGTAAAGTTCCAAGACAGCAAAGGCTACACAGAGAAACTGTGTCACGAATAACCAAATATATATGCCAAGCCATTCTCTGAGGACTCTGTTGGATATCCTGGCAAAACAGTGATCTGTGGAGATGTTTGTCTGTCTTCACTACAGCTGTCATATTACATGAGGCTGTAGCAGAGTTCTCTCTCTCTCTCTCTCTCTCTCTCTCACACACACACACACACACACACACACACACACACACACACACGCTTTAAACACAGCACTCTTTAGCCTGCTTGGGAGACTGCTGAGTAAGTGTTGATGTAATCTGTTTTTTTCAGAAACTATAACATGCTTCTGAGTTAAGCATTTGCTCAACTGGTCTTTGCCAAAGACAGCTGGTGCTTTCTGTCACTTCCTGTTGACAATGACTGTGTTCTAGACTGACTAGTTTCTCTTTTGTGACATCATGAGGCTTGGGAAGGCAGGAGCCTCTGACTTTCTGATTGTCATCTGCCTGCCTCTTAGCACAAGGTAAGGCACAGAGAATGCACTGGCAAAAGCTTATGAAATGGATAGATCTATGCAATGATTCCTGAGTCCTCTCTTTCCTAATTCTTTACACTCCTTAGCACAGGCCCCTGCTCACCACAGGTTTCTCCTAAGAGCTTGGAAATGGAAGTTCACTTTGAAAGCAGTTCTAATTGTTTGTCCGGTTAAACCTTCAGCTGATCCAGAGCAACTGGCTGCATGTTTGGCCACTTTGTACACACGGTGTTTTTGTGATCTGTAACATTTCCTTTCAGATTAAGTACATAACTGAAAGAGTCAGCACATCCAGAGTAGCTAGGATCCTAGGTTGCAGCTTTTCCCACTCTCCATTGGTGTAATTCAAACTATGACTTCCACAGACCCTGACTTTCCTCTATCCAGAAAGATGGAACAAGTTGTGGGTGGATGAGATTGGACCTAAGGATTTTTTTAATTTAGGTCTGGAGAGATGATTTCATGTACTATGTTGCTCTTGAGGAGAACCTGCATTTAGTTCCTAGCATCCACACCAGGAGGCCCATGACTGCCTGTGACTCAGCTCCAAGGGGTTTACTGCCCTCTTGTGGACTCCCCAAGCACCTGCATGCGCATGTACATACTCCACCTCCATTAAAAATAATATAAATTAAAAATAAGGTTTTGGATCACCTTTATGGAGAATGTGAAACAAAATAAAATTTTCATTTGTAAGAATTACATATCAAATTAATCAGACCCAAAGTCTAAACAATTTAATGAACTTATACACAGTTGGGACTGGCATTAAAAGTAGAAGCTGGTTTAACCTACTAAAATCTCTACACCTAAAGAAACTAATCAATAGGGAGTACTCTTGCTAAAATGCTCAATCCCTATTCAGAAAGGCACAGAGAATGGACATCAAAAGAAGGTAAAAAGAGGGAACAAGTCAGGAGCCTGACACAGAGGACCTCAGAAAGGCTCTGCCCTGCAGACTATCAATGCAAATGCTGAGACTTATGGGCAACCTTTGGGCAGAGTGCCGGGAATCTTAGGAAGGAAGTGGGAAACAGTAAGATCTGGAGATGACAGGAACTCCATAAGTAGAGTAACAGAACAAAAAAAATCTGAGCATAGGTGTCTTTCCAGAGACTCATATTCCAACCAAGGATCATTCATGGAGATAACCTAAGACCCCTGCACAAATGTAGCCCATGGCAGTTCAGTATCCAAGTGGGTTCCATTATAATAGAACAGGGACTGTCTCTGACGTGAACTGATTGGCCTGCTCTTTAATTACCTCCCCCTGAGGGGGAAGCAGCATTACCAGGCCACAGAAGAAGACAATGCAGCCACTCCTTATGAGACCTAATTGACTAGGATCAGAAGGAAGGAAAAGAAGACCTCCCCTATCAGGTGGACTTGGGGAGGGGCATGCATGCAGAGGGTGGAGGAGGGGAGGGACTGGAACAGGAGGAGGGAGGGGACCACAGGGGGGATACAAAGTGAATAAAATGTAATTAATAAAGAATCATTTAAAAAAACTAAACAAAAAAGTAGAAGCTCTGGGGGCTGAAGAGATGGCTCAGAGGTTAAGAGCACTGGTTGCTCTTCCAAAGGCTCTAAGTTCAATTCCAGGCAACCATATGGTGGCTTACAACCATCTATAATGAGATCTGGTGCCCTCTTCTGGCATGCAGAGATACATGCATGCAGAACATTGTGAACATACGAATAAATACATAAGTCTTTTTTTTTTAAAGTAAAAGCTGTGAATGTTCTCAGTATATTTTACACTTTTAGCATGAAATCCATTTTATACATGTATCCGCCATCCAAACCAAAAAGTCCAGACAGGGTCTCATAATGTAGTTCTGGTTGGCCTGGAGCTTGCTTTGTAGACCAGCCTGGCCTTGAATTCACAGAGCTCCACTTGCCTCTATCTTCTGAGTTCAGGCATTAAAACCATAACACCACCATGCTCTGCTATGTTTTGATTTTTAAAGACAAAGATAGTGGCAAGCCATGAACTCCTAACCTTCCTGCTTCTACTTCCTAAATGTTGGAATTATAGCTATGAACTAACCCATACTTCATGCTTTTCCTGCTGTGGGCTGAACCCAGAGCTTTGTTCATGCCAGGACAACACTGTACTGGCCATGCTCCAGCTCTAGCCATAAGAAAACAAAAACAAGGGGAGGGGCAAGATGGCGGCGCCGGGAGGACTCTCATTCTGAGCAGCAGCACAGCAGGATCAGCACAGTGAACAGCAATCAGAACTCTCGGCCATAAAACACAGTCATTGTGTTTCCCAGGTGAGAGGATACCCCACGGTGGGGGATTCAATCAGCTTTTAACTCACCCGGCTAAACCGCGGAAGAGATCCCGGTTCCGCCAGATGCTTGGCTGCCGGCCGCCAGCCCCAGCCCCAGCCCAGAGCCACAAGCCAGTGTCTCTGGTCACGGTCCCAGACTGAACCTTGGGCACCACACTATCAGAGACTGGAATTTTCAGTCGAGAGATAACCCCAGGGTACAGGAAACGATTGGGACCGGCCTTAGGTCACCCAGACATCCCCTGGAAAAGACTCGGGCGGGTTCCACGGGCACCCCAGGAGCCAGCCCGGAGCCAGAGCCGGGGACCCAGGTTCCGGCACAGAGCCCTGCCTGCCTGCGCGCCTGATTCGCCGCCAGAGATAGAAACGGCGGGTCTGATCTCAGAGCACTCAGCTCACCCCCAACCTGAAAAGGTCCCCGGAAAATTACCCAGCTTAGGGAGCCACTCAGACTCCCAAAAGCCACAAAGGCAGACACAGGCAGTTTCTGCGCACCAGACAGCTGGCAGAGACTGAGCCGCCATCACATAGCTGTGCTCCAGGCACAGGCAAATTTCTGTGGCCAGCCAGCTGGCGGACACTGAGCAGTGTGCACCAGGGCAAAAAAAGACACTAGGAGTCCGTGTCTCCAGAGAATCCACAGGGAAGGAAGCAAACTGTACTGATCTAAATCACCCAATCCTTCCCTAGAAAAAGTCTAGCAGTCTAGTGGGGCCGAGGCGCCAGCACTCAGCTGTGCTCCAGACACAAGCACAAACAGTTGAGGCGCGCCTGATGTCCAACTGGGTCACAGCAGCTGATCATTAAATTTGCAACAAGAAACCCAGAAACAGGGCAGCTGCCCTCAGGACTTCCCTGGGTGAGAGGAGAACCCTCTCGGCTAACAAAGACCACAGTTACCACTCAGGTCTATATCCCTGAGGTGAGCAACTCCTGAAAAAACACCAGCCATCCAGGGACTATACCCAAAAAGCTGAGAAGACATCCTTCAGGAAAATCCAGCTTTCTGCAAAGGGGATTCTCTCCACCACAGGATCCCTAGGAACCACCAGAAAATAACCCCAAACTCCTAAGATAACACAATGGGTAGAGGCCAGCGTAAAAGCTCAAGCAACAAAAGACAGAGCAATATGGCATCTCCAGAACCCAGTTACCCAGGGGCAAGTAGCCCTGGACACCCCACCATAACTGAAATCCAAGAAGATGACCTAACAAGTATGCTCATGAAGATGATAACAGAGGAAACAAATAAGATTCGTAAAGACATAGAGGAAGATAAACTCAAACAGAATATTGCCATCCGTAAAGAAATAGAGGAAGCTGCAGCCAAACAGTTTATGGCCTTTAGAAAGGAAATGCTTAAAACACTGAATGAAATGAAAGAAACAGAGTTGAAGGAACTAAAAGAAAAACAGGAAAATACAATCAGACAGGTGAAGGAAGTAAACAAAACAACTCAAGACCTGAAGATAGAATTGGAAAAATTAAAGAAAACACAAATGGAAGAAATAATGGAAAGGAAGAATCTAGGGAAGAAAACAGGAACTACAGAGGTAAGCATAACCAACAGACTACAAGAGATGGAAGAAAGAATCTCAGGTGTAGAAGATACAATGGAAGAAATCGATGTATCTGTCAAAGAAAATGTTAAATCTGAAAAATTCCTGACAAAGACCGTCCAAGAAATGCAAGACAATATGAAAAGACAAAACCTAAGAATAATAGGTATAGAGGAAAAAGAAGACTCCCTTCTCCAAGGCCCAGAAAATATTTTCAACAAAATCATTGAAGAAAATTTCCCCAAGCTAAAGGAGAGGCCAATTAGAATACATGAGGCCTACAGAACACCCAGCAAATTTGACCAGAAAAGAAAATCCTCCCGCCACATAATAATCAAAACAGTAAGTATACAGAACAAAAAAAAGAAAAAATACTAAAAGCTGCAAGGGAAAAAGGCCAACTAACATATAATGGCAAACCCATTAGAATCATACCTGACTTTTCAACAGAGACTATGAAAGCCAGAAGGGCCTGGACAGATATCATGCAGACCCTTAGAGAACACAGATGTCAGCCCAGGCTACTATACCCAGCAAAACTCTCAGTCCTCATAGATGGAGAAAACAAGATATTCAATGACAAAAACAAATTTCAACAATACCTACAAACAAATCCAGCATTACAGAAGACACTGGAAGGGAAAATACAACCCAAGAAAGCTAGCTACATTCAAGAAAACACAGGAAATAAATAACCTCACTTCAGTAAAACAAAAAGCAACCAAGCACACAACCTGATGACCACAGCCAACATCAAAATCAAGAGATCTAACAGCCACTGGTCATTAATCTCTCTCAACATCAATGGACTCAACTCTCCAATAAAAAGACACAGATTAACAGAATGGATACGTAAACAAAACCCAGCAATCTGTTGCATACAAGAAACACACCTAAGACACAAAGATAGACATTACCTGAGGGTAAAGGGTTGGAAGACGACTTTCCAAGCAAACAGACCCAAGAAGCAAGCAGGAGTAGCCATTCTAATATCTGATAAAATAGACTTTCAACCAAAATTAATCAAAAGAGATGGGGAAGGACACTTCATACTCATCAAGGGAAAATTCCACCAGGAAGACATCACAATCCTGAACATCTATGCCCCAAATACAAGGGCACCCACATTTGTGAAAGAAACATTGATAAAATTTAAAGCACATATAGATCCACACACATTAATAGTGGGAGACTTCAACACCCCACTCTCAACAAAGGACAGGTCAACCAAACAGAAATTAAACAAAGAAACAATGTCTCTGACAGAGGTCATGAATCAAATGGACCTAACAGACATTTACAGAACTTTACACCCAAACACAAAAGAATTTACCTTCTTCTCAGCACCTCATGGAACCTTCTCCAAAATAGACCACATAGTGGGTCACAAAGCGAGCCTCAACAGATACAAGAAGATTGAAATAATCCCATGTATCTTGTCTGATCACCATGGAATAAAGCTGGACCTCAACAATAACAGAAATAACAAAAAGCCTACACACACATGGAAACTGAACAACTTGTTACTAAATGACAGCTGGGTCAGGGAAGAAATAAAGAAAGAAATTAAAGTCTTTCTAGAAATCAATGAAAATGAAGACACAACATACCCGAACTTATGGGACACAATGAAAGCAGTGCTAAGAGGAAAGTTCATAGCACTAAGTGCCTTCAAGAAGAAATTCGAGACAGCTCATTCAAGCACCCTAATGGCTCACTTAAAAACCCTAGAAAAAGAAGAAGCAGACACACCAAGAAGGAGTAGACGGCTGGAAATAATCAAACTCAGGGCTGAAATCAATCAATTAGAAACAAATAAAACAATTCAAAGAATCAATGAAACCAAGAGCTGGTTCTTTGAGAAAATCAACAAGATCAACAAACCCTTAGCCAGGCTAACTAAAAGGCAGAGAGACACCACCCAAATCAACAAAATCAGAAATGAAAAGGGGGATATAACTACAGACACTGAGGAAATCCAAACAATCATTAGGACTTACTTCAAAAGTCTATATGCCACAAAATTTGAAAATCTAAATGAAATGGACAATTTTCTTGATCGATTTGACTTACCAAAGCTGAACCAGGACCAGGTAAATCAACTAAATAGACCTATATCCCCCAAAGAAATAGAAGCGGTCATCAAAAGTGTCTCCCATCCAAAAAAAGCCCAGGACCAGATGGCTTCAGCGCAGAATTCTACCAGACCTTCAAAGAAGAGCTAACACCAATTCTCTTCAAACTATTCCACAAAATAGAAACAGAAGGAATATTACCAAATTCATTCTATGAAGCCACAGTCACCTTGGTACCTAAACCTCACAAAGACTCAACAAAGAAAGAGAATTTCCGGCCAATCTCCCTTATGAACATTGATGCAAAACTACTTAATAAAATACTTGCAAACCGAATCCAAGAACACATCAAAGATATTATCCACTATGACCAAGTAGGCTTCATCCCAGGTATGCAGGGGTGGTTCAATATACGGAAATCCATCAATGTGATCCACCATATTAACAAACTGAAAGAAAAAAACCACATGATAATCTCCCTAGATGCTGAAAAAGCCTTTGACAAAATCCAACATCCATTCATGTTCAAAGTATTGGAAAGATCAGGGATACAAGGCACATATCTAAACATAGTAAAGGCGATATACAGCAAGCCTATAGCCAACATCAAACTGAATGGAGAGAAACTTACAGCAATCCCGCTGAAATCAGGGACAAGACAAGGCTGCCCACTCTCTCCATATCTCTTCAACATAGTGTTGGAAGTCCTTGCTAGAGCAATAAGACAGTTGAAGGAGATCAAGGGGATACAAATTGGAAAGGAAGAAGTCAAATCATCACTATTTGCAGATGATATGATAGTATACGTGAGTGACCCCAAAAACTCTACCAGGGAACTCCTACAGCTGATAAACACCTTCAGCAAAGTGGCAGGATACAAAATTAACTCAAAAAAATCAGTAGCCCTCCTGTATACAAAAGACAAAAGGGCTGAGAAAGAAATTAAGGAAACAACACCCTTCACAATAGCCACAAATGACATAAGGTACCTCGGAGTAACCCTAACCAAGGAAGTCAAAGACTTGTATGAAAAAAATTTCAAATCTCTGAAGAAAGAATTAGAAGAAGATATGAGAAGATGGAAAGTTCTCCCATGCTCATGGCTTGGTAGGATTAACATAGTAAAAATGGCCATCTTACCAAAAGCAATCTACAGATTCAATGCAATTCCCATCAAATTACCAACACAATTCTTTACAGACCTGGAAAGGAAAATTCTCAACTTCATATGGAATAACAAGAAACCCAGAATTGCTAAAACAATCCTCTACAATAAAAGATCTTCTGGAGGTATCTCCATCCCTGATCTTAAGTTGTACTATAGAGCAACAGTTTTAAAAACTGCATGGTACTGGCATAGAAACAGAATGGTGGATCAATGGAACCGAACAGAGGACCCAGAAATAAACCCACACACTTATGGACACCTGATCTTTGACAAAGACGCCAAAACCATACAATGGAAAAAAGATAGCATCTTCAACAAATGGTGCTGGTCTAACTGGATGTCTACATGTAGAAAAATGAAAATAGATCCATACTTGTCACCCTGCACAAAACTGAAGTCCAAGTGGATCAAAGACCTCAACATAAAACCAGACACATTAAATCGGCTTGAAAAAAAAAGTGGGAAATACCCTAGAACTCATTGGTACAGGGGGAAACTTCCTGAACAGAACACCAACAGCACAGGCTCTAAGAGCAACAACCAATAAATGGGACCTCATGAAACTGAAAAGCTTCTGTAAAGCAAAGGACACCGTCATCAAAACAAAGCGACCACCTACAGATTGGGAAAGAATCTTCACCAACCCTTTATCTGACAGAGGACTCATATCCAGTATATATAAAGAACTAAAGAAGCTGAAAAGCAGCAAACCAAGTAATCCACTTAAAAAATGGGGAACAGAGCTAAACAGAGAATTCTCTGTAGAGGAATACCGAATGGCAGAGAAGCACTTAAAGAAATGCTCAACCTCATTAGCCATTAGGGAAATGCAAATCAAAACAACCCTGAGATTTCACCTTACACCCATGAGAATGGCCAAGATCAAAAACTCAAGTGACAACACATGCTGGAGAGGTTGTGGAGAAAGGGGAACCCTTCTCCACTGCTGGTGGGAATGTAAACTTGTACAACCACTCTGGAAATCAATCTGGCACTTTCTCAGACAACTAGGAATAGCGCTTCCTCAAGATCCAGCCATACCACTCCTGGGCATATATCCAAAAGAGGCTCAAGTACACAAAAAGGACATTTGCTCAACCATGTTTGTAGCAGCTTTATTTGTAATAGCCAGAAGCTGGAAACAACCCAGATGCCCCTCAATTGAAGAATGGATGCAGAAATTGTGGTACATCTACACAATGGAATATTACTCAGCAATGAAAAATAAGGAAATCATGAAATTTGCAGGTAAATGGTGGGATCTGGAAAGGATCATCCTGAGTGAGTTGTCTCAGAAGCAAAAAGACACACATGGTATATACTCACTCATATAGACATACAACATAGGACAAACCCACTAAAACCTGTGCATCTAAAGAAACTAAGCAAGAGAGAGGACCCTAACTAAAACGTCCAATCCCCATCCAGAAAGGCAAAGAGGATGGACATCAGAAGAAGAAGAAAACAGGAAACAACCTAGGAACCTACCACAGAGGGCCTCTGAAAGCCTCTGCCCTTCAGACTATCAAAGCAGATGCTGAGCCTGATGGGCAACTGTTGGGCAGAGTGAACGGAATTTTAGGTAAGAACTGGGAAATAGTAAGAGCTGGAGAAGACAGGGTCTCCACAAGGAGAGCAACAGAACAAGAAAATTTGAACATAGGGAACTTCCCAGAGACTCATACTCCAACCAAGGACTATTCATGGAGATAACCTAGAACCCCTGCACAGATGTAGACCAGGGCAGTTCAGAGTCCAATTGGGTTACATAGTAATGTGAAGAGGGACTGCCTCTGACATACTCTGATTGGCCTGCTCTTTGATCACCTCCCTCTGGGGGGGGGGCAGCCTTACCAGGCCACAGTAAAGGACAATACAGCCACTTTTGATGTGAACTGACATACTAAGATCAGAAAGGAGAGGAGAACCTCCCCTATTAGTGGACTTGGGGAGTGGCATGCAAGCAGAGGGAGGAGGGAGGGTGGGATTGGGATGGGAGGAGGGAGGGGCTTATGGGGGGATGCAGAATGAATAAAGTGTAATTGATGAAAAATTTAAGAAAAAAGGGAAAAAAATAATTTAAGAACCTTAAATGACTTTCAAAATTGGAGGAAAACATGGAGTTAGTCAATTGGCATGGAGAACGTCTCGCCCCTGGGGGCAATGGTCTCCTGAACCTACTCAGACCTCGGACACCACCACTGCTAGTTCTAGAACTGACGCAGGATGTTCCAACGAGGGGTTAAGGCTTCTCATAATATTTCCTATAAGCCCACGCCTGTTTGTTTATATCCCCCATTTTTATTCATTATTAGCCAGATAGAGCCAAGTAATTGTGGTAATGATACTTGCTTTTTTGCCCAATGCTGGAATGCTAGTAAAGTTAGGTATGCCCTGGTTACTCGCATGCCTCACTGGGTGCCTATGCCCATTGATGCCCCTCACGCTATGACTCTCTTCAGACAGAAAAGGGATCTTGGAACTACAGCCACCATTGTTACTACCATCTCATTGACGGCTGTTGGAGCTACCACCAGGGCATTAGCCATGAGTCATACTGGGCAGACTGCTCAGACCCTGAATAATCATTTAGCCAATGTAGCTCATGCCTTAGTTGTACATAAAAGAATTAATGCTCAACTAAAAGGAAGCTTGATGGTGTTCAATCAGAGGATTGACCTCTTGCAGGAGCAAATTGATACCCTATGGCAAATCGCTCAACCTGGCTGTCAATGAAAGTATGCTGGACTTTGTGTCACTAGCATACAACATGAGAATTTTTCCTGCGCTGCAAATCTGTCTAAACAATTGTCAAGCTATATTTTAGGTAATTGGACTGGAGAATTCGATACTACGATGGAGCAGCTGAGAGTGGCCATTGTCACAGTAAATTCTACCGGAGTGGACGCAGGACTAGCCACAGGATTATCAACATGGATTGCTGCAGCCATGAATCATCTGAAGGAATGGGCGGGCATGGGAGTGTTAGCAGGCCTTCTGGTGTTGGTCTCCTTGGTTTGCCTGTGGTATATATGCAAGATTAGAGTCTCACAACAGTGTGATGCAGCCATGATCATTCAGGCCTTTACAGCCATTGAAGCAGGACATTCTCCCCAAACATGGTTGGATACCATAAAAAGCTAAAATGATACGCTCAGGATGCGAGGCTAAGCACTGCACTCAGGGTCAGCCGCTTTGGACCCAGAGAAGAGCATGTCTGCTTGCATGCGGGTTGATGCCCCAGGTCCCGCCTCTGAGAAAAAGGAATTGGACGGGTCTGATGCTCTTTGGGTGGATGACACCTAAATGAACATCTGTACAAAGTCCCAATTTATTTCTAATATCAGAGATCAGACCTCTACTCTTGCCTGATGCGTCTAAAACGAAAAGGGGGAACTGTAGAGAGCTGCGGAATGCTATGCCTTAAAGATGGAGCTGGTTTCCGCCTTCCACCTTCCCGATGGTGAGTGCTCTCTGTCACGAACAACTCCACATTTGGCTAAGGCCGAGGATCTGGCTTGCTTCCATGTATGTGGACCTATCTGCATTGCCCCCATGGCACGCCTGGGTTGGCTACCCAGAGGCTATTTAAGCTGTGGGCTGGCTTTCCCCGGGGTCCGAGGATTGTTCAATGTTCCTGAATAAACTGCATTGAAAAAAAAAAAAAAAAAAGAATGCTTTCTCCCTCTTTCTTGCCCATTCCCTTCGGTACTGTGACTTTAAAAGCTCCAATACTGGTCAGTTATCTCACTTCGTACACAGTTCCTCCTTTATTTGTAAGGCACCAATAAAAGCCAGAGAGGTTGGAAAAACTTCAGTGCCTTATAGGTCCTAAAAGACCACTGAACCCCTTCTTATCTCCACTCTAAAGCTGCCCATCAACCCCAGCCTTTCCCACAGATGACATTCTCCCTATGAGAACTTGGCCTTTCTGCTCATAAAGCTCTGGTACTAGGCAAGGAGGTTCCTGGTCTTAGCTGGGCTAAGACTCTGACCTGCAGTCCTATTTGGTTGATGAACCACTAGCCACATGGTCCAGTTCCATTTTCCCTTTCTCATGCACAGGAATGGCTTCTTCATATTCTCTTCTCTTTGGGAAACATCTAGTTTCTCCACTGATATTTGCCCTATTCAAATGTCTCATACCAAGGAACACTAAGAGTGATCAGAAAGTAAAAGCGATTTCCTGTATTTCTTTTCTCAAAGTCCTGTCTCTTTCTCTCTTCCTGCTATCCCACTAAATAAAAATACTCTCTGGTTTCTTTTTATACTCTCAAAAGAAATGTGAAGATTAAACTGTAAACCTTAAGGTGACCACATGGTATGAACAATTTTAATCATAACTAATTCTCTGTTTATTTTATCTCCTTTTAGATAAAGAGAGGGACAACTCTCATTTTAAATTGGAATGGAATTTTATAAAAATTCCAGTTATATTTTAAACATGCTATGCAAAATGCTTCAACCCTGGTTCAACATAATTTTTATAAGATGCTAAAATTTCAAGACTATAAAAGTCTATTCAAATTAAGATAATTTAAAATGCCTGTCTAACTGCCTGTGGCTTTATCTATTCCTAAATTCATAAATAAATGCCTTTTTTCCTGCCATGAGCTGCCTATGATCCAGATTTACCACTAGACTTTCTGGCTAATGTATTTGGTAAAATAAATTCACATGTAATTTTAAAGTTGCTTTATAAAAAAATTGCTTTATACTATTCTACTATATGGTTGTTTATTCTATATCTCACAGCTTGAGGGTTAGTAAGTAAAAGTTTTGGCCTAAATACCTTAAAACTATATGATATAATTCCAAGAATACAATAAATTAAGATCTGTTAATTTTAGAGTCATTTATTTATTCATGTTAAATCGTGGTCATTATGCTATATCTTCACTATGAAGGTTAAAATATTTTTTTCTTATTTTCTAAATATAAAAATATTATTGATCTACAATATAAGTTATAGACTATGTTTATGACTTTTAAGGCTCTACCTTGACAGGGACAAAACCTAAAGTCCTAATATTTGATGGTTTACAAATGCAAGTTAACAGTCAGTCATCTCACACATGATCAATTCTTCAAACATGTCCAAAATTATATTTATATTCCTACAGATGCAAACATGGTCTCACTGCTATCTTAATAAAACATGTAAGGATGGTTCCTGAATCACCATATAGGATCTGGTAAAAAAGAATAAGAGAGGTGTCTTCCCGACAGGCTCATCTATGGCATAAACTATGCTCCAGACCTTGGCTGCTGCTCTGAGGCTGTTGGCATTCTCACACAGAAAACCAGAGGTCTTCAGTGCCCCATTGAGTGGGAGTGTAGCCAAAAGTCAACTTCACCAGGTGACTGCTTGAAATGCAGCCAAAGGGGACACTGGTCCCATGGCTGCCTCCAAAATCCATGACTACCTGCTAGAAGATTGGATTCTGGTAGTCAGAATGCTCCCAGGCAGGCTTTTTCTCTATGCCCAGCCATGGAGGCTCAACCAGTACAAGAGCCACAGATACTTCCAGCCTTCCTGCTCTTGTCCTGGTAGAGAACAAATGGCTCCTAGATTCAGTGACCCCCACCACCCTTGTCAAGCCCACTTTAACACTACAGGTCTGTGTTGACCTCACACTAGGGTCCCTTGGTCATATTGTCAATTTCTGTGTTGGGAGACTTCAGATGCCTTCTCAGTTCTCTTCATATGCAGGAGACCAGGCCTTAAGCCTCACTGGTAGAGTTGTAAGGTCTAGGTGGTCTAGTTTGCTTCAGACTGAAAAAAAAAAAACAAGCCTCAATTGTAACCTTTTGCCATCCCTTTGGCTAAAGAACAATAAATGTTCACAGCAGTCTCACATATGTCTCATGGTATGTAACTAGATATAAAGGTCTAAGGAGAAGAAGTTTAAGTTATAAGGTTCTACAAAAATGTTTATGGGTCTAAGAAAGTGTTTTAAGGTTGATAAATGCAAACTTAAAAATTTGTTAAGCCTCTTTCCATAAGGTATAGTCATAGTAAAAGTTAAGACCAAGTGAGCTTTTGTCCCTTCTACTTCATGAAAGGCTTCTGCCTTTCCACAGTTCACCTTTGGAAATGTTGATGTTGTTAACACAAAGGTGTATGTCTACCACCTTTTCTACAATGTGTATTTCAATGCATGTTATAATGGTGATGCTGCCATCTCTAAAAGTTTATCTCCGTTATAAAACTTACAAGTGCCAGTCATTGAGTTCCTGTTAGAAATCGTCCTTGTTCCCCTCACTTTGGGAAACCAATTGGTTAATGAGCAACCACACCTACATCTGAGTGGAGGTTCTAGGTTATATCCATACATGGTCCTTGGTTGAATGTCAGTCTCAAAAAAGACCCTGTGCCCAGATATATTTGGTCCTTTTGGAGCTCCTATCCTTTCCCCATCAGACTAACTCCCCTTCTTTCTTATGATTCCCTATACTCTGCCAAAGGTTTGGTCATGAGTCTTTGCTTTGAAAACACTGCTAGTTAGAGTCTTTCAGATGCGCTCAGTAGACTCCTGTCATACGTTCAATGCACATCCCATCTGTCTTTCTAAACGAGGATTGATCATCTCACCCCATGTCCGCTCAATTGATTATCGTTTTTAAGTGTATAGATTTCATTATGTTTATCATATCTTATAGCTCTATATAAGTGAGTATATCCCATGTTTGTCTCCCCACCCCCGAAGGGAGGAGCAGTCCTGTTAGGCCACAGAGGAGGGCTTTGCAGCCAGTCCTGAAGATACCTGATAAAACAGGATCAGATGAATGGGGAGGAGGTCCCCCCCATCAGTGGACTTGGAAATGGGCACAGTGGAGATGAGGGAGGGAGGGAGGGACAGGGAGGGAATGAGGGATCGGGACATGGCTGGAATACAGAGTTAATAAAATGTAACTGATAAAAAATAAAAATAAAAAAAAGTAAAAAAAAATAAAAAAAAATTAAAACTTAAAAGTGATCCTTGTAAGCTGCAGAAAAGCCACCTGAACCCACCTCTCAGATCAATTAGGCTCCAGATATTGTACTGCACCTATTGTTTATCTCAAAAGGGGGGATTATTCCCTCTCCCTTCCCTGGGTTTGGAACTCCTCTTTCTTGGCCGCTCAGTTGCTATATCCATACATGCAACACCAGTTGACTGATGCTTTCCTTTCCATGTTCCGCATAAATGTTTCCCTTTGCCTGAGAGACTGATGGGTATCTTTCTATTTCCCTGGAAAAAGGAAGTATCCTCCCTTTTGGCCAACCCACACACAGATGCCTTCCCTTGGTTGAATCATCTTTTTCTTTTTAGCAACAAAATTTTTGGCTTTCCTTTCCTCTCCTGTGTGGGGTGTTTCCTCTGAAAATCTTAGTACTAGTTGAGCCATGACTCCCGACAGTCTTCCCTGTGGCCCCTGTGTTGTAAGCGGTGATTAATGTTTACTATTAGTTTATCTTTTATTAAAGCTTGCTGTTAATCCTAAACAGCTGTATAACCAAATCACCACACAGAGACCTGGTTTATTTACTTAACCTAGAACACAATGCTGGACAATATTTACACTCTCCTTAACCTCCAAACCCTCATAGTGTCCTAACACTTAGATTTTATTCATTATACTTGCTTTTTTTTGAAATCTTAGGTCTGGTTCATTCTCTCCATGCTGTTCCAAGATCTCTCCTCCAGGTCTCTCTCATCATTCTCCTCCAGCCTTGCTCTCCCAGCTCTCTTCCCATCTTCCTGTCTTCTGGCTCCTCCCTCTCTTCGTGCTTCCTTTCCCTGCTCAACATTGTGCCTAGTTACTTTATTTTGGATGTTTGCACAAAGTTGAGACAAGTGATGTTTAGAATAAGTATCACAATGCAATGTCTGGATTGAAACCAGAGACTGGGGAAAAGAAAGCAGCATTTGAATGAACAACGATAAAGTGTATTACATTTCAAAAGAACATTATACCAACATTTCCCACTTTAAGTCCAATAAAAGGCTCCTTTTCTTTCAATACAATAATAATTATGAAATTATGAAAACTGTTAGGTAAAATCTACATGTGCAATGTCCAGTGCATGTATATTTAGCAACTTAGGAGAAAGTATCTGATCATTCTATTTATCTTGACAAGTTTAAAGTTCTATACTTAAATTAACTTTTATCCCTATTGGTATTACCTATAGGAAAGCATTTCTTAACTTCTAAACAACTTAAGCTTAATTGTGGCAATATAACTCTTTGGTCTTCAACCCTATCAGAGACTTGAGAAAGAATAAAATTAAGTATTAGATTAAAATAGGAAGTGCATGTTAGCAACTTCCAAATATTAAGAATTGAGAGAAACAGTTTGCTGCCTGAACAATCATCCATAACTCTCTGTAAGGTTGGAGCATCATCTTCAGCCTTCTGGCTCAGAATATTTGACAGACATATATGTGAAACAGGAACTATTTAGGGCTTGCTTACCCTGTCTTGGCAGAGTTCAGCAGTCAACTTGTTCTTCATTATCTTGCCCATTTTTGGCAGAATTTGTCTTTCATGAAGGAAGGGTATTTATCTGAGTGGCTTGTTTGCCACATTTAAAGCCATGGAGGTTCTTCGATGCTCATTATCTTCTTTCATGTAGGTGGGGTGCTGCCAGGAGATGACCTGTCTCATTGTCAAAGAATCTTTAAAATAATAAAGACATTTCAAAAGGCCATATTCTGTAGGTCTCTGAAGTTTTTGAAGACTACCTATATTTATATCATCGATCTGTCTACAAAATCATATTTATCTGTTAAAACTCAGATGTATGCTCATTGGATAAATTAGACTAGTGTCTGACATGACTATGAGTTAAATAACTAGCAATTAACTTGCATTACCTAATATCCTAACCAGTTTTTAATAGCAGTTTAAAAGTATTGGAAGTAACTTTGAATTTGTATCAATATACTAAAGCTTATACCAATGTGTCAAAAATACTTACTTTTGTATCAGTATGAAAATTCCTATACCAGAGTTAAATTTACCTTACTTGACAATAACAAATAAAACCCTAAGCTGAATAGATTCAATAATCTAAATTTTGTCTTATTCCTATAAGTAGTCTCTGTATACTATTTTCTTTTTAACCCCTTTTCTCCTTATCTAAGAAAGAAAAAGGAAAAGAGAGAAATCCCTGAGTATAACCTTGTTTCACTCTGAATATGACCATTAATAATTATAAACAGCTCTCAATTACAATAAAATTTTGTAGCCATAGCAAACAACCAAAAACACACCCAACCCCCTTTAAGGAAAATCAGACGTTGTTCTCATGGATTTCTTCTAGCTGACATTTTGGACATGTAGAAATCCTGCAGTGAGTACAAGTAAAATTGGAAAAATGGTTAATTAAGCAAGCAATAACATTTGTGGTCCAGTCTTTGAATGTTGAGAAATGTTAGGCTTAATAAAAGTCCTCTTTGGAACAGTCTATAATGCTGGACCAATAACGATTAGTAGCTTTCTTCAAAGTTCTTTTGGGAGCAGACTTAGATGAGATACAGCAATTGAAGCAGTTGAGTCAGGAACAAGCAGAATGCTGGAACATGCAAGATGCTGGAACAGATGTGTCAATGTCTCGGCATGCTGAAGAATGATTCTGTTTATGTTTGATCCGGCATCTCTGGTGTCCAGTTCTTTTGTTTGGCAAACACATAATTTCTCACAAGCATTATAGAGGTCTAAAATTATAAATGTATGAGATGTGCAGGATGAAATTAAACTGTGAGCAAATTCTATCTATGCAAATTAAAAGATTAGCATAATATATTTTGAGGACATTATAGCCAAGGATTTATTGGCCGAGTATTGTTGAAGTTCTGCCTAGAGATATTTTTTTTTAAATCTCTCAGTGAGTTTTAGAGTTGTTCCCATGTAAAGGGATCAGTGCAATATAAATTACCATTATTATTGAACATACATTCATTATCCCATTGAAATCAAAACAATGTTGGATAAGTTAAAATAGCTTTTGGGGCTCCTGCGTGCCTGTTGTATTAGACCAAGTTGCTACATATTTCCCTAGAAAAGCCTCCCATTAGAGAGACAAGCTGGTTGTCTTGATCAATAGAAAATGCATGTTTTAAGTAAACTTTACATAAACTCCTTTCTAAGTTTGAATATAAGCATACTGTAAGTATCTTGTACATATTTAGAGGATTAGCCCTAGATTTTTATATATAGCTATGTAAAGCATTTTTTATATTTAGCTATGTGTCCTATCCCTTTTTTATATAGAATGGGTAGTTATGCCTTTATAGTCAAACTTTATATAAACTCCCTCTTACCTTTAGCATTTAAGCATACCCTAGGCATCTTATACCTGGGCTTTACATTGTTCATGGCTATTTTTTGGCTTGCCCCTTTTTTATACAGAGTGGACAGTTAATCCTTTAGAGCCACACTTTATATAAACTTTCTTAGCATTATAGCATATAAGAATATCCCAAGCATCTTGTACCTGGGTTTTTACATTTGTTTGGGCTATTCTTTGGCTTGCCCTTTTTTGATATGGGATGGACAGTTTTGTTTTTTTTAACATATGAATATACTTTTTGAGTGTTTCTGACTAAACTAAGATGGCATGAATTTTGCCATGTTTACGCCTCTTGTGTCTTTTTTACATAGGCATGGCCAGCATTTTCCCCTGTGAAAACGTTTCACATTTAAAAGGATAAGGCAGTTTCTAGAGCAGTGTGACATTATCTCTCTTTACATAAACCTAAAATATATGTGAATCCAACCTTTAGAGCAGTAAGGACATAACATCTATTATTTAGACAAAAAGAATTTACATGGCAACCTTAAAGAAAATTTTGTCATTTTGAATCTTAGAGTATCTCTGAAAGTGGCTAAACAGCTGGAGTTGCCATCTTGGCTTTTATTATGTAAATTAGCTTGATCCAGAACTCAGAGACTTTTTCTTTTTACTTTGTGTTGGGAGGAAAGGCATGTTCCTTCACTAGCTTGTTAAAATACATATATATATGTGTATTTGAACATCTATATCTATATCTATCTATCTATCTATCTATCTATCTATATCTATATATTCCTTTGTTATCTTTTGATCCTCGGTGGGTTTAAGAGTCTTTCTTAAAGAGACAGTAATTGACCTGGGAGTTTTTAGGTTTTAAGTTTGGGTTTTATCACTGGGAGCGTATTACCCCCACAAAGTTATGATAAAGTATGATTTAAAGAATTTGGATACTTAGATTAGTTGGGCGTCATTTCTTGTAAGTTGCTGTTAAAATTTACTATTAATTATCTGTTAGTAATGCTTGCTGTTAATCTTAAACAGCTGTACAACCAAATCACCACACAGACACAGGGATTTCTTTAGTTAACCTAGAACACAGTGCTGGGCAATAGTTACTCCATCCTAAACCTCCAAGCCCTCACAGTTTCCTAACATTTAGATTTCCCAATTATTCTTGCTTTCAGTGATATCTTTGGTCCAGTCCATCGCTCCACATAGTTCCAAGATCTCTCCCCCAGCTCTCTCCTCCCTTAGCTCTCCTCTCACCGTTTCTCCTCCCACTCATTTCCTGTCCTCTAGCTCATCCCCTCTTTTCTGCCCAATGGCTCCTCCCATTGCTCAACATTGTGTCTAGTTGCTTTATTTTGGCCTGTTTACACAAAGTTGAGACAGGATTCTTAGAGTAAGTATCACATTGCAATATCTGAATTGAAGCCACAGAGTGGGGAGGGGAGAAGAGAAATCAGCATTTGAATGAACAAGGGTAAGGTGTACACATTTCAAAGGAACATTAAAAAAGAGAACACACTAGCACTCCATGTGACTGGGTCTGTGTCCAGCCCTAGGATGATGTATGTGTTAAGGGTATGTAAGTGACCCCAGTCTGAGTGTATATACAACTAAGATGAATGGGGAGGGTTGGTCTATGGGGGACGGGATTCAGCGTCAACTTTTGGGAAGTCCTGAGTGTTCATTTCTTCAGGAAGCTGGGATCTAGAAGGGTCAAGATCAGCAACAGTGTATGATCCCCTCAGAAGACTGTAAGTGATGTGTTTGGTGGTGCCCTTGACCAGACGTCAAGGTGTCAAGGAGCAGGTTGGGCTGATATCTGTGGATTCAGTTGGTAATTTTCACACTGACGAGGCAAGGCACTAGTTTCTGGAGAAGGATAGAGTACAAGGCTCTGTCTTGGTAACCTTGGAGAGAGTTGAAGGTACAGGGTAGACACAGAGGACAGGAGATTAAGGGAGGAGTTTAGGGGGATAATTACAAGGGATTTTGTGCCAGACTTTGTGTCTCTGTCACTCAGAATCATTTGGGCTGGGCCATCCTGGAACCATGAACCAGGTGCTTCCACTGTTTGTGTGGTCTGGGTGACCAGTGAACTGTGGCTTCAGTGTTGGGAACTCATCCCCAGGAACCCCAATACTGCTTTCAGGGGACCAGGAGGGATCCAATGTCTGGGTGCTGTAGAGGAAAGTACCTGGACCTGGTGATCTCCATTCACTGGCATATCTGTCAAGTGCTGGGGGTCCAGGTTTCCTGACTGTCAGACCAGGGAAACAGCTGTAGGGGTACCAGATCTATTGACTCCCAAATGTCCCAAGAATCCTGAAGGTGCCTGAAGGGGAGCAGGAGGTATCATATATGTGGCTGCAAGAATGGAGGTTCCCTAGGCCTGGGGGTCCACAGTCACTGGCATAAGCCTAAAGTTTAGGGCCCCCATGGTTCATTACTCTCAGACCTGGGAGACAGCCATGGAGGGGCCTGGATGCAATTGATCATAACTGTCCCAGGAATACTAAAGCTCCCTTGAGGGGAGCATGGACCATCTGATGTCTGGTTGCTGGAGTGGAGGTTCCTGGACCTGGGGCTCCTCACTGGCTGGATGTGCAGAAAGTGGAGGAGCTCCAATGTTTGTGCCTTTCAAACTAAGGAGATGGCCCTGGAGGCCTGGGTCCAATTTGCCTCAATCAAATGCTATGCCCCTCTAATACAGTGCAGATTGGTCACCACCATCTTGGAATCCCCCCCACAGACCACACTTAGAACAATTTCAGTAGAAATTGAAGACTGCAATTCTAGCTCCAAAAGCAGGTGGAGATATACTGAGCAAAACTACCTTTAAGTTCATCATGTATGATATAAACGGTACATTAACAAGATTCATCAAAGCCACAGTTCTCTCACATACCAAGGGGAGAGATCACAAATACAGAAATCAGGGTAATGACACCTATCACCACTGTTTGCAATTCTTAGATGGACAGCTATGCAGAGCTAGTCTAACCTCGGAATAAGGCTGCTTTGCCTGTAGGTAGATTGACTCAATAAAGGAAAAGGAGTTCATTGCAGCTACCCAAGCCTGCTTTCTTTCTCAGAACTGTGACATCAATATAGAAAATTCCCTTTCAAAAATTTGTTTTTTTTTTTTTTTTTGAAAATTTGTTTTTATTTCATGTGCATTGATGTATTGTGATAGTGATGGACCCTGGAGTTCTAGGCAGCTGTAAGATGCCATGTGGTTTTTGGGATAAAACCCAGGTCATCTGGAAGACCAGTCACTGCTTCAAACCACTGAGCACTCTGACCCTGAGAAAGCCACTTTGTTAAGCTTTAAATGTCTTTCAGATATACGGATGATTTGTGTTCATGTGTCTATGTACCCTACTTGAAATGGCCAAAGTGGGCACCAGATTCCATGGAAACGCATTTACAGGATACTTGCTGGCTAGCAAGTGATATCTGAAATGGAACTTGTCTTCTCTAACATCACCCAGTGCTGTTAACTTCCATGCTATTTCCAGCCACCATTTATTTAAAACTTTTTCTACAGATGTTAATTAAAATATATTACACCATTTCCCCTTTCCTTCTCTTTTCTCCATGCCTTTCGAATTCTCTCCTTCCAATGTCTTAAAAAAGAATGTGTGAATAAGTGTGGACCTGCATATCTTACTAATTCTATTCCTAGTGGTTGTGAGGATAAGGTATAAGGTTTCTGTGCTGAACCCTTTGTGTAGGATATATAATTATGGAGTGTATCCCTGCTAATCCCACAACTTGTATGGAGTTCTAGTCTCCAATGCCCACAGGAGTCTAACCCCGAGTTAAGGTAAACTGTCTTGGACAGGAAACATTAAAAAGCACAGGGTGACAAATTCCTTAGATAACACATGGTGCTGGAATGGCACTGATGTCCTGGAGCTGTGTGGAGGACTATGGACTCTGATCTTAGCTAATCAGTCCCCTTTGTTCTGTGGACCTCCCATTATACCATTGACCTGGGATATTTCCGTCGATTACTTTGTCATCTTGAACTTTCTGCATTCTCTTTCTGAACACCATAACTACAGGACTGTGTTACCATGCCTGGATTGGATGGTTTTAACCTCAGTGATTTGCTAGATGTTGGGGCAAGGATAATGAGCTGTTACACTTAACTATATTGAGAATCTCCTTATGTCTGTGATGCTACTTTTCACTATCTGTTGAATTAAGAACAGAACTCCAATCTACTTTGATGTGTCATAAAATCTCAATGTTAAAGAAAAAAACAATAATTTTCTTTATACTTAAAGGAGAGGATTTTAAGCCAAACAACTGCAACTGATCAATGCTTTTTTCCATTACTGGACTTAGGAACAAAGTCTGTGTCCTGCCTACCATGACCATTTGGATTCAGCAATTTACTCTCAATAAGCCCACAGAAAAAAACGAATTATTGAGGTAGACCATGCCCAACTATGCTGCAGGTACTAGGGAGGCAAGGTAAGCAGATCTATTATGTACACTAAGTTCAAGGTCAGCCTAGAATTTATAGTGAGACTATTATTTCAAATAAAAAAGAGAGAAAACAATGTTTGAAAATGAAAATACATTTAATTAAGCTATTTGTTTATTACAGTTTATTTTCTTTGTATCAGGGCTGTATCCACTTACAATTCTGACCATTTCTAGCCAGCCTCCCAATCTCCCCCTTGCACCTTCCCTAGTCCTCATATAGGGGACGAGGGAAAAATCAAAAACAATGGTTAAAACACAAATTATTAATAAAAACTGGAAACATATTCACATATTTATTCAGTGTGACAAATTTTGACCAGTGATGATTATATAATGTTATGCTGTTTCTTTCTTCCCACAGGTAATATTTGATAATTGAAGACATGGTAAATATTTACTTGCAAGCTTATGCAAACAGTTCTCAGAGGGTTCCCAGTTCCCAAGGACTAAGGCCATGGAAGTTACCGTGGAGGAATCCTAAATGTGGGCAAAGAGAAGGGTGAAGAGAGAGAGAGAGAGAGAGAGAGAGAGAGAGAGAGAGAGAGAGAGAACAAACAGAAAACAGAGAAAGAGAAGAAAAGCATATAGAAGAAAATAAAATATCTGGGTACTTCTGGGAGAGGGCAGACCCATTCTACTGGACTGAAAATTTAAGGGTGGAGGTGGGGAACAACAATCTTACCCTTTAGAAGGTAGGGACTGAAGGATCCTGGGAGAACCTGGAAGCCAGAAAACCTTCTGTCAAAAAGGCACCTCAGCAGATTGTCTTATGTGTGAAGTACAACATATGGTTAAACGTTCATCCTTTAGATTTAATAGGTTTAGGGAGCAGAGATACACAACTAAGTAATCTCTCCAAGCCTTACGTTAAAATCTTCCTGCCTATAAGTTGCTCCCTCATTCTCAGCTTATTTCTCTCCTGCAAGGTATTCAAAGAATGACATAATGCTATTGAGCAGAAAATATCTCATCTAGGGGAATAGGTCTTTTCATCAATGACAGTCCAGACCAGATTAGAAATTCAAAGAGTCCATTGATTTATTACATGTTCACCTAAGGGAGATATAGGAATGTTCATTCAGAATATCCCTATTCCTGCCACACAGAGAGGTTGCAGTGATGACAGATGGGGGAGAGAGATTTAAAATCAAATTGAGACCACCAACTGGCAGCCTACGTGGTATTCTGACTGACATACATATACATGTATCTGAGAAGACAAGGAAAGAGTGAAAGAACTGGAGAGTTGACCTACCATAGCTGAGTAGATACAGAGACTACAGTAGGAGGCAGCTTGTGCTTAGGTAAAGACCTAGAATTAATCGCTCTCTGGGAATTTTATCCTTTCTTTAACATCCAAATCTACTTCCCTTTCTTTAACACTCAAATCTCCTTCTCCATGCCTCTTAGGTCTCTGTAAATGCCTGATTTCTCCAGCCTTCTATTGACATCTGTTTGAACCTCAGGCTCCCCTGACAACAACCTTCACAGCACCTGCAGTCTTCACCACTTAGGGCTCCTAACAGAATGTTTGTGTGCATCAGGGAAGCAGAATACAATCCACTTCAGAAAAGTTGGTCTTCATGCCTTCAAATTCTTCTTCACTTTTTACACTAGGTATCATCTCAAGCAGGTGTCCTTGTGGGCTCTCATTGCTGCCTATTTACGACGTATGGGATAAACTCAGTCTGGTGGTTTTGGTCAAGTGGTCATGCACTTTTTAAACACTTGTAGTCTCAGTTTCTATCCTGATAATTTTGGATACTTCCATATTTTTGTGAAGATATTGGATTAGAAACTTCTTTCAGCACCAAGCCTAAGTTACTTTTTATGCTCTCCATCTGCTCTTTCTTCTGGGTCATCAGGGATGAGTTAAAGATGAATTTAGGATTAACCTTTCATAGCTCAAAAGGCTATTCATGACACGTTTATGGGGCCAAATACATGGCTCAGCACCTAGGAGAACTGGCTGCACACTATAATTTTCAAACAAATTTTATCCTTCAAATTGCCCTGAATCCCTCAATTATTACATGACAGTATGTTTACAATGTAAAAAGAAGACAGTATTTTATTGATGTAATATCTCAACTAATCTAATTTGAGCATCAGGGAAACAGAGCTGTAGGAAAGGCTTTTGGTGTCCAAAGCTGGCAATCAGTCCTCAATCATCATATTAAGAAGGCCAAAGGAGTTCCAACAAACTTGTCTCCCACTCTGTACATATCAGTCATGGCCTAAAAGCCCATAATGACCTTACACACACACACCAGAAATGTTTCTTTTTAAGTAAATATCCTTGCTGTTACTTTATCTATAACCTTTATATTACATATTTCCTATAGAATGCAGTACTTTAAGATGAAATGACATATGGATAATTCGGGAGAACATATGGATTCACAGAATCCAATCTTATGTATATATTCATATCACATCAAGCTATGTAGTGAGATGCAGTTGATGGCTGATTAGACCACTTCATTATATCTCTAGGATACTTGAAAACACAAAGCTTTGAGTTAACAAAATGAACACATTCATAGGGTTTCTCTTCAGTATGTTTCATTCATGAAAGTGAAGTCTATAGAAATTTACAAAGGCTTCATCATAGTGAATATATTCATAATATTTTTCTCTCGAGTATGATTTGTTTATGGCTTTGATAATTTGTGACATGCAAAGGCTTTACTAGTTATAGTCATAGGGTTTATTTTTAGTACGAAATCTTTCATGCCTTCGGATATCATATCAATGTGAAGAGGCTTTACCACACTGATTACATTCTTAGAGGTTTTCTCCAGTATGTGTTCTTTTATGTACTTGAAGACTACTGAATTGTGAAAAGGCTTTACCACCTTGATTACATTGAAAATGTTTCTCTTCAGTATGAATCCTTTCATGCCTCTGGAGGTAGCAGCAAAATGGAAAGGCTTTCCCTCATTGATTACATTCATACGTTTTCTCCTCAGTAGGTGTTCTTTTATGCTTTTTGAGACTTCTGTGTTGTGAAAAGGCTTTCTCACACTGATTACATTCGTAGGGTTTGGCTCCAGTATGAATTCTTTCATGTCTGTAAAGGTTGCACCAATGTGCCAAGGCTTTACCACATAGATTACATTCATGGGGTTTCTCTCAAGGATGTATTCTTTTATGACTTTGGAGTTGTCCGTGTTGTGAAAAGTCTTTCCCACACTGATTACTTTTGTAGGGTTTCACTCTAGTATGTATTCTTTTATGCACTTGGAGATTTCCTTTTTTTGAAAAGGCTTTACCACACTGATTACATTCGTAGGGTTTCTCTCCAGTATGTGTTCTTTTATGTACTTGGAGATGTCCGTGTCGTGAAAAGGCTTTACCACACTGATTACATTCGTAGGGTTTCTCTCCAGTATGTGTTCTTTTATGTAGTTTGAGATTACCGATTTCTGAAAAGGCTTTACCACACTGATTACATTCGTAGGATTTCTCTCCAGTATGTGTTCTTTTATGACTTTGGAGACTTCTACAATATGCAAATGCTTTACCACATTGATTACATTTGTAGGGTTTCTCTCCAGTATGTGTTCTTTTATGTACTTGGAGATGTCCATGTCGTGAAAAGGCTTTACCACATTGATTACATTCGTAGGGTTTCTCTCCAGTATGTGTTCTTTTATGCACATGGAGAGTACTGGGGTGTGAAAAGGCTTTCCCACACTGATTACATTTGTAAGGTTTCTCTCCAGTATGTGTTCTTTTATGTACTTGGAGATGTCCGTTTCGTGAAAAGGCTTTTCCACACTGATTACATTTGTAGGGTTTCTCTCCAGTATGTGTTCTTTTATGCAGTTGGAGACCACTAGGTTGGGAAAAGGCTTTCCCAACCTTTTTACATTCATAGGGTTTTTCATAAATATGTATTATTTTCTTTCTGCAAAGATAATTCAGATATGTGTAAGCTTTACCATATTCGTTACCCTCATGAATCTTTTTTTAAAGATTTATTTACTTAATATTTATACTGTGTTCTGACTGCATGCTAGATGAGGACACCAGATCTTAGTATAGAGGGTTACAAACCACCATGTGGTTGGCTGGAAAATGAATTCAGGACCTTTGGATTAACAGCCAGTGCTCTTAACCTCTGAGCCATCTCTCCAGCCACTGATGAATCTTTATGTCGGTATAAACTATGTTTGCAATTTGGTTTAATAATAAACTGAAGTTACATCTTAACCTCTTATCACTTTCTTTACATTCATAGTTTCCCCCTGGATTGTGGGTTTCTGTACCTTACAAGATACCTTTGATGGTAAGAAACTTCATTACATGGCTCACTGACAGCATCGCTTTTCTATAAGTGATTTTTCATATTTAAAAAAAAACTAGAAGGAGCCAGCTTTAACAAAGGGACTGCATTCATAAATTATCCTATAGTTGTAATCACACTGCATTCATAAAGGGAACCAAAATAAACACAACAATTTCCACAGGGCTAGTAATCATAGGGATTTTTTGTAATGTGATTTCTTTGGCTATATTTTCATTGAGCTTGTAAATCTAATTAAGTCTACTAGTTTAATTTTTAACAGTCCTCTCTTTTGAGCAGACTTTCTGAAGGTGATAGGAGTTCATAATTCATTCGTTATTAATCATGAATGGATGAATGAACACATGAACAAATATAAATTTATAGTGTTGTCACTATCATGCTTTCTACTGTACACATGTACAGGATAGTTTAGAATGCAATAGTCTATGATGATGTGCATCTGGAAAAACTCAACCAGGAAAAGTGGGCATTGCTGGATCCTTCCCAAAGGCATCTCTACACAGAGGTAATGATGGAGATCTACACGATCATCACTTCTATTGAGGAGACAATAAATACTCTTTAACAATTCTCTGCAGAGTGGAGGGAATTTTATGAATGAAGGGGAAGATAGCAAGGGGAGGACAGGAGCTCCACAAGGAGAACAACTGAATCAATATATTTAGGCACAGGGGTCTTTTCTAAGACTAATACTCCAACCAAGAATAATTCACAAATATAACCTAGAACCCCTGCTCAGATATAGCCCATGACACCTCAGTGTCCAAGTGAAATTCGCTAGTAATAGGAACAGGAACTGTCTCTGATATGAACTCAGTCACTAGCTCTTTGACTAACCCTTGCTGCAGGCACAACAACCTTGGCAGGCCACAAAGGAGGACTATGTAGCCTGTCCTGATGAAACCTGGGAAGCTAGGGTGAGACTGAAGAGGAGGAGGGACTCAAATATCAGTGAACTTGAGGAGGGGATTGAGAGGATATGAGGAAGGGAGGGAGAATTTGGAGGTAATGGGGTACAGCTGGGATAAAATGTGAATAAACTGTAATTAATATTAAAATATAAATAAAAACCGAAGAACAACAAATGAAACATTTCCACATACACACAATTTTGCTTTTTGTTCTTCAAAGACATGGTTATTATGGTTCCTCCACAACAGCATTCTTGACCCTCATAATTTCCATCTGATTAAACTTCACAACTTTGCTTCAGGTATTTGCGTAACATAACCTTTGTTATGGAATATTTGCTCATCAGTAGGTTTTGTACACAAAATTATCACCTATTTTATGAGTATGCTGTTTACAATATGAGTGGCGAGAGAGGATCAACAGATAGGGATTTCTACAGAGTATCTCAACATGGATATGATTAATGATTTATCATTTACAGAGGAATTTTAATTTAGAACATGGCTGCTCTGTCAAAAGACCCCATTCAAATACCTTCTATGTCAATGTGATCTGGCTAGAATACAAACACGCCTTTAATCCAGGAGACAGAGGCAAGCAGATCTGACATTAATGCCAGCCTGGTATAGAGCAATGTCCAGTAAAGAAAAGCTTGGATTCAGGCATGGTGGTACATGCTTTTAATCCCAAACTATGGGTGTAAAAATAGCAGGTAGAAGGAAGCACCCATATTTGAAAATGCTGTCTCATTTAGTTTCAGGAAAGGTGACAAATTCAGAGAAATAATTGACTGCATAAGATACATGTATCTCTCATGAGAAGAGAGAGGAAATGAATCTCCCAAAAGTGGTGCTACCAGGAGAGAGAAGGGAGTTTTACTGTGCAGTAATAGGCAGGTTGGAGAGAGAAAACTAAGGTGAAGATCAAATGAAGCAGAGAATAAAAAAGAGCTGAAGATTAGAAAAGACTAATGGAGTTAGTTTGAGACTAAACAAAACAATTTAGAGGTCAGGACAAAAGCCAGATTTTCAGGAATTCTCAACGACAGAAAATCTTCTAGCCTAAAGAAAGAGAGTATGGAACCTAGAAGCTGCCCTGCCCAGGCCTAGGGTGCCAGACAGAGGGGCAGTCATTTTCAGAGATCATAATTTCTAGATTGAGTAAATGTCATTTGTACAGCAATATCTATTTAGCAAGGGTTTCACTGTCTTCTTTTGCATTGAAATTCCTGGAAAACATAAATAATATAATATACATAACAGTGAGGAACATGGGTTTGGGAGAATTTAATTTTCCTTACTACTCTTAAAGTGGTGTTTGTTTTTCCACTTTTCTTTTCTTTAAAATTTCTGGGACACATTAAAATTTTTTCACAGAGCTGTAGAGCTGACTCAGAGGTTAAGAGCAGTGGCTGTTCTTACAGAGATCCTGAGTTCAATTCCCTGAAACCACATGGTGGCTCACAAGCATCTATAATGAGATCCCATGCCCTCTTCTGGTGTGCAGGTTGAATAATGTATAAATAATGAATAAACAAATCATCTTTAAAAATTTCTTCATAGGCATATTTATACAAGCTTCCGTGAGTAATTACCTTCCATATCTAGTAGATAGTCGATAATGTTCTTCAGTATTATGCTCTTCCCAATTGTAGCCTGAAATATGGACCAAAAAGTGAATGAGAGAGGATTAAAAATTAGGCAAAATTTAAGTTTCTATATTCAGTGAACCTTAGAAACATGCCTGATTTTTTTCTTCCTCATTCCAAGTGAACTTATATAAGAACATCAATAAGAAAAGTCAACAGTAACAACAGTTGTCCCATTTACCTGAATAGAGAAAGAAAATTCACTGTCTTACCTATAGCTGTAAGGTGCTTGAAGGTCTCCAGCATCACATCTTTGTAGAGACTCTTCTGGGAAGGATCCAGCAAGGCCCACTCTTCCCGAGTGAAGTTCACATCCACATCAGCATAGGTAATTGAATTCTAAATGATCGCAAACATGAGTAGAACAGAAAGCACAATGGTGACAACATTGTAAATGTATACTTCATTGACAATATATTCATATAATTCTGGTGCTTCCCTGACATCTACTGACACAGAAGTTTTGATGTACTCACCAAGTCATATCAGAAGGAAACTAAATGAGGAGGTTCACCTCATTTCAGCAACCTTTGAATAGAATTCAGCCTTTCAAGCGAAATGGAAATTAACAAACGTAAAGAAAGCAAGACATGCAAATAGATGAAAAGTACGGAACACAGATCACAGACATTGCATGCAAAATTACTACCTAAAAACAGGGGCAAACAGGAAGTACTGGTTCATAACTTTAATTCCAGCATTTAAGAGGCAGAGGTATGTGTATCTCATTGAGCCAAGGGCCAGCCTAGTCTCTGAAACAAGTTTCATGACATGCAGAGGTACATTTAAGACCTGAATCCACCACAAAAATCATTCAAATAAAAAAATACTGCAAATTCTGTGATATATCTGAAGTTCCTACAAAGAATTATATATTCAATATATTTCTGTATCTATCTTCCAGAAACCTGAAGTGTCCGAGGTTAAACTGTAATATTAATGAGAGCTTACTAAAAGGGAATGCTTGTTCAAACAGGTACAAATGGACGGATGAAAACATTAGTCCTGGAATAGTTGGTCATAAATGAGCAACATAAGGCAGTTGAGGTGGATCAGCAATGAAAACTCTTGTTTGTCTTACCAACAACTGGGCTCAATTGCCAGTGCTTATATGGAGGCTCACAACTACCCATTATTCCAAATTCTGAAGTTCTGAGGCCAGCTTCTGACTATTGTTAGGATCACGTACATATGAGGTGCCTAGTAACACATACAGACAAAATACTACTCACATTCACTCAGTTAAAACAAAACAAATACATGAGACAGGAAGAACGAGACACACCTGCAATCCAATGACTCACAAATCTCAGTCAGTATTAATGTTATGAATACAAGACATCCTGAGAAACAGAATATACTCTCTGCCAAATATAAGAATTCAGTGGACTCAGAAGGGGGAAGGGAGAAGATGAGGGAGGGAGGGGAGGATTGGGAGGGAAAGAGGGAGTGGGATGCAGCTGTGATACAAGTGAATGTATAAAATTATTTAAAAATAAAAAATATTAATAAAAAACTAAATAAATACAATAAAAATAAAAAAAAAGAATTCAAGAGTGGATATGGATGAAGATCAATCAGGATGGTAGCATATGCTTGACATATACAAAAAGCTACATACCACATCAGCCAACATATCAAAAGAAAAACTGCCAGGCATATTGGGCCACATTGAATCCTAGCCCTCTGGAGCCAATATGAGGTGGACTTCTAAGTTTGAGGCTGGGATAGATTGCATTCCTACATCTAGGACAGCCAAATCAACACAAAAAACTTGGTCTTCAAAAACAATAAAATTAAAAATGTAAAACCCTCAGGATACCAAAATAGATTAGCAATGAATAGCAATTTCTTTGACTCTTTCTTGTGATTTAGAGATAGACTGGATAACAATGAAGACCATGTGAGCACTGAAGGAAACAGAATGATCAGTTTCAATCATAAGACAGTAGACAGAAACAAAAGGAAATGGTTTGAGATCATAGACACTCAAATCTAATCTCCAGTAAGGAATCTAGACAATTTCCTCCTAGAAAACCTTTTATACCTTCCTCCAAAGAAGCACACAAAGAAAAAATAAATGTTCAATGGTATTCTCCTACTTGATTCTGTGGACCTTTTCCACTCTCTGTTACTGAAGACTCAATTCTCAATGCCCCTAGCACTCCAAAAGAACAGCAGTGGCAGCTCCCCTTTCCTGTGTCCAAGTCTCCCGTGGATTACACACTTCCACTCTCTGTTCTGATTCCGGGATCCCACTCCCAAGTCTTCAGGTAAACCATAGGCCACGCTTGCATAGAGACCAAGGCAGTGTACCAGGGATCTTCTCCACTACCTTTGTTACATCACTCTCAATTCTCAGGATCTTCCCGAGTGTTCCAACAGAACACATATGGCACCATCCACTCCATACCATCGCAGCAAGCCTAACACCGTGAATACACTAGCCAAGCAGATCATTAAAAAAGTAACACTCCGCCAACACACTTTCTGAAATTTGAGATAACTAACAGAAAACTAAGAACAAAATCCCCACACAAGAAAAGAGCACTTGCACCTATAATCAATAAAGTAGAAGGAGAAGATGAAGAAACAATGAAACAAAGGGTTGGTTCTTTGCGAAAAACAAACAAGATAAACCCTTACCTAAACTAGATAAAAGACAGAAAGGAAATATCCAAATTAATAGCATCAGCAATTGTATTAAATATTTTTGTTTCTTTAAAATCCCACTCATATTATGTGAATTTTTTTTTTCTATTATCCCCAGGTGTGGAGCAAGAAGCTGCTTCAGTTTGTCCACAGCTGTTACTTATGATTGTCTCGTGCTCTAGCAGGGCTGTGGTTGTGCCACCTGCACATAGTTTAGTTCTGCGTCTTCTGCAGAGGGTACACATGCAGAGCCATGAGAGGACACTAGATCTTTGAAGAAGAAAGAAGCTGCTGCTCTTCCTGATGCTGTTCACCCACACTGCTACTGTGTTTGCCATTGCTGGTTTGTGGGCTGCTGGATATCCTGGTGACTAAGAGGTATTGCCCCAAAGATCCTGACCACCCTAATCCACAGGAAGTAGTTAAAGAGACCTCTGTTTCTTTCCCCTCTAGCATTCTCTCTCCTTTACCAATTGGGGGTTTTGGAAGGAATAAGGGTTGTAAGGGAGATATAGGTTTAAGAATCCAAATAAAGGGCTGAAGAGATGGCTTAGGTTAGGAACACTGGCTGCTCTTCCAAAAAAACCCAAATCAATGAGATTTAAACAAACAGTGCCATTTGTTTTTTTGCTGTTTCAGTGGGGTCCTGGTACCCACACAAGTAAGACAGTTATTGCACTAAAGAACCCAATGAACCCTAATCAGCATTAAGTAGCTGGAAATCTGCATTCCTTGTCTGTACTGTTTTCTCTCCTAACAAGGGGTGGTGAGTGAAAGGGAGGTAGAGGTATTTAAGAACCAAGTATAAAGTAGGTATTTGAAAAAGGAAAGCTTACAGTTTTGCTCTCAGTAATATCAAATATAATTCCTAGTTGAAAAAAAAAAAAACTGTCACATTTTGTGTTCTTTCCATTGCTTAAATTGTGGCATTCCTGCTCATTTCATTCCAAAGCAATACTTTTGATACCAAAAAAAATCCCATGCCTCAACCTTCAGGTCACCTGTGTCTGTGCCCTTACATTGAAATACCCACTACTGTGAGGCTACATCTGAAAGCCAGAACCCATTTGGGTTCTCCTGGACATATTTCATCAGATGTAAGACTGTTCCAAAGTCTGGAGATGAACTACTGGAGGTATCTCCATACCTGACTTCAAGATATACTAAGAGTAATAGTAATAAAAACAGCATAGTACTGGCATAGAAGTAGGCTGGGTGATCAATGGAAACAAATCAAAGACCCAGAAATAAACCCACACACCTATGCACAATTGCTTTTGGACAAAGGAGCCAAAACCATACAATGGAATAAGACAGCGTCTTCAACAAATAGTGCTGCTCCTAATACATGACCACATATAGAAAAATGCAAAGAGATCCATACTCCTCACCCTGCACAAAAGTCAGGTCCAAGTGGATCAACAACTTAAACATAAAGCTAGATTCCCAAAATCTGCCAGAGGAGAAAATGGGTAACACCCTTGAACTTACTGGTCCAAGAAACAACTTCCTAACAGAACACCTGTAGTGCAGACTCTAAGATTTACAAGTAATCAATGGAACATCTTGAATCTCAAAAGCTTTTGTAAAGCAATGGGCACTATTATTTCCAGGAGATGGCCAACTACAGATTGAGAAAAGGTCTTCACCAATCTTCCGTCTGACAAAGGGCTAATTTCCAGAATTATATTAAAGATCTCAAGAAATTAAACACCAACAAACCAAATGATCCTATTAATAATGGGACACAGGGATAGAAAACTCTCAGCAGAGAAATCTTGAATGGTGCATAAGCACTTAAAGAAATGCTCAACATCCTTACTCATCAGGGAAATGCAAATCAAAATTAACTTTGAGACTCCATCTTACACCTTTCAGAATAATTAAGATCAAAACCTGAAGTGACAACACATGCTGGCAAGGATGTACAGAAAGGTGAACACTCCTCCATTGCTGGTAGGAGAGCAAACTTGTACAAACACTTTGGAAATCATTCTGGCATTTTCTCAGAAACTGGGAAAAGACATATGTAAAGACCCAGCTATACCAGGGAATACACATTAAAGATGCTCCATCATCCAACAAGGACATTTCCACAACCATGTTCATAGCAGCTTTATTTCTAGTAACCAGAAACTGGAAACAACCTATATGCCTCTCAACCGAAGAATGGGTAATGAACCTGATAATATTTACACAATAGAACACTACCCAGCCATTAAAAACAAGGAAAGCATGAAATCTGCACGCAAATGGATGTAACAAGAAAAGGTCTTCCTGAGTGACATAACATAGACCTGGAAAGACACAGAAGACAGTGCTAAACCGCAAGGACAACTATAAGAGGAGAAGGAAAGTCCCCTTCACAGGACAGAGCTGTAGAGTCTCCTCCTCTCCAGGGAATCCACACTCAAAAAGGCTGACAGGGCAAGGGCCTCTGCCCAGGTCACCACATACATACTGGCTCACAGTCCATCCCACTTCTAACACATGGGACTCTCTAGCTCAGCAGACCAGCTTTCCTGGGACTGGCATCAATGAACCCCATGGTCTCCATGGCATAGCTTGTGGTCCTGGATATTGATCACTTTAGAAGCACCAGAGAAGAATCTAGGAAAGACTCTGCAATGTACTTTGTACTGGTCCTCCTTCCTGGTTGTGTAGCTTCCCCAGAGTCCATCATCATTTGCTTAAACCAAGCATTTGGGCCTCAGGGCTCTGGCAGATCCTCTACTGGAGGATTAGAGTTAAGGGGACTCAGACAGCACAAACCATTTCAGCTCTGCCCTAGGGCACACAGAGCCTCAGCCTAGTAAATTAGTAGTTGAATAAATGTTTCCACTCTCCCAGGGTACATGTTTATTTTACAAGTCACAGGGTGCTGCATGTATACATTTCATTACCCTCTCACTGTCCAATGCAACCATCTCTACCTCACAGCTGATAATTCCTGCATCACCCCTCAGTCAAATGCAAACAGTAACAACAACTGAAGCCTAAAGAGCTATGAATTTGAAAGAAAGGAGTGGCAAATGGGAGGTGAATGAAAAAATAAAAATTAAGTGACATGACTCTTCCTTGGTATGGTGGGGAGAAAGTTTATTATACATAGAAAGGCACCTGTGAGCCATGTGAGGAGAGGGAGGAGAGGAGAGGGGCACGCCCAACCATGAGACTATGACAGTAAATAATAGATGAAATAGAGCAGGTAACCAAGTTGGGTAGATAACAGAAAGAAGGGCAGCTGGGTTAAGGGCCCGAGCCCTGGGCTAGAGGGCAGTGTATGCCAGCCATAGCCTGTAAACAGGTAGGAACTCAACGATACTGGGCAAACCTGGTAGCTAATTCTGCTCTGAATTGTTAAATAGGCAACTCAGCCATTTGTCCCAGGATTTCATTCTTAACAGTGCCCAGGTCCCCACATGCAGTCTGCTCACAGTCCATCCCACTTCTAACACGTGGGACTCAGATAGCTCAGCATTCCTAAGGCCAGGACAAAGGACCTCACAAGCAACTGATGGCGGTTTCCATCCAGCCCAGGAAAGACAATCCACACCAGCTCCAGCTCTTCAGCCTCCTACTCCACCACCACGTTGGCGGTGGCGGCCACACACTCACCATGTCGCTGCTTTGGAAGTCGCCTGAAATCCCCTCACAGGACCCAGTAGCTGAGCTCAGACCACTGGATGCCAAACACTCCTCAAAGCTCAGCTTCCAAAGCGAACCTGCAACAAACCGCCAGGAAAAACCCTCCCCTTCCTCTGATTACAGGCCTCGCCTGGAAGTCCTGATTGGCCAGTGAGGCTTGAGCGACATGAGCCCCTCCCATAGGGTCACAGTGTACTGAAGAGACAAAGCATAATGTTTCATCGCCCAGGAGGAATGAATGCATGTTGGCTAATTACAAAAGCAATGAGGACCTGGCTTAGGGAAGAAGCTGACTCGGGAGAAGCCTATGCTCCTGGCAGACACCTTCGGTCCATGACTTGAAATTTGGGTCCATATGGGGAGAATCAGGGCCACACCTTTTCCAGATCTGCAGAAATTTCTTTGTCAGTAGATTTGTGCCTGTTGTCTAATAGCCTACCCTTCTGTCTTCCAGCACTCAGGAATCACTTCCCCTTCTCCTCCACCTGAAATCGAGGTGGATAGTTTGAACAACCCATTACTCATCTTTCAGTGGAGTGAACCATCTGTCCACAGGAGGAAGGCTGCCAAAAATGCTGACAATTAAAGAAAGATTTTAAGAAAGCAAATGACATTGTTATCGTGTGCCTTTACAGTGGGGTCACTGAAACTGCAGCTACATTTCACCTGGTAGGTATCAGACATCCCTGGGAGAAAAGCAAAAACAAACAAACAAACAAACAAAAAACCAAAACTACAACAACAACAAATCCCCATGTGATATACAATTTAGAGCTGGCATGTCTTCCTCTTGAGAAGGTTAGTTCTTTATTCTGATTCTTGAATACCTGTGCTCTAGAGCACACAAATGGCCAATCAGGACATTTACTGATCATCTATAATTGACTACCTCACTTCATATTGTTAATGTCAACTACTGTCAAAGCATGAAAGCTTCCTCCCTCTTCTTGCCCATACTTTTGAGTGCTGTGACTACAAAAGCTCCAATACTTGTCAGTTATCTCACTTCTTACACAGTTACTTCTTCATTTGTAAGGCTCCAATAAAGGCCAGAGAGGTTGGAGGACTCTCATTCACTGGCCTACTTTTTCTTCTCATTGCCCAGTAAGGCCCAGCCTGGAAGAAGTTTCAGGACTGTCTTCTCAGCACTATGAAGCAGACACAGGTCTCGGTACTCAAGGCTATTTGCAATTACATAGCATGAGACAAGCCTGGGCTATAGGAGATAATTTTCTATATTGAAGTAAATAATGCAGAGCACTTACAAAAATAAAAAATAACATTGTAATTACTAAGAAACACTAGGGACTAAATAAAAATAAGAGATTAGAGCTATGATGCATTTAAAGAAAATGCAATTTAAAGAGAGAAAACAAGAGTTGCCTTTTTGAAAAGATGAATAAAGCTGAAAAATGCATAGCTATAGTGACCTTGAGAAAGTTGAGGGCATTTCCTGGCAGAAAGAATGTCGTTAATAAGACATCTCTAAGACATGTGTATGTGTCTATGTAAACATACATATAGTTTGTAAAAAGTTATGACACATGGGCCACCTATGTTCCCCACAGAGGACATAGACTACTATGTAATAAAAGCACCAGTGCCATGCATGGAAAAAATTCTCTTTCAGATGAACAGTGTCCTATGCATGTGAAAAACCCTTAGGTTGCTGCTGTTACCTTTGGTTCTATTCCAGAGTTTGAAGGCAAGCCCCCATTTCTTGAAGCCAACATGGACTTCAGAAACAGGCCTCAGAGAAGTCAAGTTGGATTTGACCTGAAAGCCTCCTGCATGAAGACTAGCTTTCATAGCACTGGATGTTTTTATGTGGGCTTATAATGTCGGCAAGCAACCAACAGTGTTACACAGCTGTAACTATAAACTACAACAGTAATTAACATGGCAAGATATCTCTATGGTTTTCCATAGCGGCACTCATATCTTGATGGTAGCTAACACCTGTTCAATGGAACTTAAAACTCAACAAAGAAAATGGAAAACATGTCTGGTATTAGAAACCTAGCCAATTATTCCAGGAGAGTGAGGTCATGGACTTTACAAAAAGAATTTAAAGCATTCAACTTGATAAGCCACCGTAAATATTGAGTGCATTCTGATTTCTACATTTCTACAAACTTTGTATCCGTTGTCTTCCTCATAGAAGACCAATGAAACCTGACAGTTAAAATGCAGTAAAACTTATTACAAAATAACCAGACACTCTCTAAATATATATATGCATATATATATATATTACATATATGTCATATGTAATTATAAAAGGTAAAATTCTATACCATGGAAGAAATAAAAATTAACTCTAATGTTAGGATCAAGGACCATGAATATCATGACTGTGTTTTAAAGAGACTGTCATTAAAGCAGAATTCAAAACAATTTAATTGGTATAATCTTGAAAATTAAGTGTATGTTTAGAAAGCAATCTATAATACTATCCAGAACTATTTAAAAAGTATTAAAACCTTGGTGAACAAACTAGCTGTTTAACAGTATATGAACTGAGTAAAATGATAATTATCATCTGCAGTATATATGAAAATATAAAAAAGAGTTACAGGAAGCTCACAGGTTTCTTCTCTATGTTTTTGGTAGGCATAAGGTTATTGTGTAATTCAAGTGCTGATTTCTGTATTCCCCATATGTGGTTGCAAACCTTGTTCTGAGAATCTGTCTGAATTTTGTATAATCTTAATTTTTAGATCCAGGATACAGAGGACTCTCAGAATAAAGATCTGTGCTATGGCTAGGTGAACCACTCTATAATCATATGTTTACAATAAACAGAACATTCTCATATTAAAGGTGTGTATTAGGGGTCAACCAATAGTAAACAGGGTTTTACAATTCTCAATTTTGGGATTCTCAAGGGGATTAAATACACTGAAAAAAAAAACGGACTCATAGACTTTGGTGAAACAGAATCTATAAAAGATCTTCTGGAGCTATCTCCATCCCTATTTTTGAGCTGTATGATAGAGCAATAGCAATAAAAAAAGGCTTGGTACTGGCATAGAAACATACTGGTAGATCTGTGGAATCGAGTAGAAGACCCAGAAATAAACCCACATGCCTACAGAGTCTTGATTTTTGACAAAGAAAACAATACCCTACAATGGAAAAAAGATAGCATCTTCAAGAATTGGTGCTGGTCTAGCTGGATGTCTACATGTAGAAGAATGCAAATTCTTTTCACCCTACACAAAACTATAGGCCACCTGGATGAAAGAACTCAACATAAAACTAGACACACTAAGTCTCTTAAAAGAAAAGTTAGGAAAGAGCCTTGAACTCATTGGAAAAGGAGACAACTCCCTGAACAGAACACCAACAGCACAGACTCTTAGAGCAACAGTAAACAAATGGGACTTCATGAAACTGAAAATCTCATGTAAAGCAAAGGATACTGTCATCAGAACAAAATGACAAGCTAAACACAACCTATATTTGATAGAGGGATAATATCCATAATATACAAAGAACTCAAGAAGTTAAACAACAGCAAAGCAGTTTTTAAAATGGGGTACAGAGCTACTCAGAGAATTCTAACAGAGGACTATCAAATGGCAGGGAAGCACTTAAAGAAATGCTCAACATTCTTAGTCATCAAGGAAATGCAAATCAAAACAATCCTGAGATTCCACCTTACACCCATCAGAATGACTAAGTTTAAAAACTCAAGTGAGAACACATGCTAAAGAGGATGTGGAGAAAGGAGAACTCTCTGACATAGCTGGCAGGAATGTAAACATGTACAACCTCTTTGGCATTTTCCCAGAAAATTAGCAATAGTGCTACCTCAAGATCCAGCTAGACCATTCCTGGGTATATATTTGAAAGATGCTCAACCATACAACAAGGACATTTTGTTCAACTATATTCATTGCAGCTTTATTCATAATAGCAAGTTTCTTGAAATACCTTGGTTGTCCATCAACAGAGGAATGGATGAAGAAATTGTGGTACATTTCCACAATGGAATATTACTCAGCCATTAAAAATGAGAAAATCATGAAATTTTCAGGCATATGGAGGGCACAAGAAAAGATGATCCTAAATCAGGTAACCTAGAAGCAGAAAGACACCAAGGTATATACTTATAAGTGGATATTAGACATATGATATGGGATAAAAATACTAAAACACAGATTCCTAAAGAAGGTAAACAACAAGGATCCTAGGGAAGAGGCTTGATCTTCATTCAGAAGAGCAAACAGGATAGACATAGAAAATAGGAGAAGACAGGGAACAGAACAGGAGCCCTCCATAGGGTCCTCTGAAAGACTCTAGTCAGCAGGGTATCAAAGCAGATGCTGAGACTAATTGCCAAATTTTGGGCAGATTGCAGGGAATCTTATGAAAGAAGGCAGAGAGAGAAAGACCTGGAGGTGACAGGAGATCCACAAGGAGATCAACAGAGCCAAAAAATCATGGCCCAGGGGGCCTGCAGAGACTGATGAATCAACCAAGAACTCTGCATGGAGAGGACCTAGGCCCCAGGTATTTTTTGTGGGTATTCAGTATTGCCTTTTCTGTTTCTGTGAGGAAACACAGTGTCTAAGGCAACTTTTTACAATAGTTTCCCTTGGCTCATGGTTCCAGAGGGATATGGGATCACTATGAAAGTGGTGTGACAGCAAGTTTCAGATCTGGCAGCTGAAGAACTCACATCTTCTTCTTGAGGCATGAAGCAGAGAAGGAAACTGGAAATGCTGTGGGGATGTAAACTCTCAAAGCCTCTCAACCGAAGAATGGGTAAAGAAACTGATATTTACACAATAGAATACGACCCAGCCATTAAACACAAGGAAATCATGAAATTTGCAGGCAAATGGATGCAACTAGAAAAGATCTTCCTTGGTGACATACACAGACCTCAAAAGACAGTACTAAGCCTCAAGGACAAATATGAGAGGAGAATAATGAAAATCCCTTTTACAGGACAGAGCTGTAGAATCTCCTCCTCCCCAGGGAATCGACACTCAGAAAGGCTGACAGGACAAGGGACTCTGTCCAGGGCACCACATACATACTGGCTCACAGTCCATCCCACTTCTAACACATCGGACTCTCCTAGCTCAGCAGACCAGCTTTTCTGGGACTGTCAACAATGAATCCCATGGTCTCCATGGCATAGCTAGCTTATTTTCCAGGATATTGATCACTATATAAGCAACAGAGAAGAATCTTGGAAAGACTCTGCAAGGTACTTTGTACTGTTCCTCCTTCCAGGATGTGAACTTTCCCCAGAGTCCATCATAATATGCTTACACCAAGCATTTGGTCCTCACGACTCGGGCAGATCCTCTACTGGAGGATGAGAGATCAGGTGTCTCAGACAGCACAAACCATCTCAGCTCTGCCCTTCCATTCTAGGGGCAGACAGAGCCTTAGCCTAGTAAATTAGTAGTTTAATAAATGTTTCCTCTCTCCCAGGGGACATGTTTATTTTACAAGTCACAGGGTCCTGCATGTATACATTTCATTACCCTCTCACTGTCCAATGCAGCCATCTCTACCTCACAGCTGAGAATTTTTGGAGCAACCCTCAGTCAAATGCAAACAGTAACAACAACTAAAGCATAAGGGAGCTTTGCATTTGAAAGAAAGGAGTGGCAAATGGGAGGTGAGTGAAAAAATAAAAATTAAGTGACATGACTCTTCCTAGGTATGGTGGGGAGAAAGTTTATTATACATAGAAAGACACACCCACAGGCTGGAACATTTGGGAGAGCCCAAGGTAACCATACCTGTGAGCCATGTGAGGACAGGGAGGAGAGGAGAGGGGCACGCCAAACCATGAGACTATGACAGTAAATATTAGATGAAATAGAGCAGGTAACCGAATTGGATAGATAACAGAAAGAAAGGCAGCTGGGTTAAGGGCCTGAGCCCTGGGCTAGAGGGTAGTGTATGCCAGCCATAGCCTGTAAACAAATAGGGACTCAGAGATGCTGGGCAAACCTGGTAGCTAATTCTGCTCTGAACTGTTAAATAGGCACCTCAGCCATTTGTCCCAGGATTTGAGTCTTAACAGTGCCCAGGTCGCCACATCCAGTCTGCGCACAGTCTATCACACTTCTAACACGTGGGACTCAGAGTGCTCAGCATTCCTAAGGCCAGGACAAAGGACCTCACAAGCAGCTGATGGATGCCGGTTTCCATCCAGCCCGGGAAGGAGAAACCACACCAGCTCCGGCTCTTCAGCCTCCTACTCCACCACCACGTTGGGGGGCAGCAGCCACACACTCACCATGTCGCCTCTTTGGAAGTCGCCTGAAATGCCCTCACAGGACCCAGCAGCTGAGCTCAGACCACTGGATGCCAAATACTCTGCAGAGCTCAGCTTCCAAAGCGAACCTGCAACAAACCACCAGGAAAAACCCTCCCCTTCCTCTGATTACAGGCCTCGCCTGGAAGTCCTGATTGGTCTAGAGCGACATGAGCACCTCCCCTAGGCTCACAGTATACTGAAGAGACAAAGCATAGTGCTTCCTGGCCCAGGAGGCATGAATGCATGTTTGCTAATTACAAAGAGCAACTAGGGCCTGGTTTAGGGAGGAAGCTATGCTCAGGGCAGGGACCTTGGATCCATGACTTGAACTTTGGGTCCATATGTGGAGAATCAAGGCCACACCATTTCCAGATCTGCAGAGATTTCTTTGTCAGTAGACTTGTGCCTGTTGTCTGCTAGCCTACCCTTCTGTCTTGCAGCACTCAGTAGGGACTTCCCCTCCTCCTGGAATCAAGTGGATTAACTTGAACACCCTGTTATTCAACTTGCAGTGGAGTGAACCATCTGTCCACAGGAGGAAGGCTGCCAAAAATGCTGACAATTAAAGAGAGATTTTAGGAAACCAAATGAAATTGTTATTGTGTGAATTCACAAATTCACAGTGGGGTCAGTGAAACTGCAGCTACTTTTCACCTGGTCACTATCAGACAACCCTGGGGGAAAAGCAAAAACAAACAAACAAACAAACCAAAAACCAAAACAACAACAACAACAAAACCCAGGTGATATATAATTTAGAAGAGGCATGTCTTCCTCTTGAGAAGGTTAGTTTTTTATTCTGATTCTTGAATGCCTGCGATCTAGAACACACAAATGACCAATCAAGACATTTATTGATCATCTGTAAGTGACTACCTCACTTCATATTGTTAATGTCAACTACTGTCAAAGCATGAAAGCTTCCTCCCTCTTCTTGCCCATCCTTTTCAGTGCTGTGACTACAAAAGCTGCAATAGTGGTCAGTTATCTCACTTCTTGCACAGTTCCTTCTTCATTTCTAAGGCCCCAATAAAGGCCAGAGAGGTTGGAGGACTCTCAGTCACTGGCCTACTTTTTCTTCTCATTGACCAGTTAGGCCCAGCCTGGAAGGAGTTTCAGGACTGTCTTCTCAGCACTACGAAGCAGACACAGGTCTCAGTACTCAAGGCAATTTGCAATTACATAGCATGAGACAAGCCTGGGCTATAGGAGACAATGTTCTATATGGAAGTAAATAATACAGAGTACTTGAGAAAATAAAAAATAACATTGTAAGTACTAAGAAAAACTAGGGACAAAATAATAATAAGAGATTAGAGCTATGATGCATTTAAAGAAAATGCAATTTAAAGAGAGAAAACAAGAGTTGCCTTTTGGAAAAGACGAATAAAGCTGAAAAATGCATAGCTATAGTGACCTTGAGAAGTTCAGGCCATTCCCTGGTAGATAGAATGTTGTTAATAAGACATCTCTAAGACATGTGTATGTGTCTATGTAAACATACATATAGTTTGTAAAAAGTTATGACACATGGGCCGTTAATGCTCCCCACAGAGGACATAGACTACTATGTAATAAAAGCACTAGTGCCATGCATGGAAAATATGCTCTTTCACATGAACAGTGTCCAACACATGTGAAAAACCCTTAGGTTGCTGCTGTTACCTTTGGTTCTATTCCAGAGTTTGAAGGCAAGCCCCCATTTTTGAAGCCAACGTGAACTTCAGAAACAGGCCTTGGAGAATTCAAGTTGGATTTGACCTGAAAGCCTCCTGCATGAAGACTAGCTTTCATAGCACTGGATGTTTTTATATGGGCTTATAATGTACGCAAGCAACCAACAGTGTTACACAGCTGTACCTATAAACTACAGCAGTGATTAACATGGCAAGATATTCCTATGGTTTCCATAGAGGCACTCATATCTTGATGGTAACTAACACCTCTTCAGTTGAACTGAAGGCCCAACAAAGAAAATGGAAAACATGTCTGGTCTTAGAAACCTAGCCAAGTATTCCAGGAGAGTGAAGTCATGGATCTTAGAAAAAGAACCTTCAGCATTCAACTTAATAAACGACAGCTATTGACCTAATTCTAATTTATACACTTCTATCTACTTCTCTGTATCCACTGCCTTCCTCATAGAAAATCCTTATCATATGAAAATTAGTTGAAATGCCATAACAACATATTGCACAATAACCAGGCTCTCTCTCTAAATATATGTTCGGAGCCCCGTGAGCGTTTTGCCAGCAGAAATGCACGCGACCACAGGAATTCTTCAGCAACAAAATCTTTATTAGTCAAGTGATGAAAACGGAGAGGAGAGAGGCCGCCCGGCCACCTCGCGGGCACGGGCAATGTCCCGCGGGCCAAGGCCCCGGGCAGGGAAATGGGCAAGGAGGAGAGGGAAGAGGAGAGGGGAGGAGAGAGGGAGCCCCTGATGTGGCGCTGTTTATATAAGCCCGGGTCGCACCTGAGTGACGTGTGAATACCCTGACTGGCTGCTCACTTTTACCCCGCCAGAGGACTTGGGCCCATCATGCTTAACGGGCTTGTGATGTGTCAATACCCTGACTGGCTGCTCACTCTTACCCGGCATGCTTACGCAATCCTTAGCGTGCTTGCGCAATCTGCACATGCACACTGGAGGTTTACAGTTTTGAGGGCGAGATGTCAGCGCCACCTAGTGGCGTCTGAGTCTCGGCTCTCCACAAATATATACATATAAAGATGAACATAAATATAGCATTATTTATAAATATGTCATATGTAACTATATAAAATGTAAAATTCTAAAATTTATGCAAGACGTAAAAATCAACTCTAATGTTAGGATCAAGAACCATGAATATTATGACTATGTTTAAAAGAGATTGTCATTAAAGTAGAATCCAATGCAATATAATTGGGATAATGGTGAATATTAAGTGTATGTATAAAAAGCAATCTGTAATACCAGGCAAAACTGTTCAAAAAGTATTCATCACTTGGTGAACAAACTAGCTGTTTAACAGTGTATGATCTGAGTAAAATTATAATTATTCCCTGCATTATATATGAAAATATAAAAATTCTTATGTGAAGCTCACAGGTTTCTTACCAATGTTTTCGATAGGGATAAGGTTATTGTGTAATTAAAACGCCTATTTCACTATCCTCTTTTGTGGTTGGAAGCCTTGTTCTGAGAATCTCCTACTTAATGTTGTATGAACTTTGCTCCCCGGTGATCCCCTGATACATCAATAAAGCAGCTATAACCAGTTGCTGAGCAGGACAGATAAATAAGGCTGGACTTCCTGACAGACAGAGGAGAAGGATTTAGAAGAGGAATTAGGGAATTAGGCTTGGAGATTCAGCCACAGGAGAGGACCAGGAGACAGACCAGGAGAGAGAGCTTAGCAGGAAAGTTACGAAGAGCAATTATCCTGGGATGTATGCTGGGAGAAAAGCAGATCAGCTCAAAGGGTTAAGAGTCAAGTAATAACTACTCAGTTCTCTTGTTGTGAAGCTTATTATTAAGCAAATATTACAGAATCTCATTTTTTTGTATGTTAGTTGGGTTAAAAGAGAAACCGAGAAATTAACACAGTGGTATAAGAATAAGCATAACAAATGGCGTACCACAGTGGGGCAGAATTTACAGTATTCTAGCAATAGTTTATGTAGAAAACAAAAGTACAGAGCAGTTTCTTAGTTCTGTACAAAAAGAGAGGAACCCCAGTTTATAAGGTAGAAGCTCACAGCTTCCTGTTCAGAAGAAGCAGCCAGATCTCAAGCCTGCTGCAGAAAGACAAACACTGTTACAAAACGCAGAGAGAGAAAACAGAGGCAGTCCCTTCAGGAACTTAGCACTTACAAATAAAAAGAAAGTGGCTCTTTAACACAGGCAAAGTTCTCAAAGCCAGAACTTTCTAGCCAAGAAAAAATGATGAATCTCTTTGAGAAAGGTCTAGTGCACACATGACAGAGGCAACCTAAGGGGAGCAAACACTTGTGGATCCAGTAACTAACCAGAGTTGGTGAGGGGTGAGAATCCAGTGAGGAAGGCAGATAAAAGCCTCTCCTTGGAAGCAGGAGCCAAACACAAATGGAGAAGCTTCAAGCACCTGAACTGGTGAGGTCTAGAAGGGAAGCTGAGTCTAAGAAAGTAAGGTCCTTAGGATGAGATTTTGAGATTAAAGAAAATTAATTTCTGTGTTGAAAATGGAGGAAGGCACAGTGACACAGTGCTTCTGGATTCCATTTGACTTTGTTTCTCTTAGCATACATATAATTTATAGCACCAATGATTACAGTTTTTTATATCCTCTTTGGGAGAAATCAGGAATAGACAGACTTGGAGAAGGAAGAGATTGAGAAATTATAGACTATATTAAAGGACACAGAACATAGGTTTGAGGAATGTTTAAAACAAAATAGGAAACCTTCAGAGAACTCCAATCTGGAATTAAAATAACACCAAAAGAGATAGCTCCAGATGAGGCAAATCCACAAAGGCTTAAAGAAATTGCAGAAATGCGTTTCGTTGACACGCTGGATAGAAAAGCTTCGGCAAGAGGCCAACTTGGTCAGACTGGGCATTGTATGTGTATTATCAAGGTTCAGAAAAACGATATGCTAAAGTAGAAATGAAGATTCTAATTGGCATTGCCTCAGAACGAGGTCATGCAGTGACATGTGTGCTCCATTTTGCAGGGTTTGGGGAACTGAAGCATATGTACCATGCCATAGGTTGATATACAGAATTCCATCGTCCTATTGCCTTAAATTCTGGAAAGCATCATTCTAAGGTCATGCAATTGTTAGAGATGGCAACTGTGTTCGAGATACCTCTGCACATTGAGGTTAATGGCGCTTCAGCATGTTTACCCATTGGAATGCAACAATGTTCTAGACATTATGACATGAAAGCTTTCCAAAATATAAAATATAATTCTGAAGGTCAAACAGTTATGAAAAGATCTAAACATTTTAAAAGGGTGGCCATAAAACAGATAGGCAAAATAATATCTCCACAAAATAGATTAAAAAATGATTTTTTAAAAATTGTCTAAATGAGAAAAGTCGCACACACCAGCTAACATACATTGGAGTTTAAAAAAGACTGCTGAGTCAGATCAGCACATAAATGTCCCAATTCCAAAATGTATGTCAGGAAATATAATGTGTTGGGCTGGAGAATATGCTCTTGGTTCAACATGACACAAAACGCTATATATTCCGTCTAAACTGAAAGAAATCAGATTTGATGGGGAAGACCTCCTAAAGATCCTGGCTGCAGACAGATAAAAGGGAAATCGAAAAGGCCAAACAGGCCAGGTAACCTAGTTTGCTGATCCTGCCCAGGGGAATATCTCTGAGACTGAACTGTGCTCAGTATACAGACCGTACATTTATCTTGAATATAAAACATATATGATGCCCTTGGAAGTTATTCTTTTGCAGATCAAGAGAACCAGACACCAAAACAGAGAAGACAACTAGCCCAGGTGATCCTGCCTCACAGATGGCCTTACTGACAATGCTTCTTCAAAAATCTGCTACCGGGGCCACTTAAAAATGGCTAGCTAGATTGTCCAGCACTGCAAACTGCTCCTGTCAAGACTTCAGATAAGCCCTGAACTTGTGTTAGCATGCAGATACTGGAAAGCACATGTTACCAGCTAGCTTTCTTAAGACTGAACAGTATCCCACCCACTGGGTGAGAAAATCCCTTCCCATCTATTAGAGCCTCAATGCTGTCCAAACAGGACAAATGGCACACTGGAAATTTGGCTGCAGATCTTTGCAAGGACAAGGTAGGCAAGTCTTTAACTTGCTTCAAAGAAAAGTCTGACAAATGTTCTGAGCCAGAAGGCTAAAGGTGTTGCAGCAAACAATTTGGAAGGATTCTGAGGAAGTGTCCAGGCAGCCAAATATCTACGTCATTTCTATACTTTTAGAGGCTACTTGCCTGCACTTCTACATATTGGGTAATATTTATTTCTTCTTAAGTAAGTCCCTGACAGGGTTGAAGAGTAGATATTATAGTCTCATAGTTAAACTGAAATTGTTTAGGATGATAGGAATTGATAGTAAAATACTTTCTCCGAGGTTTCTAAAAACATACAAACGTCAATCTTACATGATAATTTTTATAATTGTTATTATTAGATATAGTTTGTTATTGTAAGAAAAAGCCCTTCATTAGGCTAAAAGGGGGGTATGTAGGAACAAGGTTACTGTGTAATTCAAATGCTGATTTCTGTATTCCCCCCATCTGGTGGCAAGCCTTGTTCTGAGAATCTCCTCTCTTACTGTGCATAAACTCTGCCCCCCCAGTGTTCCCCTGATAAGTCAACAAAGAGGCTTACAGACAGATGCTGAGCAGGGGAGAGAGCACAGCTAGACTTCCTGCAGGTCAGGAGAGGAGGAGTTAGAAGAGGAATTAGAAAATTCAGACAGGGGAGTCAGCTGCAGGAGAGGTTCAGGAAAGAATAGGAGAGAGATTTCAGCAGGCAAGTTACAAAGTGTTAGAATACTGTCATGTATTCTGGGAGTGTTAGTATTTAGGCGGCCTGCTTCTGGGTTGCCTAGCAACCTATGATGTCATCATGTGTTGCCTGCCAGGTAGTCCCACCTGGCTTGCATGGTTCAATGGCTCCATAAAGGGACCAACCTACCAATTTGTGGCTCTCTGGCTCTCCACTCACTCTGTCGAGCGCCCCCTCCTCCTACCTTGTTTCTCCTTCCCTCTCTCTTTCGACCTCCATCTCCACCCAATAGACCTCATTGGATATCAGAATGTTTCTATGCATGGTCCTTTTATCTAAATAGTAACATTTAGTGTTGTAACCCAGGAGGCCTTTTCCTACAACATTAAGACATGCTGGACTCCTCTCCTCATGCCCACTCACTACAGATCTTTCTCTCACACCCTCATTTCCTGTTTTTTTTTGTTTTTGTTTTTTTTTTTTTTCTCCATGGCTACACCTGTGTGCCTACTGCTGCTGCTACAGCAACATACATCTATCCCTCTTCTGTCAACTGCTTGGAAACTTTTCTCACCAACCCCCTCATCTCCTCAGGTCTTTTAGCTTGCTACCTTGTGGTGGACTTCACTATTAGGTAATCCAGGCCTCAGGACCCAATCACATATTATGGATGGTTTTTAAACTGCCCTCCAATGGCTTTAAATATTGCTACTGCCTCAGGACTCAAGAATTAGAGTTTTAAATTTCCAGCCTCACTTGTGGCTGCACTCGACTCATGGCTAGCCACCATGTTGATTCTGGGATAAAGAGGGTGGAGCTATGGCTTCACTGACATATCCAAAAAGGGCATGGCTTCACTGCCATGTTAATCCAGGGCAATCAAGGGAAGTCACGTGATTGGCAGAGAACTTGGTTATAAAAAATGTGGTTTCCCTAGCTGCCAGCTGCTTTTACTACTTTTTTTTCTGTCTCATTGTTTACACAGGTACAGAACTACCCTCTCTTATAGGTACTAAAAGGCTGTTGAACCCCTTCCTATCTCCATTTAAAGCTGCCTATCTACCCCATCCTTTCCCACAGATGAGATTCCCTCTAGGAGAACTCAGCCCACTGCTGATAATGACCTGGTACTAGTCAAGGAGGTTCCTGGTCTTAGCTGGCCTAAGCCCCTGACCTGCAGTCCTATTTGGTTGATGAACAACTAGTCACATGGTCCAGTTCTATTTCCCTTTTCTCATGCACAGGAATGGCTTCTTCATATTCTCTTCTTTTTGGGAAACATCTAGTTTCTACACTGATATTTGCCCTACTCAAATGTCTAATACCAAGGAACACTAAGAGTGATCAGAAAGAAAAAGAGATTCTCTGTATTTCTTTTCTCAAAGCCCTGTCTAATTTTCTCTTCCTGTTATCCAACTAAATAATAATACTCCCTGGTTGCTTTCCATACTCTCAAAAGAAATCTTAAGATTAAACTGTAAACTTTAAGTTGACCACATGGTATGAACAATTTTAATCATAATTAATTCTCTGTTCATTTTATCCCCTTTTAGATAAGGACAGGAACAACTCTCATTTTAAATTGAATGGATTTTTATAAAAATTCCAAGTTATATTTTACAACATGCTATGCAATATGCTTCAAACCTGGTTCAACATAATTTTTATAAGATGCTAAAATTTCAGGATTATAAAAGTCTATTCAAATTAAGCTAATTTAAAATGTCTGTCTAACTGCCTGTGACTATCTATTCCTAAATTAATAAATAAATAACGTTTTTTCTGCTATGAGCTGCCTGTGATACAGATGTACCACTAGACTTTCTGGCTAATGCATTTGGTAAAATAAATTCAAATGTAATTTTAAAGTTGCTTTTTAAAAAATATTGCTTTATACTGTTTTACTATATTGTTGTTTATTCTAAATCTCACAGCTCGAGGGTTAGTAAGTAAAAGTTTTGGCCTAAATACCTTAAAACTATATGATATAATTCCAAGCATACTATAAATTGATATCTGTTAATTTTAGAGTCATTTATTTATTCATGTTAAAACTTGGTCATTATGCTATATCTTCACTATCAAGGTTAAAATATACTTTTTCTTATTTTCTAAATATAAAACATTATTGATCTACAATACAGCCTTAGACTTTTATAAGTTATAGACTATGCTTATGACTTTTAAGGCTCTACCTTGACAGGGACAAAACCTAAAGTCCTAATATTTGATGGTTAAAAAATGCAAGTTAACAGTCAGTCATCTCACACACAATCAATTCTTCAAACATGTCCAAAATTATATTTATAGTCCGACAGATGCAAACATGGTCTCACTGCTATCTTAATAAAACATGTAAGGATGGTTCCTGAATCACCAGGTAGGATCAGGTAAAAAAGAATAAGAGAGGTGTCTTCCCGACAGGCTCATCTATGGCATGAACTATGCTCCAGACTTTGGCTGCTGCTCTGAGGCTTTTGGCATTCCCACACAGAAAACCAGAGGTCTTCAGTGCCCCATCCAGTGGGGGTGTAGCCAAAAGTCAACTTCACCAGGTGACTGCTTGAAATGTAGCCAAAGGGGACACTGGTCCCATGGCTGCCTCCAAAATCCATGACTACCTGCTAGCAGACTGGCTTCTGATAGTCAGAATGCTCCCATGCAGGCTTTTTCTCTATGCCAAGCCATGGAGGCTCAATCAGTACAAGAGCCACATATACTTCCAGCCTTCCTGCTCCTTGGCCTGGTAGAGAACAAATGGCTCCTAGATTCATCAACCCCCATCACCCTTGCCCAGCCCAGGGTAACACTTCAGGTCTGTTTTGCCCTCACAATATGGTTCCTTGGTCATATTGTCAATTCTGCATTGGGAGACTTCAGAAGCCTCCTCAGTTCTCTTTATAGGCAGGAGACCAGGCCTTAAGCCTCACTGGTAGAGTTGTAAGGTCTAGGTGGTCTAGTTTGCTTCAGACTCAAAAAACAAGCCTCAGATGTAACCTTTTGCAATCCCTTTGGCTAAAGAACAATAAATGTTCACAGAAGTCTCACATGTTTCTCATGCTAAGTAACTAGATACATAGGCCTATGGAGAAGAAGTTTAAGTTATAAAGATTCTACTAAATGTTTAAGGGTCTAAGAAAGTGTTTTAAAGTTGGTAAATGCAAGTTATAAACGTTTGAGGATCTAAGAAAGTGTTTTAAGGTTGATAAATGCAAACTTAAGAATTGGCTAAGCCTCTTTTCCATAAGGTATAATCATAGTAAAAGTTAAGACCAAACGAGCTTTTGTCCCTTCTACTTCATGAAAGGCTTCTGCCGTTCCACAGTTCACCTTTGAAAATGTTGATGCTGTTAACACAAAGGTGTATGTCTACCACCTTTTCTGCAATGTGTATTTCAATGCAGGTTACAATGGTGATGCTACCATGTGTAAAGTTTTATCTGCCTTATAAAACTTAAAAGGGATCCTTGTAAGCTGCAGAAAAGCCACCTGAACCCACCGCTCAGCTCAATTAGATGCCAGATAAGTACTGCACCTATTGTCTGTCTTAAAAGTTGGGATTCCTCCCTCTCCTTTCCCTGGTTTTGGAACTCCTCCTTTTTGGCTACCCAGTTGCTATATCCACACATCCAACACCAGTTAACTGATGCTTTTCCTTTCCATGTTCTGCAGAAATGTTCCCATTTGTCTGAGAGACTGATGGGTATCTTTCCATTTTCCTGGGAAAAGGAGGAATTCTCCCTTTTGGCCGACCCCCAAACAAATGCCCTCCCTTGGGTGAATCTTTTTTTTTCTTTTTACCAACAAGTTTCTTGGCTTTCCTTTCCTCTCCTGTGTAGGGTGTTTCCTCTGAAAATCTTAGTACTAGGTGAGGTGTGTCTCCCTGTGGCCCCTGTGTTGTAAGCGGTGATTAATATTTACTATTGTTTATCTTTTATTAAAGCTTGCTGTTAATCCTATTCAGCTGTATAAAATATCACCACACATAGACCTGGTTTATTTAGGTAACCTAGAACACAATGCTGGGCAATAGTTACAGTCTCCTAAACCTCCAAACCCTCATAGTTTCCTAACACTTAGATTTTACCCATTAAACTTGCTTTTTTTTTTGAAATCTTAGGTCTGGTTCATTCTCTCCATGCTGTTCCAAGATCTCTCCTCCAGGTCTCTCTCATAGCTCTCCTCAAGCCTTGCTCTCAGCTCTCTTCCCATCTTCCTGTCCTCTGGCTCTTCCCTTTCTGCGTGCTTCCTTTCCCTGCTCAACATTGTGCCTAGTTACTTTATTTTGGATGTTTGCACAAAGTTGAGACAAGTGATGTTTAGAATAAGTATCACAATGCAATGTCTGGATTGAAACCAGACAGTGGGGGAGAGAAATCAGCATTTAAATGACCAAGGGTAAAGTGTATACATTTCAAAAGAACATTATACCAACATTTCCCACTTTAAGTCCAATAAAAGGCTCCTTTTCTTTCAATACAATAATAATTTTGAAATTATGAAAACTGTTAGGTAAAATCTACATGTGCAATGTCCAGTGCATGTGTATTTAGCAACATAGGAGAAAGTATCTGATCATCCTATCTATCTTGACAAGTTTAACCTTCTATACCTAAATTAACTTTTATCCATATTGTTATTACCTATATGAAAGCATTTCTTAACTTCTAAACAATTTAAGCTTAATTGTGGCACTATAACTCTTTGGTCTTCAACCCCATCAGAGACTTGAGAAGGAATAAAATTAGGTATTAGAGTAAATAGGAAGTGCATGTCAGCAACTTCCAAAAATTAAAAATTGACAGAAACAGTTTTCTGACTGAACAGTCATCCATAACTCTCTGTAAGGTTGGAGCATCATCTTCAGCCTTCTGGCTGAGAATATTTTACAGACATATATGTGAAACAGGAACTATTTATGACTTGCTTACCCTGTCTTGGCAGAGTTCAGGAGTCAACTTGTTCTGCTTAAGCTTGCCCATTTTGGGCAGAATTTGTATGTTGTGAAGCAAGGGTTTTATCTTTACCTGAGTGGCTTGTTTGCCACATTTGAAGCCATTTCCATATGGAGGTTCTTCAATGCTCATTATCTTCATTCAAGTAGGTGGGGTGGTGTCAGGAAATGACCTGTCTCATTGTCAAAGAATCTTTAAAATAATAAAGACATTTTAAAATGCCATGTTCTGTAGGTTTCTGAAGTTTTTGAAGGCTGCCTATCTTTATATCATCGATCTGTCTACAAAATCATATCTATCTGTTAAAGCTCAGATGTAAGCTCATGTGATAAATTAGACTAGTGTCTGACATGACTATGAGTTAAATAACTAGCAATTAACTTGCATTACCTAATATCCTAACCAGTTTTTAATAGCAGTTTAAAAGTATTGGAAGTAACTTTGAATTTGTATCAATATACTAAAGCTTATACCAATGTATTAAAACTACTTATTTTTGTATCAGTATGCAAATTTCTATACCAGAGTTAAAATTAACCTTACTTGAGAATAACAAATAAAACCCTAAGTTGAGTAGATTCAATAATCTACCTTTTGTCTTATTCCTATAAGTAGTCTCTGTATACTATTTTCTTTTTAACCACTTTTCTCCTTATCTAAGAAAGAAAGATAGAAAAAGGAAAAGAGAGAAATCCCTGAGTATAACCTTGTTTCACTCTGAATATGACCATTACTAATTATAAACATCTCCCAATGACAATAAAATTTCATAGCCATTGCAAACAACCAAATACACACCCAACCCCCTTTAAGGAAAATCAGACGTTGTTCTCATGGATTTCTTCTAGCTGACATTTTGGACATGTAGAAATCCTGTAGGGGGCCCAAGTAAAATTGGGAAAAGAATGGTTAATTAAGCAAACAATCACATTTGTGATCCAGTCTTTGAATGTTGAGAAATTTCAGGCTTAATAAAAGTTCTCTTTGGACCAGTCTAAAATACTGGACCAATTAAGATTAGTAGCTTTCTTCAATGTTCTTTTGTGAGCAGGCTTTGATGAGATACAGCAGTTGAAGCAGTTGAGGCAAGAACAAGCAGAATGCTGGGACATGCAAGATGCTGGAATAGATGTGTCAATGTCTGAGCATGCTGAAGAATGATTCTGTTAGGTTTGATCCATCATCTCTGGTGTCCATTTCTTTTGTTCTGCAAATACATAATTTCACACAAGCATTATAGTGTTCTAAAATTATGAATGTATGAGATGTGTAGGATGCAACTAAATTGTAAGGCAATTCTATCTATGCAAATTAAAATATTAGAATAATATATTTTACGGACATATTAGCCAAGGATTTATTGGCCAAGTATTGTTGAATTTCTGGCTAGAGACATTTTTTTTTAATCTCTCAGTTAGTTTTAGTGTTGTTCCCATGTAAAGGGATCAGAGCAATTCAAATTACCATTATTATTGAACATAGAGTCATTATCCTGTTGAAATCAAAACAAGGTTGGCTAAGTTAAAATAGCTTTTTGGGCTCTTGCATGCCTGTTGTATTAGGCCAAGTTGCTACCTATTTCCCTAGAAAATCCTCCCATTCCAGAGAGAAGCTGGAATTGTCTTGATCAATAGAAAACCCATGTTTTAAGTAAACTTTATATAAACTCCTTTTTAATTGAGAATATAAGCATAAATTAAGTGGCTTGTACCTGTTTAGAAGTTTAGCCCCAGATTTTTTTAGATGATGTAGCTATGTGTCCTTTCCCTTTTTTATACAGAATGGGTAGTTATGCCTTTACAGCCAAACTTTATATAAACTCCCTCTTACCTTTAGCATTTAAGCATACCCTAGGCATCTTGTACCTGGGCTTTACATTGATAATGGCTATTTTTTGGCTTGCCCCTTTTTTATACAGAGTGGACAGCCTTTATAGCCACACTTTATATAAACTCTCAGCATTAAGCATATAAACTCTCTTACCCTTAGCATTTTAGTATATCCTAAGCATCTTGTACCTGGGGTTTTACATTGGTTTGGGCTATTCTTTTGCTTCCCTTCTTTTTGATATGAGATAGACAGTTTTATTTTTTAAACATATGAATATAATTTTTCAGTGTTTTTGACTAAAGTAGGTTGGCATGAACTTTGCCATCTTTAAGCCTCTTGTGTATTTTTTACATAAGCATGGCCAGTATTTTTTCCCTGTGAAAATATCTCATGTTTAAAAGGATAAGGCAGTTTCCAGAGCAGTGTGACATTATCTCTCTTTACATAAACATAAAATATATGTGAATCCAACCTTTAGATCAGTAAGAACATAACATCTATTATTAGGAAAAAAGAATTTACATGGTAACCTAGAGGAAAATGTTGTCATTTTGAACCTTAGAGTATCTCTGCAAGTGGCTAAACAGCAGGAGTTGCCATCTTGGCTTTTATTATGTAAATTAGTTTGATCATGAACTCAGAGACTTGCCTGTTACTTTTTATTTCATGTTGGGAAGAAAGGCATGTGCCTTCACTACCTTATCCAAATCATTATCATTTTAACTCAAAGCCCTTAAATAAAAATCAAACAAAGAGACAAGGAAATTTAAGTTTAGGTTCAGTTGTGCCAATTTATGCTGTAACTAACAAAGCTCAGTTGATTATTTTAGTTGAAGTTTTAGTGAATTGATGGACCCTTACCTGAAAGAGCTGACAAGTATCTTGCAGCCAGAGAGCTTTGAATTTTAGCTTTTATTAATCTAATTATTAGGAAGAGTACCCTTTTTCTTGTCTGTAACTTAGTATTCCAATCCTTGTTTTTTTGTTTGTTTTTTTTTCCCATTTTTCTCCTTGAACTTTCTTGGAGAAGGCATGGAGAAGAACCATCACAATTAAACATATTGTAACTAGGTCCATGACTATGACAGCCAAAATGAAGCCAAACGCAGGTAAAACACCCTCTGCCATGACAGTTTTAAAAATTTAAGATGCAGTTCAGGCCAAACTCTGTCTAGAAGTTTTTCTGCCTCCAATGCCTCTCCTTCCCACCATGGCTGCTGAGCTGAGCTGAGCTGAGCCAGCCACAACATAAGGAAGCCATGCTTGTTTACCCCTCAGTTAAACTGCTGAAGCAGTCAGTTTTGTTATGGAAGTCTCAGGTCTGCCAAAAGGAGGCTATTTTTTGCTCCTCACTGGGTTTAAGAGTCTCTCTTAAAAAGACAGTAACTGAACTGGGAGTTTTTAGGTTTTCAGTTCTTGTTTTATCACTGGGAGCTTATTACCCCCACCAAGTTATGATAAAGTGTGATTTAAAGGGTGTGGATACTTATATTACTTGGGCGTCATTTGTTGTAAGTTGCTGTTAAAATTTACTATTATCTTTTAGTAATGCTTGCTGTTACCCTTAAACAGCTGTGCAACCAAATCGCCATACAGAAACGGGGATTTCTTTAGTTAACCTAGAACACAATGCTGGGCAATATTTACTCCATCCTAAACATTTATGCCCTCATAGTTTCCTAACCTTTAGATTTCCCACATTATACTTGCTTCTAGTGATAACTTAGGTCTAGTCCATTTCCACCTAGTTCCAAGAACTCTCCCCCAGCTCTCTCCTCCCTTAGCTCTCCTCCCACTCATTTCCTATCCTCTAGCTCCTCCCCTCTTTCCTGCCCTCTGGCTCCTCCCATTGCTCAACACTGAGTCTAGTTGCTTTATTTGGGCCTGTTTAAATAAAGTTGAGACAGGATGCTTAGAATAAGTATCACAATGCAATATCCGAATTGAAGCGAGAGAATGGGGGGAGGGAGGAGAGAAATCAGCATTGGAATGAACAAGGGTAAGTTGTATACATTTCAAAGGAACATTAAAAGAAAAGAGAACACACTAACACTCCATGTGAGTGGGTCTGTGTCCAGCCCTAGGATGATGTATGTGTTAAGGGTATGTAAGTGACCCTAGTCTGTATGTGTATACCACTAAGATGAATGGGTAGTGTTGGTCTATGTGGGATGGGATTCAGTATCATCTTTTGGGAAGCCCTGAATGTTCATTTCTTCTGGAAGATGGGATCTACATAGATCAAGATCAGCAACAGTGTGTGATCTCCTCAGAAGAGTGTAAGTGATGTGTTTGGTGGTGCCCTGGACCAAAGAAATACCAAGGAGCAGGTTGAGCTGATGTCTGTGGATTCAGTTGGTATTTTTCACACTTAAGAGACAAGGCACTAGTTTCTGGAGAATGAAAGAGTACAAGGATCTGTCTTGGCATCCTTGGAGAGAGTGAGGGTGCAGGGCAGACAGAGAATACAGGAGGCCAACTGAGGGGTTTACGGGGAATATACAAGGGATTTTGCGCCAGACTTTGTGTCTCTGTCACTCAGACTCATTTTGGATGGGCCATCCTGGATCCATGTTCCAGGTGCTTCCACTGTTTGCTTGGTCTGGGTGACCAGTGAACTGTGGCTTCAATGTTGGGTACTCATCCCCAGGAACCCCAATACTGCTTTCAGTGGACCAGGAGGGATCCAATGTCTGGGTGCTGGAGAGGAAAGTCCCTGGACCTGGTGGTCTCCATTCACTGGCATATCTGTCAAGTGCTGGGGGTCCATGTTTCCTGACTGTCAGACCTGGGAAACAGCTCTGGGGGTACCAGATCTATTGACCCCAAAATGTCCCAAGAATCCTGAAGATGCTTGAAGGGGATTAAGAGAGATTAGATGTCGGGCTGCAAGAACAGAGGTTCCCTAGACCTGGGGGTCTTCACTCGCTGGCATCAGCATAAAGTGTAGAGCCCCCATGGTTCATGACTCTCAGAACTGGCAGACAGCCATGGGGGGACTGGGTGCAATTGAGCCTAACTGTCCCAGGAATACTGAAGCTCCCTTGAGGGGAGCATGGACCATCTGATGTCTGGCTGCTTCAGTGGTGGTTCCTGGACCTGGGGATGCTCACTGGCTGGGATGGGCAGAAAGTGCAGGAGCTCCGCACTTTGACTCTCAAACATTAGAGATGACCATGGTGGGGCTGGGTCCAATAGGCCTCAACTCACAGAATGTTCCCTCTAATCAGGGAAAATTCAAGGTTGATGCTCTGGATCTAGCTTCCTATCCCCTCACCAGTTTCAGAGTCTCAGATCCTCTGCCCATCTAATACAGGGCACACTGTTCACCACCATCTTGGAAACCTCCCACACTTTGAATAATTCCAACAGGAAATAAAGACTGCAAGTCTAGTTCCTGAAGCAGATGAAGATTTCCCAGCAAAACTATCTTCTAGATCCACATGTGTGATATAAAAGATACAATTGCAAGATTCATCAATGCCAAAAGTCTCTCACATACCAAGGGGAGAGATCACAAATACAGAAAACATCAAGGAAAAGTCACCAATCAGGACTGTATTTGCAATTCTTAAATGAACAGCTATGGTGAGCTAGTTCAACCTTATAATAAGGCTGTTTTGCCTCTAGGCAGGTTGGCTCAATAAAGGAAGAGGAGTTCATTGCAGCTACCCAAGTCTGCATCTTTCTCAGAACTGTGACATCAATATAGAGAATTCTGTTTGTAAAATGTGTTACTTTTTATATCATGTGCATTGATGTATTGTGAAATTGTTGGACCCTGGAGTTCTAGGCAGCTGTAAGATGCCATGTGGTTGTTGGGATAAAATCCAGGTCATCTGGAAGACCAGTCACTGCTTCAAATCACTGAGCACTGGAAACAATCTCTATGCCTCTCAACCGAAGAATGGGTAAAAAAACTGATATTTACACAATAGAATACTACCCAGCCATTAAAAACAAGGAAATCATGAAATTTTCAGTCAAATGAATGCAACTAGAAAAGATCTTCCTGAGTGACAAGACATAGACCCAGAAAGACACACAGAGAAGACAGTAGTAAGCCTCAAGGACAACATAAACAGGACAATGAGAGTCCCTTTTAGAGGACAGAGTTGCAGAGTCTCCTCCTCACCAGGGAATCCACACTCAGAAAAGCTGACAGGGCAAGGGCCTCTGCCCAGGGCACCACATACATACTGGCTCACAATCCATCCCACTTCTAACTCGTGGAACTCTCCTAGCTCAGCAGACCAGCTTTTCTGGGACTGGCATCAATGAACCCCATTGTCTCCATGACATAGCTTGTGGTCCTGGATATTGATCACTTTAGAAGCACCGGAGAAGAATCTTGGAAAGACTCTGCAAGGTACTTTGTACTGGTCCTCCTTCCTGGTTGTGTAGCTTCCCCAGAGTCCATCATCATTTGCTTAAACCAAGCATTTGGGCCTCAGGGCTCTGGCAGATCCTCTACTGGAGGATTAGAGATGAGGGGACTCAGACAGCACAAACCATCTCAGCTCTTCCCTAGGGCAGACAGAGCCTCAGCCTAGTAAATTAATAGTTTAATAAATGTTTCCACTCTCCCAGGGTACATGTTTATTTTACAAGTCACAGGGTGCTGCATGTACACATTTCATTACCCTCTCACTGTCCAAAGCAGCCATCTCTACCTCACAGCTGAGAATTCCTGCATCATCCCTCAGTCAAATGCAAACAGTAACACAAACTGAAGCCTAAAGGAGCCTTGAATTTGAAAGAAAAGAGTAGCAAATAAGAGATGAATGAAAAACTAAAAATTGAATGACATGATTTTTCCTAGGTATGGTGGGGAGAAAATTTATTATCCCTAGAAAGGCACACACACCGGCAAGTACTTCTGGGAGAGCCCAAGGTGAACACATCCCTGAGCCATGGGAGGACAGGGAGGAGAGGAGAGGGGCACGCCAAACTATGAGACTATGACAGTAAATAGATGAAACAGATCAGGGAACCAAATTGCATAAATAACAGAAAGAAAGGCAGCTGGGTTAAGGGCCCGAGCCCTGGGCTCGAGGGCAGTGTATTCCAGCCACAGCCTGTAAACAGGGAGGGACTCGGCGATGCTGGGCAAATTTGGTAGGTAATTCTGCTCTGAACTGTTAAATAGGCACCTCAGCCATTTGTCCCAGGATTTCAGTCTTAACAGTGCCCAGGTCGCCACATCCAGTCTGCTCACAGTCCATCCCACTTCTAACATGTGGGACTCAGTCAGCTCAGCATTCCTAAGGCCAGGACAAACGACCTCACAAGCAGCTGCTGGCTGCCAGGTTCCATCCAGCCAGGGAAGGACCAACAACACCAGCTCCTGCTGCTCAGCCCTCAGCCTCCTACTCCACCACCATGTTGGGGGCTTCTGACACACACTCACCATGGTGCCGTTTTGGAAGTCGCCTGAAACCCCTCACAGGACCCAGCAGCTGAGCTCAGACCACTGGATGCCAAACACTCCTGAGAGCTCAGCTTCCAAATGGAACCTGAAACCTGGCACCCGGAAGAACCCTCCTCTTCCTCTGAGTACAGGATTCGTCTGGAAGTCTTTACTGGCCAGTGAGTCTTGAGCGACAGGAGCACCTTCCATAGGGTCACAGTGTACTGAAGAGACAAAGCAAAGTGCTTCCTGGCCCAGGCGGAATGAATGCATGTTTGCTAATTACGAAGAGTAGTGAGGGCCTGGCTTAGGGAGGAAGCTCAGGAGAATCCTATGCTCCAGGCAGGGACTTTGGATCCATGATTCGACCTTTGGTTTCATATGTGGAGAATCAGGGTCACACCTTTCCAAAATCGGCAGAGATTTTTTAAGTAGATTTGTTCCTGTTGTCTAATAACCTACCCTTCCATCTTTCAGCTCTCTGTAAGCTCTTCCTCCTCCTGGAATCAATTGGGATAGCTTGAACAGCCCATTATTCAACTTGCAGCGGAGTGAACAATCTGTCCACAGGCAGAAGGCTATCACGAATATTAACAATTAAAGAGCGATTTTAGAAAAAAAAAAGATTTTTTGTGACTTCACACTGGTACAGGTTAACTACAGCTACTTTTCACGTGGTTGGTATGAGATAACCTTGGGAGAAAAGCAGGAAACAGATGATACATAATTTGGAGCATGTGTATCATCCTCATGATAAGGTTAGTTCTTTGTTCTCACTCCTGATTTGGTCCTCTATAGGCCACACAAGACATTTATTGATCATGTACAACTGATTACCTCACTTCACATTGTTACTGTCAACTCCTCTCACAGCAAGAATGCTTTCTCCCTCTTTCTTGCCCATTCCCTTTGGTGCTGTGACTATAAAAGCTCCAATATTTGTCAGTTATCTCACTTCATACACAATTCCTCCTTTATTTGTAAGGCACCAATTAAAGCCAGAGAGGTTGGAAAAACTTCAGTCCCTTATAGGTCCTATAAGACCACTGAACCCCTTCTTATCTCTACTGTAAAGCTGCCCATCTACCCCAGCCTTTCCCACAGAAGACATTCTCCCTATGAGAACTTGGCCTTTCTGCCCATAAAGCCCTGGTACTAGGCAAGGAGGTTCCTGGTTTTAGCTGGGCTAAGTCCCTGACCTGCAGTCCTATTTGGTTGATGAACCACTAGCCACATGGTCCAGTTCCATTTCCCCTTTCTCATGCACAGGAATGGCTTCTTCATATTCTCTTCACACATATTCTAAAGCGGGAAAGCAGACCTCAATCCTCATATTAAGACGGACAAATGAGATGCAATAAAGTTATCTCCCACTCTGAACATATCTGTCATGGCCTAAAACCCCATAAACACTTTACACACACACCCCAGAAGTGTTTTTATTTTTAAGAGAAATCCTTGTTGTTACATTATTTAGAACCTTTATATTATATATTTCCTAAAGAATGCAGTACTTCAAGATGAAATGACAAATGGATGAGTAGGAGGAACATACATAATCACAGAACGTCCAATCATATTTACATGTTCATATCACATCAAGCTATGTAGTGAGTTGCAGTTGATTACTGATTAGATCACTTCATTACATCTCTATGAAACACGGAAACACAAAGCCTTGAATTCCCATGTTAAACACATTCATAGGGCTTCTCTTCCGTCTGATTCATTCATGAATGGGAAGCATATAAAAATGTACAAAGGTTCCGTTATACTAAAAACATTCACAAGGTTTTCTCTCTAGTATACTTTCTTTCAAGGCTTTGAAAAAATGTGACATGCAAAGGGTTTACTGGTTATATTCATAGGGTTTCACTCCAGTATGAAATCTTTCATCCATATGGAGATCACAGCAATGTGCAAAGGACTTACAACATTGAGTATATTCATTGGGTTTCACTCCAGTATAAAATCTTTCATGCCTTTCGACATCACTGCAATGTTTGAAGGCTTTGCCACCATGATTACATTCACAGGATTTCTCCCCATATGTGTTCTTTTATTATTTTGGAGATTTCCATTTCATGAAAAGGCTTTCCCACACAGATTACATTTTTATGGATTTCCCTCCAGTATGTGTTCTTTTATGCAATTTGAGACAACTGGGTTGTGAAAAGCATTTAACACACTGATTACATTCAAAAGGTTTCTTTGCAGTGTGAATTCTTTCATGTCTCTAACGACCACTACAAAATGCAATGGCTTTACCGTTTTGATTACATTCGTAGGATATCTCTCCATTATGTGTTCCTTTATGCCTTTGAAGACCACTGGGTTTTGAAAAGGCTTTTCCACATTGATTATATTCCTAGGGTTTCTCTCCAGTATGTGTCCTTTTGTGCACTCGGAGACTACTGGATTGTGAAAAGGCTTTATCACAGTGATTACATTTGTAGGGTTTCTCTCCAGTATGTGTCCTTTTGTGCGCTTGGAGAACATTTGACTGTGTAAAGGCTTTCCCACACTGATTACATTCATAGGGTTTCTCTCCAGTATGAATTCTTTCATGTCTCTGTAGACCACTACAACATGCAAAGGATTTACCACACTGATTACATTTATAGGGTTTCTCTCCACTATGTGTTCTTTTATGCACTTGGAGATTTCCGTGTTGAGAAAAGGCTTTGCCGCACTGAATACATTCATAGGGTTTATCTCCAGTATGTGTTCTTTTATGAATGTGGAGATTAATCAATTGTGAAAAGGCTTTCCCACACTGATAACATTCGTAGGGCTTCTCTCCAGTATGTGTTCTTTCATGCTTTTTGAGATTTCCGCGTTGTGAAAAGGCTTTCCCACACTGATTACATTCATAGGGTTTTTTTCCAGTTTGTGTTCTTTTGCGCATTAGGATACCACTGGGTTGGGAAAAGGCTTTACCATACTGCTTACATTCATGCTTCTCAAAAATATGTCCGCTTTCATTCCTGTAAAGATAATTGGGTATCTGTAAGATTTACCATAGTCATTACACTGATGAATTTATTTGTTGGTATAAATTAAGTTTGCAATTTCGTCTAATTGTAAAATGAAGTTGACTCTTAACCTTTTATCACTTTGCTTACATTGATAGTTACCCCCTTGACTGTGGGTGTTTTGTACCTTCCAAGATATCTTTGGTGGTAAGAAACTTTATTACATGTCTCACTTATAGCATCATTTTTATGTAAGTGGGTTTTCACATATTTAAAAAAGACCTAGGATTCAGCTTTACCACAGTGACTGAATTCATAAAATTTTCTGTAGTTCAAGTCATACTACATTTGCAAATGAACCATAATAGATGCAACAGTTTCCACAGGGCCAGAAATTATACGGATTTTCTATACTGAGAGGTTTTTTTGGCTGTATTCCCAATGAGTTTGGAAAACTATTTAAGTATATTAGTATAATTTATTAATAGTCCCCTTCTTTGCCCAGACTTTCTCAATGTGATACAAGTTTAAGATTCATTTTTTATTAATAATGAATGAATGAACACATGAACAAATATAAACATATAGTGTTGTCACCATCATGCTTTCTGTTGTATACATGTATAGGATAGTTTAGAATGCAATAGGATAATTTAGAAGCACATGGTGATATGCTTCTGGAAAATGCCTACTCAGGAAAAGCAGGCTTTGCTGGATCCTCCCAAAATGTATATCAACAAAGATGTAATGTTGGAGATGTACAAGAACATCAAAGCTATGGAGGACACACTGAATATTCTTTAACAATTAACTAATAATTTTATTATTAATAAGTATTAATAAATTAATGTAAACTTGCACTACATTCAGAAAGTCTACTCAAAGTAAGGACTAGTACATATATTCTAATTGTTCTGGGAGAGTGAGTTATGTTTCTTCTTTCCATATCCTTACCCTCACATGACTTGTATGAATTATGGCAAAGAATATACCTATTAAAAGAAGAATAACAAATGAAAGATTACCAAATCCACAGAGTTTGACTCTTTGCTTGTCAAAGACATGTGCTATTGTGATTATGGTTCCTCCACAACAATATTCTTGACTCTCCTACCTTCTGTGTAAATTAGCTTAGCAACTTCCAGGATTTGAGTAAAATCACCTTTGCTATGGAATATTTTCTCACAAGGAGGTTTGAACATTAAATTATCACCTATTCAATGAATATGCCTTTTGCAGTATAAGTGGTATGATACTCAACAGATAGGAAATTTAGAGTATCTAAAAAGGGATATGAGTAATGATTTATCATTTTTATAGAGGAATTTTAACACTGCATTTGTAAAGTGAACCAGAACGTACACAACAATTTCGACAGTTCCAGTAATCATAGGGATATTCTGTAGTGTGATTTCTTTGACTATATTCTCAATGAGTTTGATCAAGTAATTAAGTATATTAGTTTAATTTATTAATAGTCTCCTGTTTTGACTAGACTTTCTGAAAATGATGAGAGTTTATGATCCAGTTGTTATTAGTAACGAATGAATGAACACATGAAAATATATTAATTCATATGGTAATCACTATCATGCATTCTGTCATACAGAAGTATAGTATAGTTTAGAATGCCCTAGGAAAAAATGGGGCAGACACACCCAAGAAGAGTAGATGAATGGAAATATACAAGCTCAGGGCTGAAGTCAATAAATTAGAAACAAATAAAACAATTCAAATAATCAATAAAACCAAGAGCTGTTTTTTTGTTTTTTTGTGAAAATCAACAAGATAAACAAACTCTTAGCCAAATTAACTGAAAGGCAGAGAAAAACTATCCAAATCAGCAAAATCAGAAACAAAAATGGAGACATAACAACAAACACAGAGGAAATCCAAACTATCATTACGTCTTAGTACAAAAATGGACACATAACAAACACAGAGAAAATCCAAACTATCATTACATCTGAGTACAAAAGCGTATATGCCAGAAAATTTGAAAATCTAAATGAAATGTACACTTTTCTTGATAGACTCCATTTGCCAAAATTAAATCAAGATCGGGTAAATAGACTGAATAGTCTTATATTCAACCCCACCCCAAAAAGAAGTAGTCATCAAAAGTCTCCCTTCCAAAAAGAGCCCAGGGTCTGATGGTTTCAGTGCAGAATTCTAGCAGACCTTCAAAGAAGAGGTAACTCCAGTTCTCTTCAAACTATCCCATAAAATAGAAAAAGAAGGAACATTACCAAACTCATTCTGTGACGCCAGAGTCACATTGATACCTAAACTACACAAGGACCCACCAAAAAAGAGAACCTCAGTCCTATCTCTTTTATGAAATTAAAAGCAAAAATACTAAATAATATACTTGCAAACTGAATCCAAGAACACATAAAAGATATCATCCACTAAGACAGAGTAGGCTTCACCCTAGGTATGCAAGGGTGGTTCAAAAGAGGGAAACCCATCAATGTAATCCACCATATAAACAAAGTGAAAGAGAAAAACCACATGATCATCTCTTTAGTTGAAGAAAAAGCATTTGACAAAATCCATTCATGTTTAAAGTGTTGGAGAGATCAGAGATAAAAGGCACTTACCGAAACATAGTAAAGGCAATATACAACAAGCCAATAGCCAACATCAAACTCAATGGAAAGAAATTTAAATCAATCCCGCTGAACTCAGGGACCAGGCAAGGCTGCCCACTCATTTCATATGTCTTCAACATAGTACTTGAGGTCCTAGTTAGAGCAATAAGACAATTAAGGGAGATCAAGAGGATACAAATAAGAAAGGAAGAAGTCAAAGTATCACTATTCACAGACAATATGATAGTATACATGACTGATCCCAAAAATTTCAACCAGAGAACCCCTTCAGCTGATAAACCCCTTCAACAAAGTGGCTGGATAGAAAATTAATTCAAAATAATCAGAAGCCCTCCTGTATACCAAAGACAAAAGGGTTGAGAAAGAAATTAGTGAAACAACACCCTTCATAATGGCCACTAGTAACATGAAGTACCTTGGTGTGACTCTAAACAAGCAAGTGAAAGACCTGTTTGAAAAAAAAAAAAACAACAAAAAACAGAAAACAAAAAAAAAAAAAAAACAACTTCAAGTTCCCGAAGAAAGAAATTGAAGAAGATGACAGAAGATGGAAAGATCTCCCATGCTCATGGATCCATGGGATTAACACAGTGAAAATGGCCACCCTGCCAAAAGCAATCTACAGATTCAATGCAATTCCCTTCAAAATAGCAATATAAATCTTTGTATACCTGCAAAGAACAAATCTCAACTACATATGGAAAAAGAAAAAACCCAAATTGCCCAAATGATCCTGTACAACAACAGTTTGTCTGTAAGTATCTGCATCCCTGATCTCAAGCTATACTACACCGAAATAGTAATAAAAACTACATGGTACTGGCATAAGAACAGAATGGTGGATCAATGGAACCAAATAGAAGACTCAGAAAAAAACCCACACACCTATGATCACTTGATGTTTGACAAAGAATCCAAAACCATACAATGTAAAAAAGACCAGCACCTTCACCAAATGGTGCTGGTCTAACTGGATATCTACCTGCAGGAAAATGCAAATAGATCCATACTACTCAGTCTGCACAAAAGGAAAGTCCAAGTATATCAAAGACCTCAACATAAAACCAGACACACTAAATCAGAAGAAAAAGTAGTGGCAGAAAAGCTGACAGAATCAGGAAAATATTTGGCAGAATATGATACATGCATCTCTCACGAGACAAGAATGGAAATGAGCTTCTTAAGGGGTACTACATGGAGATGGAGGGAGTTTTACTGGGACAGTAATAGAAAGACAGGTTGGAAGGAGAGAACTGAGGTTAAGATCAAATGAGCCAGAGAATAAAAAAGAGCCTGAAGATTGGAAAAGACAGATGGAGTTAGTTTGAGACTATACAAAGGAAGTAGGTGACAGTAGAAAAGCCAGATTTAATAAGGAAGCTAGGAGAGGAGTTTGAGCCAGAAAAGCTGAATTGAATCAGCCATCTATGAGCTCAGAAAGAACAAGATAGGGTGTGTCTATTGAGCAGTAATTCTCAGAGGCCAAAAAACTCCTAGGCCTAAGGTAGGTTGTATGGAACCTAGAATCTGCCCTGCCCAGGCCTAGGGTAGCAGACAGAGGGGCAGTAATCTTTGGACATCATGATTTCTAGATTGAATAAAAGTCATTTTTACAGTAAGATCTGTTTAGCAAAGGTTTCACTGTCTTCATTCATAAACTTTCTTACTCATGAAAACATAAGTAAGATAGCTTACATTGAGGAACATGGGTTTGGGAGAATATTCCTTAATACTCTAGAATATTGGATTCTTTACACTATTGCTTTTCTTTAAAACTCCTGGGACACATTGAAAATTTTTCACAGGCATATTTATATCAGCTTCCATGAGATAATTACCTTCCATATCTTCTAGAACGTTGACACTGTTCTTCAATATTATGGTCTTCCCAATTGTAGCCTAAAATATATACCAGAAAGAGTTGATATTTTATTGAAAATTAGGGAAAATTTAACTTTCTCTCTTCAGTGACCTTAGAAACATGATTGATTTATTCTTCCTCATTCCAACTGAAATTACATAAGAGCATCATTGAGAAAAGGCAACAACAGATGTCCCCTTTACCTTAATAGTGAAAGAAAATTCAGTGTCTTACCTATGGCTGTAAGGTGCTTGCAGGTCTCTATCATCACATCTTTGTAGAGACACTTCTGGGAAGGATCCAGCAAAGCCCACTCTTCCCGAGTGAAGTACACATTTACATCATCATAGGTGAGAGAATTCTAAATTATCCCAAACATGGGTATAAGAGAAAGCACAATAGTGGCAACAATGTAAAACTCTACTTCATCGACAATATATTCATATAATTCTGGATCTTCCCTGACTTATCTCCTGACAGAGAAGTTCTGATGTACTCACCTGGTCATTTTAGAAGTAAACTAAATGAGGAGGTTCATCTCATTTCTGCACCTTTTGAATAGAATATAGCCTTCCAAGGGAAATGTCAATTAACAGACAAAAAGTAAGCAAGTCAAGGATGTTGATGAACAGTACAGATCACAGATCACAGAAATTGTATGCACAATTACTAACTACAATAATTATGGACAAGCAGGATGTATTGCCTCATGACTTTAATTCCAGTAGTCAGGAAGCAGAGGTTTGTGTATCTCATTTAGCTGTAAGCCTGTCTGGCACCAAAACAAATTTCATGACATCCAGTTGAGGTAGAGTTAAGGCCTTTATTGCTGCAAAAATCATTCAATTAAGAAAGATTCAAAGAACTCCATGGTATTTCTGAAGTTCCTACAAAGAATTATATACTCAATACAGTTCTGTATCTATCTTCCAGAAACCTGAAGTGTCCCAGTTTAAACTCCAATATGAATGAGAACTTACTAAAATGGAATGAGTCTTCAAACAGGTACAAATGCACAGGTGAAAACATTAGTACTGGAATAGTTGTTCATTAATGAGCAACATAAGGCAGTTGAGGTGGACCAGCAATGAGAAGCTCTTGTTGGTCTCGATATAAGTGGGCTCAATTGCCAGTGCTTATTTGGAGGATCACAACTCCCCATTACTTGAAATTCTGAAGTTCTGAGGCCATCTTCTGACTATTGTGAGGACCAGGTACACAAGAGGTGCATAGTCACACATAAAGGCAAAATGCTACTGATATTACCTCATTTAAAAACACAAAACAAGCACAATAGGCAGGAAGAATGTCACACACCTGCAATATAATGACTCAGAAGTCTCAGGCAGTGTTAATATTATGAACATATGACATCCTGAGACTAAGAATATATGCTCAGGCAAATATTAAAACATAAAGGTGGACGTGGATCTGCACAATAGCATATGCTAGGCCATGCTTGTATGGAGACTAAGGTGGTATACTGGGGATCTTCCCCAATATCTTTGTTACCACAAACCCAATTCTAAGAATCTTCCCTAGTGCTCCAACTGAACACATGTGGCTCCTTCCCCTCAATACTATCCAGCAAACATAATACCATGAATTCAGTAGCCAAGCAGACCATTAAAATAGCAACACTCATCCAACACACTTTCTGAAACTTCAGAGTGCTAACAGAACCCCAAGAACAAAACTCCCACACATCAAATAAGCACTTAGTCCTATAATTACCCCAAACCCAGATGCCTAGACCCCAGTTTAGGAATAGATTCAAGAATAGTCAGGTAATATGTCACCACCTGAGCTCAGCAAGATTACCACAGCAGGAACTAACTATCTGATTATTACAAAACTTTTTACAGAAACATAAAGGAATATATCTTCCCATCATTTCCTGAAACATTCTCTATAATTTACCACATACTCTGAAACAATGTAGGTCTTTAGAGCAAATGGAAATAACATCCTGTATCCTATCAGTCCACCATTGCTTCAGGATGGATATACATAGCATCAAAAAGAACACAAAGCTTACAAACCCATGGAAAGTGAATAACCTTCAACCAAGTGAAAACAATGTTTTCAAACAGAAATAAAAATTTTGAAAAGCATAATATTCATAGAAAATAAATACATATCACATGCAAACTCATGGAAAATAATGAGGAATGAAAAGTGATGCTAAGAGGAAACTTAATAGCACAAAGTGCCTACATAAAGATATTGGAAAGGATTCATGCCATCAGGGTAACAGCAGACCTGAACAGTCTAGAACAAAAATATGTTAGCACACAAAAGGAGTAGAGATCAAGAAATTATCAAATTGAGAGCAGAAATAAAAAAAAAAATAAAGAGAAGATAAAGAATCCATGAAATAAAGGTTTGGGTTTTTGAGAAAAATCAACAAGAAGGACAAACTCTAGTCAAAACTAACTGAAAGAGAGAGAGAATATATCAAATCACAAAATCAGAAATTGTATTAAGAATTTTTGTCTTCTTTTCCTTCCTTCTGATCTTAGTCAATTAGGTTTCATCAGGAGTGGCTGCATTGTCTTCTTCTGTGGCCTGGTAATGCTGCTGCCCCCTCAGGGAGAGGTGATCAAAGAGCAGGCCAATCAGAAGGAAGGAAAAGAAGACCTCCCCTATCAGTGGACTTGGGGAGGGGCATGGGTGCAGAGGGTGGAGGAAGGGAGGGATTGTGACAGGAAGAGGGAGGTAAGCATGGGGGGATACAAATTGAATAAAGTTTAATTAATAAAGAAAAAAAAAGAATTTTTTCTTTCTTTAAAATCCGACTCATATTATGTGAATTTGTTTTTCTTTTAACCCCAGGTGTGGAGCATGAGGCTGCTTCAGTTTGTCCACAGCTGTTACTTATGATTGTCTCTAGGAGGCTTGTGGTTGTGCACCTGCACATAGTTTAATTCTGAGTCTTCTGGAAATGGTACACATGCAGAGCCATGAGAGGGCCCGGGGTCTTTGAAGAAAGAAGAAGCTGCTGCTCTTCCTGATGCTGTTTACCCACGATGCTGTTCTGTTTGTCACTGCTGTTTTGTTGGACTGCTGGATATCCTGGTGATCAACAGGTATTGCCCCAAAGAACCTGGCTACCCTAAACCTCACAGAGCAGCTTAAAGGGACTTATAACTGTTTTCCTTCTAGCTATTATTCTCTTTTACCTAGCTAGGGTGTTGGAAGGAATAAGGTTTGGAAGAGAGGTAGAGTTTTAGAAATGAATAAATAAAACAGTTTTAATAAAATAGTTCCATTTGCTGTTTGAGTGGACTTCTGGAATCCAGAGGACAGAGACTGGCAATGCCCTAAAGAAGTCAATCACCCTAACCAGCATTTAGTTAGAAGCTGTAGAGATACAAGCTCCTTGTCTGTACTAACCTGTTTCTCTCCTGTCTAGGGCAGTGGGGTTGAAGGAAGATAGAGGCATTTAAGAACCATAAATAAAGTAGGTTTTTGAAAAAGGAAAGACTACAGTTTTGCTCTCAGCAATATAAAATATAAATCCTTATTGAAAAAAACAACCTCATGTCACATTTTGTGTTTTCTTGCCATAGCTTAAATTGTGGCATCCCTGCTCATTTCATTCCAAAGCAACACTTTTGCTTCTACTGGGGGAGGATGAGAGATCAGGGGACTCAGACAGCACAAACCATCTCAGCTCTGCCCTTCCATTCTAGGAACAGACAGAGCCTGGTAAAGAAGTAGTTTAGTAAAATTTTCCACTCTCCATGGGTACATGTTTATTTTACAAGTCACAGAGTCCTGCATGTATACATTTCATTACCCTATCACTGCCCAATGCAGCCATTTTTACCTCACAGCTGATAATTCTTGTTGCAAGCCTCGGTCAAACGCAAAGAGTAACAACAACTGAAGCTAAAAGGAGCTATGAATTTGAAAGAAAGGAGTGGCAAATGGGAGGGGAATGAAAAAATAAAAATTAAGTAACATGACTCTTCCTAGGTATGGTGGGGAGAAAGTTTATTATAGATAGAAAGGCACACCCACAGGCCGGAACATCCGGGAGAGCCCAAGGTGAACACAACCTTGAGCCATGAGAGGACAGGGAGGAGAGGAGAGGGGCACGCCAAACCATGAGACTATCACAAGGCAGCTGGGTTAAGGGCCCGAATCCTGGGCTAGAGGGCAGTGTATGCCAGCCATGTCCTATAAACAGGTAGGGACTGGGGGATGCTGCGCAAACCTGGTAGCTAATTCTGCTCTGAACTGTTCCATAGGCCCCTCAGCCATTTGTCCCAGGATTTGAGTCTTAACAGTGCCCAGGTCGCCACATCCAGTCTGGTCACAGTCCATCCCAGTTCTCACAAGTTGGACTCAGATAGCTCAGCAATACTAAGGCTAGGACAAAGGACCTCAAAAGCAGCTGATGGCTGCGGGTTCCTGCCCAGCCCCCGAAGGACCAACCACACCAGCTCCTCCTGTTAAGCCTCCTGTTCTACCACATTCAGAGCGGCGGCCACACACTCACCATGTTGCCTCTTTGGAAGTCGCCTGAAATCCGTTCACAGGACCCAGCAGTTGAGCTCAGACCACAGCACGTCGACCATTCCAGACAGCTCGGCTTCCAAACCAAACCTCGAACTTGGCACCCGGAAGAACCTTCCTCTTCCTCTGAGTACAGGATTCGTCTGGAAGTCCTGATTGGCCAGTGAGTCTTGAGCGACATGAGCACCTCCCCTAGGGTCACAGTGTACTGAAGAGACAAAGCATAGTGCTTCCTGGCCCAGGAGGAATGAATGTATGTTTGCTAATTACAAAGAGCAGTTAGGGCCTGGCTTAGGGAGGGAGCTCAGTAGAATCCTATGCTCTGGGCAGGGACTTTGGATCTATGATTTGACCTTCGGGTGCATATGTGGAGAATCAGGACCACACGTTTCCCAAATTGGCAGAGATTTTTAAGTAGATTTGTTCCTATTGTCTAATAACCTACCCTTCCATCTTTCAGCTCTTTGTAAGCTCTTCCTCCTCCTGGAATCAAGATGAATAGCTTGAATAGCCAGTTATTCAACTTGCAGCGGAGTGAACCATCTGTCCACAGGCAGAAGGCTATCACGAATATTAACAATTAAAGAGCGATTTTAGGAAACAAAAGGAGATGGTTGTTTTGTGACTTCACACTGGTTCAGGTTAACTACTACTTTTCACCTGGTAGGTATGAGATAACCTTGGGAGAAAAACAGGAAACAGATGATACATAATTTGGAGCATGTGTATCATCCTCATGATAAGGTTAGTTCTTTGTTCTCACTCCTGATTTGGTCCTCTATAGGCCACACAGGACATTTATTGATCATGTACAACTGATTACCTCACTTCACATTGTTACTGTCAACTACTGTCACAGTAAGAAAGCTCTCTCCCTTTTTCTTGCCCATTCCCTTTTGTGCTGTGACTATAAAAGCTCCAATACTTGTCAGTTATCTCACTTCATACACAGTTCCTCCTTTATTTGTAAGGCACCAATTAAAGCCAGAGAGGTTGGAAAAACTTCAGTCCCTTATAGGTCCTAAAAGACCACTGAACCCCTTCTTATCTCCACTCTAAACCTGCCCTTCTACCCCTTTCTTTCCCACAGATGAGATTCTCCCTATGAGAACTCAGCCTTTCTACTGATAAAGCCCTGGTACTAGGCAAGGTGGTTCCTAGTTTTAGCTGGGCTAAGCCCCTGACCTGCAGTACTATTTGGTTGATGAACCACTAGCCACATGGTCCAGTTCCATTTCCCCTTTCTCATGCACAGGAATGGCTTCTTCGTATTCTCTTCTCTTTGGGAAACATCTAGTTTCTCCACTGATATTTGCCCTACTCAAATGTCTCATACCAAGGAACACTAAGAGTGATCAGAATGTAAAAGCGATTCCCTGTGTTTCTTTTCTCAAAGTCCTGTCTCTTTCTCTCTTCCTGCTATCCCACTAAATAAAAACACTCTCTGGTTTCTTTTTATACTCTCAAAAGAAATGTGAAGATTAAACTGTAAACCGTAAGGGGACCACATGGTATGAACAATTTTAATCATAACTAATTCTCTGTTTATTTTATCTCCTTTTAGATAAAGACAGTAACAACTCTCATTTTAAATTGGAATGGAACTTTATGAAAATTCCAAGTTATATTTTACAACATGCTATGTAATATGCTTCAACCATGGTTCAACATAATTTTTATAAGATGCTCAAATTTTAAGATTATAAAAGTCTATTCAAATTAAGATAACTTAAAATGCCTGTCTAATTGCCTGTGACTTTATCTATTCCTAAATTAATAAATAAATGCCTTTTTTCCTGCCATGAGCTGCCTGTGATCCAGATTTACCACTAGGTTTTCTGGCTAATGCATTTGGTAAAATAAATTCACATGTAATTTTAAAGTTGCTTTATAAAAAAATTGCTTTATAATATTCTACTATATTGTTGTTTATTCTATATCTCACAGCTTGAGGGTTAGTAAGTAAAAGTTTGACCTAAATACCCTAAAACTATATGATATAATGCCAAGAATACAATAAATTAAGATCTGTTAATTTTAGACTCATTTATTTATTCATGTTAAAACTTGGTCATTATGCTATATCTTCACTATCAAGGTTAAAATATTCTTTTTCTTATTTTCTAAATATAAAAACATTATTGATCTACAATACAGCCTTAGCCTTTTATAAGTTACAGACTATGTTTATGACTTTTAAGGCTGTACCTTGACAGGGACAAAACCTAAAGGCACAATATTTGACGGTTAACAAATGCAAGTTGACAGTCAGTCATCTCACACATGATCAAGTCTTCAAACATGTCCAAAATTATATTTATAGTCCTACAGATGCAAACATGGTCTCACTACTACCTTAATTAAACATGTAAGGATGGTCCCTGAGTCACCATATAGGATCTGGTAAAAAGAATTAGAGAGGTGCCTTCCCGACAGGCTCATCTCTGGCTTAAACTATTCCAGACCTTGGCTGATGTTCTGAGACTGTTGGCATTCCCACACAGAAAACAAGAGGTCTTCAGTGGCCCATCCAATGGGGGTAAAGCCAAAAGTCAACTCTGTCAGGTGACTGCTTGAAATGCAGCCCTCAAGAAGCCATGACTACCTGCCAGCAGACTGGTTTCTGGTAGTGAGAATGCTCCCATGCAAGCTTTTTCTCTATGCCAGGCATGGAGGGTCAAACAGTACAAGAGCCATAGATTCTTCCAGCCTTCCTGCTCCTTAGCCTGGTAGAGAACAAGTGGCTCCTAGATTCAGCGACCCCCACCATCCTTGCACAGCCCACGGTAACACTTCAGGTCTGTTTTGACCTCAAACTAGGGTTCCTTGGTCATATTGTCAATTTCTGTGTTGGGAGACTTCAGATGCCTTCTCAGTTCTCTTCATATGCAGGAGACCAGACCTTAAGCCTCACTGGTAGAGTTGTAAGGTCTAGGTGGTCTAGTTTGTTTCAGACTGAAAAAAAAAATAAGCCTCAGTTGTAACCTTTTGTCATCCCTTTGGCTAAAGAACAGTAAATGTTCACAGCAGTCTCACATAAGTCTCATGCTAAGGAACTAGATACAAAGGCCTATAGAGAAATTATAGAGCTTCTACAAAATGTTTAAAAGTCTAAGAAAGTGTTTAAGAAAGATAAATATAAACTTAAAAATGGGTGAAGCCTGTTTTCCACAATGTATAAGCTTGGTAAAAGTTAAGACCAAGTGAGCTTTTGTCCCATCTACTTCATGAAAGGCTTCTGCCTTTCCACAGTTCACCTTTGAGAATGTTGATGCTGTTAACACAAAGGTGTATGTCTACCACCTTTTCTACAATGTGTATTTCAATGCATGTTACAATGGTGATGCTGCCATCTCTAAAAGTTTATCTCCTTTATAAAACTTAAAAGGGATCCCTGTAAGCTGCAGAAAAGCCACCTGAACCCACTGCTCAGATCAATGAGGCTCTAGATAAGTACTGCACCTATCGTCTATCTCAAAAGGTGGGATTCCTCCCTCTCCCTTCCCTGGTTTTGGAACTCCTCTTTCTTGGCTACCCAGTTGCTATATCCACACATCCAACAACAGTTGACTGATGCTTTCCTTTCCATGTTCCACATAAATGTTTCCCTTTGTCTGAGAGACTGATGGGTATCTTTCCATTTCCCTGGGAAAAGGAGGTATCCTCCCTTTTGGCCGACCCCCACACAGATGCCTTCCCTTAGTTGAATCATCTTTTTCTTTTTACCAACAAGGTTTCTTGGCTTTCCTTTCCTCTCCTGTGTAGGGTGTTTCCTCTGAAAATCTTAGTACTAGTTGAGCCGTGTCTCCCGACACTCTTCCCTGTGGCGCCTGTGTTGTAAGTGGTGTTTAATATTTACTATTGGTTTATCTTTTATTAAAGCTTGCTGTTAATCCTAAACAGCTGTATAAACAAATCACCACAAAGAGACCTGGTTTATTTAGTTAACCTAGAAGACAATTCTGGGCAATAGTTACACTCTCCTAAATGTCCAAACCCTCATATTTTCTTAACATTTAGATTTTACCCATTATAATTGCTTTTTGTGAAATCTTAGGTCTGGTTCAATCTCTCCATGCTGTTACAAGATCTCTCCTCCAGGTATCACACTTAAGTTGCAAGGCACTAGTTTCTGGAGAAGGAAAGAGTACAGGGCTCTGTATTGGTGTCCTTGGAGAGAGTTGAGGGTACAGGGCAGACACAGACAACAGGAGGTTAAGTAAGGGGTTTAGGGGGGGATTACAAGGGATTGTGTGCCAGACTTTGTGTCTCTGTCACTCAGACTCATTTGGGCTGGGCCATCCTGGATCCATGATCCAGGTGCTTCCACTGTTTGCGTGGTCTGGGTGACCAGCAAACTGTGGCTTCAATGTTGGGAACTCATCCCCATGAACCCCAATACTGCTTTCAGTGGACCAGGAGGGATCCAATGTCTGGGTGCTGGAAAGGAAAGTCCCTGGACCTGGTGATATCCATTCACTGGCATATCTGTCAAGTGCTGGGGGTCTATGTTTCCTAACTGTCAGACCTGGGAAACAGCTCTGGGGGGTACCGGATCTATTGACCCCCAAATGTCCCAAGACTCATGAAGATGCTTGAAGGGGATTAAGAGAGATTAGATATCCTGCTGCAAGAACAGAGGTTCCCTAGACCTGGGGGTCTTCACTTGCTGGCATAAGCATAAAGTGTAGAGCCCCCATGGTTCAAGACTCTCAGACCTGGTAGAACGCCATGGGGGGGGGGCTTGGTGCAATTGAGCCTAACTGTCCCAGGAATACTGAAGCTCCCTTGAGGGGAGCATGGACCATCTGATGTCTGGTTGCTGGAGTGGGGGTTCCTGGACCTGGGGTTCCTCACTGGCTGGGATGGGCAGAAAGTGCAGGAGCTCCACACTTTGACTCTCAAACATGAGAGATGACCATGGAAGGGCTGGGTCCAATAGGCCTCAACTCACATGATGTCCCCTCCCACCAGGGAAAATTCAAGGTTGATGCTCTGGATCCAGCTTCCTATCCCTTCACCGGTTTCAGAGTCTCAGATCCTCTGCCCCTCTAATACAGGGCACACTGGTCACAGACATCTTGGAAACCTCCCACACTTTGAATAATTCCAACAGGAAATGAAGACTGCAAGTCAAGTTCCTGAAGCAGATGAAGATTTCCCCAGCAAATCTATCTTCTAGATCCTCATGTGAGATATAAAAGATACATTTACATGATTCATCAATGCCACAAGTCTCTCACATACCAAGGGGAGAGATCACAAATACAGAAAACATCAAGGAAATGTCACCAATCAGGACTGTGTTTGCAGTTCTTAGATGAACAGCTATGTTGAGCTAGTTCAAGCTTAGAATAAGGCTGTTTTGCTTCTAGTCAGGTTGGCTCAATAAAGAAAGAGGAGTTCAGTGCAGCTACCCAAGACTGCTATCTTTCTCAGAACTGTGACATCAATATAGAGAATTCTGTTTGTAATTTTTTTTTAATTATTTCATGTTCATTGATGTATTGTAAAAGTGATGGACCCTGGAGTTCTAGGCAGCTGTAAGATGCCATGTGGTTGTTGGGATAAAACCCAGGTCATCTGGAAGACCAGTCACTGCTTCAAATCACTGAGCACTCCAACCCTGAGAAAGCCACATTGTTAAGCTTTCCATGTCTTTCAGATATATGCACGTTTTATGTTCAAGTGTCTGTGTACCCTACTTGCAATGGCCAAAGTGGGCACCAGATCCCATGGAAACGCATTTACAGGGAACTTGCTGGCTAGCAAGTGATATCTGAAATGGAACTTGTCTTCTGTAACAACACCCAGTGCTGTTAACTTCCATGCTATCTCCACCCATTTATTTAACTTTTTCTACAGATGTTAATTAAAATATATTACACCATTTCCCCTTTCCTTCTGCTTTCTCCATGCCTTTCTGAATTCCCTCCTTCCAATGTTTTAAAAAATAATGTGTGAATATATATGGACCTGTATATATATAAAACCTACCAAGTCTATTCCTATTGGTTGTGTAGATAAGGTTTCTGTGCTGAATCCTTTGTATAGGATATATAATTCAGGAGTGCATCCCTGCCTGAGGTTAATCCTCCAACTTGGAGGGTGTTCTAGGCTTCAATGCCCACAGGAGTGTAATCCTGAAGTGAACTAAACTGTTAACTAACTTCCATGCTATCTCCAGCCATTTATTTAACTTTTTCTACAGATATTAATTAAAATATATTACAACATTTCCCCTTGCCTTCTGCTTACTCCATGTCTTTTTAAATTATTTCCTTCCAATGGCTTAAAAAAGAATGTGTGAATAAGTTTGAACCTGTATATATATATATATATATATATATATATATATATATATTACTAAGTCTATTCCTATTGATTGTGTGAATAAGGTTTCTGTGATGAACCCCTTGTATAGGATATATAATTAAAGAATGCATCTCTGCCTGAGGCTAATCCCCCAACTTGGAGGGAGTTCTAGTCTTCAATGCCCACAGGAGTCTAACCCTGAAGTGACCTTAGCTGTCTTGGATAGGAAACATTAGAAAGCACAGGGTGACAAATTCCTTAGATAACACATGGTGCTGGAATGGCCCTGATGTTCTGGAGCTGTGGGGAGGACTATGGACATTGATCTTAGCCAATCAGTCCCCTTTGTTCTGTGGACCTCCCATTATACCATTGACCTGGGATATTTCCGTGGATTACTTTGTCATCTTGAACTTTCTGCATTCTCTTTCTGAATACCATGACTACAGGACTGTGTTACCATGCCAGGCTTGGATGGTTTTAACCTCAGTGATTTGCTAGAATGTTGGGGCAAGTGTAATGAGTTGTTACACTTAACTATGTTGAGAATCTCCTTATGTCTGTGAGGCTACTTTTCACTATCTGTTGAATTAAGAACAGAACTCCAATCTACTTTGTTGTGTCATAAAATCCCATTGTTAAAGAAAAAAACAATAATTTTCTTTATACTTAAAGGAGAGGATTTTAAGCCAAACAACGGCAACTGATCAATGCTTTTTTCCATTACTGGACTAAGGAACAGAGTCTGTGTCCTGTCTACCATGACCATTTGGATTCAGCAATTTACTCTCAATAAGCCCACAGAAAAAACTGAATTATTGAGGTAGACCATGCCCAACTATACTGCAGATACTAGGGAGTTAAGGTAAGCAGATCTATTATGTACACTAAGTTCAAGGTCAGCCTGGAATTTATATTGAGGCTATTATTTCAAATAAAAAAGAGAGAAAACAATATTTGAAAATGGAAATACATTTAATTAAGCTATTTGTTTATTACAGTTTATACCCTTTGTATCATGGCTGTATCCACTTACAATTCTGACCATTTCCAGCCAGCCTCCCAATCTCCCCCATGCACCATCCCTAGTCCTCATATAGGGGGCTAGGGAAAAATAAAAAACAATGGTTAAAACACAAATTATTAATAAAAACTGGAAACATATTCACATATTTATTCAGTGTGACAAATTTTGATCAGTGTTGAATATATAATGTTATGCTGTTTCTTTCATCCCACAGGTAATATTTGCTAATTGAAGACATGGTAAAGTATTTAATTGCAAGCTTATGCAAACAGTTCTCAGGGGGTTCCCAGTTCCCAAGGAATAAGGCCATGGAAGGTACCCTAGAGGAATCCTAAATGTGGGCAAAGAGAAGGGTGGAGAGAGAGAAAGAGAGAGAGAGAGAGAGAGAGAGAGAGAGAGAGAGAGAGAACAAACAGAAAACAGAGAAAGAGAAGAAAAGCATATAGAAGAAAATAAAATATCTGGGTACCTCTAGGAGAGGGCAGCCCATTCTATTGGACTGAAAATTTAAGGGCGGAGGTGGGGAATGCCAATCTTACCCTTTAGAAGGTAGGGACTGAAGTATCCTGGGAGAACCTGGAAGCCAGAAAACCTTCTGTAAAAAAAGGCAACTCAGCAGCTTGTCTTATGTGTGAAGTACAACATATGGTTAAACGTTCATCTTTTAGATGTAATAGGTTTAGAGAGCAGAGATACACAACTAAGTAATCTCTCCAAGCCATACATTAAAAACTTCCTGCCTATAAGTTGCTTTCTCATTCTCAGCTTATTTCTCTCCTGTAAGGTATTCAAAGAATGACACAATGCTATTGAGCAGAAAATATCTCATCTAGGGGAATAGGTCTTTTCATCAATGACAATCCAGACCAGATTAGAATTTCAAGGAGTCCATTGATTTATTACATGATCACCTAAGGGAGATATAGGAATGTTTATTCAGAATATCCCTATTCCTGCCAGGCAGAGAGGTTGCAGTGATGACAGATGGGGTAGAGAGATTTAAAATCAAATTGAGACCACCAACTGGCAGCCTACATGGTATTCTGACTGACATACATATACATGTATTTGAGAAGACAAGGAAAGAGTGAAAGAACTGTAGAGTTGACCTACCATAGCTGAGTAGATACAGAGACTACAGTAGGAGGCAGCTTGTGCTCAGGTACAGACCTAGAATTAATTGCTCTCTGGGAATTTTATCCTTTCTTTAACATCCAAATCTACTTCCCTTTCTTTAACACCCAAATCTCCTTCTGCATGTCTCTTCGGTCTCTGTAAATGCCTGATTTCTCCAGCCTTCTATGGACATCTGTTTGAACCTCAGGCTCCCCTAAGAACAACCTTCACAGCACCTGAAGTCTTCAGCACTCAGGGCTCCTAAGAGAATGTTTGTGTGCATCAGGGAAGCAGAATACAATCCACTTCAGAAAAGTTGGTCTTCATGCCTTCAAATTCTTCACTTTTTACACTAGGTATCATCTCAAGCAGGTGTCCTTGTGGGCTCTCATTGCTGCCTATTTACGACGTGTGGGATAAACTCAGTCTGGTGATTTTGCTCAAGTGGTAATGCACTTTTTAAACACTTGTAGTCTCAGTTTCTATCCTGATAATTTTGTATACTTCCATATTTTTGTGAAGATATTGGATTAGAAACTTCTTTCAGCCCCAAGCCTAAGTTACTTTTTATGCTCTCAATCTTCTCTTTCTCCTGGGTCATCAAGGATGAGTTAAAGATGAATTTAGGATTAACCTTTCATACCTCAAAAGGCTATTCATGACATGTTTATGGGGCCAAATACATGGCTCAGCACCTAGGAAAACTGGCTGCACACTATCATTTTCAAACAAATTTTATCCTTCAAATTGCCCTGAATCCCTCAATTATTACATGACAGTATGTTTACAATGTAAAAAGAAGACAGTATTTTATTGATGTAATATCCTAACTAATCTGAGTATCAGGGAAACAGAGTTGTAGGAAAGGATTTTGGTGTCCAAAGATGACAATCAGTCCTCAATCATCATATTAAGAAGGCCAAAGGAGTTCCAACAAATTTGTCTCCCACTCTGTACATATCAGTCATGGCCTAAAAGCCCATAATCACCTTACACACACACCAGAAATATTTCTTTTTAAGTAAATATCTTTGCTGTTACTTTATCTATAACCTTTATATTACATATTTCCTATAGAATGCAGTACTTTAAGATGAAATGACATATGGATAATTCGGAGGAACGTATGGATTCACAGAATCCAATCTTATGTATATATTCATATCACATCAAGCTATGTAGTGAGATGCAGTTGATGGATGATTAGACCACTTCATTACATCTCCAGGATAGTTCAAAACACAAAGCTTTGAGTTAACAAAATGAATACATTCATAGGGTTTCTCTTCAGTATGTTTCATTCATGAAAGTGAAGTCTATAGAAATTTACAAAGGGTTCATCACAGTGAATATATTCATAATTTTTTTCTCTTGAGTATGATTTCTTTTATGGCTTTGAAAATTTGTGACATGCAAAGGCTTTACTAGTTATAGTCATAGGGTTTATTTCTAGTATGAAATCTTTCATGCCTTGGGATATCATATCAATGTGCAGAGGCTTTACCACACTGATTACATTCTTAGAGGTTCTCTCCAGTATGTGTTCTTTTATGTACTTGAAGACTACTGAATTGTGAAAAGGCTTTACCACCTTGATTACATTGAAAATGTTTCTCTCCAGTATGAATCCTTTCATGCCTCTGGAGGTAGCAGCAAATTGGAAAGGCTTTAAATCATTGATTACCTTCATAGGTTTTCTCCTCAGTAGGTGTTCTTTTATGCTTTTTGAGATTTCTGTGTTGTGAAAAGGCTTTCTCACACTGATTACATTGATAGGGTTTGGCTCCAGTATGAATACTTTCATGTCTTTGGAGGTTGCACCAACTTGAAAAGGCTTTATCACATTGATTATATTCATAGGATTGCTCCCCAGGATGTATTCTTTTATGCTTCTTGAGATTTCTGAGTTGTAAAAAAGCTTTCTCACACCGATTACATTCGTAGGGTTTGGCTCCAGTATGAATTGTTTCATGTCTGTAAAGGTTGCACCCTTGTGCCAAGGCTTTACCACATAGATGACATTAATGGGGTTTCTCTCAAGGATGAATTCTTTTATGCCTTTGGAGATTTCTGTGTTGTGAAAAGTCTTTCCCACACTGATTACATTTGTAGGGTTTCACTCTAGTATGTATTCTTTTATGCACTTGGAGATTTCCTTTTCTTGAAAAGGCTTTACCACACTGATTACATTCGTAGGGTTTCTCTCCAGTATGTGTTCTTTTATGTAGTTTGAGATTACTGATTTCTGAAAAGGCTTTCCCACACTGATTACATTCGTAGGGATTCTCTCCAGTATGTGTTCTTTTATGTAGTTTGAGAGTACCGTTTTCTGAAAAAACTTTACCACACTGATTACATTTGTAGGGTTTCTCTCCAGTATGTGTTCTTTTATGCCTCTGGAGATTTCCGTGTCGTGAAAAGGCTTTCCCACAGTGATTACATTTGTAGGGTTTCTCTCCAGTATGTGTTCTTTTATGCAGTTGGAGACTACTAGGTTGGGAAAAGGCTTTCCCACACTGTTTACATTCATAGGGTTTGTCATAAATATGTATTCTTTTCTTTCTGCAAAAATAATTCAGATATGTGTAAGCTTTACCATATTCGTTACCCTCATGAATCTTTTTTTAAAGATTTATTTACTTAATATTTATACTGTGTTCTGACTGCATGCTAGATGAGGACACCAGATCTTAGTATAGAGGGTTACAAGCCACCATGTGGTTGGCTGGAAAATGAATTCAGGACCTTTGGAATAACAGCCAGTGCTCTTAACCTCTGAGCCATCTCTCCAGCCACTGATGAATCTTTATGTCAGTACAAACTATGTTTGCAATTTGGTTTAATCATAAACTGAAGTTACATCTTAACCTCTTATCACTTTCTTTACATTCATAGTTTCCCCCTTGATTGTGGGTTTCTGTACCTTACAAGATACCTTTGAAGGTAAGAAACTTCAATACATGGCTCACTGACAGCACCACGTTTCTATGAGTGGTTTTTCATATTTAAAAAGAACTAGAAGGAGCCAGCTTTAACACAGGGACTGCATTCATAAATTTTCCTATAGTTGTAATCACACTGCATTCATAAAGGGAACCAAAATAAACACAACAATTTCCACAGGGCTAGTAATCATAGGGATTTTCTGTAATGTGATTTCTTTGGCTATATTTTCATTGAGCTTGGAAATCTAATTAAATATATTAGTTTAATTTTTACAGTCCTCTCTTTTGAGCAGACTTTCCGAAGGTGATAGGAGTTCATAATTCATTCGTTATTAATCATGAATGCATGAATGAACATATGAACAAATATAAATTTATAGTGTTGTCACTATCATGCTTTCTACTGTACACATGTACAGGATAGTTTAGAATGCAATAGTGTATGATTATGTGCATCTGGAAAAACCCAACCAGGAAAAGTGGGCATTGCTGGATCCTTCCCAAAAGCATCTCTACACAGAGGTAATGATGGAGATCTACAAGATCATCACTTCTATTGAGGAGACAATAAATACTCTTTAACAATTCTCTGCAGAGTGGAGGGAATTTTATGAATGAAGGGAAGATAGCAAGGGGAGGACAGGAGCTCCACAAGGAGAACAATTGAATCAATATACTTGGGCACAGGGTTCTTTTCTAAGACCAATACCCCAACCAAGGACAATTCACAAATATAACTTAGAACCCCTGCTCAGATATAGCCCATGGCAGCTCAGTGTCCAAGTGAAATTCGCTAGTAATAGGAACAGGAACTGTCTCTGATATGAACTCAGTCACTAGCTCTTTGACTAACCGTTGCTGCAGGCGCAACAGCCTTGGCAGGCCACAAAGGAGGACTATGTAGCCTGTCCTGATGAAACCTGGGAAGCTAGGGTCAGACTGAAAAGGAGGAGCGACTCATATATCAGTGAACTTGAGGAGGGGATTGAGAGGATATGAAGAAGGGAGGGAGAATTGGGAGGTAATGGGGTACAGCTGGGATACAATGTGAATAAACAGTAATTAATATTAAAATATAAATAAAAACTGAAGAACAACAAATGAAACATTTCCACATACACACAATTTTGCTTTTTGTTCTTCAAAGGCATGGTTATTATGGTTCCTCCACAACAGTATTATTGACCCTCATAATTTCCATCTGATTAAACTTCACAACTTTGCTTCAAGTATTTGAGTAACATAACCTTTGTTATGGAATATTTGCTCATCAGTAGGTTTTGTACACAAAATTATCACCTATTTTATGAGTATGCTGTTTACAATATGAGTGGCGAGAGATGATCAACAGATAGGGATTTCTACAGAACATCTGCAATGTGGATATGATTAATGATTTATCATTTACAGAGGAATTTTAATTTAGAACATGGCTGCTCTGTCAAAAGACTCCATTCAAATACCTTCTATGTCAACGTGATCTGGCTAGAATACATACACTCCTTTAATCCAGGAGACAGAAGCAAGCAGATCTGACTTAAATGCCAACCTGGTATAGAGCAATGTCCAGTAAAGAAAAGCTTGGATTCAGGCATGGTGGTACATGCTTTTAATCCCAAACTATGGGTGTAAAAATAGCAGGTAGAAGGAAGCACCCATATTTGAAAATGCTATCTCATTCTGTTTCAGGAAAGGTGACAAATTCAGAGAAATAATTGACTGCATAAGATACATGTATCTCTCATGAGAAGAGAGAGGAAATGAGTCTCCCAAATGTGGCGCTAGCAGGAGAGAGAAGTAAGTTTTACTGTGCAGTAATAGGCAGGTTGGAGAGAGAAAACTAAGGTGAAGATCAAGTGAAGCAGAGAATAAAAAAGAGCTGAAGATTAGAAAAGACTGATGGAGTTAGTTTGAGACTAACCAAAGCAATTTAGAGGTCAGGACAAAAGCCAGATTGAGCAGTAATTCTCAAGGACAGAAAATCTTCTAGGACAAAGAGTGTATGGAACCTAGAAGCTGCCCTGCCCAGGCCTAGGGTAGCAGAAAGAGTGGCAGTAATTTTCAGAGATCATAATTTCTAGATTGAGTAAATGTCATTTGTACAGCAATATCTATTTAGCAAGGATTTCACTGTCTTCCTTTGCATTGAAATTCCTGGCAAACATAAATAATATAATATACCTAACAGTGAGGAACATGGGTTTGGGAGAATTTAATGTTCCTTACTACTCTTAAATTGGTGTTTGTTTTTCCACTGTTGCTTTTCTTTAAAACTTCTGGGACACATTAAAATTTTTTCACAGAGCTGGCGAGATGATTCAGAGGTTAAGAGCACTGGCTGTTCCTACAGAGGTCCTGAATTCAATTCCCTGAAACAACACGGTGGCTCACAAGCATCTATAATGAGATCCTATGCCCTCTTCTGGTGGGCAGGCACATGTGCAGGCAGAATAATATATAAATAATGAATAAATAAATCATCTTTAAACATTTCTTCATAGGCATATTTATATAAGCTTCCGTGATTAATTACCTTCCATATTTAGTACATAATCGATAATGTTCTTCAGTATTATGTTCTTCCCAATTGTAGCCTGAAATATGGACCAAAAGGTGAATGAGAGAGGATTAAAAATTAGGCAAAATTTAAGTTTCTATATTCAGTGAACCTTAGAAACATGCCTGATTTTTTCTTCCTCATTCCAAGTGAACTTATATAAGAACATCAATAAGAAAAGTCAACAGTAACAACAGTTGTCCCATTTACCTGAATAGAGAAAGAAAATTCACTGAATAGAGAAAGAAAATAGCTGTAAGGTGCTTGAAGGTCTCCAGTATCACATCTTTGTAGAGATTCTTCTGGGAAGGATTCAGCAAGGCCCACTCTTCCCGAGTGAAGTTCACATCCACATCAGCATAGGTAATTGAATTCTAAATGATCCCATACATGAGTAGAACAGAAAGCACAATGGTGACAACAGTGTAAATGTATACTTCATTGACAATATATTCATATAATTCTGGTGCTTCTCTGACATCTACTGACACAGAAATTTCAATGTACTCACCAAATCATTTTAGAAGGAAACTAAATGAGGAGGTTCACCTCATTTCAGCAACTTTTGAATAGAATTCAGCCTTTCAAGAGAAATGAAAATTAACAGAAGTAAAGAAAGCAAGACATGCAAATAGATGAAAAGTACGGAACACAGATCACAGACATTGTATGCAAAATTACTACCTAAAAACAGGGGCAAACAGGAAGTACTGGTTCATAACTTTAATTCCAGCATTCAAGAGGCAGAGGTATGTGTATCTCATTGAGTCAAAGGCCAACCTAGTCTCTGAAACAAGTTTCATGACATGCAGAGGTACATTTAAGACCTGAATCCACCACAAAAATCATTCAAATAAAAAAAAATACTGCAAACTCGGTGATATATCTGAAGTTCCTACAAAGAATTATATATTCAATATATTTCTGTATCTATCTTCCAGAAACCTGAAGTGTCCCAGGCTAAACTGTAATATTAATGAGAGCTTACTAAAAGGGAATGCTTGTTCAAACAGGTATAAATGGACGGATGAAAACATTAGTCCTGGAATAGTTGGTCATAAATGAGCAACATAAGGCAGTTGAGGTGGATCAGCAATGAAAAGCTCTTGTTGGTCTTGCCAACAACTGGGCTCAATTGCCAGTGCTTATATGGAGGCTCACAACTACCCATTATTCCAAATTCTGAAGTTCTGAGGCCACCTGCTGACTATTGTTAGGATCACGTACATATGAGGTGCATAGTAACACATACAGACAAAATACTACTCATATTCACTCAGTTAAAACAAAACAAACACATGAGACAAGAAGAATGAGACACACCTGCACTCCACTGACTCACAAATCTCAGTCAGTATTTATGTTATGAATACAAGACATCCTGAGAAACAGAATGTACTCTCTGCCAAATATAAGACTTCAGTAGACTCAGAAGGGGGCAGGGAGGAGATGAGGGAGGGAGGGGAGGATTGGGAGGGAAAGAGGTAGTGGGATGCAGCTGGGATACAAGTGAATGTATAAAATTATTTAAAAATAAAAAATATTAATAAAAAACTAAATAAATAAAATAAAAATAAATTAAAGAATTCAAGAGTGGATATGGATGAAGATCAATCAGGATGGTAGCATACGCTTGACATGTACAAAAAGCTACATACCACATCAGCCAACATAGCAAAAGAAAAACTGCCAGGCATATTGGGCCACATTGAATCCTAGCCCTCTGGAGCCAATATGAGGTGGACTTCTAAGTTTGAGGCTGGGATAGATTGCATTCCTACATCTAGGACAGCTAAATCAACACAAAAAACTTGGTCTTCAAAAACAATAAAATTAAAAATGTAAAACCCTCAGGATACCAAAATAGATTAGCAATGAATAGCATTTTCTTTGACTCTTTCTTGTGATTTAGAGATAGACTGGATAACAATGAAGACCATGTGAGCACTGAAGGAAACAGAATGATCAGTTTCAATCATAAGACAGTAGACAGAAACAAAAGGAAATGGTTTGAGATCATAGACACTCAAATCTAATCTCCAGTAAGGAATCTAGACAATTTCCTTCTAGAAAACCTTTTATACCTTCCTCCAAAGAAGCACACAAAGAAAAAATAAATGTTCAATGGTATTCTCCTACTTGATTCTGTGGACCTTTTCCACTCTCTGTTACTGAAGACTCAATTCTCAATGCCCCTAGCACTCCAAAAGAACAGCAGTGGCAGCTCCCCTTTCCTGTGTCCAAGTCTCCCGTGGATTACACACTTCCACTCTCTGTTCTGCTTCCGGGATCCCACTCCCAAGTCTTCAGGTAAACCATAGGCCACGCTTGCATAGAGACCAAGGCAGTGTACCAGGGATCTTCTCCACTACCTTTGTTACATCACTCTCAATTCTCAGGATCTTCCCGAGTGTTCCAACAGAACACATATGGCACCATCCACTCCATACCATCGCAGCAAGCCTAACACCGTGAATACACTAGCCAAGCAGATCATTAAAAAAGTAACACTCCGCCAACACACTTTCTGAAATTTGAGATAACTAACAGAAAACTAAGAACAAAATCCCCACACAAGAAAAGAGCACTTGCACCTATAATCAATAAAGTAGAAGGAGAAGATGAAGAAACAATGAAACAAAGGGTTGGTTCTTTGCGAAAAACAAACAAGATAAACCCTTACCTAAACTAAATAAAAGACAGAGAGGAAATATCCAAATTAATAGCATGAGCAATTGTATTAAATATTTTTGTTTCTTTAAAATCCGACTCATGTTATGTGAATTTTTTTTCTATTATCCCCAGGTGTGGAGCAAGAAGCTGCTTCAGTTTGTCCACAGCTGTTCCTTATGATTGTCTCGTGCTCTAGCAGGGCTGTGGTTTTGCCACCTGCACATAGTTTAGTTCTGAGTCTTCTGGAGAGGGTACACATGCAGAGCCATGAGAGGACACTGGGTCTTGGAAGAACAAAGAAGCTGCTGCTCTTCCTGATGCTGTTCACCCACACTGCTACTCTGTTTGCCATTGCTGGTTTGTGGGCTGCTGGATATCCTGGTGACTAAGAGGTATTGCCCCAAAGATCCTGACCACCCTAATCCACAGGAAGTAGTTAAAGAGACCTCTGTTTCTTTCCCCTCTAGCATTCTCTCTCCTTTACCAATTGGGGGTTTTGGAAGGAATAAGGGTTGTAAGGGAGGTATAGGTTTAAGAATCCAAATAAAGGGCTGAAGAGATGGCTTAGGTTAGGAGCACTGGCTGCTCTTCCAAAAAACCCAAATCAATGAGATTTAAACAAACAGTGCCATTTGTTGTTTGCTGTTTCAGTGGGGTTCTGGAATCCACACAAGTAAGACAGTTATTGCACTAAAGAACCTAATGAACCCTAATCAGCATTAAGTAGCTGGAAATCTGCATTCCTTGTCTGTACTAACTGTTTTCTCTCCTAACAAGGGGTGGCGAGTGAAAGGGAGGTAGAGGTATTTAAGAACCAAGAATAAAGTAGGTATTTGAAAAAGGAAAGCTTACAGTTTTGCTCTCAGTAATATCAAATATAATTCCTAGTTGAAAAAAAAAAAACCTCATGTCACATTTTGTGTTCTTTCCATTGCTTAAATTGCGGCATTCCTGCTCATTTCATTCCAAAGCAATACTTTTGCTACCAAAAAAATCCCATGCCTCAACCTTCAGGTCACCTGTGTCTGTGCCCTTACATCGAAATACCCACTACTGTGAGGCTACATCTGAAAGCCAGAACCCATTTGGGTTCTCCTGGATATATTTCATCAGATGTAAGACTGTTCCAAAGTCTGGAGATGAACTACTGGAGGCATCTCCATACCTGACTTCAAGATATACTAGGAGTAATAGGAATAAAAACTGCATGGTACTGGCATAGAAGTAGGCTGGGTGATCAATGGAAACAAATCAAAGACCCTAAAATAAACCCACATACCTATGCACAATTACTTTTGGACAAAGGAGCCAAAACCATACAATGGAAAAAGACAGCATCTTCAACAAATAGTGCTACTCAAAATACATGTCCACAGTAGAAAAATGCAAACAGATCCATATTTCTACCCTGCACAAAACTCAATTCCAAATGGAACAAAAACTTAAACATAAAGTCAGATTCACGAAAACTGCCAGAGGAGAAATTGTGTAACTCCCTTGAACTCACTGGTCCAAGAGACAACTTCCTGAATAGAACACCTGCAGCTCAGGCTCTAAAAGGTACAATTAAAAAATGTAACAAAAGCTTTTGTAAAGCAATTGACACTCTGAACAAGAGGAAATGGCCATCTACAGATTGAGAAAAGGTCTTCACAACCCTCCATCTGACAAAGGGCTAATATCCAGAATTATATTAAAGAAATCAAGAAATTAAACATCAACAGACAAAATAATCCAATTAAAAATGGGACACAGGCATAGAGAATTCTCAACAGTGCATAAACACTTAAAAAAGGGCTCAACATCCTTACTCATCAGGGAAACGCAAATCAGAACTGTCTGTGAGACTCCATCTTACATTTGTCAGAATGACTATGGCCAAAACCTCAAGTAGCAACACATGCTGGCAAAAATGTACAGAAAGGGGAACACTCCTCCATTGCTGGTGGGGGAGCAAATTTATATAACCACTTTGGAAATCAATCTGGCACTTTCTCAGAAAACTGGGAAAAGACACACCTAAAGACCCAGCTATACCACTCCTGGGCACACACCTGAAAGTTGCTCCACCATCCAAAAAGGTTATTTCCTCAACCATGCTCATAGCAGCATCATTTCTACTAACGAGAAACTGGAAACAATCTCTATGCCTCTCAATCGAAGAATGGATAAAGAAACTGATATTTACACAATAGAATACTACCCAGCCATTAAAAACAAGGAAATCATGAAATTTTCAGGCAAATGGATGCAACTAGAAAAGATCTTCCTAAGTGACATGACATAGACCCAGAAAGACACACAGAAAAGACAGTAGTAAGCCTCAGGGACAACATACACAGGACAATGAGAGTCCCTTTTAGAGGACAGAGCCGTAGAGACTCCTCCTCACCATGGAATCCACACTCAGAAAAGCTGACAGGGCAAGGGCCTCTGCCCAGGGCACCACATACATACTGGCTCACAATCCATCCCACTTCTAACACGTGGAACTCTCCTAGCTCAGCAGACCAGCTTTTCTGGGACTGGCATCAATGAACCCCATGGTCTCCATGGCATAGCTTGTGGTCCTGGATATTGATCACTTTAGAAGCACCAGAGAAGAATCTTGGAAAGACTCTGCAAGGTACTTTGTGCTGGTCCTCCTTCCTGGTTGTGTAGCTTCCCCAGAGTCCATCATCATTTGCTTAAACCAAGCATTTGGGCCTCAGGGCTCTGGCAGATCCTCTACTGTAGGATTAGAGATAATGGGTTCTCAGACAGCACAAACCATCTCAGCTCTGCCCTAGGGCACACAGAGCCTCCGCCTAGTAAATTATTAGTTTAATAAATGTTTCCACTCCCCCAGGGTACATGTTTATTTTACAAGTCACAGGGTGCTGCATGTACACATTTCATTACCCTCTCACTGTCCAATGCAGCCATCTCTACCTCACAGCTGAGAATTCCTGCATCATCCCTCAGTCAAATGCAAACAGTAACAAAAACTGAAGCTTAAAGGAGCCTTGAAGTTGAAAGAAAAGAGTAGCAAATAAGAGATGAATGAAAAACTAAAAATTAAATGACATTATTCTTCCTAGTTATGGTGGGGAGAAAATTTATTATCCCTAGAAAGGCACACACACCGGCAAGTACTTCTGGGCGAGCCCAAAGTTCACACATCCCTGAGCCATGGGAGGACAGGGAGGAGAGGAGAGGGGCACGCCAAACTATGAGACTATGACAGTAAATAGATGAAACAGATCGGGGAACCAAATTGCGTAAATAACAGAAAGAAAGGCAGCTGGGTTAAGGGCCCGAGCCCTGGGCTAGAGGGCAGTGTATGCCATCCATAGCCTGTAAACAGGGAGGGACTCGGCGATGCTGGGCAAACCTGGTAGCTTATTCTGCTCTGAACTGTTAAATAGGCACCTCAGCCATTTGTCCCCGGATTTGAGTCTTAACAGTGCCCAGATCGCCACATCCAGTCTGTTCACAGTCCATCCCACTTCTACCACGTGGGACTCAGTCAGCTCAGCATTCCTAAGGCCAGGACAAAGGACCTCACAAGCAGCTGCTGGCTGCCAGGTTCCATCCAGCTGGGGAAGGACCAACCACACCAGCTCCTGCTGCTCAGAACTCAGCCTCCTACTCCACCACCATGTTGGGGGCTGCGGTCATACACTCACCATGGCGCCGTTTTGGAAGAGGCCTGAAACCCCTCACAGGACCCAGCAGCTGAGCTCAGACCACTGGATGCCAAACACTCCTGAGAGCTCAGCTTCCAAATGGAACCTGAAACCTGGCACCCGGAAGAACCCTCCTCTTCCTCTGAGTACAGGATTCATCTGGAAGTCCTGATTGGCCAGTGAGTCTTGAGGGACATGAGCACCTTCCATAGGGTCACAGTGTACTGAAGAGACAAAGCAAAGTGCTTCCTGGCCCAGGCGGAATGAATGCATGTTTGCTAATTACGAAGAGTAGTGAGGGTCTGGCTTAGGGAGGAAGCTCAGGAGAATCCTATGCTCCAGGCAGGGACTTTGGATCCATGATTCGACCTTTGGGTTCATATGTGGAGAATCAGGGTCACATCTTTCCCAAATCGGCAGAGATTTTTTAAGTAGATTTGTTCCTGTTGTCTAATAACCTACCCTTCCATCTTTCAGCTCTTTGTAAGCTGTTCCTCCTCCTGGAATCAATTGGGATAGCTTGAACAGCCCATTATTCAACTTGCAGCGGAGTGAACAATCTGTCCACAGGCAGAAATCTATCACGAATATTAACAATTAAAGAGCGATTTTAGGAAACAAAAGGAGATTGTTGTTCTGTCACTTCACACTGGTTCAGGTTAACTACAGCTACTTTTCACCTGGTAGGTATGAGATAACCTTGGGAGAAAAGCAGGAAACAGAAGATACACAATTTGGGGCATGCATATCTTCCTCATGATAAGGTTAGTTCTGACTCCTGATTTGGTCCTCTATAGGCCACACAGGATATTTATTGAACATGTACAACTGATTTCCTCATTTCACATTGTTACTGTCAACTCCTCTCACAGCAAGAAAGCTTTCTCCCTCTTTCTTGCCCATTCCCTTCGGTGCTGTGACTATAAAAGCTCCAATACTTGTCAGTTATCTCACTTCATACACAGTTCCTCCTTTATTTGTAAGGCACCAATTAAAGCCAGAGAGGTTGGAAAAACTTCAGTCCCTTATAGGTCCTAAAAGACCACTGAACCCCTTCTTATCTCCACTCTAAACCTGCCCTTCTACCCCATTCTTTCCCACAGATGAGATTCTCCCTATGAGAACTCAGCCTTTCTGCTGATAAAGCCCTGGTACTAGGCAAGGTGGTTCCTAGTTTTACCTGGGCTAAGCCCCTGACCTGCAGTACTATTTGGTTGATGAACCACTAGCCACATGGTCCAGTTCAATTCCCCTTTCTCATGCACAGGAATGGCTTCTTCATATTCTCTTCTCTTTGGGAAACATCTAGTTTCTACACTGATATTTGCCCTACTCAAATGTCTCATACCAAGGAACACTAAGAGTGATCAGAAAGTAAAAACGATTCCCTGTATTTCTTTTCTCAAAGTCCTGTCTCTTTCTCTCTTCCTGCTATCCCAATAAATAAAAATACTCTCTGGTTTCTTTTTATACTCTCAAAAGAAATGTGAAGATTAAACTGTAAACCTTAAGGGGACCACATGGTATGAACAATTTTAATCATAATTAATTCTCTGTTTATTTTATCTCCTTTTAGATAAAGATAGGAACAACTCTCATTTTAAATTGGAATGAAACTTTATGAAAATTCCAAGTTATATTTTACAACATGCTATGTAATATGCTTCAACCATGGTTCAACATAATTTTTATAAGATGCTAAAATTTTTAAGATTATAAAAGTCTATTCAAATTAAGATAATTTAAAATGCCTGTCTAACTGCCTGTGACTTTATCTATTCCTAAATTAATAAATAAATGCCTTTTTTCCTGCCATGAGCTGCCTGTGATCCAGATTTACCACTAGGTTTTCTGGCTAATGCATTTGGTAAAATAAATTCACATGTAATTTTAAAGTTGCTTTATAAAAAAAATTGCTTTATACTATTCTACTATATTGTTGTTTATTCTATATCTCACACCTTGAGGGTTAGTAAGTAAAAGTTTTGACCTAAATACCCTAAAACTATATGATATAATGCCAAGAATATAATAAATTAAGATCTGTTAATTTTAGACTCATTTCTTTATTCATGGTAAAACTTGGTCATTATGCTATATCTTTACTATCAAGGTTAAAATATTCTTTTTCTTATTTTCTAAATATAAAAACATTATTGATCTACAATACAGCCTTAGACTTTTATAAGTTACAGACTATGTTTATGACTTTTAAGGCTGTACCTTGGCAGGGACAAAACCTAAAGCCACAATATTTGACGGTTAACAAATGCAAGTTGACAGTCAGTCATCCCACACACCATCAAGTCTTCAAACATGTCCAAAATTATATTTATAGTCATACAGATGCAAGCATGGTCTCACTACTATCTTAATTAAACATGTAAGGATGGTCCCTGAGTCACCATATAGGATCTGGTAAAAAGAATTAGAGAGGTGCCTTCCCGACAGGCTCATCTATGGCTTAAACTATGCTCCAGACCTTGGCTGCTGCTCTGAGACTGTTGGCATTCGCACACAGAAAACCAGAGGTCTTCAGTGCCCCATCCTGTCGGGGTATAGCCAAAAGTCATTTTCACCAGGTGACTGCTTGAAATGCAGCCAAAGGGGACACTGGTCCCATGGCTGCCTCAACAAGCCATGACTACCTGCTGTCAGACTGGCTTCTGGAAGTCAAAATGCTCCCATGCAGGCTTTTGCTCTATGCACAGCCATGGTGGCTCAACCAGTACAAGAGCCACAGATGCTTTCAGCCTTCCTGATCATTGGCCTGGTAGAGAACAAATGGCTCCTAGATTCAGCAACCTCCAACACCATCACCCAGCCCAGGGTAACAGGTTTGTTTTGCGGATTTGTTTTGGCTTCAAACTAGGGTCCCTTGGTCATATTGTCAATTTCTGTGTTGGGAGACTTCAGATGCCTTCGCAGTTCTCTTCATATGCAGGAGACCAGGCCTTAAGCCTCACTGGTAGAGTTGTAAGGCCTAGGTGGTCTAGTTTGCTTCAGACTGAATAAAACAAGCCTTAGTTGTAACCTTTTGTCATCCCTTTGGCTAAAGAACAGTAAATGTTCACAGCAGTCTCACATATGTCTCATGGTATGTAACTAGATATAAAGGTCTAAGGAGAAGAAGTTTAAGTTATAAAGATCCTACAAAATGTTTAAGGGTCTAAGAAAGTGTTTTAAGGTTGGTAAATGCAAACTTAAAAATTGGTTAAGCCTCTTTTCCATAAGGTATAATCATAGTAAAAGTTAAGACCAAGTGAGCTTTTGTCCCTTCTACTTCATGAAAGGCTTTTGCCTTTCCACAGTTCACCTTCGAGAATGTTGATGCTGTTAACACAAAGGTGTATGTCTACCACCTTTTCTACAATGTGTATTTCAATACATGTTATAATGGTGTTGCTGCCATCTCTAAAAGTTTATATCCTTTATAAAACTTAAAAGTGATCCTTGTAAGCTGCAGAAAAGCCACCTGAACCCACCTCTCAGATCAATTAGGCTCCAGATAATGTACTGCACCTGTTGTTTATCTCAAAAGGGGGGATTCTTCCCTCTCCCTTCCCTGGTTTTGGAACTCCTCTTTCTTGGCCACACAGTTGCTATATCCACACATGCAACACCAGTTGACTGATGCTTTCCTTTCCATGTTCCGCATAAATGTTTCCCTTTGCCTGAGAGACTGATGGGTATCTTTCTATTTCCCTGCGTAAAGGAAGTTTCCTCCCTTTTGGCCGACCCACACACAGATGCCTCCCTTGGTTGAATCTTCTTTTTCTTTTTATCAAGAAGATTTTTGGCTTTCCTTTCCTCTCCTGTGTAGGGTGTTTCCTCTGAAAATCTTAGTACTAGTTGAGCCATGACTCCCGGCAATCATCCCTGTGGCACCTGTGTTGTAAGTGGTGATTAATATTTACTATTGGTTTATCTTTTATTAAAGCTTCCTGTTAATCCTAAACAGCTGTATAACCAAATCACCACAAAGAGACCTGTTTTATTTAGGTAACCTAGAACACAATGCTGGACAATAGTTACAGTCTGCTAAACCTCCAAACCCTCATAGTTTCTTAACATTTAGATTTTACCCATTATACTTGCTTTTTTTTTTTTGAAATCTTAGGTCTGGTTCATTTTCTCCATGCTGTTCCTAGATCTCTCCTCCAGGTCTCTCTCATAGCTCTCCTCCAGCCTTGCTCTCCCAGCTCTCTTCCCATCTTCCTGTCCTCTGGCTCCTCCCTCTCTTCGTGCTTCCTTTCCCTGCTCAACATTGTGCCTAGTTACTTTATTTTGGATGTTTGCACAAAGTTGAGATAGGTGATGTTTAGAATAAGTATCACAATGCAATGTCTGGATTGAAACCAGAGAGTGGGGGAGAGAAATCAGCATTTGAATGAACAAGGGTAAAGTGTATACATTTCAGAAGAACATTATACCAACGTTTCCCACTTTAAGTCCAATAAAAGGCTCCTTTTCCTTCAATAAAATAATAATTTTGACATTATGAAAACTGTTAGGTAAAATCTACATGTGCAATGTCCAGTGCATGTGTATTTAGCAACTTAAGAGAAAGTATCTGATCATTCTATTTATCTTGACAAGTTTAAAGTTCTATACTTAAATTAACTTTTATCCCTATTGATATTACCTATAGGAAAGCATTTCTTAACTTCTAAACAACGTAAGCTTAATTGTGGCAATATAACTCTTTGGTCTTCAACCCTATCAGAGACTTGAGAAGGAATAAAATTAAGTATTAGATTAAATATGAAGTGCATGTCAGCAACTTTCAAAAATTAAAAATTGACAGATACAGTTTGCTGCCTGAACAGTCATCCATAACTTTCTGTAAGGTTGGAGCATCATCTTCAGCCTTCTGGCTCAGAATATTTAACAGACATATATATGAACCAGGAACTATTTAGGGCTTGCTTACCCTGTCTTGGCAGAGTTCAGCAGTTGACTTGTCCTGCATTATCTTGCCCATTTTTGGCAGAATTTGTCTTTCATGAAGGAAGGCTATTTATCTGAGTGGCTTGTTTGCCACATTTGGAGGCATGGAGGTTCTTCGATGCTCATTATCTTCTTTCATGTAGGTGGCATGCTGCCAGGAGATGACCTGTCTCATTGTCAAAGAATCTTTAAAATAATAAAGACATTTCAAAAGGCCATATTCTGTAGGTCTTTGAAGTTTTTGAAGACTGCCTATCTTTATATCATCGATCTGTCTACAAAATCATATTTATCTGTTAAAATTCAGATGTATGCTCATGTGATAAATTAGACTAGTGTCTGACATGAGTATGAGTTAAATAACTAGCAATTAACTTGCATTACCTAATATCCTAACCAGTTTTTAATAGCAGTTTAAAAGTATTGGAAGTAACTTTGATTTTGTATCAATATACTAAAGGTTATACCAGTGTATGAAAAATACTTATTTTTGTATCAGTATGCAAATTCCTATACCAGAGTTAAAATTACCTTAATTGAGAATAACAAATAAAACCCTAAGCTGAATAGATTCAATAATCTACCTTTTGTCTTATTCCTATATGTAGTCTCTGTATACTATTTTCTTTTTAACCCCTTTTCTCCTTATCTAAGAAAGAAAAAGGAAAAGTGTGAAATCCCTGCATATAACCTTGTTGCACTCTGAATATCACCATTAATAATTATAAATAGCTCTCCATTACAATAAAATTTTGTAGCCATAGCAAACAACCAAAAACACACCCAACACCCTTTAACGAAAATTGGACGTTGTTCTCCTGAATTCCTTCTAGCTGACATTTTGGACATGTAGAAATCCTGCAGTAAGTACAAGTAAAACTGGGAAAATGGTTAATTAAGCAAGCAATAACATTTGTGGTCCAGCCTTTGAATGTTAAGAAATTTTCGGCTTAATAAAAGTCCTCTTTGGAACAGTCTACAATGCTGGACCAATAAAGATTAGTAGCTTTCTTCAAAGTTCTTTTGGGAGCAGGATTAGATGAGATACAGCAATTGAAGCAGTTGAGTCAGGAACAAGCAGAATGCTGGAACATGCAAGATGCTGGAACAGATGTGTCAATGTCTCAGCATGCTGAAGAATGATTCTTTTAGATTTGATCCAGCATCTCTTGTGTCCAGTTCTTTTATTCTGCAAACATATAATTTCTCACAAGCATTATAGAGTTCTAAAATTATAAATGTATGAGAGGTGTAGGATGCAACTAAACTGTAAGCCAATTCTATCTATGCAAATTAAAAGATTAGCATAATATATTTTAAGGACATTTTAGCCAAGGATTTATTGGCCAAGTATTGTTGAAGTTCTGGGTAGAGATAAATTTTTTTATCTCTCAGTTAGTTTTAGAGTTGTTCCCATGTAACGGGATCAGAGCAATATAAATTACCATTATTATTGAACATAGAGTCATTATCCTGTTGAAATAAAAACAAGGTTGGATAAGTTATAATATCTTTTTGGTCTCTTGCGTGCCTGTTGTATGTGGCCAGGTTGCTACCTATTTCCCTAGAGAAGCCTCCCATTAGAGAGACAAGCTGGTTGTCTTGAGCAATAGAAAATGCATGTTTTAAGTAAAATTTATATAAACTCCTTTTTAATTTAGAATATAAGCATACCGTAAGTGTCTTGTACCTGTTTAGAAGTTTAGCCCTAGATTTTTTGTAGATGTTGTAGCTCTGTGCCCTATCCCCTTTTTATATAGAATCGGTAGTTATGCCTTTATAGCCAAACTTTATATAAACTCCCTCTTACCTTTAGCATTTAAGCATACCCTAGTCATCTTCTACCTGGGCTTTACATTGATTATGGCTATTTTTTGGCTTGCCCCTTTTTCATGCAGAGTGGACAGTTATGCCTTTACAGCCAAACTTTATATAAATTCTCAGGATTAAGCATATAAACTGTCTTACCCTTTGCATTTAAGTATATCCTAAGCATCTTGTACCTGGGTTTTTACAGTGGTTTGGGCTATTATTTGGCTTGCCATCTTTTTGATATAGGATGGACAGTTTTGTTTTTTGAACATATGAATATAATTTTTGAGTGTTTTGACCAAACCAGGTTGGCATGTACATTGCCATCGTTATGTCTCTTGTGTCTTTTTTACATAGGCATGGCCAGCATTTTTCCCCTGTGAAAATGTCTCATGTTTAAAAGGATAAGGCAGTTTCTAGAGCAGTGTGACATTATGTCTCTTTACATAAACCTAAAATATATGTGAATCCAACCTTTAGATCAGTAAGGACATAACATCTATTATTAAAAAAAAAAGAATTTACATGGTAACCTTAAGGAAAATTTTGTCATTTTTTAAACTTAGAGTATCTTTGCAAGTGGCCAAACAGCAGAAGTTGACATCTTGGCTTTTATTATGTAAATTAGCTTGATCCTGAACTCAGAGACTTGCCTGTTTCTTTTTATTTTGTGTTGGGAAGAAAGGCATGTGCCTTCACTAGCTTGTTCAAATCATTATCATTGTAACTCAAAGCCCTTAAATAAAAATCAAACAAAGAGACAAGAAAATTTTAAGTTTAGGTTCAGTTGTTCCAGTTTACGCTGTAACAAACAAAGCTCAGTTGGTTATTTTAGTTGATGTTTCGGTGAATTGGAGGACCCTTACCAGAAAGAGCTGACAAGCATCTTGTAGCCAGAGAGCTTTGAATTTTAGCTGTTATTAATCTATTTATTAGGAAGAGGGCCCTTTTTCTTGTCTGTAAGTTAGTATTCCAATCCTTGTTTTTTTTCCCCGTTTTTCTCCTTGAACTTTCTTGGAGAAGGCATGGAGAAGAACCATCACAATTAAACATATTGCAACTAGATCCATGACTATGACAGCCAAAATGAAGCCAGAAGGGATTAAAACACCCAATGCAATGGCATTTTTTAAAATTCAAGATGCAGTTTAAGCCAAACTCAGTCTAGAGGTTTTTCTGCCTCCAATTCCTCTCCTTCCCACCATGGCTGCTGAGCTGAGCTGAGCTGAGCCAGCCACATTGTAAGGAAGCTATGCATGTTTACCCCTCAGTTAAACTGCTGCAGCAGTCAGTTTTGTTATGGAAGTCTCAGGTCTGCCCACAGGAGGCTATTCTTTGCTCCTCTGAAGGGTAAAGAGTGTCTCTTAAAGAGACAGTAATTAACCTGGGAGTTTTTAGGTTTTAAGTTTGTGTTTTATCACTGGGAGCTTATTACCCCCACCAAGTTATGATAAAGTGTGATTTAAAGGGTGTGGATACTTAGATTAGTTGGGCATCATTTGTTGCAAGTTGCTGTTAAAATGTACTATTAATTATCTTTTAGTCATGCTGGCTGTTAATCTTAAACAGCTGTGCAAGAAAATCACCACACAGACACAGGGATTTCTTTAGTTAACCTAGAACACAGTGCTGGGCAATATTTACTCCATCCTAAACCTCCATGCCCTCAGAGTTTCCTTACATTTAGATTTCCCACATTATACTTGCTTTTAGTGATAACTTAGGTCCATTCTATCTCCACATAGTTTCAAAATCTCTCCCCCAGCTCTCTCCTCCCTTAGCTCTCCTCTCACCCTTTCTCCTCCCACTCATTTCCTGTCCTCTAGCTCCTCCCCACTTTCCTGCCCTCTGGCTCCTCCCATTGCTCAACATTGTGTCTAGTTCCTTTATTTTGGTCTGTTTACACAAAGTTGAGACAGGATGCTTAGAATAAATATCACAATGCAATATCTGAATTGAAGCCAGAGAGTTGGGGGAGGGGAGAAGAGAAATCAGCATTGGAATGAACAAGGGTAAGGTGTGTACATTTCACAGGAACATTAAAAAAGAGAACACACTAGCACTCCATGTGACTGGGTCTGTGTCCAGCCCTAGGATGATGTATGTGTTAAGGGTATGGAAGTGACCCTAGTCTGTGTGTATATACCACTAAGATGAATGGGGAGGGTTGGTCTATGGGGGATGGGATTCAGCATCATCTTTTGGGAAGTCTGAATGTTCATTTCTTCAGGAAGTTGGTATCTAGATGGGTCAAGATCAGCAACAGTGTGGGATCCCCTCAGAAGACTGTAAGTGATGTGTTTGGTGGTGTCCTTGACCAGAAGTGGTGCCAGGGAGCAGGTTGAGGTGATGTCTGTGGATTCAGTTGGTAATTTTCACACTGACGAGGCAAGGCACTAGTTTCTGGAAAAGTAAAGAGTACAAGGCTCTGATCTTTGGTGTCCTTGGAGATGGTGATGGTGCAGGCCAGACACTGAAGACAGGAGTTTAAGTGAGGGGTTTAGGAGGAAGAAAATGCAAGGGATTTTGTGTCAGCCTTTGTGTCCCTGTCACTCAGACTCATTTGTGCTGGGCCATCCTATGGGAAGCACCATGATCCAGGTGCTTCCACTGTTTGCCTGGTCTGGGTGACCAGTGAACTGTGGCTTCAATGTTGGGAACTCATCCCCAGGAACCCCAATACTGTTTTCAGGGGACCAGGAGGGATCCAATGTCTGGGTGCTGGAGAGAAAAGTGCCTGGACCTGGTGATCTCCATTCACTGGCATATCTGTCAAGTGCTGGGGATCCAGGTTTCCTGACTGTCAGACCAGAGAAACAGCTGTAGGGGTACCAGATCTATTGATACCCAAATGTCCCAAGAATCCTGAAGATGCCTGAAGGGGAGCAGGAGGTATCATATATGTGGCTGCAAGAATGGAGGTTCCCTAGGCCTGGGGGTCCACAGTCATTGGCATAAGCCTAAAGTTTAGGGCCCCCATGGTTCATTACTCTCAGACCTGGGAGACAGCCATGGAGGGGCCTGGATGCAATTGACCATAACTGTCCCAAGAATACTAAAGCTCCCTTGAGGGGAGCATGGACCATCTGATGTCTGGTTACTGGAGTGGAGGTTCCTGGACCTGGGGCTCCTCACTGGCTGGATATGCAGAAAGTGCAGGAGCTCCAATATTTGTGCCCTTCAAACTAAGGAGATGGCCCTGGAGGCCTGCGTCCAATTTGCCTCAACCAAATGCTATGCCCCTCTAATACAGTGCAGATTGGTCACCACCATCTTGGAATCCTCCCCCGACAGACCACACTTAGAACAATTTCAGTAGAAATTGAAGACTGCAAGTCTAGCTCCAAAAACAGGTGGAGATATACTGAGCAAAAGTACCTTTAAGTTCATCATGTATGATATAAATGGTACATTAACAAGATTCATCAAAGCCACAATTCTCTCACATACCAAGGGGAGAGATCACAAATACAGAAATCAGGGTAATGACACCTATCACCACTGTTTGCAATTCTTAGATGGACAGCTATGCAGAGCTAGTCTAACCTCGGAATAAGGCTGCCTTTGCCTTTAGGTAGATTGACTCAATAAAGGAAAAGGAGTTCATTGCAGCTACCCAAGTCTGCTTTCTTTCTCAGAACTGTGACATCAATATAGAAAATTCCCTTTCGAAACTTTGTTTTTATTTCAGGTGCATTGATGTATTGTGATAGTGATGGACCCTGGAGTTCTAGGCAGCCGTAAGATGCCATGGGGTTGTTGGGATAAAACCCAGGTCATCTGGAAGACCAGTCACTGCTTCAAACCACTGAGCACTCTGACCCTGAGAAAGCCACTTTGTTAAGCTTTAAATGTCTTTCAGATATACGGATGATTTGTGTTCATGTGTCTATGTACCCTATTTGAAATGGCCAATGTGGGCACCAGATCCATGGAAACGCATTTAGAAGATATTTGCTGGCTAGCAAGTGATATCTGAAATGGAACTTGTCTTCTGTAACAATACCCAGTGCTCTTATCTTCCATGCTATCTCCAGCCACCATTTATTTAAAACTTTTCCTACAGATGTTAATTAAAATATATTACACCATTTCCCTTCCTTCTCTTTTCTCCATGCCTTTCTGAATTCTCTCCTTCCAATGTCTTAAAAAAGAATGTGTGAATAAGTGTGGACCTGCATATATATATATATATATATATATATATATATATACTACTAATGTAGTAATATATATATACACTACTAATGTAGTAATATATATATATACACTACTAATATTCTATATATATATTACTAATTCTATTCCTATTGGTTGTGAGGATAAGGTCTAAGGTTTCTGTGGTGAACCCTTTATGTAGGATATATAATTATGGAGTGTATCCCTGCTAATCCCACAACTTGGATGGAGTTCTAGTCTCCAATGCCCACAGGAATCTAACCCTGAATTGAAGTAAGCTGTCTTGGACAGGAAACATTAGAAAGCACAGGGTGACAAATTCCTTAGATAACACATGGTGCTGGAATGGCCCTGATGTTCTGGAGCTGTGGGGAAGACTATGGACATTGGTCTTAGCCAATCAGTCCCCTTTGTTCTGTGGACCTCCCATTATACCATTGATGGGGGATATTTCCGTCGATTGCTTTGTCATCTTGAACTTTCTGCATTCTCTTTCTGAACACCATGACTTCAGGACTGTGTTACCATGCCTGGCTTGGATGGTTTTAACCTCAGTGATTTGCTAGAATGTTGGGGCAAGGGTAATGAGTTGCTACATTTAACTATATTGAGAATCTCCTTATGTCTGTGAGGCTACTTTTCACTATCTGTTGAATTAAGAACAGAACTCCAATCTACTTTGATGTGTCATAAAATCTCCATGTTAAAGAAAAAAAACAATACTTTTCTTTATACTTAAAGGAGAGGATTTTAAGCCAAACAACTGCAACTGATCAATGCTTTTTTCCATTACTGGACTTAGGAACAGAGTCTGTGTCCTGCCTACCATGACCATTTGGATTCAGCAATTTACTCTCAATAAGCCCACAGAAAAAACTGAATTATTGAGGGAGACCATGCCCAACTATACTGCAGGTACTAGGGAGGCAAGGTTAGCAGATCTATTATGTACACTAAGTTCAAGGTCAGCCTGGAATTTACAGTGAGACTATTATTTCAAATAAAAAAGAGAAAACAATGTTGGAAAATGAAAATACATTTAATTAAGTTATTTGTTTATTACAGTTTATTCACTTTGTATCATGGCACTATCCACTTACAATTCTGACCATTTCCAGCCAGCCTCCCAATCTCCCCCATGCACCTTCCCTAGTCCTCATATAGGGAGCTAGGGAAAAATCAAAAACAATGGTTAAAACACAAATTATTAATAAAAACTGGAAACATATTCACATATTTATTCAGTGTGACAAATTTTGACAAGTGATGAATATATGTTATGCTGTTTCTTTCTTCCCACAGGTAATATTTGCTAATTGAAGACATGGTAATGTATTTAATTGCCAGCTTATGCAAATAGTTCTCAGGGGGTTCCCAGTTCCCAAGGAATAAGGCCATGGAAGCTACCATGGAGGAATCCTAAATGTGGGCAAAGAGAAGAGTGGAGAGATAGAAAGAGAGAGAGAGAGAAAGAGAGAGAGAGAGAGAGAGAGAGAGAGAGAGAGAGAGAGAGAACAAACAGAAAACAGAGAAAAAGAAGAAAAGCACATAGAAGAAAACAAAATATCTGGGTACATAAGGAAGAGCCTCTGGGAGAGGGCAGGCCCATTCTACTAGACTGAAAATTTAAGGGTAGAGGTGGGGAATGCCAATCATACCTTTAGAAGGTAGGGAGTGAGGGATGCTGGGACAACCTAGGAAGCAAGAAAACCTTCTGTCAAAAAGGCACCTCAGCAGCTTGTCTTAGGTGTGAAGTACAACATATGGTAAAACATTCATCTTTTAGGTTTAATAGGTTTAGAGAGCAAAGATACACGACTAAGTAATCTCTCCAAGCCATACATTAAAAACTTCCTGCCTATAAGTTGCTCCCTCATTCTCAGCATATTTCTTTCTTGGAAGGAATTCAAAGAGTGACATAATGCTATTGAGCAGAAAATATCTCATCTAGGGGAATAGGTCTTTTTATCAATAACAGTCCAGACCAGAGTAGAATTTCAAGGAGTTCATTGATTTATTAGATGTTCACCTAAGGGAGATATAGGAATGTTTATTCAGAATATCCATATTCCTGCCAGGCAGAGAGGTTGCAGTGATGACACATGGGGAGAGAAATTTAAAATCAATTTGAGACCACCAACTGGCAGCCTACATGGTATTCTGACTGACATATATATATACATGTATCTGAGAAGACAAGGAAATAGGGAAAGAAGTGGAGAGTTGACCCACCACAGATGAGTAGATACAGAGACTACAGTAGGAGGCAGCTTGTCCTCGATACAGCCCAAGAATTCATTGCTCTCTGGGACTTTTATCCTTTCTTTTACATCCAAATATACTTCCCTTTCTTTAGCACCCAAATCTCCTTCTCCATGTTCCTCAGGTCTCTGTAAATGCCTGATATCTCCAGCCTTCTATTGACATCTGTTTAACCTCAGGCTCCCCTGACAACAACCTCCACAGCATCTGAAGTCTTCACCACTCAGGGCTCCTAAGTGAATGTTTGCATGCATCAGGGGAACAGAATACAATCCATTTCAGAAAGGTTGGTCTTCATGCCTTCAAGTTCATTTTCTGTCTTTGCACTAGGCATAATCTCAAAAAAGGATATACCTGACATATGTCTTGGTGGGTTCCCTTTGATACCTATTTACCAGCTGTGAGATAAACTCAGTGTGGTGGCTTTGGTTCAGTGGTCAGGCACTTTTAAAACACTTGTATTGTTAGTTGCTCTCCTGGCCATTTTTTGGATACTTCCATATTTTTGTGAAGATATTGGCTCAGAAACTTCTTCAAGCAGCAAGCCTAAGTTACTTTCTTATGTTCTCAATCTTCTCTTTCTTCTGGGTCATCAGGGCTGAGTTAAAGATGTAGTTAGGATCAACCTTTCCCACCTAAATGCTATTCATCACACTTCCATGGGGCTAAACACGTGGCTCAGCGCCTAGGAGAACTGGCTGCACATTTTCATTTTCAAACAAATTTTATCATTTAAATTGCCTTGAATTCATCAATTATTACATAACATTATGTTTATAATGTGAAAAAAGACAATGTTTTATCGATGTAATATCTCAACTAATCTTATTGGAGCATCAGGGAAACAGAGCTGTAGGAAAGGATTTTGGTGTCCAAAGCTGGAAATCAGACCTCAATCCTCCTACTGAGATGGCCAAATGATATGTGACAAAGATGTCTCCCACTCTTTACATATCTGACATGGATTAAAATCACATAATCCTGTCACATGCACATATCAGAAGTGTTTCTTTTTAAGTAAATATCCTTGTTGTTACATTATATAGAATCTTTATAGTATAAATTTCCTATAGAATACAGTACTTCTAGATGAAATGACAAATGGATGAGTAGGAGGAACATACAGAATCACAGAATGTCCAATCATATATACATGTTCATATCACATCAAGCTATGTAGTGAGTTGCAGTTGATTACTGATTAGACAACTTCATTACATCTCTATGAAACATGAAAACACAAAGCCTTGAATTACCATGTTAAACATTCGTAGGGCTTCTCTAAAGTATGATTCATTCATGAACGTGAAGCCTATAGAAATGTACAAAGGTTTAGATATACTAAAAACATTCACAAGGATTTCTCTCCAGAATGATTTCTTTCAAGGCTTTGAAAAAATGTGACATGCAAAGGATTTCCTGATTTATATTCATAGGGTTTCACTCCAGTATGAAATCTTTCAGCCTTTAGGAGATCACAGCAATGTGCAAAGCCCTTACAACATTGAGTATATTCATTGAGTTTCATTGCAGTATCAAATTTTTCATGCCTTTGGAGATCACTGCAATGTTTGAAGGCTTAATCACCCTGATTACATTCACAGGGTTTCTCTTCAGTATGTGTTCTTTTATTATTTTGGAGATTTCCGTTTCATGAAAAGGCTTTCCCCCACAGATTACATTTTTATGGCTTCCCTCCAGTATGTGTTCTTTTATGCACTTCGAGACAACTGGGTTGTGAAAAGGATGTAACACAATGATTACATTCATAGGGTTTCTTTGCAGTTTGAATTCTTTCATGCCTCTAAAGACCACTACAACATGCAAAGGCTTTACCATATTGATTACATTCGTAGGGTATCTCTCCATTGTATGTTCCTTTATGCCTTTGAAGACTATTGGTTTTGAAAAGACTTTACCACATTGATTATATTACTAGGGTTTCTCTCCAGTATGTTTCTTTTTGTGCACATGGAGATTACTGGATTGGGAAAAGGCTTTACCACAGTGATTACATTTGTAGGGTTTCTCTCCAGAATGTGTCCTTTTGTGCACATGGAGATTACTGGACTGTGCAAAGGCTTTACCACACTGATTACATTCATAGGGTTTCTCTCCAGTATGTGTTCTTTTATGCACTTTGAGTGTACTGAGGTGTGAATAGGCTTTACCACATTGACAACATTCATAGGGTTTCTCTCTAGTATGTGTTCTTTTATGACTGTGGAGACTATTGGGTTGTGAAAAGGCTTTCCCACACTGATTACATTTGTAGGGTTTCTCTCCAGTATGAATTCTTTCATGTTTCTGGAGAGCACTACAACAAGGAAAGGCTTTAGCACAGTGATTACATTTATAGGGTTTCTCTCCAGTATGTGTTCTTTTATGCACTTGGAGTGTACTGAGGTGTGAAAAGGCTTTATCGCATTGACCACATTCATAGGGTTTCTCTCCATTATGTGTTCTTTTATGAATGCGGAGATTAAACAATTGTGAAAAGGCTTTCCCACATTGATAACATTCATAGGGCTTCTCTCTACTATGTCTTCTTTTATGCTTTTCGAGATTTCCGAGTAGGGAAAAGCCTTTCCCAAACTGATTACATTTGTAAGGCTTCTCTCCAGTATGTGTTCTTTTATGCCTCTCGAGATTTCCATGCTTTGAAAAGGCTTTCCCACAATGATTACATTCATAGGGTTTTTCTCCAGTATGTGTTATTTTGTGCATTAGGATACCACTGGGTTGGGAAAAGGCTTTACCATACTGCTTACATTCATGCTTCTCAAAAATAGGTCTTCTTTCATTCCTGTAAAGATAATTGGGTATCTATAAGATTTACCATAGTCATTACACTGATGAATCTATTTGTCAGTGTAAATTAAGTTTGCAATTTCGCCTAAGTGTAAAATGAAGTTTCCTCTTAATGTCTTATCACTTTGTTTACTTTCATAACTACTCTCTTGACTGTGGGTGTTTTGTACCTTCCAAGATATTTTTGGTGGTAAGAAACTTTATTACATGGCTTACTTATAGCATCATTTTTATGTAAGTGGGTTTTCACATATTTAAAAAAGACCTAGGAGTCAGCTTTACCACAGTGACTGAATTCATAACCTTTCCTGTTGTTGGTGTCATACTACATTTGTAAATGAACCATAATAGACACAACAGTTTCCACAGGGCCAGAAATTATACGGATTTTCTGTACTGAGAGGTTTTTTTTGGCAATAGTCCCAATGAGTTTGGAAAACTAATTAAGTGTATTAGTATAATTTATTAATAGTCCCCTGCTTTGCCTAGACTTTCTGAATGTGATACAAGTTTATGATTCATTTTTTATTAATAATGAATGAATGAACACATGAACAAATATAAACTTATAGTGTTGTCACCATCATGTTTTCTGTTGTATGCGTGTATAGGATAGTTTAGAATGCAATAGGATAGTTTAGAAGCACATGATGATGTGCTTCTGGAAAATGCCTACTCAGGAAAAGCAGGTTGTGCTGGATCCTTCCAAAAAGTATGTCAAAAAAGATGCAATGATGGAGATCTACAAGAACATCATAGCTATGGAGGACACAATGAATATTCTTTAACAATTAACTAAAACTTTCATTATGAATAATTATTAATAAATTCAATGAAAACTTGCACTACATTCAAAAAATCTACTCAAGTAAGGACTACGACATCTTCTAATTGTTTTGGAAGAGTGAGGTATGTTTCTTCTTTCCATATCCTTACCCTCACATGACTTGTATGAATTATGACAAAGGATACACCTATTAAAAGAGGAATGACAAATGAAAAAATACCCAAATTCACAGAGTTTGACTCTTTCTTCTTCAAAGACGTGCTATAGGGATTATGGTTCCTCCACAACAATATTCTTAACTCTCATGCCTTCTGTCTAACTTAGCTTAGCAACTTCAAGGATTTGTGTAACATCACCTTTGCTATGGAATATTTTCTCACAAGGAGGTCTTGCACATAAAATTATCACCTATTCAATGAATAGGCCTTTTGCAGTATGAGTGGTATGATACTCAACAGATAAGAATTTCTACAGAGTATCTAAAATGTGGATATGAGTAATGATTTATCAATTATATAGAAGAATTTTAATTTAGAATATGGCTGCTGTGGTAAAAGATCTCATACAAAGTCCTTTGATGTGTATGTGATCTGGCTGTAATATAAATATACTTTAATCTAGAAAACAGTGGCAAGCAGATCTGAGTTCAATGCCAGCCTGGTTTATAGCAAGTCTGGTAAGTAAAGCTATGGTTCAGGTATGGTGGTACATGCCTTTAATCTCAAACAAAGGGTGTAAAATATTGCTAGAATGAAGCACCCATGTTTGAAAGAAAGGTCGAGTTAAGTGGCACAAAAGGGGATAAAATCTGAAACATAATTGACAGAGTAGGATAGATGTATCTGTCGTGAGAAGAGAGAGGAAAAGAAGCTCATTAAGGAGCATTGCATGGAGAGAGGATGGAGTTTTACTGGGAGAGTAATAGAAAGACAGGTTTTAGGGAAAGAATTAAGGTTAAGATCAAATGATCCAGAAAATTTGAAAGAGCATGATGATTAGAAAAAAATGCTGGAGTTATTTGAGGCCAAACAATGCAATTCAGAGGGTGGGAGAAAAGCCAGATGTAGTAAGTTAGCTAGGAGAGTTGTTGGGCCAGAATTCGAAAGAACAAGATAGGGTGTGCATATGAAGCAGTAATTCACACAGGCTGAAAATCTTCTACACATAAGATAGATCATATGGAACTTAGAAGCTGCCCTGCTCAGGCCAAGAATAGCAGAGAGAGGAGCAGTAATCCTTGGATATAGGAATTATGGGAGGTGAAGAAAAGTCCTTTTTATAGTAATAGCTGTTTAGCAAGGGTTTCACCATGTTCTCTCATTTCAAAATGCCTTGCTAACATAAAAAATATACCTGACAGTGAGGAACATGGGATTGTGAGAATTTAATATTCCTTAATACTCTTAGAGTGGTGTTTGTTTTCAAACTGTTGCTTTTCTTCAAAACCTCTGGGACACATTAATATTTTTTTACAGGGGCTTCGGATATGGTCTGGAGGTTAATAGCACTGTTGGTTCTTCCAAAGGTCCTGACTTTAATTCCCAGCAACCACAAGGTGGCTCACAACCATCTATAATGAGATCCTGTGCCCTCTTCTGGTGTGCAGGCAGAATAACGTATAAATAATGAATAAATAAAACATCTTTAAATATTATTTTCACGAAAATATTTATATCAAATTTCATGAAGTAATTACCGTTCATATCTTCTAGAAGGTTGATAATGTTCTTCCATATTATGGTCTTCCCAATTATAGCCTAAAATATGTACCAGAAAGAGTATGATATATTATTGAAAAATAGGTAAATTTTCTGTTACTATATTCAGTAAATCTCAGAAACATGCCTGATTTTTCAACTCAATCATCCCGATTCTAATTGAAATTATATAAGAGCATCAATACAAACAAACAACAGTAACAACAGATGTCACCTTTACCTTAATAGAGAAAGAAAATTCACTGTCTTACCTATAGCTGTAAGGTGCTTATAGGTCTCTATCATCACATCTTTGTAGAGACTCTTTTGGGAAGGATCCAGCAAGGCCCACTCTTCCCGAGTGAAGTTCACATTCACATCAGCATAGGTAATTGAATTCTAAATGATCCCACACATGAGGATAGCAGAAAGCACAATGGTGACAACAGTGTAAATGCATACTTCATTGAAAATATATTCATATAATTCTGGTGATTCCCTGATATTTCCTGAACCAGAAGATTCGATATACTCATTAAGTCATTTTAGAAGGAAACTAAATGAGGAGGTTCACCGAAATTCTGCAACCTTTGAATAGAATGCAGTCTTTCAAGAGAAATGAAAAGTACCAGACATAAAAGAAAGCAAGACAAGCAAGTAGATGAAAAATACAGAACGCAGATCTGCATGCACAATTACTAACTACAAAATTTAGGAGCACGCAGGATGAACTGGTTGACGACTTTAATTCCAGCACTCAGGAGGCAGAGGTATGTGTATCTCATTGAGTCAAAGGCCAGCCTAGTCTCTGAAACAAGTTTCATGACATCTAGAAGTACATTTAAGACCTGAATCCACCGCAATCATTTAAATAAGAAAGATAAGAAATATACAAAGAACTCTATGGTATTTCTGAAGTTCCTACAAAGAATTATATATTCACATTTCTGTATCTATCTTCCAGAAACCTGAAGTGTCCCAGCTTAAACTGTAATGTTAATGAAAGCTAACTAAAAGGGAATGCATGTTCAAACAGGTACAAATGGACAGATGAAAACATTAGTACTGGAATTGTTGGTCATAAATGAGCAACTTAAGGCAGTTGCGGGGACTCAGCAATGAAAAGCTCTTGTTGGTCTTGCCAATAACGGGGCTCAATTGCCAGTGCTTACATGGAGGCTCACAACTACCCATTACTTTAAATTCTGAAGTTCTGAGGCCAGTCAGCTGCTGACTATTGTGAGGACCAGGTACACAAGAGTTGCATAGTCACACATACAGCGAAAATATTAGTAATATTCAATCACTTAAAACAAAACAAGAAGCAGGAAGAACCAGACTTGCCTGCAATCCAATGACTCAGAAGACTCACACAGTATTAATGTTATGAATACAAGACATCCTGAGAAACAGAATATACTCTCTACCAAATATCAAAATTCAAGTGTGGATGTGGATGAAGATCAGCATAGTAGCATATGCTTGACATGTAAAAAACCTACATACCACACTCATCAGCAAACATATGAAAACAAAAACTCCCAGGCATATTGGTTAACATTGAATCCCAGCCCTCTGGAGCCAAAGTGAGGTGGACCTCTAAGTTTGAGGCTGGGCTGCATTGCATACCTACATCCAGGACAGCCAAACCTACACAAAACCTTGGTCTTGAAATACAATAAAAATAAAAAATGTAAAAACCTCAGGATACCAAAATAGCTTAGCAATGAATAGCAATTTCTTTGACTCTTTCTTGTGATTTAGAGATAGATTGGATAATGATGATGCCCACGTGAGCATGAGAAGGAAAAAGAAGGATCAGTTTCAATCACAACACATTAGAACAGAAACAAAAGGAAATGGTTTGAGATCATAGACACTCAAATCCAATCCCCAGTAAGAAATCTAGACAGGTTCCACCTACAAAACCTTTTATACCTTCCTCCAAAGAAGCACACAAAGAAGAAATAAATGTTCAGTGATATTCTCCTACTTGATTCTGTGGACCTTTTCCACTCTCTGTTACGGAGGACCCAATTCTCATGGTAGCCCCTAGCACTCCAAAAGAACAGCAGTGGCAGCTCCCTTTTCCTATGTCCAAGTCACCTGTAGATTACAGACTCCCACTCTCTGTTCTGCTTCCGGGATCCCACTCCCAAGTCTTCAGGTCAACCATAGGTCATGCTTACATAGAGACCAGGGCAGTGTACCAGGGATCTTCTCCACTGTCTTTGTTAAAGCACACTCAATTCTCAGGATCTTGCCTAGTGACCAAGAGAACACATGTGGCACCATCCACTCCATACCATCCCAGCAAGCCTAATACTGTGAACACACTAGCCAAGTAGGTCATTAAAAAAGTAACACTCCATCAAAACACTTTCTGAAACTTGAGAGCCCTAACAGAATCCCAAGAACAAAACTCCCATACAACAAGAGAGCACTTAGACCTATAATCCAAAAAATAGAAAGAGAAGACAAAGAAACAATGAAACATAGGGTTGGTTCTTTATGAAAAACAAACAAGATAAACAAACCCTTACCTAAACAAAATTAAAGACAGAGAGGAAATAACCAAAATAATAGAAACAACAATTGTATTGAAAATTTTTGTTTCTTTAAAATCCCACTCATGTTATGTGAATGTGTTTTTCTTTAACTCCAGGTGTGGAGCATGAGGCTGCTTCAGTTTGTCCACAGCTGTTATATATGATTGTCTCGTGCTCTAGCAGGCCTGTGGTTTTACGACCTGCGCATAGTTTAGTTCTGAGTCTTCTGGAGAGGGTACACATGCAGAGCCATGAGAGGGCCCTGGTTCTTTGAAGAAGAAAGAAGCTGCTGCTCTTCCTGATGCTGTTCACCCACACTGCTACTGTGTTTGTCATTGCTGCTTTGTTGGGCTGCTGGATATCCTGGTGACTAAGACGTATTGCTCCAAAGATCCTGACCACCCTAATCCACAGGATGCAGATAAAGAGACCTATATTTCTTTCCCCTCTAGAATTCTCTCTCCTTTACCAATTGGGGGTTTTGGAAGGAATAAAGGTTATAAGGGAGGTATAGGTTTATGAATCCAAATAAAGTGCTGAAGCGGTGACTCAGGATAGGAGCACTGGCTGCTCTTCCAATAAACCCAAATCGAAGAGATTTAAACAAACAGTGCCATTTGTTGTTTGCTGTATCAGTGGGCTTCTGGAATCCACACAACTGAGACAGTTTTTGCACTAAAGAACAAATGACCCTAATCAGCATTAAGTACCTGGAGATCTACATTCCTTCTCTGTACTAACTGTTTTCTCTCCTAACTAGGGCTAGTCGAAGGGAGGTATAGGTATTTATGAACCAAGAATAAACTAAGTATTTGAAAAAGAAAAGTTTACACTTTTGCGCTCAGTAATAAGAAATATAATTCCTAGTTGAAAAAAAAAAAAACACCTCATGTCACATTTCACATTTTGTCTTCTTTCCATAGCTTAAATTGTGGCATTCTTGATTATTTCATTCCAAAGTAATACTTTTGCTACCAAAAAAATATCCCATGCCTCAACCTTCAGGTCACCTGTGCCTGTGCCCTTACATCGAAATACCCACTACTGTGTGGCTACATCTGAAAGCCAGAACCCATTTGGGTTCTCCTGGACATATTTTCATCAGACATAAGACTGTTCCAAAATCTGGAGATGAACTACTGGAGGTATCTCCATACCTGACTTCAAGATATACTAAGAGTAATAGTAATAAAAACTGCATGGTACTGGCATAGAAGTAGGCTGGGTGATCAATGGAAACAAATCAAAGACACAGAAATAAACCCACACAAGTATGCACAATTGCTTTTGGACAAAGGAGCCAAAACCATGCAATGGAAAAAGACAGCACCTTCAGCAAATTGTGCTGCTTCAAATACATGTCCACATGTAGAAAAATGCAAACAGATGCATATTCCTCACCCTGCACAAAACTCAGGACCAAGTGGATCAACAGCTTAAACATAAAGCCAGATTCCCAAAATCTGCCAGAGGAGAAAGTGGGTAACACCCTTGAACTTACTGGTCCAAGAGACAACTTCCTGAACAGAACACCTGCAGTGCAGACTCTAAGATCTACAAGTAATAAACGAAACATTTTGAATTTCAAAAGCTTTTGTAAAGCAATGGGCACTATTATTACCAGGAGATGGCCATCTACAGATTGAGAAAAGGTCTTCACCAATCCTCCCTCTGACAAAGGGCTAATTTCCAGAATTATATTAAAGATTTCAAGAAATTAAACAGCAACAAACAAAATAATCCTATTAATAATGGGACACAGGGATAGAGAACTCTCAGCAGAGAATTCGTGAATGGTGCATAAGCATTTAAAGAAATGCTCAACATCCTTACTCATCAGGGAAATGCAAATCAAAATTATCTTTGAGACTCCATCTTACACCTGTCAGAATAACTAAGATCAAAACCTGAAGTGACAAAACATGCTGGCAAGGATGTGAAGAAAGGGGAACACTCCTCCATTGCTGGTGGGGGAGCAAACTTTTACAACCACTTTGGAAATCAGTCTGGCACTTTCTCAGAAAACTGGGAAAAGTAAAACCGAAAGACCCAGCTATACCACTACAGTGGATACATATGAAAGATGCTCCACCATACAACAAGGACATTTCTTCAACCATGTTCATAGCAGCTTCATTTCTAGTAACCAGAAACTGGAAACAACCTATATGCCTCTCAACCGAAGAATGGGTAAAGAAACTGAAACATTTACACAGAAGAATACTACCCAGCCATTTAAAACAAGGAAATCATGAAATCTGCAGGCAAATGGGTGAAACAAGAAAAGGTCTTCCTGAGTGACATAACACAGACCCAGAAAGACACACAGAAGACAGTACTAAGCCTCAAGGACAACAAAAACAGGACAATGAAAGTCCCTTTTAGTGGCCAGAGCTGCAGACTCTCCTCCTCTCCAGGGCATCCACACTCAGAGAGGCTTACAGAGCAAGGGCCTCTTCCCAGGTCACCACATCCAGTTTGGCTCACAGTCCATCCCACTTCTAACACATGGGGCTCTCCTAGATCAGCAGACCAGCTTTTCTGGGACTGGCAACAACGAACCACATGATCTCCATGGCATAGCTTCTGGTCCTGCATATTCATCACTACAGAAGAACCAGAGGAGAATCTTGGAAAGACTCTGCAAGGTAATTCATACTGTTCCTCCTTCCAGGTTGTGATGTTTCCCCAGAGTCCATCATTAGCTTAGACCAGGCATTTGGGTCTCAGAACTTTGGAAGATCCTCTACGGGAGGATGAGATATCAAGGGACTCAGACAGCACAAACCATCTCAGCTCTGCTCTTCCATTCTAGGGGCAGACAGAGCCTTAGCCTGGTAAATTAGTAGTTTAATAAATGTTTCCACTCTCCCAGGGTACATGTTTATTTTACACGTCACAGGGTCCTGCATGTACACATTTAATTACCCTCTCACTGTCCAATGCAGCCATCTCTACCTCACAGCTGAGAATTCCTGCAGCACCCCTCAATCCAACACAAACAGTAACAACAACTGAAGCCTAAAGAGCTATGAATTTGAAAGAAAGAAGTGGCACATGGAAGGTGAATAAAAAAATAAGAATTAAGTGACATGACTCTTTCTAGGTATGGTGGGGAGAAAGTTTATTATAGAGAGAAAGGCACCTGTGAGCCATGTGAGGAGAGGGAGGAAAGAAGAGGGGCAAGCCAAACCATGAGACTATGACAGTAAATAATAGATGAAATAGAGCAGGTAACCAAATTGGGTAGATAACAGAAAGAAGGGCAGCTGGGTTAAGCGCCTAGTCCTGGGCTAGAGGGCAGTGTATGCCAGCCATAACTTGTAAATAGGTAGGGACTCAGGGATGCTGGGCAAACCTGGTAGGTCATTCTGCTCTGAACTTTTAAATAGGCACCTCAGCCATTTGTCCCAGGATTTGAGTCTTAACAGTGCCCAGGTCGACACATGCAGTCTGGTCACAGTCCATCCAACTTCTAACACGTGGGACTGAGACAGCTCAGCATTCCTAAGGCCAGGATAAAGGACCTCACAAGCAGCTGATGGCTGCCGGGTTCCATCCAGCCCAGTAAGGACCAACCACACCAGCTCCTGCTGCTCAGCCTCCTGCTCCACCACCACGTTGGCTGCCTCGGCCACACACTCACCATGTCGTCTCTTTGGAAGTCGCCTGAAATCCCCTCACAGGAACCAGCAGCTGAGCTCAGACTACAGCACGCCGAACATTCCAGACAGCTCAGCTTCTAAACCGAACCTGCAACCTGGCACCCGGAAGATCCTTCCTCTTCCTCTGAGTACAGGATTCGTCTGGAAGTCCTGATTGGCCAGTGAGTCTTGAGCGACATGAGCACATCCTATAGGGTCACGGTGTACTGAAGAGACAAAGCATAGTACTTCCTGGCCCAGGAGGAATGAATTCATATTTGCTAATTACAAAGAGCAATGAGACCCTGGCTTAGGGAGGAACCTGACCTTGGAAAAATCTATGCTCCAGGCAGGGATCTTGGATCCATGACTTGAACTTTGGGTCCATATGTGGAGAATCAGGGCCACATCTTTTCCAGATCTGCAGAGATTTCGTTGTCAGTTGAATTTTGCCTGTTGTCTAATAGCCTACCCTTCTGTCTTCAGGCACTCAGGAATCATTTTCCCTTCTCCTTCTCCTGAAATCAAGGTGGATAGCTTGAACAATCAATTACTCAACTTGCAGTGGAGTAAACAGTCTATCCACATGAGGAAGGCTACCCAAAATACTAACAATTTAGAAAGATTTTAGGAAGCAAAATGAGATTGTTCTGTGACTTCACACTGAGGTCAGCTAAACTGAAGCTACTTTTCCCCTGCTAGGTATCAGACAACCTTGGGAGAAAAGCAGCAAACAGATGATACACAATTTGGATCAAGCATGTCTTCCTCTGTGAGACTGTGAAAACAAGCAAACAAGAAACTGGAAAAACACTGTGGTATCAGCAACGGATGTGTAGGTGAACCAAACAGATAGACTGAATCTCTCTATGGATGTAGAAACTGGATCTATAAGAATTACCCACAGTTTCTGGTCCACCTAATCCAACAATCCCTGTCTGCCAATGGAAATTTGAAAAATTCAGTAGCCACTTAGACCATGTAGCTGGATGTCTCAGCTGGTCTTTAGTAGATCCCAGAATTCCAAAAAGTAGGCTCTACTCCCAGTTCCAAAAAATATGACTTTGATAGCCAGAGTTTGAACAAGCAGAAAATAAGAAAGAGCTATCATCTTCAATGGAGTTTATATGTGTACACTGCTATCAGAAATGTGGTTTACATGAAAGAGATATCTTTTCACTTCAAATAATCCAGATTAATCGCCCGGCAGTAATGGTGCATGCCTTTAACTCCAGCAATCCAGAGATAGAGGCAGGCAGATATCTGTGACTGAAAGGCCCACCAGGTGTACAGAGGGTGTTTGAAGACATACATGGTTACACAGAGAAACCCTGCCTTAAAAAAGCAAAATAAAAAAATAAATATAAATAAAAACAAAATCAAGATTAAAGAAGGGGTTTCCTACTTCACAATACCCAACTGCTAGGGATTTAGTTCACAGAACTAGCATAAATAGTGGCCCCTACCATGACCTTGGATGGTCTCAAGAAACCTCTACCCAAATTTCACCTGGGAAAATCTGACCCTCTTTGGGACTTGATGATCAGTAACAATCCGGTTTTAAAAGACTCAAGATTGTATCACACTGGATCCTGTTGGCTATGCTACAATTCACACCCCCTAATTATGAAGGGATTGGTTTAATTGAAAATTGTACCATTGAAGCTGTTTCCAGCAGTTTCGAGGGCAGTGTGCTGGGACATAACTGACTCTTCAATCAGTGTCAGAACAAGGAGTTTGTTAGGGACAGGTACTATCGTCCAATTGGCATCTCTGTAACATTACCCTGAGTGTTCCATCCTGTCAGACCAACACATACTTGAGTCCACCCAGCCAGGGATGGCGGGCTTGTGACACTGGGCTCACTCCTCACCTTTATAGCAGCATTCTGAACAATGCCCAAGGTTTGTGTATTGTAGTTCAACTGGTTCCATAGATTACACATCATTCAGAAGATAAAATAACTAATGTCCTTTTGGGAATGCCAGGAACACTGAACTGACTCGGTTCAAATGAGAACCTATGTCCTTTACTCTGGCTCTTATCCTAAGTGCAGGCTTGGCTGGGGTAAGAACAGGAGTTGCAGTTTTAGCAGTTCAGAGTAAAAATTGTAATGCTTTAAAGGCTGATATAGACCAAGATATTCAATGCCTAGAAAATTCAATCTCCCAACATGAAAGAAGTGTTGACTCTTTGGCTGAAGGGGTTCTAAAAATAGAAGAGTGTTAGGCCTTCTATTTTTACAACAAGGAGGCTTATGTGTGGCCTTAGAAGAAGAATGTTGTTTTTATGTCAACCACTCCGGAGTTATCAGAGAAACTTTAACTAAAGTCAGAGAAAGTCTAGAACAAAGGTAAAGAGAAAGAGAGGAATCTAAAGGATGGTTTAAGTCTTGGTTTGATGCACTCCCCTGGCTGACGACTCTGATATCTACTCTCCTGGATCCTCTTTTTATTCTTGTAGTACTTTTTGCCTTTGGTCCTTGCACCTTAAAGAAGCTTCTACAGTATGAAGCAGAGATTGGGAACAATACAGTTAATGGTTATGAGATCCAACTACCACTAATTGCATGAAGGATCCCATGATTGTTCATGAGAAGTTTCTAGTAGAGGGGCAAATGAGAGAAAAAGAGCTGAACTAAGTCTTTCTTTTTTTCAGATTCCATTTTGAATGGCCCTGTCCTTTAAGTGACCCAAGTTCTCCCACCAGGAACCCTTGTGTGTTTGCATCAGACTTGTGTTACTGGTGGTCTCTTGGGGAGGGTCTCAAGATAAAGTATAACACCAGCACACAATTACCTGTAATAAAGAAACCTCCAAATCTGTACAACTTGTGCAGGCAGATACATTTAATGATGTAACAGAGTCAACCACCTGTTGTTGATTGTGAAGTAATGAAAGGCTCTTTGACAAGTGCTGAGGCTTCTGTGATTCAGCCAGAATACTTGAAGACAGGTGAAAAGGAGGCATCCATAAGACTCATAGCAGTACAGAAACCAGCATGTTAGGGAAGCCATGAGAAGAGCACCAAGAACAGTAGTAAATATTTGTTTGTTTGTTTTAGGATCAAAACACAGGATTCCATTGTGCTCAAGGTCAGTGTGGTGGTTTGAATAAGAGTAGCTCTCAAGGCTCCTGTGTCTGAATGCTTGACATGTTGGGAGTGGCAAGGTTGAGTAGTGGGGCCTTGTTGGATAGGGTATGGCCTTGTGGGAGGAAGTGTGTCACTGGGAAGGTGGGATTTGACTTCTCATATGCACAAGCAGGCTTGGGTGACTCTGCAACTGACTGATCAAGATTTAGAACTGTCAGCTCCTTCTCCAGCCCCATCTCTGCCTGCCCACTGCCATGTTTCCCTCCATGGTAATCATGGACTAAACCTCTGCAAATGCAGCATGCTCCTATTCAATCTTTTTCCTTTCTATGTGCATCCAAGGTCACCGCATGTTTTCATAGCAACAAAATCTTAAGAAGAGTTAGCTCACCTTCAATGGATGGTGAGCTCAACACTCATTAGTCACATGGCCCTGTGGGATACATGGTTTAGATGACTCCCTTTTCTTTATAAAACCATGTTTGGCCTGGATACAGGAGGAGAAGATTTCTATGGCTGGGGAACAAAGGAAAGAATACTGTTGACTCAATCAGAAACTGTGGAGTCCATATATATTAGCACAGGAACTGCAACTGTGGAAGCAATGCCTTGTCATCCAGAGGTTGTACCTCCTCAGTACACAGACACAAGAGGTTCCCTGACCCCACTGTATTGTGGTTGACTGTGACAGGGTTGAGTTCAGATGGATCTGGGAAATTTATATTGAGAGACCAAAAAGATTAAAAATTAGCAGCTATTATTAAGGGCTGAACTATGTGGGTGGAGAAGTCTGTTGATGCCCTGAGGGGAAGGACCACCTTACTGCATTCTTTCCCCACCTACTAGAGATAACAGTTGCTAGGAAACTGGCCCATCCCCCTAGGGAGGGACACCAGGTCAGTATGGTCTGGGGATCTTCCTATAGCCAATCAATTCAAAATGTAATATTTTGATGAATAGATGCTTGCCAGGCAGGTATTGCCCCTGCCTTGGGCATGCTGGGAGGAACCAGAATCTATATATCACCCAACTAACCTGGGGCAGCATGCTCAGCTCCCACCGCTTTGGCGGTGGGGCTGTGTAGGCCCGAGCTGCAGCTTGTAATTTTTAATAAAAAGACCCTCATGTGTTTTGCAACGGAGTTGATTCTTGGAGATCGTTTGGGGGCTCGCGAACTGGGTAAAACAATATGAGCTGGGATTTAATACTTTGGGAAACACGTTTTCTGAAATAGTGTATCATAAGTAAATATTGGCAGTTTGTGTGTGTGTATGTGTCATTTTCCTCAGGAAAGCATTGTCGTATGGCATTGAAGGCAGTCAAAATTAACCACCTCAAGAGACTGCCATTAACTGCAGAGCTGACATAAATGTCCCCATATTTTTCTGTGGGAACTGGTAGGGAGGGAAATTACAGATAATGGCACACACACAGAGGATAGAGACTTGAACCAAAGTTTGAAGCCTGGATTGAAACCTAAATTGGAAGTGTTGCAGTGTTCAATCTCTCCCTAATCAGGGTAGGGCAGGTGAGATGAAGGAAGCCTGTCACACAACAAGAGAGGAGTTGGCTGCCCTGTGCTAACAGGAAATGATTTCTCTCTTCAGTTTATCTGTTTCTACTTTCTATTTCTCTAGACCTATCTCTACCTTGGTGGCTCACCCATGTTGGTTTTCATTTTGCTCAATGTCTTTTTATGTGATTTCTTGCACCCAAATTTCATATCAAACACATGTCCCAACCCTGAGATGACCCAATTAATAAAGCAGTACTTTTTGGTGCTCCACAGCATTTCTTAATTTTGGTGTATGCACAGATGATTCTTGTTGCCCTGGTAATTTCCTTGGAACTCAGTCAATATAATGTCTAGAGACCTGCACCCCCAAGTGTTCTTTTACTCACCTGGACAATTCTGAAGTTATAAGGCCATTACAGAAGCTGGTGGGAGGCATTTATCTTCAGAGGATGATTCAGGTGGTTCCTTGACAGACTTACCTTCTGAGACTAAAATATGAATTGCTACAAATAATTGCCTGGACAATACTACAATTTCTCTTCATCATGAGAATGTGCTTGTTAAAAGAAAACTTAACTAGGTGGGAAAAGAACACTTCCTCAATAGAAAATGCACTTGGTTTTATCCTAAAGAATGTGGTGGTGACTGAGTTTTTTTCTCCAAAATCTGTGGTTAGAGCTCAAAATCTCCTTCACAATGTGAGTATGAAAGGAACTGGTGCATATGGAAAAAGGAGGAAGGGGAAGGAAAACACTGCTCCAGGTTAAGAAAGGTCACTGATCCTGGTCATAAAACACCTAAAATTCAGACATGTTCTTGGGAAGGAAGAATATTATGCTGGATGGAGGACACATTGAGATTTGAATTCCATATGTTAAATGCAAGTTTTACTCTCTTTGAGAGAAAAGACTTATGGTTGACATTTCTTTTTATATTTAATTTTTATATTCATTTTACATCCCAATCACAGTCCTCTCCCTCCTGTGCCTCCTTCTCACCCTATTTTTCCCTCCTCTTGTCCTCAAAAAAGGGAGCCCATTTCCACCAATGACACATCAATTCATATCAAGAGTGAACTCCTCCTCATCCTCAGGCCAGGCAAAGCAGCCTGATAAAGATGAAGTAGTGAAAATCAGGCAACACAGTCTATGTCATAGACAGCACTTATTTCTTACAAGCATCTGTGTGGCTGCATCTGTAGAAACCAGAGATTAACTGGAGAAGCATAGCAGGCTATTCTGATCTGCCCCATGTATGAAGAAAACTCTAGAGAGGGATGCCTCTCTATCTGGACAAAAAATCTCAGTTCCTGGAAAGTCAGTAACCCATTTCTTTGCATATCTGTATTTTTCAATTGTTGCTGTGTTAGCTTGTGGTTTTCCTACTAATGATTGAGATCGCTAATACATTGGTTTTAAATTGTTAAAAATGCTTATACTTTGTCTGTGTGTGCTCATTGGCTTTAGCTGTCAATGTTACATAGCTTAGCATGATCTGTGGGAGTAACAACTGGGGGTTCGCCAGATGAGAATCACTTGTGGCTATGTTTGTGAGTGACTACAGTGGTTGTGAATTCAGTGGTAAACCCCAGGCACTGATGGTGGAAATTTACCTCAACATGTGGCCTGGGCTGGTTAAGAAAACTTACAGAGAAGTAGACAGTGACCTTGTAAAAGAACATAGCAACAAACAGTGTTCAACTATAATCCATGCCTTCATTTGATAGCCTGAGTTTCTTTTTTGAGCTCCCTCAATGTTTGGGGCCTACCAGCATCAGCCAAAGAAGCCGACTTATCACCTGAGTCGTCTTTGGTTATTGGCGTTAATGACAGCAACAGAGAAGAAAGGCAGAATAAAACTTATACTCTCAAAATTTTGCTTGTCATTGTCAGAAAATCTGAATATTGTTGTTTTGATCAATACACAATATATAAGAAATCTAGATATCAAAAGCCACTTTATGCTTAACTGGGGCTTAATGTTGCATTCCAGGAAGTACTGAAAGAAGAGAGTGGCGAGAGAAATACAGGTCGTGGAGGTCACGGTAAGGAGGATTCAGTGGAAATTAGACTCTGAAAAATTTGGCAAGGGGTTACATGATGTTTTGAATGATGATGGCCCAATATGCTTATGTAATAGAAAGCTTGCTGCTCAGCTAAAGGAACTGACTGAGGAAAATTAAGAGATAATGGAATCATTGGATGGGGTGTGTCACACTCTGAGTTCTAAGTGTGGCTCTATCTATCTATGTATCTATCTATGTATCTATCTATCTATTAATTTATTTATTTATACATACATACAGTGTTCTGTGTGCATATGTGCCAGCACACCAGAAGGTACCAGATCTCCTTAAAGATGGTTATGAGCCACTATGTTGTTGCTGGAAATTGAAATGAGGACCTTGTGAAGAGCAGACAGTGCTCTTAAGCACTGAGACATCTCTCCAGCCCCTGTGGCCCCATTTCAAAAACAATATGGAGAGAGGGACAACCTGGTGAAAGAGCTGTCACCACACAATCTTCTATTTTCTGAGTTATGGGGCCAGTTGAGGGCACTGTGCTGGTGGAGTTCATGAAGATGTGTGCACTTGTGAATGTATATGTGTGTGAGAGACAGACAGAGAGAGAACAAGCACCCACAGGGCCTGGATCTGTGTTGAGCCCCTAGGATGAGGTATGTGTTACAGGTATCTAAGTGCCCCCAGTCTGTGTGTGGATCTCTCAGTCAGAAGAACGGGGAGGCTGTTTCCATGGATGATAGGATTCAGCATTATCTTTTGTGAAGTTCTGAGTTTTTTCCAAAACACGAAGCCATCTTCTCAGCCCTGAGAAAGCCACATTTTAAAGCTTTGTATGTGTTTCATTTATATGGATGTTTTCCATTCATGTGTCTGTGTGTCCTACCTGCAAAGGCCAAAGAGTACAGTAGATCCCTTGGAAATGCATTTACAGGGTATGCTTAGCTAGCTTGTGATTCCTGAAATGGAACCTGTCTTCTATAAAAACATCCAGTGCTACTAACTCCTATGCCCTCTATAGCCAATATTTATTTAAATTTAATTTTACCGATGTTAATTTAAATATATTACACCATTTCCCCTATTCTTGTCCTTTATCCACCCTATTCCAAATTCTTTCCTTCCATTGTCTTAAAAAAGAATGTGTGAATAAGTATGGACCAATGTATATAAAAAAACTTACTGAGTCCATGTGTATGGCTTGTGTGGGTAAGGGTTTTTGTGCTTACCCCTTTCCATAGGATATATAAATGAGGAAGTAACCACTGCCTGAGGCTAATTATCCCACTTCCAAGAGTGTTCTAATCTTCAATGCCCAGAATGAGTCTGACTCTGAAGTGACCTGACCTGTCTTGGACAGGAAACATTAACAAGGAAAAGGTGGCAAATTAGGTAACACATGGTGCTGGCATGGCCTGGATGTTCTGGGGCTGCAGGGAGGACTATGGACATTGGTCTTAGCCAATCAGTCTTCCTTTGTATTGTGGATCTCCCATTATACGATTGACCTTGGATATTTGCTAGGATGTCATTGAAATCTTAAAGTTCCTGCCTCCTCTTTCTGTACACCATGACTATAGGCCTGTGTTACCAAGCCTGGCTTAGGTGGTTTCAACCTCAGTGATTTAGTAGAATGTTGGGATGAGTGTAATGAGTAGTGACACATACATATACATACTTATGTCTGTGAGGCACCTGCTCAGTATATGTTGAATAAGGACAGAACTTCGATTTACTATGATGAGTGATAAAAACTCAATGTTAAAGAAAAAAATATTTTTCTTTATAATTATAGGAGAGGATTTTAAGCAAACAACTGTAGTTGAACAAAGATATTTTTTTCTCTTACTGGAGTTAAGACCAGAGCCTGTGTCCTTCCTACCATGACCATTTGAACTCAGCGATTCATTCTTAATCAGCCCATTGAAAGAACTCAGTTACTGAGGTAGACCATGCCCAACTATACTGCAGGCACTAAGAAGGCAAGGTAAGCAGATCTAGTATGTATACTAAGTTCCATGTAGGCCTGAGATTCATGTTGAGACTATTCTTTTAAATGAAAAAAAGAAAGAAATCAATGATTGAAAATGAAATCATCTTTAATTACTTATTTATTACAATTTATTCATTTTGTGTCCTGCCTGCATCCCCTTCCAAACCACCCATTCTCACCCACTTTCCATCTTCCCATATGCACTTTCCCTACTTCACTGATAAGGAGCTAGAGAAAAAAGAAAAAAAAAAAAACAAACAATGGTTAAAACACAAATTATTAATGAAAACTGGAAACATATTAACATATTTCTTCATTGTGACTAATTTTGACCAGTGATGAATATATAAGGTTTCACTTTATCTTTCTTCCCACAGGTGAAATTTGCTAATTGAAGACATGATGAAGCATTTAAACACAGGCTTATTGCAAACAGTTCTCAGAGGCTTCGCAGTTCCAAAGGAACTGCAGGGAAGCTCCCATGCAGAAAACATAAATGTGGCCAGAGAAGTATGTGTAGAGAGAAAGAGAGACAGAGGGAGCAAAAGAAATAGAGAGAGAACACACAGAGAGTAAACAGAAAGCAGAGAAGAAACAAAGAAAGGAAGAGTGAGAGAAGAAAAGCATATAGAAGAAAACAAAATATCTAGCTATATGGGGAAGAGCCTCTGGGAGAGCTAAAGCCTATTCTACAGGACTGGAAAGTTAACGGTAGTGGTTGAGTATGGCAATCATGCCTTTTAGAAGGTAGGGACTGAGGGATGCTGGGAGAACCTGGAAGCCAGATCCCCTTCTGTCAAAAAGGCACCTCAGCAGCTTTTCTCAGGTGTGAAGTACAACATATGGTACCTAATTTACCCTTTAGGTTTAATATGTTTAGACAGCAGGTAAGAGATACACAACTCAGTAATATAACCACGCCATGTATTAAAAACTTCCCATCTGTAAATTTCTCCTCCATGCTCAGCTTATGTCTCTCCTGCAAGGTATTCAAAGAATGACATGTTATTGAGCAGAAAATACCTCATCTACAGGAATAGGTCTTTTGAACAATGACATTTCAGAGGAGATCAGAATTTCATGGAGTTCATTGATTGACTAGATATTCGCCCAAGGGAGATATAGGAATGTTTATTCAGAATATCCTTATTCCTGCTAGGCAGAGAGATTACAGGGATGACAGAGTGGGGACTGAGGAGATTTAAACTCCTATTTGAGACCACAAAGTAGTGTCCTACTTGGTATTCTGACTAACAAGTACACATGTCTGAGAAGACAAAAGAAGAGGGGAAGAACTGGAGAATTGACCCACCATAGCTGAGTAGATACAGAGAATAGAGTAGGAGGTACCTTGTCCTCAGGTTGTCTAAAGCAGGTAACCAGACCTCAATCATCATATTTAGATGGCCAAAGGAGATGAAACAAAGTTGTGTCCCACTCTGTACATATCTGCCATGGCCTCAAACCCCATGAACCTTACACACAACCTTACACACACACACACACCAGAAGTGGTTCTTTTTTAGTAATTATCCTTGCTGTTACATTATCTAGAACCTTTTATATATTTCCTATAGAACATAGTACTTCAAGATGAAATGACAAACGGACAATTAGCAGAAACATACAGAATCATGGAACATCAAATTACATATTCATATTCATATCACATCAATCTATGTAGTGAGATGCAGTCAATGGCTAATTATACCACATTCATCAGCTTTCTCTTCAGTATCAATCATTCATGAAAGTGAATCCTATAGAAATGAACAAAGATTTTTATCATACTAAATACATTCATAAGGTTTTCTCTCTAGTATGATTTTATTCCTGGCTTTGAAAAAAAATGTGGCATGCAAAGGCTTTACTGGTAATATTCAGAAAGTTTCACTCCAGTATGAAATCTCTCATGCTTTTGGAGATTACAGCAATATTCAAATGCTTTACCACATTGAGTACATTCTTAGGGTTTCTCTGAAGTATGAATTCTTTTATGCCTCTGGAGACCACTACAACTTGCAAAGGCTGTATCACATTGATTACATTCGTAGGGTTTCTCTCCAGTATGTGTTCTTTTGTGCACTTGGAGCCTATTGTATAGTGAAAAGGCTTTCCCACACTGATTACATTTGTAGGGTTTCTCTCCACTATGTGTTCTATTATGTACTTTGAGATTACTGGTTTCTGAAAAGGCTTTACCACACTGATTACATTCATAGGGTTTCTCTCCAGTATGTGTTCTTTTATGCCTCTGGAGACTGTTCCAACATGAAAATGCTTTACCACATTGATTATATTCATAGGGTTTCTCTCCAGTATGTGTTCTTTTATGCTCTTGGAGATGTCTGTGTTGTGAAAAGGCTTTACCACACTGATTACATTTGTAGGGTTTCTCTCCAGTATGTGTTCTTTTATGCACCTGGAGATTACTGTAGTGTGAAAAGGCTTTCCCACACTGATTACATTCATAGGATTTCTCTCCAGTATGTGTTCTTTTATGCACATGGAGAGTACTAGGGTGTGAAAAGGCTTTACCACACTCATTACATTTGTAAGGTTTCTCTCCAGTATGTGTTCTTTTATGCTTTTCGAGACTACTGGGTTGTGAAAAGGCTTTCCCACACTGATTACATTTGTAGGGTTTCTCTCCAGTATGTGTTCTTTTATGCACATGGAGACCACTGGATTGGGAAAAGGCTTTACCACACTGATTACATCTGTAGGGTTTCTCTCCAGTATTCTCCAGTGTTCGTTTGTGCACCTGGAGAATATTAGTGTTTGAAATGGCTTTCCCGCACTGACTATATTTGTAGGGTTTCTCTCCAGTATGTGTTCTTTTATGCACCTGGAGATTACTGTGGTGTGAAAAGGCTTTACCACACTCTTTACATTTGTAGGGTTTCTCTCCAGTATGTGTTCTTTTATACTTTTGGAGACTACTGGGGCATGAAAAGTCATTACTACTTTGGTTACATTCATAAAGTTTCTCTCTAGTATGTGTTCTTTTATGCATTTGGAGACTACGATGTTGTGAAAAGGCTTGACAACAATGATTATAGTCACAGGACTGCTGTCCCGTATGAGTTCTTTCATGCTTTTGGAGATCACTGCAATATACAAAGGCTTTATCACTTTGATTACATTGGTATGGTTTCTCTCCTGTTTGTGTTCTTTTATGAATTTGGAGATTTCCATGTTGGGAAAAGACTTTCTCACCCTCATTACATTCATAGGGTTTCTCTCCATCATGTGTTTTTCTATGTAGGTGGAGTTGACTGTGTTGTGAAAAGCCTTTACCACATTGATTATATTTGTAGAGTTTCTCTCCAGTGTGATTCCTTTTATGCCTCGATAGATCAGTGGGATGTGTGAAGGCTTTACCCCAGTGGTTACATTCATAGGGATTTTCATATATAGGTGTTCTTTCATTCCTGCAAAGATCATAAGTATACATGTAAGCTTTACCATGTTCATGACACTGATGAATCTTTTTATCGGTGTAAATTAAGTTTGCAATTTGGTCTCATTGTAAAATGAAGTTACATCTTAAACTTTTATCACTTTGTTTACATTCATAGTTTCCCCCTTGACTATGGGTGTTTTGTACCTTCCAAGATACCTTTGATGGTAAGAAACTTATAGCATCATTTTTCTATATGTGGTTTTTCACATATTTAAAAGGACCTAGGAGGACTCAGCTTTAACAGAGTGAATGCATTCATAAATTTTCCTATATTCATAACCACACTGAATTTGTAAATTGAACCAGAATGAACACAACAATTTCCATAGGGCCAGGAATCATAAGAATTTTTTGGAATGTGATTTCATTGGTTATATTTCCAATGAGGTTGGAAAACTAATTATATTAGTTGAATTTATTAATAGTCTCATGCTTTGACTAAACTTTCTGAATGTGATACAGGTTTATGATTCATTTGTTATTAATAATGAATGAATGAACACATGAACAAATATTAATTTATAGTGTTGTCACTATCATGCGTTCTATTGTACATAAGTATAATGAGGTTTACAATGCAATAGGCTGTGATGATGTTCATCTGGAAAAAGCCTGCTCAGGAAAACTGAACTTTTGTGAATCCTTCTGAAAAGAACCTCTACACAGATGTAATGATAGAGACCTACAATATAATAACTGCTTTTGGGGAGACAATGAACACTCTTTAACATTTTAATTAATACTTCAGTACTGAATAATGATCAATAAATTAAATATAAACTGGCACCACATTCAGAAAGTCTGCACAAAATAAGGACTACTACATATCTTCTACTTGTTCTGGGAAAGAGAGGTATGTTTCCATTTTCCATGTCCGTATGCCCACGTGAGTTGTATCACACTTGACAAAAATAGTTATTTAAAAAAGAACAATGGGGGATCCAAGATGGTGGCAACCAGCGTACATCATATCTGAGAGGCCAAGGATCTGAAACTCTGAAATTGGTAAGTGGAGGGGCAGCTGAAGCCAGAACATCTACATTGCAGCTTCCTTGGTAAGAGGGGACAACACATGAGCTGAGACCATTTAGTTCCATGTCATCCAAGGACTCCTCTGGGGACTGAGAGTGGGAACAATCGATCCCTCTGCACTTTCCCTTCTCAGGTCTCCCTTCTCCTTAGCCGAGGCAGCCCACTGTGCCCTGCAGCTCCTAGCAGAGCACTCCCTGCTTCCTGACTAAGTCAGCAGGGGCAGGCCTCCTAAGTCCTCAGTGGCAGTTGCTGGCTATACCAGCCTTCCATGTCCCAGGTCTACAAGCAACTGTATTGGCCTTTCAGAGCCTCCCAGCAAGTGAATGTACCAGGTTCTCAGACCCTAAGTGGAGGGCAGCTGGATGTACAGGCCACCCAGCACTGCAGACTGGTGTAGGGTCTCCACAAGGCTTCCCATCAGACATCTGTACCTGCCTCCCACTTCTGCAGCTGTGGCTGGACTCCCAGTGGACTGTTTTACCATCTTCCAAGTTTTGCAGCTGCAGCACCACTGAGCTGATAGATCTCCTACACCCACATTTGCCCCAGCAGGGACACATCTGGGAGTAGAAAACAGGGGGAAACCCTGTGTTCTCTCATTAGACCAAAGAGAGAATGGGTATGCCTTCAAATGAGTGCCTGCAGAGCCCCACATCCAGGGTCTCTCTACTCTAGCAGCCAGACATCAGATCCCTCCCACCCACACACCCACTGTGGACAACATTGGTATTCTTGGGACAGTGTTCTCAACATGGAAGGACAAAATCTATATAAAGAACTAAGGAAGTTAGTTCTTTATATAGTTAGCAAAAAATCAAGTAATCCACTTAAAAAATGGAGTACAGAACTAAACAGAGAATTCTGAATAGAGGAATATTGAATGGCAGAGAAATACTTAAAAAAGTTAATCCTCACTAGCCTTTAAGGAAATGCATATGAAAAAGACCCTAAAATTTCACCTTACACGTATCAGAGTGGCTAAGATCAAAAACTCAAGAGACAACACATGCTGGAGAGGTTGTGGAGAAAGGGGAACCCGCCTCTACTGCTGGTGGGAATGTAAACTTCTACAACCACTCTGGAGAGCAATCTGGCACTTTCTCAGACAACTAGAAATAGCACTTCCTCAAGATCCAGATATACCACTCTTAGGCATATATTCAAATGAGGCTCAAGTATACAATAAGGACATTTGCTAAACAATTTTTGTAGCAGCCTTATTTGTAATAGCCAGAAGCTGGAAACAGCCCAGATGCCCCTCAGTGGAGGAAGGGAAGCACAAATTGTGGTATACCTACACAATGGAATATTACTCAGCAATAAGAAACAAGAAAATCATGATATATGCAGGTAAATGGTAGGAAGAAAAGACATTAAGAGCAGAAAGGGAAAAAGGCCAAGTAACAAAAAAAAAGGAAACCTATCAGAATCACACTAAACTTCTCAACAGAAACTAAGAGAGCCAGTATGGCCTGGACAGATGTCAGGCATAATTGAAGGGATCACAAATACCAGCCTCCACTACTATACCCAATGAGGCTTTTGATCAAAATAGATGGAGAAAAGAAAATATTCCATGACAAACTAAACTTAAACATAGCTACACAGCAACCCAGCCTTACAGGAGATGCTAGAAGGAAAACACCAATCCAATGAAAAGAACTACACAAAAGAAAACATATGATATAGATAACTGCACAACAAAAAATTAAAAGAATACATGCAAAAGAGCACAGTAACACCCCCAACTCCACAAGAAGAGAAACTAACATTCATTGGTCACTATTGTTTATCAACATCAATGGAATCAGCTCTCCAAAAAACAATTCAAAGAATCAAAGAAACCAAGATCTGGATATATGAGAAAATCAACAAAAGAGGTAAACCCTTATCTAACTAACTAAAAGGCAGAGAGAAACTATACAAATTAACAAAATCATAAATGAAAGGGAGGACATAATAAGAGACACTGAGGACATCCAAACAATCATTAGGTCTTACTACAAAAGTATATACACCACAAAATTTGAAAATCTAAATAAAATGGACACTTTTCTTGTAGATTCCATTTACCAAAATTAAGTCAAGATAAGGTAATAGATTGAATAGTCCTATATCCCCTAGGAAATAGAAGCAGTCATCAAAAGTCTCCCTTCCAAAAAATGCCAAGGACCAGATGGTTTCAGCAAAGAATTCTACCAGACCTTCAAAGAAGAGTTCACTCCATTTCTCTTCAAACTATTCCACAAAATAGAAACAGAAAGAACATTACCAAACTCATTCTATGAAGCCACAGTCACCTTGATCCCTAAAACACTCAAAGATGCAACCAAAACAAGGGAATTTCAGCCCTATCTCTCCTGAACATTGATGCAAAAATAATCAAAAATTTCAAGCCAAATCCAAGAACACATAAAATATATCATACACCAAGACGTAATAGGCTTTATCCCAGGCATGGAGGGTGGTTCAATATATGGAAATCCATCAATGAAATTCACATATAAACGAACTGGATGAGAAAAACCACCTCATCATCTCCTTAGATGCTGAAAAAGCATTTGACAAAAATCCAACACCCATTCAAATTTAAACTCTTGGAGAGATCAGGAATACAGGCACATACCTAAACATAGTGAAGACAATATACAGCAGGCCTAGAGCCAACATCAAAATAAAAGCAGAGAAACTCCAATCAATCCTACTGAAAACAGGAACAAGGCAAGGTTACCCACTCCATACCTGTTCAACACTGTACTTGAAGTCCTAGCCAGAGCAATAAGAAAACTAAAGGAGAGAAGAGGATACAAATAAGAAGGGAAGAAGTTAAAGTATTGCTAATCACAGATGATATGATAGTACACATGAGTGACCCCAAAAATTCAACCAGAGAACTCCTTCAGCAAAGTGGCTGAATACAAAGTTAAGTTAAAATAATCAGAAGCCCTACTGTATACCAAAGACAAAAGGGCTGAGAAAGAAATTAGGGAAACACCACCATTTACTAATGACATGAAGTACCTTGGTATGACTCTAACCAAGCAAGTGAAAGACCACTTTGAAAAGAAAAACAACTACAAGTTCCTGAAGAAATAAATTGAAAAGGATATCAGAAGATGGAAAGACCTTCCATGCTCATGGATGCATAGGATTAACATACTGAAAATGGACATCCTGCTAAAAGCAATCTACAGATTCAAAGCATTTCCCTTCAAAATAGCAACATCAATCTTTGAAGACCTGCAAAAAATAATTCTCAACTACATATGGAAAAAGAAAAAAACCAAAATTGCCCAAATGATCCTATACAACAACAGTTCATCTGTAAGTATCACCATCCTTGATCTCATGCTATACAACACAGCCATAGTAATAAAAACTACATGGTATTGGCATAAGATCAGAATAATCGATCAATGTAACCAAATGGAAGACTCAGAAAAATACCCACACACCTCCAGTCACTTGATTTTTGACAAAGAGTCCAAAAGCATACAATGTAAAAAAGACCAGCACCTTCAACAAATGGTGCTGGTCTCACTGGATATCTACCTGCAGGAAAATGCAAATAGATCCATACTACTCACTCTACAAAAAACAAAAGTCCAAGTACATCAAAGATATCAACATAAAACCAGACACACTAAATCAGTTAGAAGAAAAAGTAGTGGCAGAAAAGCCGACACAATAAGAAAGATATTTGGCAGAATAGGATACATGCATCTCTCACAAGACAAGAATGAAAATGAGATTCTTAAGGGGTACTACATGGAGAGAGGAGGGAGTTTTACTGGGATAGTAATAGAAAGACAGGTTGGAAGGAAAGAACTGAGGTCAAGATCAAATGAGCCAGAGAATAAAATAGAGCCTGAAGATTAGAAAAGACAGATGGAGTTAGTTTGAGACTATACAAAGCAATTAGGTGACAGCAGAAAAGCCAGATTTAATAAAGAAGCTAGGAGAGGAGTTTGAGCCAGAAAAGCTGAAATGAATCAGCCATCTATGAGATCAGAAAGAACAAGATAGGGTGTGTCTATTAAGCAGTAATTCTCAGAAGCCAAAAAACTCCTAGGCCTAAGGTAGGTTATATGGAACCTAGAATCTGCCCTGCCCAGGCCTAGGGTAGCACACAGAGGGGCAGTAATCTTTGGAGACCATGATTCCTAGCTTGAATAAAAGTCCTTTTTACAGTAATATCTGTTTAGCAAAGGTTTCACTGTCTTGATTCTTATCAAGCTGCCTTGAAAACAAAATAACATAGCTTACATTGAGGAACATGAGTTTGGGAGAATTTAATATTCCTCAATACTCTAGAATATTGGATCTTTACACTATTGCTTTTCTTTAAAACTCCTGGGACACATTGAAAATTTTTCACAGGCTAATTTATATCAGCTTCCATGAGATAATTACTTTACATAACTTCTCGAACTTTGACAATGTTCTTCAATATTCTGGTCTTCCCAATTGTAGCCTAAAATATATACCAGAAAGAGTTGATATTTTATTGAAAATTAGGGAAAATTTAACTTTCTCTTTTCAGTGAATTTTAGAAACATGATTGATTTACTCTTCCTCTTTCCAACTGAAATTACATAAGAGCATCATTGAGAAAAATCAACAACAGATGTCCACTTTACCTTAATAGTCAAAGAAAATTCACTGTCTTACCTATGGCTGTAAGGTGCTTGTAGGTCTCTATCATCACATCTTTGTAGAGACTCTTCTGGGAAGGATCCAGCAAGGCCCACTCTTCCCGAGTGAAGTACACATTCACATCATCATAGGTGATAGAATTCTAAATTATTCCAAATATGGGTATAAGTGAAAGCACAATAGTGGCAACAATGTAAAAGTATACTAAATTGACAATATATTCATATAATTCTGGTTTTGGTTCTTCCCGGACTTATCTCCTGACAGAGAAGTTCTGATGTACTCACCTGGTCATTTTAGAAATAAACTAAATGAGGAGGTTCATCTCATTAGGCACCGTTTAAATATAATTTAGCCTTACAAGAAAAATGTCAATTAACAGACATAAAGTAAGCAAGTCATGGATGTTGATTAACAGTACAGACCGCAGATGAGAGAAATTGTATGCACAATTACTAACTACAATAATTATGGACAAGCAGGATGTATTGGCTCATGACTTAAATTCCAGTAGTCAGGAAGCAGAGGTATGTGTATTTCATTGTGCTGCAAGCCTGTCTGGCCTCCAAAACAAATTTCATGACATCCAGATGAGGTAAAGTTAAGGCCTTTATCTGCTGCAAAAATCATTCAATTAAGAAAGATTCAAAGAACTCCATGGTATTTCTGAAGTTCCTACAAAGAATTATATACTCAATACAGTTCTGTATCTATCTTCCAGAAAGCTGAAGTGTCCCAGTTTAAACTCCAATATGAATGAGAACTTACTACAAGGGAATGAGTGTTCAAACAGGTACAAATGCACAGGTGAAAACATTAGTACTGGAATAGTTGTTCATTAATAAGCAACATAAGGCAACTGAGGTGGATCAGCAATGAAAAGCTCTTGGTCTGGATATAAGTGGGCTCAATTGCCAGTGCTTATTTGGAGGATCACAACTACCCATTACTCGAAATTCTGAAGTTCTGAGGCCATCGTCTTACTATTGTGAGGACCAGGTACACAAGAGGTGCATAGTCACACATACAGGCAAAATACTACTGATGTTACTTCATTTAAATATTCAAAACAAACACAACAGGTAGGAAGAATGTCACACACCAGCAATCCAATGACTCACAATTCTTAGGCAGTATTAATGTCATGAATACATGACATCCTGAGAGAAAGAATATACTCTCTGGCAAATATTAAAACATAAGTGTGGATTTGGATCAGTACAATAGCATATGCTAGGCCATGCTTGCATGGAGACTAAAGCGGTATACTGGGGATCTTCCCCAATATCGTTGTTACTACAAACCCAATTCTAAGAATCTTCCCTAGTGCTCCAACTGAACACATGTGGCTCTTTTCTCTCCATACCATCCAGTAAACATAACACCATGAATACACTAGCCAAGCAGGTCATTAAAATAGCAACACTCATCCAACACACTTTCTGAAACTTCAGAGTGCTAACAGAACCCCAAGAACAAAACTCCCACACATTAGATCAGTACTTAGTCCTATAATTGCCCCAAACCCAGGTACCTAGCACCAGTATAGGTATAGATTCAAGAATAGTCAGGTAATATGTCACCACCTGAGCTCAGCTATATCACCACAGCAGGGACTAACTATCTGAAAACTACAAAACTTTTTGCAGAAACATAAAGGAATATATCTTCTCATCATTACATGAAACATCCTCTATAATTGACCACATACTCAGACACAATGTAAGTTTTTAGAGCACATTGAAATAACATCCTGTATCCTATCAGACCACCCTGGTTTAAGGCTGGCTACATATAACATCAGAAAGTACACAAAGCTTACAAACTCATGGGAAGTAAATAACCTTTGACCAAGTGAAAAAAAAAAAAAGGTTTCAAACAGAAATAAAACATTTGAAAAGCATAAAATTCATAGAAAATAAATACATATCACATGCAAACTCAAGGAAAATAATGAGGAATGAAAAGTGATACTAAGAGGAAACTTCATAGCACAAAGTGCCTACATGAAGATACTGGAGAACATTCGTACCATCCATTTAACAGCAGACCTGAAATGTCTAGAAAAAAAATATGTAGGCACACAAAAGGAATAGAGATCAAGAAATTATCAAACTGAGAGCAGAAAAAAAATATAAAGAGATGATAAAGAATCCAAAAAATAAAGGTTTGGGTTTTTGAGAAAATCAACAAGATGGAAACACTCTAATCAAACTAACTGAAAGAGAGAGAACATATCAAATTATAATATAAGTAATTGTATTCAGAATATTTGTTTCTTTAAAATCCCACTCATGTTATGTGAATGTGTTTTTCTTTTAACCCCAAGTGTGGAGCACGAGGCTGCTTCAGGTTGTCCACAGCTGTTATTTATGATTGTCTCTAGGAGGCCTGTGGTTTTGCCACCTGCACATAGTTATTTCTGAGTCTTCTGGAGAAGGTACACATGCAGAGCCATGAGAGGGCTTGGGGTCTTTGAAGAAGGAAGAAGCTGCTGCTCTTCCTGATGCTGTTTACCCACAATGCTTATCTGTTTGTCACTACTGGTTTGTTGGACTGCTGGATATCCTGGTGACTAACAGGCATTGCCCCAAAGAACCTGGCCACCCTAAACCTCACAGAGCAGATTACAGAGACCTATATCTCTTTCCCTTCTAGCTTTTATTCTTTTACCTAGCTGGGGTGTTGGCAGGAATAAGGTTTGGAAGGGAGGTAGAGTTTTAGAAATGAATAAATGAAACAGTTTTAATATAATAGTTCCATTTGCTGTTTGAGTGGACTTCTAGAATCCAGATAACAGAGACTGGTAATGCCCTAAAGAAGTCAATGACCCTAACCAGCATTTAGTAGCTATAGAGATACAAGCTCCTTGTTTGTACTAACCTGTTTCTCTCCTGTCTAGGGCAGTGGGGTGGAAGGGACGTTACATGCGGGAAGACTACCTCCTGAGTTAAAGCAAATTGCAAAATAGGATGTTTTGGATAATGATTATCAATTGAACCACTAAAAGAGGTAACCAGAACCGCCCAAATATCAGAGGTAGCAGTTAATACCTGAACTTGGTGAGCTGTATAAGGCACTATTAAAGACTTTGGCTCCTTTCCAAAGTATGTAATGGCTGTTTTTAACCCACGAAGTGCAAGTTGAGCGACGGCATCCGGATACCATTTAATAATTTTTGTAGGAGAAGCATTGGGATGAACCCACACTAAGGGTCCATCTTGCCATAATACAGCAGTTGGTAAATGTTTAGTTTTAATGACACACAGGTCAAAGGCCTTAGTTTCATCTACACGTTTTAATTGGGCATCCTGTAAAGCGTTTTGTACCACTCGCAGGGCGTGGCTTGCAGCCGGTGTTAAGGCTCTGGGTGAAGAAATATGAACATCCCCTTCCAAAATATCAAATAGGGGCTTTAATTCAGTAGAAGGAATCTTTAAATAAAATTGAACAGTACCTGAACAACATGGTGGCAAACTTATAGTTTTATGCTCTTTATCTCCGGACCAGTATGGCGGCTGGCCACATGCAACTGAACTCAGCTGGAAATGCGACTGACAACACCAAGTATAGCCACTAGGTGTTGTTGATATAGTAAACACTGTGGAGCATCTATAATCCCCCACAACCAAAATTTTTTAGTGATTAAACAAGCTTTAAAATTAACTGCTTAACAGAACAATTTTAAACTGTAAAAATTATTTTAGCCATATTAAACCTATTAGCTAGAATTTTTTTCTTAAAAGAGCATAAAAAACATTTTGTAATGAACAATCACCAGTCTTTTAAATGAATTATATGGAGAGCACATGGGAGGCAGGGCCTCTTAGCCCGAATCAAAGATGGCGCCGGCCACGTGGGGCGGGGCCTCCTTGTCTGAACTAAAGATGGCGCCGGCCACATGGAAACCTCTGATACACCCTAAGGTCCCGCCCATTCTTCCCAAAGCCAAGATGGCTGCGCCCAGTTGCCAGCCACGTGGAAGCCTCTGATGAAAGCCAAGATGGTTGTGCCCAGGCATTTAGCAGGAATTTTAATCTTATTGGATAAAGAGGCCTTTTTATTGGTTTTTTTCTTTTCCTTTTATCTCTTTTTACCAGGGCGTTCTTTCCCTGACCTCTCTCTTCCGTGGCTTTAACGTCCACAGAAGGGTCTTTTTTTCTTAGAGACATCCCTATCTCTATCCATTGGGGCCACTAACCTCGTCTCACGTCCTGATTCTGGCATGTCGTCTCGCATCCCCCCTATCCTTAACCTTTTGCTACTCCTTTTTCTTCCGAGGCAGCCCTTGAGTTTGCACGAGACCAAAAAAAAGGAAAGCTATGGCGGCTATCACAGCAGAGAAGGCCATAAGGGCTTCTGCTAGCCGAAATGAGAAACGGGATAAGTCAAGATCAAACATGTCTTCCAGGACAAACCTTAATGTTGCGGTTCTGAATTCCTCCCCACTAACGGGGGCCCTCCTTACCCAGCACTGCTCCCAGGTTTCAGCACCAGATGTTGGGAGCCGCGTGAGCGTTTCGCCGGCAGAAACGCAAGCGACCACAGGAATTCTTCCGCAACAAAATCTTTATTAGCCACCCGATGAAAGTAGAGGAGAGAGAGAGAGCCCCCGATGTGGCGCTGTTTATATAAGCCCGGATCGCACCTGAGTGATGTGTGAATACCCTGACTGGCTGCTCACTATTACCCCGCCTGATGACTTGGGCCCATCATGCTTAGCGGGCTTGTGACGTGTCAATACCCTGATTGGCTGCTCATTCTTACCCGGCGTGCTTACGCAATTCTTAGCGTGCTTACACAATCTTTAGTGTGCTTACGCAATCTGCGCATGCGCCCTGGAGATGTCAGCACCACCTAGTGGCGTCTGAGTCTCGGCTCTCCACATACATGCCTACAGATTCTTGATTTTTGACAAAGAAAACAATACCCTACAATGGAAAAAAGATAGCATCTTCAAGAATTGGTGCTGGTCTAGCTGGATGTCTACATGTAGAAGAATGCAAATACATCTGTACTTTTCACCCTACACAAAACTATAGTTCACCTGGATGAAAGTCCTCAACATAAAAGTAGACACACTAAGTCTCTTAAAAGAAAAGTTAGGGAAGAGCCTTGAACTCATTGGCAAAGGAGACAACTCCCTGAACAGAACACCAACAGCACAGACTCTTAGAGCAACAGTAAACAAATGGGACTTCATGAAACTGAAAATCTCATGTAAAGCAAAGGATACTGTCATCAGAACAAAATGACAAGCTAAACACAACCTATATTTGATAGACGGATAATATCCATAATATATAAAGAACTCAAGAATTTAAACAACAGCAAAGCAGTTTTTAAAATGGGGTACAGAGCTACTCAGAGAATTCTAACAGAGGACTATCAAATGGCAGGGAATCACTTAAAGACATGCTCAACATTCTTAGTCATCAAGGAAATGCAAATCAAAACAATCCTGAGATTCCACCTTACACCCATCAGAATGACTAAGTTTAAAAACTCAAGTGAGAACACATGCTAAAGAGGATGTGGAGAAAGGAGAACTCTCTGACATAGCTGGCAGGAATGTAAACATGTACAACCTCTTTGGCATTTTCCCAGAAAATTAGCAATAGTGCTACCTCAAGATCCAGCTAGACCATTCCTGGGTATATATTTGAAAGATGCTCAACCATACAACAAGGACATTTTGTTCAACTATATTCATTGCAGCTTTATTCATAATAGCAAGTTTCTTGAAATACCTTGGTTGTCCATCAACAGAGGAATGGATGAAGAAATTGTGGTACATTTCCACAATGGAATATTACTCAGCCATTAAAAATGAGAAAATCATGAAATTTTCAGGCATATGGAGGGCACAAGAAAAGATGATCCTAAATCAGGTAACCTAGAAGCAGAAAGACACCAAGGTATATACTTACTTATAAGTGGATATTAGACATATGATATGGGATAAAAATACTAAAACACAGATTCCTAAAGAAGGTAAACAACAAGGATCCTAGGGAAGAGGCTTGATCTTCATTCAGAAGAGCAAACAGGATAGACATAGAAAATAGGAGAAGACAGGGGACAGAACAGGAGCCCTCCATAGGGTCCTCTGAAAGACTCTAGTCAGCAGGGTATCAAAGCAGATGCTGAGACTAATTGCCAAATTTTGGGCAGATTGCAGGGAATCTTATGAAAGAAGGCAGAGAGAGAAAGACCTGGAGGTGACAGGAGATCCACAAGGAGATCAACAGAGCCAAAAAATCATGGCCCAGGGGGCCTGCAGAGACTGATGAATCAACCAAGAACTCTGCATGGAGAGGACCTAGGCCCCAGGTATTTTTTGTGGGTATTCAGTATTGCCTTTTCTGTTTCTGTGAGGAAACACAGTGTCTAAGGCAACTTTTTACAATAGTTTCCCTTGGCTCATGGTTCCAGAGGAATATGGGATCACTATGAAAGTGGTGTGACAGCAAGTTTCAGATCTGGCAGCTGAAGAACTCACATCTTCTTCTTGAGGCATGAAGCAGAGAAGGAAACTGGAAATGCTGTGGGGATGTAAACTCTCAAAGCCCACCTCATGTTACTTCAGCAGGACAGCATTTCTGAATTCTTCCCAAATGGCACCACCAACTGAGAAGGATTACTCTCTGACATCAAGCCTACATGCCTGCTTCTTGTTACAGGAGCCAACCCATGATGAAGGAAAACTCTTTAAGTCAACCTTTAGAGGCATCAGAATCTGGGTTACAGAAAGGAATGCATAGGCAGTTTCCCAGCAATTGAATCTCTAGTGGGGAGGAAAAGAATGTAGTGAAGCTTGTTCCTTTCCCCAGGTGGCCGGACTTGTCTGCACCTGGCTGGCTTTCCTTCAGGCTTGTGCTTTAACTTTAAACCCATACCCAAAATTCTTTGGTCTCTCAGAGTCACATGTTTAGTAAAAATCCGGTGATACCCAGAAAGTTCAATGACAGCAGGAAGTTTATGAATGCCTCCAAATTCTTCTATGCAACAATAACAATAAGTCACATGGCATTTACCTTTTTATGAAATTGTTAGTAAAGAGCATGGCAAATTCATGGTTTCTTCCATGGTGGTAAGGTTACTAGCCAAAAGAAGATCAAACCAAATGATTCCATTGTACTCAAGATCAATGGGGTGGTTTGAAAAAGAATGGCCCAGACAGGTTCATGTATTTGAATGTTTGACACATTGGCGGTGCCAAGGTTGAGTAGTGTGGCCTTGTTGGAGGGGGTATGGCCTTGTTGGAGGAAGTGTGTCACTGGGAAAGTGGGATTTGACTTCTCATATGCTCAAGCAGGCCTAGGGTGACTCTGCAGCTGGCTGATCAAGATCTAGAACTGTCAGCTCCTCTCCAGCCCCATCTCTGCCTGCCTGCTGCCATGTTTCCCTCCATGGTAATCATGGACTAAACCTCTGCAAATGCAGCAAGCTCCTATTCAATCTTTTTCCTTTCTATGTGCTTCCAAGGTCACGGCATGTTTTCATAGCAACAAAACCATAAGAAGAGTTAGCTCATCTTCAATGGATGGTGAGCTCAACACTCATTAGGCACAAGGCACTGTGGGATACATAGTTTAGACTCCCTTTTCTATATAAAAGCATGTTAGTTTGGCATGGATACAGGAGGAGAAGTTTTCTATGGCTGGGGTAATTAGGCAAGGAAAAAAGGAAAGAATTCTGTTGTCTCAATCAGTAACTGTGGAGTCCATATATCTTAGCACAGGAACTGCAACTGTGGAAGCAAAGCCTTGTCATCCAGGGAGTGTTCCTCCTCAGTCCCGAGACACAAGAGGTTGCTTGACCCCACTGTACTGTGATTGACTGTGACGGGGCTGAGTTCAGATGGACCTGGGAACTTTTCTATGAGCTGGGATTTAATACTTTGGGAAACACACTTTCTGAAATAGTTTATCATCAGTAAAATATTGGCAGTTTGTGTGTGTGTGTGTGTGTGTTTGTGTGTGTGTATGTCACTTTTGCTCAGAAAAGCATTGCCTTATGGCATTGAAGACAGTCAAAATTAACCACCCCAAGAGACTGCAAATAACTGCAGAGCTGACCTAAACGTTCCTATCTTTTTCTGTGGTTACTGGTAGGGAGGGAAGCTACAGATAATAACACACACACAGAGGATAGAGACTTGAACCAAAGTTTGAAGCCTGGATTGAAACCTAAGTTGGAATTCTTGCAGTGTTCAATCTCTCCCTAGTCAGGGTAGGGCAGGTGAGATGAAGGAAGCCTTTCACACAGCAAGAGATTAGTTGGCTGGCCTGTGCTAATAGGAAATGATTTTTCTCTTCAGTTTATCTGTTTCTACTTTCTTTTTCTCTAGAGCTATCTCTACCTAAATGGCTCACCCATGTTGGCTTACATTTTGCTCAGTGTCTTTTTATGAGATTTCTTGCACCCAAATATTATATCAAACACGTCTCAACCCTGAGATTACCCAATTACCAAAGCAGTACTTTTTGGTTATCTATAGCATTTCTTAATTTTGGTGTATGTACAGGTGGTTCCTGTTGCCCTGGTAATTTCCTTGGACCACAGTCACTGTAATATCTAGAGACCTGCACCCCAGGGGTTCTTTTACTCAGCTGGAGAATTGTCAAGGTACAAGGCCATTACAGAAGCTGGTGGGAGGCATTTATCTTTAGAGGATAATTCAGGTGGTTCCTTAACTGACTTACCTTCTGAGACTAAAATATGAATTGCTACAAATAATTGCCCAGACAAGACTACCTTTTCTCTTCATCAGGAGGATGTGCTTGTAAAAAGGGAACTTTCCTAGTTGGGAGAAGAACAGTTTCTCAATAGCGAATGCACTTCCTTTTATCCTAAAGAATGTGGTGACTGAATTTTTTTTCTCCAAAATTTGTGGTCAGAGCTCACAATATCCTTCACAATGTGAGTATGAAAGGATCTGGTGCATATGGAAAGAAGGAGGAAGGGGAAGGAAGACATTGCTCCAGGGAAAGAAAGGTCACTGATCCTGGTCATCAAACAACTAGAAAACAGTCATGTTCCTGGGAAGGAAGTAGATTATGCTGAATGGAGGACATGTTGAGATTTGACTTCCATATGTTAAATACAAGTTTTACACTCTTTGAGAGAAAAGACTTAAGGTTGACATTTCTTTTTATATTTATTTTAATTTTTATATTCATTTTAATTCTCGATCACAGTCCTCTGTTTCCTCTCCTTCCTGTGCCTCACCCTATTTGTCCCTCCTCTTGTCCTCAATAAAGGGAGCCCTTTTCCACCTACGACACATCAATTCATATCAAGACTGAACTCCTCATCCTCAGGCCAGCAAAGCAGCCTCGTAAAGATGAAGTAGTGAAAATCAGGTAATACAGTCTATGTCATAGATAGCACTTATTTCTTACAAGCATCTGTATGGCTGCATCTGTAGAAACCAGAGATTAACTGGAGAAGCATAGTAGGCTATTCTGATCTACCCCATGTCTGGAGAAAACTCTAGAGAGGGATGCCTCTCTATCTGGAAAAAAAGAATCTCAGTTCCTGGAAAGTTAGTAACCCATTTCTTGGCATATCTGTGTTTTTCAATTGTTGCTGTGTTAGCTTGTGGTTTTCCTACTGAGATGATTAAGATGGCTAATACATTGGTTTTAAATTGTTAAAAATTATTATACCTTGTCTGTGTGTGCTCCTTGGCTTTACATATCAATGTCATATAGCTTAGCATGATGTGAGGGAGTATCAACTGGGGGTTCCCCAGATGACAATCACTTGTGGCTATGTTTGTGGTTGAATACAGTTGTTGTGAATGCAATGGTAAACTCCAGGCACTGATGGTCGAAATTTATCTCAACATGTGGCCTGGGCTGGTTAAGAAAACATACATAGAAGTAGACAGTGACCTTGTAAAAGAACATAGCAAGAAACAGTGTTCCATGATAATTCATGCCTTCATTTGATAGCCTGAGTTTCTTTTTTGAGCTCCCTCAATGTTTGGGGCCTGCTAGCATCAGCCAAAGAAGCCAACTTATCACCTGAGTCATTTCCATTTAGTGGAGTTAATGACAGCAACAGAGAAGAAAGGAAGAACAAAATTTGTACCATCAAATTATGCTTGCCATTGTCAGAAAATCTGAATATTGTTGTTTTTATCAATACACAATATATAAGAAATCTAGATATAAAACCCACTTTATGTTTAACAAGGAGCTTAATATTGCATTCCAGGAAGTACTGAGAGAAGATAGTGGTGAGAGAAATAGAGGTCGTGGAGGTCAAGGTAAGGAGGATTCAGTGGAAAATAGACTCTGTAAATATTTGGCTAGAGAGGTTACATGATGATTTGAATGATGATGGCCCAATATGCTTATGTAATTGAAGGCTTGTTGCTCAGCTAATGGAACTGACTGAGGAAAATTAAGAGATAATGGCATCATTGGATGGGGTGTGTCACACTCTGATTTCTAAGTGTGGCCCCATTTCAAAAAGAACACGGTGGGAGGGACCACCTGGTGAAAGAGCTGTCACCACACACTCTTCTATTTTTTTGAGTTATGGGGCCACTTGAGGACACTGTGCTGGTGGAGTTCATGGAGATGTGTGCATGTGTGAATGTGCATGTGTGTGTGTGAGAGACAGAGAGAGAACAAGCAACCAAAGGGCCTACAACTGTGTTGAGCTCCTAGGATGATGAATGTGTTACAGGTATCTAAGTGCCCCCTGTCTGTGTGTGAATCCCTCAGTCAGGAGAACAGGGTGGCTGTGTCCATGGAAGATAGGATTCAGCATTATCTTTTGTGAAGTCCTGAGGGAGTTTTCCTAAACAACGAGCCATCTCGTTAGCCCTGAAAAAGCCACTTTTTAAAGCTTTGTATGTCTTTCATTTATTTGGATGTTTTGCATTCATGTGTCCCTGTGTCATACTTGGAAAGGCCAAGGAGAACATCAGATCCTTTTGGGATGCATTTACAGGTTATGCTTATCTAGCTTGTGATTCCTGAAATGGAACCTGTCTTCTATAACAACACCCAGTGCTAGTAACCCCCATGCCCTCTATAGCCAATTTTTATTTAAAGTTAATTTTACAGATGTTAATTAAAATATATCATTTCTCCTCTTCTTTTCCTTTCTCCATCCTATTCCAAATTCTTTCCTTTCAATGTCTTAAAAAAGAATATGTGAATAAGTATGGACCGATATACATAAAAAAACTTACTGAGTCCATTTATATGGCTTGTGTGGGTAAGGGTTTGTGTGATTAACCCTTTATATAGGATATATAAATATGGAACTCATCACTGCCTGAGACAAATACTCCCGCTTCCAAGAGTGTTCTAATCTTCAATGCCCAAAATGAGTCTGACTCTGAAGTGACCTGGGCTGTCTTGGACAGGAAACATTAGCAAGCAAGGGGTGGCATATTCCTTAGGAGCTGGAATGGCCTGGAAGTTCTCGGGCTTATCCAATGGACATTGCTCTTATCCAATCAGTCTCCCTTTGGAATGTGGACCTCCCATTATACCATTGACCTTGGATATTTGCTTGGATGACATTGAAATCTTCAAGTTTCTGCCTCCTCTTTCTGAACACCCTGACTACAGGCCTGTGTTACCATGCCTGGCTTAGGCGGTTTTAACCTCCGTGATTTAATAGAATGATGGGATGAGTGTAACACATAGTTACACTTAACTATATTGAGAACTTATTTATGTCTGTGAGGATGGTTTTCACTATCTGTTGCATAACGATAGAACTCCAATATACTATGATGAGTATTAAAAACTCAATGATAAAGAAAAAAAATAATTTTCTTTGAAATTAAAGGAGAGGATTTCAAGACAATAAACTGCAATTGAAGAACATTTTCTTTCTAATACTGTAGTTAGGACCAGAGCCTGTTTCCTAGCTACCATGACTATTTGGACTCGGTGACTCATTCTCAATAATCCCATTGAAAGAACTATGTTATCGAGGTAGACCATGCCCAAATATTCTGTAGACTCTAGGGAGGCAAGGTAAGCAGATCTAGTATGTACACTAAGTTCCAGGAGAGCCTGAGAATCATACTGAGACTATTCGTTCAACTAAAAACAAAAACAATGGTTGAAAATAAAATTATTTTTAATTATTTACTTATCACAATTTATTCATATTGTATCCTGGCTGTATCCCTTTCCATCTCCACTCATTCCCTGCCACCCTCCCCATTTCTACCTGTGCACCTTCCCTAGTCCCCTGATAGGGGGTTAAGGAAAAAAAAGAACATAATGGTTAAAACACAAATTATTAATTAAAACTGGAAACATATTAATATATTTATTCAGTGTTACTAATTTTGACCATTGATGAATACATAGGTCATACTTTATCTTTCTTCCCACAGGTGAAATTTGCTAATTGAAGACATGATAAAGCATTTAAATGCAGGCTTGTTGAAAACAGTTCACAGAGGGTTCTCATACCCTAAGGAATAGAGCTATGGAAGCTCCCATACAGGAGACATAAGTGTAGGCAAAGAGAAGTGTGTGTAGAGAGAGGGAGAGAGAACAGAGAGAAAAAAGACAGGAAGAGAAGAAACACAGAAAGAAAGACGGAGAGAAGAAAAGCATATAGAAGAAAAAAAAATCTGGCTCTACAGGGAAGAGCCACGTGGAGAGGGCAAGCCCATTCTACTGGACTGGAAAGTTAAGGGTAGTGGTAGGGTATGTCAATCATGCCCTTTAGAATGTAGGGACTGAGGGATGCTTTCAAAGAGGTAACTCAGAAGCTTGTCATGGGTGTGAGGCACTACATATGATAAGTAAGTCATCCTTTAGGTTTAATAGGTTTACATAGAAGAACAGAGATGCACACAACTAAGTAATCTCACCATGCCATATATTAAAAACTTCTCATCTATAAATTCCTCCCCAATTCTCAGATTATTTCTTTCCTGCAAGATATTCACATGACATAATGTTATTGAGCAGAAAATATCTCATCTAGGGGCATAGGTCTATTCAACAATGACATTCCTGAGGAGAATGGAATTTCATGGAGTCCATTGATTGACTAGATGTCAACCTAATAGAGATATAGGAATGTTTATTCAGAATATTGTTATTCCTGCCAGGTAGAGATGTTACAGGGATGACAGAGTTGGGACTGAGGAGATTTAAAGTCTTATTTGAGACCACCAAGTGGCCACCTGCATGGTATTCTGACTGACACTTACAGGTATCTGAAAAGACAAGGAAACAGTGGAAGAACTGGAGAATTGACCCACCACAGCTGAGTAGATACAGAGAATACAATAGAAGGCAGCTTGTCCTCACATACAACCCAAGAATTAATTGCTCTCTGGGACTTTAATCCTTTCTTTAACATACAAATTTCCTTCCTTTATAGTTCGTCCAGGCTCCACAGGTCTGTAAATGCCTGATTTCTCAAGCCTTCTGTTGACTTCTGTTTGAATCTCAGGATCCCCAGACAACAATCTCTACAACATATGGAGTCTTCACCACTCAGGGCTCCTAACTGAATGTTTGCATGCATTAGGGAAGCAGAATACAATTCACTTCAGAAAAGTTGTCTTCATGCCTTCAAGTTTTTTCTCTCCTTACATTAGGCATAATCTCAAGAAGGGGTACACCTGACACATGTCTTGTGGACTCCCATTGCTGCCTATGTGAGATAAACTCAGTTTGTGGCTTTGGAAATGTGGTCAAGCACTTTTTAAACACGTGTACTTTCAGATTCTGGCCTGAATTTTTGGATACTTCCATACTGAATTTTGGATCCAAAACCATTTTTGGATACTTCCATATTTTTTGTGAAGATATTGGATTAGAAACTTCTTTCAGCACCAAGACTAAGTTACTTTTTATGCTCTCAATCTTCTCTTTCTTCTGGGTCATCAGGGCTGAGTTAAAGATGAATTTAGGATTAACTTGTCACACCTAAAAATGCTATTCAAGACACATTTATGGGACTAAATACATGACTCAGTGCCTAGGAGAACTGTCTGCACACTCTCATTTTCAAACAAATTTTATCCTTCAAATTGCCCTGAATCCCTCAATTATTACATGACAGTATGTTTACAATGTAAAAAGAAGACAATATTTTATTGATGTAATATCTCAACTAATCTAATTTGAGTATCAGGGAAACAGTGCTGTAGGAAAAGATTTTGGTGTCCAAAGCTGGCAATCACTCCTCAATCATCATATTAAGATGGCCAAAGGAGATCCAACAAACTCATCTCCCACTCTATACATATCAGTCATGGCTTAAAAGCCCATAATCACCTTACACACACACATGAAGTGTTTCTTTTTAAGTCAATATTCTTTCTGTTACTTTATATATAAACTTTATATTACATATTTCCTATAGAATGCAGTATTTTTAGATGAAATGACATGGCTAATTTGGAGGAACATATGGATTCACAGAACATCCAATTTTATGTATATATTCATATCACATCAAGCTATGTATTGAGATGCAGTTGATGGATGAATAGACCACTTCATTATATCTCTAGGATACTTGAAAACACAAAGCTTTGAGTTAACAAAATAAACACATTCATAGGTTTTTCTTCAGTATGTTTCATTCATGAAAGTGAAGTCTATAGAAATTTCCAAAGGCTTCATCACAGTGAATATATTCATAATTTTTTGTCTCTTGAGTATGATTTCTTTTATGGCTTTGAAAATTTGTGACATGCAAAGGCTTTACTAGTTATATTCATATCTTTTCACTCCAGTATGAAATCTTTCATGCCTTCAGAGATGACATCAATGTTCAGAGGCTTTACCACACTGCTTATATTCTTAGGGTTTCTCTCCAGTATGTGTTCTTTTATGTACTTGAAGACTACTGGATTGTGAAAAGGATTTACCACGTTGATTACCTTCATAATGTTTCTCTCCAGTATGAAGTCTTTCATGCCTCTGGAGATTGCTACAACGTACAAAGGCTTTACCACATTGATTACATTCATAGGGTTTCTCTCAAGTATGTGTTATTTTATGCGTTTGGAGATGTCCGTGTTGTGAAAAGGCTTTCCCACACTGATTACATTCATAGGGTTTGGCTCCAGTATGAATCCTTTCATGTCTCTGGAGGTTGCACCAACGTGCAAAGGCTTTACCACATTGATTACATTCATGGGGTTTCTCTCCAGTATGTATTCTTTTATGCGTTTGGAGATGTCCATGTTGAGAAAAGACTTTCCCACACTGATTACATTCGTAGGGTTTGGCTCCAGTATGTATTCTTTCATGCTTTTGTAGATTACTGAGTTGTGAAAAGGCTTTACCCCAATGAATACATGCATAGGGTTTCACTCCAGTATGAAGTCTTTTATGCCTCTGGAGACTGTTACAATGTGCAAAGGCTTCACCACATTCATTACATTCATAGGGTTTCTCTCCAGTATGTGTTCTTTTATGCTCTTGGAGATTTCCTTTTTTTGAAAAGGCTTTTCCACACTCATTACATTCATAGGGTTTCTCTCCAGTATGTGTTCTTTTATGTACTTGGAGACTACTGAGGTGTGAAAAGGCTTTCCCACACTGATTACATTCGTAGGGTTTCTCTCCAGTATGTGTTCTTTTATGCGTCTGCAGATGTCCATATTGTGAAAAGGCTTTCCCACACTGATTACATTCATAGGGTTTCTCTCCAGTATGTGTTCTTTTATGCAGGTGGAGACCACTGGGTTGTGAAAAGGCTTTCCCACACTGATTACATTCATAGGGTTTCTCTCCAGTATGTGTTCTTTTATGCAGTTGGAGACTACTGGGTTGTGAAAAGGCTTTCCCACACTGATTACATTCATAGGGTTTCTCTCCAGTATGTGTTCTTTTATGCAGTTGCAGACTACTGGGATTGGAAAAGGCTTTACCACACTGTTTACATTCATAGGGTTTCTCATGAACATGTATTCTTTTCTTTCTGCAAAGAAAATTCAGATATGTGTAAGCTTTACCCTATTCATTACTCTGATGAATCTTTTTTTAAACGATTTATTTACTTATTATTATTTACTTATTATACTGTGTTCTGCCTGCATGCTACATGAGGACACCATATCTTAGTATAGATAATTATGAGCCACCATGTGGTTGGCTGAGAAATTAACTCAGGATCTTTGGAAGAACAGACAGTGCTCTTAACCTCTTAGCCATCTCTTCAGCCACTGATGAATCTTTATGTCAGTGTAAATTAAGTTTTCAATTTGCTTTAATCTTAAAATGAAGTTATATCTTAACCTTTTATCACTTTCTTTACACTCATAGTTTCCCTCTTTATTGTCAGGTTCTATAACTTACAAGATACCTTTGATGGTAAGAAACTTCATTACATGGATCACTGGTAGCATCATTTTTCTATAAGTGGTTTTTCACATATTTAAAGACCTAGAAGGAGTCAGCTTTACCCCAAGGACTGCATTCATAAATTTTCCTATAGTTGTAATCACACTGCATTTATAAATTAACCAAAATAAACACAGTAATTTCCACAGGGCCAGTTATCACAGGGAATTTCTGTAACGTGATTTCTTTGGACATGCATCTCTCATGAGAAGAGAGAGGAAATGAAGCTCCCTTAAGAGAGAGGGAGTTTTACTGGGATGGTAATAGAAAGACAGGTTGGAGAGAGAGAACTAAGGTCAAGATCAAATGAGCCAGAGAATAAAAAAGAGCCTGAAGATTAGAAAAGATTGATGGAGTTAAGTTTGAAACTAAACAAAGCAATTTAGAGGACAGTAGAAAAGCCAGATGTAATAAGTAAAGTAGGAGAGAATTTTGAGCCAGAACAGCTGAATTGAATCAGCCATCCATGAGCTCAGAAAGAACAAGAGAGGGTGTGCATATGAAGCAGTCATTCTAGGAGGCAGAAAATCTTCTAGGCCTAAGATAGATTGTATGTAACCTAGCAACTGCCCTGTCCATGCCTATGGTAGCAGACAGAGAGGCAGTAATCTTCAGAGACCATAATTTCAATTTTGAATAAAAGTTGTTTTTACAGTAATATCTGTTTACCAAGGTTTTCACTGTCCTTTTTTGCATTGAAATGCCCAGGAAACAAACAATATACCTGACAGTGAGGAACATGGATTTGGGAGAATTTAATGTTCCTTAATACTCTTAAAATGGTATTCGTTTTCCCACTGTTGTTTTTCTTTAAAACCTCTGGGACACATACAAATTTCTTCACAGGGCTGGTGAGATGACTCGGAGGTTAAAAGCAGTGGCTGTTCTTCCTGAGGTCCTGAGTTCAATTCGCAAAAACCTCAACATGGCCCACAATCATCTATAATGAGATCCCATGCCCTCTTCTGGTGTGCAGGTATACATGCAGGCAGAATAATATATAAATAATGAATAAATAAATCATCTTTAAATAATTTTCCCTGGCATATTTATATAAGCTTCCAAGAGATCATTACCTTCCATATCTTCTAAAAAGTTGATAATGTTCTTCAATTTTATGCTCTTCCCAATTGTAGCCTGAAATATGTACCAAAAAGTGAATCATAGATTATTAAAAATTAAGCAAAATATAAGTTACTCTCTTCAGTAAACCTTAGAAACATGCCTGATTTATTCTTTCTCATTCCAAGTGAACTTATATAAGAGCATTAATAAGAACAGTCCACAATAACAACAGATGTCACTTTTACCTTAATAGCGAAAGAAAATTCACTGTCTTACCTATAGCTGTAAGGTGCTGGCAGGTCTCCAGCATCACATCTTTGTAGAGACTCTTCTGGGAAGGATCCAGCAAGGCCCACTCTTCCTGAGTGAAGTTCACATCCACATCGTCATAGGTTACCGAACTCTAAAGGATCCCGACATGAGTATAACAGAAAGCACAATAGTTGATAACAGTATAAATGTATACTTTATTGATAATATATTCATATAATTCTGGTGCTTCCCTGATATGTCCTGGCACAGAGGTTTCAATGAATTCACCAAGCCATTTTAGAAGGAAAGTAAATGAGGAGGTTCACCTCATTTCTGCACCTTTTGTATAGAATACAGCCTTACAAGAAAAATGCCAATTAACAGATATAAAGAAAGCAAAACAAGGAAGTCAATGAACACTACACACCACAGATCACAGAAACTGTATGCACAATTACTAACTAAAAAATTATGGGCAAACAGGAAGTATTGGCTCATGATTTTAATTCCAGTACTCAGGAAGCGAAGACATGTATTATCTCATTGAGTCAGAGGCCAGCACAGCCTCTGAAACAAGTTTCCTGACATCCAGAAGTACAGTTAAGACCTGTATTCACAGCAAAAATCAATCAAATAAGAAAGATAAAATAACTCAATAGTTTTTACTTAAGAGCCTATATATATATATATTCACTAAAGTTCGGTATCTATCTTCTAGGAACCAGAAGTGGCCCAGTTTAAACTGTAATATTAATGAGAGCTTACTAAAAGGGAATTCATGTTCAAACATGTACAAATGGACAGATGAAAACATTAGACCTGGAATAGCTGGTAGTAAATGAGCAACATAAGGCAGTTGAGGTGGCTCAGCAATGAAAACCTCTTGTTGGTGTTGCAAATAACTGGGCTCAATTAGCAATGCTTACATGGAGGCTCACAACTATCCATAACTCCAAATTCAGGAGATCTGAGGTCATCTCTGACTATTGTGAGAACCAGTACACAAGAGGTGCATAGTCACACATACAGGCAAAATACTACTCATATTCACTTATTTAAAGTAATCAACACAAACACAAGAGGCAGGAAAAACGTCACACACCTGTAATCCAATGACTCAGAAGCCTCAGACAGTAACAATGTCATGAATACATGACATCCTGAGAAATAGAATATACTCTCTGCCGAATAGAAAATTCAAGTGTTGCTAAATAAGTGAGTACTGAACAGCATTTTTACCCTTTCATACAACTGTAAACAACACCATTAATATAATGTATTTTCAAAATAAGCGTTTGGTATCTTCAATTTGCAGCATAAATCAATACATTCCAAATCAAGTTCCTAACAACTTAGAACAAGAAAGCTGATTTCAAAACTATGTGATATGTGAAATAGAATACAGGTAGGAACAATATGACTTCTGTACTTACCATGAAGCTAAAACTACCACAAAGTGCATATTTGTGAAGAAAAAAAAAACAGATATAGAAAAAAAAGACAAAAAAATTATACTTAATTTTTATCAAAATTCCTAAGGAAAATAAGCCAGGAAAAATGTGAACTTGACCAATGTTACCTATGATTGCATGTGATTAAAAATGAAACAAACACAGAGGTTACCACTCCTACAAAAACACCCAAGCAGACAGTTTGTAGACAGTTTTTAGACAGAAGTTTGTAGACAGAAGCACCATGTTTGAAAGCAATGTTTAATTGAGTGGCAGAAAGAGTGTCCAATCAGGGAAAAAGACTTGACAGAATAGGTTAAGCCCAACTTTCAGGAGAGGAAAGAGGAAAGTGAAGCTATTTCAGGGGCAATGCATAGAGACAGAAAGTCATTTTACAGAGATGTTTACACAGAGAGGTTCACTGAGAGAACAAGCTAGTCAACAGTGAAGACAGAAAGATCCAGAGACTGAGAAGGAGCCTGAAGATTAGAGCAGATTGCTGGAGTTAGTTTGAGGCCAAGAAAAACAACTCAGAGACTGAGAGAGAAACCAGATTGAATCACTAAGCATAGAGAGGAGTCTGAGCCAGAGCAGCTCAAATGAACAAGTCAGCCAGAACTCAGAATGAACTAGAGAGTGCGAGCTTATTAAGCAGTAAGGCTCAGGGGCTGAAAACTTTCCAGGCCTAGATTACAGTATATGGAAGCTAGATGCATCCACGACTAGATCTAGGTAAGCAGGAGATGGTACTAAGCCTCAAAGACAACTAAAACAGGAGAATAAAAGTCCCTTTTACAGGCCAGTGCTGCAGTCTCCTCCTCTCCAGGAAATCCCCAGTCACAGAGGCTGACGGGGCAAGGGCCTCTTTCCAGTTCACCACATGCAGTCTGGATCACACTCCATCCCACTGCTAACACGTGTGACTCAGGCAGCTCAGCATTCCTAACGCCAGGACAAAGGATCTCACAAGAAGCTGATGGCTACAGGTTCTCACCAAGCCCAACCACACCAGCTCCTGCTCTTCAACCTCCAGCACCACCACCACCTTGGGGTGGCGGCCACACACTCACCATGTTGCCACTTTGGAACGCGCCTGAAATCCTCTCACAGGGCTCAGACTCACAGCTGAGCTCAGACTACAGCATGCCAAACATTCCACACACCTCAGCTACCGATCTGAACTTGCAACATGGCGCCCGGAAGTACCCGCCTCTTCCTCTGAGTACAGGCCTCATCTGGAAGTCCTGATTGGCCAGTGTGACTTGAGCGACATGAACACTTCCCCTAGGATCACCGTGTACTTAAGAGACAAAGCATTGTGCTTCCTGGCCCAGGAGGGATGAATGCATGTTTGCTAATTACAAAACTAATGAGGGTCTGGCTTGGGAAGGAAGCTGACCCTGGAGAAGCCTATACTCCGGGAGGCGACCTTGGATCCATGACTTGAACTTTGGGTCCATATGTGGAGAATCAGGGCCACACCTTTTCCAGATCTGCAGAGATTTCTTTGTCAGTAGACTTGTGCCTGTTGTCTAATAGCCTACCCTTCTATCTTCAAGCACTCAGGAATCACTTCCCCTTCTCCTCCTCCTGAAATCAAGGTGGATAGATTGAACAATCCATTACTCAACTTGCAGTGGAGTAAACAGTCTATCCACATGAGGAAGGCTACACAAAATACTAACAATTTAGAAAGATTTTAGGAAACAAAATGAGATTGTTCTGTGACTTCACACTGAGGTCCACTAAACTGAAGCTACTTTTCCCCTGGTAGGTATCAGACAACCCTGGGAGAAAAGCAGGAAACACATGATACACAATTTGGATCAAGCATGTCCTACTCTGTGATATTTTGAAAACAAACAAACAAGAAACTGGAAAAACACAGTGGTATCAGCAAAGGATGTGTAGGTGAACAGAACAGATAGACTGAATCTGTCTATGGATGAAGAAACTGGATCTATAAGAATTACCCGCAGTTCCTATTCTACCTAATCCAACAACCACTGTCTGCAAATGGAAATTTGAAGAATCCAGTAGCCACTCAGACCATGTAGCTGGATGTCTCAGCTGGTCTTCAGCAGATATCAGAATTCCAAAGATTAGGCTTTATTCCCAGTTCCAAAAGATATGAACTTGATAGCCAGAGTTTGAGCAAGCAGAAAACAAGAAAGAGCTATCATCTTCAAAGGACTTTATAGGTGTACACTGCTGTCAGAAATGTGGCTTAAATGAAAGAGATAGCTTTTCACCTCAAATTATCCAGATTAATCGCCAGGGAGTGGTGGTACATACCTTTAACTCTAGCAATCCAGAGACAGAGGCAGGCAGATCTCTGTGACTGAAAGGCCCACAAGGTATACAGAGGGAGTCCCAGGACATGCATGGCTACCCTGTCTCAAAAAAGCAAAATAAAAAATAAATATGAATAAAAACAAAATTAAGATTAAGGAAGGGGTTTCCTACTTCACAATACCCAACTGTGTGGGATTTAGTTAACAGAACTAGCATAAGTAGTGGTCCATACCACTACCTTGGATGGTCTCATGAAACCTCTGCCCAATTTCTGCTGGGAAACTCTGACCCTCTTTGGGACATGATGATCAGTAACAATCAGGTTTTAAAAGAATCAAGATCGGATCAGACTGAATCCTGTTGGCTATGCTACAGTTCACACCCCCTAATTATGAAGGTATAGGTATAATTGAAAATTATATCATTGAAGCTTTTTCCAGCAGTGTTGAGGACAGTGTGCTGGGACATAACTGACTCTTCAATCAGTGCCAGGACAAGGAGTTTGGTTGGGACAGGTACCATTGTCCAACTGGCATCCATGTAACATTACCCTGAATGTTCCATCCTATCAGACCAACACATACTTGAGTCCACCCAGCCAGGGATGGTGGGCTTGTGACACTGGGCTCACTCCTTGCCTTTACAGCAGCATTCTGAACAATGCCCAAAACATTTGTATTCTAGTTCAACTGGTTCCATAGATTACACATCATTCAGAAGATAAAATAACTAATGTTCTTTTGGGAACGCCAGGAACACTGACTCAGTTAACATGAGAACCCATGTCCTTTACTCTGGCTCTCATCCTAGGTGCAGGCTTGGCTGGGACAGGAATAAGAGTTTTAGTTTTAGCAGTTCAGAGTAAAAATTGTAATGCTTTAAAGGCTGATATAGACCAAGATATTCAACCCTTGAAAATTCAATCTCCCAACATGAAAGAAGAGTTGACTCTTTGGCTGAAGTGGTTCTAAAAATAGAAGAGGGTTAGACCTCCTATTTTTACAAAAGGGGGCTTATGTGTGGCCTTAGAAGAAGAATGTTGTTTTTATGTCAATCACTCTGGAGTTATCAGAGAAAGTCTAGAACAAAGGTAAAGAGAAAGAGAGGAATCTAAAGGATGGTTTGAATCTTGGTTAGATGCACCCCCCCCCGGCTGACAACTCTGATATCTACTCTCCTGGATCCTCTTTTTATTCTTCTAGTACTTTTTACTTTTGGTCCTTGCACCTTAAAGAAGCTTCTACAGTATAGGAAGCAGAGATTGGGAACAATACAGTTAATGGTTATGAGATCCAACCACCACTAATTGCATGAAGGAGCCCATGATTTTTCATGAGAAGTTTCTAATAGAGGGGCAAATGAGAGAACAAGAGCAGAACTAACTCTTTCTTGTTTTTTTTCAGATGCGATTTTGAAAGGCCCTGTCCTTTAAGTGACCCAAATTCTCCCACCAGGAAACCTTGTGTGTTTGCATCAGACTTGTGTTACTGGTGGTCTCTTGGGGAGGGTCTCAAGATAAGGCATAACACCAGCACACAATTATCTGTAATAAAGAAAGCTCCAAGTCTGTACAACTTGTGCAGGCAGATAAATTTGATGATGTAACAGAGTCAACCAGGTGTTGTTGATTGTGAAGTAATGAAAGGCTCTTTGACAAGTGCTGAGGCTTCTGTGATTCAGCCAGAGTACTTGGAGACAAGTGAAAAGGAGGCATCCATAAGACTCGTAGCAGTACAGAAACCAGCATGTTAGGGAAGCCATGAGAAGAGCACCAAGAACAGCAGTAAATATTGGTTTGTTTGTTTGTTTGTTTGTTTTTTGGAGTTGACTGGACTTACAGATAAGCAGTGTGATGTGTGCACAGCAAAACAGGAAACAGAGAGCTGCCTAGGTCCTTCAGAGAACAGAAGATTATGAGTTTCAGATATTAGACACTAAGGTATTTAACATGCTTTTATTTTGGTTTGGGTTTCATCTGATTGTGATTTGATATTTCTTCCCTTTTAAGTAAGATTGGAAGGATAACATTTTGTGTAGGGATAATTTTATGATTTCAAATAGATAAATAATGCATAGTATACACAAAGATGCTGTCCTATTTTCTCCTGTAGTATAAAGGTAAAAGTCTCAAATTCTGTAGTCTTTGGCAGTGCAAAATTTACTGTAATGAAGTTTGTATACATGGCACAATTGAACATTAAAACAAGTTCAAATCAAGAAATGTGTTTTACAAATATATGTTAAATGGAAGAGGAAAGCAGCATATTCTTTACATGTAAGGGCTTTTTCCTTATATAATTTGAAATAAATTCCTTAAATACATTGTTTAAAACTTTTAAATAATGATATTTTTGCTAAAAATGAGCAATATAATTTACCTTAAATACCAAATGCATAACAGCTGAAAAAATATACACATTACAACATGAAAGGGAAAAAAATCTAAGACTTGTAATGGATGTGTAAAGAAATTCATTATTTCTCCATATTATTGGTTTAAATCTCCTTGATCTTTTCCACAAAGAAATTGTGGTAATAGGATATAATGGATCACTTCTGTATACAACTGTGATGTTCAGGTAACATCCTTTCCCCAAGGGAATGGCTCAATCTTTCCAAAGCATATTTTATAAAAATTAACTGTATTCACTCAGAGTTATATGAAATTATAAGATTCTAATAAAACTTATAAATGCCTGTACCTTGTATTTCATACACAATCTATAAACGTTTTAAAAATTGTATGGCTTATACCTGCCTTGACACTGAAAAAGCTCATTTCTTTTATAATACTCATACATTTGTGTTATAGACCTTATGAACTGTGAGATTAGTGGATGGTTTTATTTTTTCTAGTAGTATCTTAGTCTCAGTTTCTTCTGACACTATTGGAAATTGCCACACCCACGCCAGTGTCGCCATAGTAGCATAAGCTACAGGGCGGGGGATATGATTTCCCCGGAAATAATGCCCCCTGGAAGGTCCCTGGCAAACTCATCCCACTTGGAAAAGAGACGTGTTCTGAGATTTCTATGCTTCTTCAGTTGTGGCTCTGGGGCTGGAATAATGAATTCTTTGATCTTTCCCTGTGACACCTGAAACAGCACAACTAACTTTATAAAGAAATTTATTATTAGTAGATTGTTAAAGGCTTTAATAAAAATAAGTTTAAGGAAAGTAATGAATTAGATTTAGTATTAATAGGCATTAAGAATAGTAAAATAATAATAGGCTCCTTCTTAAGAAATAATAGCATGAGAGGTGCAGCTGGCGGGAGTTTCCCCCTCCCTTCAGTGCCTTGTTCTTAGAGAAGATCATAAATCTTGGGCAGGACATATGGGAGGAGGGTTAACAAAGGTGTAGTTAGATTTTGATATAGAGAAGGACTTTGGCAGGCATCTGACTTAGCTCCTGACTTTCCTCTTCATTGGTTAGCAATAATGAAACTATATTTGAGGTTTCTTTTCCTTTGTTTGCTCTGATCAAAAAGCTTTTAGGCCAAGATTATTTGTGGGTACTGCTTTATGTTTGATTGCATTTTGAGTTAAAATGTAAACTTTGTATTCTTGGTAAAAGTCTGAATGTTCTGGGAAGTATGCCAATTTTAAGGTGCCTTTTGTGAAATCATTATAAAAATACTAGCTTGATTTCAGTAAAGTTGCAGCAGAGTCAAAACCATCAAGGTGTCTCTGTCTGTCAATTCTTCGCCGAAACCGTGTCTTCCTGTCTAAAGCCTTGTTCTTCCGCGGACGACGGGAGCCCGACTGGGCCGGTCCATGGCAGGAAATAGTAAAATCAATACTATGATTTGTTGGAAAACAATTTTCCCAACTAAAAAAGATATATGTATTAAAGAACAACAGGAAAACAGAACACATAATTGATAGGATCAGAAATGATATCCCCCATTGAACATAATTATGGAAACACTAAATGTACATGGCTAAGAAACTACTGAATGCTACAAAGGAAGAAAAGCAAGGCTTCACCAATAGACTAACCAATGACCTTAACATAGGTATTCTGAAATATACAGGTGGAAGCAATTCTGTTTGCAGCACACAGTCTAGAACTCACATTTTCTCCACAGGGGCTTCCTAGACTCTGCTTCCCAAGAGGCTGAGTTTACAGACATGATCCACTATTCCTGGTTGTAAATGTAGTTTTGCCTTGATAAAAGTTCTTCCAGGTATCATTTAGAGTCACTCAAAGTTGTTGTCTTTCCTATCATTAGCTACACGTTAATTTTATATTCCGTTATAGGTTCAATTTTGTCATAGCTAATACACAATTATAATGATACCTGAGACTCTATTGGAGATAAACTCCTTTTTATTATCAAAGGCATTTATGAAATGTTTCTTCAAGATTAAACATATCATGCATTCCTGCTGCTGACTCACTCTTAGCAGTGTGGCAGAAAAATGATTCGATATGGAGTCAAATGGCTAGTGATAGAAGTATTGTTAGTTTATTGCAAAAACAAAGGACCCATGGAGCCTCCAAAGCCTAACTACTGTAAAGTTCCAGATTTCCATCCTGACTAGTGTTGGAGGCACATGATGATGAAAATTCTACAATCGTCTCTGGAACTCAATTCATATATTATACACAGTATATATAACATATGTGTCAAAAATAAATCAAAACAAACACATATCATACATCATGCAAGTCTGGTGTCCCCTGTTAATAAAATTGGCATAGTACCCTCAAAGCTCAGTGAGAGAAGGAAGTTAATGAATGCCTCTATATTCCTTTATGCCACAGTAAGCAGTAAGTCACATGGCATTTATTTTTTTATCAAAGCATTAGTAAAATCTTGGCTAATTCATGGTTGCTTCCATGGTGGTAAGGTCACCAGCCAAAATAAGATCAAAACACAGGATTCCATTGTGTTCAAGGTCAGTGTGGTGGTTTGAATTAGAATAGCTCTCAAGGCTCCTGTGTCTGAAAGCTTGACATGTTGGGAGTGGCAAGGTTGAGTAGTGTGGCCTTGTTGGAGAGGGTATGGCCTTGTGGGAGGAAGTGTGTCACTGGGAAGGTGGGATTTGACTTCTCATATGCACAAGCAGGCCTAGGGTGACTCTGCAGCTGGCTGATCAAGATCTAGAACTGTCAGCTCCTTCTCCAGCCCCATCTCTGTCTGCCCACTGCCATGTTTCCCTCCATGGTAATCATGGACTAAACCTCTGCAAATGCAGCATGCTCCTATTCAATCTTTTTCCTTTCTATGTGTTTCCAAGGTCACAGCATGTTTTCATAGCAAGAAAACCGTAAGAAGAGTTAGCTCACCTTCAATGGATGGTGAGCTCAACTCTCATTAGGCGCAAGGCACTGTGCCATACATGGTTTAGATGAGTCCAGTCAGATTCCCTTTTCTTTATAAAACCATGTTTGGCCTGGATACAGGAGGAGAAGATTTCTATGGCTGGGGAACAAAGGAACAAAGGAAAGAATTCTGTTGTCTCCATCAGAAACTGTGGAGTCCATATATGTTAGCACAGGAACTGCAACTATGGAAGCAAAGCCTTGTCATCCAGGGAGTGTACCTCCTCAGTCCCCAGACACAAGAGTTTTCTGGACCCCACTGTATTGTGGTTGACTGTGATGGGGCTGAGTTAAGATGGATCTGGGACCTTTCATATGAGCTGGGATTTAATACTCTTGGAAACACACTTTCTGAAATCATTTATCATCAGTAAAATATGGGCAGTTTGTGTGTGTGTGTGTGTGTGTGTGTGTGTGTGTCACTTTTCCTCAGGAAAGCATTGTCATATGGCATTGAAGACAGTCAAAATTAACCACCCCAAGAGACTGCCTTTGACTGCAGAGCTGATCTAAATGTTGCCATCTTTTTCTGTGGGGACTGGTAGGGAGGGAAACTACAGATAATGACACACACACAGAGGATAGAGACTTGAACCAAAGTTTGCAGCCTGGATTGAAACCTAAATTGGAAGCCTTGCAGTGTTCAATCTCTCCCAGGTCAGGGTAGGGCAGGTGAGATGACTGAAGCCTGTCACATAGCAAGAGAGGAGTTGGCTCCCCTCTGCTAACACTAAATGATTTATCTCTTCAGTTTATCTGTTTCTACTTTCTTTTCCTCTACAGTTATCTCTACCTTGGTGGCTCACCCATATTGGTTTGCATTTTGCTCAGTATCTTTTTATGAGATTTATTGCACCCAAATATCATATCAAACACATGTCTGAAACCTGAGATGACCCAATTAACAAAGCATTACTTTTAGGTTCTCCACAGCATTTCTTAATTTTAGTGTATGCACAGATGGTTCTTGTTGCCCTGGTAATTTCCATGGACCACAGTCACTGTAATGTCTAGAGACCTGCACCCCAAGAGTTCTTTTACTGAGCTGGAGAATTGTCAAGGTACAAGGCCATTAAAGAAGCTGGTGGGAGGCATTTATCTTCAGAGGATGATTCAGGTGGTTCCTTAACTGACTTACCTTCTGAGACTAAAATATGAATTGCTACAAATAATTGCCCAGACAAGACTACCTTTTCTCTTCATCAGGAGGATGTGCTTGTTAAAAGGGAACTTACAAAGTTGGGAGAAGAACAGTTCCTCAGTATCAGATACACTTGGATTTATCCTAAGGAATGTGGTGGTGACTGAGTTTTTTTCTCCAAATTTTGTGGTCAGAGCTCACAATCTCCTTCACAATGTGAGTATGAAAGGAACTGGTGCATATGGAAAGAAGGAGGAAGGGGAAGGAAGACACTGCTCTAGGGAAAGAAAGTTCACTGATCCTCGTCATCAAACACCTAGAATTCAGACATGTTCCTGGGAAGGAAGAATATTATGTTGGATGGAGGACATATCAAGATTTGAATTCCACATGTTAAATACAAGTTTTGCACTCTTTGAGAGAAAAGACTTATGGTTGACATTTCTTTTTATATTTCTGTTTAATTTTTATATTCATTTTACATCCCAAACACAGTCCTCTCCCTCCTCTCCTTCCTGGGGCTCCTTCTCACCCTATTTGTCCCTCCCCTTGTCCTCAAAAAAGGGAGCCCCTTTCCACCAATGATGCATCAATTCATATCAAGACTGAACTCCTCCTCATTCTCAGGCCAGGCAAAACAGCCTGGTAAAGATGAAGTAGTGAAAAACAGGCAACACAGTCTATGTCATAGACAGCACTTATTTCTTACAAGCATCTGTGTGGCTGAATTTCTATAAATAAGAGATTAATTGGAAAAGCATAGCAGGCTATTCTGATCTGCCCCAGGACTGGAGAAAACTCTAGAGAGGGATGCCTCTCTATCTGGAAAAAAAATCATCTCAGTTCCTGGAAATTCAGTAACCCATTTCTTGGCATATCTGTGTTTTTCAAATGTTGCTGTGCTAGCTTGTGGTTTTCCTACTAAGATGATTGAGATGGCTAATACACTGGTTTTAAATTGTTAAAACCTTATCTGTGTGTACTCGTTGGCTTTAGCTGTCAATGTTAAATAACTTAGCATGATGTGAGGGAGTACCAACTGGGGGTTTCCCAGATGACAATCACTTGTTGGTATGTTTGTGGTTGCCTACAGTGGTTGTGAATTCAGTGGCAAACCCCAGGCACTGATGGTCTAAATTTATCTCAACACGTGGCTTGGGCTGGTTAAGACAATTTACAGAGAAGTAGACAGTGACCTTGTAAAAGAACATAGCAACAAACAGTGTTCTATCATAATCCATGCCTTCATTTGATAGCCTGAGTTTCTTTTTTGAGCTCCCTCAATGTTTGGGGCCTGCTAGCATCAGCCAAAGAAGCCAACTTATCACCTGAGTAATTTTCGGTTCATGGAATTAATGACAGCAACAGAGTGGAAAGGAAGAACAAAATTTGTACCCTCAAAATATGCTTGTCATTGTTAGAAAACCCGAATATTATCGGTTTTACCAATACACAATATATAAGATACACGAAGATTGAAATAATCCCTTGTATCTTGTCTGATCACCATGGAATAAAGCGGGACCTCAACAATAACAGAAATAGCAAAAAGCCTACACACACATGGAAACTGAACAACTTGTTACTAAATGACAGCTGGGTCAGGGAAGAAATAAAGAAAGAAATTAAAGTCTTTCTAGAAATCAATGAAAATGAAGACACAACATACCCAAACTTGTGGGACACAATGAAAGCAGTGCTAAGAGGAAAGTTCATAGCACTAAGTGCCTTCAAGAAGAAATTCGAGACAGCTCATTCAAGCACCTTAATGGCTCACTTAAAAACCCTAGAAAAACAAGAAGCAGACACCCCAAGAAGGAGTATAAGGCTGGAAATAATCAAACTCAGGGCTAAAATCAATCAATTGGAAACAAATAAAACAATTCAAAGAATCAATGAAACCAAGAACTGGTTCTTTGAGAAAATCAACAAGATCGACAAACCCTTAGCCAGGCTAACTAAAAGGCAGAGAGACACCACCCAAATCAACAAAATCAGAAATGAAAAGGGGAATATAACTACAGACACTGAGGAAATCCAAACAATCATTAGGACTTACTTCAAAAGTCTATATGCCACAAAATTTGAAAATCTAAATGAAATGGACAATTTTCTTGATCGATTTGACTTACCAAAGCTGAACCAGGACCAGGTAAATCAACTAAATAAACCTATATCCCCCAAAGAAATAGAAGCGGTCATCAAAAGTCTCCCATCCAAAAAAAAGCCCAGGACCAGATGGCTTCAGCGCAGAATTCTACCAGAACTTCAAAGAAGAGCTAACACCAATTTTCTTCAAACTATTCCACAAAATAGAAACAGAAGGAATATTGCCAAATTCATTCTATGAAGCCACAGTCACCTTGGTACCTAAACCTCACAAAGACTCAACAAAGAAAGAGAATTTCCGGCCAATCTCCCTTATGAACATTGATGCAAAACTACTTAATAAAATACTTGCAAACTGAATCCAAGAACACATCAAAGATATTATCCACTATGACCAAGTAGGCTTCATCCCAGGTATGCAGGGGTGGTTCAATATACGGAAATCCATCAATGTGATCCACCATATTAACAAACTGAAAGAAAAAAACCACATGATAATCTCCCTAGATGCTGAAAAAGCCTTTGACAAAATCCAACATCCATTCATGTTCAAAGTATTGGAGAGATCAGGGATACAAGGCACATATCTAAACATAGTAAAGGCGATATACAGCAAGCCTATAGCCAACATCAAACTGAACGGAGAGAAACTTAAAGCAATCCCACTGAAATCAGGGACAAGACAAGGCTGCCCACTCTCTCCATATCTCTTCAACATAGTGTTGGAAGTCCTTGCTAGAGCAATAAGACAGTTGAAGGAGATCAAGGGGATACAAATTGGAAAGAAAGAAGTCAAATTATCACTATTTGCAAATGATATGATAGTATATGTGAGTGACCCCAAAAACTCTACCAGGGAACTCCTACAGCTGATAAACACCTTCAGCAAAGTGGCAGGATACAAAATTAACTCAAAAAAATCAGTAGCCCTCCTGTATACAAAAGACAAAAGGGCTGAGAAAGAAATTAAGGAAACAACACCCTTCACAATAGCCACAAATGACATAAGGTACCTCGGAGTAACCCTAACCAAGGAAGTCAAAGACTTGTATGAAAAAAATTTCAAATCTCTGAAGAAAGAATTAGAAGAAGATATGAGAAGATGGAAAGATCTCCCATGCTCATGGCTTGGTAGGATTAACATAGTAAAAATGGCCATCTTACCAAAAGCAATCTACAGATTCAATGCAATGCCCATCAAATTACCAACACAATTCTTTACAGACCTGGAAAGGAAAATTCTCAACTTCATATGGAATAACAAGAAACCCAGAATTGCTAAAACAATCCTCTACAATAAAAGATCTTCTGGAGGTATCTCCATCACTGATCTTAAGTTGTACTATAGAGCAACAGTTTTAAAAACTGCATGGTACTGGCATAGAAACAGAATGGTGGATCAATGGAACCGAACAGAAGACCCAGAAATAAACCCACACACTTATGGACACCTGATCTTTGACAAAGACACCAAAACCATACAATGGAAAAAAGATAGCATCTTCAACAAATGGTGCTGGTCTAACTGGATGTCTACATGTAGAAAAATGAAAATAGATCCATACTTGTCACCCTGCACAAAACTGAAGTCCAAGTGGATCAAAGACCTCAACATAAAACCAGACACATTAAATCGGCTTGAAAAAAAGTGGGAAATACCCTAGAACTCATTGGTACAGGGGGAAACTTCCTGAACAGAACACCAACAGCACACGCTCTAAGAGCAACAACCAATAAACGGGACTTCATGAAACTGAAAAGCTTCTGTAAAGCAAAGGACACCGTCATCAAAACAAAGCGACCACCTACAGATTGGGAAAGAATCTTCACCAACCCTTTATCTGACAGAGGACTCATATCCAGTATATATAAAGAACTAAAGAAGCTGAAAAGCAGCAAACCAAGTAATCCACTTAAAAAATGGGGAACAGAGCTAAACAGAGAATTCTCTGTAGAGGAATACCGAATGGCAGAGAAGCACTTAAAGAAATGCTCAACCTCACTAGCCATTAGGGAAATGCAAATCAAAACAACCCTGAGATTTCACCTTACACCCATGAGAATGGCCAAGATCAAAAACTCAAGTGACAACACATGCTGGAGAGGTTGTGGAGAAAGGGGAACCCTTCTCCACTGCTGGTGGGAATGTAAACTTGTACAACCACTCTGGAAATCAATCTGGCGCTTTCTCAGACAACTAGGAATAGCGCTTCCTCAAGATCCAGCCATACCACTACTGGGCATATATCCAAAAGAGGCTCAAGTACACAAAAAGGACATTTGCTCAACCATGTTTGTAGCAGCTTTATTTGTAATAGCCAGAAGCTGGAAACAACCCAGATGCCCCTCAACTGAAGAATGGATGCAGAAATTGTGGTACATCTACATAATGGAATATTACTCAGCAATGAAAAATAAGGAAATCATGAAATTTGCAGGTAAATGGTGGGATCTGGAAAGGATCATCCTGAGTGAGTTGTCCCAGAAGCAAAAAGACACACATGGTATATACTCACTCATATAGACATACAACATAGGACAAACCCACTAAAACCTGTGCATCTAAAGAAACTAAGCAAGAGAGAGGACCCTAAGTAAAACATCCAATCCCCATCCAGAAACGCAAAGAGGATGGACGTCAGAAGAAGAAGAAAACAGGAAACAACCTAGGAACCTACCACAGAGGGCCTCTGAAAGCCTCTGCCCTTCAGACTATCAAAGCAGATGCTGAGCCTGATGGGCAACTGTTGGGCAGGACAACGGAATTTTAGGTAAGAACTGGGAAATAGTAAGAGCTGGAGAGGACAGGGTCTCCACAAGGAGAGCAACAGAACAAGAAAATTTGAACATAGGGAACTTCCCAGAAACTCATACTCCAACCAAGGACTATTCATGGAGATAACCTAGAACCCCTGCACAGATGTAGCCCAGGGCCGTTCAGAATCCAATTGGGTTACATAGTAATGTGAAGAGGGACTGCCTCTGACATGAACTGACTGGCCTGCTCTTTAGTCACCTCCTCCTGAGGGGGAGCAGCCTTACCAGGCCATAGTAGAGGGCAGTGCAGCCACTTTTGATGTGAACTGATGGACTAAGATCAGAAAGGAGAGGAGAACCTCCCCTATCAGTGGACTTGGGGAGTGGCATGCATGCAGAAGGAGGAGGAAGGGTGGAATTGGGAGGGGAGGAGGGAGGGGCTTATGGGGGGATGCAGAATGAATAAAGTGTAATTAATGAAAAATTAAAAAAAAAAAAACAAGAAAAAAAATAATTTAAGAACCTTAAATGACTTTCAAAAGTGGAGGAAAACATGGAGTTAGTCAATTTACATGGAGCATGTCTCGCCCCTGGGGGCAATGGTCTCCTGAACCTACTCAGACCTCGGACACCCCCACTGCTAGTTCTAGAACTGATGCAGGATATTCCAACTAGGGGGTTAAGGCTTCTCATAACATTTCCTATAAGCCCACACCTGTTTGTTTATATCCCCCATTTTTATTCATTATTAGCCAGATAGAGCCAAGTAATTGTGTTAATGATACTTGCTTTTTTGCCCAATGCTGGAATTCTAGTGAATTTAGGTATGCCCTGGTTACTCACATGCCTCGCTGGATGCCTGTGCCCATTGATGCCCCTCATGCTATGACTCTCTTCAGACAGAAAAGCGATCTTGGAATTACAGCCGCCATTGTTACTGCCATCTCATTGGCGGCTGTTGGAGCTACCACCGTGGCATTAGCCATGAGTCATAGTATACAGACTGCTCAGACCCTGAATAATCTTTTAGCCAATGTAGCTCATGCCTTAGATGTACAAAAAGGAATTAATGCTCAACTAAAAGGAGACTTGATGGTGTTCAATCAGAGAATTGACCTCGTGCAGGAGCAAATTGATACCCTATGGCAAATTGATCAACTTGGCTGTCAATGGAAGTATGCTGGACTTTGAGTCACTAGCATACAACATAAGAATTTTTCCTGTGCTGCAAATCTGTCTAAACAATTGTCTAGCTATATTTTAGGTAATTGGACTGGAGAATTCGATACTACGATGGAGCAGCTGAGAGTGGCCATTGTCACGGTAAATTCTACCAGAGTGGACGCAGGACTAGCCATAGGATTATCATCATGGATTGCTGTAGCCATGAATCATCTGAAGGAATGGACGGGCATGGGAGCGTCAGCTGGCCTTCTGGTGTTGGTCTCCTTGGTTTGCCTGTGGTATATATGCAAGATTAGAGTCTCATAACAGCGTAATGCAGCCATGACCATTCAGGCCTTTACAGCCATTGAAGCAGGACAGTCTCCCTAAGCATGGTTGGCTACCATAAAAAGCTAAAATGTTACTCTCAGGATGTGAGGCTATGCACTGCACTCAGGATCAGCCACTTTCGACCCAGAGAAGAGCAAGTCTGATTGCATGCGGGTTGATGCCCCAGGTCCCGCCTCTGAGAAAAAGGTATCGGGTGGGTCTGATGCTCTTTGGGTGGATGACACCTAAATGAACATCAGTACAAAGTCCCAATTTATTTCTAATATCAGAGATCAGACCTCTACTCTTGCCTGATACGTCTAAAACAAAAAGTGGGAACTGTAGAGAGCTGTGTAATGCTGCGCCTTAAAGAGGAGCTGGTTTCCGCCTTCCATCTTCCCGATGGTGAGTGCTCTGTCACGAATAACTCCACATTTGGCTAAGGCTGAAGATCTGGCTTGCTTCCATGTATGTGGACCTATCTGCATTGCCCACTTGGCATGCTGGGGTTGGCTACCCAGAGGCTATTTAAGCTGTGGGCTGGCTTTCCCCAGGGTCAGATGATTGTTCAAGGTTCCTGAATAAACTGCATTGAAAAAAAAAAGAAAACAAAAAATCTCCATCTAAGGAATCAGTCCCCAATTATTAATTCTTCCTTTCTTAATTTCTTATAACATGAGCAGAATAAGAAAGATCTAGGGACAAATTACCACACAAAAGAACTCTAGCTTAATTTTCCATGGAGTCTATTTTCCACTGAAATCCTATGACCTCCACTTCCTCTGTATGCACTACACTCAATATTATGACCTTCCAGGTCCTACAGGAAGAGCTAGTTAAGGTCTGGATGTTTGTCATCTCAAGACCTGATATTTTCCACATCCCTCAAAAAAGAGAACATTCTCAGGTCTTTCCAGGAGCAAAGGCACTTTTGGCATACCTTTTTTTTTTTCTATTCTAACTTGCTACTTTACTGCTATAATTGAATCCCCTAACTATAAACATCTCAGGTCATCAATGGGATAACTTTTTTGGTCCTGTCAGATCACAGTCCATCTTTTTGGAGGCCAAAAACAGAAAATCAAGTTCCAAGAAAAGTAAGGCAAAAATATGCCAAATATTGTTTCCTGCCTTGCTCTTTTGTTTCTTTATAGTCTCATGCTCAGCTAGTTTTCTTATGCAGCCCAGGGCCACTTGCTTAAGGATATTGCCACCCCCAGTGGTAGAACCCTCTATAGAAATCATCAGTCAACACAATCTCTCACTTACATAGAAACCAGCCATTTTTCTCATTAGTTTATTTCTTTTTTCACTTTATATCTTGCTTGCAGCTCCATACTTCCTCTCCTCCTGGTGTCACCCTCCCACCCTCTTCCCCTACTCCTCCTCCCCTTTTTCTCTGGAAGCCTCCACATACCAGTTCTCCTCAGCACATCAAGTTGCATATAAACTAAATGCATTTCCTTCCACTAAGGCCAAAAAAGGCCGCCCAGCTATGGCAAACTGATTTATAAACAGGCAACTGTGTCCATGTCACAGCCAACACCAATTTCAATTGGTAGGTGACCAACATGGAGACAAATCTGCCCATCAGCTAGATATGTGTAGGGTGCATTTTATGGGTAGTGGCAACCAGCAATTTTATGATAACATGCTGTCAACTGAATTTATCATGTGAAAAAAAAACTCAGAATTCTCAGCAGGATTAAAAAGACATGTTACACACAAAATATGATGACTGTACTGACTGTATAGCAATAATAATGAAGATTGTGCACAATATTTATGAAAGAATAAAGCAAAAATGCCAAGAATATAAGCCAAATAATCTAGTCAAATATCCATCGAGATACCTAAGGAAATCCAACCAAGAAAAAATGTGAAGCAGACCCATGTTAACTATGATTGTATACATATAGAAATTAAATAAACACAAATGTCACAACTCCCATGAAAATAACTCAAAGTGTTCAAATTACTTGTTCAAATTACCCTCTAGATACTACTGACATTTTTTTTCAAACATAGCCCTCATGCTCTAGACATCTCTCTGTAAATGGAGATCACCAGAAAGGTAGACTATGGTGCTACAGCCCCTCATGGCCCCCTAGTGATTGCAGGTAAACCCAGTCCCCCTGATGTCCATAAACAAAACAATGTTAAATAGTAATTTTATGTCTCTTTCCTGCCACACCTATTACAGCACAAGATGTGAAATCTGACCCATCTATCTATATTACACCATGTACACTTGAGACATATGTTATTTACAACCTACATGAAAATAACTCCAAATGAATCGTATACCTAAATGTTAAATGCCAAAGTCAGAACTTGGAAAAGATATTAGAAACTTGGCCTCTCTGAGTTTGCATCCTACCAAGGACATTTCTACATTCAAGCCCCTACTGCAAATACTTTGTGAAGATGCAGACCCATGGTGTGTATGGAGGCAGCCTCTAGAGCCCCAATCTTCTCCAAGCAGTTCATCCATTTTACTAGCAAGATTAAACTAACTTCACATTCCCAAGCTTGCAGCGCCATCTCCCACCCAACCCCTTGAAACATTTTCCTAATTATCAGTTAACTGGTAAAACTTGCTGTTACCTTAACCGAGGTGACTAAATTGTAAAAATATATCCCTTACAAAGCCCTGCATTACTATGGACAGAGGACACGCTTCTTTGTTGCTTTGTCACTTGAGCTCCGGACCACATATCGAGAGATATAAATTAAGGGCCTTGGATTCCAGACTGAATGTCTTGGAAAACACATAAAGGCCTTGAGCCCAGCGGCCTGGATCAGCACAGCCTCCAACAGAAACTGCTTTGCCTCACAACGTTAAAATCTGATTGGATGACCCCAGCAATCACCAAGGGTCCCTCTCCTTGTGGATTTAGCCCTTTAAATATACAATAAAGCTTACCCCTGGGCACTGTTCAGATCCTGAACTGGCAGCCTCCCTGAGCTCAGAAAAATAAATCTCTCATTTTAACCTTCTGTTCCAGAAAAGAATTTTCTCTGTCCCCATTCCGAATCCAATATAGTCGATATATCAGATGCCCTGCTGTGTTCAGGGCTAGGAAAAGGGACCTTTCCTGTGGCTGATTCTGACTGCCCGCTCATACACAGCCTCAGAAAGGATCCTACACAGCTGCTCCTGCTGTTCAGCCTCCTGATCCACCAAGTTGGGGGCAGAGGCTACACAGTCACCATTTTGCGACTTTGGAAGTTGTCTGAAATCCCCTCAAATTGAAAGACCAAAAGATAAGCAGCGATTGTTAACACTATGTAGAGTAGGCGCGGTATAGCAAGAGCTACCTTGCTGCATTCTTTCCCGCCTTCCCGGTTCCGGGTGGGTACATGACTCGGCTCACAATCTGCTTTCCCGCCTTCCCTGTTCTGGGTACGTGACTTAACTACAGCTTTGTTCAAACCACCCAATCAGACCCCTGTAACTATGCTTCTCGCTTCTGTAACCACGCCTCCTGCTCCTGAGCCCTATAAAAACCCGTCACCCCAACCGAGAGGCGCGCAAGTCCTCCGATAGGCTTGGTCGCCCCGGGTACCCGTGTATCAAAATAAACCTCTTGCGGCTTGCATCCGAAGGCTGGTCTCGCTGTTCCTTGGGAAGCAGGGTCTCCCTGTCTAGATAGGCTCCTGGGAGTCTTTCATTTGGAGGTTCCACCAAGATCTGAGACCCCCGCCCAGGGACCACAGACCCAGCGTCGGGAGGTAAGACCTGCCGACTTTTTGTTCTGTGAGTCTTGTGTATCGTTGTGTTAAACGGTCTGTCTTTGTGTGAGTTCGTTTCCAGGGAGTTCGAGTCCCCCTGTGGTCTGGACTTGGCCAGGTCATCTGTATCAGACGGAAACTAGAAGGAGCCGACGGGCTCGTACTTCTTTTCCGTGCCTCCTGGGAGACGTCTCAGGAGTGCCTGTTAGGGGAATCATTTGCTTCCCCATCTGAAAGGTAACCCTTCTTGGGTTCCCTCCTGTCTGGAAACACGAGCCCAGTGGGACTCTTTGGGGCGAAGCCCTTGAGAGAAGGCTACGTGCTTCATCTGGGAGATGGAGGAACCGGACCTCCGACACGGTCTCCATCTGAATTTTTGTGTTCGCTTTGGCGCCGATCTCGTACCGCGCGGTTTGTGTTGTCTTCTGTCTGCCTGATTTTTGTCATAAGTGTAGTGAGTGTTTGTCTGTCTACCTTTTGTTTTCTGTTCTGAAAGGCCTCACGAAATTTGTTTAAAATGTGTGCCTATGCGCCTTATTAGATCCATAAGCGCATATTGTATAGGCTGCCATGTGGTCTAAAGTGTCTCAGTGTCTCGCCGCCATCTTGACTTCACCATGTGATTCTATAATGTAACCGCCATCTTGGTATGGGTAAAAAAAAAAAAGAAAAAGAAAAAAACCTTGGTCAAATCTCATTTCCTTCTAGATTAAAAGGATAGCTTATTTTAAATTGGTATTGGTTTTAAAAATTAAATTGCTTGCACTGGTAAATTCTGGTTTTAAAATCTGGTTTTAATTTTAAAGATTATGTTTATGCCTTGTGACTTCTACAAAAGGGGTACTTTGTTTTAATATTGCAAAAACGGGTTTTAAAAAATTGTTTAAAGTTTATCAGACATTTGGGTATGACTATGACTGAGAAAATTGCAGTTTTTAAAATGTATCTCATGGAGAGCTGTTTGTTTGATAAGCTGCTTTGTTTATAAAAAAACATGTTTACACCCTGTTCTTTATCTTGAGACAAAGAAAAGGGGAAGTTTCACCAAGTTCCTTAAAGCTTGTTCTAAGTTCCTTAGAGTTTGTTTGTTACCTTTATGTTATCAGATGCAGGAAAGTTATTTAAAAAAAAAAATTGGCAGTTTCAGAACTCCTCTTTATAGTAATGTAACTTGCTTTTGCTTTGCCTATAAAAAGCAAATCGTACGTAGACTCTGGGCTTCAGCAGGATCATGTCAGAATGGAAAGGATTTTAGTGAGAGTTTTTATGTCGTCTGAAAAGCAAGAAAGAGAGCAAAAAAAGTAAGCATGTCTGGTTAAGCCAGAAAAGAAAAGCTAGAAATCTAAATGTATATAGCATGTTGCAGAAGGTTAGTGGATGTGTTATAAAAAGCCAGAGAGTTAATATGATTTAAAGAAAAACTGTATTTTAAAATGTTATACTTCATTTAAAAGGCTGGTGATTCCTCATTACAAAATGTTTTTTATGCTCTTTTAAGGAAAAAATTCTAGCTGATAGGTTTGGTATGGCTAAAATAATTACAGTTTAAAATTGTTCTGTTATGCAGTTGGTTCTAAAGCTTGTTCAATTACTGGGAACTTTTAGTTGTGGGGGATTATGGAAGCTCCGAAGTGTTTGCTGTATCATCAGCACCTAATGGCCATGTTTGGTATTGTCAGTCACAGCCTGTGCTAATGCTAGCACATGGCCAGCCGCCATGATGGTTCAGCAATGGAGAGCTCAGAAAGCTGTAGTTTGGCTGCCATATTTGTTTAAGACTTCCAGCTGAGTTCAGTTACACGTGGCCAGCCGCCATGATGGTTCAGCAATAGAGAGCGCGTGAAGCTGTAGTTTGGCTGCCATGTTTGTTTAAGGATTCCAGCTCAGTTCGGTTACACGTGGCCAGCCGCCATGCTGGTCCGGAGATATGTTTAGTCATTAGTGCTAAATGCAAAGCTTTTTAATGTTCAATTTTAATGCAAGTGGTAGGAGCAGCAAGATTAGCTAGTCTCTCTATAAACTGTATCCGATTAAAAGGTTTGCTTTGATTTTAGTTCAGAAAGAACAGATTTAAAGTTATGCTAAATACTGCAGTTGAGCCTTACCTAGTCTCTTATCTATTTGTCTTAAAATATATACTTCTAGGACATGCATCTCGAAAATATGCTAGAATCAGAGATCATAGCATTCTGTTTTATAGGACAGAGTTTAGAGCAGATGATAAAAACAGAGTAACTCGGATATGCTGGCCCTCAAGCTTGTCAGAAATCTGAATTAGGCATTTTAACATGTGTAAGCTTATTGTGACAGGAAGTCCCGCAATCCTGGCAGTAGGTCCCCCAAGGTCTCCGAGAAGATTTGGGCACAATGACAGATGAATGCTACTCTGGATTGTGGTATGCTAACCACTGGGCAATATTGCCTCAACTGGCCCACTGTTAGGGCCCAGCCAAAACTGTGGACACCTGGAGTCAATGTTTCACGTTGCTAAGGGCGAGGTGAGGCCATTCTCTCGTTTCTTTCTCCACAGAAACAGTCTCTCATCTTATGTGCCTGGCAGAACTGCGTCTGTTCAGGATGCTGAAACACAGGAGCCAGGGACACTGCCTAGGTAATGGGCTAACTAGTCATCCCTGTCATTTTGATTGGCACATGGATTGGTATTTATTTAGCTTATAATTTATCCTTCTCAGGTCTCTGAACACCTTGACGGCTATGCTAAGCTTACGGTAGCTTTGCAGCTAGAGAAAAGACAATTAGATCGACTGTTAGCTCATTGATCAGCTCATTAGCTAGAACCACAGAGTACTAGATACCTTATTTAGAAAAAAAGACAGGTTTGCCTTGCTCACAGGACTCATGTCTTTGTAGACCAGCCTGGCCTCAAACTCACAAAGATTTGACTGCAGATACCTCCCTGAGTGTTGGGATTACAGGCATGCACCACCATGGCCTGCTTTATAAGAGTACTTTTTATAGGGAAGAAAATGTACAATATCTTGGTTGTGGTGGTGATTATACTAGTTATATAATTGCTTAAAACCACTGAACTGTTTGCCCTATTTTTCACACAAAGTTTATGCTTGAATAAACCACAAAAATCATACAAAAATATAACAGTAAAAAGTATACACTTCACACTTCAGATTAGAATGTATGCAACAGTCTGAGTTCCATTTAAAAAACCAAAGGAAAGAAAGAAATCTTCCCTTTGTTCATGTGGTCAGAGAATGGCCAAAGTCAAACACATTGTATCAGAAACTGTGGGTCAAAGTTGAAGGAACAAACTGGCCTTCAGCATTAAGATAGAAAGGGGGTGAGGGTGAAGATGCCTAAATGTGAGGTCAGAGCATGAGCAGAATGAGAAGAGTGTCCACAGAAACCATCATAAATACAAGCACCATCAGAGCACAAGCAAGTTTTGTAGACCCTGAGTTCACAACTGTGAAAAGTAAAGCCTTTGTTTATAAATCATTTGTCATTTAGCTCCAGCAGACTAAAACAAACAGTAACAGTCCAGTCCACTACAGAAGGCACATAAATTATGAATCCATATTGATGTAAGTGTATGGCAAATGTATTAATATTCTGATGAGGACCAAGACACAGAGTGTCAAGGTACTCATGGGGGTGCAGGGTATTAACTGTGTAGTAGAAAAGCCTGGAAAACACTGATTACAAGTAATCAAAGTGAAAGTATGTACCACTTGACAGGACACAGTATGTTACACTTTTGTGATAACCTTGTCCAAGTTTATGCATTGATCCATGAGAACACAGACAGCATACAGAGTCTACAAAAATAAACAACCTGAGATATTAGCCATATAGTACAGGATAACCATGGTACAACCCACAGACCTAAATAAACTAAGTAACATGGAGTGTAGAAGAGAGGATACTTGAATCCCAGTAAGAAGGGGACAGACATGGGAAGTGGAAGTGGGTCGGAGAGGGGGTGAAAAGAGGAACACGATGGGGGATTATATGTTGGAAAAGTATGGATGGGGTGAGAGGGCTAGGAGAGAAGGGAAACTGGTGTTGCAGCATCTCTGAAATAAAATGAAGACCTGGAATTCTGGAGGTACCTAGGAAAATATGGGGGTGTGAGCCTGGCTGAGATGCCTAGCAGCAGGGATATTGAGACTGAAGTGGACACATCTTGTAGCCAGTGGAGGGAGGGGGACACCAACCAACTATCAAAACCCTTGACACAAATTTGTCGACTACAAGATATGCAGAAATAAAAGAGAGAAGAGATTAAGGAAATGGCCAACCAAAGACTGGCACAACTTGAGACCCAACCCATGGGAGAGACCCAACATCTGGCACTATTAATAATACTCTGGCATGCTTGTAGACAGAAGACTAACATAACTGCCATCTGAGAGGCTTCATCCGGCAGATAATGAAAGCAGATGCAGAGACCCACAGCCAAACAATTAGGCAGAACTCAGGGATTCTTGTGGAAGAGTTAGAGGAAGGATTAATGAATCTAGAGGGGTAGGACACTACAAGAAGACCTACATAGGCAGCTTACTTGGGAACATGGGGCCTCATAGAGCCTGATCCACCAACAAAAGTACATGCCTGGAATACTCCTAGGACCCCTCCACATATGAAACTCCACATATGATGGGCTGTTTGTCTGGAAGTAGGTCCCCTAACAACTAGAGCAGGGGCTGTCTCTGATTTCGGCTCCTATCTCTGTTTCCTCCCTCTGGATCACATTTTCCTAGCAGGGCTGCCTTGTCTTGCATCAGTGAAAGAAGAGGTACTTAATACTGATGTAACTTGATATGCCAGGGTGGGTTGGTTGGGGGGTTATAGGGAAAGTGGTTGGGAGGGTGGAACTGGGACGATAGAAGGAGTGAGGTTGTCAATCGGATGTAAAATGAACAAATAAATTAATGAAGAAAAATGTAACTGACCTTGTAGTCATCAAAAGTGACAAGATCATGAAAAAGATGAGGGAACTGTTCCATATTGAAAGAGATTAAAGAGATAAAGAAACAATGCAACACTTAAATGTACCAACTTCTTTCAACAATGATGTGAGTAATAACATAGTCAACAAAACCCAAATTAAATGCAATACTGTGTCAGCGTGAATTACCAATTTTGATAACTGCACTGTCATTAGGTAAGACAAAGTTCTTGTTTTTATAAAATCAAGACTAAACCATTCTGAGTGACAGGGCATAAGGTCAGCAGCTTCCTCTCAAAATGTCCAAAGTAAAACAGCAATTATCTGTACATACTTGGAACTATCTTCAAGTTTGTTATTGTTTCAAAATTGTTGTGGGGAAGCTGCACGTGGTCTTTAACTCCAGCACTTGGGCGGCAGAGGAAGGCAGATCTTTGTAGGTTCAAGGCCAGCCTGGTCTACATAGGGAAGTCCAGGACAACGAGGTCTCTGTAGAGAGAATTTGTGTCAAAAAAAAACAAACTAAATAAAATTGTAAGGAGAACAATGTAACTGAAAACTGAACAAGATTAAAAACAAAGCTGATTCTCCACACTGGCAGTCTGGGTAAGACTATGTCTGTAAGAGACTGAAGAGTGAAATGACATGACATTGTGGAGCAGCAATAAGATTCTCTAAATACAGCCCATAGTGTTCTTTTTTTTATTGTGTATGTGTGGGGGGGAGGGAGTGTTCATGATGTGGGTAAAGGATGAATGCTAGTGAACACAGGGGAAAGTCAGATGACAACTCTGCAATCATTTTTGCCTTCCATCTTTTCAGGAATTCAGGGATCAAACTCAGGTCTCCAGGTTTGCCCAGCAAGAGCCTTTATCTGCTATGCCATCCTACCGACCTGCAAGTGATTCTCTTAAATGACCTCAATTAGGTAATAGTGAGAAAAAAATGTGAAGTGTCCCTTCTCTTAAACAATTTCTTAGGGATGAATAAATAATAAAAAAGAGATGAGTAGAACATTAGCACACTAGTGCAACCAATGACTATCATCCGAACACAACCTAAGCACTTCCTGAGACAAGGTAGCTGAGCTGGTAGCTAAAATTCCTCGCAAGTGTAAAACTGGAATAAACCTGAAATAAAAGAGCTTTCCCAGTTCCACAGTAACTTTGTTATTACATCCTGATTATCTACACATAGCCACCCAAAGAAATACAAATAGGAAAATAAGCCCACATGAACCCTGTATACTCCTGGTTGTGCAAGTCCATCAAAGTATAAACAGCAATGTATATACCAAACTGTGCCTTAAGGAGAATTCTCTGATGAATAAAGAGAACAATCAAATCACTTGAAAGTTAAGTGAGAGAGAGCACCTTCAGTGGTTGGCTGTCTGTCTTTACTTAAGAAGAGTCATTTCATTCTGGAATGCCGGCACATATGTCCTGAAACAATAGTCCTAGAAATGTTTCAAGGTGCAAGGATCCCGTGGCCTTTCCAAGCAGCAAGTGTTCATTCCACTGGGATGTCCAAACTCCCCCACCCCCACCCCCGCCCCAGGCCAGGCAGGAGGCAACACCGGATTCTCTACACTTCCTTTCCGGGAGGAATGGCCCCAGCATCACTCTTCCTCAGGATTCAGGGCACAAGTGTACCCCTAGAACTCTACATAGTGTGCTCCCGCCCTCCCAACGGCCCGAGGGCGCAGTCCCAGGTACCAGCAGCCTCCACAGAAGCTCTTGGCAGAACCTGGGCAGGCTCTCCCGACCTGCCCAGCCCGCCAGCCTCCAACTGCACAGCCCCAGCCTCACCCCCGACTGCCATCCTGCGGGTCCTTCACACATGCCCACAGCCAGCCAGGGTCAACTGCTTTGCAATGGCCAACACCCGTGGACCTGCCGCTCCTCGGCCGCGGGACCCAAAGCTCTCCCCTCCCCACCTCCCAGCCACAACTAGCCCACTGGATGGCTGCTGGGGGCGGAGGCGGAGCCCAGAGGCAGCCGTGGGGGAGGAGCCCAGCCGGGGGGCGGAGCCCGGGAGAGGAGGGAGGCGGAGCCCAGGGGCGAAGGAGGAGCCCAAGGCTGCGCCCGCCCCACACCCTTACCTGGCTTCTCATGGTCTCAGCCTACCACAATGAAGCTGTGCCACGACCGCCGCCACCGCGCCCGGGAAGCAGATTCCCGTCGCTGCCCTCGACGCTGTCGCCCACCAGGCCCGGGTTGAGCTCAGCTTCTGTAGCCATAGCAATGGCGCTTGCATCATCCTTGACAATGGAGGCGCGCAGTGCGCCTGTGCAGCGCCTCGGGCAAGCCCCTCCCCGCCCCACCCGAGTAGGTTCTGCATTCTGGGTCCGGGTGCTGTGAGGCCTGAAATTTACTATTAATTTTACGGGACAAAAGGATATTTGAGATAAGTGTACCTCCAAGCATTTCTCTCCTGTTTTCAAACCCCTTGCCTTAGTTACTTTTCTATCACTGTGCTAAGATATCATGACCAAGGCTGCTTACCTAAAGTACCTACAATTGGTTGGGTACCTAGAGTTTCAGAGGGTACGTCCATGACCATCATGGAAAGGACCATAATGGCAAACAGGAATGGCAGGCTGAGAACCAGAGAGAACAGTGGCTGTGAGCCTACATCCTGATCTATAAGTATGAGGCAAAGAGTGAACTGAGAATGGTGTGGGATTTTAAAACCTCAAAGCCCACCCACAGTGATACACCTCTTCAACAAGAGCATACTTGCTAATTTTTCTAAAACAGTTCCATCAACTGGGGACCATATTTTCAAACATATCATTCAAACAACTACACTCCTCAATAGCATCCTATGTAGCCAGGAATTAAGATAAAACATTTCAATGTCCAAAAGCTTCCCAGACACTCAGATTCTTGTGCTGTTTTGTTGTTGCTGTTGCTGTTTTGTTTTTGAGACAGAGTTTCTTATAGTCCAGGTTGACCTTCATTCCTGACCTTCCTGATGCTCCATTTACAGGCATGTGTCAACACACTTGCTTTATGATCTTGTTTATTTTTGTATTGTTTTGCTTTGTTTTGTTGTTGTTGTTGTTTTGCTTTTCAAGACAGTTTTTCCCTGTGTAGCTTTAGCTGGTCTGGTCTCACTCTGTAGACAAGGATGGCCTCAAACACACAGAGATCCAGTGGGTGCCACTATGCCTGCTGACCTCCTTTTTTGAAGGGGGGTATTTTTAAATTTTGCATAGATCAGTGATAAGAATATTTTACTTGTATGAATCTAAGTGTACCACATGTGTGCCTTATATCCCAGGAGGTCTAATGGCATCAAATTCCCTGAAATAGGATCTAGAGAAGATTGACAGCCACCATGAACATGCTAGGTATTCGGAAAAAAGAAAGCAGAGAATGTTTTGTTTGGTTTGTTTTTAAGATTTATTATTTATTATGTATACAACGTTGTGTTTGCATGTACACCTGCATGCCAAAAGGGGGAACTAGATTTCATTATAGATGGTTGTGATCCACCACATAGTTACTAGGAATTGAACAGATGACCTCTGGAAGAGCAGCCAGTGCTCTTAAACTCTGAGCCATCTCTCCAGTCCCAGAGAAAGTATTTTTCATCACTAAGCCATCTCTTCTATTATTATTATTATTATTATTATTATTATTATTATTATTCCTTTCTTCTTCCCTAATTTATTCCAAACACATTCACCTTCTTTCATTTCACCTACTGAACTAAAATGTTCTTAACTTTAGGCCTTTGAATATATATATTCTTTATCCCTTTTGGGGTGTTAACTACCTCTTGCTTTTCTTTAGGTTTCGTAGTGTAATTTATAGTGATGTACACATTTCTATGCAAGGTCTATAGGTTTATTTTTGGTGGATTACCCCACAAGACTGTAAGCTTATAGAGAAAAAATGATGTTTGCATGAATTATTTTTGTGTGTTCAGGACTTAGCTCAGTATTGAGTGCCTAATTCACAAACAGTAACTGTCTGTGGAAGGACAAATAACATTTTAAACAGTAAATGCTATTAACAAAGGTTTCATAATCTGATAGTAATACAGAATTCCCACCTAGAGGATGGGAGCACTTAGCATTTTATTTGTTAATGACAGCCATTGTGCCATCTGTAATAAACTTGTCTTGAAGTATTTTTTACCTTTGTTCTGTTTCTGCTGTTATTAGGACAGCCTCTATGTCTGTTGCCTTTTCTGTGTTCTCTTTCATTTATCCCAAAACAAGTTACTTCCTTTAAGCTTGAGTGAGGTTTACCATCTGGCTTTATCATATGCAAAGGCTATTTGTATCTGTCTGTTTTGTACGGAAGCTAGAAATACAGGTCAGAGGTAGAACATTTCCTTCACATATATGAGGTAAAGAAAGAGGAGGAAGAAGAGGAGGAAGAAAAGGAACAGGAGAAGCAAAGCATTGCTTTTCTTTATGCAGATGCTCTGCCTTAAATACAGGAGTTAACAGTCTTCCTGTTTCTGCCTTCCAGATAAGATAGAAATTACAGGTACAGCAACAGTGTTAATTATTTGGTGTTAGTTTTTATCCTGGTCCTTCTCCTGACATTTGCTATATACATGCTTATACAGAGTTGGTTTTATGTACATGTTCATTTTCTGCAAAGATTCTATGTTTTCATTAGGGTTTATGAGAGGCCAGGTCCCCAGAAAATGTCCTGGGCCTTGCATCCTGCCATACTTACCCCTAGGAGACCATATCCACAAAGCTGATTGTGTCCTCTCTGTACATCATTAGATGTTATGACTTCAGGATGCATCTTGAACCTTGTTTTCAAGAGCATGCTGTAAACAAGCCCTAAGCTTAACAGGCATTTTGTTCCTCATGAAGAAAAGATTTCATGATAAAATGTCCTGTCTAAAAAGATCATCTGAGATCATTGTACAATGCACTCACTTACTTTCATTTCAGTCACTAGCATTATTAGTAGTGTTTATTGTTTTTCATTACTTTTCTAGAGACCCAAGTATGATGACCATGGTGTAATGGATTGTGGACACACTATTAACTAAGAAAATAAAAAAAAACACATTCAAAATAAGCAAAACCTCCAATACTGATAAAAATTAGGTTTAGATTTAGGGCCCAAAAATAATTCAGTTGAAATGTAAGGAAGACATTGAAACACCATTATTCAGCAAGCTTTTTCATCATATATGTAAATATGATGAAAGGATGTACACATAAACACAACTTAAGAATTCTTGGACACACAAAAGGTGGAAATTCATTAAGCAGGATTTTGTTTTGTTTTGTTTTCTTGCCAGGAATATTTTGAACATGTTCCTTCCCTCCCTGTCCATTCCCCTACTCTCTCTTCCCCTTCACTTTCCTCCCTTTCCTTTCCTTCATTGTTCAGTGTGAATTTACAAACATTACAAGTGAATGGATGCAATGCTGCAAAAGCATTGCCAAAAGGACCCCTGCCGCCTCACTTTTAGACCTTGAACTTAAAATACATTCTAGCTATTTTTTTTGCACTAGTGATTAAGTAAATCAACTCATTTACTAGGGGGAGGAGTAGATACCCAGACATGGTGAATTCCTCATCTATCCCTCTCCCCACCCTCCACTGCACCCTTCACTTAAGTCCTTTTGTACTTTGGAGAGCACATTGACAGAAGTTCCCTGAGGAGTTTAAGTAAGCATGTGTGACTCCATTTTGAAATAAGGCACCATCTTGACTAGGAGCTGAACTCAGGTACCAGGAAATATCACAGAATGTGCACCTGGCAGAATGCAAATTTAGCTCTCCAAGCAACGGCCTCCAGGAAATATGACAGAATAAATGTTTAGTAAAAAATAGAGACAATCTCCTGGGGAATTGTGATTATGTAAATGGTCACCCCTCCCTTATGGCTTCTACCCAATTCTGTAACATCAAGGCATGAATCCCCCTGCTTTCTCTCATAGAAACATGTATCCCCCTGCTTGCTGTTATGGAAACCATCTGCTTAGAGTCTTCCCCTTTAAAAACTCTGCTCACTCAGGGCTCAAGGTCCCAGTTCTCTACTGCTGTGTCAGTGAGCCTTGGGCCCCAAGTTCAATAACTCTTGTAATAAAGCTCTCTTGCTCTTGCATCAAGTCATCTCCTGGTGGTCTCTGTGGGTTGTGTGATCCTGGTATTACATCCCCACCCAAGCAAACCACAATCATACATGTGCTTTCTAAGATTTTCTAACAAAATTCCTTAGTTGCCAACCTAAAAAAGACCTCACCTAAAAAAGAATTGGCTGGGCTGGAGAGATAGCTCAGAGGTTAAAAAGCAATGACTGCTCTTCCAAAGGTCTTGAGTTCAATTCCGAGCAACCACATGGTGGCTTATGACCATCTATAATGAAATCTGGTGCCCTCTTCTGGCCTGCTGTCACACATGCAGGCAAAACACTGTATAAATAAAAAATAAATCTTAAAAAAAAAGAAAAAGAATTGGCTTAGTTCTCAGGTGACAATTTCATAAGTGCAGCCAGGCTAATAAACCATATGCCAAGGTGGGTATTCTTGGAAAGTGTCAGTACACTGGCACAGATGCAGGAGCTCAGTGCAGCCAAGCCTTCTCCTTTCCGGTTCAGCCCACTTCCTTGTTGAAGTCACCTATGGTTCAATACAAGAAGTTTGAGGGATTAGGTGTGTAGCTCAGTTGATAAGAGGTGGAGCAGATATTCAAGGTCATTTTATAGCTGTTTAGTTTCAGGTCAGGATGGGCTACAGGGGACCCTTACCAAATAATAACAATAGTAATAACCACAATACATTTTGGCTAAGAGCATATTTGGCAATCATTGTTCCAAGCCAGAGCTAACCTCAGGTCACCAACTTTCCTCAGAGAGGAAGCAAGGAGGCAAAGAGGTCCAGCCCAGCAAGATTTTCTGCCACAGACCCCTCTCCAACTGAGCCTTCCCAGCCAACCCTGTAGAAATGTGTACTCCTAGTAGTGACCAGAGGTGTCCCAACTTGTAGTACTGGGAGCATGGGGCAGGCAAAGTCACCAAGAAGCACAGCTGTTTGGTCACTGGCCTACTGAGACCATCAAAAACAAACAAAACCACAAAAGAACAACACAAGAAAAGAATGTTCCAGGTACAATGTGCACAAAGAGAATGGAAGAAGAAAATACTAAAACTCAGAACAGTGGCCTGTCTCTCTATTGGCCAACTATCCTGTTCCATTAGTGGTGGCCTACCACCAAATCAGGCTCCACCCAACTACACCAGAGTTTGGAATGGTGACCGCATTCAGCCAGACCATAGAATGGAGCAGCAACATATCTTTTGATCTCTACCAGATCAGAAGCCAAAGCAGCAGCCAATCTCTACCAGACCAGAGACCATAGCAGCAGCCAAGCTCTGCCAGACCAAAGGCCAGAGCAGAGGCTAAGTTCTGACAGACCAAAGACCAGAGAACATTTGCAGAGGTGCCAAGACTGGGGCTCCGCATACCTTACCCATTCCTTGGTGTCTCCTTGCTACTGTCACTGGAGCCTGTGGAGCATGGCTCAAGCCTCCTGAAATGGGAAAGAATCAAGTCTAGGGAGATAGAAGGAGTATGTTCCATGTCCTCAGTCAGTCCCATTAAAAACAAAACAAAACAACAACAAAAAAAAAAAAACAGGCAGATGACAGCAACAGACAAGACAGTCAAACAAAAAGACACAAACAGCCACATCCTACAGCTTGTGCAGTAGAAAACACAGGGCCAGACAACAAATCTCACTACTCATGTAGTAGAAAAACTGAAAGTAGGATATCAGTGAATCAGTGCTGTAGGAGCTACCTGTCTTGTCCTTATCCAAAGATTCAGAGATCACAGAAAACTGGGTTCTCTCCCACCCTTTACAGATAGGGGCACATTCCATCATCTCTGAGATCCAAAGATCACCGAAAACTTGGTGCTCAAATCTCTTTACATATGCAACCCTTCCAGGGGGATCTGGAATGTCTTCCAGGCCCCCTGTGAGCCACAGCTCTCCAGAGCATCAGCTCTCACCTTTCTGATCACACAGATTACAGATTTTGCCCCAAGGACCTAAAACAGAAACTAGATAAACACAGTGGCAGACTCAGACAAACAGACATGAAGAGAGTGCTCACTTACTGGCTGGTGTTCTGCTTTATGTGCTTGAGGTGCTTGGGAGCTTTGGGGATCTGGTACAAGCTCCCAATTGTTATGCCCAGATCATAGGGTCCCCAAAGATCACCAAGAGGTGGACCAGATATGCAAGAGCAGAGAGCTTTTTGGGGGTTTAAGCTCGGTCTCTCCACACAGTCTGACCCAACACAGTGGATCATAGAGGAGAGGCCTGAGCTGGTGCATGGTAGGGTTTTGATTGAAGTCTGAAGAAGGACCAGAAAGTTCCAGTTTAACAGTTACAGGACTGGGTGACATTCAGTAAGGGCAAGCTTTTTAAAAAGTGATTAGCTAGCTAACATAACTATCATTGAGCGAGGTGTCTATAGATAGGCCTCAGGAATGTTATGGAATGTTCTACTACAAGGTTGGTGGGCTGCGCAGGACAAATGCCCCATCTTGAGAAAAGATCCCTTCACATTTTTGTAGTTATCCTCAGGCTCTTCCATGGGTAGGAAATCTGATGACCTTGTTTCTGGAATTGTTGACCCATGGCCTACTTCCTGGTGACCTTGGGGTAGAGTCACTAGTCTGGTGACCTTTAGGTGACCTTTTTTAGTCCTAGTTCCTGGTGATCTTTGGGGGTGTCAGGTAGGTTCTCTAAGTTCTAAAAGATCTATTTGGATTTTGTGGGAGTTGTAAATGATACGTCCTGTGTCAGAGAACACTCCAATATCAAGCTATGATATAGAAGAGTAGAACTGATGATGTAAAAGATTTACTATTGCTGAGAAACTAGAATTTAGCTGAGGGAAGACTGCCTGTAAAACACTCCACAGATAAGTAATATGCTAACCAGGCCTGTTAGAGATTAGGATCCGAGGATGCACATGTTTGCTGACCAGGATTATCTAGAAATGTGGCAGGATGAGGTTTTTTAATTTGTAATTTTCCAATGTGTGTTTATTAATTCATGAATGCCAATGAAAACAGACCAGATTGGTGGGTGTACAATTTGGGTCAGGTAGCTTGATCCAGTGAATATTGATTTTTGATTTAAGGGACTGTCCTATGCCCATATGGACAATCCTCATTGACACAGTTCTGTCAGTTCAAATTTGAGACACAGGCTATTGGCTAAAGCTGTGTCTGTAAGGTTACAGGTCTCAGCAGCTAATACTGTACACAGGGACAACATTAAACAGTATCTTATTAATGGCTTTCCCTTTACAAGAGAATGGCCTTCAAAGTTATGTTTTTCAAAGTCAGTATGCCTATGCGTATTTTTCAACTAAGAGTTTAAAACCACTGGCTGCTCTTTCAGAGGTCACAAGTTCAATTCCCAACTTCCCAACAACCACATGGTGGCTCACAACCATCTATAATGAGATCTGGTGTTCTCTTCTGGCATGCAAGTGTACACGCATGCAGAACACTGTATACATACTAAATAAATAAATCTTTAAAAAGTCAGTTGTTAGTATGATTAAATTTTATTTGTTGATGCATCCCTGCTTTAGTCTCTAATTAGTTAATATTCTCTGATAATCCCCAGTCATTAAGAATTTCATTCTTTTTCCTCTAGTGCTTTGATATTTATGTTTAAAGTAATGTCTCCTGTAGATCAACATTTCACATGTTATGTAATTGAGACTTTCTTTGAACACAGAATGCTGCTCCTATTGCCCAGTGTCTAGACCCGCAGCTCTTTTTAGATGGGCCCTGACTTGTGAGTGTGAAGTAAAAGAGACCAATGAATGTGTGACCACTGAACACCCTGAATTTTTAGAGGTGCACATTTACAAATAAAGAGGGACCTGTGTAAGAACTGAGTTCACTGACCTACTTTGAAGCTTGTGTAGTCACAACACAGAAAGGGAGGGGGAGAAGGGAAGATGGTAATGAGTCAGGTAATCAATGTTAGACGGTCAATAAAAGTTAAAACTGTACATTTGGGAGCAGTCATACACAAAGGGAATCAAAAATATGGATTAGTTGGTGAACTTGTTTCTGGGAAGCAAATTTCTAGAGTTGCATGAGTTCAAATAACACAGACATTCTGGACAAACTGCTGTGGTAGTGACTAACAGTTATGTTTCCTCTCCCCCACCCCCCATTTGAAAATGAACAACCTGAGAGAAAAGGTATGAGTAATACTTGGTGTGCTCTAATACATACTTGAAGTACCTGAAGAATATTGGACCATAAAGACATTTTCAACTTTTAAAAATAATTTTTGAGATTATAATGAAATTGTTTCAAACTTCTCATTCCTCTCTACTCTTAGGTCTCAAATGCTTGCATGAATGGTTATGGTGGCTACTTAAAAATCAAAATGACTGTCAGGTTCTCCCAGCATCCCTCAGTCCTTACCTGTTACAAGGTATGGGTGTCAAACACACATTTCTAGCCCAGGAGTTGAGCTGCCCTCCTCCCAGCTGTCCTTCCTTATGTATTCTAACCGTTTTGGTTACCTGGTCTTTTTCATTTATCATTTTTCCTCCTGGCACTGTGTTCTGGCTCTCCACTTCCCTCTCTCCTCTCATCTCACATAGCTCAGGGTCATGTCAACTTTACACTGCCCCAGATTTCCCTGTGTCTATGTTCTCTCGTCTATCTATAATAAACTTTCTACTCCAATATTCCTAGGTACAGTAATATCCTTTTTGTTTTATATCTCATTTTTGTTGAGTTCCCATTAACTACTCCTTTCTTTCAAATTCATGGACATTTGTTTCTTTAATGGTTGTTACTATTTGTCTTTTACTGAGATTTTGCTGAAGGACTTTCCAACTATGAGGTAGAGGTGACTGCACGGGACACTGATCATGTAATGAAATGTGCAACATAAATGACCTGTATCTTGGAAGATGAGCAGGTGCCCTGGGAAAGTGGAAGATTGTATTTTAAAACATTTCCAAGATGAGGATGTTGCAGGATATTTGATCCCAGTGTGATCCCTTAGATTGTGAACTGTAAAAACCTGTGCTTTGTTTGGTGTGGTTGAGCCCTAACACAAACCTTAATAACAAGAACTTTCTGTTTATACTAAACAGGTGATTATGGTATGGTTTCATCAACCCTAAAATATACCTTTAATTCAAAAGCTCTCTGTGCACAGGATTAAATAATATTAATCCTACATCAAGGGGCAAAGCAAGAAACCAGCTGACAGGGATTAAAGAGTAAGTGGAACTTTCGGCTGAAATGTATTTAAGACAGAGTGTAAAAGTGGAAGGAGTTTTATCTTGGTAGATTTTGGGCTTTTTGAGCTTTGAGCTAGAAAGCCTTTGGCCTTGGGTTCCTTTGGCCTATCACCCTTGAGCTGTCATCTGAACTGGTGAGATTTTGTTTCATTTTCCTCTTGGAGGTAAGGTGAGTAGCAGGGTCAGATGGGTGCTTTCTCTGCCTCTCTGTGCTATCAGGTTTTAAAATTAAATAATTGGGATTATCATTCTTTTATAACAACATGAGGGCTCTGTGTGTCCATAGGGATTAGGGCAAAGCTAGAATGCCTCTACTATCTGCATCATTTGATCTTTGATCCACTGGTAGAGAAGCTATGACTGTCCTGACTCAGATCTATTGTTCAAACTGATAAGGGTCTCTGGGCAGTCTTAGCAGTCAGGAGCATCAGTGGGAGGTAGCTTATGGGTTTGTTCTGGGATTTTCCTCTGATGCAGCTGTAGAGGGCTGTGAGTGAGATTAGAGGCCTTGTCATGGTGAGTGTGGGGCCATTGTCCCTAGGCCAGGAAAAGCAGGCTGTTGAGCTATCACAGCCTGATCTGCTTTAACCGAGATGGACTGTGGTTCGGACTATGGTTCTGTTGTTTTCCATGTGGTGACTTCAGCAGAGATCCTTGTTCTCTGACCCTTCTTGAGTGTTAACTGTCCAAGGAGGAGGGGACCCTGTGGCTTGGGCAGTAGAAAGTTGTGGTGCTTATAGAATCACTATCTAGTGTGCACACCCAGGCATTGCTTTTGTTGTGCATTAATTAGATAGATTGGAAAACTGAAAGTCTCATTTCTAGAAATGCCTCATATTTTATTCCACACAAGGTTTTGCGTAACAAATTTTACATAGTTTTGAAACTGGTAAAAAAGAAGTGGTGGTGGTCATCATTAAGCAATAATTGCTCACCATTTTTTAAATTTATTTTTTACCTTTCAACTACCACCGGGCACAATGGTGTGATTCAAGGGAATTTAATTCCTGGGTTCAAATGGATTTTCTGAGATGCAAAATTTTGTCAGTGTCCGGTGTGCCTGGGTTTAGGTAAGTGGGAAGGGAAGATTCCACATCTTGTGCCGTAATCCACGCAGCAAGAAACAGATATTAAATTATTCTCCAACATTGTTTTGTGTGTGAGTGTTGGTGAGGGCAGGGCTATGCTTGAACCCACAAGGGAACATGAGGGACTGCAAGCCATAGCCCATCTTTATTATGGTCTCCATTTTCCAAGAGACTTCCAGAGAAAAAGGATTCTCTGGAAAGGAGATTAGCAGTAGCAGGAGGGTCATAAATATAGCAGTTTAGGTGTCACTTTGAGTTTCTCTTGTAGGAGTTGTGAAATCTGTGTTTATTTAATTTGTATTAAATTTAAAAAAATCAAAGTTATCTCTGATCCAGTGCACATTTTTCATGTTAGAGTTTCCTTAGGCCTTTTCATGTAAACTTGGCTATATTTTAGGCTTATGTTTTTGGCTTTTTCTCTTATCCCCTCATTCTTTCACAAATACTGTGCATTCTTGACTGTTGAAGTTTGAGCTAAGTATAGAAGTCATATCATGCCAGAAGATTATGAGATTAGTGGCAATAGAATTGTCAATTATTTTTCTGTTTTCCTCTGTTTCTTACCAGGTGGCTTTTCTGATATGAGATAGAGATTTTGTGTTGTCCTTTAACAAGCATACAATGACAATTTGCACTTATGTCTGTAGAAGGCAGAGGAGACAACATGAAGGTGGGTGATACCACTTGGCCAGTTTACTCCTTTTCTTTGGGCATAATCTTTTGGTGATCTGTCCTTTGTCTTTAGAAGTTCCATGTTTCCAGTGGACTCCATATTCTTTATTTGGATGTTTTTATTCTCCTGAAAAGATTACATCAAAACCCTGCCCCATACCTAATTCTGGGGTGAGGATAGTTCCTTTTCAGGCAGTTATATCTTTTATAGGGCAAAATGGTTTTTGGAAATAGAAAAAGTATAATCTCTCAATCTAAGTTTAAAAAAATCTTTGAAAGTTTACAAATATACCTTCAACTGTATTTATTTCTAGATAACAAAGGACATTTACTTTGATTTTCAACCTGTCTTTTACAAGTAGCTTTTAAGTGGAATCAGTGTAAATCCTATGTACCTGCCGCTGCCTCCCAGGTGGTATGTAAAAGACACGTGCCTCCCAAATGCTGGGATTAAGGCTATGAACCACCAACACCCTGTCATTGTAACTCCTGAATTTAGAAAACAACTTATTAATAGAGAACTGCTTGTCTCTGTGTGGATTAAATGCATGGTCTATCACCATGCTGCTCAAATATGTTATATTCACTCCAAATTATTCCAACTCAAACAAAGTTATTTCTTTGAATTTACTTAAAACATTTTCAACCTCTTAACTGTTGTTAATATGAAACAACAAAAGTATCTTTTTTTTATTTAAGAAGAAAACTTTAGTCTTTATTATGTTAGTTTGGACTGAATGACCACAATGTCTGATGAACAGTTACCTCTGATTATTCAGGGGATCTCTACTATTCAAATCTAATCATTATCAATTTTGATAGGATCCACCATTTTTTTCCTGTGGAAACATTTGGTTTTACCAGTGAAGAAACAGTTCAGTAGTTTCTCACTGTCTACTCCTTTTGGTTATGTTTACTTCCCTTTGTTCTAGAGTATTTTGGTGTGCTGCTAAGTTGCTACCACGAGATCTTTCTGATTATTTTTTTTTAATGTACTTAGTGTTATGAACTGTCTTCTGGTCAACACTTCCATTGTGTACTATGAGTTTTGATATGTTGTGAATTCATTTCATTGACTTCTAGAAAGTCTTTAATTTCTTTCTTTATTTCAGATTTGATCCATTTTTTATTCAATAGAGAGTTGTTCAATTTCTATGAGTTTGTAAGCTTTCTATTGATTTTGTTATTGGTGATGTGCTGCTTTAAACATTAGTGGTCTGACAGGATGCAGGAGGTTATTGCAAGTTTCTCATATCTTTTGAGACTTCCACTGTTCAAGTACATCATCAATTTTGGGGAAAAATATATGTGTTGCTGAGAAGAGAGAACAATCTTTTTGCTTGGGTGGATGTTCTGTAAACATCATTTGGGTAGTGTTTTGATGTTAGTTATCTGGACCATTTCTGTGTTCAGTTTGGTCAGGAGGACCTGTCCATTGGTGAGAGTGATATATTGAAGTCTTCCCGTATCAGTTTATGAGGGCCAGGTTGTGGTACAAGCTGCAGAAGGGTTTCTTTTATAACTTGGGTGCTCTTATGTTTGGGGCATAGATGATAAGTATTGAAATGTTATATTTCTGGTTGTTTTAATTTAATATGTCATATTTAATTTAATATGTCATGTCCTTTGCCGTCTTTTGATTAGTTGTTTTTGAAGTCTGTTTTGTTAGATATTAAAATTGCTTTACAAGCTTGATACTCTAATTCATTTATTTGGAATATCTTTTCCAACCCTTTACCTTGAGTAATGTCTATCTTGATGTGAAGTTGTGTTTGATGTGTTTAGAAGAAGGGTGGATTCTCTTTTATCATCCATTTTGTGAGCCTATGTCTTTTTATTGGTGAATTTGGGTCAATGGTATTAAGAGATATCAACAAACAGTGATTGTAAATCCTGGTATTTTGGTGGTGGTGGTGGTTGTTTTAGCACCCTGTGTTGGGCTATATTTATACATACATATTGTTTAAATTTGACCTTATCATGAAACATTTTATTTTCTCCATTTGCTGATTCAAAGTTTCTGGGCATGGTTAGTAATTTGTCTTCATTTCTGTAGTTTTTTAAGAGTCAGAAGTACACTGTCTAAGCCCTTCAACTTCCAGCATCTTTACTGAGAACACAGGATTAATTTCAAAGATCTGCCTTTCTTTATTTCTTGGTTGTTTTTTGTTTGTTTTGGTTTGTCTGTTTGATTGGTTGGTTAGTGCGGTCTGTTTTATTTTATTTTATTTTTTCTGTCGCGGCTTTTCATATTCTTTTCTTGTGCTGTATGTTTAGAGTTTTGATTATTCTGGTAAGAGGACTTTCTTTTCTAATCTCCTTGGTGTTTTGTATGCTGCTTGTGCCTTGATAGGCATCTTCTTCTTTAGGTTAAGAAATTTTTCTTGTATGATTTTGCTGAAAATATCTTCTGGACCTTTGATCTCATCCTTCTTCTGCTAATCTGATCATTAGCATGTTTTGTCTTTTCATAATATCCCAGAGTTCCTGGATGTTTTGTGGTAGAGAACGTTGAGATTTAACATTTTCTTTGACACATGTATCTATGTCATCTTTTTTTCTGTTCTTTTTTTATTGTTGTTTTATTTTATTTTCAGACAGGTTTGCTTTTTATAGCCTTTGCTGTCACTTTGTAGACCAACCAGGCCTTGAACTCACAATAGTCCAGTGGTTTCTGCCTCCCTGAGTTCTGGTATTAAAGGAGTGTACAAACACACCTGTCTTCCATTTCTTCTATTTGTTTTCAGTGCATATATTTCTCTCTTGATCTCTATTTTGAGTGTGAACCTTGCCTCTGTAGTTCCTTGTTGTAGTCTTTAAATTTTTCATTTCCAGGATTCCCTAACTTTCTGTTTTAAAAAAATTCTTTTGGTTTTTTGAGGCTGGAATTCTCTGTGTAGCATTGGCTCTGGTGGACTTGCTTTTTAGACCAGGCCAGCCTCAATGTCACAGAGATCTATCTGCCTCTGCCTACTCAAGTGCTGGGATCAACGGTGTGCACCACCATGGCCAGCTTGTTTGTGCTTTCTTTATTGCTTCTATTTCCATATTTCCAGAATGTGTTCCATTCTGTCATTCTCCATTTGGGAGAGGCCTGGAGATCAGCTTCCAGATGGAGAATGGTGATTCCATTTCTCTCAAGGGCAGCTAGACCACTGTAGGGCAACACTCATGTTCACTAGGCCGGAGTGAGGAAAGAATTTTCTATTGACTTTTACAGGTACTTAGCTCTTTTAGAATGAAATCACCAGTGGTAGTGGAAATTCTGGTGTTCCAGAGCCTATGATAATACCAAAGTCTTACTATTCTCAGTTAAACTGCTGTGCCTTGCTCTGAAGACTTTCACCTCAGATGTGCAGGTAAAAGTCCATAATTGGTTGACTTGGTTGACTGGTGAGACCCAGATCCAGTGAGGCCTAGGCCCAGTGGGTCAAAGAGCAGGCCCAGAGGAGGATAAATTATGAATATCAGGGGCAATGATGGAAGGCTGATGGTATCAGGTGGCATATAACCAGCCAGCATGCATGCACCCACAACTTGTTTATTTGAAGCCAGGGACTTAGAAACCTTGTGCAGAGGGAAGGATTTTGAGGATAAATTTCTGATTTGCTGGGGTCTAGGGGTCAAGGATACTTGGCTTACATATAGTGCTACCATGCCTCATTTTCCATGCAGTAGCATGGTCCTATCACAATAAGAAGAACACAGTACTCAATTATCCTATATGTGGGGAAAAAAATCTCTGAGTACAGTTGAAAGTCACTGCTGAAGACTAAGATCCCTAGCAGGGTGATCCATTTCTAGGAATTCCAAGATGCTTGTTTGAGCAGTTTTCTTCACAGGAAAGGGTTTGCCTAATAATCTACCCTGAGGGCTATGTGAGGCTCTTTATATGACCCAGGGTCAAAAAGATCAGGAGGCAGATTTTTAGGCCCTTCACTGAGAAAACAGAGTTCACCATCATAGACTGAATGTAAATAAGTGACTATCCGGAGATGTCAGAATTCACCCTAATCCAGAAAAGCCTCACATCCCTCAAATGTTTGTTGTTTCATGGCTTTATTTAAGGAATTTGTTTCCTCCAATTGTTTGATTATGTTTTGCCTGGATTTCTGTATGGAATTTATTCATCCACATACCACAGCATATCCTGAATATGCAAACATAGCTGAAAGCACAAGAAAAAGATCTGAAAACAAACTACATGAAGATGATATTGGCTCTTAAAGCAATTAGTGCAAAAAAGATGTTTAAGCGTATAATACAAACACAGTTTCTTTAAAATTCTGCTTTCTTCCACTTGGCTTGAGAAGTTTCCATTTTCTAATACTGATGCAGACATATATCCAGTCATCAGTCATAGAAAATAATATGGTTTCCAAGTGATTCTAATAGATATCTTTTGCTTTATCATAAGAATATGAGATAATTTTAGTAGTCAAAATCATTTATCATCTATTGAAACATTTGTATGCTTTAATGGAATCTCTTCAATGGGAATAGCCCTCCACCTCCAATACATATTTTATTGTTGCCAAAGGAAATAATCAGATTGCACAAGTTGAGTAATGGCCAGTGATTTCTTTGATTTTGATTTTATCTATAGTCCTATTGTATTTGCTTATAGGACTATGTTATATTTATAGACCTATCTTTGTGTTTGCTTTTGACAGGAGTGCTATGTATATTGTGTGATTTGATTAGTTATAATCTAACTATATTATTTCTCTTGATACTCATAGACCACATATTTTGCCTTCTGGAAATTTATTATATTATGCTATACTTTCTTTAGTTTTTGTTGATTAGGAGACTTGATTTGGAGAAACAGTTTTACTTTTCTCTTCTTGATCTTAAAGGCTTGCCTCTCCTCATTTCTTGGTATATCTGTGTTTTTAAGTTGTTGCAATCATCAATGTCTTGGTTTGTGCTTCTTAAGTGACTGATAGAATTAATACATTGTTTTTAGGTTTTTAAAACTTTCTCCTATATTGTTGTCTCTTTGTCCTTATTAGCTTCAGTTGTCAACATTTCAAAGCCTACAGTCATTTTAGAAAGCCTCAGTTAAGGGCATGTGCTCATCAGAGAAGCTGGTTGCTATATCTGTGAGAGATTGTGTTGATAGATGATTGATGTGGGAAGGCTCTTCCACTGAGAGATGCAATATCCCTAAGCAAGTGGGCCTGGGTTGCATAAGATAACTACCTGAGCATGAGATGGTGATGAAGCAAGAGAATGACCCAGGAAACATTTGCCCATGGCTTTTGCCTTAATTTTCTTCAAGCTTGATTTTCTATGCTAAACTCCCAAAATGATGGACTGTGATCTGACAGTACCAAACTAAGCGTGTAAATCCATTCATGACCTGAGATCCTTTTAGTTAGGGGATTTAGTCACAACAACAAAGTAGCAAATTAGAACAAAAAGTTATATGCAAAGAGTGATTTTACTGCTGGACAGAATTATGGAATGTTCTCTTTTTAAGGACTGTGGAAAACATCAGGATTTAAGATAACAAAAGCATTACAAAGCTGTACACAGAGCTTCATTGGCTGTTCTGGTAGGACCTAGAAGATCAGAGTATTGAGAGTAATGCAGACAGGGGAAGTCCATGTCATAGGATTTCCGTGGACAATAGACTATGGAAAATTAAGCTAGAGGTCACTTGTGTGACATTTTAGCTGCAAATCATACTTATTCTGCCCATGCCTTGAAATTGGCAAAATTAAAAATTGATGGACAGGATCTTAGATGGAATATTGAATCTGTTGAATGGGTATTATTACAGAGACATCCAGGACCACAGTGAAAGAAAGAGACAAGTGGAGCAGAAATAAATGTAAAGTCTTTGGTTTTTACAGAAAAACAGTACTAGGTAGTTTCAGATGGCAATCACATGATGAAATAGAGGCAGAATTTTTCAAGGAGATTATCACTATCAAAGAAGAGGTCCTAGCTCTGGATTTGAAACCTAAAATGATATTCATAGAGTAAATTCCTTCCTGCTAATTCTTCTGTTAATGGAAGGAGGACTCAAAGTGATTCCTAGTGCCAGGAATGAACTTCATATAAAGCCTGCTGCAAATGGTCCAAGTGTGGCATGGTCCATCCCAATTTTGAATCCAAATTGACAGGCTCACCCATGTTGTGCTTTTTCTGGAAACAAGAAAGATGTAAAATTTAACGTAATAGATTCTTTGTGGTTTCTATTCAGCACTGTGCCAGCCTTCTGTGTTTAGCAGAGTCAGATCACCAGTGAAGATACTGTAAAAGTTCATTGCATGAAGCCGTGAAGGGGAAGCCTGAGTTGCATCTTGACACTACAAGATGTTGAGATACCTAAGTTATGAGATACCTGTCATGGAGTGCTGCCTATAGGGAGTGGAAGTAACCAATCTGAGAGATGTATGAGATATTGCATAGATAGGAACCTCTAAGCCTTTTGAAACAGCAACAGGATTTGCTGTTTTCCTTGCTGGTCTTCTTTCCTT